>NC_142140.1:20642500-21896666 GCF_024610735.1 Ursus americanus | reverse complement strand
GGCCCGGAGAGAGAAAATGACTTGCTTCTGGTTACACAGCTGATAAGTCAGGAGCTAAGATTTGATCCCAGGACTTTCTGACTCTGAGAACGGGGCTCTCATGCCCCATGACTGAAGGCCCAGCCTTTTTGGTACTTTTGTTACTAATGTAATGGCTTCGGTAGATTACACTGATTTCTGGGGTTCTTTTTCTTTCTTTTCTTTTCTTTTTTTTTTTTTAGATTTTATTTATTTATTTGAGAGAGAGAAAGAGCATGAACTGGGGGGAGGGACAGAGGGAAAAGGACACGCAGACTCCCTGCTGAGTGTGGAGCCCCGATGATGATGCAGGGCTCGATCCCAGGACCCTGAGATCATAACCTGAGCTGAAGTCAGATGTTTAACTGACTGAGCCACCCAGGTGCTCCTCTGGAATTTTTAATAGGGACTTAAAAACTAAATCACAGTAATATTAGACATATCAATAACCATAGCTGTAGCTATTTAGCTGTTCAAGGTCAATGTGCTGTGTTTTCTTTCTAAAGCACATTTTAGATAACCAAGAAGCGTTAATGAGAATACCAGCCCTGTGCTGACACGCTCCAAGTTACTTCGTCCCTTACCACACCGTGTCACGGACTTCTACGTATCCCTGGACACACACCTCTACCCTGAAAGCACTTACTACGTAAAGAACAGCAGAGTGACCTGTGACTTCACACTCCCATGGGGAGTGCTCATCATAATCGAAACCTTTTCATTTCACCACATGGCCTTTGCATATACATTGAGATAAATCAAAACCTCTTCTTTCATTCACAGAAGCATTAAGCCATTATCTTCAATCCTTGCCTATGTCACATGGTGTAAATAAACATACATAATTGCTTTATTGTCGGTGTGCTAGTCTTGATGACCCGAAATTAGAAAATTAAAAAAAAAACCACCTTAAATAATTACATTTAAACATGGGTGGATATTAAGCTATATCGTAGGAAATTGCCTTTGGGGGTTAAAAGTCAAATATCAGCAATTTTTAAAACGAAGCGGTCGATGATGATTAGCTGTGAGCATGAACTTGTGTCACTAGGCTAACTGTTCTTGCTTCCAGATGACGGAAGGAATGCGATCGAACGGGAACGTCACAATAATGCGTGCGTAACTGTCTTTTGAAGGTACATCGCTAAGCAGTTTTATATGTGAAAATGCTTTTTAATAATATTCTTCTGGCGTTTCATGGACTGAAACACCTTGGAAAGTGGCCAGCATTACAGTCCAGCTCCTTAGTGAATAGTGTGAGTCCGGGGGAATCTTAAAGCTGAGTGTTCAGAGAGTATCGTCTTTCCTTCCAAAGGGCAAGGACACTCCATGGGAAATAAAACACATGTTTCATAGCTATTTTGTAGCCATGTTACCTAATTACAAAGATCCCAGTCTTGTTAGAGTAGATAATGTGGTAGTGACTTTGGGAAGGACTCTTTTTCACCGGAGAGGGTGCAAACTGGCATGTTTTGGCTTGCGTTGTGTTTCTGTGTTGCTGGCGGTTAAAACCTGGAAATGTTAACATAAACATCTGGATGCGTGTGTGGGTGTACCTGACTATATTTGGAGGGAAGATTCATAATCCAATCTGTACAATTGGATGTTACTCCATCATTTCTAAAAGGCTATTTTTAAATGTTATTCTAGACATACAGTTTTTCCAGGGACTGGCCACTCTTTAATAATTACACTTCCTTTTCATGCTTCTAGGATTATTTCATTAAAAATTCATGATTTTATGATTTCTTTTAAAAAAAATGAATAAAACAAGGAAACAAAATTTCCATTAGCACCACATAGTTTCCCCCTCCACTCCAGAATTGAATAGAAGCTCTTCCAGTTTCATTTTTCCATATGTCTATTTCAGTTTGGGTAACTTGTTAACTCACCATAACCCCTTTTTTGCTGAGCACCAAGAAATGGCAAAACTTGAAGGAGTTTAGGGAACTTCTGGTCCAGGAGTTACAAATGGAAATGCCTAGACGTGCCAGGCAAGATGATAAAGGGGTGCAATGGGTCAAGTGTGTGACAACAGGGAATAGTGGAGAGTGTGGCAAATTGGGAAATATACACCCTGTCTGTAGTAACCCCCACTACCCGGTAGCAATATTGCAGGAACAGTGTTGCCAGATTTGCTAAGAGAAGCCAGAATCCTGGATTTTTATTAAAACCTCTTGATTATTAAATGTTGACAACTAATTTGGAGCCGTTTTAACCACTGAACCAAACAAAACATATCTGCAGGCCTGATACGACTCAAGGGCCCCCACTTCGAGAACCCCGATGCATTTCCGCCTTTTCACTCTGCAGATCAGGAAAGCGAGGCTCAGGCAGTCAAGGTGACTTGCCCAAGAACACATGACCGTTTAATAGTGGAGCAGGAAGTGGGATCTTGGCTGCTTGGCTTCTAGCCTAAGGCTTTTCCAATACAAACATCTGCTTCTATTTTCTTCCTAACATTTAAATGATGTTCCTAATTACGTGATTTCAAATGCTGTACGTTGTTAACAAAAATGATGATGATATTCACTGTCTTTGGAGCACGTAATTTGTGTTCCAATAAATGGCTTTTCAGTCACATGATCACATAACCTAAATTGGTTCTAACAGTTATAAGACCAGTATAATTCCATTTCCTTTCGTGTACTAAGGAAACTTTCTGCATTTCTACTTCCCTCCATTTTCTCTCCCTGCATCTCTTTACTAAATCCGGCCAAATGTAGAGAAAAAATAAAATATTTAAGAGGAACCGTGTTGATTTCCCTACCATGATTAAGAACTAGGTGGGCAGGAAAAGCAAAATACCCTTGGGAATCAGCGACTGTGAAAACTAAGCCATGCATACAAAGCATCCCGGGACAGTTTGCTTGTTTTGCCAAAGAAAACAAAATGCACAGTAAACCTATGAGGATCCTAGTACACTTTGGAGACTGAGTAGAGATAATTTTTCTAAGAGTCTTAGCAACTGAAAACCTCCATTGTATATCGGAGATTTTTTTTCCTTTTCCAGAACTGTTTTCAAAATACAGACTAGTTCAGAATATAAGATAACAAACATCCCTATAGCTACCAGTCAGGATTGGAAATTTTGGCACGTTTGCCCATTGTCCTTTGTTTTTCATCAGAAGAAATAATACTTTACAGAAAAGTGAAGTTCCTTTTGCTTCCTATTCCCTGGCTTTTTTTTTTTTTTTAAGTAAACTCCATACCCAACGTGGTGCTCAAACTCACAGCCCCATGACCAAGAGTCACATGCACTACTGATTGAGCCAGCCGGGTGCCCGAACTCCAGGCTTTTTCTTACCTCCAACTCCCTAAGAGCAACTATTACCATGAATTTGCATGAAGCCTTCCAAATTTCCATATAGGTTTGTGTATCTATGAATATCACATAGTATTGTTCTATCCGTGTTTTAAAATTTGCATGTAGGATATCTTACTACATATAAGTTACCGTAGCCTGAGTGTTTCATTAAGTATTCAGTCTTTTTAAAAAAAGTCTATCCAAGTTGATGTATATGGATCCAGTGTGATATTCCACATTTTACTTGTTCATTTCAGTGGATTGCTGTCTAGGCCATTTGCAATATTTGAATCATTTAAAAATATTTAAAGTAGGAATCAATTTTCCTGGAAAGAATGATAGCCAGTGTTGAACCAGTGGTTTGCTATATTATCCAAAGGTGAGGAGGAGTGAAAAAACATTCTATACTATTTTCTAGACCCAGAACTTCTGACCCCTCTACTATGTTGGGGAAACCATTGACCTTTTTGTATGGAAAATTTGTTATGGATGGTATTTTTATGAGGAAAGCGTCCATGACTCTTGCAAGATTCTCAAAGACATCTGTGCTCCCAAAAGGATAAAGAACTGTCATTTAAAAATGTTTCCTACTTACTATGGGAAGTAATCGTTGCTTTCTGCAATTCTGCTGCCCCTTATCACCAGTTTTTGAAGGAATTGCTGCCTTTCATTGTGGCTTAAGTATTGAGAATGCATTGAATACCAGTAGTGCAGACAAGCCACCAGGAGCAGGGACAAGAGTAAGTCAGGAAAAGCCCCGATCTCACTGACCTGAAAGTTTACTGAAGAAAGGCAGTGTCCGAAGCCCAGGGTAATACTGCTCAAAGGCGGCACTCTTGGCCCTCTGGTTAGAGAATTCTGTGCTGTGGGAGCTTTCCTGGGTATTAGAGGGTGTTTAGCGGTATCCTTGGCCTCTGCCCACTAGAAGCCGTCCTCGAGTCTTCCCCACAGGCTGTGATAACCCAAGTGTCTCCAGACATCGCCAAATGTCCCATGGGGGGCAAAATCTACCCGTGGTTTAATGTGATGCGTGGATTTCAGTTCACAAGACGCTTCTTTTAATGAGCAATTTATGCAAAATCAAGGCATTGTTTCATGCAGGGTAAGATACATGGACTGGAATACTTCAAGATATGTGTTATTGTCTTGGCAATGTTACAAATTACTTTATGACCTTGGGCAAGTCATTCAACTCTTCTGAGCCTCAGTTCCTCTCTTTGTAAAATAGGACAGTTAGATACTTATTGCTCGAAAATTTAACAGTATCCTTGGGGAATCTAAATCCTTGGGGAACTATCAGGATGGGGCTGGGGAACTAGTATTTGGAACCTGCTGTTATTTTGGGAAAAATAAACACAGGAAAAGTGTTCTGCTAAATACTGTATGTCATCGAAAGAAACTTTTTTATTAGAAAACATACCCTCTGGATGGGGTTTGCCACATTACTTCTTTTTAAATGATCTTGTCAATTGCCTTCCTCATTATAAAGCAATCTTGTAGACTCTATTAACAGGAATTACAGGCTTTTATCTCTCTTGTAAATTTTGTCTTCAGGAAAGGGGGCTAGATTGATAGCCAACGGCATTTTAAGAGTTCTTTCTGTTGGCCACAGAACAGGTACAACCAATGAAAGCTTCTCTTCACCACTCAAACAATGTGATCTTGGATGAACTGCCCTGAAAATAGAGTAATGCCAGTTCTGTTAACAGTGTATCTTTGATTTCTACTGTGCAATGGTGATACAGTCTATTTGTACCTAAATGGACACAAGAAATAGGTATCATTAAAGCAATTGGTCAGGCATTGAACAACTCTGGGTTTCAGTTTCTTAATCCTAGGGTCAGGATTCCAAAAGGGTGGAAAGAAGATTTGGGACTAGACATCCTCAAACTATCCCTTGTGGTCACCGTGTACATGCTACTATGCCTACCTGGAATTCATTTTCCCCAGGTCTTTTTTTGGCTTCTTCTCATTATTCAGGGACCAGTAAAAAGATCACCTCTTATGAGAGTATTTGCCTGCCCACTCTAGCTGAAATAGTCCTCTACACACTCTCCTGCTTTACCTGATTATTAACTTACTTCCCTTACTACAAGGGAAGTTCCACAAGCATAGACCTTATTTTGACTTACTTATTGCTATATACCGGCACCTAGAACAGGACTGACACATCGAAGGCATTCATGAAGTTCTTCCCCCCCCTCTCCTCCTCCCCCCCTCTCCTCCTCCCCCCTCTCCTCCTCCCCCTCTCCTCCTCCCCCCTCTCCTCCTCCCCCCTCTCCTCCTCCCCCCTCTCCTCCTCCCCCCTCTCCTCCTCCCCCCTTCTCCTCCTCCCCCTTCTCCTCCTCCTCCTCCTTCCTTCTTCTTCTCCTTCTTCTTCTTCTTCTTCTTCTTCTTCTTCTTCTTCTTCTTCTTCTTCTTCTTCTTCTTCTTCTTCTTCTTCTTCGTTTTCTCCTCCTCCTCCTTTCTCTTCCTCTACTTCTCTTTCTCCTCCTTATTCTCTTATCATACATTTAGTGTAATCTTTAAGATCTCTTTTTCCAACTCCAGGTCATGCAGATCTGACTCTGTTTTCTTTTAAATGTTTTATAGTTTTTCATTTCATTAGATCTATGGTACATCTTGAGTTAATTTTTGTACGAAGCGTGAGGTTAGATAAGAGGTAAATTTTTTTAAAAAACATATGAATGTCTAATTGTTCCAATACCACTATTGAAATGGCTAGCATTTCTCAGCTGAGTTGTCTTAGTCCTTTGTAAAAACTCCACAGGCCATTGCTGTGTATTTCTGGACTCTCCATTTGGTTCTATCAACTGATGTGTATATCTCTTAGCCAATACCACCTGTCTTGATTGCTATAGCTTTACAGTAAATCTTAAAACCAGGTCATGTGGCTCCTTCACCTTGTTTTACTTTTTTAAGATGAAGTAACTCTCGGATGAATGAATGAATTAAATGCTTTCCTTTCTCTCTTTGCCTTGTTAACTTCTGCTAACCACTGGGGTCTTAGCTCAGACGCCATAACCTCAGGGAAATCTTTCCAGATAATCCAGGCTGTGTTATGTCACTGATTGTATACTCTGCATAATACCATGAACCTCTCTCTCCTGTTGGTACCCTCTTGATTCTCATTTGGGGGAGGCTGTGTCCCTCAGAGGACATTTGACAATGTCCGGAGACATTTTTGGAGGTCGCAATTGAAGGGGAGAGGTGTGGAGTTACCCTGGTGTGTAGAGGCCTGGGATGCCACTCCACACCCTGCAATTCAGGGGTCAGCCCCTCACAACAAGGAATTATCCAGCCCAAAATGTCAATAGCCCTGAGGTTGAGAAACACCACTCTAAACAAATTGGTAATTTTACATTTACTTGTGTAATTCCTTGCTTAATGTCTGACTCCCCTACTAGAAGGCCAAATAATCACTACAACTTGGGACTTGAAAGCCATGAAACCTTATCCAGCCACTTTAAAATTGGGACCACCAGGCAGCTCACTTAGCTGTTGACTTTGCCAGTTCCTAGATGGAGTCGATAATGAATTATATTAGAAACAAGCCAAACATTAGTTCTCTTTGGTAGAAACACAGCAGAGTAGATATTTAACCATTTAACTGTGCATAACAGAGCCTGCGAAGTAAACCCAAAATGCAAAAAGCCAAACACTGGAAAGTATTCAAGTGTTGATATATAAAATGGTCAGCCGCAGGAACACATGAAAGAATGGTGTGGTAGCTTTATTATCAGTAAGACATGTCATACCTTTGGCTTTGGGTATTGATGAGCGGATAAGCAAATTGACTCCAAAAGGACCTAAGCATAAAATATATAAAAACAGCATCCCCTCCATTTGAGAGAAGGAAATCTAGTCATCTCCTCCATTTGAGACATGAATAGAGTTTAACAAGAAGATCGAATGCCCACAGCCACCCACAATGAAGAAAAGACAGAATGGTTACAGAGTGGTCCAAAGAAAGCCTTGTTAGAAACTGGTAGCTCTTTAATACCTGTAATAATGGGTAAAAGCTTCCTCGTCTTTAACTATTTTGATGAGTCCAAAGAGGATGGTCCCCTTTATTTGTTATGACATCAAAATAGGTCAAAATAAAGTTAGGAAAATTCATGTGTTCTTCCAATTGTTTTCGAAAATTTTTAATAAGCGTCCACACTATCCAAGGATTCAGCTTTTTGTTCAACACTTTTCACTAACAGATTCTATCCAAGTTGATGAGGCTTGATGTACCAAAGACAGCTTGGCAGCCAATGTACTTCCCTCCAATATATACATCACCAAGAGACTGGAAATACACGCTTTGAATTGGATTTCCAACAAACAAACAAAAAAAGCTTTAGTGTAATCCTCACTGCCTTTAAAGTTTTCCGCAAAGGCCTCCTTACGGGCTCCCTTTAGGGATTCAAAAGACTTAAAATGTCTGTCCTTCTCTACAACCGCAATAATTTGAAGTGAGAGACCGTTAGGAAACAGATGGTAAAAGAAACTTTGTTTATTTTCTTCTTATTTTTGATTTTAATCTTTTCAAGTTTCCAAGGACTCAAAACAGATGTTTGTGACCTGCTTTTTTTTAAGCAGTAAAGAGAAGCTGACCCAAAAGTGTTAGGGACAAATCTGTTTAATCAGTAGTTAGATTTGACCTACCGAGTTCCCGGGTAGTCTTCAAATCATCAGGACAAATCATGACACACATTTTTAAACAATCTCCTTTACTATGTGAACCTCTTTTCTAAAGAAGGACACTGTGTAAAAACGCTCCACATTGGTCTTGAAGCAGACCTCAACTATTCACTTTGGTGCCAATTTATAGAGAGGGTTCTATTTATAATCTCCAGAATCCAGATGACGTCTTTTATCCTTCACAACTACACATAAAGGAGTAGAAATAAGAGTTCTCTTTTGACACCCACTCTCCCACCCCTGAACCTCAAACCTCTGGAATTTACCACTTAGGATCAGTGGTCCTTACCCAGGGACAATTTTGTCCCTAGAGAACATTTGAGAATGCCTGGAAATATTTTTGGTTGTCACAACTGGCTGGAGTAGGGATGAAGATGTGCTCCGGGCATCTAGTAGGTAGAAGCCAGGGGTGCTGCCAAATACCCCACAATGCATTAAACAGCCCCCATAACAAAGAATTATCTACCCCAAACGTCAATAATGCCAAAGTTGAGAAACCCTGATCTATGATTTTTATCACTAGCAGTAATGGAATCAAATGTGTATGTGCCTGATAGATGGTTTTTAGCAGAGTATTTATAAACAAGATAAGCCTTTACTTTCTTCTTTCAAGCCGGTTAAAATATTAATGGGGCAATCAATGATTCCCTCAATTAAGACTCCAAACATCAAGAGTCCATTACTGACCTTTCAAAATAACTCCACTATTTTGATATCTGGGAAAACCATGTGATTATAGCTGGTGCAAGTCCCACCGGAAGAAATCGTCCAAGGAAATCCGGAGTTGGCACCTTCTCTAAGACTTCAGAGAAAGGACTATTGATCTTCTAGCATCCTTTATTTTTTTTAATGGGCCACCCACTGTTGTGGTAAGTTTTTATTCTAAAAATGCAAAATAACTAAGGGCTGGCTCAAATGGTATCACTGAGGGTTCAATATTTTTAGCACTGCACTATCCCTAAAGATACAGGCCAAAGGGAATGAGGTGCGCGTCAGTCTGCTTCCTGGTGTTACCCGATAATTGCGTTCTGGCTGGGGGGGGGGGGGGTGCTTGATAAATGCTCACCGGCCAATTTGTTCTAGAATGGATTCTCCCAGAGACAGACCCGGAGCCAAGAATCGGATTCTCCCGTTAGACACAGCTGAAAGAGTGGGGTAAAGGGGAGGAAAGGGAACAAAGTTGAGATCTCAGGTCCAGCCCCAGCCTGGGCATAACAGTGCAGGGAGCAACGGAGTAGAAACCATACCTCAGATCTTATCCCCCCTGGAGGAAAAGGAGCTGGGTTTTTATGCCTCTATCCATCATCGGCTTCCCTGGGTGAAGGGAGGAAACTTCCCGGCCCTTTGACTTTCCAGGGAGGCGGCTGCAGTTTCCAAAGGCAATCCTCTGAAGAAAGTCCCATGCGGGAAGAGTGAAGAGTCAGGCAGGAGACGCCGGTGGTAACAGGGACCCAAGGGGACAGGGGACGTGTGACTTGCAACACATGGCGGACTTGCTGTGCGGCAACTCCTGCAGCTTACGGAATCTGAAATCTTCCTTCATGCAGTCAGTCACTCATTCAGTGAGTACTTGTTGAATTTCCACTGTGTGCCGTGAGCTGTGCTGTAAGCTGGGCATAGATGGTGCCCAAGAAGTGTGTACAGCAAACGGGCAAAGGGCAGCGCGGTGCAGGAGTCGGGGGCCAGCCCGCAGCCGGAGGAACACCTAACAGCCCTCCAGAGATGATCCCGGAGAAGGCGATGTTGAGTTTGAGACTTGAAAGATAAGAGTAAGTTAACTTGGTGAGATGTCTAGAGCCCAGGGTGGTCGTGAAGATTGTCCTAGGCACAGTGAGCAAGGTGGATGACGTCCTGTTTGACACTTTGGAAACCAGAGTGGAAGAATAGGAAGCAAAATAGAAGCCGTGTTTCACGTGTGACTCTTTAAGCAAATACTGGCGGGCTCTTTCCTCCCTGAAGTCAAAGACATCACTGTAATATTTCCTGGGGACACCGTCGTTTGGGGGAGGAGTTTATACTTTTCCCAGCATTGGTCCCAGTGAGGACTGTGAAGCTCTTGGGACCTGTTAGGTTGGAGGGTTGAGACCACAGGGTTGGGGTACCATGGGTTTCATCATCAGTGCCGATATCGCTAGAGGTGAGATGTCTTAAAGAGGCAGAAAGAAGGATGAACCTAGGCCAAGGAACCTGCTACTCTCAACTTACCAGACGAATGGTGTCTGTGGGAACCTAACACCATGGCAGGGTCCTAAAGACCGTCCGCTGGGGCTGGCATCAACCCTCGGTCACTGGGTTTCCGGAGAGGGGCTGCAGTGGTCGTGGGCAGCAGAGGACACAGAGCAGGTGGGGCCAATGGTCTCCAATTAGTATATTCTACCAATTAGCATAGAGCCACTTCACTATGAGAAAAAACCAGCAATGCCCCCTATGTGTGCATCAACTGGACATGTGAATGGAGGCTGGTATAAGATTTTTAAAAGTTTTCAGTCCCACAGTCATTTCTGTTCCCTGCTTTGGGTAGAAACATGGGCACAGGGAACATTTTATTTTTCTCTTTACTCTAAGAAAAGTCATAATATAGTGAAACAGTACTGTTACGTGCATAGTACAAGCTTAACAAAGAAAAACTAATGAGGGTTTAAGATGCTGGCAAACTGGAGAAGGGTATCCAATCTAATGGGAGTGACCACCACTCAGCTGGAACCTGGTGGGAAGGCAGGCCCAGGATTGCCCAAACTTCAGAGTTTTCAAGAGAAACCAGAAACTACAAAATTTAAGAGATATCTCCTGATTTTTACATGTTGGCAGCCAATTAAAAAAATTTTTTTTAAATATTGTGTGAACCAAACAAAAAATGTCCATAGGCTAGATTTGGCCTATGAGCCACCCGTTTTCAAGGCTCTGGCTTTCCAAAGAGCCCAGGTCCATGTTGATCTCATTGGCATTCCACTTCTTTCTCACCACTGTCCTCCAGTTCCTAGAATTCTGGGGGGCTGATGGAGCAGAGTGGCCCATTCCCTATTGCTAAGACAATCCATTGTTTCTTACAATGGCGGTCACAGCTGACACAGGTGCCAGGGGACATACTAGATCTGTCATTCGAGTAGTGGAGATGATTAAGGCTGCTCATGATGACATTTCTGAGAGGGAAATGGCCAGGGCTGGTGGAGATTTCACAGCTGAACTTGTGACAAGAATGACTGATCGTGGTTAATTCACAAAACTGGAAAATCTGTCATTTGAAGTTCTTGGGAATGGTAACAAAATACTCAAGTGACCTGTAAATGGCAATGCAGCTTCCTATTTACCTTGATTTATCAAGCTTGTCTATGAGATACTTAGTTCTCTTATGAGCCAGCTCTGCTCCATGTGTAGAGACCCCTATTTGCTTTAAAGTTGGCATTCAAAGAAACACGAGTTATTAAACAGGGGATCATATCACACATGTGCCCAGCGTACTCGAATTTAACTATGTGAGTTTGGCCAAAAGGAAAACATCGTTTAATTTACGCCTTCACCCTTCCACCCCACAAACTAGACTCTGGCCTCTAATGCTTCAGGAAGAGAGAAGCCACAGCCAAGACAAAAGAAACAAAAGGAAGTTAATTCTTGGTGTTTGATCTTCGTGGAGTCTCAGCTCTGTTGGTTTAAGGACAAATAATGGATCTTCAAGGGATATTTTGAATTCATAGGATTTTCTATGGTTTATTTCCTGACTGTCAAAGCTGAACTCTTCATGAGATGAAACTTCTTAAAAATGATCATGATAATGACAATTCTAAGAATAATACTTGTCATTTGCTGAGTACACTCTGTGCTAAACACTGAGCTAAACCCGGTACAATGTAGGACTCATATGCACTGGCTTATTGGAGGTTCCCAGCAACTCTAAAGTGCCAGGGGCTAGAAGTATTCCCGTTTTACAGATGAGAAAACAGAGGCTCATAAACATATACAGTAATTGGCCCCCATCACATGGCTGTAAGTGACGGAGCCAACATTGAAACTCATCACTCTTAAAAGCATACATTCTGTGGAGAGAATATTTATAGTTAGCCCCTTACCGATATGATAAAGATTCATTATTTCTTCAATAATCGTAACAATCCTGATAACAAGCTCTTGCTAAGAGCTACATTCCTGGCAGTGAACTAGGTGGTAAAGCACAGTCTGGCCATGTTGGAGTCTTCAGGCTGGCAAAAAGAAGAAAGAAAGAAAGAAAGAAAGAAAGAAAGAAAGAAAGTGAATAAATGGCAGAAGATGAGAGCTCAAATAGGAGTCTCCCCAGAATAATAACTTCTTGAGCTTCTTTGTGCACTGTCATCAGTTCCAGCCCTCAGCTGTTAGAAACTCCTAGGTAACTCGTCAAATCTCTGGGTGAAGAATCTT
Organism: Ursus americanus; assembly: GCF_024610735.1. Lineage (NCBI taxonomy): Eukaryota > Metazoa > Chordata > Mammalia > Carnivora > Ursidae > Ursus > Ursus americanus. The sequence goes on along the minus strand of NC_142140.1, from coordinate 21,884,263 downwards.
CATTGGCAAGTTATACCTCTGAGCGAGCCAGGTAACATCTACTCGCCCTCCTTAATTAGTTTTCCTGAGCCTGTTAATAACCGTGGAGTCTGAAACTCTTAATATCTAATTGTTCTGACATCATCCGCAGAGTTTTCCTCCTGGGGCATGATTTCCTAATGTCCTAGCAGTTAAATTTATATTTTCGTTAACTGAGGAGGCTGCCAAGCATTGGGCTTTGGTGAGGCCGCTAAGAGCTTACAACACAGTGGTACTTGTCTCTCTCTGGAGTCTGGCTACTAACCCAAAGCCGTGCGGCAGGCCTGGAAGGAATGTACCAGCCAAGCTGTGGCGAAAGCATGAAGCCAAGCCCAGGAACCCTGTTCTGCATAGCAGGTCTTTGGGGGCTTAGATTTCATCAGGCTAAAAAGATAACGACTGGCCTTTGGCTACAAAACAAATGAGACTTTGTCACTGACCAGAGATAAGTTTAAGCAAAGATGATTTTTCTATATGACGTATTTGCTGAGAGCATTTTTTCCCCTTGAATTTTACAAATACACAGAATATTGCAAAGAACAGCAATGTTGCTAATATTCTTTAGAGAATACGGTTTCCTGGGAAGTGATATCTCCAGAGGGATTGCTAGAGAGTTTCTGATGTCTTGTAAAATTGCCTTCATAAAGATCTGGGAGCAAGGCAATAAAACACAGAAGGTAGATATGTCTCTGGACATGTCATGATACTCAGTGCCCCAAAGAAATATCCTGTTAAATCTCCATGTTATCTTATTAACATGTATTATGATAGCCATAATTTATCATGCATCTATGCTGTTCCAGACATTGAATAATAAGATTTCTATCCATTATCTCTAATTCCAAAGTGATGCAAAAATGTCAGAACTCAATCTGTGTTGTGGGTCTTTTAAAAATCTGCATTCTCAATGGGATTATCATTCCCAAAGAGAGGAATATTGGATTGGGGGTGAGGGAACTTAACTCTTTTGTTGTTGGTATTCTGTTTGTCTTTCTAGTTTTACTTAAAACGTAGTTGACACGTAACATTGTATTAGTTTTAGGTGTAAAACCCAATGAGTTGCTATCCGTGTCTATTGCAAAATGATTACCGCAATAAGGTTAGTTAAGACATCTATCACCTCACGTAGTTACCATTTTTCTGTGTGTGGTGAGAATTTTTAAGATCTACTCTCTTAGCAACGCGCAGGTATACAATATGGGATTGTTAACTATACTCACAGTGCTGTTCATTAGATGCTTAGAACTTGTTCTTCTTCTCACTGGACATTTGTACCCTTTTCCTCAACCCCACTAACCCCTGGTAACCACTAATCTACTCTGTTTCTATGACTTTGGTCTCTTTTAGATGCCACACATCAGTGAGATCGTATAGTATTTCTCTGTCTGACTTACTTCACTTAGCATAATGCCCTCTGGGCCCACCCATGGTGTCACACATGGCAGGATTACCTTCTTTTTAAGGCTGAATAATATTCAATTTTATATATACACACAAACACACACACATATGTTGTTTCTCCATCTTGGCTATTGTAAATAATGCTGCAATAAACATGGGGGTACAGACATCCCTTCAAAATGGTGATTTCATTTCCTTGGGTCATAGAAGAGGGGCTGTTGGATCATAGGGTAGCTCTATTTGTAACATTTTGAGGAACCTCCATGCTGTTTTCCAGAGTAGCTGCACCAATTTACATTCCCACCAGCAGTGCACCAGGGTTCCCTGTTATCCACATACTGGCCAACACTTGTTACTACTTCTTGGTAATAGCCATTCTAACTGGCGTGAGATGATATCTCATTTTGGTTTTGATTTGCATTCCCCTGATGAGGAGTGATGTGGAGCACCTTTTCATGTAGCTGTTGGCTATCTCTATGTCCTAACCAGAAAAAAATGCCTATTCAGGTTCTTTGCCCATTTTTAAATTGGATTATTCAGTTTTTTGCTCTTGAGCTGTAGGAGTTCTTTATGTATTTTGGATACTAATGCCTTATCAGATATATGATTTGCCATTATTTCCTCCCATTCCATAAGTTACCTTTTCATTTTGTTGACTCTTTTGCTGTGCAGGGGAAAAAAAAAAGCTTTTTAGTGTGATGTAGTCCTATGTATTTATTTTTGTTTTGATGCTTACACTTTTGGTGTCATATCCAAAAAATCATTGCCAAACCGAATGTCAAAGAGCTTTTTCCCTATGTTTTGTTCTAGGAATTTTGCAGTTTTAGGTCTTCAATCTTTATTCCATTTTGAGTTAATTTTTGTGATAGGGGACCGGTTTCATTCCTATGCAAATGGATGTCCAGTTTTCCCAACATCATTTATTGAAAAGACTATCTTTTCTCCATTGAATTCTCTTGGCATCCTTGCCGAATGCGTTGACTGTATATGGGTGGGTTTATTTCTGGGATCTTGGTTCCATTCCATTGGTTTTTGTGTCTGTTTTTATGCCGGTACCTTGCTATTTTGATTACGACAGCTTTGTAGTATAGTTTGAAACTGGGATGTGGGGTACCTCCAGCTTTATTTTTTTCTTAAGATAGTTTTGGCTATTTGGGGTCTTTTATGGTTCCATATGAATTTTAGGACTGTTTTTTTCTATTTCTGTTTAAAAATGCTTTTGGTGGGGTGCCTGGGTGGCTCAGTTGGTTAAGTGTCTGCCTTCAGCTCAGGTCATGATCCTAGAGTCCTGGGATTGAGCCCCGCATAGGCTCCCTGCTCAGCAGGGAGTCTACTTCTCCCTCTGCCACTCCCTCTACTCATGCCCTTTCTCTCTCTCTCATATAAATAAATAAAAATCTTTAAAAAATAAAGAATGCCATTGGTGTTCTGATAAGAATTGCATTGAATGTATAGATGGCTTTGGGTAGTATGGACATTTTAACAATATTAATTATTCCAATCCATGAAGATACTTACTCTTTTTGTATGTGAAGTGCAGGCAAGCACACATACAGTATATACACAGATATGCAGTGTATCTGTTGTATTAAGATTTTTATGGAGAGTGGTGATTAGGAACAATAAAATGTCTAGAATGGGTCCTTGGTGGGAGCGATAATGAAGAAAAAATTGAGAAACACCACTCTAAGACATAGCTAACTTTTGGTTTTCTTGGGGGAGAGGGGGTAAATTTTGTTGCTTTTACATTCTAATGTGACACAGTTTGAGCTATTTTATCATGATATGGTAAATCATGACTCAAAATTTCCCATTTGTATATTTTATTTCATATATTCTTATGTTAAAGATTCTTTCATATTTTGAAATTTTGGAAGAGTATTGCTTTTCTTGGATTCATGGTCCTTTTTCATGGATCAGGGGCACATGGTAACCCCAGGGAGGAAGGTGTTAGCATTTTCCTGCTATGGATAAGCCAACTGTTCTGAACATTTAAGTTGTTCATTTCTCCTTCACAGCTGGTGTGTGGTGGATGGGATTAAAACCCAGTTCTGGAAGGGTACAATGACTATACATAACGATCCATACTCCAGAATTCTCAAAATGGTAGCCCATGGACCATCCAACTCACAGACATGTTTTGTGGTTAATCTGGTATTCTTAAAATTTCGATTTTGTTTTCAACATTTAAACTGGGAGAACTTTACATGAAAAAATCTGCGTTTCTAACTTCTTTTTAAAAGATTAGTGGCTGTGGGCTTATATCCAACATGGCAACACTACTGACACTAAGTGATGGATCCTTTCTAAAATATGGTATTCATATCCATTTGCCTAAGTTTCCTGCTCTCCCTTTTATCTTATACACAAACCCCTTCATTCGAAGGCCCTGTAGACATTTGACCCTGTGACCCCTGATGAGTGATGTGTCTGATCCCTTTGAGTCCCCATGTTCCCTAACAGCCTTGTGCGTTTCTTCAGAACCTTCCCTTTTCACTCATTCATACGGTCATTTTAAAGAGTGATTTATGAATCCGGTTTAATTCACTACTTTATTTTTCCTTATTTTCTCGATTTCTCTAGCAGACTAACTTACTCACTTTCAATAAAAATGAAACCAATTTTCTTTTTCTTCTTCCGATAGCTATGTTATATTTCAACTGAAAATCCTTTTAATTCATTGCTTATTTCCTTAGGGCCTCCATTTCTGAAATTCATATGCTGCTAAGCCTTAAAATATTCAGTCTCTCCCAACCCATAGTTTTGAGCTACGCTGCCAGGGCATATCAATTATACTTCGCAGTAGAGTTGTGATTAGTGATTATGTGATGACTTTTTTCCTCCCTCTGACCTTGTATGGGTTAAACCGAGCTAAGGCAGTCTATATAAAGCTCTTTCCTTCATGAATTCTTTCCTTCCAAGCATCTTTATTTTGACTTGCGGTACTTGGTGGACGAAGTGCTTGAAAAAGAAGTGGTCTGCATGCCAATTGTAAATGAAACTCAAAAACTCAAGAACTTTATCAGGGAGAAGAAGGAAATGCTCCCCAAGTATAATTGGTGGGGGCGTTCCTGTCTGTCAACAGCTCCATCTCTGCGAAGGCATGAGTATCCAAGAAAACCAATGCAAAGCAAACCCAGCAGCAGATAAGAGGAGGCATTTTCATCCTGGAAGCAAATGTCCGTGTCCTCGCACAGCAGTTTTACACAGTTCCATGTGTTGTTGTAGTAATGCACTTTTCACCGACAGCAGCTGGTTTGCCAACAATGATCAGACTAACCGAAGAAAGCACAAACACCAGCAAACAAGCGGCTGTATTTTGATACAACCACCATAACTCTTTCTTTTGTGCAGCTGCTCTAAGCATTCTCTTTGTGTGTCAATCTACTTTTAAACTATAAATCAGAGGACATAATTAAACGTGTTTGCCTCAACTGATTATAAACATATTGCATTCATTGTAGGATTCTCTCCCTTGCTCATTTGTTCATTCGTTCACACATTCATTCTACAAACATTTAGTGAGCTTTTTATTTTTCACTGTGGAGCTTTTAAAAATAGGGATGCCAGGCTCAGAGATTCTGATTCAGCCGGTATATAGGTATTGGTATTTCTAAAAAGGCATTGGTATTGGTATTGGTATTTCTAAAAAGACCCCCAGGTATTTCTAATGGTTCAGAACCAGTGTTTAAAGGGAATCTTTTAACAGAGAGCTTTTTCCAACAGAAGTGATTATTTGAAGCATTGGCATGAAAAATTTTTTAGCTTAAGGGTGGAAACACCTGGGGATAAATAATAGCAATGTGCCTTAATAACTAATAATGAGGATGATTAGTATTTACTGAGTGCCATAGGTACTAGGCTTGGTAATTCATATCTGGGGACACTTTATTTAATTGCTACATTTGCCCAGTAAGCTAGATTATTTGCCTAGTAAGCTAAATATTATTATCTCTGTTCTATGTTGAAGAAAAGATATTCAGAGAGCATGCCCAAGGTCTCACGGCTAGAGGTGAATTAACTATTGGGATTTGGAGTCCCTCTAACTGCCTCCAAAGTTATGTTCTTTCTACTCTGTGCATTCATTCAGAACCTGTGTTTTGAACATACTCATTCAAATAACATTTTTTTCCCACAGAGCATTTTCAGGCTCATGACCGCATTCAATAGTGTTGATTGCATGGGGCGCTTCAACGTGACAGAGTAGAGACTCTGGGGCTCCAAGAAGGGCAGTGAACCACTGAAAACCACGCAGCCATTTCTTGAGTTACATATCCTGGGATTTTCCCACCACGCTACTGTGCTTCTTCATGTCTTTTTCATTTTCTGATTCTGTAGGTTAAAGGGGCAATAACTGCTTTGGCCTCTAGGCAATAGAGAGGGTAACACCACCATACTGTCATAGCTGATTGGATCAAAGGTGGACACAGGCTAGATGAGGTTCATCAAACTCATGCTCCCCCCCCCACCCCAGTATTCAGAACTGGTACTTGAAAAGATTGGAAAGATTAGGTCCATTACCTGCAGGTGTTGAACTTTTTAATGTACACCAGTAACGAATGAAGTCACATTGGGATGGTTTCTTAGGGAACAGGTAAGCTGAGAACAGAACAGATGTTAATAGATATATCCTCTGATTCCTGAAAGAGAGAGAAGAGTGAATAGCTCTCTTGACTTTTGAGATCTTTCTAAAGGTCATTTATTCTCCATTGTGAGGACTGACCTTCATCCGGCTGTTGGGTTTTGTGAGCGACCCTTAACTTGATGCAATGAACTCCTCTTCATTTGAGCAAATGTAGTGTTTCCCCTGCTTTAACCCAAAAAACCTTGACTAAGTTAGTGCCCGTATTTTGGAGCACACATAAAAGTTATGATTTTGGGCTACTTTAGAGCAAGTTGCATTCCATACCCAAATATCCCTAGCTTGGCCTATCGATCTGGACTATTTTGACTGCAAATGGTAGAAACTAAAATCAAACCAGCTTAAGGGCAAACGGGAAATTCTTTTGGTGGTTGTAATTGAAACATCCAGGCCTTGCTTCTGGCACGGCTGAATCTGATGACCTAAACGATGTCATCAGGAAAGTGCCTCTCTCCCTCTCTTAACTCGACTTCCCTCTCCGGAAGCTTTATTCTCAGTCATCAGTGGCTCCCTGAGTGTACGCCATTGGTTTAGCAATCGCAAGGCAAAGGGAATGGCTCTTTCCAGCCTGTGCCAGGGAAACCCCCACGCCTGATTCTCATTGGCTTATGCTGGGCGAGAGCCCATCTCCAAAGCAATCATTGGGGAATGGGAGATAAGGGCCCTCATTGGCCAGAAGTTGGGCATGACTCCACCTAGAGCTGCCAATGGCATGTTTTGTCCAATGGCATGTTTGTGTTGGACCACCGGGAGTGAACAAAGGGTGGCTCCCCAGTAGGGAGGTTTGGGATTTATATCTGCAGGGGATTCTGTGCCAGCAAAAGAAAGACTGCTCCTAAACTCACTTGTTAATATCCAACATATTTCTTTACCAGTACGTTGCTTTCTTAATTTTTTTCGAACTTATTCATTACTGCATTCTTAATTTTGGTCATTTCCTTGTTCTCCAGGGATTCACAGCTGGTAGCTGGCAAGTTCATTGTCAGCCTCTTGTTTAATTAACCACCTGCTTCTTTAATTTTGAAGTTTTGTGTGTGTGCATGTGTGTCAATTATTCTGTGGGCAAGTCATATTATCTTTGAACGAGGCATCTATTACATCCATTGGGACGGTAACTTCAACACTAATTCAAACATAATGATTCAAGTGCTTGATCCACTCACTTAATTCAGGTTGTTTTAATAGCCTTTATGGTGCTCTTTGAACATTTCTTACAAATGACAATGAACAAACCCCATGATGGTATAAACCTCAAGATCAACGAGTAACTTCAGGAATCTAGACAGAAATTACGTGGGAAAATTGCATCTGACCTTTCTTCTAAGAAAACCCAATCTCCTCTATGGAAAATTCTGTAACTTTACCAAATCATCCCACTTGCCAAATCCAAAGGACATCTGTTCAGTCCTTGGCACTTTGGAAGTCTTTGCTGCTTTGGAAATGTGTGTTGATCCACCTTTCCTTCTTGAAATTCTTGACTTCTTTGGCTTCCATGAAAACATGTGCCTTGTTCTCCTTTCCCTTCTTTGCCTCCTCATTCTTTTCTCCTTTGTGATTTCATCATTCATCTCCAGCACTTTAAATACAGTGGTCCCCAAGATTCTGCCCATGGCTCTCTGACCTCCTCGCTTAACTGACATACTTAATCCAGATGATCTCATCCACTTACATATTTCCAGACTCCACCTATTTGCTGGTGCCTCTTAAGACTAGAGCTGCTCAGCCCTGACCTCGCTTCAGAGCATTTCAGATTTATACATGCAACAGCTGGCAGACTTCTCCGTGCACATGTCCCCAGGCACTTCTAGGGTAACACATCCAAAATTGAACTCAGGATCCTTCTCAGAAATCCACTGCTACTTTCTCTTTACCATTGCCATAATGAACGCATGTCTCATCTTTCACCCCAACAGCCTTCCAGCTATCCCCCAGACACCAGTCCTGTTTTTCAAGCTCACTCCCCAGCCCGTGTCCTAAGCCCATGATTTCTTATCACTTTCAGGATATACCCTAGTCCAGGAGACTTTTTCTTAAAGACCAGCTAGTGAATCTTTAGGTTTTGCAGACCTACAAAAAGTTGAAGACATTATGTAAGCACTTTTATAAAAACTTAAAAGATAGTTAAGACAGTGAAAACAATTTTCAACTCCTGGGTTGCTCAAAAACCAATGACAGCCCAAATTTGGCTTGCAGGCCCCAGTTTGCCTTCCTTTGGTCTCGTCTATTCTCCTCACCGAGTGCATAAGGTCCTGCTTGATCTGGCCCCTCTGTTCCTCTCCATTCTCATCTCTCACTGCTGTCTGCCTTCACCTGGCACTTCAGCAAAGCTTGCGTGGCTTCTAGGGTCTTGCTCCACGCTGTTTCCTGCCTCTGGACTTTGCTTATGCTGTTTTCTCTGCCTGGCATATTCCTTCTCTCTCCTCAGTTCTCTACCAGACCAATTCCTGTGCATTTGGCACTACTCGGCTTAAGGACCTTTTCCTCTAGGGAGAATTCTCATAGTCTTCCCCATCTCTCGGTTAACTCAAAGGTGCCCTTCTGAGTTCCCACAATTCCCTGTGCCTGTTCCCATCATCACTCTCATCACGTGGCAGTCCAACTATTTGTTTTTATGTCTGTATCAAGTATGAGACTGTGAGTTCCTTGATGAGTGGAACTGGATCTTACTCATCCTATATCCTCAGTGCTTAGCACAAGGCTTGGCACAAAGCACGCATCCAATAAATGCCCAGTGACACTTAATTCTGGCACTGTGTATTCTCCTTTAGTAGAGAAAGAGTATTGTATCATAAATAAGTTGCTTGAAACACCTGAATTGCAACGGAACTACCTGCAGTGTCAATGGTATATTTCTAGTGCATTCAATGCTAATACTGTAAAAGCCATGTATGGATGTCTAGTTCCTTTGGGGGGGTGCATGGCCCTCATAACACCAAGGCCAGGGATTCAATAGCTCTTTAGTTGAGAGTACTTTGCCCTGTCAAGCGACCAGAGGCTCTATCTCCAACTCAGCTGGCTGGCTGTTTTTCAGATTCTTGACATTTGTCACATGGAACCGTCAATTCCAGACAAAGAAATCCATCACCCGTAGCTAGGGAAAACTGCTCAAAGCACATGCCTCGGACTAGAAAATAGAACATGCTCCATGTAGGGGATGAATAGCATATAAAAAGAATATTTAATATCTAGAATGTATAGAAAAAGCCTAAACACTAAGAAGTTGAAAAATGGTTCAGCCATAATTCCATCAACAGAAGTCAAGCACTCTTAAAATGTGGGCATGGATCTTCTCTAATATTTATCATTGCTCTAATTCTCTTTATGCTGTTTTGTTTCTGATTGTTTTTACTTCCCATTACATAGAGAGCATTCTCCCAGGCCCCTAAAGCTCTTTGCAAGTGTCACTTTTAATTACTGCTCAATTATATATAAGCTATACTATAATTGATTATACAGCTATACTATGATTGATTTCATCATTGCTCTTTTGCTGGAAATTTCCATCACATCTAAAAAAAAAGAATGGGTTGTGAAAGTCTTCCTTTGTTCTAACCCTCCAATTCAGGTTCAAATGTTAGTGAATTTTTTTTTTCTAAGTAAACAAAGGATAGTCAGCATGCAGAACTGACATTAGGGTCGAAACAAATGAAGAGATAATTTGATTCTTCCTCTTGTTTTATAGATGACAAAAAACGGAGTTTGCGGAGAATGTATAAATTATCCCAGGGACCACCACTAAGACGAGACTTCTACTGCAAACGATCCACGGTTTGTTCCAAGAAGCATGGCTCAGGATCATGGCAGCTCAGAGAGAAATGAAGCAGCCGAGGTGGGCGACCATCTTTTCTTTTCGGCACATCAGTACCAGGTACGTGCCACGTATGTCTCTAATTGCGGAGGGTGATCATCTTGAATTCAATGGCATCTTCTTCTCTCTCTTATCCCTGTGATCTGTCACCTGCTCCCCATCATTAAGAAAAATTATATTCTGCGTACAAAAGGGTGAAAGTACACATGCATGTGAATGTGACAGAAATTAGTGTATATATCCCACTCATTTATGGAAACAGAAATACGCATTAAGCCCAGCACATTAGTGGATGGATTTGGTCAGAGTTTACCAGCAAATGAAGCTCAGACGTGCATTCCATAACCTTTTCTGTGAAGAATCTTGGGACAGAAATTACCATGCATGAGAAATAAAGACAAAGCTAAGAGAAAATGTTCACCTGAATTGGGCACTCGTGAGCAAAACTACAGGATTGCAGAATTCACATTCTATTTGAGAATCATAAGCATGGAAAGAATGAAAATGAGCAGCCCTCGTCTATTACTTGCAGACATCAGGTTCGCGTTTATTTGTCTTGGCCATCAGGTTTTTCTGAGTGGGAACGTGACCATATGCTTCCTTTTCTAGGAGCACAACCATTGCTAGTCAATATGCTGGCCAGGGAGCAAAGGATAGCTTTACAGCATATTTAATTCCATCCTTCACTTTGAAATGAAAATTGATGTCAGTTCCCCCCACCCCATCGAGCTGTTTTCCAAATGCTAAACTCCTCTGTCTTTCATCAGACTTCTTCCCATCTCATTTGTCAATGTCCTTTTACTTCCACAAATATTTTCTACTAAACTTAAAATTAAAACGAACTCCTTTCTATCTTGCCCGCTGTCCCATATAATAAGAGATGAGATAGAAGATAATACTGCCTTAGTTCTTAGAAGCCCAGGAAGAGAAGACCTCAGAAGAATTCCCAAGGAAAACGTTGTCAACCCTACTGTCCTAGGGAGACTCCGTGGAAACAGAGAGAGAAATGTCTCACTTACCCTCCGCCAGCATCTCCCCCAGGAAGGGACAATATAAGTTATTTACCCCAAGTACAGAAAACACTTTCACATTTCAAGTTCAAAAGCCTTACTTTCTATGACCTCTCATGTAATTCCCTTGTAAAGTTGCCAGAGAGAAGATGAAACAGGAGTGAAGCATTCGAGAATCAAGGTAGAATAAAGCGAAGCCAACAGTCCTAATTTACTCAGCATTTACTATATGCTACTTAATTTTTCACATGCATTATCCACTTGGATCTCCATGAAAATCTTGGGGTTAAAGGTATGAGTAATGTCCTCTTTTAGATAGGAAGACTGAAGTTTAGAGAGTTTAAAACACTTGCCTAAGCTCACATAGGTAATAAGTGACACAGCTGGGATCGAATCCAGATTTCATTGGATCTCAGAACCCTTGATCTTAACTACTAAGTAATGTGCCTTTTTGGTAAAGTGTCCATGGGAGAGGCTGAGCTGAGAAGTGGCAACCAGTAGAAGGATAAAAGGTCCGAACTTAAGGCAAGAAGAAACTACAGAGATAACCTGGGAAGAGTGGAAAGTGGTGGCCTCACCTTGGGTGGGTGGAGAAGGTTCAGAAACATCTACCCAAGAGAATTCTGCTGGCAGAGAACAAGTCCCAGTGGTCCTACTCCTTCAGCTTAAATTTTGCTGAGAAGGCACCAGAGAGGAACTGGTAGTGATGACGAATGGGAGTGACAAGGGAAGATCTTTCTGAGGAGGTGACGTTTGACCCGATCCCTGAATAAAGATAAGTCAGTGATGGAACAATCTTCAAGCAAGGACTTGGGGATGAAGAGAACAAGTACAGAGATTCCAAGATGTGAATAAACTGGAGTAGTTGAGAAAAAAGAATTGGCTGGAATGGAGTGTTCAATGATAATTTTCCAAAAAGGATAAAAGCATGACTATATACAGGAATAAAAGAAACATTTGGTAAGGATTTTATTTCATTTATTAATCAGTGATGGAACCTGGCAGATGTTATCAATGGTTCAAAGAAGTCATACCACCACATATTTATATGGAGTAAAGGAATATTGAAATGAACATGCAAAAGGAGGCAAAACTAGCTTCTCCTACAGGTGGGAAAGGAGGGCAATCGCACTTCTACTGGACAGACCAGATTTGCATGTCTAGAGACAAGAATTATTTTGCATTGCCAAATTACAGGGTTGTGAAAACAGCTTCCATAGAATCAGAATCAAATATCCTGGAGGAGTGTCCTCTAAAGTCTAGATAACGTATAGCTTTCCATGGAAGCATGAAGTTTCTCCGATAGTCTGATTGAGAGGGATAATAATAGGAGAAGAGATAGTAGTCAGAACTCAGATCCTATAGGCAGAACTCAGATCCTGCATGGCCCGTGGACCAAGTAGTGACTTTAGACTTTATTTTAAGGGGAACAGGAGACTATGAAAGGGTTTTAAAGCCAAGGAGAGGCATGCTCTGTTTACCCGTTTGGTAAGGACCACTTTGACTGTTGGGTAAAGAATGAAGCTTATGGAGTGTAGAAACACATAAGCGGCTGGAATGTTGTGTTAAACAATTCTTTTCAAAAAAGGTTAAAATCACGATTCTCACACAGATATAAAATAAACCCTTGTTTAAGATTCTATTTAATTCAGCAATCAATGAAGCAATCCAGCAGGTGGTCTAATGAGAGACGCTGGTGGCTGGGACCAGGACGTGGTGGCAGTGAAGACGGAAAAAAGTGAATGGAGTCAGGATGAAAGAATGGGCTCTTTTGTTTGTTTGTTTTGTTTTTGTTTTGTTTGTTACCTAGAGTCTTGTTGCTCACTGATACTCAGAGACACAGAAAGCCTTGACCTCTAGGGCTGGACAAGGAGGATAAGAAGAAAGAAGACCGTAGCTTTGGATAAATTGGGTCAGTCAGCAAGAAAGAACAGGGCTGAAAGCTATAGGCATCCAGTTTTGTTATTTATTTATTATTTATTTATTTGAGAGTGAGAGCAAGAGAGAGCACGAGTGGGGGGAAGGGACAGATGCAGAGGGAGAAGAAGCAGGCTCCCCGCTGAGCAGGGCGCCCTCCCTACACAGGGCTCAGTCCCAGGACCCTGGGATCGTGGCCTGAGCCAAAAGCAGACACTTTACTGACTGAGCCACCCAGGCGCCCCCCATTTTTGTTTTCAATGGCAGTGAGGCAAAAGCCAAACACCACCGGGAAGTGCAACTGTTACCTGTACCGCATGAGATGGTGGCTGGTAATTAACCTTATCCGTACTGCACTGCTAGCCTGGAAATTCCTTCACACTTAGCCAAAATCGGGGTGAATTCCACCTGGCTGGGGAAATGGGACAAGAAGGTACCCACCTGAGAGAGAAAAGGGGCCAAGGTTACAATCCTGAAGTGTTCATCTATAGAGTAGAAATCCACCCCTCACCTATTCCTCATCACTACCTGGCCCTGTGATCCAGAAACTTCCCCAGTACAAGTGTCAGCAGGAGGCCAATTACAGGAGTCTTGTTTGGGGGCTGCCTGGGGGGACTGAGTCCATGACAATTACCATGCTCTTGTTTGACAGATGGGAAAATCAGGTCTTGAAACGGCTAAAAGACCTGCCTGATGCCACAAGGGGCGGGGCTGTCAGTGGAAACAGAGCCTGCGGCCCCTCACTGCACCAGCAGCCATCTCTCTACACTGCGGCTTAGTTCAAAACACCATCGAGCTCCGTTCTCTGTATTAGCGCTGTGCCGATGCATTTTCTGCAGTGATGGAAATGTCTATAACCACGCTTTCTGATACATTAGCCACTAGCCACACGTGGCAATGAATGACTTGAAATGTATCAGCGAGGTGGAGGAACTGAATTTTTAGTGTCACTTAAATTAAATGTCACGTGTGGCTAGTGGTTTACTGCCTTACACCAGGCAGTTATAGAGCATAGCAAGCTGTGCGTGTCTTTTTTTTTTTTTTAAGATTTTATTTATTTATTCGACTGAGATAGAGACAGCCAGCGAGAGAGGGAATACAGCAGGCGGAGTGGGAGAGGAAGAAGCAGGCTCACAGTGGAAGAGCCTGATGTGGGGCTCGATCCCGGAACGCCGGGATCACACCCTGAGCCGAAGGCAGACGCTTAACCGCTGTGCCACCCAGGCGCCCCAAGCTGTGTGTGTCTTAATAGAGTTTTGTTGTGCATATTTGTCTATTGCTTTTTGTCATCCCTAATATTGGAACACTTCTCCTGTGTTTGGGGAATGGTCTACTTTCTGAGTTTGCATCTCCCCAAAGTAGAAGCCAGAATACACTTTCCCAGCCTCCGTTGTATCTAAATGCAGGCAGATGATGGAGGGTTTGCTGAGCAGATGCAGGCACCTGGAAGACTCCGTTCTGGGGAGGTGGTGGCAGACCAGCTACCAAAGCAGGAATCATAGAGGGGCCAGTGAAAGGGTTAGGATCAGGGCCATACAGAGGCAGTACAAACTAAAGCCTATGGCCAAGCACTATGAGCTGTGCTGTCTCTGTGAAGCCAGCAGGCAAAGTAGTTTGGTCATTGCTCCGGGCTGAGTAGACCCAGCTGTATTATGGGCCATCCAGACATGCCGTGAACCATCTAAAATTGTTCAATAAATACAAACATCTCTGCTTGAACTAGAGATATTTATGATGTTTATAACTAAGAAATCTAACTGTAAATAAAAAAACAAAAACAAAACAAAGCAAACAAACAAAAAAACCCACCACCACCAACAACAAAAAAACGTGCCCAGAAATGATTAGCCAAGAGGTAAGGTGTGTATCTCAGTTAGGAAAGCTAGGTTTAGCTGCAGTAACAAACAATCCAAACCTCACGGACTTACACCGTCAACGTTTATTTCTCACTCCTGTTACACATCAGGACTATTGTTACTTGGCTGTGTGTTCCATGTTTGTCTTTACTCCAAGACTCAGACTCTTGGAACGGCTTCTGTCTGACACATTGTTGTTGTTGTAGGAGGGACAAAAGAGAAAAATAATGAACCAGGAGCTGGCTTTTAATGTGTCTTCTTGGAATCCATAGTTTTATGCACAATTCATGGGCAGAAGCAAGTCATTTGGCTGCTCATGAGTTCAGCCGGGTCAAGATACATAAACTTCCCTTGGAAGGTAAACAGGCAATTCTTGACAACAATATATTCCACAACACCCACAAATGGCTAACATTTATTGTGGGCTTATTTTACATCAGCCAATAGTCTAAGCCCTTTATATGCAATATCTTGATTTTTATAATGAACCTGTTTTGTTATCCTTCCCATTTTACAGGTAAGAAAACAGAGGCTTAGTAAGGTTAAGTGTGTTGCTCTGAGTCACACAGTTAATACACAGGGCAGGCAGGATTTTAATGTCATTCTCTTTGACTCCAAACCCCATGCCTGCTTGCTTTTAAATTACTGCACTGCTTTTTTTATATAAGAGGAATATTTCTGAGAGAGGTGGGGAAAATAAACTAGATTTCTGGAAAAACACACTTTCCTTTACATCTGCAGTTAAATACTCTAAGATTTTTCTGAAAACTATGAAATCTAAATCAATTTTCCTTAAAATTCTTTTGCTGCCAAATATTTTAGGACTTGAGTTCAATTGTAATAACGATGTTTTACAACAAGTAAGTTATTCGGCTAGCTTTTACCAATTGGTTTGTCTTTATTTTTTAAATTTTGGTCTAATATAACAAATAAAAGCTTTCTCTCCCCTCCCCTAACATCGGCTGCTTCTCCCAAAGGAAACACCAAAATAGCTGGAGTGGGACCCTCCTGACCTTATTTCATACATTCATGAACATATGTATATGGTATACAAAGTATTAAATAATTTGATTTTATAAAAACGGGATTATATTATGCCTGTTACTCCGTTCTTTGTTTATTCTGCTATCGGATCATGGATATCCTTCCATGTGGTATATAAAAAACTACCTCTTTCTTTTCAACGATCCATTGTGTTTGGTACAGCAGAGTTTAAATTGTGATTATAATAGAGCACGTTCTCTTTTTACCCATGCCGATCTAGCACTCATACCAGGCTCATAAAAAGAACGCTGGTTCTGAACTTCTTTAAAATGAGCACCAGTCTATTTCCCCTCCTGGTATAACTCCAGTGGGAATCATTTTTCCCTTGCATATATTTTATTACCTGGCGTGCTTCATTTCTTCCTGCCTGGAGCTGGTCTTCAGTGTGAAGGAAGCTTTGTTGCTACCAACTGTTCTGTTCGAAAAAAAGGTGGGTTCCCAGAGTAATGGACCAGCAATGGCTTCCAGTAAACCCTTTCAAAATGACCGTCTATGCAACCATCTTTGTCCAGATGAGTACTCTATGAGGACGGGTAATTTAATATGGGCTGGGGCATCCCTACCTCCCAATTTTGTGTGTGGAGACTGTAATGAACAAGCAGATTAGTATTTAATGCACTAATCTGTACAGTGCTCTCCTCAATAAAGCTTTAATTATTTAGATGATCGTGAAGCAGCCAACATGCTTAATACACTGCCCGGCGCAATGCGGAAATCACGGGAGCAAGGGAAATCACAAGTCGAAGGAAAATGAATGGTCAGCTCACAGTCAGAGAAGACCAGTCCTCTACAATGCCGTTTGATTTGGAGCGGAAAAATTTCAGTGGGCAGCAGCCCTGAAGCTTGTAGCGTGGGTGTGCGAGGGGCTTTTCAACATCATGTACATCCTGAGCGTTTAATTTTAAAGGTCCCCATGGGGGGTGGCCTCTGTGAGCTTGACTAAGCTGAAAGGTTCTGGTTCAAGAAGGGAGAGAGGCATGGGGAGGGGTCATAAACCAAACTCCTGGAAAGCTCCTGGGGTTATGTCTTCAGGGACCAAAGCAGCTGAGGTTTTTTGTCATGGTTCCAGAATGAATAACTCACACAACTAATTAAGAGTGGTCTCGAATAATTAACATCTGTGCAACCAGACAGTTTTGCCTCAGGACCGTTAAGAAGCAAATCCAAAAGCAAATGGTACAGAATGTGTGATGGGTGCCTCCGGAGAAATACGTCCCCCTTTTGTCCCCCTTGGCAGACGGTCCTGAGATGCATTTCATAAGGCTCCTTGGGAGGTCCCAGGAGCGGTGGCTTTACATTGTCTGTCCCTTCTTCTCTGTGGCACTCTGTCTGTCCCTCACACCTGCTCCCTGGGGTCACTTCCCACAGAAGCCACTTGCATACACACTGCGCACACGCGTGCATGCGCGCGAACACACACACACGTACACACACACCAGGAATCGGCAGGGTTTGGAATCACAAAAGATGCCTGGGAGGAGGTAAAGGAGAGGATGGCAAGGTCTCTCTAATTGGTATCATGAGAGTTGAAATTAAGTTGAGGTATAGCAAAATAGAACGAATGCAAGCAGAGATCCACTGTAATATAAATCCTATACTAACCAGACTAATTAGAATGATTTACAATTCAGCACATAAATGAACTTAAAGTCATTCCTGTTTATCTCCTGTTTTGAAATTAACTTTTTTCTGTGTTTACATGGAAATACACTTGCATAAAACATAAAATAAATATATATGAAACATTGAAAATAATAAGGTATATATATTATATAAATATGTATTTATATATAATATATAAATATACTTTAAGCTATTATAGTTCTTATATTTATATAAATTTATATATACATGTATTTATATTATATACATATAAATATAGCTGGTAATAGTGGTTTACTCTGAGGTCGAGGTCTGAAAGTGAATGGGTCCCCTACAGACAAGAGAGTTCAGAGAGGCTCATTTCTTAGTACAAACCCTTCTGTATCCTCAATTTTGTATCACATGCATATATTACCTGAGCAAAAATTTACTTTTAGAAACATGCTTTTTGGAGCAACAGTGTAGAACCATATAATATTAGAAGTTGGTCACACATTCTTCCTTTCCAGGCCTCCCCAACAGTAAACATTGCCAATGGTTTGGTGTGTATCCTTGTGGATCAATGATTCCTAACCTGGCTGTGTATTGGAAATGTGTATATATATATATATTATATATATATATATATATATATATATATATATATATATAATATATATATAATATAATACAATATAAATTATATATATATTATGTGTGTGTATATATATGTATACACACATGTATAATAGCTCAATAAGTATTTGCAGACTATTTTATTGGTCATCTAATTTGGCCTTTTGACTTCTTTAGTTACATAGTAATAGGTAATAGATTTTATGTTTGACTTTTGCTGAGTTAGTATCGCTGATTCTAAATTTGCCTTTCCCAGAGTAATATGTAACAGAAATATTTTCTCTATCTGTACATCAATAAATCTAAATCCATATATGTATATCAATATCATACAGAATTATATATGTATAATCACATATATTCTATTACATAGGAAGTCTATATAACGGTAGTAAATATAAAGCTATTTTGGTAGTATATAATTAAAAGATTTACTTTACCAGTAAATTTTTGCTTTCTGGTAAAAATTAAAATATGCTTCAAACTAATACAAGCCAAGGAAAGGTATTTTATATGAAAATATTGAGATACCTCATGGAGGTTAAAGTTAGCTGCTAAAACAAACACTAAGTCTTCAATGGCCTAACAAAGTAGAAGTTTGTTTCTCACTCGTTTTATCTATTAATTTGGTCTTCACTAGGTGGTCTTCCACAAATTGATTCAGGGACTTAGGCTCCTTCTTGCTTATAGCTCCACTAGGTCTCACATCCTCTGTTGGATTCTGTTCATTGGCCAGTCAATAAGCAAAAAAAGAAAGGGCCTGGAAGGGTCCACTGGAGAATTTGTAGGGAGCCACGTCTGGAAGTAGATCTCCTTTCTGTCCGTTTTCCATTGGCTGGGACTCAGTCACATGGTACAACTTAAGAGCAGGCTGAGAAATGTAGGCTAACTGTGTGCCCAGGAGTGAGAGGAGAATGTAGGTACTGGGGAGCAGTAGCAACCTCAGTCATAAGCAGGAAATGTAGGTTGGACTACACAAAAATTGGTAAGTATGTAGGATCCCTAGTGGTTATGCTTTCTCCCTTGTCTGTCTGAGGCCCATCATTTGTCTTTGCTTCTCCCTGCAAACTATATCACACTTTTCTGCCTTCCTCTCTCCTCCCCTTCTCAGTCTCAGTCTCTGTGTCTCTTTCCTTTTCTTTCTCTCCCTCTCCAAGTAGACTTGAGAGAAGATCTGTTCTTTTGTCTGTCAGACAAAGTGCCTGCTCTCAAAATAAATAGCCAATTCTACTCATAAATGCTACCAAATAGGAGTTCAGCGTGCAATGCAAGTCTATGATGGGGGTCCTGACTTAGTGGGGGAGAGTTCCTCTGAGGAAGTAACCCTTCACTTAAGATCTGAGGAATGAGTAGGCATAACACAGGGCAATTAAGGGAGTGGTAGAGTGTTTCAGGCAGAGGAAACAGCATTTTTTTTTACACAGGTAGTCAAGGAGAGGCAAATGGTGCTACCTAGGCTGGTCTAGAGTAAGTAAGAACTTCTAGACCATGGTAAGGATTTTGGATTCTTTTCCTTACAACATGGAAAGTCAACCCTTCTTTAAATATTTATTCCTTAGAATAAGGGCCACTGTAACTCTTAGCCTTTCTCTTCAAAAATTAGCAAGAGTAGCATAACTGATGGGGCACAGTGGTCTTGACCACACATTTGACTATAGCCATAAGGAGTGGAAAACCAACCGTGACCAAGCTATGCGTTAATGTGCACTAACCACACAGCCCTCTCTTCTTCCAATTAGCTAGTCCAAGCTATCAAGAATGTGAAACAAAGTCATTAAGAGTTAAAGTCCTGGAATTAAAGTCTTGGGAATTATTTCTTATAATGTATACTTGCCTAAAAATTGATAAATGTAGCAATTATCAGGCAAAGATTGAGCTGAGACATGCTTATTCCATTTATAGTAAGATTTTGTTTATAGCGTTTTATACAGCTACTCGCTGGTTGAAATATTAGCAACATTGATTCTCTGTACACTACTCAGCACACCACATATTTCCTTGTTCTAGATGGAAAGTCAATGGGCAGAAATGTGCTGTTAATGATGTGTTGGCATGGCATTTCCTATATTACAAAATACAGTCTGGAATATTAAAATGTCCTCTTATCAAGTGCAAAGTTAAACAAAGTTGTTTGACAAAATGAGTATAAATTACTCAATGCTGGTAGTAAAAGTATAAATGTATTAAGGGGAAATGTACCCATGACTATATAAACACGGACTAATTTTATACCATTTTTCAACTATTCAGTGAGAAAAAGAAATAAATCTATCAATATTCTTACAGACTAAGGACTGAACTAAATATAAATCTTACCAAAGAAAGAGTTTTAAATTATCATGAAAATTATACTGTAAGAGTCTTGCTCTTAGTTCTCTAACAATCATTTCATATGCAATCTCAGTTCTAGTATTTCCTAGGTATATGGCCCTAGGCAATTCATTTAATCTCTTTTAGCCTCAGTTTTCTCATCTGTAAAATGGTTATCTTAATTAGTTCCTATTCTGTTAGTTTGTTGGGAAAACTGAGATACTCTAAAGCACTAACACAATTCCCAGGACTGAATAAAAGTTAGCACTCAAGAAAAGATAGTTCTTACCTGTAAAAAAATTTCATACAACTCTTCAAAATCAAAGCTTCCATGTGTTCACTCAATAAAATCTAGTTTTGAGATCCTACTGGGTATTTGGAGGTAGATATACAAATAAATATAGACCTTATTTTTCTTACCTTTGAAGAATTTATAGTACTTTTATGGGGACTCTCACTAGGTGGGGTTCAAATCCCTATCAGGAAATACCATGATTAAGCAATAAATTGCTATCATAGACCTACATTTCCTGAAACTTGAGAACTTTTTAAAGGAAAATTGTTCTCTCAGAACCCAGGGTTGAAAGGCAGCATAGTACTGGCACAAAAACAGACACATAGACCAATGGCCCCTCTACTGTCTGCTCAACTAATCTTTGACAAAGCAGGAAAAAACATCCAGTGGAAAAAAGACAGTCTCTTCAATAAATGGTGCTGGAAAAATTGGACAGCTATATACAGAAGAATGAAACTTGACCACTCTCTCACACCATACACAAAGATAAACTCCAAATGGATGAAAGACCTCGATGTGAGACAGGAATCCATCAAAATCATGGAGGAGAACATAGGCTGTAACCTCTTTGACATCGGCCACAGCAACTTCTTTCATGACACGTCTCCAAAGGCAAGGGAAACAAAAGCAAAAATGAACTTTTGGGACTTCATCAAGATAAAAAGCTTCTGCACACCAAAGGAAACAGTCAACAAAACAAAGAGGCAACCCATAGAATGGGAGAAGATATTTGCAAATGACACTACAGAGAAAAGGCTGGTATCCAAGATCTATAAAGAACTTCTCAAACTCAATACCCAAGAAACAAATAATCAAATCAAAAAATGGGCAGAAGATATGAACAGACACTTTTCCTATGAAGACATACAAATGGCTAACAGACACATGAAAAAATGTTCAACATCATTAGCCATCAGGGAAATTCAAATCAAAACCACACTGAGATACCACCTTACGCCAGTTAGAATGGCAAAAATTGACAAGACAAGAAACAACAAATGTTGGAGAGGATGTGGAGAAAGGGGATCCCTCTTACACTGTTGGTGGGAATGCAAGTTGGTACAGCCACTTTGGAAAACAGTGTGGAGGTCCCTCAAAAAGTTAAAAATAGAGCTACCCTATGACCCAGCAATTGCACTACTGGTATTTACCCCAAAGATACAGATGTAGTGAAGAGAAGGACCATATGCACCCCAATGTTCATAGCAGCCTTGTCCACAATAGTCAAACTGTGGAAGGAGCTGAGATGCCCTTCAACAGACAAATGGATAAAGAAGATATGGTCCATATATACAATGGAATATTACTCAGCCATCAGAGTGATTACCCAACATTTGCATCAACATGGATGGGACTGGAGTGAGATAAGTCAAGTGAAGTAAGTCAAGCAGAAAAAGACAATTATCATATGGTTTCACTCATTTGTGGAACATAAGGAATAGCAGGAAGATCGGTAGAAGAAAGGGAAAAATGAAGGGGGGGTAAACAGAAGGGGAAATGAACCTCGAGAGACTGTGGACTCTGGGAAACAAACTGAGGGTTTTAGAGGGGAGACGGGTGGGGGGATGGGCTAGCCCGGTGATGGGTATTAAGGAGGGCATGTATCGCATGGAACACCGGGTGTTATACGCAAACAAGGAATCATGGAACACGACATCAAAACTAATGATGACTAACATATCATAATAAAAAAAAAGATAGCAAAATAGAAAAATAAATAAATAAATAAGAACATAAAAAAAAGAAACCAGGGTTGACTCAAATTATTTTTACCACACTACTATTTAAATATACAAACATAATAGCGTGTTATAAACTCCTCATTATTTGTAAGTAACCATAAAACAACAACAAACAAGAAAATAAGAGGAGCTCCTAGGTGGCTCAGTTGATTAAGCATCCAACCCTTGATCTCAGTTCCGGTCTTGATCTCAGGGTCATGAGTTCAAGCCTTGTGTTGGGGCTCCATGCCAAGCATGGAACCTAGTTTAAAAAAAAAAAAAAGCAAATAAGCAAAATTAAAAAGACAAATACCATATGATTCCACTTACATGTGGAATCTAAAACACAAAACAAATGAACAAAAACAGAAAATAAAATTCCAATAGACAGCACTTGATGTATTCAATAATGTTGCTGAAACCAAATGGTGTTTTAGAAGTTTTTGACTTACATCGAGACAGGGTTTGAGAGAGCGAAGAAAGTGAAAAGGAGCAATATAAGCAAGGTCTCTCTAGAGAGAAGACAGCTGCCTGAGAATCTGGATGGATGGTTTAACAAAAAATTTTGATGAAAGGAAGGAAAAAACATAAGATGAGAAGCAAAAGTTACAAAGTTAGGAAAATTCTCTTTCAAGCTAGGGGACATCTGTGCTCATTTGCAGACGAAAAGAAATAACCAACTGAAAGAGAGATACCAATGACCAGATAAACAAATGGGAGATAGCTGAGGAAAAGCCAGGAGAGAAGAATTTGGGGGCGCCTGGGTGGCTCAGATGGTCGAGCCTCTGCCTTCAGTTTGGGTCACTATCCCAGGGTCCTGGAATCAAGTCCAACATAGGGGTCCCTGCTCAGTGGGGAGTCTGCTTCTCCCTCTGCCTTTCCCCTGGCTTGTGCTTTCTCTTGCTCACTCTCTCTCTCTCTCCCTCAAATAAATAAATAAAATCTTTAAAAAAAGAAAAGAGTTTGTCAGTATCATTGTGGTTCTACTATATTTTTTAACTTTTATTATTGAAATACAGTGGATATACAATGTTATGTTAGTTTCCGGCACACAATGTAGCGATTCAACAATTCTGTATGTTATGCAACACTCACCATGATAAATGTAATTACTATATGTCATCACATGATGTTATTATAATATCATTGACTCTATTCCCTATGCCACACTTTTCACCCCCATGACTTATTTATCACTGCAAGTTTGTACCTCTTAATCCTCTCTATTTTGCCCCTCCCTCCACTCTCCTTCCCTCTGGCAACCACCAGTTTGTTTTCTGTATTTATGAGTCTGTTTCTGTTTTTGTTTGTTCATTTGTTTTGTGTTTTAGATTCCACATATAAGTGGAATCATATGGTATTTGTCTTTCTCTGCCTGGCTTATTTCACTTAGCATAATACCATCTAGATCCAGTCCTACTTCTGTATTACTCTTATCTATCCAGCACCTTTGCTCCCCATCCTTCCAGTAAGGACCCCACCCTCACCTCACTCCACTGTGATTGGTCTATGGAGGGGGCCTTTGAAACAAGCCAGCCAATCAGATTGCTTCTTCAGAGGTTTTGAAACTTGAGCAGAGACTTCTTATTTCTGGTGCTATCATTTTATGGCACCATCCCAGAGGAAAGAACCACATACTCTATGCCAACATCCTTACTAGGTCTTGCTTTTTCTTTTTTTAAACTTTCTTGGCTAAATCAATCTTTGCCTAAACTATCTGGAGGTACAATAAGTTAAATGAAACCAGATGAACATTAACCAGTACTTTAGTAGGGGCTATAAACATTGATGTTGAGACCCACTCTCCTTTCTTTGGGACCCAAGGGAGGCATGAGGGATAGTTGTTAGTCACAAGCTGACAGGTAGATGAAAGTGTTCAGGTCAAATGACCTTGAACTTCTGAACAAAGTTAAGAAGTTGGACACTCTGTCAAGTTTAAGGTGGAACAATGTGATTATAAAAAGAGCTTAACATTTGAAGACATTTTTATCTCCTGATCTTGTGGTACAAAATCTCCGTAGAGAGAGATCCAACAGTACTTACGAGATGCTTGGATGAAACCAACTGCAAGCCTTTGGAATCTAGGTTTAGAAGTTGAGTACAGTTTTCACAAGGAAAAGGGAAGCTAGTCTGTGCAATTAAGGGAAGGAAGAAATTGTATCTGGCATATGTTGGGGGATGGATAGAGAGAATCTTGAGAAGAGTCATAATAGAACTCAGCACTTTTTAGAGATAAATCAGGGGCAGAATGTCCCTCTGCAGTCTCTCCGAGTGGGAATTTGATGAGAATAGAAATGACTAGTGAAAGAGGATTTACTATGATTTTTTTGCTGAGTGGTATGTGATTAAAAAAAAATCCTCTATATAATCTTGCCTAAGAAAGCTCCCATCAATGTCCCATCACTCTTTCCTGTTTTGGGGTTGGTAGACATTTGCTTGTGTAGGGGAAGCAGGGAAGGGCAAATGGCAAGGGCTGGAAAAGATGCAGATCTCGTATGCGTTCCACAATAATCACTTGGGAATCAACAAGAGATAATAAAATGTTTTCAAGTCTGAATCTGCTTAGGAAAGAACAAAAGCATCTGCCCTAGAAAGAGCTGATTGTGTCCTAGAACCCGCTCTGACAGTGTTATGGTTAGAACAGCCTGGAAGGAAAAGACAGAATGCATATGGACGTGGAGGTGGTGCAGATTCTGGCTCTGAGACGGTAAGGAGGTTGACAAATCCTCTTTCAAAAACAACAACAAAAGAAACTATAAAACTAGACAAAATTGTCAAAAACAGTCATTTCAGGGTTCTGGAAATGCACCAAAAGGAAACAACAAATTGAAAAGCACATACTCATGAAAAATTGCTGATCTTTGGGTAAGAACAGTAGGAGTCTGTGGCTTTCTTGCCTGTGGCTACTCCCACACCCTACCCCAAACTGGCCAGCATGCCAGTTCTATCAGATGGGACTGACCGTGAAAACTAGCAGCCTTTTTGTGGGAGGAGGAGGCTAACTTGATTTAGAGCAGAGAGTGGAAAATTTGCAACTGGGGTGAATGGGAAAGGGCTAGAGCCCTCTGAGCCCAAGACTTCAGTAGAAATGGGGGAGGGGTGGGGAATGACAGACTGAAGTACTATCAAGAACTTTAACAGGCATATGAATTAGCCATTGGAAGGCTTAATAACCATTCCACTTAGCCGTTGGAAGGCTTAATTACCATTCCACAGATCCCTGGCTGTCTGGGAGCCTACGCTCACACACAATGGAGAATTGAGAGAGTCCGTGGAAAGTAAATGCTAGAGCAGAATTGAAAACTGCCTAAATTTTGAATGCATTCCTCAAACCACACATAGATCCACCAGCAGAGGGTGGAAGCCTTCTGAGCTGAAGCTATTTGTGCACAATCACTGATCCATCATTGGTTGACCACTAGGCTATGTAGACATAAGTTAAAAAATGAAAATAAACAGAGAAAAACCAAGCAGAGGCTTCTCACTGTGGGGTGACAATCTAATGCTATGGATTAAGTACAGGCAAGTTACTTAAAACAGCAACAAACAAACAGAAACAAATAAAAACCATCATCACAAAAAAAGGAAATTACAATTCAGCGTTGCTATAATAAGATATCTAAAATATCCAGTTTTTAACAAAAAAGTGTGAGAGCTAGAAAAACAGGAGAGGGTGACTCATATTCAAAATGAAAAGTAGTCAATAGAAACTGTCTCTTCATGGGTTAAGTGTTGGGTTAACAGAAATGATCTCAAAGAAACTATGACAGGTATGTTCAAATCATTGAAAGATGCCAGGTTTAAAGAACAAAGGAAAACGTGATGACCATGACTCAACAATAGGAAATATCAACAAAGGAACAGAATCTATTAAAAAGAAATGAATGGAGAAGTGCCTGGCTGGCTCAGTCAGTAGATCATGTGACTCTTGATAATCAGGGACCTACGTTCGAGCCCCACGTTAGGTGTAGAGTCTACTTGGAAAAAAAAAATAGAAAGAAAAGAAACAAATGGAAATTTTAAAGTTGAAAATTCAATAATCCTAATGAAAAAACTCACCAGATGGATACACTAGCAGAACTGAGATGGCAGAAGAAAGAATAAGTGAACTTACGTATAAATCAAGGGAACTGATTCAGTCTGGAAGACAGGGAAAAAGACTGAAGGAAATGAAACCCTCAGAGCTCTAGGGGACAACATCGAGTGTATTAATACACGTAAAATGGGCACCCCAGAGAGAGAGGAGAAGGAAAAAGGAGCAGAAAAAACATGTGAAGAAATAATGGCCTAGAACTTCCCAGATTTGATGAAAAGTATTCATCTACAGATTCAAGAGTTTCAATGAACTCTAAGTAGATGAACATGGAATTTCGCATCTAGACGCATCAGAGGCAAACTTTGAAAGACAAAGAAAAGGTCTTGATAGCAACAAGAGTAAAAGGACTCATTCCATAGAGTCAAACAATCCAACTATTTACCACGTATCAGGAACAATGGAGGCCGGAAGGCCTCAAGTTGCCAAAAGGAAATGATTATCAACTAAGAATTTTACACCCACTACCATTATTCTTGAATAATGAAGGCAGAAAAGAAACATGTTCAGTTAAACAAAGGCAGAGAAAATTCACTGCTAAAGGCCTAAAAGCAGTGCTCCAGGCTGCATGGAAATATCTTCAGGCAGTAACTCAGATCCTTGAGGAGGCAAAAAGAGCACAAGAAATGGTAAACATAAAAGACTATCTGGATGTATTTTTCTCTTTTCTCTTCTTAATTTCTTAAATAATATAGGATTGAATAAAGCAATAATTGTAACACTGCATGCAAATAGTAACCATAAGAGAGCTGACATGACAAGATTAGTATCAGACAAAAAAGACTTTAAGATAAGAAATATTGTTAGAGATAAAAAAAAAGAGAGATTTAATAATGATAAAATGGTCAATAGATCATGAAGGGATTACAATTATAAATGTATATGTACCTAACAAAAGAGACCCAAAATACACACAGCAAAAATTGACAGAATTGAAAGGAGAAATCAAAAATTTGAAAATTATAGTTGGAGATTTCAACATACCGTTGTACATAATTAATAGAATAAGGCGGAAAATCTTGTCAGCAAGAATAATGAAGATCTGAACACTTTCAAGCACTTGACCTAACTGACATTTATAGAGCACTCCACCCAATGACAAGAGAATACACATTCTTTTCAAGTGCACATGGAACATTCTCCACTATAGACCATATGCTAAGTACTAAGACAGTTCCAATAAATTTTAAATGTTAAAAACCATTCAAAATATATTCTCTGACTACAAAACAATTACATTAGAACTTAACCACAGAAGGAAATTTGAATCATCTCCAAATATTTAAAAATTAAACAATATACTTCTAAATAACTGACAAGAAAGTAGAAAATCTTTTTCACTGAACGAAAACAAAAGCATACAATATCAAAAATTGTAGGTACAGATAAGGCAAAACTTAGAAATTTATAGCAACAAATGCTGGTAATAGAGCAGATAAAAAAAAGGTGTCAACCAATAGTAGAAGTTTCCATCTTAAGAAACGGAAAAAAAAAGGCTGAGCAGAAATCAGTGAAGTAGAAAACAGTAAAACAATAGAGAAATTCAATGAAACCAAAAGTCTGCATTTTAGAAAGATCAATCAAATTGATAAGCCTTTAGTTACTAACCAAGAGATGGAGAAGACAAAAATCAAAATAAGAAATGAAAGAAGTGTCATTCTACCCACTGTTCAAAGATTAAAATGTTATCTGAGAATGTTATGTACAACTCGATGTATAAAACCCTATCTTAGCAGAAATCAGTGAATTCTTAGAAAGATAGAAGTGGTCAAAACAGACTTGAGAAGAAACAAAATCTGAATAGACCTATATAAAGAAATCAAATTAGTGAATAAAAATCTTCGTATGTAGAAAAGCCTAAGGTCAGAAGACTTCGCGGTTACCTTCTTTGAAATAGTTAAGGAAAAAACTACCAATTATCCAAAATCTCTTTTCAAAAATTTAAGAGTATGAAACTAGAAAGTCTCAGGTCTTTGTGCTAAAAGTACTGAGACAGCAGAAATGGTTTGGCATTTGCTTAACGCAAAAGAGAGAATCCTCTCCCCCTGCTTCCATACCTCACAGGCTATTGCACGTGTATGATTCAGAGTTTTAGAGACACAGAGAACATGGGATACATAGGTATATATAAGATGAGATGTAGTATAGGAATAGCCTCATGCAATTATGGAGGCTGAGCAGTCCCTCTGCAAGTTGACGACCCAGGAAAGCCAGTGGTATAATTCAGTCCAAGTTCCAAAGCGTGGGAACCAGGAATCCAGGAGAAGGTGGATGTCTTAGCTCTGGCAGAAAGAATTCACCATTTCTCCACTTTTTTGTTCTATCTGGGCCCTTAAAAGGTTGGATGATATCCACTCACGTTTGGGAGGGCCATCTTTACTGGGTTCAATTATTCAAATGCTGATTTCTTCCTCAATCTCCCTTATGGACACACCCAGAAATAATGTTTTACCAGTTGTCCGGGCATTCCTTATCCTATCCAAGTTAACACCTACAATTAATCATTACAGAACTGTTAGGAAAGCAATGGTTCTTCTCTTTGACAACGCAGAATACAGTGGAGTAAGCATTGCTAAGAGGGTTATTTCAAATGGAGCCAGGACATTGAGGAAGTGGGGCTTATGCATGTCTTCTGTCCCAAATTCTCGGAATTCTTTCTGAACTCAGCTAAAAGCCAAGGCATCTGCTATAGGTGAGCATGGACACAAACGAACTTTCCACCTAACGCTCGCCCTAGTGACCAACCACCTATGGGTTGGTGTAACTGTAGCTAGACCAGTACCAGTCACATTTCATTCAAAACAATTTATATACATTCCCTCTTTCCTCTTTAAAAGCTCTAACCTCCTTTTGTCTCCCCAGAGCATGCTTTCAATTTCAGTAGAATCTATGCCTCCTGGATCGCAATCCCTAAGACCCCAAATAAATGCCCATATTTTATTTTGCAGCCTGCAGTTTTGTCTTTCGTTGGTTGACGTCTTCAAAAAGTCTAAGGCCTTCTCTTCTTCACCCCTTTCCCCCTCTCCTGCCTTCAGGGGAAGGCTGAACACTTCTGTAAAACAGCATTTCCCCTACATATTTCTTGGGTCACAAAGACAATTTGAAGAAATGATTAATAAAGATATATATTACTTCTTTAGGGCCAATTTTGTATTAGAATATTTCCCCCATAAAATACTACGGACATTCCTATTTCCTGTTAAAGAGATGTCTGACATTAAATTCAATTTTTGTTACCTGTACTTGGCCTCTCCCTACCACAATGCCCACCTTGCCCCACTACCTTTCTAGGTCCTCTGAGAATGTGTATATTTATTCTTGCAACTCAAAAAATCTTCCGGGATATGCTAAATTTTTCACTGATTAATTTACGCAATGGGAGCCCCAACCCCTTCCAGAGCTGTTTACACAGGGTTTGGTATTGGTTGTTTTGTCTCAGCTATAGAAGGTTTACTCCATTAAATTTATTCGGGGTTGCTTTAAAAAAAAAAAATTTTTTTTTTAATTAAAGGAAGGTGGGGGAGGGGAAGAGGGAGAGGGAGAGTGAGAATCTTAAACCAGCTCCATGCCCAGCACAGAGACCAGCACAGGGGGTTCGATCACACAATCCTGAGATCATGACCTGAGCCTAAATCAAGAGTTAGACGCTCAGCCGACTGAACCACCCAGGCGTCCCTATTCAGGATTGCTTCTGTTCAAAACAGTCCGGCTCTTTCCGCAGAAGTACCTGCTAGTGATTAAGTATAATCTCCATTCCAGATCCACTGAATTGTCTTTTTGTCTTTGTCCTTTGCTTCTGAGAATGGAAGAATATCTTAACGTCATCTTCCACCACAGAGATTTAATTTTCAACAGGGGTTGTCTGTCTCCACTTTGGTCCTTACTGCAGTTTTTCACTCTGCCCTTGCAATTTCGATTTTCTTATTATCCCTCCTTAGCCCATTAATCTCATTTTTCATTGTATTCCATTTTATTTTCATTTCAATATGATTTCCTTGTGGCAGTCGTTCTTGTGGTTCAATTAAGGACGCTGATTTTCTCATTTTTTTCACCCTGTTTTTGTGGTAAGTCATTTTCAGAGGCTAGTTCTTCTGAATTTTCAGATTAACGGTTACCTTCCCTTTTCCGACATATTTTTCATAAATTTCTAGGGTTTATTTTTTTAATGTTTTATTTTATTTTATTTTAAAGGTGTTATTTATTGACTTGAGAGAGACAGAGAGAGAGAGCAGGTGTGGAGGGGCAGAGGGAGAAGGAGAAGCAGACTCCCTGCTGAGCAGGAAGTCTGACTCAAGGCTCCATCCCAGGATCCTGAGATCATGACCTGAGCCAAAGCAGACACTGACTAAGCCACCCAGGTGCCCTGGATTATTTTGTTTTCATCTAGAAGAATGACAGAGTCCATCTGATCTCTTGTTTGCTCATCAGTATGGTGTAAGGATTGCCACTGAATCCATACTTGTCCCCCTGGTTGTATATGCTATAAACATGGATGTCTTTTTTTTTTTTTTCCAACATTTTATTTTTAAATAATCTCTACACCCAGCTTGGCACATGAACTCACAACTCAGAGATCAAGAGTTGTTTGCTCTACCAACTGAGACTGCTGGGTGCCCCAACATATGAGTGTCTTAAGAGAGGCTCTCATTTTGTGCAAACAGCCTTGATAAAGGACCAAGATATAACCTGGGAAAAGAGAGTCACGACTACAGCTTCCAGCCCCATTCTCAATGTCTGCGTCAAGGGCATCACTAGCAGCCTGGTGTGATCTTAGCCTATTACCACTACCAAACGTTTCATGAAATAAATGAAAAACTACAATTCTCAGCTAGTATGAAGCAGGGCATTTCCTATGTCTTCTCTTATTATTCCTCTCAGCTTCCTGACCATTTGATTTCTTGGAGCTTTGGTCTCTTATTCAATGTGAAACAGAGAGACCTTGCTGAGGTAGAAAGGGAGCTAGAATGAATGGAAGGAATACCACCAATATGTCTGCTTCTAGAGAATGCCTGGATGGTAACTAACATAATGTAATAAAAAAAGTTGTATTATGAACCTTGTGAAAAAATGTAAAAAAAAAGTTTGTATTTAAAATCCAGGTCATTAACATACAGCATAATATTAGTTTCAGACATACAATTTAGTAATTCAACACTGATATATAACACCCGGTACTCAGCACAACAACTGCACTCCTTAATCTCCATCACCTATTTCACCCATCTCCCTACTACCTCCCTTTGGGTAACCATCAGTTTGTTCTCTATAGTTAAGAGTTTGTTTCTTCAATCAACAAAACTAAAAGGCAACCTAAGGAATGGGAGAAGATATTTGCATATGACATTTCAGATAAAGGGCTGCTATCCAAGATCCACAAAGAACTTTTTAAACTCAACACCCAAAAAACAAATAATCTAGTCAAGAAATGGGTGGAAGACATGAACAGACACTTCTCTGAAGGAGACATACAAATGGCTAATGGACACATGAAAAAATGTTCAACATCACTAGCCATCAGGGAAATACAAATCAACCACAATGAGATTCCAGTTTACACCAGTCAGAATGGCAAAAACTAACAAGACAGGAAACAACAAATGTTGGCAAGGATGTGGAGAAAGGGGAACCCTCTTACGCTGTTGGTGGGAATGCAAGCTGGTACAGCCACTCTGGAAAACAGTTTGGATGTTCCTCGGGATGTTAAAAA
Source organism: Ursus americanus (assembly GCF_024610735.1). Lineage (NCBI taxonomy): Eukaryota > Metazoa > Chordata > Mammalia > Carnivora > Ursidae > Ursus > Ursus americanus. The sequence continues at coordinate 21,852,224 of NC_142140.1, read as the reverse complement.
TAGAGCTACCTTATGACCCAGCAATTGCACTACTGGGTATTTACCCCAAAGATACAGGTGCAGTGAAAAGAAGGGGCACATGCACCCCAATGTTCATAGCAGCAATGTCCACAACAGCCAAACTATGAAAGGAGCCAAGATGCTCTTCAACAGATGAATGGATAAAGAAGATGTGGTCCATATACACAATGGAATATTACTCAGCCATCAGAAAGGATGAATACCCACCATTTGCTTCGACATGGATGGAACTGGAGGGGATTATGCTAAGTGAAATAAGTCAAGCAGAGAAAGACAATTATATGGTTTCACTCATAAATGGAATATAAAGAATAGTGAAGAGGACCACAGGGGAATGGAGGAAAAACTGAATGGGAAGAAATCATAGAAGGAGACAAACCGTAAGAGACTCCTGACTCTGAGAAATAAACTGAGGGTTGTGGAAAGGGAGGTGCGTGGGGGATGGGGTAACTGGGTGATGGGAATTAAAGAGGGCACGTGATATGATGAGCACTGGGTGTTATATTCAACTAACGAATCATTGAACATTCTATCAAAAATGAATGATGTACTATACCCTGGCTAACTGAATTTAAATAAAAAATAAATTAAAAAAAAGAATACATTTAGGGTGGAGAGGGGGGTACATAGCTTAGTTGACTAAAAAGTCTGGTCTGGTATTTTGGAGAGGCCTGATAAATAAAGGTCTTTCACAGCCTATTAAAAAGGCATTAGGGGGTAAGTGGGAATTTATATAAGAAAGAAATTTATATAAGAATTTATATATATATATTGCACCACCTCTTCATACGTATTTTAATGACAAGTTGTGCGAGCGTAAATCCGAGGCAGCTGATCAGATGCATTTCTAAATCTGAAAGCACAAGGGAAAACTTTAACTGAGCAGTTACCCAAATGATGATGAATGTCATGTTAGTAGAGTCTGAAATGCAAAGATGAGAGCAGAAAAATCCTCTTTAAAAAAAAATTAAACAAGGTTCTCAGTTTCACTGCATTTATTGTTTTCCTTTTGGGGGAGAAAAATAAAATTCTGTCTCTAATGGATCCAATAGTACCTTAAAAGTGGAAGAAACGTCATTGTTGGTTTTTTTTTTAATCACACTGCAGCCCTTCTATAAAATTAGATATGATCATGACACTATAAGAATTTATTGACGTCATAAAATGGGGAGATTATTTTATAATAGCGTTACTCATTTCTCTTCTCTAAATGCTTATGTTTCCTATTTCTCATTCTCTAGAGAAGACAAAGGAGGACTCTAGCACATTTTAAAGAATTTATTGGTATATAGTTTAAGAAAAATGGTCAACATTTCTTGCTTGTCCCCATGACACTACATAATAAGCTCATGCACTATTCTTATTCACAGACTTTTTCTATTGGTGAGTATTGCATTCGACAGAGTCCAGGATTTTAATGAAAACACCATTTTTACATGCTTATTTGGAAGTAGGGAGCAAACAGAGCCTGTGACAGGCAAAACAGGTTTTTGCTGGGATTGTATGAAAGCTGATCGGATTGCACATGCTACTAACATATGAGCTTCGTAGAGGAGGCTTTCTTAATGTAACAAGCAGTCTCAAAAAAAAGTATTCAGTGCCATTGTCAGAATAACAGCATTTACACTTGTCAAGGGGAATAAAGAGGCATCAGGCTGCTGTTTTTCAAATTATGCAGCATCGATTTGGTACAGACGGCCATGGAACATTCTCCATACACTTGCTATGTAAAAATGTAAATTCTTAATTCAATAATTTTCCTCCGGGCTCCTCCCACCCTCAATTTGTCTTCATTTCTCCAATTCTTTGTAGGAAATTAGGGAACTCATTATTCATGGGTCGGGAAGAATTCAATGAATCATGGAGAAAAGGTAATTTATGAAGGCAAGTCACTCTCTCATCTTCAATGTGCATAAATAATAATAATTTATTGTCATGATACAATGACCTGTTTTCTATTTATAGCTTTGGCCCTGAGAAAAATTAAGTGCAACATAATTTCCATGTAAAAAGATGAATTTGTAAGCCATTTGTCTGTCAGAGGCGAGCCTTGTTCAGAAGCAATTGAGTATGCCAGTGAATTGTATTGTTTCTTTCTTTTGGAAACAATACAAGCTCAAAGTTATGACATCGACTCCTGCCCTTTGACAAAGAAAATGATTTCAAGAGTGAACACTAAATTATTTCATAGCAGAGTTCTTTTTGACTGCTATATCTTGGTTTGACTCTGTATGTTCCTGAAACTGTACGTGTGTGTTAGGGAGATATATACAAATATACCTATAAACATATGTGTATATATACATGTGTATGTATACACATAACACACACACATATATGGTCTATATACACATAAGGGGTGTGTGTACGTGTGTGTGTATATGTTTTTCCCAAAGTGTGTGTATCTAAATTATGTCATGCATATACTGATACCCCTCCAGCTGGAGATGCAGCTGACGACATGGTTTCTCGTGGAAGTTTGATAAAGCAGTTTGCATCTTGATACCATTGAAAGCTATAGCATCAATTCAGTCCAGACACCACTGGAGGTCAGATCTTCTTTCTCAACTTAGCTAAAGGTTTTTGGTTTTCTGTTTTTAATCAAGGTATAATATACATGCAGTGATATGTGCAAATTCTAAGTGTACAGCTTGATGAATATTTATATATGTCTACACCTGGGTAAGCATTCTCCAGATGAAGATAAGGAGCATTTCCTATAGAAGCCTATAGAAGGCTTCCTCGGGCCCCTTCTCAAGATATAACCAACACTTTTACCTCTCTTTCCTGGTTTTGAACTCCTCATAAGCAGACTCAACAGCCTGAACGCCTATGTTGGCCTTGCCAAAGGACCCAACGTAAGACTTCTTGTCATTCAATTGTCTTTTGATGGAATTGGACCAAATCACTAGGTTCCCTTATTTTCTTTTTGGAGATTATTTTTGAAAATTATAACATGTCTCTTCATCATAAGGTTTTGGTTGGAGTTTTGTACTCTTTAAAGAGTTTTATTCATTTATTCACTCATTAATTTGTTCTTTCACAAAATAAGTGTTAAGCAGCTATCATGTTCCAGGGGCAGCGCTGGTGGATCTGGGAGGCTAAAGAATAAAATGGACATGGTGACCAACCTCAGGAATCTACAGTCCAATGCGGGAGATGAACAAAAACCAAGCGCAGGTACAAATGGTGGTGGGTGCTATGAGGTAAGAGAAAAGGAGATGAGGAAACAGAGTAACAACGGTATCATACTTCAGAAGAGTTGGACAGAGAGGGTCACTGAGAAAGTATTTTTTTAAAAACTGATTGATTGATTGATTGATTTAGAGAGCATGAGCAGGGGGAGGGGCAGAGGATGAGGGCAAGAGAGAATCTCAAGCAGATGCTCACTGAGCGCAGAGCCCGACGATATGCGGCTCCATCTCACAAACCCAAGACCATGACCTGAGCCGCATTCAAGAGTCAGATGTTTAACCAACTGAGCCACCCAGGCGCCCCTAAGGAAGTGCTGTCTAAGCTGAAGCATGGAGGAAGAGAAGAAGCCAGTCAGGAGGACAGTCAAGGGAAGAACAACCTAGGCCAGAGGAACAGCATATGCAAAGGCCTGAGGTAGGAGGGCACAATGCCTGGAGAAACTGAGAGAAGGATAGTGTGCTCCCAATGTACTGAGGAAGGGAGAAGAGGGTGTAACTTGAGACTGGAGGGTAGGTAAAGGCAAAATACTAAAACATTCTCTACAATTATCACCTGTAACCTTGACATCGATTTCAATCCTGAGTATTTTCTGATCTGGAGTTCCCACTGAATTTTGGGGTACAGTGAGTCAGCCTGTCAAGGGTGTGTCTTGAGGCCCCTGGAGGAGGGTGGGCCTGTGAGGAGCAAAGAATGTCTTCTCTCTAAATGTTGAGACAGAAATGTTGTACAAATACTGAGTATTATTACGATTATTTTGAGTCATCCAAGGGAAAAACTGAAGGAAGTGAATTTATATCTGGGTCAGGGGATCATGGTGGGATGGAATCCAGCAGTTCCAATACCAGTTCAAACTCTAGGATACCAATTCACGTCTAGGTATTTTTTATTTTGAACAAGTGGCCAGAGAGATATTTTATCACTGATGCTGTTTAGGATTGTCAGAGCATGGTCCTAATAAAAAGTAGACAGACTTTTCATTGATTTTATTATCGTTTTAAAAGTCTCTACAGAAAATGCCTACACCCAGGCTTAATGTACCCGCTTGGATGCACCTCCATTTTGAAGCACTGAAATTTTTATTGCAACCATGACAGTAGTTTAAAATTAGAGCCCGAGAAGAAGTTCAGAAAGGGCCCTCTATTTTCCAAAACTCAAAAATTCTGGAATGTCATAGGATTATACACCAAGGAAATTATACACCAAGGAAAAAGGTAAATTCTCACTAAAATCTAATGGAAGACTTGTTCTACTTTTCATGATATGGTAATGAGGTGACATGTGATTTATGTAAAATATTTGTAAAAATTATCTGTTAGATGAACAGTATCTCTGAGAATGCTGAGCATTTTGAACCTTACAGTACAGCTTCGAGCACTGGTTCTCCAACTTTTTAGTCTCAAGACCCCTTTTTACTCTGATAATGAGAACCCCCAAGAGCTTGCCTTAGAAAATTCCAGAAAACACTAGATCACAGAAGCACATACTCCATTAGCCATCAGAGAAATGATGTCATACAAGTCAAGATGCCTCTGGAAAACTCCACGGTATCCTCACAAGAGAATGAGAGTAGAAAAGACAAATAATGTCTTAGTATTATAATGAAAATAGTTTTGACTTTTCAAATTCCTGGCAAGAGCCTTGGGGACCCCACTCAGAAGTTCATATTTTAAGAAATGCTGGCACAGAGGTTAACAATATGTGTTCTAAACAACTTAAGTTCATCTCCCAGCTACACTATCACTAAGATTTTTTCTCTGAGAGTTGATGTCTTCAGCACTAAAATGAGTACAATAATACTTATCGCATAAGCTTATGGTGAGAGAAATATGGTAAATTACAGATAGTACCTTAGCCAGTCATCTTGGCTTGGAAACAACAGGAAACTCAACCCAACTTAGCTGAAGAAAAAGGAACACATTTCATGGCGCACTGATCTTAAAACACCCAGAGGAGCTTTGGCTCCAGCTACTGTGTGATCCAGAGTCCGTGGAGTCATGAGGGATCAGCCTCTGTGTGTTGGCTTTGTTGCCAGAAGGGCTCACCTCATCATTCAGCAATAGTTACAGAAGTTCCAGGCCATACATCCTCATACTTTACTCTCCAAACAAAAGAAAGTTCTCTGGTGGCCTCCATGGACGAAGGAGACAACTTCTTGAAGTACCTGGGGTGGAATCACTGTACTTTATTTACCTGCCCCTCCTCAAATCAATCACTATAGTTGGAGGAAAGCAATACATGTATTGGAAAGCTATGGGAGCCCATCCCCAGAGGATGAACTCAATCATACCTACACCTCATAGTTGCAAGTAGGAAGTGCCGGTTCTCTAAAGGAAAACTGGATCCTTTTGGTGGTACAAAGGAGAGACGGTTGCTGGAAGAAAATAGGCAAATGGCCACAAGACTCAAAGTCCAGCTTAGAGTAGCCAGGTGAAATGTCAATATCTTTGTCTATTCTGAAGACAGAGATCTTTCACCTTTGGGATCACCACACTGGTGAACAGCATGAAGCCTCCCTCTGACCAAATACTTGCATGGGGTGACTGTCATGGGGTTGGGGGGGATCCTTGACTCAGTCCAACCAGTACGACAGCCTGCTCCCCGTAGACTGCCAATCTCACTAAACTTCATTTTAAGCTTTGAGGCGTTCTGTAGCCTAATAGTGCTGAGATGGCCAACGAGACTATCTCCCAAGGGAAATGAAAATGGCACTAAAGAACAAATAGCCTGTCGGGGGTCCAGGGGGGAGGGAAATGTGAGTTCAGATTTCAGATATTTTTGTATGCCAGGCTGAGATTCTGACAATCATATGTGAAAGATGAAAATGCTAGCCTTCAACTTCCATAAATTAGTTGTGGCTCCAGGGAAGACCTGGGCGCCTGGGTCAAAGGAAGCCCTATCTTCCAATTAGTATTGCTCTCACATAAAAACTCCTCGCTGAGTTGTTTTCCTACCAAGTGGCACCCATTTCGGTACAAAGATTTGAACACTTAAAAGGCACACATCAGTAAGCGGCTCTCTTTTGAGCATGTCGAGTGATTCAGTGTGTGACAGAATAGGGTTTTGACATGTCCCAAGTACCTGAAAATCAGCATGAGCTATAAAAACATTAGAGAGATCCGAGTTGATACGACGTCTCTAAATATCTTATTTATCAACAAGCACAAAGAGGAGCCTAAGGCCTTTTACCTGCATTTTTCTTTTCAGGTTTTCATTGTAGGATTTTATGGTAGCAAGCCCTCATGTTTTTTTCTTGCCAGCAGTTTTATTTATAGTCCAGCCCATGGTATGTCACTGCTTCTGAAAAAATGTCAGGACCTAGGGGCACCCGGATGACTCAGCCGGTTAAACATCTGCCTTCGGCTCAGGTCATGATCCCAGGGTCCTGGGATCGAGCCCCATATTGGGCTTCTCCCTCTCCCTCTGCTGCTCCCCCTGCTTGTGTGCATACTCTATGTCAAATAAAAAAAAATCTTTAAAAAGATGTCAGAACTAAAGAAAGAAAACCTATTAGATAGGAGAGACTCAAGAGCTGGCTGAGTGGAACCTCAGCCTTTTCCCTGTCTAGTGCTCGCATCCTCCTTTATGATATGTACAAGAGGCAGCAGCAAACAACTATTATGGGAAGGCTGAAAAAACAAAAAACCTAATCCAGCCATCCATCAAATAGGTCAGCAAACTTACAACTTTTTTGCACAGATTGTATAAGTACTGCAACCTTATTACAGCAACTCTGAAAATATAGCACGTGTAGTTTAAATAAGAACTACCAACACCCCTATAAAGCAGAGAAGACTAATGGTCTTACTAAGCATAGTTTTGTCCTGCTTTGCTCACTCAACATTATGTTGTGAACATTTTCTCACGTCCATAGGAAACTCTTCAAAAAAAATTATTGACAATTCAATGTTTTGGCTAGCTAAGAGGAAGAATTAAGGGTTTCTCCTGTTTCCTGTATAAACCCTACTTCAGGGCAATGAAATATCCATGATCAATACATGAAAGTGGCTCTTTATAGAGGCTTCTAAGCTGAAAAAGTGGAAACAATGAGAGAATTTTTTAAATTACCGTTTTGTACTCCCTAAGGAAGTAATAGATTTAGAGACCTTCAGTAGATGAACCAGCTGATGAAAGGTTCCAAAGATCAGGCTCCTGTCACCTGAACTTGCTCCAACTTTAGTCTTAAGAAAGGAACAACCAGGGGCGCCTGGGTGGCACAGCGGTTAAGCGTCTGCCTTCGGCTCAGGGCGTGATCCCGGCGTTATGGGATCGAGCCCCACATCAGGCTCCTCTGCTATGAGCCTGCTTCTTCCTCTCCCACTCCCCCTGCTTGTGTTCCCTCTCTCGCTGGCTGTCTCTATCTCTGTCAAATAAATAAATAAATAAATAAATCTTTAAAAAAAAAAAAAAGAAAGGAACAACCAGACATCATGGGCCAAGATATGAAACAATATGACAAACATAACAGCACCCATAAAATATTCTTCCTTTAAAACAAAAAACCCACAACTGGTAGATTGGCTAAAATGTACAAGACTGACAACATAAAGTGTTGGCGTAGATGCAGGACAACTTCAACTCTCATACTTTGTTGGTAGAAATGTAAATTAGTCGAATGTTTTGGAAAACAGTTTGAGCCCCCAAAATAAAACATGTGTCCACACAAGGATCTGTTCAAGAATGTTCATAACAGTCTTTATCTGTAATAACACCAAACTGGAAACAAACCAAATGTCCACCAATAGTAACGGGTAGACAATCAGTACCATATTCATACCATGGAATATTACTTCACCAATAGAAGAAAGGACCTCTGATATACACGATAACATGGATGAATGTCAAAAACATTAAACTAGTGGAAGAAGCCAGATATAAAGGAGAATATATGGCTGCATTAAAAGAAATTCTAGAATTTCCAGAACACTTGCAACAATTTCCACAGCCATTAGCAGTGTTTGACAGCCCTGTTTCAGTACACCCACATTATCACTAAGGCTTATTAATTCCTAAAATCTAGTTAATTTATGGGGTAAAAATAGCTTCTCCTTGTTTTAGTTCACATTTCCTGTTTCCTAGTAAAATAAAATCTTTTTCATTTTCATGGGGTTTTTTGTTTTTTGAAAATTATTTTTTCTTCTTGAAAATCATTGATCAATTTTTTTTCTTTTTTCTATTACTGCCATGTTGTTTTCCTTAATGACTTATAACAGTTCTTTATATATTAAGGTCATAAACATTTTGTAATATTTGTAGCTAGCATTTTTTCTCATTTTGTTGCCTTTTGAGTTTATTTCTTTTTTGAGGAACAGAGCCTTCTTCTGTTATAATAGCCAAATTCATTGCTCTCTTCCTTTGAGATTTACCCCATACTTTTATCTCCACAGGTAGAGAAACAAATATGTTTGCCTAAATTTTCTTGTAATTTTTAGAATTTAATTTTAAATAAAAAGTTACATTCATCTAGTTTGACCTTGGTATTTGGTGTTAGGTATGAACCCTCTTTATCCTTTTTTGTATATATAGACAATTCTGGATTACTTTTTATAATTCATTCTTCTATATCTTTTATCATATGCCCTTCATATATTAAGAACATATAGAGTAGGGTCCATTATGGACTAGTTAATTATTACACAGAGCTATGTATCTATTACTAGGTGAGTGCCACACAGTTTAGACACTTGCTGCTATGTATTGTAATATTTAATATGGCTTATGTTTCTACCTACTTATCTTTGAGAAGTTTGTTAGCTTTTATTATCTATTTTATTCTCCAAACACTTGCTGACTATATTCTGTTTGCCAGGTACTATGCTAAAAAGTGGAGATAAGTTTTGAGTTTTCATGTAGAATTGCATGAGCATTATAACAACAGGAAATAACTAAAATAGCTAATACTTAGTGCTTCCTATATGCCAGGCAGTATTTCTGTGTTTTACCTATACTAACACATTTAATCCTCTAATCATGTGAGGTAGGTACGATTCTACTCTTCTTTAGTTATGATAAAAGTGGACACAGACAGTAACTTGCCCAAGGCTGCACAATTAGTAAGCAGCAGGGCCTACATCCAAAACTGGACAGTTCTAGAAATTGGAACCTCTTACACTGAAGATGGCAATGTAAAATGGTGCAATTACTGAAAAAACAGCTCAATGGATCCTCAAAAAGGTAAATATAAAATTACCATGTGATCCAGGGGCACCTGGTCGGTTAAGCATCTGATTCTTGATCTCAGCTCAGGTCTTGATCTCAGGGTTGTGAGTTCAAGCCCCACATTGGGCTCTACGCTGATGCTTAAAAAAAAAAAAAAAATTACCATGTGACGCAGAAATCCCCCTCCCAGGTGGATACCAAAAAATACTGAAAATAGGTCTTCAAACAAATACTTTCACACGAACGTTCATAACAGCCCTCTTCACAAGAGCCAAAGGTAGACATAACCCAAATGTCTACCAAATGATACGTGCATATACAAAATACAGCGTGCCCTTACAAGGGAATATTCTTCAGTCATAAAAATGAAGTACTAACATGCTACAACATAGAGAATCCTGGAACACATGCCAAGAGAAAGAAGTGAGACACAATAACCAGTCACATATTGTTCTAGTTCCATCTATACAAAATATCCAGGATAAATAAATAGAAAGCAGTTAGTGGTTTCTAGGAGCTGGGGGAGGGGGGAAGGATTGGAGGATTGGTTAATGGGTACAGGGTTTCCTTTCAGGGTGTTGAAAATGTTTTGGAAGTAGAGAGAGGCCATGGTTGCATAACACTGGGAATGTGCTAATTCCACTGAATTGTACGTTTGAAGATGGTTATTAATTTCCTATCAATTTTACCTCAATAAAAAGGGAGGGCGGTTCGTTTTTCAAGATCTCGTTCTTGACCATCCACTGCCGTGTAGAACGGAGAGTCGCGACCCTAAGCTTATCTGTTCCTGACGGTCAGAGGCAGCTTGAGAGGGGAGCTGATGCTGGACCGCGGTCTGGAAGCATGAGAGGGGTTCACCGGACAGACTGTGTGCGTGTACGTGGGGGAGGGAAGAAGGGCAAGGCAGAAACATCCTAGGAAGGCAGAAGAGTTGGTGAAAATGTATAGGCAGAGGAAGCGAAGGTAGTTTGGTGACAAAATAAAAGGAAAGAGGGCAACGTCAGACAGGAGGTTGACAGATGATATTAATGCAACACCTATTTACCAACTACACGTTTTCAACGGTCAGAGATTGGACATTTCCAGAGCTATCTTCGGGAGCCGTGTACACTCGTGTAGCTGTAGGGCACTTCACAGGGGTGTCCAAACACACTTAGCTGCCGAAGCCCCGTACGTAGCGATGTGTTGCTTAGACGTACTTGCAGTGTTCGAGCCAGCTCTCAACACACTTGAACACACTTTCTACAAAGGTATTCACTTACCATGCATGGTTCTATACACACACCATCTTAATTTTTACTTACCTGTAGCAGACATTGTCAGTGCCCTTCACACATCCCTTTGGCGTGGACCGTTTCCAGACCAGTTGGCCCAACTTCCAAATGCCATCCCTGAGTCTCCCTGACTGTGGTCTTCCTTTGCCACAAGACTGTCTACTTTGCATTTTCCCCTCAGGCCTGAAATGCTAGGAATTATACCCCTCAGAGGCAGCCTTCCACAAATGGCCGCTGGGAGTTGTCAGATACTTACCCCAATAGCTTCTCCCCTTCAATAAGTGTGAGGGGCCTTTTCAACACAGTCTTTCAGAGTCCCAGGGAGAATTCAGCTCCAGATGCTTATGGTGGCAGTTTGCTTGATAACACCCCCTTGGATCACTTCCTTCTGTCCGTTGTCTTATTTCTCAGCTCCCCTACTTTCCTTCAAATCCTTGTCTCAAGGTTTCGTCTGCTTGGGGAGAAAGGCCATGTAAGACAAGCACAGATTTCATTTCAAATGTACTTCCTCGGTCCATTCTTTAGAGTCTAGTCAGGAAAGGAGAACCCACACGAGACTGTTCAGATACGGGCGATTTAATGCAAGGAAGTGTTACCAAGAGAGAAGGGGTGAACCCCAGATATGAGAAGCTACTCTTCCCTCTGGCTTGAAACCGGTATCCCACCCTGGAGCACAGACAAGTAACCCTCAGGGACGTCTTCCCTGATTCCTAGACAAGGTAACAACCTCTCCTTATCTGCTTTAGCTTTTATTTCTGTGAATATGATTCACGTCTCTCTTCCCCACTAGATTAGAAATCCAAGAGAGTAGGAACAACATCTGTGTTTTGCTCACTGTGGTACTCCCAGAGCCCAGCACCACGTCTGGCACCACAGGGAACTCACAAAATACATGGTTGAGGGAAGGACTCAACAGCATTGTGTGGCTGCGGGCTCGGGCTGGCCCGTGAAAGCCAACTGGGCGATTCTCTCCCTCACTCCATATTCAGGGATGTCAGGTTGACAGTTTAAAACTAACTGTTGTGGGAGCATTTACACCAGAGACATTGGCAAACACAAGTAATGGCTGTTTTGTATTTCATTGTTATTTTGTGTGGGGGTTCTTTTTCTTTTCTTTTCTTTTCTTTTTTTTTTACAGTTTCTCTTGTTTTATGTAGCTACTAGAAAGTTAAATAACACATGTGGCTCTTGTTACATGACCAGCCAGCACTGCTTAGAAGAGGGAGCAGAGCCCTGGTGTCCTTCAGAGAAGCCACCCTACCCTCTTCGGGGGTCGAACTCTTCACAAGCATTCCCCAGCGAAGTGGCCCAGCAAACGAATTCTTCTCAATCCCAGGAATACATTTGTGGTACGTTGACAGTAAAACTAGTGTATTAAAGAGGTTTCATTTCTCTCAGTGACCTCTTACAAACACGTATCGCTAAAATGTTACTGACATGCCGTCCAAATTTCCTCTGAGACTCATCCGAATGAGCTGTGGGCTCTAGTCGTCTGCTTTCTGCCTGCTTCCTTAGGGACACTCACACAGTTCACTGCAGCCAGGTCGTTCTTTTAGGGCCATTCGCAGCAGTGCATGAAATGTGTATTGTCGGGCTAACACCAGGAAAGGCACCTCTCCTTCCAAGGTTAATGTAGGTTAAGACTCCAGAAGGGAAAGCATCACCACCTGGCGCCCAACCCAGATTCAACCATCCAGCGTTAGTTAGATACAGCCTCCTCTGGAGAGCCATGAGCGTGATGGTATGAGTTATCCCAAGTCAAGTCTTCCTGGTTCACTGCAGGGAAGCAGCATTCCCCAGTTAACACAAGGCTGTATTGCTGCAGACGCTCTCGCTACTCCGCTGTAAAGCTCAAAATGACTGAGTGAAGCTCCAGAGTCCACTGAGGCATTTTATTTGAATGTATGCATTACATCCCTAGGAAAAGAATCCCAGGACTTTCCCTCCTGTGTGTTTTCGTCTTGTTTCTTCACGGTCCGTGATGCCCACTGAGGTTGTCAGTACATAGTGAAACCAAACTGTGGGATGCGAGCGGGTTGTTCTGCCACTTTCCTAGATCTTTCAGTTGTATGTCCAATCTGGGGCTGATCACTCCCCGCTTGTTTAACTTGCCCGTGAGGTTCACAACAATGTTCCCAGCTCTGAGATCATCAGTGATTCCAAATTCACCAAGGTAACCGTGCTTCATCATCACAGTGAGAAACCGGATGATGACTTTGGAGCATGGCCTCTCTTTTCAGCATCGTGAACGCTCGTGAGAACATCTGCCAGGACCTTCATGCGCACCATTATGGCGGCACGGAAAGATGGCGGAAAGGGGTTTATTTTGTTGTTAAACATTTACCAGCATACCCCCTAAGTGAATCCTGCCTAACAATGGAACACGTGCAAGGCATCCATTTCCATGGCTTAATTAGGAAAACTTTCACTGAAGGTCTTAGCATCCGGCTGTATTTGTGCAAGGAAAGAAAGAAATTTTCATGCAGTTTTTCTCCTAGGCATGACTGGCTCCGTGTGACTTCAAGGACGTCTGCTACAGATGGTTACTGTTCCATTATTTAACAAGTAACAAGAATCAGAGATTGCAAGTCGGGTTGGCACCATGCTCACCGCTCCCAGCATTCACGGACATGTGTGGTTCTGGCCCCACAGCCCTCTCAGCAACAAGGCAGGACTGAGAAAGGCCTCCAGCCGAGCTGTCTTTCAAACCTCTCCAAGTCCAGGCGGGTGCTGTTGTGACTGTAACCTTTCCCTAAATTCAATATTTGAATGTGAATGTATTTTTGTGCATAGGGAAGGGAAGGCTTTCCTTGATGCTCATGTTTTTCCTTATAAGTGCCCAGATACACTGCAGAGAAACTAGTCACTTCACCTACAAGAACACTGAAATTACTTTTATGGAACAGGGAGGTTTGGAAGTGTTAGAACATCTCCCAGGACTGCTCTCTGAACCAATCACTGCGGTCAGGTTCTGGAAGAATACATTAGAATGGGAGGAAATGGTCCTGAATATATATTAAATTTAAAAGCAGTCATCTTTTTTTTTCATTTCCAATCTATAGAAAAACTGGAAAATATACATTTTTCTCTTGCAATCTCTGTGTATGGTAACATTTCAGGTTGTTTTCATGTTCTTCCTTTTCTTTTGGTATTCTCTAATATATGTCGATTTTTAATAAAAATATTGTGAATTAAATTCAGCAGTTTTTTTCCTTTAGCAACCACTTTCATTCCATGAAAAATTAGAAGGGTAGTCCCCAGTGTGGTCTGTTTTATCTCTGCCTTCGGAGGTGAGCACATATTCAAGTCTGGGCCAATCAGAGAACCACATCCTCTGAACCTCAGTAATTCATCCACAGTAGGCATGTGAGCCCTGGGAGGCACTAACAAAAGTCCTTCCGTGTGACTTGATAAATGAGTGCTGAGAGAAAGCATATCTCTCTCTTCTGAATTATAAGTGGTATGGATATAAATTTGGGCTGCTGGAAGTTTTCTTCCCTTACTTGTAGAAGGAGTCTTTCTATAAATGAAGCCAAAAGGCCACGAGAAGAGAAATGAGATCTGACCAGCGGTGGCATCTGCCAATATTATCTGATCTCCTGGATCCACCTGGTCCTGAAGCCAAATCCATTGCTGGACTTACATAAGCCAGTGAACTAATTTGTGGTTTAAGTTAGTTTCAGCTAGATTCCCTCATTGGTAATTGAAACCATTTTTACTAAAAACAAAGACAGAAAGACTGTACATTATGGCCAAAGATTAAACTAGGGGAACTCTTCGGCGATCTCTAAATATACGGTCATTTTAACCGAGGCTTGATTTTCATGTGAGTGTACAAAAGCAATCCCTTATCACCAAATCCTGAAACCAATATAACAAATCAGTTACTGAGTATCAATTTGCTCTAGTTAGTAAGTGCTGGGATACACACGGATGAATATGAAAGTTTCTATCTTGGTATCTATCTTAAGTATTCTCTACTTAAGTAGATGGTAGGGCAAGAAGGATGAGGAGAGAGAGACAGAGAAGGTATCCTATAGTAGTGGAAGCCAGGGGATTTACAGGCTAATTCTACCTTTGGAACCAATTAGGATAAACACATTTTTTTTGCCTCTTTTTCTGTCTCTAAAATATGAGTTAAGTAATCCTCAAAGTATAGTCTAGGGGGTCAAAACTATTTTCATAGTAATTTTAAAACACATTTGTCTTTTACAGTCATTCCCTCACAAATAGTTCTCCAAACTATAGGCCAAGTGATGACATCATCATTCTAACGGAATATAGTCGAATATTCTTGTGCTATCTGCACTCTTCAAAGGTAATAGGTTGAAAGGTAGAAGTATGTATCTTTTCCGAGATGAACTTAGATTGTTTCCAATACTCTTACTATGCTCTATTATAACCTCCTTGACATCCAACAAATTTTGAAATCCTTGTTTTCCTTGTATACATACAAAGACACAACTAAAAGGGGGTATACTGAAAGGCTGGTGGGAAACCCAGATAATAAACCCATTATTTATCAAAAGATGGATCACTGGCTTATAAAAAGGAGATCACAAGGCTTGCTTTCTGAACCCACCACCACACCATGTACGTCCAAAGATGTTGAAAAAAAAAATGAAACCGATACCTCAGAGAATTCTGTCTCATGGAAGGGAAGAACATATTGTGAAACACAAAACAGGCAAAGTGTAAATAACAAAAATATAACATGAGCTATCTTTATAGATGTTAACGACGACCTCACTGTGCCTCGTACAAGGAAGATTTTCGGGTATTATTGTGTGCAACATTTTGGTGCCAATTGAGACATCACTTTGAGACCAATCATTAAAAGTGTAAAGAAAAAGGAACTGAGTATTTTAACCATAGATTTGATAAACTCTTTAAAAGTCAAAAGCTGTTCGATACAGATTTTCAACCTAGAAACAAAGCAGCTACGGAAGCATCTCCCAGGGTAAGCATTTCATTGGTTTGTGAAGCACATGCGACACCTGATAAACAAGTAAACCCTGTATGGTTGATGGTGCCGAATGCCTGCTGCATGAAAAGTCCGTAAAAACAACAGCAACGGTGCCATTTTCCAGGGATACAGTAACTCAATCATTTAAAAACTTAGCTGCAAAGATTGCATTAATATCTCATTTGCAAAATTGTACTTACATTTTGCAAACGGGTGAATCCGAAGACGAGCTGGGCTTGCCGGTTTGCTTGCAGCCCTCCATCAGTATCTTTTTCTAGGGATGCTCAGCAAACTGATACAAAAAAGGGCTGAAATATTCAAATTTTGAATAATGCTTCGAACTTCATGATAGAGTCCTGGAACAATGGTTTTGACCCTTTCCTGTCTAGTGCAAAAGCGATGACGGGCCAGACCGCTGGGCTGTAGCAGAGGGATCCAACCAATGGTACCAAACTTCTCGCAGTCGTTACATTTTTCCACTGATAGGCGCTCCGAGGAGCAAATAATAATCTAAAAATAAAAATAAATGCCAGTTTCATTAAGAGTGCTCTTGATGAATCAAAATTTTAATTTTGCCAAAGACCAACCCTTAGTATTCTGTGTGACAAAATGTGAGGTATACAGGAAGCATTTTTGCTGAATTTCAAAGTGCTTGGATTGTTGAGGAAAAGCGCTTGTGGGCAACTGTTGAGTTAAGAGCTCAACTAACTGCTTTCTTTCACAGAGCAGGATCTCGGTTTGAAAAACTCCTGACAGACAAACTACGGTTATTCAGACTTGGACATTTGGCAGACAGTTTCTTCAAAATGAACAAAGTGAGGTTGTCACTTTGAGGAAAACAACTGACAGTATGGGTTGCCAACTGTAGAATTTGAAGTTGCAAGAGCAAATGGGAATTTTGGAAATTTTTATAAGCACCACTGTGAGCTTGACATCATGCATTTTTCTAATGAGACTGGTGGCAATATTTATGTATGTGATTTTTGATATTTTAATGAGATGTGCAATATTTAGGAGATCTGCATAACTTAGCGAGGCGGGATTTTCCAAATGCTTGATTCATGATGTTATGAAATCACCCGTGGCTGAAGGATCTGTTCAAAGTTCAAGTTAGACCCATAATTTTAATGAAACGGAATATAAAAAGTTTATTGATTCGATTCCAGATTCCACATCGAATCTAATCTTTAAGAAACTACCTCCTGGGGGCGCCTGGGTGGCACAGCGGTTAAGCGCCTGCCTTCGGCTCAGGGCGTGATCCCGGCGTTCTGGGATCGAGCCCCACATCAGGCTCCTCTGCTGGGAGCCTGCTCTTCCTCTCCCACTCCCCCTGCTTATGTTCCCTCTCTCGCTGGCTGTCTCTATCTCTGTCAAATAAAAAAAAAAATCTTTATAAAAAAAAAAAAAAAGAAAGAAACTACCTCCTGTCTTCCCCTGGCAAGAGCAGAGAGATTGCACGCTCAGGAGCCTAACTAAGACTATTTCAAAATTTTTCTTGCATTGTGCCTGCTAAAATCCCATTAGAAAAACTAATCACACAGGAGAGCCCAGAGTCAGAGTGGAGGAAGGAGGGGGAGAACAGCAAAGTTACACAGCCAACAGTGTGGCTATAGGGTGGGGTGGTGTATCAAGGCCATTTTTGCAATCAGCTGAGCTATAAGGATCATGGAACCTGACACTCCATGCTAAGTGGTTTGCATAAATTAGATCAAATCCTGACAGTAACCCTATAATGTGGGTGTTTGTGTAAATAAGGAGCCTGGATCACAATGGGATCTTTGCACAAACTCGATCAAACAAAAGTATATTTCTTCAGTCACGTACCTGGGAAGTGAACCAGTTAGGGTTGTCTAACATGTCTGAGAGGTTGGATGGATCTAGAAGACCACTGTCTATAGCACTCAGTTTGGGTTTCCTCGATACGCTGAATCTATTTTGCAGATGACATTTTTTCTGAAGCCAAAGAGTTGTCTCATAGCAACTCCAGTTTACGTGGTCCTCTGAGTTTGTAATCCTGGGGGAAGACAGGGTATCTCTCCCAATCGATTTGTTCCCAATGTCCCTAGGAGGCTCTCACTGGCCTGACATCGATTGTTCATGCCTGAAAAGGAGTCCCAAAGCCAAGAGGGTTTGCAAACTACTGAACAAGGTCATTGCTAAGGTCCCTTCAGTTCTAAAATTCTAAAATTATTCTGGTATTTTTTGCTGTCTCCTAGTTGTTTTATGGTAGACAACACATTTAGAAATAGTAGGATCCGATCATTACAGTATATTTATTGTATCTCACGATATGCCCCACTCACAATGAGCTGGGACAAGTACACACTAAGTACCCAGGACCACTTGGAAGCTGGCTGCAAGAGGAGGCTGGATGGACCAAGCTGACACCACAGTTCTAACCTCGTCTCGTTCCTAAAATTAAACAGCAAAAGTAGGTTTGTCTTGTAAGAGGACTGTGTTGCCTGTAGAATCACTTCTTGGGTAGGAAATCTAAATTCACCAATTGGTTTTATTATGTATGCTTAGATACTCTCTCATTTTTTTCTATCTCAAAAGGAAATCCCAGCTTAAGGAGGGTCAGTAAGTTCATGCCTTATGTCGGATCCAGCCAACCTGTGGGAGCTGCCAGGATGGGCAGACTGTGATAGGTCTTGAGGCCAGGAAGAAGGTGGTGTCGACAGAAATGTCGGCCATGGATACAGAAGAGAGGAATGGTGGATATATGCCATTCCTAACTCAGCTTGGCTTTGCCTTCAGGATCCAGCTAAAACTCCAGACCTCTTTATGTAAGAAACATCACTGGAAGAGGCATAAGCACCGTGCGAGTTACCTAGAGGCTACCGCACAAAATAGGATTTAATAATTTAAGCAGAAATAAGCAGTACCTACTGAACTAATTTTATAAACTCGAACCTAACAGTCACAAATGTCTCAACCTTTGTTCATTCTATAAACATTGATTAAAAGCCTACTTTAGTCCATGCACTGTCCCAGGTCCTAGGGAAAACGAGAGGTCTTCAATTGGCTCCATGTCCCCAGACACCATACAGTCTAAGGTCAAAAAGCCTTAAACTTAGTGTTCTGTGAAAGGACTAGCCCTGGCCTTAGGTAAGTTTTGAAGGGCATGTTTTATGTTATTACTGCTAAACAATGAAGTTGACCCAATAGAATTAATATTACGGCATTCCCTAACCTAAAGGCAACGTTTTAACGTCCACAATAGCTTTTTATTCTTAGACTCTACATACTTTTGGCAGAGGCTCTGAAGGAAATTATGCACACAATTACCTTCATAGGTACAAATTATCCACTGCTCTCTTCTCTAATGAGAATAGGACTTACAACTTTGACTTGCCTGAAATGAGACCCATTATATCCTATAGCAGATATGTAGCTGGATGGGTTAAAACCAGCTCCTACGTTCTGATGGCTTTTATTCTTCTGTTTTGACACGTCTCAGGGCTGCATGTTACAAACAGAAGGACTAACCGTGGTAGTCTTCACAGGCTCATGTAATATGTGACGGGTGATTTCTGCACTGTCATTAATATTTTGGATTCCCACTCGTTGATTTGGCAAAGAAAAAAGGAGTAGTCCGTGTTTGACAGTGGCGATCCTGACCGGCTGCTCTAATTAGGTTGAAAGAGAACACTTGTTCTCCAAAGTCCTGCTGGGGACACAGGTCACGATGAAGTTTTTACCTGCCTAGTCATGGTTGTTACACGGCAAGTGCGATCTCACCTTTGCAGGAGTCTTGAAGTAAGCCATGGACAATAGTGAACACACACACACTAAAATGCTTCCAGAATGTTCTTGACGGAGCCAGCTGTGTTTGTCTGCAGACTACTGTGTAGCGACCACAGGGACAGGAAGATAAATAAGCAGTCAGAAAGATGACGATCCATTACAAGA
The DNA here is from genome assembly GCF_024610735.1 of Ursus americanus. Taxonomy (NCBI): domain Eukaryota; kingdom Metazoa; phylum Chordata; class Mammalia; order Carnivora; family Ursidae; genus Ursus; species Ursus americanus. Next base: position 21,832,700 of record NC_142140.1, on the reverse strand, counting down.
ACACATCACCTGACTCTTGAATTGTATTTTCTGTTAAAATTTCCCACGTGTCTTTGTGTGTGGGAGGCTGTGTGCCTAAAGGAAAGATCATGGAATTTCAGTCAAGCAGCCATGGATGCAAGTTCTCGTTCCCTATTTACGAGCTGTGTGATCTTAGGAGTTTTACCCTGTCTATGTGTAATTTCTCCTCTGTACAACTCGGAGAGTGAGGCTTACCCCACAGGGTGGTTGTAGAGGCAAAAAAATAGATGTAAGCTGATGGGCACCACGCTGGCACTCAACAGATGTTTTTCTCCTTCCTCCTGAATCTCTATCACTTAATAGAACGTTCGCGTTAAGAGGTATTTTTGTTCACCCACCAACTTTTTATAGTTTTCAGTGCCTTTGATAACTAAATACTGGTCACTGGGTTGGTTGGTTTGTTTTTTGTTTTTTAAACATTTTATTTATTTATTCGACAGAGAGAGAGACAGCCAGCGAGAGAGGGAACACAAGCAGGGGGAGTGGGAGAGGAAGAAGCAGGCTCATAGCGGAAGAGCCTGATGTGGGGCTTGATCCCATAACGCCGGGATCACACCCTGAGCCGAAGGCAGACGCTTAACCGCTGTGCCACCCAGACGCCCCTGGTTGGTTTGTTTTTAATACAAGTACCCAATAAAACAATGATGTGGGATGTGTAAGGATTTTACTGTATTATTTTTAACATTCTATCCATGACAATTATTCTGCCTCTCTCTTACCACTCTCTGTTCTTTTCAGTAGACAAACACTCAGGCCGGAGCTATTTATCTTCTCTTTTGCTGCTGGTGGGGCGACTTGCTCTGCGCAGTCGAGACTGAAAAGAACAATGGCCTGTCATTTCTCCCACTCTGCTTAGCAGGCTCATCTGTCTTCTGGCCGCTGACACCGGCTGCCGTTGGCCACTCATGGCTGGGCAGAGCTGTGGTGGTTTTAGAACCCACAGAGGATGCGAAGACCATTTGTTCTTTTATTCTAGTTCTTACATGGAACCCTGGCCAATTTGACTCTGGCAAACTCAGCATGGTGGGGAGAAACCTTGTGGTGTTTCCCCAGCGCTGCCAGACCCTCTGCCGCCCAAACCACCAACAGTCAGCTCTGGCCGATGCTCATCTCTCAGAAGGGCCAAAGAGTTATTTTAGGCAAGGACTAGAGAGGTCCATGAAGAATGGACAAGGAGAGTTCTGTTTTCTCTTAGTCTAAGCAACAGAGCTCTCTGTCCTCCTCCTCTGTGCCCCCCCAATAGGGATGATCCAAAGTTATCTCAGTACTCAAAAGGGATAGATTGTGGCTGAATGTGGCCAATGGCTACTGGAGGGGCAGGCAAGATGGGGGAAGTGGTTTCTCAAGTGTCAGGAGCCAATGGAACTTGAGCTTGACCCAAATGTGTCTAATGGCAATTCTTCTCCATCTCCCTCAGTGGTTATGGGGGGCGGGGGGATTTTTCTGGTACCTCTGTGCAAATTGGAAAACCAGCTAAAAACCTTTTTTAAATTTTGTTAAAGATTTTATTTATTTATTTATTTATCTATTTGACAGAGAGAGACAGCGAGAGGGGGACCACAAGCAAAGGGAGTGTGAGAGGGAGAAGCAGGCTTCCCGCCGAGCAGGAAGCCCAATGTGGGGCTCCATCCCAGGACCCTGGGATCATGACCTGAGCCGAAGGCAGACACTTAATGGCTGAGCCACCCAGGCGTCCCCCAGCTAAAAACCTCTTAATTTGTCCGACCAATTGTTCATGTTTCAGTGAAAAGAATTTTTAAGTTGTCCAATTTTAATAAATTCATATTTTGGCAAAAAAAAATTCTTGAGGAGTAATTTTCCACAGGTGGCCTTAATTTCTGTATTTTTCCCCTGTGAGTTGCAAAGTAGGCTATTCACGGTTTCTTACTATTTTAATAAGTATAGTTTTGTTGTTTAAGTGCGACGTTGGGTTTTGAGAAAATTTGTATTGTGACTGCTTTAGACAAGCAGCCCCAGGCATTGGAAAGAATACAGACTTTAAAGCCAGAAGAGAGATTGTGCTTCAAACCTTGGCTCAGTTTTTCTTTTTGTGACCATGGAAAGTCGCTCAGCCTCTCAGAGATTCTATTTTTCATATTCTATTTCTTTGTCTATAAAATGGGGACAACGATATTCAAGTGACTTTCATTATATATTCTAGATTCTTCCCTTTGGGTATCTTTCTCTTCCACCCATTTTTTATAGATTCGGAGTTAACCCCAAAATAGGTTGGAAAATGATCTAATCTTTTCTAGAGGCTCCATCTTCTTGGTCATGATCATTAGTTCAGGAAATCCAGGTCCAGCTAATGAAGGAGCACCAAGGACTTTTCAGCCAGACCCTTTGGGAAGACACCTTCTCCACATCTGGAATTGCAAGGAGGATGACTGATTCATCTATATTCGCTCAGAGCTTGCTCAGTTTTAGCACTGAAGGTCCCACAACCCAGGAAAGCTCTCAATCCTAGACACACTAGGGTGGTTGGTCACCCAAGCTGCAAGCTGTGAGGAGGATTTAAACCTGGAATCACTACCAGGGACTTCATGGGAAAAAACTGTCTCCAAAATCAATCCAACACATGGAGGGAAATAGTTGAGAGATGGAAAGAGACAAAGCATCAGAGATCACATTTGGACCCCCATATTCAACCTTGCCACAACTCAGACATGTTAAGTCTCCTTGAATGGTTTGCTTCTCAGTTAAATTGACTTTTGCTTGAAATTGTTCCTATGGGCCCTCTGTCACTTGCAATCAATCCTTATGATTATAGTAGTGGATTATTGTCAGGATTTATACAGATTAGCCAGACTTATACAAAGCACTGAGCTGAGAGAGAGAGAGTGAGAGAGAGAGAGAGACTCCAGGATCATCATCATAGCTCTGGTTAATAACAAAAAAAGACCCTGACTTATCATCCCTTCCTACCTATCCATGCCCTTCACTAACTTTAACAGCTTCCCACGCTCACTTGTCACTTCTTTTAGCCAGTGGATGTTAGCAGACATGAAGCTGGGGAGACTGAACTTATAGCTGTCTCTCTCTCTCATCACTAAGACAAGGCCATGCCTGGAAGGATGAGCTCTTCTATTGCAAGATAAGCCCCATGGAACACAGCCCATCAGCCAACAGCCAGCTAAACCCCACAGATCCTAAACCCCATTCGATCACGGGCTAAATAAATTTGCCTTCGAGTTTGGGGATAACTTAGGCCAGCACTACTGTGGCCACAGATAACTGACAAAGGGGTCAACATCTATGGAATGCTGACTGTGTGCTGGGTACTGATCTAGGAGCTTTTATATATATTATATAACTTAATTATTTATATAATATATAAATATGTATTTGTGTTACATACTTTAATCATCACAACAACTTCCTGAGATATTAACTTCACTTTCCAGACAAGAAAATTGAGGCGCAGTGAAGAAACCTGCTTGTAGACAGCAGAGCCAGGGCTCAGATATTAGGCAGTTTGACTCTAGAGCACTTTTAACCACAGTGCCGTAATCCTGGTCTTTACTGCTCTGCTCCTGATAAGCACACAATAAATCAGTATCTGAGACAGCAGGCCATGGTACACTAGGGGGTCATGAAGTCAATCGATTGCGTCATAACCAGCATTTAGAAACACAGAATAGAAAATATCAGAGTAAGGTTTCATGAAACATAGGTTGGTTTTGTATATATTCATATTTATGTTCATAAATCCTGAGAAATGCCTTTTTTTTTTTACAAGAAGCAGTCAAAAAGCTTGAAAGCCATTGCGATTCATGTTAGCGATCCCTAGCATTATTTCTAAACACTATTAATTAGCCGAATATTGTTTAAATCATGTTTTTATCCCACTCCCCACCTGCCCACCACTGGTTCTTACTCTGGAAAATAAAGACCAGTGTCCTGACCTCCCTAGAACAGAGGAGGTGGTGTTCTCGTAGTCCCTTTAGAGCTGCCATATTTCAGATATCACCATCTGAACCTGCTTTCTCTCCTCTCAGGAGACAGCAAATCCCATTGCTCTGTGAGCCCCGTGGATTCCTTTGTGCTAAATGAATATTCTTCAACCAGCCCAGTCAGACCCATAGCCATAAGACCACGCAGGGCAACCCCACCCCAAGAAGACTGTGTACTGGCTGGGGATACGGACTTTTAGATTGAAATGGAAGTTTTTAGGTTGCCTTTTTCCTTCAAGAGGTCTCTGGTGGCTTCAGTGTTTTAATCAGTCTGGGAGCTCTGTAACTAAAATTTATATCAAGTCAGCCACACACCAAGAAGTCATTAAAATCAATGTGGTAATTGATAGGTAGTGAGTGGCCATGTTGGACACATCATTTTGCCTGTTTTCTCTCTGTTAAATAGCGCCAAGCAAGCAGAAAGACAGGAAGAGATGTGAAAGGTAAAAAATTATGACATAAATAATTCTTCTCCACAATCGTGGTTGTCTGCTAGTCTCGACTTGCAGGGGTCCAGCCAGCACTTTTCATCTTCTTCATTGATAACGGAATCCTCTCATGTAGATGGACATGTTTGACAATTCTATTTTGAGGCCCCATTTAGACCAGTTTAATGAGTATATGATGGAGAATGGAGAATACCCTCAGGGTAATGTCGGCATATTGTATCTTCCCGCGAAAACCAATCAGGGAACTAAATACAAGGAAACTGACTTTGCTGCCAAGGTGGGGGTGTTGACATCTACGTTGATGGCTATGTAATGAAATGCTGGCTTTTTGGTGAGCAAGGTGATACCTTACACTGTAGGCACTTCCGTTTTGATTACCTGGAAGGATCATTCCTCCCGCTCTCCTCTGTGTGGTAATGGCACGGTCTTCCATTCAAACACAAACCTTCCATAGGTTTCTCAACTTTCACCGGAGGACACTGAAAGGACCCTACCTCCAGCTGGGTTTCCTGAGTCCCACGGTTCTGAGTTCACCCAGAAATACAACAGCTGCTTTGCAGGCCAAGGTCCCACACGGGATTCTCTGCCTCCCCTCTAGGGATGTGGAATCGTATCTTAATCAGGGGTTAAAAAATTGTGCAAAGTCAAAAATCTCCCTGGAAAAAACCCCTGAAGTTACCATAAGGTACAGTGTTATTCTATCCATCATTAGGGCCAACAGTCAGCTTTTCTTCCAGCCCTGGAACAGATGGCTGGTTCTGCGGTTCACACCAGATGAAGCAGTTGGCTTGCACTGAGAAGCCATGTTGTTTGAGAAATACATCACTTTATACACCAGATCAGACCTCAGGACAAGAAGAGTCTCAACTCAACAAGGAGCACCAGGGACATGAAATCAGCTGAAAGACAGATTCGTGTCTACCCCCTCAGCCTTATTGTGGAGGGCACGTCCATTTAGTGAATGGCTCAGTGTTCAACTGTTTTCTTGTCTTCCTCAAATCCCATGAAGCCAGACTTTACTAGCATGGAAATTTTGGCAGCCTAGTTAAAGGGAATTAGAAGGCTCAAAATGGCACGAAACAAGTCATGAACAATTGCAACACCATCACTGCGACAGTGCAACCTTGTCTTACAGCGTTGAGAAGGGTCTTCAATTAGCAAGCTATTCACTTGACCTTCGTCTGCGCTCCGGGGCAGTGTGAACAGCACCTTCCCCGGCTCTAACCATGCTCTCGGATACCGAATAAACACCTTTCTCCTTCAGCCTTTATCCAGTCCAGGCTTCACTTGAAGCTACTTCCAGTGGGGTACTGGTAAACCAGTTCTTTGAGGGAAAAAAGAAAACCCTTATATGTGGTTTTTGCTGATTTCCATAGTGTAAATACTTCCACCAAGACTTTTAAGCCAACAACATGAAGTCACTGAGCGTGAACTTGGAAAGACATGAGCATAATCCATTTTCTGGAGCTGGTTCCAGCAGCTGCTGGCTCCTCTTTCCTTCAGTCTTGCAGTAAATTGTTCCTCCCTCTACACAGTGTCCTATGACCCACTCGGCTCAGTGTTCAATTGCTATGTCCACAGGTAATGTGTCAGATATCGGACACAATTTCACAGCACATCTAGGAAAGCTTTTCAGCACACGGGGGTGTAGGATACACTGGCTGAGTCCGGGCTGTAGGTAGTTGCCAGGGAATAGATCTATTTGCTCTTCCAGATATTCTAAAATCTACTTTGCATCAGGCCAGACCAGCAGACACCTGGTTACCTGCTGTTGGCTAACGGAGCTCCTCTGTGAACCCATCTGCGTATGTCGTGGGAGAGCGCTCAGAAACAGCTTCGTGACACCTGACTCCACATACCTTACGGAGGATGTTTTGGTGATTGCTGCCAGTATCCGGGGATATCCTTCCTATGGAGATTTTCATCACTTCTTAATTCCGGGAATGGTTGTACTTCTTATGCGCAATGTGTTCTGATTTGCTTGATTGATCAGGTCCCCTGGGTTTGATTTATTTATTTATTTTTTTAGTTTCTTTTTTGCTTTTTGGTCATTGGCAGCCAAGAAATGCTGTCTCGAATTTTCACTCTACTCATAGTAAATGTGTCCGTTGATTATGACATCTTTGTTTCTTAGCTTCATCTGCCTCCTCTTTTATGCATGCATTCATTTGACAAGTATTCAAGTGCCCATGTGCCAAACACTGTGCTAGAGGCTTGAGATACTCTTAACGAAAAAAAAGAAGATTCCTTGACCCCCATACTTTTGAAACAGGGAGTTAGGCATTAAATAAATGGTCATGTAAATAAATCAACTTCTAAATGGTGCTTAGTGCTCTGAATTTAAAAAACACAGGATGCTAACTTAGGGGTTAGCACATTGTGCCACTATCCTTGTTTTTATTTTTTCTTTTTCCCTTTCATCTCAGTTTTTAACTATCCCATCATGGGTTTCACGTATCCTTAAGAATGAATAGCTTTGGGGCACATGGGTGGCCTAGTCAGTTAATTGGCTGCCTTTGGCTCAGGCCATGATCTCAGGGTCCTGGGATTGAGCCCTGCAGGGTCCTGGGCTTGAGCCCCACATTGTATTGGGCTCCCTGCTCAGGGATGGAGTCTGCATCTCCCTCTCCCTCTGCCCATTCCCCTTGCTTCTGCACTTTCTTACTCTCTCTCTCTCTCAAATAAATAAAATTTTTATTTTATTTGAGATAATAAATAAAATTTTAATTTTATTTATTTGAGATAATAAATAAAAATTTTATTTGAGATAATAAATAAATAATTAAAATTTTTATTTATTTGAGAGAAAGAAAGCAAGCATAAGCAGGGGGGAGGGGGAAAGGGAGAAGCAGACTCCCCCCTGAGCAGGGGGCCCAACATGGGATTCGATCCCAGGACCCCAGGATCATTCCCTGAGCCGAAGGCAGATGCTTAACCAACTGAGCCACCCAGGTGCCCCTAAATAAAGAAAATCTTAAAAAAAAAAAAAAAAAGAATGAATAGCTTTAAGGGTTTTTTAAAAAAAATAAATGGATGACTAAAGGACCCACAGTAAGTGTCTCCATTCAGACTATAACAGCAGTTGTCATCCTAGAGCATTTGCTCTTGGAAACTCCATATGCATTAAGTGAATTGTAATAAAATTATAATAATAACCATGTGCCATTGTTTTAAACACATGTATTGTAGTAGCTGGTGTGCTGTGTGGCCTGGACTCATCCTCTAGGACTGTTACTGTCTGACAGCTCTCAGTGGTCAGCCCTCAGGGATTTCCCTTGCTGGAGAAACTTGCATTGCCTAAGATGAAGCCCCTTTACAGGGACAGCCTGTTTCCAAAGCCTGGTGGATGTGAGAGGGTAAAGTGGTGGCGTCCCACTACAACGTGGGACACTTTTAAAGGACCATCTGAGTTCCAGCAGAGGTCTTCCAGCAATTGCATCCTAGCTTGTTTTCTCCTAGACCCATTTCTGTTGTGCACACTCCCGGACACAGCTGACTCTGAGAGCACTCCCGGATAAATTCCTGCCTCTCATCTTTCTGGAATCTGTTTCCCCCAGACTCCTAACCTGCAATGCATAATTTGCACGTAAGCTTCAAATTATTACCCCACTTCACAGATGAAGAAATTGAGGCCCTTTGAAGCAGGATGTGGAATCAATTGCACTCAAGCTACATGGCTATTACACCTGCCTGGCCCCCTACAAGTACAGTGCAACGGTGATTAATTTCCACCTGTTGCCTCTGGCAACAATCTGCTTTTGCTTTTGCTTATTTCAAGGAAAAGGAACTCCGTATTTAATAAAACAGTCCATTGCATTATTGCTCAAATCTAATAACTAGAACTATTTTGCTCTAGAAAGCCAAAATCTGTCTTAACTTTTGCCCATTGGTCTCACTTCTGCTGTTGTTCATGATGAAACATAATTTTCCAAACCTTTGAAGGAAATCACCACGACTCATTTATTCTTTGCTTCAGTGTAAGCCAGAGCCACTTCAAGTGTGGTCCCTGCACCAGCAGCAGAAGCATCACCGGTGAGCTTGCTAGAAATGAAAGTTCTTGGGTTCACCTACAACACCAGAAGGCCCTGGGGTGGGGTCCAGAGCTCCATGACTACATAAGCCCTCCGGGTGATTCCGATGCCTGCCATCCGAAGCAGGTTTGAGACGATGACTTCTCAGCCATGCCGTGCCCAAACCCATACACGAGTTACCTGAAATTCTCAAAAACGTTCAGGAGTTGGCTCTCTTACCTCTGGGGAAAATCACAGCCAAGTATTAAAAAACTGTCCATTTTTTCGTCTGTTCACACATGCCTTTTGAGTGATTTAGATACTCCCAACTTCAAATCAAGTGAGTCATCCACTGGGTTTTGACCCTAAAGTCTGATCGAAGAAGAGATACTAGTAGATTCCTGCTAATCACTCACTTGTGTAAACAGACGGGAGCTGATTGGACCTCTCAAAATTCAGGTTCTTTCATGATCCTACTGCTATGCCTGTTTAGCCAATCCTAGAAATACCTGCGGATGGGGCTCTCAATCCTACTCTGATAAATTGTTTGTCATAGGCCACTTTGTTAGACAAGGTTCGTCTTTGGACTAGTTCTTACCAAGAGCGCCACTGAATGTGTTCGAGCTCTTACCAGGTGACGGACCCCGTGCCTGGACCTTGCAGATCCTATCTCATTGAACACGCTCAATGACAAATGAGGAATCTGAAGCTTAAAGAGATTTTGCTGTTGTCCAAGGTCACAAGGCTGAGAAGGGGGCAGACCTCGGAGTTGAAGCAGATCTTTTTTTTTTTTCAGAGCCCACACCCTCTGCCTCGGTGCCATGGTTCTCAGATTGTAGGCATTGTGTTGATTGGTTATCTACTGCAGAGTAACAAACTAGTACAAATTTAGCAGCTTAAAACATACGCACAGTTATCTTACAGTTTCTGAGTCAGGAATCCCTGTATGGACGGCTCCCGGTTATCCGCTGCCGAGTTTCAGCAGGCTGCAAGTCGCGGCTTAGTTCTCTGCAGGCTTGCCTGGGGCTTCTTCCAGGCTCTCTCAAGTTGTTTGCAAAGTTCCTCTCCTGGCCACTGAAGGACTGAGAGAGTGGTTGTCTTGTTAGCTGTCGGCTGTGGGCCACCCTTAGGTCTAGAGACCCCCCAATGTTCTTGCTATGTTGTTCTCTCACATACAAGTCTCTCCCTCTTGTTAAAATGGAGACTTAAAAATGTAACGGGATTCTGGGCATGACTTCCCATCATCTTTGCCCTCTTCCATTGGGTAAAAGCAAGTCACAGTTCCCGCAGCCCTCAAAAGGAGGAGATTACACAAAGGTGTGGCCACCACAGGGCAGAAAATCATTGGGGGCACCTGCCTGTCCCTACAGGTGTGCATAAAACACATTGATAATGATAGTTTAAAATCCAGGTTTCTGAACCTCAACCCCAGAGCGTCTGCGTCATAAATTCTATGGTGAGGCCAAGAACCAGCCTATCTAGCAGATACCCAAGGTTGTTGGGAGCCTCGGGGGCAGGAGCCCACACCTAGAGAAATGAGGCTATAAACTTACCCCAAATAACACCTGCACCGATCACCCAATTTGTTTACCTTCTCCTTAAGGATGTTTCAAAGCAGCTGATTACCATTTATTAAAAACCATCCTATTATATCTTTCTCCTATGTCTTTCCTGGGAAATAAACCCTGCTTTCAAGTTTGACCACGGCAGTTAACAGCTATCTACTGGATTTGTTGCTCTGTTGGTCTCTCTCCAGGCTCATTTTGCCCGAGGCATGTGCTCCAATTATTCTGTAGTCTTCTTTGTTCTCAGAGTTTAAGGAGGACAGCTCTTCCTAGCCCAGTGCTCTGAAACTGACAGAGAAACTGAATTGGGTGACCAACCAATCCCATTTGCCTGGAACTGAGAGGCTGCCTGGAATGTGGGACTAAAACTCAGAAAGTCCCAGGTAAACTGAGACAGGTGGTCCGTCACCCCACCTTTGTTGCTCACACCAAGAGTTTAAGAATCGAACAAACAAGTCCAAATTTGTTTGGAACTGAGGGAATTCCTGGAGCATAAGACTTTTAGGGCTCAAACCAGGGTAATCCTTGATCACTATAGTAAGATAAAAAGTGGTGTCCTCACCCCCAGATATCTACATTCCAATTCCTGGAGCCTATTGGAAAAAAAAGATCCTTACCAATCATTAAAGATCTAGAGATGAGGATCCTGTTTTGGGTTATCCAGGTGGGCCCTAGCAAGCGTCCTTAAAAGAATGAGGCAGGGAAAAGCTGGCACAGAAGGGGGCGGGGAATGTTGCCATGGTGACCAAGCTTGATGTAGCCACAAGTTGGGGAGTGCCCGTGGCCACCCGAAGCTGGAAGAGGCCAGGCAAGGTTTCTCCCATAGAGCCTCCCAAAGGATCATGACCCAACTGAAATATTTTTTTTTAAGATTTTATTTATTTGAGAGACAGAGAGAGCAGAAGGAGGGGGGGAGGGCCAGAGGGAGAGAGACAGGCAGACTCCCCACTAAGTGAGGAGCCTAATCCCGGGACCCTGAGATTGTGACCTGAGCTGAAGGCAGACGCTTAACCAACGGAGCCACCAGGTGCCCCATGATCCTACTGAAATCTCAATTTCATTTCCGTGATATTAACTCTGGACTTCTGATCTCCAGAAGTATGCAGGGATAAATTTCCCATATGTTAAGCCCCCAGATTTGCGGCAATTTGTTGCCACAGTCATAGGAAACAAATACAATCACTCTACCCAGGTTCCCTCACTCACTAAATATCAGTTGGGGTCTTTGGTCTAACACTGGCTAACTTAAGCAAAACAAACCACTTGTTAAACAGGTAAGTAAAAAGGAAAGAGAAGGTGATTTTGGAGGAAATGCTGAAGGATCCGTCTTGGGGAGGGAACCCTGGGCAGAAACTAATGGGCCATCTCCCTGGGAGGTGGCTAGCAGGATGAATAAAGTCAGCTGCTTTCAGTCTCTGGAATCAAATTCCAGAACAAAACAGCATGTCTGATCAGCCTCGTTGGGGTAAAGGGAAGCGAGACATCTTAACTGACTCGGTTCCCCCATGACTGTATCCGACGATGTGAAAGGAGTTCATGGAAGCTAAAAACCAAAGGTTGTAACTGGAAGACTAGGCAGGAAAAATCAGCAGATATTCGCAAACCTTGCTTCTCAAGTGTGGGTCCCACATCCGTACCACCTGGGAGCTTGTTAGAAATGTGGATTTGGGGACACCTGGGTGGCACTGTCGGTTAAGCGGCTGCTTTTGGTTCAGGTCATGATCCCAGGGTCCTGGGATCGAGCCCTGCAGCCAGCTCCTTGCTCAGCAGGGAGTCTGCTTCTCCCTCTCCCTCTGCCTGTGGCTCCCTGTGCTCTCACTTTCTCTGACAAATAAAATCGAAAGGAAAGAAAGAAAGAGAGAGAAAGAAAGAAAAAATGTAGATTTGGGGGGCCCATGCCAGATCTACAAAATCAGAAACTCTCAGGTTGGGGCCCAGGAATCTGCATTAACAAGCCCTCCTGGTGATTCCGAGGCGGACTGAATTTTGAGAGGGATAGACTCACCCAAACATTAGCTTTGACAAAATCTCCTAATTGCTGCTCTCTGCCGGCCTCGTTTAAGGTCAGCCTTCTGTCCCTCTTGCCTGAGCGACCTCAGTAGTGTTCTAGCTGGTTGGTCTGCTCACTCATATGCCGCACAAATTCATGTCCCATTTAGGGTTCTGAACAAACTACATAAAATACATAAACGACCATGTTATTCCTCTGACCGAAATCCTTTAAAGTGGAAGGTTTTGTCTGATGTCTCTCTCTGTTTCTGTCTCTCTCTCCTGTTCTCTCTGCAGTTGCAACAATGCAGCAACCTTTGTTCTTCTAGCCCAGATTCCAGCTATGTTGTATCTCATGTGGTTTCTGTCCTTCAGAGACGGGTGATGGGTATCACACATTGATCTCCAACGCCTGTCGGGTCCTGGCTCTACTTCCTTCCACCTCCTGGTTCTGACCCTCATATAAGCTGGAGACTGAGACCTGTCATCCTTTTCCCCGTGAAGCCTTCCAGACCTGACAGACCAGCTTAAGTACCCCCCCATCTGTGCTCCCACGGTGCATTATTTTGTTATTTACCACATCATTCTGAAAATCACTATTTCTGTGACTGTCTCCCCATTAGTAAATTTCTTGAGGCTGAAGACAGTGGTTTGCCCCTATGTTGCCTGGATATCTTGCACAAATGAATCAATCTACATACGCTTGATGGAGTAAAAAAGTGTACAAAGAAATATGATTCTTACTGTTCTGTGAATATGCACTACGAAGAGCGTATTCAGCAACTAGAATGTGGCTGAAATCTTACAAAATGTCAACTCCCCCCCACTTTCTTATCATTTTGTAATGTTATCTAGTGTCAGATTTAGAATATACGATTCTTTAGTTTTGCAACATGTTACAAAGTGAGTTGGTGTTAGCTTTCTCATTGTTTCATGAGATTCCCAGATTTAGTGGGGTCAGGATATGGGCAGTTAGTTAAATGTTGCCAATGAAGTAAAGTCCAAAGAGAAGTTTAGTTCTGTAAAAATAGCATCTTAGTAGTGGAGAGCAGCTCAGAGGCTCTTCTGAGACTTTGAGAGCAGGACCGAACTCCAAGATTTCCTTAAATTTCATTTAAATAGCAGAGAAAACACTCTAGTTTCTAGCCGAACGTGCCATAACTGGCAGAAGTGATAGGATTTTCAAGTGTTTTTTGGCAATGTTTCCAAAAACACATGTGCTTAAATCTCTCCAGAACGGACACGTGTGAATAAAATCATAGCCAAATCTGAAAATGTCAGACATGAGCTTTTCACGCCGAAGGATTCTGAGCATGGAATGCCTTCACTAGTTTATCATTTCTTTAAACTAGGCTCTGAATAACTTCCTACCATCAGAACAAACATTATTAGTGAATAACAGAATTAAATATGAGGGTTGTTTTGCTATTTATTGATTTATACACTGTACTTTTTCCTTAAGAATAAGACAGTTAATAATAAAGGGTGCTTGACTGAAAGTTTAGGGAATAAAGAAAAAGATTAAAGAAATTACAAGGAAACGATCTTACAAATTCAAAAGGTGGGACCTTCAATGAAATAGCTTGCTTGGTCTCTTCAAAAAGTCAATGTCATTAAAAAAAAAATTGGTGGAAAAAAACTGGCCTAGAATAAAAAGATTTAAGCACATGCAAAGTATGAAACTTGATTTGGATTTGAAAAACATAGCCTTTAAAAAAGCATTTGGGAGATAATTCAGGAAATTTTAATATAAACTGAGTATAAGAATACTAGGAAAGTATTGATAATTATCTAGGTTTGATATTGGTATTGTGTTTGTATAGGAGGATGTCCTTATTCTCAGAAAATGCAAGCTGGACTATTTGGGGGTAAAGCATACGCTGCTTATAATTTACGTCCAGCTAGTGAGGGGAGAGGTGGAAGGGAGGGAAATGAAGAATGTTCAAAGTCTTAAATCTATCCTGGAGCCTATTTGGAGCCATGGCTCAGAAAGGGAGGGGGGAGGAGGAGGAAGAAAGGAAGGGAAGGAAGGAAGGAAGGAAGGAAGGAAGGAAGGAAGGAAGGAAGGAAGGAAGGAAGGAAGGAAGGAAGGACTGAGAGAAGGAAGGAAAGAAGAAAAGAAAGAAGAGAGAAGAAATAGTTAAATCTGTGTTATGTGATGAGTGAATATGTATTCACTGATCTTCAACTTTTGTGTGTGTTTGACAATTAATAATAAATTTAAGGAAAAAAGAGCAGGCACTTTGTTTTGTTTGTTTAAGTAGGTTCCTCACCCAGTGTGGAGCCCAACGTGGAACCCAGCTCAGGGCTTGAACTCCTGACCCTGAGCTCAAAAGTCAGATATTTAACCCACTGAGCCACCCAGGTGCTCCCAATTTAGGCTTTTCAAAGCACTTTCATAATATCCTCTTTGAAATGTACACTAAACCTGTGGTATAGGCAAAATTGGGAAGATATTTACTACCTCATTTATTATTCACTATTACCAAAAATTTTCCACATATTACACTTATTATATTAGGATTATGAAAATAAATATGAACTAGAATGAAACAAAACTATTACAGTGTTACTTTTACAAAACAAACACCTGATCTTTAAAAGAAAACTGTGGGACATGCTCTGAAAAGAGGATATATATTTTTTAAACAATAATATTTTAAGCATTTAAATATTTTAGTGTTAATCCTTGCAAACCAGTCACTTAAGCTAGACGACAGTTCCACTCTCTTTTCTGTAAAACAGAATGAATTAGATGGTGACTATGGCTTCTCAGGGGATAAATGATTCCACTGTATCCTGCTTACAACAAGACTGGGACATCAGAGGTAGGATGTACTTATGAAACAGGATAATGTGATTACAAGAGTGGGTCCTATTGATTTTCAGCATCTTTCTAAAAGATGCATGAAAAGACCGGCCAGGGAAAGAATTAGGGGCATTTCAGAGTCAACTATTGGCCTTGACCTTGTTAAGGCCACTGGTAATGGTAATAAAACAATACCAATAATATTAGCACCTGTTGACTTGTACTTAGTGAAGCTGTGCGTTTTCTAAGCTGCATTTCTCATGCTACTTGGGCAAGTATGTCTGGGCTTAATTTTTCTTTTCTGATAAAACGGTACTATTTTTAAAGGATTTTATTTATTATTTATTTGAGAGAGAGAGAGAGAGCACAAGAGGGGAGAAGGGCAAAGGGAGAGAGAAAATTTCAAGCAGACGCACCCTGAATGCAGAGCCCAACATGGGGCTCGATCTCACGACCCTGAGATCATGACCTGAATTGAAACCAAGAGTCAGTTCCTCAGCCGATTGAGCCATTCAGGCATCCCAACGTGAACTATTAATAACCTCCTATGCCTTCCCTCTCCTACGTGAGAGCCAAATGAGGTAATATAAGAGAATGTGAATTTTAAAATTATGACGTGCTCCAGGAATGCACTGTCATTAATTTCCCGTGGAATATGAACCTGGGGGGAAGCAGAGAGAAGGACGTCTCCGTTCTTTCTTGTAAGCCTTTGCTGGGGCACCCTGTGAACTCAGAAGTGCTGGGGAAACTGTATTTGGAAGACAAAAAGCATTTCTCTGGTGAAATTGGAAAGGACAGGTTGCTTATTGCTTCTGAACCTCCCAGAATTTGAATTTTCTTCATCTTTATTCTTTTTGTTGTGTGCCCATAATTTGCAATTTTATAGAAACCCATTGTGTTTCTCCTGAGAGAGTGTCAAGAAAGAAGAATATATACCACCTGGGCCTGGGCTAGAAGTGGAAATTTGTAAACAATAAAAATGCTATCTTTATATTTCAAATAAGGCATTTATTAATTTTTTCTCTACGTCAAAATTTATTGGCTTATTATAGGATGCCAAACTACTGAATGAATCTCTTAGGAAAGCACACTTTTTAGAGACTAAAATTTTTTGCTCTTCTGCTTTTGGAACATTTCAAATGCCATTGATATTCTACTCATGTCTAGACACCAAAGGGTGAATGTAATTAAAATGCAATGAGGCAGTGCGTGTCAAATAAAAAATGTTCTTCACCCACATGTCCCTAGTACGTCTGTGCCGTGTGTCACCCCGGAATGGAGAATCATTGAGAATTTCCCTTATTATATGGAGATCCTGAGTTAATAAAGCAAGAAAGACTTTCAAGTAATAGTTGATCCATTCTAAAATTAAAGGCATCAGGGAAGCCATGGGGTGTGGTGTTTTTTTCCCTGTTTATAATATGGCAATAATCCTTCTGTGTATACTCGAGCTGGATTTCCGACAAGGCCCATGGAGAATTTATTTCTATCCCAGATGTCACAGTGAACAGTCTGCAAATAACTGACTGGTTCTTTCTAGAAACAAAGATGACATTACAAATACATAAGACATCTCATAGCAGCAACCTGGAAATTTTTTTTTTTTTAAGTTTTAAATATCATCAGTCAGCAGAGGTAGTTTCTTCCTGGATTGCAATGAGATTCTTCGACTGTATCATCGTGGGATCCCGCAGGAATCTCTGCAGGTGCCAGAAACTGCATTTCAAAGTCGGGCAATTGAGTTAACCCAAACCGCAAACTGTTACTCCCTTAGGAGACATGAACTGGGAGACTAGTGGGAGAACCAGGATCTAAAGCTTCAGGCCTGCTGGGATTTGTGCCCTCTGACCTTGTTTACCCAGGACAACTATATTAGCAGTGTTTCACAGCTGTGTTAACTCTCCCCTGTTTACCACAAACCAAGAAGAATTGGAAGCTCTCCTACATTGTCTTTGGGAAAACCAATTACGTAGGTATTCAGACCCTAGCTAGGAGTGAAAATGCCAAATGTGTGTATCTTTTGATTTAGCCATTCCACTTCTAGGGGTTTACCCTAGGGAGGTAATCAGAGGAAGGTACACAAAGGATTAGGTCAAAGAGGTTCACCCAGTTTGTTATGATATTACAAAAAAATTGCATAATGTCCATCAATAGAGGATTGATTAAATACATATTTATTTATTTATTTATTTATTTATTTATTTATTTATTTATTTTAGAGAGAGACAGCACAAGCAGGGGGAGAAGCAGAGGGAGAGGGAGAAGCAGACTCCCCACTGAGCTGGGAGCCCGACATGGGGCTCGATCCCAGGACCTGGAGATCTTGACCTGAGCCGAAGGCAGACACTTAACCATCTGAGCCACCCAGGTGCCCCTGGTTAAATACATTTTGGTTAACTGAACTTTGCAGATATTAAAAACAATAGGAAATAGGTTCATTTGCATTTTAATTATTAATTTGTATCAACATTAATATTCATAAGTTAATATTGTTGCGTGAAAAACACCTTATAGAACTGTAGGATTCCGTGTCAGTGAAGTGTGTGTTTGTATGTAATTACTCAACTGAAGGCCTAATCACCAAAACGTTATCAATATCTCTCTCTGAATTACTGAGATTTGATTTTTTGTTTTCTTTTTTATGTTTCGCCATTTTATTAGGCATTTTATAAACATCACGTGTCATTTTTATCATTGAAAGCCATTTTTATTGAGAAAAATTATTCTCTCTGCAAAACCCATATTATTTGTTAATTATTTGCTAACATGGGAGCATGAGTTCCTCCACTTGGTAAAGGACTTACTGATTTGTGGAGGACAGGAGATGGTGAAACTCGACAGTGTACGGACTGTCAAAAACATCCCATGTCTTGGGAGCTGGGAGTCTCAAGGGTGAGCCACAAGTTCATCGTTACCATGGCAGACATGTCTGTTTTCTCATCTACAAAATGGAGGTCATCACCGGAGCCTAACTGATGTCAGGAGGTGTTAATAACGCCCTCAATGTTACTGCATTCACATTTTCAGAGCATTTCCCTCTCCCTCTGCGCTAGGGTGCTCCCCACGACATAGTAACATCCCCTTTTCACACATGAAGAAATAGCATCTCTGCTTCTTCATCTGTGAAATGGGAATAAATACCATGCCTACCCCATAGTGTTCCTGGGAAAAGTAAATAAACTAACATATGTAAAAATGCTTGAAACAGGGCTTGGCAGGTAATGAGTTCTCAACCACATTGGCTGTTTTCCCTGTTATCATCGATATCATCGATATTAGGGAGCTTAAATTGTTCCACAGAGCGCAGACGATTATGATCTTTTCAAGGCATCTGTTGAAACCCTCTTTGAAATGCCAAAGCTGTACCCACTCTCATCTGTGAAGCTGAGAGCCCTGTGGCAGTGTCAGTAGAGGTGAAATAATTTATTTAAAGGTCATTTGGTAATTAGGAGAGTGAAACTCCTCAAAAGTTATATTAAAAAAAATATCCTCCTTTATATTGAATCTATCGTAATATATGGAGAAAAATAATCTAGCAAAAAATAGTTTCTGCTACTTGATCTATTTGAAATGCAAAGAAAGCAAAGCCTTATGTTAGGTGCATATGGCTAAGCACTTAGCTGCCTTAGTAACATTGCTTCTTGCTAAGGAAAAGCAACGTGATTAAGAAGTCATGAAATCATATTGCTAATTACATTATCTGTACAAGGGTATTCTGTGCCGTCACTCAGTCTTCTGTTTGGGAAGACTATCAGTGGTGTGAGAACATTTGCACAGTGTGTTTACAATTAAACATTGGCAGGCTACAGGGAAGTGTATAATTACAATAAAATAAATAATAATAGTATTTGTTGAGCGCTGCCCCTGCGACAGGCACTGGGCTGAGCACAGTATATGCATTTTCTTATCCAATCCCCCAAACAACTCTAGGAACTGTTGGATTAGTGTTGTTTTACAGCTGAGCAAAGTGAGGCATAAATAAGTCACTCAGGATCCAGCTGGGATTAGAATCCAGGCGCGTCCAAAAGATCAGGCTTTGGTCCTCTACGGGGTGTGCGTGTGGGTAGACAAAAGGTGGAAGAATGAGGAGGAAAGAGTTGAGGAAGAGAGGAGGAGAAGGAGGAGAAGAAGAGACACAGGAAGATGCCCATGTCTTTTCAAGGTCGCGTCAGTCTTTCTGGGGGTGACAGGTCTCTTAGAGGCCTGATCTGCTCTGCCATTTGCAAGAGTAGGAATGAGAGTAAGAGGGAAAAACGTATTTTGCTAAGGTCCTTCAAGTCAGCTTGTGGTCATTGCTGAGCCCTGATTCACACAAAACAAGCCCTTGAGGTCATCCTCCTAGGTTTCAGAAAAAAAGATATGCTACAATGCAATTGGAGTGACATCTCCCACGCGCTGTCCTGGCAGTGGAGTCCTCCCCTGCAGCTGACCAGCGGAGATCCGCCAGCCCCCGCCAGGCAGTGGGCAGACCTCAGCCACCTGTCACCACGGCAGCTGGAGGGCCAGGGAAGAGGGTGGCTCCAGCGGGTGACATGAACCTTTAAACGGAAACATTCATATTGACCTTGCATTGTCTGGGACCCCGGTATCAACAGGGCAGAATTTTCCACTTTGTCTGGCATCCTGCTCTCTGTGACTCTCTTTACACCAGGCCCCAGGGCGCAGTAGTTTTCAGGTACTGTCCCCACAACACGTGTCAAGAGTTGCTCCAGTACAAGGCTCCCTCCCATGGATTTACCCAAATCCCAAAATATTTTGAAGAAAAATAAACGCCTGCAACAGTCTCTGATCACCATGATTCCTCTTCACCATACAGAGGTTCCGGCTAGTTCCTCATGACAGTCTAAGGCAGTTATGAGCCACATAAGTTGCCTGTGCATTTCCCCACTCTGGACATTCTGGAAGTGCTTTTACCACTTGGAAAAGCAGATCAGGGTACAGGACGGTTAGATTATGGTGGGGACCACCTGGAAGCTCTTCTAATTTACTTGGGGCACCTGGGTGGCTCAGTTGGCTGAGCGCCAGACTCTTAATTTCGGCTCGGGTCATGATCTCAGGGTCAGGAGATCTGGCCGGCGTCAGGCTCTGTGCTGAACGTGGACTCTGCTTAAGTTTCTCTCTCTCCCTCTCTCTCTGCGCCTCCCCTCCCCACTCACGCCCGTGCACACAGTCTCCCACTCTCTCTCAAAAATAAAAAATAAATAAATAAATAAATAAAGTTACATTTATTTGCCAAGTTTGCTGTTATAAGGGTTACGGTAGCATTCACAACATACAACGCGTACGATTTATGCAAATTTCAATATACATCAGTATAACAGAACTACTGCCAAATTAACTTGTAATATGTGCCCTTTTAGAAACCTTACCGTGTACAGATTATTTATAAATAACACCCCAGCTCTCTACTGCCTGTGTGTACTGTACTTCATGGGCAATTTAAGAAGTTTCTAAGAGTAATTTTGTCTGTAATAGCTTTTTGCTTTAGGCAACATCTCCCCTCCACCTCACGTCACCAGCACCACCATCTTAAGCTAAAATCGCATTGTGTTTATTACAAAACACTTTTGACACTTTTTAGCGGTGGCCCTGGAATCCACCAAGTGCTATGGGCTAGTGTTTAACTCTAAATATTATTCATGGCTAGTTCAAGGTAGCAGCTGTTTTTTCTTGGTTCAAATTTGTGAAGCCCCCGTCCTCATCTGTGAATATTGCGTGTCCATCCCCACTGGGTACCAGACACGGCATTACTCTAAAAATACATTTCCTTTTCCACTGAGCTGCTTGAGAAAATTGATTCAGCCGAATGCTTTTACTTCCGTGTGGCACTAGCAACAGAAAATGGAGTATGATCATTGTTTCATTGACTTCAGGGAGACTTGGATTGGTTTTTCCTCCACAAATCACAGGATAATCTTTGTAAAACACAAACCTGCTTTTGTCCCTCTTCCATGTTTAAAATGCCTCATGGTCTCCCCATTACCCACAGGATGAAGTCCCAACTTCATGAGAGTGGGACTCACGAAATCTGTATGCTTCCTTTCTCAACATGTCTCCCCCTCATATGCTCTGTGTTCTGGTCAACCAAACTCTTAGTACTGCTCAGGGATGCCAGGCTTTTTCACCCCCCCGAGCCTTTGCCCCTGCTGTTCTGTCTGTTGGGATGATGTCATTGCCCTTGCCCTCTGGCTGGGTTTACACATCTTGAACACTGTGCCCAAAGAGCCCTTCCCCAATCATGCCTTCCTTTGGTGCCTGGGTGGCTCAGTCGGTTGAGCACCCGACTCTTGATTTCAGCTCAGGTCATGATCTCAGAGTCGTAAGATAGAAACCCTGCATTGGGCTCTGCACTGAACGTGGAGCCTGCTTGGGATTCTCTCCCTCCCTCTCCCTCTGCCTCTCCCCACCGCTCATGTGTACTCTCTCTCTTTTTCAAAAACAAAAATGGAAACGGAAACAAAAATACCAATGTCTTTCTTGACTTTGTGAGCCACTCTTAGTCACTCTTTCTCTTCTATGCCCTCGGTATGTTTTTATACCTCTATAGAGACAGTTGTCACACATTGTCACCCTATCTCAGGGTGTGAATGGATCAAAAGTGCAGTCAATGCTTTATTGATCTTTGTAATACCAGGACCTAGCCTGGTGCTTGCAACACAGTGGTCCTGGAAATCTTGAATGAATGAGTCCATGAATGTCGCACAGAGACACAATCTTAGGAATCAACCAGGATAGGTGTTTTTGACCAGAGGTCCACAGATAAACTGCAGGGGATCAAGGAATTTCCCTTAAAATGAATGCTGCCCTGTGACTGAATCCACGTGCTGATATTTGTGCCCACATTTATCCACGTAGCTGGTCCAAGCATCCATCACATTCCCAAAGGAAGTCCGATATAATGTAGGGGTACAGATTACTGATAAGAGTTCAATGTCTTCAGAAAACTAGGTCCATCTGCTCTCTGCTGCATGATAAAACCAAACAAAACACAAAGCCAAGGGAAATAGCAGCTTTGGGGAGAAATAACTGTGGGCGTGAGCGTCCCTGAAGAATCAAATCACAAGGACTGGCTTGTTTCAGTTTTAAGAGTGAGAGACGCTCAAACCTTCAGTGCGAGGGACAGTTTTGACCTAAGTAGCCTGCAGTGCAAGTATAGAGTTTAGTCCGTTCACTCTCTTGCTCATCGTGGGATTACCGAATGTCAGGGGGTGTGGGTGGTGACAAGTGAGGGGGCTTCTACCTCCTTCCTGTTGAGTCATGCCCCCACACCATCTCCATGCAGTTCAGAGCTCCAGGGGAATGCACACTGACCTGTGGAGTCTTTGCTATTTGAAATCTGTAGCTAAATTACAATGCCACTCAACGTGGCTTTCTTTCTTTCTTTCTTTCTGGCTTCATCAATTTCCCTTACATTTTCAACTGGGTGAGTTATTTGCCATTGGCTTTTATAATCCGGTGTTTGTGCAGTGTCATCGGCAAAAGTTAATATGCGCTTCTTGCCACCCCAGGGATTCCTGCAGCTCCACGATGATGGAATTAATCTATAAATGTGGTCTCTGAAAGCACCTCTGGGCCTGATGTTTTGAATGAAAGGCAGAGTGGAATGGAAAGGATCTGTTGGCATCATCGTCATTATCTAAATGGATGCAAATGCAGCACATTGAAAATGCGCGTCCTTACCAGAAATGATAAAAATCAAAGGCCTGCTATTTGCATATTTAATTGTAATGGTGCATTGAGACCGAATTACTGAGTGGGGGTTACAAGCACTTCACAGAAGGTAATTGGTTCCCATGTTTATTTTTGCCATCTTGATGGGTATTGGAAGATGGCCAGGCTTGCTAAATACTTGTGCACTTCCAACCTGCAGGGTACTTGGGCACATGAGGAAACCATGGCCTGAGTTCAAGTGAGCGAGTTACATTAGCCTCCGTTCTGGTTAGTTCAGGTCAAATGGCGGCCTGTCTATGTAGTGCATAGTAGCTAGCTTTAGTTTTTTTTCAGATTTATTTAGTTATTTGAGCTAAAGAGCTCGCATACACACATGGAGGGAGGGGAAGAGGGAGAGAATCTTCAAGCAGACTCCCCACTGAGCACAGAGCCCTATCCGGGGCTTGATCTCATGACCCATGAGATCGTGCCCTGAGTCAAAACCAAGAGTCAGTCGCTCAACCGACTGCACCGCCCAGGTGCCCCAGCAGCTAACTTTTATTGAGCAGAGCCTACGTTTCAGGCGCAGTGCTAAGCTCTTTACATACCTTACCTCATTTGACTCTCACATCGCTATCAGGTAGGTTCTGTTATTCCCATTTCACAGATGTGAGACAGAGAGGAATAAGGGACTCAGCTAAATTCACATAGTAAATGGTAAGTCAGGATGTAAGACATATTTGTCTGACTCCAAATCCGGAGTTGTTGATCTGGGAATAATTCCTTTTTCTAACACGGAAGCATTCTCTTATTATCAACTCATCGATGCCTACAACAAATACCAGCTGAGCGCCCACTGTGTGCTAGTCGGTAAGTACAAAGAACAAAATGAAAGCAAACCACTGTCCCTGCCTTCGAGGACTTGCAGTCTCTAGAGAACATGCTAGAAATAACTGGAAATGAAATTCCATTGCTGTTTTTTATGCAATATCAGCAGCGTCATTCTTGCCGTCTCCCTTACCATCATCATCATCGTCATCGTCGTCATCATCATCGTCAGACTGACTGTTTACTAGGCCCTTGTTATGTGCCTGGCGCTAGACTGGGCACCATCTAGGTCTAACAACCCTTTGAGCCACCGTACGGCTCAGGAGACTACAGAGCACAGAACGTACCTGACTTTGCCCACGTCACCAGCTAGTAAGTGACAGAGCCAGCAGATAAACTGAGGACCATCTCATTCTCGAATTTTAATACCTGTATCACCTGAGGTGGATTCCGAGATCACTCTAAATAACAATGTCCCCTGAGATATGTTTACAGGCCAGTCTCAAAGCAATGCAGATAAGAAGCCTCCTGAGTAATGAATGCTACTGTGTCCCAAGGGCCTTGCTCTCCGCTGTGTGGGGAGCTCTCCATCTGTGCTCTCCGATAAGCATCTCAATATCCCGCTTGTTAGTGCTACCTTTCCATTTTTCAGATGGGAAAACTGAGACCCAGGAAGATGAAGTAAATTGCCCAAGGTCCACATGCAATAGAGGGCTGATTTTGAAGCCCAGATCTGATCGGCTCCAAAGCTCTGTATTTTAACTACCAGCATCCCTCAGGCATTCCTGGGGAAATGCCGATTTTCAGAAGGAATCTAGATAAATTTCCCCAAAAAGCAATCCCTGAAGGATACAGTTTGCTGGTCAGGATCCATCATAAACAAGGACCTCTGCTCCCTGAGATCCAAGTGACATTATTTTTTCCTCTATTTTAAAAAATACCCTTTGTTTTTCCTTCCTGTTTGGTAAGAGGATGGTGTGTGTGTTTGGGGGATGGAGCCATGAAAAGGGGGAAAGCATGCCTAGAGAGGAATGGATTGTAGAGAATTCAGGAAATCCAAGTCTGCAAGCTCTGGGGCCTGGCCTCCTGTAATCTCCCTTTATCTGCTGCTGACAGCTCACCCCCGGAGGGTGAAAGGGGGAAGATGATGGTCATTTTTAAGGATGAGGAGAGCTTCTGTCTAAGTTTAGTTGAGCCTGTTCATCTTATATACTAAGGGGCATGAATCCTGCCTCTCACGGCTTCCCTGCAGTGATGCTGGGTTTCAAATTCTAATTCAGCTACAGAAGGTTGGGATTCACAGGGAACATTAGAAGGTTGAGCATGATAAGAACAAGATCATTCATTAAGTGCCTGTTTTCTGAATGCTTTGCATTCATTACCTCATTTAACCTTTTTGCCTGTCCTGCAAGGGAAGCATTTTTTATGCCCTTTTCACAGACTACAAGCTTGTAGTAAGAGATGGACAACTTTCCACAAGTTTGCACAGGTAATATGAGATTGACCTGGGATTCAAGTCCAAGGGTAGATTTTATTTTATTTTACTTTGAAATGTTTCTCCATTTATTTTTTAAAAGATTTTATTTATTTATTTATTTATTTGAGAGAGAGATCGAGTTGAAAGCACAAGCGGGGTGAGGACTGAGGGAGAAGCAGACTCCCCGCCTCCCCGCTGAGCAGGGAGCCAGAGGCAGGGCTCGATCCCGGAACTCCAGGACCATGACCTGAGCTGATGGCAGAGGCTTAACTGACTGACCCACGCAGGCGCCCCCAAGGTTAGATTTTAAAAGTACAATTTATTTCTCTTTTCCGGAGATCACCATTAGGACCTTCTGGTTAAACATGGCTGCTGTCCAAGATCTTTCTCTAGGGCATTGACCCATGAGTTTTCTCCCTCCTTAGTCCTCAGCCTCTCTGTTCCTTGGGCCCCTTTCTCATGGCCAAGCTGCCCTGGGCTCGCAGGACGGGATGTCCACCCTGCCATCTCTCCCTTCTGGAGTATCCTTACCCTAAGCTATTCTTTACACCTGAGTTCAAAATCAGATTATGACCAGATGATCTCAATGATAGACTGGAGAAGGGCAGTACCAACAGGAAGCGCCAACCCATAGGCCAGCTGGCAGCCTGGGAGGTAAGCTCTA
The DNA here is from genome assembly GCF_024610735.1 of Ursus americanus. Classification (NCBI taxonomy): domain Eukaryota; kingdom Metazoa; phylum Chordata; class Mammalia; order Carnivora; family Ursidae; genus Ursus; species Ursus americanus. The sequence continues at coordinate 21,807,285 of NC_142140.1, read as the reverse complement.
GTGAGTGTTGTCGGTCACCTTCAGACAGGCAGGACGGTTACTCCCAAGTTCCTCTCTCTCTCTTTTTCTCTCTGTCCCACTCCGCCCTCAGGGTTTAAGTACTAAGATGCAGGAACAGACAGCTGATAGCAATTTTTAGAAGCAGAAGCTTCAAAGATGCCCTGAGAAAGGCCCTAAAAAGTCTGAAGTTCTGAGAGAAGCAAAGATAGGAGTTAGTAGAAGCTATGGAGTGGTGGAAACAGAAGGGAGCTCACCCAAGGGCAGGGCATCCGGGAGCTTTCCTTGCTGATGGTACAGCTGACTGCTGTAAACCCCAAGCTAGTTCTCTGGGATGCCTATGAGATCTTCCATCTTTGCAATTCCTACCTCCTTTGGTGCTTACTTTCATTTCCATTTAAACCCAATTATTCGGAGGAACATGTTGCGTCTCTGAGCTTGCATTCAAAGATCAGAACAGAGACCTGAAACTTCAGGAAGAAATCCAGTGCAAAAAGAAGGTGATTTCCAACTTGAAAAAAAAATTGGATTTTTTCCATTCAGTTCTATAAAAATGCTAAGTGTAAATATAAATCTGGGTGGAAAAACATAACATTAAGTCAAATAGATCTCTGAAATTGGCAGGCAACTTAACTTTAAGCCGTTCAAACTCTACCCATGATTCCCATATAATAACACCCCACAGGAAGCCTTTCTGTATTTAAATACTCCTACCAATGGGGATCTCACTATCGTGCTCTAATTGCCAGGTTTGAATACCTAAAATTTTTGCAAACCAAGTAACTAAGATAAAAACATAATGTGAAACAGAGTAACCTATTTCTAGTCCTTACATTCTAATTATAAGCATTTATTCCTTGTGTTTGGCATGGGAGTGAACAAGACAGGTGGGTTCCCTGCCTCTGCGGAGTTGACATTCTTTCTTTAAATTTTTATTGGAGAAAACTTCAAACGTATGGAATAGTAGACAGAGTAGTACAATGAATGCCCATGTCCCATTACCCAGTTCAACAACTAAGAACAAATAGTTCTTTTACTTTTGTATTTATTCCTTCCCCCCAAGTCTCCCTACCACCCTGCTGGATTATTTTAAAATAAATCTCAGATGTCATATCATTTTAGATGTGTCTCTCTTTTTTATTTCACAGAACCACGATGTCATTATTCACACCTAAAAACATTTAATGACGATTTCTTAATATCATCTCATATTTGGTCAGTTATTTTTTTTTCAAATTTTTGTTTGTATTATAAATGTCTTTTTACAGTTGATTTATTTGGAGTTTTACATTCTAATAGGATATGCTCTTAGAGCATAAACACAGCTGAATCTTGATGTTTTATTACTAACCCTAAATATAGATAAGCCCACATGGAAGGGTATTGATTCTTTAAAATGTATAGATTGAAATAAAATTGCAAGTTATTTTTATTTTTTATTTTTCTTTGCTCTTGTTCTTTCCTTTAGAAATTTATCTTCTAAGAAGTTTATAAACATGAGATTGGACACACTCTTCTGTTTTCAACAAAACGATTTCCTTCTTTTCTCACACAGTTTGCTTAGTTAACGAAGCACAGGTCGTGCTCGCAATGTGACAGCGCCGCTCTTTGGAAAGCTTGTCATAGTGAAGGCCTGTCATTCTCCGAAAACACTTATTGAAAGTCCATAAGAAAAAAAATAGAATGGTAGAGCTGTTGGTTCAGCAATCCTACTTCTAAGACCTAATACAAAAGAAAATATAAGAGCAGAAATAATTGATATATATTATATTTATATATTATATAATGATACAAGTTGCTAAAAATGTTTAGCTATAAAGAACAATGAGATAAACATTACTGTATATATCATATGTAATTATCATAATATATGCCAAACACGAAATTATTGGACATGTGCAGTGATTATTGTATCATGCATAACAACATCCATCTCATTAGTAATTATAACACTGAAATTCTTAACATTCATTGATTGGGATTTGTTAAAGAACTTAAGGTCCACCTATGCAATGAGATACAACAAATTGATTTAAAATTATTATGTGGAAATATATATTAATATGGAAATATAAACATGAAATATTTTTAGATGAAAAGTAAGTTATGTAACAATATATAGTATTGTTATGTATGATATCCAAGATGTATTAATTTTTAAAAGATGCAAAAGACCTAAAATTCTTTCTTTTTTTTAAGATTTTATTTATTCATTTGACAGAGAGAGACAGCCAGCAAGAGAGGGAACATAAGCAGGGGGAGTGGGAGAGGAAGAAGCAGGCTCCCAGAGGAAGAGCCCGACGTGGGGCTCGATCCCAGAACTCCAGGATCACGGCCTGAGCCAAAGGCAGATGCTTAACGACTGAGCCACCCAGGTGCCCCAGATCTAAAATTCTATATATTTGTATAACTTATATATGCATATTACTTAGAATATGTATATATACATATACATAAATACAATTTCATATGTGTGTATACATATATGTATATATGAAAGAATAATGTGAAACATCATGCGGTCCCATTTGTGATTACTCCATTTATGTCCCAACACCAAAAATATGGGTATACACATTTACAATAGAATTAATAGAATAGTCTGGATAGTTCTATGCCAAAAGGTTTAACAGTGACTCTCTCTGGGTAGTAGGCTTACTTGAATATATATTTGTTAAGCTTTTCCGTGTTTTCTGAATTTTTAAATATTATACATTTTTTATACTATAGACACTATTTTTAAAGAATATTAGAGCTAGAAAATACATCTAAGTCTTCAGATTCAAATTCTGCATTTCATAGAAAGCAAAAGTGACCCGCTTAAGACTACAGACAGTTAATTTCAAGTCAAGACCCAAACTCACTTTTAAGAACCATGTTACTTATTTTCCCTCTCCACATGCGGCAGGTTTTCTAGTGGGAGATTTCTCGATCACTCATGTAAGTAGGTTCGTGTTAGGTCTGTTCTACGAAGTCTCCAAAGTTTGATCCAACACACCTGAATCACAGCCTTGGCCTGAGCTGAGACCACCACCAAGTAGGATTAAAGCTAAGCACAAACATAAGGTAATTTACACTTGCTTGAGCAGTGGCTGTAGGACGTGAAGTATGGGAACAAATTATTACCATGAGCCAAGTGGTTTAGGAAGGATTCATGAAGAGGCAAGATGAAAAGAGCACACACATATAGACACACACACAAACAGGTAATACCTGCCAAACGAGCACCAAAGGCGTTGAAAGAAAAGGATAATAACCAATGTCAAGGCCACTGTGCCTACCTGTGCAGCTTGTATTCTGCATATCCGCTGGGGGTTGGGGCAACCTTTACATTACAGGCTCATGAAAGTTTATGTAAAAATGCCTCCCTGAAGATGGACAGGGTCCAATCTGTACAACTGTACATAAAGGACATGGGTTCAATTAGAGTTAGGGGTTAGGAACACTTCATGGGGAAAGAGTGGCCTCGAGATCATCATTTCAGAACAAATATATTTCTTAGTGATCTACTAGTATGGCTGTGCTCATATTGCAATAAGTTTTGATAAGATCTACAGTGAACATGTATAAGAGAAGATTAAAGAAGACAATTCAAGATATTCATGCTCCTCTGTCAAATAACAGAAGCTCTCTTTATTAAAAAAAATTTCACTGAACCCTTAGTGTATTATTCTTGGGCATATCAGGTTTATTTCTGGTGAAATTAATCAGATTTTCTCAAAGTATTTCCTGGGAAATATGAAACTGATTATACATACACTGATGAAAATATCTTTCCCACATTGGCTGACATGAGTCAGTTTTTTTTTTTTTTCTTCATTGCTTAAGATAATTACTTGTGTTTGTGAAAAGTGCCTCTCTTACTTAGAAATTTTCAAGGCAGAATTCTAAGTTGGGTATGATAGAATTACCTTCCAGTTTCCTGCAGCACTTTAGGACTTGTTAAGTTTGAATTTAAGAAGGCAGAACTCAATATTTATTTTTAAATAAAAAGGGGGCATTTCTTCTCTTCTTATTTTCTTTTCTCTCTCCTCTTGTTTGTCTTTCCTTTTTCTTCCCTCTCTATCTTGAGTTTAGCCTGGTGGCTGAGCAAATAACATAAGTGCATTTGGGGTAATGAGAAGGGAAATTCTCACACCCAAATCAGAGGAGAAGGCTAGAAAGAACGTAGTGGTGTGGAATTGGAAATAAAGATGGCCATATAAACTTGTGGTTTTGTAATATGTATATATGTACACACATATACACGTAATATGTATATATGTACACACATACACATGTAATATGTATACATATTACAATATACATGTATACATATATATACACTTACACACACAAAGGACACTAATATATATAAATGTGTTGTTTATACACATATAGAGATTTTTTTCTAGCTCTATTGACAGCCAAGAAACACACCCCAGTAGCAATAAGCACAGTGAGCACTCACATATTGGTTTCTAAATACCATCCTTTCTAAAATGAGCCAGGGCCTCTTGAAGAAATGGTTGATTCCAGGATTTCAGGACAAAGGAAGTTTAATATGAACCTGGAACATCTTATTGTGCTAGAATATAAGGAAATGCTCAACAACTAATGGGTTAAAGGATGTAAGACCCAACTGGAGGTTTAGTGACAGATAATCCATTGACTAAAATGGGAATCTATGACTCAATACTGACATAAATAAATAAATAAATAAATAAATAAATAAATAAATAAATAACAAATGGGGACAATAGGAGTGGTAGATTTGGGTGAGAGCCATTCATGGAAGCTGATGACAGTGAGTAAAGATTTGATAAGAAATAGGATTTGGTTGTACTTTTCACACCCTGCCCCCTACCGAAGTACTAATCCATTACAAAGAAAAATTAGAGACTTTAAAGTGTAAAAACCATAGACACCACCTTGACCAGGTGATCAAGGTTAACATCAATCAGTGAGGGGACAAATCGACATCATGCACCTCCTTTTGGATGCACAGAAAAGAGCACAGCACCATTTCTGGGGTATTCCTGCCAAGAATGTACGGCGAGAGTGTGATCACGAGGAAACATTGGGTGGACCCGGATTGAAGGTCATTCTACAGTATGAAAAGCCTCCAACCCTTTAAAGTATAAAGGACATCAACTACGGGGAAAGCCTGAGGGACTGTTCCAAACTTGAGGAGTGTGAGGTGACATCTAAGAGATAATTAAATGCAAAATAGATCTCTTAGCCAGAAAGAAAAAAGGAGACATCATGGGGAAGTAGGGAAAGTTGAAAGGGATCTGTGCACTGGATCTGCTTGTGCTGCCTGGGAGGTTTAGATGCTGATTTTGCAGGAGAATGTCTTTATTTTTGGAAACACACTGGAGTGTTTAGGGATGATGGACTATCATGTCTATCATTTGTCTGACTAATGATAATAGGAATGTGTATAGACAGCATGGGCAGTGGAGTAAATCTAAAACGTTGACAAGTAGGGAATCCAAGAAAAGGAAATTCAGGACATTTTTGTACTATTCAAGCAACGTTTCCTTAAGGTTGCAATTATCTTTTTAAACAGTTAGTTTTTAAAAATTCAAACAAAAAATAAGAAGGGGAACACATTTTACATATTATGAAAAATGGCAAAATAAATAATTCCACTTATTAGGTACCAAGCACTGGAGGAATCATCTAGAGAGATATTGTTGTCCCCTCTTTACACAGCATATGACAGAGGCAGAGAGAGATCAAGTTGCTTGCCTAAGGTCATGCTGCTAGTTAAAGACCGGATCCAAACCCAGGCAGCCTGATTCCTAAGCCTGTGCTCTCAGCCCCCATGCCATGCTGCCTCTGTGTGGAATAATCATTCACTGGCATTGCTATCATGATAATGAAGCACACTAATGGGCCAGACACTGTGCTAAGTGCTCTTACACGCATCCTGACATGGAAGCTCTCAACTTAGCAAGCTCGGTTTTACATCTGATTGAGTGAGGACAAGTTGGTTCACACAGCTGGAAAGTGTGGGAGCTGGTGTCTGGAATCCAGTCCTATCTGGTTTCAAAGCTCCTGCTAATTACACCAGGATGCATACAAGCCACCAAGGAAAGAGAAACTTCTCGCTGAATGTTGATAGTGGGAAAGACTTGGAGGGGAGTGGGTTTCAAGTTTTAGGTCCCAGGCTTTACACCTGTGCTAATTCTAAAATGCCTTTATTAGTACGTAATCAGTAGGCAGAGTGGACTTATTGATTAGACACACTGGGTGCAGTATCTATGGGCTAGGATACATTTGGGGCCCACAAAAATGTTGCCTATTTAAAATCAGATTAAAAAAATGAATATAGTCCAGTTTGGATTAGATTTGTCTTAATACCATTATAATGATAACATCGATTTTAAAATATTTTTTATGGAGGAAGTGGCTCATGAGGGCAAAAGTGCCTAGGGGCCATGAAAGTCACAGTGTGGCCCACCAAGTGAATTTTTAAAAAACCCTTGAAAATGAAAATGTGCTTTGGTCAGGATGCATACAAGCCACATTTAGCAATAAACAACTCTGAATTACAAATGGGCTCTTTCAGGGCAGATTGCATTAAGATTTACAGCAAAGGGCAAATTGTATTGTATTGACTTCATGAAGTTGGAAATGATCAGCCACATAGTGGAAAAAAAATATCCAGTCCATGGGGAGAAGATATTAAAGTCATATTTCAGTGCAGCAACAAGATAAAGACAATAATGGACTTGCAATTTGCCAGATGTCCTTTGATTGTGTTTTTGGTGTCATGAGCTCTTCTACAGACCTTTCAGTCTTTCTGTGCGACAGTATCATGTTAATGTCAAAATTTACATGTGATTCTCTCAGCCAGCAATGCGAAGGCTGTTTGCCCACATGAAAGGAGTCAATGAGGATTATTTTCTTTTTAATTGTGCAGTTTTCCCTGTCGATTAGAGTACATTTTATTTGTGAGTGAACAAAAAAATCAACCAAACTGTTTTAAGCCAAAAGGGAAGTTCTTGAATCTTGTAGCTCAAGAGATCGAGGCTAGTCTGTCTGCAGGCATGGCTCATCCAGGGCTTGAACGAGGATCTAGTTCCTCTCCATCTCTCAGCTTGGCTCCACTGTCCCTGGTGTTACTTTGTTTCTCAGCCTGCATGAGATGGGCGAGATGACAATAACAATTCCAAATGCAGGGAAGAGAAAGGTTTTTCCAATATTCTCATAAAACTGTAGGGATTCATTGTCAGGAACATGCTGGCGGACATGCCTACCCCTGATCACTGTGTCTGGTGCTCATCGGCTGAGACCTGGGTTGTAAATTCTGTCTAGGTGAGATCGAGGGAGAGCTGGATCCCTCAGTGAGGGGTAAGTAAAAGTGATCAACAACAACAACAGCAAAAACAGAGCAAAACAGAAAACCAAAAGTCTGTATATGCCTCCAGAGCTTTGACTTTAGCCTCTAGTGCTATTATTCCAGGACATATAGAGGAGGCGGTCTGGCTTATGTTAGGGACCCAAGCCCTAGAGCCAAAGTGCCCAGGTCACTCCCTCACCTATAGTGCAAGTGATGTCACCATTCCATTGCTTAGTTTGCTCATCTGTGAAATGAGCACAATAACATTTTCATCTCAAACTGCTTTACATGGGTCCAAATAAGTACCTGGTACATAATCACCATTCAATAAAAAGTAAATTAGATTGCTGCTATGTTTAAGCCTGAGGCACAGCATGGAATTTGCAAACTGCCATAATAACTATTAAAATATGTCAAAATGTTCTTTAATCATAAAAAAATTAAAAATTATTTTCATTACCCCAAAAGCCAAAACAGAACTAATTCTTTTTTTTTTTTTTTAAGATTTTATTTATTTATTTGACAGAGATAGAGACAGCCAGCGAGAGAGGGCACACAAGCAGGGGGAGTGGGAGAGGAAGAAGCAGGCTCATAGCAGAGGAGCCTGATGTGGGGCTTGATCCCATAACGCCGGGATCACGCCCTGAGCCGAACGCAGACGCTTTAACCGCTGTGCCACCCAGGCGCCCCAGAACTAATTCTTTAATAAACAAATTATAGGGGGAGAAGAGATGGGGAAGACTGATAGATGGTTTAAAACTTAGACACATTAACCAATCTTAAGAGGCGGTTGAATTTGGATCCTGATTCAAATTTTTTTTAAAAAATTGCTGTAATGGGACCATTGGAAAGTTTAACATTGACTAGAGATTTCGTGATATTAAGGAATTATTGTTAATTTTATTTTAGGGGTAGTGATGTTGACATTGTGTATTTAGAAATTCTTACACCCAAAAAACAAATAATCCAGTCAAGAAGTGGGCAGAAGACATGAATAGACACTTTTCCAAAGAAGACATCCAGGTGGCTAAGAGAGACATGAAAAGAAGCTCGACATCACTCATCATCAGGGGAATACAAATCAAAACTACAATGAGATATCACTGCACACCTGTCAGAATGGCTAAAATGAACAACAGGAAGCAACAGGTAGTGGCAAGAATGAGGAGAAAAGGAACGCTCTTGCACTGTTGGTGGGAATGCAAGCTGGTGCAGCCGCTCTGTAAAACTGTACGGAGATTCCTCAAAATGTGAAAAAAGGAGCTACCCTATAACCCAGCAATGTCCTACTAGGTATTTACCCAAAGGATACAAAAATACAGATTCGAGGGGGTACATGCACCCTAATGTTTATAGTAGCATTATCAACAAAAGCTGACCTACGGGAAGAGCCCAAACGTCCATTAACTGATAAATGGATAAAGAAGAGGTGGTATGTACACACGCCAGAATATTACACAGCCATCAAAAAGCATGAAATCTTGCCATTTGCAACAATGTGAATGGAGCTAGAGTGCATTATGCTAAGCGAAATAAGTCAGTCATAAAAAGACAACTACCATATGATTTCACTCAAATGTGGAATTTAAGAAACAAAACAGATGAACATATGGGAGGGGGAAAAAGGAGAGAGGGAAACAAACCATAAGAGACTCCTAAGAACAGAGAACAAACAGAGCTGATGGAGGGAGGTGGGTAGGAGATAGGCTAGATGGGGGATAGGTATTAAGAGGGGCATTCGTTATGATGAGCACTGGGTGTTGTATGTAAGTGACGAAACACTGAATTCTCCTGAAACCAATATTGCGTGGTATGTTAACTAACTAGAATTTAAATAAAAATTTGAGAATAAAAATAAAAATTCAGATGTAAATTTTAAAAATTCTTACTATTTAGATATATATATATATTGCAATATTTATGGGGTGATGTGATATGGTGTGTAGGATTTGCTTTAAACTTATCATAAAATGAAATGAAATGAAATGAAATGAAATGAAATGAAATAAAATAAAATAAAATAAAATAAAATAAAATAAAATAAAATAATGTAGAAGCCCAGTGAGGGGAATATGGGCATTCATTAAACTCTTCTGCCAACTTTTTTTATTTATTCAAAATTTCTCATTATAAAAAGTTAAAAAGAAAAAAGAAGGAGGTACAAAGTCAAAGCTAAGAACTCAAAGACCCAACTCCTCCAGACCTTAATCTGTCTCTAGTAATCTATTTTTTTTTTTTAAGATTTTATTTGTCAGAGAGAGAGAGAGCACAAGTGGCAGGCAGAGGGAGAAGCAGGCTCCCTGCTGAGCGGGGAGCCTGACATGGGGCTCGATCCCAGAACCCTGGGATCATGGCCTGAGCTGAAGGCAGCAGCTTAACCAACTGAGCCACCCAGGGGCCCCTCTAGTAATCTTAATCTTGATCCCCAGCACCTTACTCTGTGCATAATGTGACCAGTGCAAGTGGCCAGTTGGGGAGAGAAAAAAACTTTCAACTGGAAACAAGACACTCGTGTGTGGTGAATTCCAGCTTTATCCAAGAGACCCATGGCTCAGGAACATTCTCCTTCATGCACTCAGTTTTTTCACTTGTAAAAGGAAGGTGTATTGCTGGATCAGCCATTGCCCAAACTTTAAAAAAGGTAACAGAAAGTATCTTTCTTGAGTGAACTGTTCCCCAGATGTCGGATATCTGGAACAGACGGAGGGGAATCACTCCCTTTATAGTCTCTGAGATGCTTTCTCATGCTGGCTAGAGTCTCTAGTAACCCAGGATAAAAACCACTGAACTGCATCATGATGATGAGGATGATGGTATTAAAAATAATTTATGGAGTGCTTACCATTATTGGGCACTGTTAGGCACACCATGCACATATTAATATTATTTGCTCCTCATGGGGCACCTGGGTGGCTCAATGGGTTAAGCTTCCAGCTCCTGATTTCAGCTCAGGCCATGATCTCAGGGTTGTGAGATTGAGCCCCTGGGCATGGAGTGTGTTTAAGATTCTCTGTCCCCCTCTGCCCCTCCCCCCCGTATATATATAATTTATTCCTCATAATAACCATAGGGAGGAGATGTAATTTTTATACCCACGTCATAAATGAGCAAACTGAGGCCCAGAAAGATTCTGTGTCTCCTACCGCACAGCTGCGTGTGGCAGAGCCCTGGAGTTGAACGCAGCTCACCTACCACCTGGGCTCACAAAGGTCCTTCTGGCCAACCCCTCCCACTCTGCCCCACCAGCCTCCAGCCATTTGCATAGTCACTTTTTGTGGTTTATTTGCAAGGTGATTTATTCCGGGAAAACAGAAAATGACATGATGCTGGGTCATATGGTATCCACTCTACGTCCAGGTAAAAATAAATAGTTAAAACAAAGCCCCCCTCCCCCAAAGCGTTCAGACTCCTAACACCTACTCGCAGAGGACCCAATTGATCAAGACAGCGGAATCCATTATTTCTTCCTCCTCTTTTCATTAGACCATCACTCTGATGAGAAGAAGCAAATTAATTGAATAAATTCCCGCAGCTGTCTGACAAAAACCAGTAAACATCAAAGGCTGCTTATGAATGTTACTAAGTAGGTCCAAGAAGTCACCTTACACCTATGTCATTCCATTATTTCCCAAATGTCACCATTACTGAGTGTAGATGCAGGAATATGGAACGAACTTGAAAAATAAAAGAAAATACTCTAGGTATTTCCATATATTGACAATTTTTTGAAATGTGTCTTGCCAAATGAAAGTCTTCTCAGTGCCACTTTCTTGGGAGTGAGCTGGTGGCTCAAGCTGGCTTAAGGTGGTTTGTCTCTTTTCCTGAGGTGCAAAGACGTGACCGCCATCGCCAGTTACTGTAAGGGACAGTCGTCAGTAACTGGTTTGCCCCAGTCTCTTCTTTCTAACGTTTGCACAGACGAATCTACCCACATCTGGGCAGACGTTTTCATTCACTCAGGATTTCAAAACTGAAATCTCAAAATAACTCTCTGTCCTCCCAGCAAATATTTATCCAGAGAAATACAAGATTCGAATGTAGACCTTTGCTAATATTCACTGCCTCTTTTTTACAGACCTCTCTCTCCTCTCAAAATGTCTTTTATTTGTTTTTTTCCCTCTGCATGTGCTCTCCTGGGAACTAATTAGATATTCACTTGAACACCCCTCCCCTTCTTTGTTTTTTTTTTTTTAACTAGATAACTTTGTCTAGAGCGTTTTTTAAAAAAATTCAAATTTAGTCCATCCTTCCACTTTAAAACTTATATTTCACCTGGTTAGTATTCACCCTCCGCATAGAGGCAATAAGCTTCATGAGGATGACCTCTCATCCAGTTCCGTCCCAGAGCCCACAGAAATATGTTTGCTTTTGAGGCACTCAAAAACTACTTGGTCGGTTTCTCATCAGAGTCAGTAAAGAGTTAAAAACAGACTGAAAATTCCTCAAGGAGTCCCTATTTCTACATTTTGTATCTACATTTGGTTATCACACACATTTCAGTACAGGAATTCAAAAGTTACATGTAAAAGGTATTGTTATACTTCTTTTCTTTAAGATTTATTTACTTATGTATTTGAGAGAGAGCAAAAGCAAGAGAGATCACAGAAGGAGCAGGAGAAGCAGACTCGCTGCTGAGCAGAGAACGTGATGCCGGGCTTGACCCCCAGACCTGAGATCATGACCTGAGATCATGACTTGAGATCATGACCTGAGCCAAAGGCAGACGCCTAACCAGCAGAGCCACCCAGGCGCCACAGCATTGTTATACTTCTCTGCACTAAAGCTCCCTTTTCTGGGATCCGTGTTAAAATTGTAAATAGAATCGGCGGAAAGTCAACCCATCAAACAGAGTTGTAAACATCACCAGGTATTCTTACTGCCTTACCCTGGTCTGTACGCATTTACCGAGAACCTTTCTGTCCTGGGCACTGCTTTAGCCGTCCTGTGGGAAAGACTGGGGGGAGGGGAAGGGCAAGTTCTATTTGCATGTATTTGATAATATTGTTAAGGAAATCTAAGGGCTTGTCCTTGATATAGAAAACCTCTAGAACCCTTATTCCCTTAAGTTCTGGAAGCCGCCCACCAACATCAGCCTGGATCCCTGCTTCCCAGACATTTGCATGCTTGGACCAGTTACGGCATTTCCCACGTCTGAGGGCTGGCACGAGGCTGTCAAGTGAACACATTAAACACACATAGATGCTACTTATTATGATCATCATTTCCTAAAAGTAAGGACATCTTAGCATTTCAAATAAAGGGATAAAGGACTATGTTTTCAACGGATCACATTTTGATTTACGAAAAATTCATCCTGTGGTGTTTTTCTTTCCCAATTCATCGAGAAGTAGGAGAAATTCTGCTACCAGCCCCTGCCTGGAAACCTCTAGTGAGCCTTCGTGAGGGCTCTCCGCGCCAAGTGCGTATCGGTATTCTGTCGGAGGGAGACGGTGACCGACTTGGCTGGGCGGGATGCTAATCAAGCTGTAGCATTCCCGGAACTTTCTGTCTGCTCCCCAGAGCTGGCTTCACAGCAAGCATCGGGGCTAGCTGCCTCTGGCTCCTGGGTAGCGAGGACACGCTGCAGGAAGGACGTGAGGTTGGCCGTCACCCGCCCCGTTGGCACTGGAGGAAGTTCGTTGGGTGTGGAGAGGAAATGGTGTGAATTGCAGGAAAATATAAATCCTGATAATGCCCTCGGGCAGGGTATCCAGCGTTGGACTTCCCCTCGCCGTGACACAGCCTTCCTCCACTTGTAGTGCTGGGCATTAGCCAGAAAGACGCAGCAGGACCCCAGATACTGCGAGCCAAGCCCAAGCGAACACTGCGCACCTCACTCTAAGTATTGGCTGGTCTGGCAGAGATATTGAGCTGGAAGGACTGATTCTGGTGTGACGGGGCCTCAGGTTAGGACCTCAACATAACACAAAGATTTCCATAAGTTTGTTAGACCTTTTGGAAGATTCCAGGTCCAGAGTGTTCTCACGCATTAGCTACATATGCCTCAAGGTCAAGCCCTGCAAAGGTAGGGCAGGCAGATTTCAAACCGGGAAAGAGGGCTGATTCTCTCCACGTTCTTTTTTACTGCCGAGCAAGACCCGAGAGGAAGACCCAGCCCTGAATGTGCCGTGGATGTTCATGAGTGAGTCCGCCAGTGCAGAAGGCAACGTGCTGGCCACCCAACAGAAAGACAGTGGGAGCTGCGTACGTCATTGTGAATGTTCTCGCTGCCACGCTAAGCAAAGTAAAAGGAAACAAGGTGAACTTCATATCAGTAATATGTGACTCACATATGATTATATGTTATTGAACCCAGAAAAACCGGGTGAAACTAATTTTAATAATATATTATTCAACCCAGTTTATCCAAAATATTATCATTTCTGTAATCAACATAAAAATATTAAAGAGATATTTTACATTCTTTTTTGTAGCAAGTTTTTTCTTAAAGATTTTTATTTATTTATTTGACGGAGAGAGAGAGAGAGAGCACAAGCAGGGGGAACAGCAAAGGGAGAGGGAGAGGCAGGCTTCCTGCTGATATATATATATATGGTATAAATATATTTGCACACACACATATATATTACATATATCTTATTTTTAAATAAAATTAAAATATTTTAAATAAAAAAAATCACACAGAATTTCATTCTGATTTTTTTTCACTATATTCTTTCACAGCTCCTGGAAGTTGGCACTTTCTACAGAACGGCATCATCTTAATGTCTCCATAAAAGCCAGAGGCAGCCTCAGAAAGGAGTTTCACGGATGGATTTTCTACCTGCACTACACAGGTTCGAATCCCAGTGCTGCCCATTTCCGGCTATGTAACCATGGGAAAGTTACATATGTACTTATTGTGTTGCTGCTGGTCTTTGATCAATAAAATGGGGAAAATAACAATAGCCATTTTAGAGGTTTAATGTTCGTAAAGCATTTTGAAGAGCAGCTGGGACGTAGTAAGCTTTGCGGTGGTGTTTGATAAAGAAAAAAGCAGTTCTCTGTGGAGCCAAAACTACCTTATGTCAACTTATTCTCACCATCCTAAGTAGACCATGACTCAGTTATTTGGTTTTTTGAGGAAAGAAATTCCAACACATTTCATAGTATACATATCATTCAGTTTAGGGGGATGTTTGTTTCTAATTCAATATTATGGAACCCCTTCTCTTGCTCTCGTTCCCTACATTTCTATGTGCAGGCAAGCAGGCCATACTCATAGTAAAGAGGGTGTGGAGATGTCTCACATTTGAAATTCTCTCTCTTTTTTTTTTTTTTTAAGATTTTATTATTTATTTGTCAGAAAGAGAGGGCACACAAGTAGGGGGAGCGGCAGGCAGAGGGAGAAGCAGGATCCCCGTTGAGCAGGGAACCTGATTCGGGACTCCATCCCAGGACCCTGGGAACATGACCTGAGCCGAAGGCGGATGCTTAATCCACTGAACCACCCAGGCGTCCCACATTTGAAATTTTTGATTAAACAAATGTAATGAGGTATATTTTGTGCAGGCCTTTAATATGCTAATCTGCACTGGAAATCGCCAACAAAGGTATAATGTGATGCATTTTTGCCATTCTCTCTTTACTCAGGACTTTGGGGACTAGGGCTCTACCCAGCATACTTTGTTTTTCTATACTTTGAACAACAATTTCCATTGCATAACACTGGAAAAAAAAGGGCTTGTGTTATTTGAAGTCCTGGTGACCTCAGGCTTAAGCAGAAAAGCTTTTGGTTCATTTGCTTCCATATTTATTTTTGGAAAATCTTTTCCAATGGTGCCTCTCTCCTCCCTAGAATACATGTGAATTTTCTCTTTGTTAGGTGACACCCAGGCCTTTCTACCTGAGAATTGTGTGGTCATATTCAAGCCATAAGAGACACATACAAGTCTGGGTTGAAACTGCCAAGAACCCTAGGACATTTCCTGAACATTGGTTCATGTATTAGTTTTCTATGCTCTGTAATAGATTACCACAATTTAAGTGGCTTAAAACAACATACTAAAAAAAAAAAAAAGATTTTATTTATTTAGAGAGTGAGAGACAGAGAAAGAGAGAGCATGCAGATGGACAGAGAGAGAGGGAGAGAGAATCTCAAGCAGACCCCATGCTGAGCTTGGAGCCTGATGTGGGACTCGATCCCACAACACTGAGATCATGACCTGAACCAAAATCAAGACTCGTACGCTTAACTGACTGAGCCACACAAGGGCCCTTGGACAACATACTCTTATCTCAACCTTTCTGTGTGTCAAAACTGAGGACATAGCTTCACTGGTTTCTCTGCTTTAGTGCAAGCCAGCGGTTGGCTGGGGCAGAGGTCTCATTGAGGCCCAACTGGGGAAGAATTCACTCTGAAGATGATTCATACTGTTGGCAGGATTAATTTTTTTGCAGCTGTCGAAATCATGACAGCTGCTCCTTCCAGGCCAGAGATAGACTCTTATACAATGAAATGTAATCACGGAAGTGACATCTTATCACCTTTACCGTATTCTATTGGTTAGAAGAAAATCACTGATGCTGACTTGCTCAAGGAGAGGGGAATACACAGGGCTCTACCACTGGGGATTTCCTTAGAGTGTGTACAACAGAGTACATTTCTAAAGTCCTGAATGGGCCTTCGTTTTCTCTGGCAGAGCCCAAACCTGATTAACTGATGGCCGCATCCTGGCTAAACCTATTGTTTCTTTGTCATTTATATCAACTGATATATATACAGTTTTTAATCAAATTGTGCCCTCTTTCTGAATCTCCTTCATTCTTCAATTAGATTTTTGAAACTAAAAGTTATGGACAGCATCTCTTAGTATCTGTACAACTATTAGCCCAGACCTCATAGTAACCTCCTAGTAGACTTTTAGTAAATGCTTGTTGCATACATGAATGGAGCTCTTGGTCACCCTAGGTCATTCCTTCCTAGCTGGGTGATCTTTAGCAAGTTATTTAATCACGCTAAACCTCAACTTCTTCGACTATGAAATGGGATAATGGTACCTCATGGAGAAATCTTGTAAAAGAGTAGCACGTCCCTGCTTTAGACCTTCAAGGACTCTTCACCCACTTAGAATTAGATTCAAATTCCTTGACCTTGGTCTCCGGGGCTACTTGATCTAGCCTGGGACCCTCTCTCCCACTCAGCTTGCTGAATCACCCAGGCCTGATAACAATGGCTTACTTACACCCAGCTCTTTCCAGCCTCCATGCCCTTGCATTTACTGGCCCCCAGCAGGGAATGTTCTTCCCCTAGATCATATCACCAGTTTCTCCTTCTCATCATTCAGGACTCAAAAGTCAACAACTCTAAGAAATTCTGCCAGACCACTTTCATTTGCCCCTGTGCATTTCCTTACCCGGCTTAATTTGCTTTGTACTAGTGATTGCTTCTGAAACTCATTATTTGTATACAAGTTGGTTGTTTGCCTCTGCTCACCAGAATGCAGGCTTCTTGGAAGGAAACAATTTGTCTGGTTTATTTACCACTGCATCCTCAATTCCTAGCATAGCACCTGGCTTATTTATTGAATAAACGTGTGTGTGTGTGTGTGTGTGTGTGTGTTCTATAAACTCAGAGCACAGTTCCTGAGATAGAGTTTAAAATGGGCATACATACAGAGAGTAGTATGAAAAAAGAAAAAGGAGTAATAGTAAAATGTCATTTTCAGGTTAATTAAAACTGCGATTCTAACCAGAACTGGCAGACTCGAAATTCCAAATTCCTTCCTCCTAACCCTTGATTATTATCTCTCTGTTTATTATTTCTTGGTGCCCACAGGAAGGGGAGATGTCTGGCAGATTGATTGTAATTTAGTGCCTGGCACACATGAATGGCAAATTGAATTAAAAAAAAAAAACAAAACAGCAAAATCTAATGACATTGTTATAGGACATTCGTAAGGTAAAAAAGAAATTATGGAAGACCCCCATTAAATCAGTATTTACAAAATAATTCTCATTGAGTTAAATTTACTTGTATTACCATAAATTAATCTCAAATTACGATTTTGATTTATTGAAATAAATTGAACCCATTATTTAGGATATTTAGAGAAAGGATTTAAAATAATTATTTTAATTTTCCAAAGGATTAAAGCAATTAGTTTCAGTTGCGGTACGCACCTGTAAGGCTTGAGTATCGCCTATATTTTTACAACTATTTGCCATGGCTTTCGAAAAAACCTTTTAGTGAGATGGGAGGGAGGGGAGGGAGTGTGAAAGGGACTATTAAAACTCTTTGTCAGACACTGCCATCTGGTGGTAGATTTCCAAAGTGCAACTTTGGACTTAACTCTCCACAAAAATATAATTCAGTGTTCCAGATTCCTCTGTTATTCAAATTCCTATAAAACCTGAGATCCAAATTAGAGTTACGCTTGAATTTTAATGTGGTATAAATAAAATTTCAAGCTATCAAAATGACTGAGTGATGGTTTCTTCATAGTGGTGAAGAAATGCCCATCTCAGATTTTAAAAACATTTCTCATTAAAAAAATGATCATCATTACCGTTTAAGCTTTTTCATGGGGCTAAATCAGCAAATTAAAGAGCTCAGAGCCCTTGCCTCTCTGCAGCTTACTAGATTAGAGCTAAATTGGTTTAATTTACTTGGTCAAGTGCCCATCACAGGGCACCCTCTTCATTTCATGTGGAGGTAATAAAAACTGACAAGTCTAAAATAACAGACTCATCTTTGCTCAGCCTAATTCGGAGCCCATTGGCAACTGTAGTCTTGAGCGTGTTCTCTTCTGTGTCTACTGCAGCAGCTCGGCACTTAGCTGATGCTCAGGTCGTGGGGAACGGAGTGGATCTGGGCCACGGGAGCTGGCTGTTCCTGGCCAGCGTCCACAATCTGGCCAGGCAAAGCCAGGACATGCTCGATGCAAGCGGACTGTCCCGCTGTGGGACATGCCCCAGCCAAACGGGCTCCCACTGCCAGATCTTTCCTGAGTCAGAAGGCAAGTGCACTTTCCACAAGGGTAATGGGGTTTATTAATTGTTGTGATGCTTTGCCTTCAAGTTAATATTCTGCGTTCTTGACACTGGCATGCTTTCTAGTCCAATCTAAATGTGCTTGAGCTTGAATTGAATGTCATTTCTCAGGAAACGACATGGTGTTGGCTTTGAAGCAGTCTCTAGGTTAAAGAGTTGTGAGTCCCAACATACTTTAGCCCCTTAATCATTAGGGCACATCGTGCAAGTTACAGCTGCTGGGGGCTCTCTCTGAGCCTGAGTACCCTGCTCAGGATTTCTTTTTCTTTTCTTTTTTTTTTAAGATTTTATTTATTTATTTATTTGACAGAGAGACACAGCGAGAGAGGGAACACAAGCAGGGGGAGTGGAGAGGGTGAAGCAGGCTTCCTGCTGAGCAGGGACATCGATGTGGGGCTCGATCCCAGGACCCTGGGATCATGCCCTGAGCCGAAGGCAGACGCTTAGCGACTGTGCCATCCAGGCGCCCTGCTGCTCAGGATTTCTTAACCTAAATGCATATGTAACTTCATATTGAGACTTACAGGGTTCCGTGAACACCCCCTGAAAATACATGTGTTGCATGTGTGTGCGTGTGTCTCGTGATTACATGCATTTTTGTTTCCAGAACATCCTTAAACTTTCATCAGATTGTCCGAGTGGCCTGTGATTCTCCCCACCTCTGAACAGTTAAGACTTCCCCTGGTTATACGCAAATAATGAATCATGGAACATTACATCAAAAACTAAGGATATTCTGTATGGTGACTAACATACTATAATAAAAAATTATTATTAAAAAAAAGACTTCCCCTGGTTCTGCCATTAAATGAAGATTTATTTGTTTATTCATTTACTTATGTACTTTTAAGGTTTTATGTATTTATTTGAGAGAGGGAAGAGCATGAGAAGGGGGAGGGGCAGAAGGGGAGGGAGAAGCAGACTCCCCGCTGAGCAGGGAGCCCTAGGTCAAGGAGGGACTCGATCCCAGGACCCTGGGGTCACGACCTGAGCCGAAGCAGTTGCTTAACGGACTGAGCCACCAGGCGCCGCTAAATGAGGATTTGAATAGTACATCTTTACCAGATTGTTGTGGGGATGATGGTCAAAATCACGGGCAGAGTGCCTGGTGTGTGTGAATGTTAACTTTGGATGAGGAGATCAGAATCGGGATCAAAACCGTGACGGAGAATATGAGCAAATGTAATTCGGATGAGTGAACTTACTTGGAGTCACAGAACGGCTGCCCGCAATCTCCTGATCTGGCCTCCTGTAAGTGGCTTGATGATACTACTGCCATGATCAGAACTCGGTCTGATTTGACCCGAGGCAACTGAGCGGTGATCTTTGATGAGGTCAGTTTTTATTTACCAGCCATCCCAGATCATCAGCACAAAGAAAGTGCTTCTATGTCAAATTAAGGGCTTCCATCTTTTTTAGGTGATTATGAGGAAACCGAATAATGCTGAGGGAGCCGCTTAATAAACATGAGCTTCCATCCACTATTTAATCTAAGAAAAATAGACTTTAAGGAAAGGAATTCAGCCCCCAGTGAATAAATCCGTGGTTTTACTGGATGGTCAGTGTTGTCGGAAGCTCTGTTTCATGACTCAGGGAAAGCCAATGTAACAGAGTGAAAAGGGCAATGATTTGGGAATCAGAAAGGAGTGATTTTAAATTTCACTTCTTGGAGATGATCTTGGGGTATGATGTTGAGGATTTAATAAACTGTCCAGGACTCCAATTCGTCATCTGGAAAATGGGAATTTTTAAAATTAACCTTTGGATTTTATATGTAAAGGAAACTAATTTAATCGAAATAGCATTCTTTTTCTACTTTTTCCTGGATTGTTTTGATAAAGATTGGGACAAGGTATAATCACTGACAACTTACCTTGCAATTCTAATTTATTTTTCCAGAATAAAGTGTAGTAGATAGCCCTTTTCAAATATTGAAGAATAGCCAAGGTTAGATAGAATTGAGATGATTTCTCATAAAATGGGTATTTGAACCCTTGAGTTATGAAGTGCCATCGAAATAACCAATGCCCACAAGAGTCAGTCAGTGGAGAAAAATTGGGGATGCGGAATCAGAAAAAGTGCGTGCTCTCTCAGGGCTTACGTTTCTGTGGGAAGACGCAGAGGTGTATACGTACCTGCCGGAACGTCCACTTGAATGATGAGGGATGTGTATCCACCGGCTCGAGACTCCAGGACTGCTGACTCCTCCCACTTCGGTCTGTGCTTCACCGCTGGCTGAGCGGGCTCCCGGACGGTCAGGGGTGGCCCTGAAGCCAAAAGAGGAAGCAGCGTCTGGGAGCTTGGGGCAGGAGCCTGAGATCAAGACCTGAGCCGATACCAAGAGTTGGATGCTTACCCGACTGAGCCCCCCGGGTGCCCCAGAGAAAGCGTTCTATAAATATAATTAAGGTAAGAGTCTTGAGATGCAGTCATCCTGATGGTCCAGGTGGGTTCTGAGTCCAATGGCGAGTGTTCTCGCAAGAGGAGACACACAGAGAGGATAAGGCGATGTGAAGATGGGGGTAGAGATGGCAGTTACGCGACCACCAGCTGAGGAACGCCTGGCACCACCAGGAGCTGGAAGAGGCAAGGAAGGACCCTCCCCCCCAGATCCTTCGCAGGAAACATGGCCATGATTTTGGACTTCTGGTCTCCAGAACTGTGATAGAACACATTTCTGCTGTTGTAAGCCACCCAGCCTGTGGTACTTTGTCACAATAGCCCTAGGAAACCAATATGCTCTGCCAAACTGTGTGACTTATGGGTGACTTACCCATTTACTGTCTAGCTCCTCCCACTAGATCATGAGTTCTTTGGGCGGCAGGGACTTGGTCTTGTTCACTTCCCTGTCCTCAGACATGTGTTGCTATTTTCCACTGATTCTGTCTTCTGAAGTCACCCTCCTAAACAGGGAAGACTCCTCACAGGGTCTTGTCCTCGCCTTGGTCAACAGGAAGCATGGCTGTGTTTCTACTTTGTGGCTGAAGTTTTACTCCAACTCACGTGTCAGGCAGTGTTCAGTCAGGAAAAGAGACAACACCTGAGGTGTTTTAACAGGGGAGGTTGAGTAGAGGGAAGGAGTGTACAGATGTTGGAGGGTTTAAAGAATAAAACAGTGTGGGAGGAGCTCTGGAGAGCTCTGCGAAGGGGCCCAACCCGGCTACTCTTGGCTGCTCTGGAGGGCACGAGGCTGATCCTGGGAATATCAGAAGGTACTGGAGGCTGGAACGGGCTGCCGCTCTGGGCCGAAGGGTACTGCTGGGGCAGCGTTGACAGGGACTTTGAGCAAACAGGGAGACAGAAGTCCCTCCTCCAGGACCTCTTATTTGCTTCTCACTTCCTCCTGCTTTCTAAGTTCCCTCTCTTCTTTCTGTGAACAGAATTTAACAGGAAACCACGGGGCAAAGGCTTCTGGGAAATGTAGTTGGTGCCTGACCAGAAGACAGACTGTAGAGAAGTGGATTGGGAGCTTAGGGATGGTAGCTTGTTAACAGCATAAACGGGATCATGTGCTTTTTGACCTGGCATCAAAAAGCATCACAGGGATGAATCTTTTGCAGCTCCATGCCTATGTGTAATTATTGAATTAATCCCGTGTGTAATTTCTTGCTAATGCCTGTCTTCCTTACTAGACTTCAAACTCTGTGAAGGAGTCTATTGTCTCTTTTCTGCCTGTGGTGTCCCCAGGGTTTAGAACAATGACCATCACGGAGCCGGCGTTTCTAAAGAGTTGTTAACTGCCGGACTGTGTTTCTGGGTTTCTATCTCGCTTGATTTAATGTTTTTGAAGGAGCAGGCTATCTTTTACATTGTAATGAAAAGTCTTCGCTCCTTGTGTAAATATGACATCACCCTTATTCGTTAGTGCTAATATCCCAGAGGCAGGGCAGTGAGTGAAGGGCAAGTTTGGCAGGAGGCCGCTCTGGAGTCTAAACTACCTGCCTGAGCTGTCTGCACCACACCAATCACTGTCAAATCTCCAATATCTGCGTCTACTTGTTTCGTGTCGACATAATCATGGACTCCTTCGAGCAGGCTTTGTTTGTGAAATTCCTTTACAGTCTGTCTGTCTTTATGAAAACTCAAAACGGATCATTTTCCCTCTGAATAATGGGGTGTATGATTGAGCACATGGTTCTTAACCAGGGATGATTCCTCCAGGGGAGTTTGGCAATGTCTGGAAACATTTTTGGTTGTCATAACTGGGGGATGATACTAGCATCTAGAAGGTGGAGCCTAGAGATGTCTCTAGAAGTCCTACATGCACAGGAAAGCCCTCACAAAAGAGAATGATCTGGTCCCAAATGTCGATAGCGCCAATCAAGAAATCCTGATCTACTTTAAAATATATTTTCTTGTTCATTACTCCATGAAAGAAAGTATAATATAGTAGAAAAAGCATTGGCTTGGGGGGCGCTCAAGTGGCAAAGTTGGTTGAGTGACTGACTCTTGGTTTCGGGTCAGGTCATGGTCTCACGGTTGTGGGATTGAGCCCTGTGTTGGGCTCCGACTCTGCTTGGGATTCTCTCTCCCTTGCCTTCTGCCCCATCCACTTGTGCTCTCTCGCAAATAAATAAATAGATCTTAAAAAAAAAAAAGAAAGAAAAGCATCAGCTTGGGAATCCAAAAGACCTGACTTCAAATCTCACTTCCTGTACCAGCTGATTAACCTTAGAGAATTAACACGTTGTGAAGACGTCCATTTCTCATCTATGAAGTGGGGGAATTAAATCCTGGCTTGTTGCATTATTACGAGGGTTGCCATGAATTAACCAATGTAAGGTGCCTGGCACACAGGAGTTCCTCGATAAATAGCAGCTGGGTATGTGAAGAAAGCATATACATTCAAATACACTTATCCTACAGTAAGGGCCCCGAAACTACTTTAACTTCTTAATTGCTTTTCCCCCTCAAGGAATAGAAGTCTGAGAAACTACATAAAACGTACACTTCCCAAAGCAAGTTTTTCATTAATGGTGTTTATTTTAACGAAACCTTGGTCTACACTGTTTAACTTATTCCAACAGTTTTAATTGGAGTCACCATATTCTTTAGAGCAATACTCTCCTAAGAATTAGAAGACTTCAAAACATGAATATATGGGGGCAATAAAAACCAATGTTAGAAATTAAGACACATCAATGCCATAGCTAGGAGACACTTTCAAGGACCTTTCAATGTTACCAAAAATAGCATAGCAGTTAGATTTAGGCTGACCCAAACAAGCCAAAATAACTTAAAACCTTCACCCTTACTTGTGAAAGATCATCTTCATGATATTAAAAAAGTCTATTTAGCCGTACCACAAATTATTTTGATTTTTGCTCTCTCTAGTTTGATTAAGAGAAAAGCAACGCATGCTCATTTTAGGAAAACTTAGAAATGAGAGTCAAAAGAAGAGAATGCTAAAAATGACCTGTCATCCAATAACTGGAGAAAGACACTGAACATCTCGGCATATTTCCTTTCCATTAGACACTCGGTGAATATTCTCAGAGGCTGGGGCTATCACTCCACATTCGTACTAGACTGGCTAAGTGCAACAGGGTCTGTGTTCTTAGCACTTTGCAGTATACCTAGCATATATTTGGGGCACCTCTCCCATCAAAAATACTTATTGGCTGGTTGAATGGGGTCTCAATTAAGTATATGTACTAGGCTATAAGACTATATGAAAACAGCATTCCACTGAAGTCTTAAAATCACAAATTACCTTTTATAACTGCTTATGTATTAAGTTTATCATAAGAAATGGCCTATCTATACCAATTTTTGACCTGAAATTTAATTACAACCTCTATTTTATCATGAATCTTTTGAGGACTGAAAATGTCTTATTCCTCTTTTAACCTGCAAAGTCGGGTGAGAGCTTTGTAGAAAGAAGATGTTTAAACATTAAACATGGCATCGTGCATATGTGTGTGCACTGTGAGGTCCCCCAAAGCTTTTAGGTAAGACCAATAATTGTGGAATTGTGTATTTCATCATTTGCCTGTACATTTAAATAATAACCATGTTTCCACATTGCTGGTGGGAATGTTCAGGCACTGTGGAAAACAGTTTGACAGTTCTTCAAAAAGTTAAACATAGAATTACCATATAATCCAGTAATTCACCCTGGGTACAGACCCAAGAGAACTGAACACAGATGTTCAGACAAAAACTTGTACACGAATGTTCATAGCACTCTTCCTGAGAGCCAAAAGGTGGAAACAAGCCAATCGTGCGTCAACGGATGTGTGGATAAACACAATGTGGTACGTCCATGCAATGGAATATTATTCAGGCATGAAAAGGAATGAAGTAGTAATACGAGCCCTACCATGTCTTGAAAACACCATGCTAAATGGAAAAGCCAACTACAAAGACCACATATTATGTGATTCCATTTATACGAAATACCCAGAATAGGCAAATCCATAGAGATAAAGCAGATTCCTGGTTGCCGGAGGCTGGGGGAAGGGAGGAATGGGAATTTATTGTTTAGTGAATACAGAGTTTCCTTTTGGCACTCCATATGAAAATGTTCTGGAACTAAATAGTGTGATGGTTGCACAACACTGTGAGTGTATTAAATGTTACCAGTGGTTAATTTTATGTTATATGTATTTTTCCACAATGGAAAATCAAGCAAAACCCATTTTGTTACCTAAATAAGTCAAGATCCTTTTGTTTGCAAGGGACTGAGTCAAATCAAATTGGTTTTAAAAAGGGGAATTGTGGGGAAGAGAATTCGTTATATCACAGAACAGGGAAGCCCAAGGGCAGAGAACTCAGACATTGTCATCAAGATACAGTCTGTCTTTTCCTTTCTCCTTTCTCTCTCTTTTCCTCCTTCCCTCATTCTCTCGCCTTTGCTGTCTTCTGAATGTTGGCCTGCTGCACAGGGGGCCTTCCACTGTGTGGCAGAAGGAGAAGGCAGCACGTAGCCTCTCACAGAGATCCAGGCATCCATCATCAGCTGAGGGAACCCAGGCGAAAGAGGAGGTCTCTTAAACTGGCCAGGCGGTATTGGACAGTGGTTAAGAAGAAAGATCTCCTAGCACACTTACTTTATCAGCTCCGTGACCTTGAACAAGCTACTAAATCTCTTCAAACTTCAGTTCCTCATCTGCAAAATGGGAATGACCACAGTACTCACCTCCTTGGGTTGTCATGAGGGTTAAAGGAGTTAATATATGGGAAGGGTTTAGAACTGGGTCTGGCACGTAGCAAGTGCTCTTTAGGACTGGCCGTTGTAATCATTCCTGTCGTCATCACTATCGAGGCCTCTATTTCTCAAATCCAAGCGAAGGACTTGATTGGCCACTCATGGGCCAGCGAACTCCCTAGTGCCCAGGGTGCTGGAGTGGGCAGGTCCACCAGAGGCAGTCCCCAGAAAGAATGAGGTCCTTACCACAAGAAGGGAGTAAGAGAGC
The DNA here is from genome assembly GCF_024610735.1 of Ursus americanus. Classification (NCBI taxonomy): domain Eukaryota; kingdom Metazoa; phylum Chordata; class Mammalia; order Carnivora; family Ursidae; genus Ursus; species Ursus americanus. The sequence goes on along the minus strand of NC_142140.1, from coordinate 21,781,548 downwards.
TGGGTCACCTTAAACACTGATGGCTACCCGGTTGCCTACCACTGCTGCAGAGAGCGTCAAATCCCCTCACCCTGTGGGGTAAATACTTGCACATGCACAGCGGAAGCTAGTGCTTTCGTGTTCACTCTATGCCTGGCCAAGTTTTAAGCCATTTATGTTTATTACATCATTTATGACTCATAAAGTCCCTGAAAGATAAACAATCACTGTTGTTACAAATGAGGCAACCACACAACAGAAAGGTGATGGAACTTGCCTGATGTCAGGCCAAGGGATGATTTCAGGCAGTCAGTGGCCAGAGTCTGAATTCTCAGCCATTCAGCTCTATTGCCCTCTGCTAACAGCAGTTACGAATAAGTTAATGAAAAGAAAAGAAAAGAAAAGAAAAGAAAAGAAAAGAAAAGAAAAGAAGAAAAGAAAAGAAAAGAAAAGAAAAGAAAAGAAAAGAAAAGAAAATTGGTGAAATTTGCACAGGTGGTATTGGTGTCAGCCAAAAAAAAAAAAAAAGAGAGAGAGAGAGAGAAACTTGTTTTTTAAGAGCACAAGTATGTTTGTAATAGGTTGTGCCTTAAACACAACATATAAAGGGCTAGCAAACTCCTGAAATGAAGTTCTGTTGGCAGTCCCATTGTAAAGAATAGATATTTGTTAGCTTGAATAAATAACTAAACTTCCCTAAATTAATCCCTCCTTCCACTGAAAACTGAGAGATTTGGAGGCAGGAATCTCTGAGGAAACCCAAGACTATCAATTCTCAGACATTTGTAATCTTCAAGTAGGCTTCCTTGCTAACAGGCTTAACCCAAGGACCTCCGGTCAAGCAAACTGCTCTTTCTCTAACAATGGAAAGATAAACAATGGAAACATAAACCCTGAGGCATGAATGAGTTAGTTGTCTTCCACTGTGGGTCTTGCTCAAAGCACTTCCGGGTGAGCAACAGTTTTTAGGACAGAGTGCCCCAGCTGGCGGATAAATAAAGTGACATTTGCTTGCTTTGGCCAAACATCCCATACCATGGGATAAAGAAGGAAACAACACTGTTTAAATAAGCAAATGAGGAGAATGTGGAGGACTGGACCCATTCCTGCGTGTGACAAAAAGAGGCTCTGCTTTATATTTTGAGCATGGAGATAGACTGAAGTCAAACATATTTATTTAATAACAATAAAAAAGAACAGCTGTGGAAAATATTTAGAAGATGATACATAGAGAATCACACACACAGATATAGTTACAGTGTAGACAAAAGAATGGTGCCAGGATATCAGAGGGTTTTCCTTTTCCTTTTTTTTTTTTTTTTAGCCTTATTTCCCTGAAATTAAAAAACAACAACACAACTCTGATTTAAATAACACTATTAGTAAATATCACTCAGTAAAGATTCAAATAGAGTAGATATGGGATAACACCTAGCATTTTTGAGTACCTGCTATGCACGAAAAACATTCCAAATGTATTCATTTATTCAGTCCTCTGATTTCTGCGGAGATGGTTATTATCACTGACCCAGTTTTAGCAGATGGGGCAACGGATGGTCCGAGTTGGGAATTGCCCTGGGTGAGATCCCCAGCATCTAAGCCATGCCGTGACACAGGGCAGTTGCATTCAAAGCGATGTGTACAACTACCAGGACTCCCTGGAGTTTGCAGGGGTAGTTTAAGGAGAAGAGCAGGACACCAGAGTTCTGCACCTCTCACTCCTCGCCCACCCACCTCCAATCCCATCACTGCGCAGAGGTAAGGTGATCGACCTGTCCCCACTTGCCTGAGACTTTCCCAATTTTTAAAACCAAAAGTTTTATCTCCCAGGAATGGGCAAACTGGGATGGTTGTTCACCCTACCCAGAGGGCACTTCACAGGTAACAGTTGGCTTTGTGTCTTTTGCATAAATGTGCTTTCATAACTTGTTCACACAGACACACTTGCGCTCCTCTGTGACCTGCTTTTCTCATGTCTCACTGTGTTGAAAAGCCCCTTCCCTTCCCGCTCCTTTTAATAACTGCATATGGTTCCATTGTAAAGTTGTACGGTTGTTCAGATAACCACCCCCTCTGCTCTGTTAGAGTGAGAAAAAAAGCATTATCAAAGAAGAGGACTAATGGTGATATTTGAGGAAGAAGCCAACACTTAAAGGACAAAAAAAAAAAAGGAGGAATAGAATGAATAAGGAAAAAAAAATCTCTAAGACGCAGAAACAAAAAGAAAAGGTGAATGCGGAACAATGATGGGCATGATTTTATTTCCAGAGGAAGAAAGTTCTCAGTAGGTGAACGTGAGGAAGTTGGGAATCCAGCTCTGGTTCCCTTGAGAGCTGCGTCCCCGCGGATGAAATGCTCTGCCTTAGTTTCCATGTCGGGAAAGTGAGAACGGTCAGTCTTGCCCAGCCAAGTGGAGAGAATGCCCGTGTGGACTGAGTGAGTCCGAAGCACTGGATTAGTTGTGCAGAAGGCATTAGAGGGCATCCTGGCTGAAGAACCAGCCAACAGGTGTTACTGGGATCACTGAAGTATATGGTTCCAAGGAAGAGATTACAGGGTGATGAAAGGTTCTCAGGTGATGATGCTCGTATGCAGGATGCGCCCAGGGAGGTTGTCAAAGAGTGAAAATCCGGAGCCCCGCGGCAGAATTATTGAATTTTTCTCCAGAAGTGGGACCTGTGCATTTGTCATTTTAATGAGTTCATCCAGCGCCTTCTGATGCAAACCATCCAAACTGGTGAACGGAGGGCCAGGGTGCCGTACACCAACAGGGGGCGCCACTCACTTAGGCGACAGCGCCAAAGGCAGTGGCTGGAGCTGCGCAGTGCCCAGCCTGGGAACGCAAGCCTGACCCTGTGACAATCAGGCCCCCTGAAAACTACCAGAGATGCCCCTTGACCCTTTACTGACAGAGGAAGGGCCATGAGCACCTGCTGTGCACTAGAACTTTTCACATACATTGGGTTGGAATGGACGTAACATAACATAGCCATTTTGAAGTTTACAATAAAGTGGCATTTAGTGCATTCACAATGTTGTACAACCAGCTCCTCTCTCTAGGTCCATGTCTACGTTATCTGATTTAATCCTCATGGCATTCTGAAAGATCAAATGTTTGTTACCTGCACAAGTGACACAAAGAAGGCCAGCTTTAGCAATTTGTCCGAGATTGGACCATTGGTACGAGTGAAGCGGAGCTGCAAGTTCACGTCAACCATCCAAAGCCTTTTCAAATACATGAGTAGAAGGAGGGACACTGGGATTTCCCATTTTCTTTCTCTCTCTCTCTCTTTTTTAAAAGATTTATTTATTTTAGAGAGAGAGAGAGAGCACACAAGCAGGGGGAGGGGCAGACAGTGAGGGAGGGGGAAAGAGTCCCAAGCAGACTCCCCAACACAGGGCTCCATCTCACGACCCTGCATTCATGCCCTGAACTGAAATCAAGAATCCCACACTTAACCAACCGAGCCACCAGGTGTTCTGGGATTTCCTATTTTCATGGAACATATTGAAACAGAGCTTAGGACATTGCAGCATTCATGTCATCACAGTAGTCTGAATAAATCAATAGGTATAATGCTGTACCTCTCTCTACCTTTTCCCACTTCCCACCTGCAGTCAGTGACCATCCTTCCTGAAGGACGTGTTCTGCATAGATGTCCAATCACAGGTTTCAATTTAAATGCAAGGTAAATCAACAGCTTTTCCCTGATAGAAAAGAAAGGGAGCCTTCTAGATTGTAGGTAAGCCAGCAGGGAATAACATGCGATAGGAGGTGTCTTCTGCCTCCAGGCCAATAGGACACAAGTAGACTCAACCCTGGTCAGCTGAGGGAAGCAGGACAAACACACTTGTGAATAGGACAGCCATATAATTCATCACCTCACTGGAACCGGGACATTTTCAAAAGGATACGTGGAACGGGTGCCAGCATAGCAGGCCAAACCAGGGCTGTCCAAGACAAATGAGGACACGTGGTCACTTAACTTGTAGGACCTCTTACCACAAGGCTGCAAAGCTATCACTCCTCAGCCGTGTCCAAAAGCAGGAGTAGAGCAAACAAATTATACTGAAAAATGAATGCGAAATAAACACTCAGAAAACAATAAAACTCAGCAAGGAAAAACCAAGCCAAGTGAAATAGCCACGAAGGTTTAAAGTTAGTTGATTGCAAAACAATAGTGGGGAAAGGAGTAAAGAATAAGAAAGTGTGCCAGAAACTACGGACCTGGCCAAGCCAAATGGATCTCAAAACTCCAGCACCCATAAACCCAGCAGAAACGTAAATGTGCAGTGAGAGCCTGTAGCAGACCAATTAAGTCCAAGCTAAAATGGCTCTAAGAGAAAATGCATCTTGAAGTTGGAACAGAAGCTAAATGGAAATCAGATGACTTAGGAGAAGAAAAGCCAGCAAATGACTCACAAAAATATCCCTTGAAAAAGGAAAGTTAACAGAAAAACAGAGAAACATCCAAATAAAATTAATTCTACCAGTTCAGGGTCTGGTCCAGCAGGAGGTGTCTGGTGGCCTATCAAGGCACAGACACAGGAGAGAAGTGCAAATTCCTCGTCTAGTGCAGCTCACTCTACTGGATTGCAAAGGTGAGACAGATGGCTGGTGTGTGTGTGTGTGTGTGTGTGTGTGTGTGTGTGTGTGTAGAGCCGAGCAAGATAAATGTGGAGCTGCCCAAAGCTTAGCACATGAGTTACCCAACTCCCAGCCTCCCTGACCCCCAATTCTCAGGAAGGGCGGGCAGGGTTTACTGAGCACAGCAACAAGCCTTTGACTATTTTGCGAGGACCTTCGCTTGCCAGGGTTTTGCAAGCCGTGTTGCCCTTTATTATTGGGCTGAGGTTGTTTTCCCCATTTTGTCTTGTGTGATGGGGAAGCCAAGATTGGGGAGTTTTAAAGGCTTGGACTCAAAGCTAGGTAGTTTCACTGGTAGCTGAGGGACCTTGGGCATCTACCTTTTTCTCCCTTGGTCTTAACTTTCCTGTCTGTAGACAGAAAAAAATATTACTTCTTGGGTGCTTGTGAAGACAGATCATCCTTGAGAATTATCAGGGGTTTGTCTAGCACAGTGTGAGCTCACAATGAAGGAGCCTCCTTCCCCTTCCCCACAGTAGAGAAGAAATGATGAAAGGCACAGAAGACCCAAGTTCTTATTCGAAGTCAAACAATACTTAGGAGCCACATCAGGACCAAGATTCAGTGCTTCTGTTCCCCCCCCAGCACAGATGCTGTTCCCAGCCTCCTCCCCCTCCCTGCCGCCCACCTGTGTGTTCTCCTGCAGCGGGGGATAAATGGTCTCCAGTGTGCGGCAGCTCTCAATTCAAGCACCAGAAAGGCTCTGCTCTCTACCTTAGGACCTTCTCCGACACCATGCAAGTGACTCCTCTTCCAACAAGACAGACCTGGAACTGCAGGGCGGGAGGGGGGTTAATAGACCCTGGCCAATGAGGGGCAGGAGTCAGTGGGAAAATGGCCCCAGTCTCCCTGTCCTGGTTCTGCTGAGGTTCCCTAGTACCATCGATCCCTTTGCCTACAGCAGTAACCTGTGCTTATGGACTCTATACCCCTTCTTAGCTTCTCTCCCTTTCCTAGCTCACTCTCCCTGCTCCCTCCCTCAGCTTCCTGGCTCCCCCCAAGAAGCTCCCTGCACCCAGCTCTCATCTCAGGTCCTGCTTTGGGGAAACCCAACTAAGATGCCATCTCTTTTCCCTGTCTCCGATGAGGACCTTGCATGGCTTTGCTTTCTGCCTTCTCTGTCAGAACTGCAAAACGTCCCTTGGAGAAGAGCATGGAAAGAGGGGCTCCTGTTTACTGAGCACGTACTTTGTGCCAGGCAATGTGCACAGGGGAACAGAGTTAGGATGATAGGTCTGATACCACAACAAAAAACTCTTCTTCTAATGGTACTGGCATAAGTTACATCTGTGTGGGGACAAATGTTTCTACCTCCTCCTTCCTCATGCAGAGAGCAAAGGGAAGGGTGAGCCCAACCTGAGATTGTTTAAAATCATGTTAAAGAAAGGATGTATGTCCTAGATTCCATGGCCCGGCCATGCCTGAGGGTGAAAGCCTCCTAGGAGTCGTCTCTTAGTGGGCCTTTGGAAATGCAGCAGTAGTCGCAATGTTAATTTCAGGTGGGGGCTGAAGAGCTATGAACACGAAAATTTAGGAAGAGATTATAGGCACCTTCTAGAAAGAAAACAGTGGGTAAGGCCTGGGAGTGTGGCTGGGGGGAGGTGCCCAGAAGTAGCACGTCTAGAGACAGATGTCCGCAAGGGAACGCTTAATAAAACTTGAAGAACAGGTGAGTTCACTCGACTGTTCTAATGTTCTGGGAGATAATCCCCTTCTGTTGTCCCCAACTTTTATTAGGAATGGGCCACACAACTACCTGTATTTACAGATTCTTGGTGAGGAGAATAATGAAATCCTACACATTTCCTTTGACATGGGGCAGAAAAAGGAAAGTAGCAGCAAAGGCAAGTCATGACTCAGAGGAAACAGGCAGAGTAAGAAGCTACTAGGTGAAAAGTCATCGTCCACCAGAAGACTACGCAAGCGATTCCTGGATTCACATGTAGATATGAAGAAGGACTTGAGCTGAAGTTTTTTTATAAAGGAAAGTGACTCAAAGAGCTGAATTTGGGGGTTTAGGGGGACACCAAAGAGTTGAATTATAAATTCACTATCTCACTTAATTCTCAAATGGTGATACCCATTTGATGGATGAAAATGTTGAGGCTCAGTGGGGTTAAAACGAGGTTTCAAGGTTGGTGGAGGGGGATTTGAACCCAGCCCTGAGTTTGAAGCCTTGCATTATACACATCCTGGACTTAGTTTATGTGAGGCTAGAAAGGGACTCAGATCTCACTCAGATTTACCCACCCCATTCTGGGTAAACACCTGGCTTTAGAATGTTTTTCACATTGGCTAAAAGTACAAGATCAAAGCCCTGAAGATTCATCAAATTCCCGTTTCCCTCTTTCCGCCCTCTAATCACCAGAAAGGAGACTAGTTCTTCCTTCCACAGGTGTTGCATCTTCAAAATCCCGTGTGGGTCACACACACGCACACCACACGCGCACACACACACACGAGCACAGTCTGCTTAGGACAGTGCAGACCGAAGTTGCACAGGTGCCACTGGCATTTCTATTGCCAATCGAGTATTGGACATGTTTGCTTGCGTTCCCTGCATGGGAATCGGAATCATGCTCCTGAAATGATTCCTCTTACCGAGTCTGAACTGAATTAGGAGAGCAACATTTGGCAGCATGCACTATGGCCTTCCATGAATTTATGCAGTTCAGAAACAACAACAACAACATCAAACCCAGGATCTTCAAGCTTCCCAAGCATTTCATGTCATGTTACAGAGAAAGCATTCATTCATTCATTCATTCATTCATTTATTCATTCATTCATTCAAGAAATATTGAGTTCCTTCTAAGCATCAGGCACTGTTTTAGGCACTTGGAGACAAAACCAACCAAAAAAATGCCTGCCCTGTGAAGTAAAGGGCAAAGACAGAAAATAAATAAACAAGAATACATAAGTTATATAGTATATTAGGGGGTGATAAATGTGTTGAAAGAGGGAAACACTGGAGCAGTGTGGAAGGAATCGGGGGTGGGTGAGCTGTGAGTTGAGCTGTTAAACAGAATAGCCTGCATAGGACTCATTGAGAAGGTGAGAGTTGCATAAAGACTTGAATATTAATGATTCACGAACAAATCATTTAGGAAGCCCAGGATATCTTTCTGAGATGGGCTTGGCAATGAAATGCTGGCCTGGAAGCTTTGCCTGTCTCATGACTGTGGCTGTAAAATTCCACAGGGAGGCAGCAGATCCTAGTGATGACTGCAGCCTTGGGGAATTTGGCAGACGAATGCCTCGTGCTTCCTGATTGCAGAGGGCCTCAAGATACTGACTCTGGCCTGAGTGCTTGCAGGGGCACTTCTCCCTTGCCTTATTCAAGATGTTAGTTGGTCGGCTTCATGGCTCTTTGTAACAAAAGCAACAGCTGTGTAGCTTTCACCTATTGAGGCTTTGCTATGTGCCATGCCCTAGACGCATTATTGCGTTTATAATCTCTGAGCTAGATCTTATTCTCGTCCTCGTTCTCAGGTGAGGATGCTGAGGCTCAGAATCTCATTACAAGAGATGGTGGAAACCGGGATTTGCCGTTAAGTCTCTGGAAAATCTCTGGACCCTGAGCTGATTGAAAGAAGGAATCTTTTTAGATTGGCTTGTGAAATCCACTTGTTTCAGGTGGGACGGGATTTAGTGAATTGAGGACTAGAAACTCGAAGATCGTCGGTATCAAGATGAGAGTAATAATCAGTGCTTACTGTGCAGAGCCAAACGCTGTGCTCCATGGTTGACGTACACCCTGTCATTGAATCCGTAAGTCCTGGGCTCGAGCGCTTCACATGAGGGAAAGAGGTCACCTGCTGCATGCTCACTCCATGCCCGGCATTGCATGTACTGATACATCAGTTTCCGTCCCCAAAGACTTTATTCATAAGTGTCATATGTGACCCACATTACAGGAACATTACAATAACCCCAAGGTATACAGTGCGAAACAAGAACAAGACAAAACCTCTTCTCCCATGTGAACCAATGTGAGAGTCTGTATATATCCTTCCACAACTAAGAAGTAATTATATCTGAAGCTATACATAGTATTTGAACACTGTCAATTTTCATTAAACAGTGTAAAACAACATCATAGGAAAATTATGTCTCTTTGACTCTTAACCACTTAGGAGGAATTGCCAATCACATATTTGAGGGGTTTGTTTCCGGCAGTTACCATGATAACTTTATATCATATATTTATACGATTAGTTCTCAGCGTAGCAACTCCAGAGCAAAGCTATTGCTTCCTTGCTAGCTCGTTATTATCCTAAAAACTACTGATTTTTGTCAAGTACTTTCTCAGCTCTTTTCTGCTGATTAATTTTGGAGATTTGAATAACGTGTTTCTATTTTTAATACATAAAACTTAAAACGTGACTGTTAACTTTTTTGTACTCAAAAACCCCCCAAATTGGTGCACGTATATTTATTCCATGTCTGGTGGTCTAGGCTTCCTCCTGGCTTTTATCACTCACTGGTCAAAAGTTCGCCCCCTGGGAGTGAATTCACCCCCAATGTTAGTACAATCATGCATTCCTTCTGGGGGAAGCCAGAACATACACCATTTCCAGAAGTAGAGCCAGAAATAAGGGGAGTGACGGATTGGCCTCAGTTCCTGCGACGTTGGGTGGGCTGAGACCCCAGACGCCAGTGTGTGTCTGTGACATTGGTGAGGCTCAGAGAATCTGAGGCTGTATGTTAGTTGTGTTAATTTTATCCCATACTGTCTCATTGTCCCTTTTTATGCATTAATTTCCTGTTTTATGTACACAGTGTTTTCTTGAATATTATTAAGGTTATTATTAAACTGTTCATCTCCTCTCTTCCCTGAAGGATTCTCAAAATGTTTCCTGGAGATGTCATTGTACTCCTTTCGTTGCTTGGTCTTCATCAGATAGCTGAGGCTTAAGCATTTCTTTATTTTAATTATCGTAAAATGTTTATGACAACCCCCACCACACCAAACACGCCCCGAATGAGGGCTTACCATACACCAGCCACTATCCGAAGCATGGTTTAGTACCAACTCCTTTAACTGCCATCTCACATAAGGAAATGGAGGTACTAAGGGGATCATACGGGACTCAACCCCAGCCTCTGACCCTAGAGATTGAGCTCTCAGCCACCTGCTGTTCTGTTTGGTTTGCTTTTAGATTTTATTTGATGAAAGCATCTGAACCTTAAAATTGCCCCAAAAGTCAAGTAGTACTATTGATCCTATATCCAATCTCCTGTTCTTCCAAGGGAGGAAATCTGTTAGTTGGACATAAGCCTATCCCGAACACACGCTATGCTTCCAAGCTTCCCTTGCAGCTAAAAGGGGGGCTGGGCAAAGTTCTGGCCAATAGGATGCGAGTAGGAGTGCTGCGTGGCTGGTCATGGAGATCTCCTAAAGAGACCTCAAGTCCCAGTCCGATGTGCTTTCTACTTAGTCCCTGCCCCATGTCACTGAGAGGAGGGTGGCTTTGGGCTGTGAACATGGCCGTTTCTTTAAGGTGCTGAGCCGGGAGGGACAGTCTGCTGGGTTTCTACAGAATGCAGCTGCCATGCCAGAACTCGGCTTCAGCCTGTAGACTGTCACCTGAGCAAGGAATACACTTTCTCACAGTTAAGCAATTGTTATCTGTGTACGTGTATAGCTCTTGTTCCTTGCGGCCTAATACAATCCTAAGTAATACAATTCTGAAAGGCTTATAATGAGAAAAACAGCAGTCTCGTGTCTCTTGCCCAGCTCCCCGGCCAGGTATCTTTCCATATTTGCATCCCCATTTCTAAATGATGTATTTTTTGCGGTGTTTTCTTCACTAATCCATTTTGACAGTATTTATTGACTGCCTTTTTTGGTTGATGTGAACCTCACTCTCTTAAATCTTTCCTTCTTCTTCCCCCATCCTCCCAAGAGAGATCTATTACAATGTATTCAGTTAAATTCATATTCTCTAATGACATTGATATGATTAAGTGAACATTAATCACTGATGGGGCCAATTGTCAATTTTGCTTACATTTCTTCTTCTTCTACTTTTCCCTTGGTATCATTTTCTTTTTTATAAGTGAGAGTTTTCTCTGCAGTTGTGAGGTTTTCCTTTAATCCTTCTCATTGGACAGGGTGTTAATTTCCTTTTTATAGTTGGAGACTTTGAGGCCCTTTCTTTACTGTAATGATAATAGCATTTATCAGGTGTTGCATTGTGTGAAGCCCTGAGCTCCATCCTCAGTGAATGCTCTCTAGTGCCTGCTCGTGTCCCCACTTTACGGAGCACAAAGTGAAGTCAATATTCAAAAACTAGCCCGTGATCACAGAGCTGATGGGGGTAGAGTCGGGAGTCAGACCCAGGTTTCTCTGACCCCAGAGGTTAACCCTCTTAATTAGGGATGGGAAAGAGGAGGAGCGGGACATTGCCAAAATACATCAGTACAGTCTGACAATGAGCAGACAGACTACGTGCCAGCCTAACAAGAGAGGAAGTCCATACCAGATAAATATCAGCCCCGTCTTAGCAAAGAGCTCCTGACTCAGCCTAACATGGAAACAACAGCATGTTGTTTTTGTGTGGGCTTTTGTGTTTTACGGCTGCTCTAGAGAAGAACCTGGACATTTTGCTTTAAAGTAGGAGAAGGGCAACAGCAGCGGCCCACAGGCCTTCGTTTTCCAAATAGAAAGCTCGAGTGAAGCAACTCTCCTAGGGTCCCACAGCTAACCAGCAGAGGAAGGATCTCACCCCAGGCCCTCAGCTGCCAGGACCCAGAGTCTTCACACACTGTGATCTCTTTCATGGTTATGCTCTCAGACTGGCTGCTTCGATTGTCTCAGAGGCTTGGTGAGGACGTTTTCCACATGGGAATTCACACACACACAAGGAAAAAGTGATTCTGCTCCTTCTGTGTGCCAGTGCCATCCTGGGGGGCTGGGGGGCGCTCTGGTGTTGGCACTGCCTGGAGACGTAGCTGCATGATTTGAGGGAGAACACACTAGGACTTTAAAATTGGAGCCATCCGAGAAAATCTGGGGACCTGTCTCCAGAATAGAGATATTGGAAGTAATGAGATTAATAATGAGACGTTAATGATGTAATGGCTTACCCCTGCCTGTTGAGTCAGCACCTTCCTGGGTGTAAATAAATCATGAATTACAGGAATAACATTACCTGAGATTTACGGAATATCTCCCAGCTGTTTGAAAAAGCTGTCTCTCCCTGAGGGTCAGAGGAAGATTTTTTTTTTTTTTAATTATCTTGAATTACTAAGATTACCATTTACTGGTGAATTATCATTTCCTACTGGACTCTCAAAAGTGTTTAATTATACGTGGTGAATAATTTGCTCCAGCTTTAAAAATAAACTGGGATATTGCCTAAGTCCCTGTTTTAAAACCCTTATGGGAATGTGTTACTAATATAAATGAAATCAATGTCTACACGATTCCCAGAGTAGCAGTGTATCCGTCCCCCGGTCTAAAAACTTAGTATTATAATGTATACCTCTTGGGGCTGAGGTGAGGCTGAGTGACAATAATCAGCAAATGGCTACCTTTCAGGCTGTTCCAAGAGCTTTATAGACATACACATATATATTAACTCCTTATCCTCACAACGACTCTATGTGGCGGGTACTATTGTTATCTTTCTAGATGGGGATACTGAGGCACGGAGAGATTCAGTCACACAGCCATCAAGGGATACTTCTGGGGTTTCAACTCCGGCTGTCTGACTGCAGAGTCCATGCTCTAGGAAATGAGAAGGAGGTTGGATTGGGACAGACAGTGTGATAAAATCCCGTAGGAGGCGAGAGCAGACAGCTAGAGTAGGAGAGAAGATTTAGGCCATGGGAGATGATGGTGCTCGGTGCTAGGAGTCTTTAAAAAGTAGAAAGCGAGAAGGAACACTGTTCTTAACCCTAGGAAGGGACTAGAGATCTGTGTGTCCCACCAATACCTCAAGGACCCATACCCACTGGCTGGCTGTGCCCTAGGGGGGAGTGTGCGGGTGACAAGACCTCACAGAGGAATGGCTTTAAGGGGCACCTGGGAGGCTGCACCCCAACACTTGGCCCTGGTGCTCTGGCCACTGCAATGATTCTTGTGCTCTGCAATATGGCAGAAAAGCAGAAAGCCTCCAACTTCATTGAGTTTTTGGCAGTGGGAAGCTCTATAGTAACCAGAGTGGAGCACACACTGAAGGTGCCCCCTCCAAGGTTTCATTCTGTACACGACTCCAGGACCTTTGCACAACCCAAGGAAAGGAAATGAACTTCTTGCGATCTCACCTTGATGGGGGTTAGTGGTTAAATTTACCTGATTTTTTGAAGGAAGAAAGGTACCGTTTTGGTTGGGAGTATGACCAGAATGTGACTGGCAGTCAGCTGATACTTTTTGAAGCTGCCTGCAGGTTTGTTATGCTGTTTCGTCTACGTCTGCCTCAGGTTTAAATTCTCCCTATAAAAAGCTTAAAAAGGATAAATGTGTTATTTCCTGCACACCTGAGTTTGTGGCTGTACATTCTTACCTGCTTTCATACATAAACCCCCCAAAAAAGGTCTCTGTAATCTGAGAGTCTTGTATGCTTGCTTCTGACAGAGAGAGACATCCACAACTGTGAGTTATGAGGGCACTACAGTGTAGCGTTGATGTGACTTTTGTGGAGCTTAAGGGAGACCAAAGACTGGCACTACCTTCCTTTGCCACCCCACCACCCCACAATTCATCACCAAATGAAAGAGCCACTCGACTGAGACGGCAGACCCAAGTACAGGTGTTGTGTCGATAAAGTCAATTGAAGAAAATAGCCTGGCCCGAAGCCACTTCCCGACCTTGTCAGTCCTTGACGCGAGTCTAGACCTCGGCCCTTGGCCCCAGAGCAAGAATTCATATTTGTGGCATCCCTGTTTCCCACTCTGCCCTGGACACAAGAAGAAGGATGAACATCTGAACCTGGTTCTGGAGGCAAGTCCTGGGCTCACCTCTTATCCCTTATCTGGAAGTGGGAACAGTTCATACAACACCCATCTCGTCTGACATCCAGGCAGATCCAGACCAGAAGGAAAAAGGGGGTCAAGCAACATGCTGCTCCCTTCCTTCTTCCAACATTTATTGCTTTGTGTCTAAATTCAATGTGGCTAAATTCACTGAATCCTTGTAACGACCGAATAGGACAGGTACAGTTATCCCTATCTCTATTCCTGCAGCGAAGGAAAGTAAGACACAGTGAGATTATGTACGTCACTAACAAGTGGTGAACTTGAACTTTAATCCCAGTCTGGCTTCAGGGCGCTCCCACTTACCTATTCCCCACAACGGCTTCAGGAATGGTACCTGTCTCTTGGGGAGGACGGAAGAAGGGTAGAGAGGAAGGGCTGGACGTGTTATTTCAATAAAGTCGCTAATAAACATACGGAGGGGTGTTAAAGTTCCTGTTGTCATCACTGATTGTGGGCCAAGAAAGATCTAGTTACCTCTCAGCCCCGTTGTCGGTTTCCCCCTTTGTAAAGCGAAGAGGTTGGATGCTTACAAGGGCTACATTGTGACACGCATGCGGCCACTCTCGCCCCTCCTGCTACGAAACAACGCTGGTGCTCAGCCACAGCCAAGGTGTGTGGGGTCTGAAACGTGTACGGCTTTGGTGACTCCTCTAACAGAAAGAATACAAGATCACAATTGCAAAATTTTGGAGTGAAAATGAATATGCGGAATGAAGAAAGGGGAGTTTGGGACTCAAACTATAATGCTGTTTTTGGGGTACAGTGGACTTCTCTGGATGTTCCTTCCGTCACAGCTTGTTTGGTTCTCCTGCAGATATGCTAGGCTTTGTGGACTGATTCCCACTTGGTTAGTGAGCATCCATCTTGCACCTGCTTATTAGACAAGGGGGTCCCGCCAAACCCCTACCTGTTATGGATCAGAGCTCAAGACAAGTTCTGTGGTCTAAGGTTGGGGAAAGGGGACATGTACGTAGGGCAAGATTAGCAAGACAAGAGAAGGCATGAGCCTGCCTCGGTCTCATTATTACACAAAAGTTCACACCAGATCAGGGCATTCTGCTGTATTTCCTCCTGTGGAAAATCATAGGCTTCTCGTTACCAGGCAGTCTGGATTTGAGAATCAGCTATTCGGGAATTTTCTGGCCATGATAGCTGCCCAGCACCTGGAGACCCTGGAGCCTGCGGGATGTTGCAATCTTTCTCATAGGGGAAAGGGAGTTCTTGGTCCCATGGGAAGCCGAGCTTGAGCGTGGCCCTTTCTTGTAAAAGAAAGGTGCACCTCTGATCTGATCTCGAGCAGCCTGCTGCCCACTTCATCTGGAGTGAATACACAGGATCTCCCGCAGACATTTTTGCTCAGTGCATCGCATGTCTACATCCACATTAACTGTTGCTTTAAGAAGCTTCACTATGTAATGTACTACTTATTCAGCACTTACTGTGTTACTGAGTGCCTCCTAAACCCTGCGGGAATAGGTTCCATTATTACATCCATTTCGTAGAGTGAGGAACAGAGGCCTAGAGAAATAGTGTAATCCACCATTGTCACACCGGGCCCAAGGCAGATATGGAAATCTGACTCTGATCTCACAGCCAGTGTCCTAAAACCTTCTCCCATTAGGCCTCCCAGCATGGCAGAGATGGAAAACTAGGGTTTAGAAAAATCAAAATTTCAATTCTGGGATTGTCCGGACAGGCTCCCGTGTGCACCTGTACGCAAGTCACTTGCAGCCTTCAAGGTAGCCCTGTCCATGGGGCACGAACAAGTCCCTCACTCCAGGACTGGGGGATGGACTAAGGGACAATTCTCTAAATGGTAACGCTATAATAATGTTAATGAAGCAGAGTTTGTGTCTTCTTCCCTTTGGGATCTTTGGAGTTTGCTGGGTTCTCAATGGATGTTAGAAGAATGAATGAAATGAGAATTCCTTTTGGTTTGAGAAGTAGAACTTTGGTACAAGTGGGAAAGCAAAAGGCATAAAGAAACATAAAGGAAACTCAGTAATATCCTATTTCAGTTCACACATCTTTGATAATAAGTCATTGAGGAGAACACACACACACACACACACACACACACACAGACATTACACCATACATATCACACACTGCAAATAATTCTTGAAGCTAAGTGTGATTAGATTACCTGGCAAAGCTTTCAATGAGACTCACGGGCTTCCTTTCAAATTACCACTGATATCACACTATCACACTAATTTTTTTAAATTGATCTGTCTTGGGTGTATTGTGGAGGTAAAACTGAAGGACTATATTTCTCCCTTTCTCACCTTTCTAGTGTAACTTTCAGGTACAAATATAGATTGAAGTGTTGCTGTTGTTAAAATGACACAGTTTTTCACATAAGCTAAGATTAGTTTCAGAAGAGAAATTCACAAGCTGTGGTCCAGCCCAGGAGCCCCTCACTGTTGATTTCCCAAAGCAGTAAGAAATGAATCTGCTCCCCTGACTTTACTGAGAACCTACTGTGTGCCGTGGATGAGTCAAACGGATGTTGTAAAGATGTTCTTGCCTTCTTGTATGTGCAGCATGGTTGAAGAGGCAGGGCATAAGTATAGACAATTTTCCTAATGACGTAGTTGGTATTAAAACTAAGAGAGGCTTACATAGTGAACCAACGCAGTTAACTACATACCAAGATGTCTGGGGATTAACAGTCTTAGGGCTGATTGAGTGATTTAACCATCACAGGGCTCTGCTTTGAGATGGTCCTGGTATTTCCCTCATGGGCACAAGATGGTTGCTGCACATTTGGGTAAGACATCCTCACATGGCCATGTCTGAAGGCAAGGGAGTATCTAGTGAGAGAGATCTCCTTGCATACTTCTCTCTCATTTCATATAAAAGTATTTTTGGAAGACTTCTAACAAGCAATCTCATTGCATTGGCCAGATCTGGGCCACAAGGACAAGCCTACCCACAAGGAAGTCTAGAAATAGAAGAATCTGGGGTTCTATAACAGGAAGCAACAAAGAATCAAGAGAGTTGGGAATTGGTTATTGAAAAGCCAACCCAAATCAGAAACAATGATTAACTGCCAACTAGCTGGCAGTGCTTTCCAATAGAATTTACTTCCGTGAGGGACATGCTCTATGTCTGTGCTGTGAATCACCAGTCATTGTGGCACCTGACCACTAGAAATGGGGCTAGTGTGACTGAGAAACTGAATTTCAGTTTTATTTAAATTTAAATAACTACATGAGGCTAGTAACTACTGTATTGGATTGGACGATGTAGAATTATAAACAACATCTTCTGAGAGGTCAGAGCCATCACTTTGGTCCCAAATAATGGGGTAGTCTTCGTGGAGGATGAGGTACTCAAAATGGAATCAGAAGACAGTTGGAGTTTGGAAGTTTTCTAAGAGAGCGGACTCGTCCTATGGCAAGGATACAGGAAAGAATAAGGCATTCTTAGGAGATGCTAAGCAGATCAGTTTGACAGAAGTATGTTTTTTTGTGGAGGAGTGGGCAAAAAGCTGAAAAGCACGTTCAAGTCAGATGACAGAAATTTTCGGATGCCGGCTTTGACTGTGTGTAATAGGCAAGTTATGTTGTTGAGAGAAGAGTAAAATATAAAGTGGTTTCATAAGTGGGAAGCGTTAACCCTATGACCGTATGAAAGATTAACCTGGTGATGGTAAGAGGAATGGATAGAAGGCAGGAAATTCAGTTTATGACAGTGTTGCCTAAATTTTTTATATTATAGCACATATGAAAAATGATGTTTGTATTGCTCACTGGGGCAAATGGCTAAGGCAGCTGCTGGCCAGGAGTGACCAGCCCGAAGACTCCAGCTGCCCGAGGCATTACCCCCAAATTGTCAAATGACAACCACCGTGTCTTCATACCTGTACTCTTTTTATAGCATGGTAGTGAGCACCAGCATGCATCTGGCATCCTCTAAGTTAGCAGCCTGTCCTCAATTAAATAGGTAGTGACATATATGAAAAAGGAAGAAAAGAACGTGAGATAATTTACAGAAGAAATTGAAAAGAATTCAGAACTAATTAGATGCAGTTAGGATAGATTTTACAGTTGACAGTAACTCCTAAATTTTGAGAATGATGTCAGAAATAAAAGCAGCTTGAGAGATTGTTTGGAAGGCACGTGGTGATTTTGGTTTAAGATATGGAGGCAAAAACTGGACCCCCATGGTGGACATCTCATTGGTGGCCCCTAGTGATCCATTGTTGCAGTAGTCATGCTCTTGCATAGATCCCTCTCATATTGACTCTGTGTTCGGCCAATAATTTATTTGGCCAATGAGATATTAACATGATGCAGACAAAGGCTTGATGAGCGTTTGTGCCTTGAGGCTTGTCCTCTTGGAACCAGCCAACATGACATAAGGAAGCTCAGGCTAGACCACTAAATGACGAGAAGTCATAGGCGGAGCGATACAGGGCTATGTGAGTACATCTCGCATATTCCAGCCCTAGTCGAACTCCTAGCTGAATGCGGGGATGGCAATTGACTTCAGCAGAAGAACCACTCAACAGAGCTCAGTCATTTCAAAAATTGTTGAGAAATAATAAATCATTGTTTTAAGCCACTATGCTTTGGGTGATTTGTTAGGCACTAATAGACAATGAAAACAATATTTAAACGAAAATGTTCAGTGGGCCCTTGGTGATATGGGCATAGAGTTCAGGCAAGAGATCTGAGCCTTAGATGTAATTTTGGAATGTATTCATGCTTCTGTTGTAGCTCTTACATCGTAATTAAATTGATTGCTTGTCTTCCTTACTAGACTATAAGTTCTTTGAGGATAGGGACTGGGTCTTTTGTAAGTTCTAGTACACTATGTCTGGTTCAAAGCAGATGGGTGCTCAAGAGATCTGTGTTGAATCACAAAACAGTAGAGTGAAGTGTCGTAAAAAGGGAATAGACCCAGGAATCAGATAGGCCAGGTCTGAACTCCAATTGCTAGCTATGTGACCTTTAGTAAGTCACCAGTCCTTACTGTGAAATGTGAGTAATGTCACCTGCCTCTCAAAGCCACTGAGAAGAGCCAATTTGCAGGAGACACTCAACAAACGGTAGCTTTTGTTGTCGAGGATGAATGAAGTGATTGTGGAAACGTGCACACAAATGAAACCAATTGAGGGGAAGTGCAGAAAGAGAAGAGCTGTGAGCCTGGGGAAGAACAAGGAGGCAGGGGAGGGAAAAAGCGGTTCAGAGAGAGTGAGGAAGCAAGAGCGAGTGTATGAGAGGAAGACCCAGACCAAGTGAAATGTCAGGAAAAGAACCAAGATTGGGTGCATTTTACTGGCTGTAAAAGGGCAGAGATTTTTTTTTAAGATTTTATTTATTTATTTATTTACTTACTTACTTACTTACTTACTTATAGAGAGCATGAGTGAGCAAGGGAGTGGTAGTGGGAGAGAGAGAGGGAAAGAGAATCTCAAGCAGACTCCTTGTAGAGCACAAGGTGGGGCTCGATCTCACAACTCTTATATCATGACCTGAGCTGAAATGAAGAGTCGGATGCTTAACCAACTGATTCACCCAGGTGCCCCTGGGGCAGAGATTTTTAAGAAAGACCCACATCAACATTGCTAGCATTAGTGGTTATAGTTTATGCGGTCTGCCATTTGTGTGTTTATTAAATGTCAGACATTGATCCAGGACTGTCAGTAGGGAAACCTTTGAAGGAAAAGATTGGGCTGTCTTGCACGATCTAACTGTATCCTAACTGGGGTTTCTTCTGTTCTTTATGATGTCTGCCGAGGGCCTGGTGGTTAATAATAAAGTTTAAACTTTATGTGGTTGGGCTTTCAGTGTCAGTGGAATCATCAGAGGGAAGGAATTGGTGGAGAATAAAGAAATGGTACAAGGGAATATTATTCACATTAAGTGTTTTGGGAGATTCAATCTCGGGAATCGAATTCTCTGAAGTCATTCTCTCAATATAAAGATGAGAAAGACTTGATTCTTCGAAACATGGTAAAACACGCACTAAAACCAATAGCTGAAAAATAGAACCGCCAGTTATGCAAATATCTCTCATTCCATTGTGCTGGAGTTGGAAAGAAATAAGGGCAGACTCTTTGGGTTTCTTGTTTTTGTTTTTGTTTTCATTTGAGTATAGTTGACACACAATGTTACATTAATTTTCAGGTGTACAACATCGTGATTCCACAAGTTTATACATTATGCTCTGCTCACCACAATTGTAGCTGCCATCTGTCACCACACAACACTACCACATATCATTGACTATTCCTCATGCTGTGCCTTTTATTCCCATGACTTCCTCATCCCATAACTGGAAGCCTGTGTCTCCCACTCCTCTTCCCCCATTTTGCCCATCCCCCACCTCTCTCCTCTGGCAAATGTCAGTTTGTTCTCTGTATTTATAGGTCTCATTCTGATTTTTGTTTGTTTAATTTGTTTTTTGTGGGGTTTTGGTTTTTTTATTTTTTTTTTTTAGATTCCACTCATGAGTGAAATCATATGCTATCTGTCTTTCTCAGTCTGACTTATTTCACTTAGCTTAATATTGTCTAGATCCCTCCATGTTGTCTCAAATGGCACAATCTGTTATGGCTGTGTAATATTCCAATGCATATGCATATATATACATATATATGATTATATATATACATATATGTATATATCACATTATCCTTATTCATTTGTCTATTGATGGACACTTAGGGTGACTCCATATCTTAGCTCTTATAAATAATGCTGCAATAAACATAGGGATGTATATATGTTTTCAAATTAGTGTTTTTATTTTCTTTAAGTAAAAACCTAATAGCAGAATTCTTGGATCATATGATATTTCTGTTTTTAACTTTTTGAGGAGCCTCCATATTGTTTTCTACAGTGGCTGTGCCAATTTACATTCCCACCAACAAGTGTACAAGGGTTCCTTTTTCTCCACATTTTTGTCAAAACTTGTTATTTCTTGTCTTTTTTATTTTAACCATTCTAACTGGTGTAAGGTGGTTTTTGATTTGCATTCCCCTGATGATTAGGGATTTTGAGCATCTTTTCATGTGTCTGCTGGCCATCTATATGTTTTATTTGGGAAAAAATATTCAGGTCCTCTGCCCATTTTTAAATTGGATTGTTTACCTGTTTGGGTAGTGAGTTGTATAAATTCTTCATATATTTTGAATATTAATCAAAATAAGATCAGACTCCTAATGAAATCTGATTTTGTGGGTAAGACCTCTGGAGTTTACGTTTTTGAGTTTTGCTGCCCACTGTCCATTCTCTCTTTATCAGGTAACAGCAACCTGATTTTGCTCTGGGAACCATCTTTTTTCCAATCTTAGTTCATATCTTTAGATGGGGAGGATTTTTCCTCTCCTCCACCCTCTGCTCCAAAAGTAGATGTATGACAAAGATGTAGTTAATAGAATGTCACATCCATGCAACCATGGTGATTGGTTCAGAGACGGATATCTACCCTAAGCCAAACCAATGCAGTCCAATCGGAGCTCATTCTGAGGTTTCGCCTGAGCACCTGAAAGAGACATTGAACACAAACTAGGGATGATGCAAACCTGGAGCTGTCAGCCGTCATCACTGGAAGACCTGTTGTCTGAGAATATGGTCGACAAGGTGGAAAGCAGCATGGAGGAATGAATGGAGAGATCTCTCTTCCTAATGATGTTGCCTAAATCTCTTGAAGCAGCTATGCCTGAGATTTTGGCCGTATAAGCTAGCAAATATCCTTTATTGTTGAAGCCAGCATGAACTGGTATTTTCATTACCTGCAATTGAAAGAATTCTGACTAAGAAAACTCCAAAAAATGTAAATGTATTGGGGAATGGAGAAGGAAGAGTAGCAGACATATGTCTTTCAACATAATTCTTGAACAGTTCTGCTGTGTTAGACCCACTAACCACTCCATTTTAAAGGGGAGAACTCTGTAGCTAAGAGAGATAAATCAGTCTGTCCAATGTCATCGAAGAGAATAAATGTCTTTAAACTAGAAGATAAGGAAGCAGTGGACAAGTTACTACTGCAGAATGGCCAAATCCAGCCCACCACTTGTTTTTATATGCCACACGAGTTAGGAATGGTTTTTGCGTTTTAAATGGTAGAAAAGAAATGCAAAGATGACATGATGACACATGAAAATTATATGAAGTTGCCACTTTGGAAGACAGTTGGGCGGTTTCTTACAACACTAGACATACTCTTATGATAGGATCTAGCAGCAGCACTCCTTGGTATTTGCCCAAAGGAGTTGAAACCATATGTCTGCACAAAAAACCTGCACACAGTTGTTTATGATGGCTTTATGCATAATTGCCAAAATTTGGAAGCACCTTAAGATGTCCTTTAGTAGGTGGTTGGATAAAGTGTGGTAGAGCTAGACGATAGAATATTATCCAGTGCTGAAAAGAAATGAGATTTCAAACCACAACAATACATGGCAGAACCTTAAATGCATATTAAATGAATGAATTCAATCTGAGAAGGCTACATACTGTATGATTCCAACCCTATGACATTCTGGAAAAGGCAAAATTATCAAAACACCAAAAAGATTAATGGTTGTCATTTTGTTTATTGTTTTTTGACCATTTTTATAGTTTCTCTGTTCCTTTCTTCTTATCTTGATCTCCTCCTTTGTGGTTTGATGACTTTCTTCAGTGGTATGCTTATATTCCTTTATCTTTATCTTTTGTGTATTTACTACAAGTTTTTGCTTTGTGGTTACCATGAGGCTTACCTATAACAACCTATTATCTATAACCGTCCATTTGAAGTTGCTAACAACTTACATTTGATCTCATTTTAAAGCTTAACATTTTGAAGCTTTTAATACTTAACACTATTTTTCACTTAATATTTGAGATCATAGCGTATGACATCTGAATATACAGAGCTATCTGATAAGCTTTATCCTCTGCACAGTGTTATTCCTTCATCATATTCCTCCGTACTATTATTCGTGCGGACAGATAGGTTACTCATCTGTAACATGCTCTGTATGGATGCACGTATGTCACACACACACTTGGATGTAAATGTCTGCTCATGTATGCAATTGCATCTGAGGGATGGATTTTCTAGATCTTTAAATTAATTTCTTTTGATAGTGACGGAAAATTGAATTAAGCATTTTCTTTAGCATTTTTTCCCCTAGGTTTTCTTGTTTGCATTTGGAGTGGCAGCAAGGCAGGGCCAAAAGAGTGCCTGAAAATTAAAAAAATATATATATATCTAATACGAAGAGTTCAACTATTTTAATATCAAGAAAAAAATTACTACTGTGGGCGGCCATTATTCTTGTGGTTTTATCTAATTGACTTTATTTAAACCTCTGTGAAGTAGGTGTTCTTTTCCTTTTGTGTAGTGAAGAAACTGAGTGAATAAGCCCCTCACATTCCCATGTAGTGTAAGTAGCAGTAGCAGGATTGGATCTGAATCTTTGTCTTCCATTTTAAAAATCCCAACTTCATTTCACAAGACATGCTATTGAGCCTTAAAAGTGAATCTAGAGAGATGTTATCGACATAATTTCAGGTTTCAATTTTTAAAACCCTCCAGTGAAGAGTTGGACTAATATTCCACAGAATTCTCTTACCAGTGTACCACTGGAGTAAAAGGAGGAAGGACAAAACCCCCTTTCTTCCAACATAGGAAAAGAGAGATGGAAGATTTATTATGTAAGAGGCCTATGAACAGAAACGATAAAAAATAGTCACCCTAACTGAATTCAATATCTGCTTATTATCTAGGTCTTTCTAAATTTCTCTCCTTGACAGTACCAATTAGCTACATCTCACGAAGAGATTTATAATCTGACAAGCCTGAAACCCTGGTAATTAGGAAACTCTTCATTATCACTCATCTTTTGAAGAGTGCAGAGTGGCAGGCAATTGTCAGCTTTAAAGTGGTCAAGCTTTAAATTGGCCGAGGATTCCTGAAGCCTCTCCCTCACGTCAGGAGGAGAAGAGAAAAAAGCTGCAGAATTTGGGGCCTCTCTCTTGAACCCATTGAAATAGGGAATTCAAGCCAAATAAGGGAGTCATCTTACTAGCTGGGGCTAAAATCTACTCTGACCTTTGACATCCGTGGTTTTTTTAATTGGTAGCCTCCATATAACATATATAAGTCTGGATTTTCCAGTTTACATCACACGTGTCCTATCTTAATACCTCACAATAACTCCACATATTGTTCCTGTGAGGCAGAAAAGCGCATGCTTAGTTCATAATAATGGTAGTTAATACTTATTGACCATTTATTTTTTCATTAAGCATTGTGTGGAGACTTTTTACATGGACCTCCTCACCTAACTTTAGCAATAACTCTCTGAGGTGGGTTCTTATAACAATTCCCATTTTACAGCTGAGAAAACCGAATCAGAGAAAAATTAAATAGTTGATCTAAGGACACACTGTTCAAAAGTGATACAGCTGGAATTTGAATCCATTACTGACTGACTTCACAGTCATTGGCTGTAAACAGTAGCTCTAGTACACAAAAAACATATCCTGTAATTACACATCTCCCAAATGGAGCAATTTTCTCTAAGCAGGAGATGGATGCTTGAAGTTACTTTGGGGCTACATGTCCCTTGGTTAGGGGCAAGCGTTGATTATACTCATGTGATGGAGACCCTTTTCTGGAGAAAATGTGGTTTGAGGAGTTTAACTGCTCTGCAGGAGAATGTATAAGGCTATTTTATTCAGTATAAGTATTTATCTCTACAGGCTGTGATTCCTGTGATGTCTATATATTATAATTTAGTTTTGAAGGGGGATGGGTGTGCATATTCATGTATGCATGCGTGTGAGTGTGTTTTATAATTTTAAGAATTGCCTGCTGGAGAAAGAGAGCCAAGAATAAAAAAAAACCAGGAGAGATGTGTAGACTTGATTGACAAAATGAACCAAAGGAATCCCTGGACTAAACTGCTGATGTCTGACAGGACTTCTATGGAAGACTCTCTGAGATCAACCTTGGGAAAAACATGACCCTGTCAAAGGCCTTAGAGCCACAGAGATAATGGAAATTCCTACCACCAGTCATCATGGAAAGAGACCAATCCTGGGTTAAAAATAAGAACTGTGTTGGAAAGCCTTTAGGGGTAAGATGACCTTTGTCATCTCTTTGGTTTTGGTAGACACAAGCAGAAGAGATGAGATGTACTCAAGGACCCTTAAAGAGGAGATGAAAGCTATTTCCCAAATGTGGGGCAAGGTGTGGATTAACTAAACACCCACCCGATGCCTTTTGAGATGAATTGGATTCATGAACTCTGAGCGAAGCCAAACTTAACACCTAACTTAAAATTTCTGTGTGGTAGTGCATTTCAATTTCTCTGAGATCTTTTGTTAAGTCTCACTGAACATTATGGCCTGGTGTCAGCTTTCACTTTGAGTTCAGTACATTCTCTTCGATTACATTTGAAGAGGAACACCAGCAGACTGAGTAAAGAAAGTCTGTAGTTGTTGTTTCCTTGTTCAAAATGTCAGAGAGACCACCTGTGTTTTTATATTCTTCTTTCCCCAATTCTGCAAAATGACACTAAATACATAGATAAGTTATTAGTCCACATAGTAGTTGCTATTAGTGCCCCACTCATATCTCTTAGATTCACCATGTCATTAGATAACCATAGCGAGTGTGTTAGAAAAGAAAGTTGAAGAAATCTCTCCAGATATAAACTGAAAAGATCAAGAGATGGTCAATAGAAGAAAGATAAGATTTGAAGGTCAATCCTGTAGAAAAGAAATAGAACCCATGGGGGAGAAAAAAGAAGGTAACAAGAAAAAGGAAGAGAGGAAATTATCAAAGAACAAACAAAAGAAAATTTCCTAAAATTGAAAGACACAACTCCTTAAACTAAGTCCAGCAAGAGCTCAGCATGATTATTAAAATAAGACCCATGTTATAGTGGGTACTGTTGTATGCCACCCAGATTTCCCTACAGGACTGAAGAATTCATTCCTCAAGTCCTGGGTGTATTGGTGGCTGAGGGTTCTCAGATGATTCCCTCTTGGGCAATTAACATTTGCTCAAGAGTACTGCCTCACTCAAGGTCAATCCCTTGTTGGCAATGGCTCGCATTCATGATGGGTCAACAGAAGAAGAGCACATAAAGGCCCAGCCTCCCTGCCTGAGGTAGGACAACCCTATAGTGCTATTCGAACTCCAGAGCTCTCCATAGGATTAGCGGAAGTCTCCATTGCAATGCATCGCCATTCAATATCTCCTTCTGCCTAATCCTACTTTCCTCATCTCTCACACATGCTGTTTCAAGAGCAGTTTCAATAAACTTCCGGCACAATATTCTCTGCCTCTGAACCCTGGCTAAGATAATACCAAGGCATACTGCAGTAAAATTTCAGAGCTCAAAGGATAGAAAGAAGATCCTAAAAGCTTCCGGGGAGCAGGGTGGACAAAAGATCAACTGTGAAGGAACTGGGTAC
Source organism: Ursus americanus (assembly GCF_024610735.1). Taxonomy (NCBI): domain Eukaryota; kingdom Metazoa; phylum Chordata; class Mammalia; order Carnivora; family Ursidae; genus Ursus; species Ursus americanus. The sequence continues at coordinate 21,755,505 of NC_142140.1, read as the reverse complement.
AGAATGGCGTTAGATTTCTCAACAGTAACATTGAAATCTACAAAAATGCCTTTTAAATAATGAGGGGGGCACCTGGGTGACTCCTTTGAGTGACCGACTCTTGGTTTCAGATCAGGTCATGATCTCAGGGTAGTGAGATAGAGCCCCACGTGGGGCTCCGTGCTCAGCAAGGAATCTGCCAGAGAGTCTCTCTCTCTCTCCCTCTGCTCCTGCTGCCACTCATGTGTTCTCTCTCTCTCTCTAAAAATAAATAAATAAGTATTTTTTTAAATAAATAGATAAATAATGAGGGGAGAATATTTTCATCCTATATTTAGATTTACTATTAGACTGTAGATTCTATCCTATGAATATATAACTAAGTGAAAGAAGGGCATAAAGACATTTTCATGTGGTTAAGTACTCAATAAATCTACCTTTTTCAATCTTTCTTCAGAAAATACTAGAGTGAAATGATACAAGAAGGAAGAGCAACAAACTGAGTATAGACAGTCTATCAAAATGAAAGAGTAGACCAAGAAAGCGAAAGACACGAGAGAGGAAAATATGGGATGTTATCCAGAAGACTGGCAAAGATACAGCCTTAGGAATGCAGACGTGCAACAAGCTAAGAGAAAAATTGGCCCAGATAGAATCAGGAGAACAGCAGGCTGCAGAAAGGAAGGCTCTAGGAACCAAGAAAATTAATTACAACAACAATAATAATGAACTATTCACTCCAGCAGAAATATATGTTTGAACCCAATTCTAGTGAGTTGAATATTTGCATAATCATAATAATATAAACATTGATAATTGATTTAGTAAAACATATGACTGTGTTGGAGTGTTGAGAAAAAGGAGAATGGTGGGACATGCTGATGAGCTAGGTACTTACGTAGAATGTAGTGAAGTCAGTGGATACCTTCTTACATTGATGAACGAAGAGAGAGTAGCATATGCAAAATTTTATAAATATGGAGGGAAATACTAGGGGATGTAGCTAGGAAAGTTAAGGAGGGGTTGTTTCTGAGGGGGAGAAATGAAGGACAGTGCAAGGAATGACTTTTTAAAATTTAAACCTGTAAGGACTGCTTACATTAGACTTTTATAGCTATGTACACACATTTCTTTAATGAAAAAAATGATAGAAAATGGTCTGCTCTGTAGTGGTAGTGACAAGCGAGGAGTACAAAGATGAAGGAGATGGCATGCTTCAGCCAATAAAGACTCATAGAACATGCGAGCATTTCCTAGGAGTTACCAGAAAAACTTGATAAAGGGATCCTGGTAAAGAACTGGAGTTCCTGGGGTGCCTGGGTAGCGCAGTCGTTAAAGCGTCTGCCTTCGGCTCAGGGCGTGATCCTGGCGTACCGGGATCGAGTCCCACATCAGGCTCCTCTGCTATGAGCCTGCTTCTTCCTCTCCCACTCCCCCTGCTTGTGTTCCCTCTCTCGCTGGCTGTCTCTCTCTGTCAAATAAATAAATAAAATCTTTAAAAAAAAAAAAAAAAAAAGAACTGGAGTTCCTAAAATTGAACCATCTTGATATATCAGTTTCACCTTTAGGTTCTGCTGGTAGATTTGAAACATATTGACAGGTGTCTGGCATCCATTCTCCCATAAGTACTCAGACCTATGGCAGATATTGCTAATTCAGCACTGCTCTAGTTTGCACATAGGCATGATCTATTAGCAATGTCCACCATGCGCACAGAAAGGAGGAGTGACAGCACATTTTCCAAAGCTCTGTGCCTTCAGAATCCTTCTGAACACAGGACTCTAAGAACCATACCAATGGAACAGTGGAATGACTCTGAAGGGCTATTTCACTTTCAGAACTCCTCATAGGATTGGCATCCCTTCTAGACAATTTGCCATCCTAGTATAAAAGCCTACCTCCCATATGTTAGTTTGGGTCCTTTCAGAAACAGATGCTAAGACAAGATTAAATATACCAGTGTTTATGGGGGGAAATGGCTGTGAGAGAAAATGGAGATGCTGGGAACCATCAGATCGCATTACAAATCTGTGTCCAATAAAGGAAAGAAGGAAGTTTGAAGTGCAGTACTAAGGAATGTTTGGCAAGACCATAGGGGAAGTCCTCAAGTCAAAATCTGCAAATTAGAAGAGTCCTGTGCTTTCCAGGAATGGGCATGTCTTAGTATCCTTGCCATGTTCAGTCATTGGCTATGGGAAACATGGCCTCAGACCAGGCACAGTGGACTTCAGAGCACAGCAACTGGGCTTAGTCAATAATTCTCCCTGCAGTTAGAGGTCTGTGGTTCACGTTCCCATGGTTGCCACATTTCAACTTGGGAAATCAAGGGCACTGAGCAAATTTTAGACAGGCCTATGGAACTAGATACCTGAAACACAGGTGTGACCACAGAGTCACAAGGGGATGTTGAGGAATTGGAGTGTGAGCAAGGTCAGGCTTTAGGCAGTAGCAGACAGAGTGGGTTGTTGGTATCTGCCTCCTAACAGGTTCATGATCGGCTACCGGCCAGATGTGGATAGGAAGAGCAGAATAATTTTGTTAGCCTGAATTTGGGCAATGAGATTGAGTAGAAAAAATCAGAATCAAGAGCTAGGAAGATCCTCTTTGGAATTCTCCCATGTGTTTGTCAAGTACTCCAGAGCACTGACCCAACACATTTCTGCTCTCTTCATTGGCTGAGACAGAGCTATTTTAACCAGTAATTACATTAGAAGCTACAATTAGTCACAGCGCTAACAACAAAAACCATTAGTAAGCACCCACTAAGTATTTATTCCTATGCAGTGGGTACTGAAAACACAGTTCTTGACCTCTGGGTGCTTACGGTGGAGTAGCAGCATAAGCAAATCCAACAAGTGTGTGCTGTAGACACACACACACACACACACACACCCCACACCCATAGTAAGCAACCCCCTTCGCTTCAAAGAGACATTTGTGCAAAGTAGCCCCTAAAAGTCAGTTACTTCGTCTGCTGTGCCATAAAAAAACCCCAGAGATTTGTTTCCAATGTTAGATAATATATTTTTAGAATCTAGTTACTGTTTTCCCCAAACTCATGACATAAAAAGCTTCTCTTTGAATTCATTTGTGTCATCGTGTCTATAGAAGCTTAACCACTTCGGTTGTGGAAAACTATCATTTTTTTTTCCAGTTAGGCCAAACATCAGTCATTGAAACATGTCTATTGTCGTTGATTCCATTAAAGGCCAGTGTCATTGACACAACTGTCGAAACATGTCAGACTACACATAAACGGCCATCTTGGTTTGAGGTGCTCACAACTGTCAAAACATGTCAGACTACACATAAACGGCCATCTTGGTTTGAGGTGCTCACAAGATGCTGAAGATTCTCCATCCTGTAACTCAGTATGTGGTGAATCGTATCTTTCCTTGCTTCAAATCTGAGTGTCTGAGTAATAAACCTCACCAAGACAAATCCAGGTTTGGTTTACACATACTGCTTAAATTTCAATATTCTGTGATATATGAATTTGTTACCCATTGAACAGTTAGGGAAGCTGTGTTAGAGAAGTTATTCGAGGTTGCACCATGAGTCATCAGGCCATATCAGAACAGGAACACTTGGCCTAATCTGTACTCTAGTGTCCCATCGTATGTTTAATCTAACCCAGCCTCAAGTTGCCAGCAGCGATCTCCACCAAATCTACACGGCAGGGATCAAAATACTTGGCAGAAGAGTCATCTTTGGCATCGTATTTTTAAAGCAAAGTCCAGAAGACTCTGCCATTGGTTATTTAACGACACCCCGTGTCTTTTTTCAAACCCACCTTCTGAATTGAAAAAGAATAAGGGAAAGATTTGAGGACTTCCTAGTTCTTTCTGCCAGCCTGGTAACTATAGTAAGATAATCTACCATTTTATCTATCCGTAGAGAAATACTCTGCTTGCAAAAGGTGGTAGGAAGACCCACTAGAGAAGACAGGAAGACACTATCTAAAAAAGAAGAGGTCCCCAAATGACAAATACTGAAAGTGTTGATCACTCAGACGCTAACTGGCCTTCCTGAATAATCTAACACTTCAAAAGCTGCACGCTGATTACGTGCCTGGGCCACGTCCCTCCCATTAGAGTTAATGAACATCTCAGGGACTTGCTTGGCCACATTCCCATTGTAAGTACTGAGCGAGGGATATACACCACATTGGAAACGCAAAGATTTTCCCTTCTCTGAGAGGAGTTTCATCATGTTTTGTTTGGAGTGTATTCCTAACTCTATTGTAATAAAAAACAATTGAGTTAATAACATGTTGCATTTGGGGAAGAGCCAGGATTTGTCTGAGAAGTGGTAGTGCTTTGGGTTTTTTGTTTAAAGCCTAAAAATAAGAAGGAACATTTGGCAGAAACCCAGGTCCTGAAGATACTGTATTATTCTAACCATTAAATATAAGGAAGTGCAATACATGCTTCTTAATTATTATTTTTGTCAAATGTGTAACTCCTGGAATGTCCCCCATTAACCTTAACTATATTAATTTTACCACAGCTACAGAAGCAGAAGAAAATCATGCCATAACTCTTATTTTCTCCAAGCAGTTGTTCTTCGGTTCATCTTTAGAGTTAAGAAAAAATATATTAAAAATTTAAAGGATTCATCTGAAGGATGTAATTTTCATGAGGAAATACAGAAATCAAATAATGATTTACCTTGGAGACTATCATGAGGAAAAAACAACACATTTCAATTTGCTTTTCAAAAATCTTGTTGACAATTTCCAGCATGCATGCGCACTGTCACGCATAACCCTCACACCCACACACACTCTCAGACAACACACACACCCTCATGCATACATTCCCTCATTTGCACCATCTCGCCACGTTATCTAGATTCTACTGCTTCTGTTGCTATCTAGTGATTTTCTTTTGGCTCTGTCCAAAAAAAAAAAAAAAGAGTGTTTTTTCAACAAATGTTTTCAGGGGGACTAATTCTGTGGGACTTGAATAGGTGGTCCAGAGTGTGTGTGTGTGGGGGGGGGGTTGTGTGTGTCTATGGGTTCCATGTTTAAATGGGTTTAAGAAATTCTGAGGTAAAGAAAGCTAAGCAGATCTTCTTAGAGTAGGATCCTAGGACAGAATTACTTGGAGCCCTTAATGAACACATATATTGCATGCATCCCTAATAGAAGCATGTTGTATATAGACTGTGCTGTCTGACTGGTAGCAAATTGTCACATGGCTAGTGAGCCCTTGCTATGCGGCTGATGTGAGTTGAGATATGCTGCAAATATCAAATACACAATGTAGTACAGAAAAAAGGGTAAACTACCTCCTTAATAAATGTTTTCTATTGATTACATCTTGAAATGATAATATTTTATATATACTGGATTAAATGGATACATTATTAATATTAATCTCACCTATTTTTTACCTTCTTTAATGTGACTACCAGAAACCGTAGAAGTATACATGTGTCTTGTGTTATATGTCTATTGGACCATGCTGGCACAGAGCAGTTTTCAAACGTAGTTGACCATGAGAATCAGTTTTTATATAATACTTTATGGATGTAATCTGGTAGGCTTTGAATTCTGAGATTATACCGTTTACCATTTAGGTGGGGGATGGTCAGCCTTTGCAACAGAAGCTAAGGTTGTTTTGCAATCGCCTAGGAACGCTGGTCAGAATGAAGATGAATGTTGTGTCTAAAAGTATTTTCCTGAGATCCTACTATGTGCCAGGCTCTGCATGAGGTGCAGAGCACAGGTCAGTGAATCCTATAGCTAGGGCTCAAAATAGAACAATAGAAACCGGCAAGTAACTGCATTGTGCTTTGCAGTGCTTACTCCAATGCAGATTCCCGGGTGCCATCTCAGACCTACTGAATGAGCTCTCTGGGAGTGGGGCATTTCTAGCAAGCACTTCCAGGGATTGTGGAACACATTGAAGCTTGCAAACAACTGTGCTAGCTGGGTGGGTAAACATGAATAAAACATCTTCATCTGTCAGCCTCTTGGTTGCAAGCAACAGACATGGGCACTAGCTATCTTAAGTAAAAAGGGAATCAATTGGAAGGATATCAAAGCAGGCTAGGAAAATGGGCTTTGAAAACAGAAAACAAGGAAATCTCAGAGGCTTGGCAGCAGGAACTGTATAACTTAGGTGTGGTCAAGAGATCACCAAGCATCCAGCCTCCAGAGGTTTCCTCCATCTTTGCCTCATGCACGTGAGATTCAGAGTGTGAAATAGGCCTTGTGGTCATGTGTATATTGGGGTGAGGGCAAGACTTGATCTCCTCTGTGTCTGTTATAGAAACAGCAGTGAGGGGTAACTTCTGGGAATAGCCATCCATCTCCACCACCCCCAATTACAAATAATGGAGGATTCCTCTAGAAAGAAGGCCAAAATACTACCTAGAAAATGGGTAATCAAGTGGCAGAGGGAGGGACTGAACACTCAGCTTCTCCTAAGCAACCACGGCCCACTGTAAGACCCTATAGAGAAATTATCTTCGAAGTTGAGAGGGGGAGTATCGACATATATTATCTGGAAATTCCTCTGCAGGGAAGATGTGCTTCTTCTCCCCATCCATAGAATAAATATTTTTATTTTAGTTTTTGAGTTATAATCCAATAGTACCATTATTAATCTTGTCTCTCAGACTGTTCCATTTTGGTCTTTGGGAGCTCTTCTGGCTTAGTTCCTATGCCTTCTCTCGAAACTAGTTTTTGGACGGGACAAGGCTGCTCGAAGGCAGGGACTCTGTCTTACTTGACTTTGCAGAATGGAAAATGCCTTATTCATAGATGTCACTGGGCTCAAAGTTGAAGATCCAAATTATTCTTCTGACTCAGCAAATACTCTTAAGTGTGAGGTTACACAGGAAGCACCTTTCGTCTAGCTCAGTAACCAACATGTAAAAGAGTATTTAATAACTTATAAAGTGAGTCCCATTGCGTGATGCCATTCCAGCTCCACAACCAACCTGTAAAGCTGATATTTGAGAACAGAACCCACATTGGCATTGGCAGTAGAGCAGAGTCTTAGGGGCCTTCTGTGGGGTCAAGCTTCAGCTCCTTGGGGGGTGGAGAGGTCTAGGTCTAGGCCAAGGGCTTCTAAGAAATGAGCCAGGATGGCTAGGGTAGCAGGTAGGAGATGGTCATCAAGCATTCAGTCGAAGGATGCAGCTTAACCATAGTATAAATATCTATAATTTTTAACATTTGGTACAACCATATTAGAACATACCAGAACAAACTGACTAATAATTTTCTCTGTGTACAAGCACCATGTTCCCTGCTTATGGGCACTATTATGCCCATTTTATAAACTGAGATCAAAGAATGTGCCAAGGCTGCAGAGCTACAGATAAGCCTAGATTTCTCAGTAGAGCTCTGTTCACAACAACATGAAGTTTGGAAATTAAGGAAATGAACTTGAATTTTGAAAGTAACAAGATTCAGATGCACCTCCTCTCTTTTCTTAGAATTCCTCCTCATAATATGAAATGGCACATTATTGCATTCAAATTCTAAACTATGGGTGTTCAAATGCCCCCTGATTCTTTGATAAGACTTCCTATTTACAAGAGGAAGTAAGGACACATTTTCTTATGTTTTTTTGACACACTGGGATTTTTTTCTGTTTTCCAACCTGAGACCCCATCCTTCTACAGAAATGTTCTGCTCCAAGGTACTGGAAGGGCTCTTGTCACCAATGTGGCTTCCTCCTCCTTAATTGGCTTCACTGGACTGCCTGTGGTTCTGCACAGCTGGGGTTGATAAGAGGCTCCTGTGCTCATTGGGCAGTATTTTTAAAATTCTTATTTCTATCTTTCATTCTCCGGCACAGATTCCCAGGTAGAGATGCAGGTTTGCATTTTCTGCCTTTCAACAGGAGAGTCAAGTTGAGGCATATACCTGTGTAAGTGTGTGTGTGTGTGTGTGTGTGTGTGTATTGTGGACTGTGAGCTCAAGTTTGCTTTTTGCTGACTCATTCAAAATCCTGAGGTCCTTACTTTGAACAGGTGCAATTAAAAACAAAAACAAACCCCCAAATTCTCCATTGTCCTCAGTATCTACCAGAACCTTCAATTCCTGAGCCTTGTAGGAGGAAACGGGCCACTGAAGATGCAGTCTTCATGGTAGGTGCAGCAGTAGGCAACCATGTTTGAAGACAGAATATTTAATTTCTTTTTTTTTAAAGATTTTATTTATTTATTTGACAGAGACAGCCAGCGAGAGGGGGAACACAAGCAGGGGGAGTGGGAGAGGAAGAAGCAGGCTCCCAGCGGAGGAGCCTGATGTGGGGCTCGATCCCAGAATGCCGGGATCACACCCTGAGCCGAAGGCAGACGCTTAATGACTGCGCCACCCAGGCGCCCCAGAATATTTCATTTCTAAGCCTTAATTCCTAAGTAGCTTAACTTATGATGTTGTCTTGTGAGAAGTGAGAAAACTGATTGAAGATTCCTTACCACAGAGTTAATGCTCAAAGTCGGCTATCATTATTGTTGTGTTCAGTCCTTTGGGGGCCAGGGCTGACTGGACTATAAGAAGGGAAACCAGTGAATAGACTAACCAGTACCCTATGCCAAGAACGACTTAAGTGAATAAGTCCTCAGAAATGTGACTTGATAATACTCAGAGGAAAAGTCTGTAACTTACAGAAACTGAAGCGGAAAGGTCAAGATGTAGAAGAAAGGTCATGCTGGGAACCGTGATGAACCACAGGAGAGCTCAATTTCTAGGCTTCTGTAATCTTTGCCTTTTTGGAACGTGTATTGGGCTATCCAATATACTCATTTAGTCATATAATTTTGTTACTTTTGACTTTGAATGCATGTGTGTTGGTTTTGTGTCCCTATACCATTTAAGGGCCACAGAAGAAAACTGTAATTACTCTGGGTATCTCAAACAGAGAGGATTTAATATAGGGAATCGGTTATATAGCCACTGGAAGAGCTGAAAAGTGAAGCAAGAGATGTGAGGTTAGCAATGGCAGGAAGCTAGTCCCAGGTCTAGGACTGGAGAGAGAAAGGATATAAGTTACCGAAGCTCAGGATTTGGGGTCATATGCTGGAAGCTGGAATCATAATAGGCTGGCAGCTGGCAACTAGGATCAGGTAGAGAGGGGGCTTTCCTGCAGAAAGGGAGCTATGAAGGAAATACAGCCATGTCACTAGCACCCCATGAAAAAGAGAGTGGAGAAGTATTCCTGCTCTAACCTCCTCTTGTCCTTCAGTCTTGTACCAATGTCTCCCACTGACCAAACCACCTGAAAGGCAGAGGGCAACAGAGCCTGAGGAATGCAGTTCCCTAGGGAATGGAGCCCAGAGCAAAAGGGCACTGACCAGCAAGGGCCAAACCATATAAGTAGCTTGGTGTCATCCATGGCATCTCCAGGGTGTTTCTTCTCTGTAGGTGGTCCATTCTTGTGGTGGACATGTATGATTGCCTCTGTTTGGGGTGTGATTCTTTCTTACATGTAAGAGCTATGGGAAGAGAAGTACTAAAATTCTGTAGTCAAATTCTAGAGAATAAGCTTAAAAGTAAAAAGGATATTTTTAAACTCATAGAACTCTGCAGCTCATGTCTAATGTTTTCCAGCTACAACCTGATGACTCAGAAGATTTTTTTGGGGTTTTGTTTTAGCAAATCTTGATTATCAATGTGATCAGCCCTCTCCCAGATCTGGAGGGAATGATTAACAGGAGGCTAGCTGTGAACTGAACTAGATAACGTTGCACTTGAAAAGGACGCATCTTGCATCCTTAATCTCAAGGATATTTGAAATAGAATTGAAATAAATGTTTGCCCATGACCTCGGGTGGTGATGGATTCTGAATTTTGGATAATATTTTATGTGTTGCTCGCTTTATTGCCTTCCCAGTCACTCTGATATATGTATATGAGTGCATGCTTGTGTTTTAATTGAGTTTGGATTAAATTATCAAAGTAATTGAAAATCCTAGGCAGTTCTTACACTGTAAAAGTTAATTTTAGTTCATCTATGCAGTGTTAGAAATTGAATCCACTTGTAAAATGTTACTGTGTGACACAGGTTTTGTCATTTCCATTGCCTCATGGCAGAGAAGTAGATTCCAATAAGACTGGTCATTAATATCCTGCTACTGCTGGACACCAACCAGTAAAGTGGACTACACTTCTTCAACATCTGGAAATCCTAAGGGAAAGCCTTCTGAGCTTAGTATTAACTCACCCTGACACTTGTTCTTTTGTTCATGCTTCACCTCAAAGAATTCACCCACAGTGTATTTATTTTAAAACCAATCTTTGCAAGAACTATCATCTTACCAAGAAACACATCGGAGAGTTCCTGGATCTTGGGCTGAAAATATCCCTGGATGTCAATGGAGACTGGGATTACATAGCCATGAATGCCATTGTTTATAACATAATTTGTGGCATTTCACTCATTTGTCTCTGAGGTCATCCCTTATTTGTAAAAATATTATCCTTTCTGCCATTTATAGGTGGAATCAATCCAGCCATATGGATGTAAAGAGAAAATGCTGAGGAAGTCCTCCAACTTGGCACACTTCCCATTTCACCATCAGTTCCTGAATATGGTATCTAGTGGGAAACTCATGTCTTCTTTTTCATTCCTTTGAGTGTATTAGGTATATAGAGCTGGATACTGGTGGGGTGTCTGCCAGGCCCATATTAAGTAACCCACTTCCTCTGAGAATTGCCCCTCTCCATACACAGAGAGAATTGGGCCCCAGGTAGCCATGGTTTACAACTTGACTTCGTCCACAATAATTGAACCTGAGTGGTCAGTTGCATGACCCATTCAGGGCCAGTTTCTTTATCCCTAGAATTTACAGCAGAGAGAATGCTATTCAGGGTAATCTGGTGTCTTGAACCAAGAAGATTTATGTGGGAAGATGTAAGTAGCCATTTCACCCAAGGGCATGAAATTCGGGAGGAATCACATGCAAAGAGAGAAAAGACAAAGAGGTCGAAGTATTGCCTAGTGAATTCATTGCCTATTGTACCACAAATTGCCCCCAAAATAGCAGCTTAAAACCACCAACATTTATGAGCTTACACAGTTTCTGAGGATCAGGAATCTGGGACCAGCTTAGTTGGGTATTTGTGGCTCAGAGTCTCTCCTGAGTGTTCTGTCAGGATGTTGGTTGGGGCTAGAGAACGCACTTCCAAAGTCAATCATGTGGCTGCTGGCAGGAGGGTTCTGTTCTTTGCCATATGACTTTCTCCATTGTTTTGCTTACATGACATGGCTGCTGACTTTTCCCACAGCTGAGAGAGAGAGAGCGCAACCAAGATGGTGGTGGAGCTTGATTGTCCTCTTCTCGAGTGTGTACTGGACGTAGTGACTCTTCCAAAGACAAAAATATGGAACGGGAAAAATAGCAACCATAAAGTGGAGAAACATGGCAGACACCAGCTTAACCAGGTAATCAAGGTTAACATCACCAGTGTAAGTCATGTTGATATTACATGCTCCTGATGAGATGTAATGAGAAGCTTATCTCATTCTGTGGTATTCTTCCCTCAAATCTATAATCCCAGACTAGTTATGAGAAAACAGCAGACAAATCCAAACTGAAGGACATTCTACAAACTGTCTGACCAGTACCCTTCAAAAGTCTAAAGCTTATTAAAAAAAAAAAAGACTGAGAAATTGTTACAGACCTTAGGACATGAAGGACACTTAGTGAATAAATGCCACGAGGTATCCTGGATTAGATCCTAAAACACAAAAAGGACATAAGTAGGAAAACGGGTGATATCTGGATAAAGTCTATGGTTTAATTAATAGTATTGTACCAATGTTAATTTCTTAGTTTTGACAAATGTACCACGGCTATGTTAACATAAGGGGAAGCTGGGTGAATGAAATATGGAAACCCTTCGTACTACCCTAGCAACTTTTCTATAAATCTGTAATTATCCCCCCTCCCAATCTTTTAACAACTACTCCCCCATTAAACAAACAAAACCAACAACAATGTGCGAAGTGACAAGCTCTAGGTGGGACCATACCTCTTATGAAGGAAACCTAGGTTCAACTTCTATGTGGGTGGATGGGACAATCTAAGAAGACTTCTCAGAGAGAATAAAAGTCCAGTTGCATGCAAAATAGAGTGAAAACTGTAGCTGTACCATCATGAAATATTCAGTAACTTCTCATAGAATTGTACAGGCTCAAGAAATGGGGTGGGGGTGCGGTGGTACATGGGATAAAAGAGAGAGTAGTGCAAGCAATGCTAGAGAAATAGTTCTGGGCTCTTGGGATGAAACTGACACAGCATTGACTTTCTGTAGGAAATTGTACTAGTCAGCTCAGGCTGACATTTAAAAAATACCATACACTGTGTACCTTAAACAACAGAAATTTATTTCTCATGGTTCTGGATCCTGGGAAGTCCAAGATTGGGTGCCAGGATGGTTGCGTACTGATGAGAACTCTCTTCCTAGCTTCTTCCTAGGCTTCCTTCTTACTGGCTCTCTATGTGGTAGAGAGCGATGATGTCTCCTCTCATAAGGGCACTAATCCCACTGAGATCCCCAACCTCATAGACTCATTTAAACCTAATTACCTTCCAAAGGCCCTATCTCTAGAGATACATCCATGAAGTTAGGGCATCCACGTAAGAATTTCCGGGGGGGGGCCCAAACATTCAGTCCATAACAGAGATCTTATAAGACAATGCTCTGTTCTCCAGCCCTGGGATAGATATACTGCATGATAGACTTGATATGCTGAAGTTATAAAAATAAACATCCCTAAATCTCAGTGGCTTAAATAAATGTTTATTTCTCACTTATGCTCTACGTCCACCATGGGTTGTCAGGGACTGTATTTCTATTATCATCACTCAGGAACCCAGGGCATAAGGAGTCTTTACCATTAGTTATTGCTGTAGACAAGGGAAGAGAATGGGACATGACACACTGACTTATTTTTTAAGTTTTCATTTAAATCCCCATTATTTAACATACAGTGTAATATTAGTTTCAGTTGTACAATATAGTGATTCGACAGTTCCATACATCACCCAGTGCTCATCAAAAGTGCATGCCTTAATCCCCCTCACCTGTTTAACCCAAGCCCCCCAACTTCCCCTCTGTAACCATCAGTTTGTTCTCTATAGCTGAGAGTCTGTTTCTTGGTTTGTCCCTCTTTTTCCCTTTGCTCATTTGTTTTGTTTCTAAAATTCCACATATGAGTGAGGTCATATGGTATTTGTCTTTCTCTGACTTATTTCACTTAGCGTCATACTCTCTAGCTCCATCCATATTGGTGCAAATGACAAGATTTTGTTCTTTTTCATGGCTGAGTAATGTTCCATCATTCTTTATTATGGCTGAGTAATATTCCACATCTTCTGTATCCATTCATCATTCAATGGGCACTTGGGTTGTTTCCACAGTTTGGCTACTGTTGACAATGCTGCTATAAACATCAGGGTGCGTGTATCCCTTTGAATGAGTACTTTTGTATTCGTTGGGTAATTATCTATAGTGTGATTGCTGGCACACGCTGACTCTTAGAGGCTTCTGCCTGCATGTGACATACATTGCTTCCATTCACATTTTATTGGTAAAAGCAAGACACGTGGCCAGTTATAACTTAGATGTGGTAAGTTCGATCTCACCATGTGTCTGGAAGGAGGAAAATGGAATGCTGGGGACCAGCCCGAATGATCACTACTGTAAGGAGGCTACGGCAGAATATCACCAGGGAGTGTCACAGCCCTTCTGCTTCCTCATCTCTTTTTCCATTTCCCTCTTTTTACTCCCTTCCTTCTTATTTTTATATCATTTTGGATTTTTTTCTCTTTTTTTTCTCTTCCTCTTTTTCCTCAAATGATCATTTTCTAATCACAAAAATGATATATTTAAACTGCAAAAAATTCAAATAATACTGGAACATAAAAAACAATTTGCCCATTTATTTTCTCCTGCCACTCAACAGGTAGAGTGGACAACACTATTTGAGATCATTTTTTGTAACTTGCTTTTTTATTTAACGGTGTGTCTTGGACACCTCTCCTTGTTTTTAAGTGGGGAAACAACTACCACTACTACTACAAAACATTAACAAGGATCATTTGTTGAACACCTAGGTTGTAATGTTTTATTTTGTTACAACATATGCATATACATACTGCATACAAATTTTGCATGCGACCTAAGGAAACATCTAGACTTAGTCCTGTCTCTACCACTAACAGTTGTGAGACCTTAGTCAAATATCTTGACATTACTGACTCTGTATGTTTTTGTCTTTTTTTCAACAACAACAGAAATCAAGTGGTGAGCCATATGTTCTCACTGGAACTATGGGTCTAATTCTAACTAATATTAATTCTAATTCTAATTCTAACTATATTAAGATTTGCGGTATTGTTGCTGTAAACAGCAGACACTGACTTTTACTAACTAAAGCAAGAAGAAAGAATCAGTTGGAAGAATATTGTATAGCTCAGAGACCAGAATGAAGAGTTGACAAAATCATCTCTGGGGAGGGGCAGAAACCAGGGGTCCTTGGGGGATCTCTGTAGCAGGAACTCATGCACTGGTTTCAAAGGTTTCCGCATTGGATGACTCAGCTCCAACAGCCTTCCCTCCTAGGGCTTCTCTGTAGAAGACTCAGCTTTCTGGGAGAGAGAAGCTTATTGTTCTAGCAGTTCACTCCTCTGACCAGAGGGAGCTGGGTACTGTTGATTGACAGTTCTACCGATACCACCTGCGATGGAGTTTGGGCAGATCCCCAAGGACAAAGGGAGGTGCTCTTAGGGGAAGAAGTCAAGAAGGAGGGAAGGCAGACACAATCAAAAACAGATGCTTACTGCATGAATTTCTTCCTTTTTCCTCACCGTGTCCCTATTTTTCTTATTTTCTATTATGAATTTTCCCAATTTTCTGCTGTCTTTTGCTTACCAGTGTCTTGGGTTTGGCAGCCAATCCTAGGCTTTACTTAATTGAGCTGGTGGGGTTTCAGTGTCTCAGGGTTTCTGACCTCTTCTTTGATGACTAGGAAGATGCCTTCTGATTGGATGGTTGAGGTGCAGTACATACCCCTGTCTTTCAACATATGGAGTCTCGATGATATCACAGTACTTCGTGACTTTCTTGTTTTCCTGAACAGCAAAATTGAAAATTCCCAAATTTACTTGTGGCGCTGTGAAATATAATGGTGAAAACTGGAAACAAACAAAATGATGGAGAAGAGGTTGGTTAGATAAGTCACACCATCTCCACCACAGGTATATCAGCCAGTGACTCAACTCTTTTTTTCTTTTTCCTTAACTATGGAATCCTCAGAGAATCTGAGTAGAGATACGGGTTCTCTTTCCAGAAAAATGCACATATATTTTGCATGCAACTGAGATGTTTTAGATATTTACAAACCTCATAAAAGTTTACATATAAATCCAGAGGCGTTCCATAACTATTTTATATACTCTTGATGTAATGGAACGCTGTGTAGGTTTAATCATTATGATATGAGTATGGCTTAAATATGAAAGGTTGTTTAATCTATTATGTAAAGAAAAATGGGTTGCAAAACAATGGAGAGTATTATCCATTACTTTGAAAAGAAAATTTTATGTGTGTGTATGTGTGTGTGGCTTGTATGTATGAGTGTGTCTGTGTCTAATAACGTTCAAAATAAATTTGGACAGTTGTCAGGAAAATACTAAAGGCATTTCTCTCTGGTGGATCAATGACATATTTTTCTTTTTGTTTGCTGTGGCATTTTCCTATCCTTTTAAAATGAACACAAATTATTTGTGAAATTTTTAAAGATAGTAAGGTGTGATAAAGGAAATACATGCTTTAGTCACTTATGGCTCAGCCTTTTTGTGCTGTGTGGCTTGCTTCCTTCCTTCCTTCCTTCCTTCCTTCCTTCCTTCCTTCTTTCTTTTCTTTTTTTTTTTTTAGAGAGGGGAAAGACCTCACGGTGGGGTGGGGATAGGGGCAGAAGGAGAGGGAGAGAGAGAATCTCAAGCAGGCTCCACGCCCAGCATGGAGCCTGACGTGGGGCTCCATCTCATAACTCTGAGATCATGACCTGAGCCGAAGTCAACGGTCAGACGCTTAACCAACTGAGCTACTTCCCATTGGGAAGAATAGATAAAAGAAGGTTCTAGGTCAGGCACTAAAGAGAATCCAAAGGGTTAAATCTGTAATTTATCATTCTTTCTCATCATTATCTTTGCTTTCTTATTACTGACGCAAATCACATATTAAAAATTTACCGTTTCTCTCCCAGCGTTCAAAAGCAGTATGTATATGTTGTAACAATATAAAGCATTACAAGACTGTGTGATTTTGAAAGTGAAATTTCTTTGTAATTCCTTAGCCCCTGGAACAGCTGTTAATGATTTAATCTATGTACAACATTACACACAACATTACACACACACACACACACAGTTTGTTTCTTAAATGAAAATAGAACTGACATATATTGTTTGCAATGTGTTTCTCTTTCCCATATAAGATTTATTTTGCGCATCTTTCTATGTCTGCTCATTGAGCTCAGTCTCATTGTTTTTTTTAACACTTCTATAGTGTTTTTAACACTTACGTAGAATTCAACTGTGAGGATACACCATAATTTATCTATAGCCCCTGAATCCAGTTTTTCAATGTAATGAAAAATATCACAATGAAAATTCTTGTACCTACATCTTTGCACCTTTGTGAGAGTATTTCTATAGTATAGATTTCGAGAAATGTAATTCTTTGTCTTGGGTTTTCATCAGGAACCTGTCATGCCACCCCATTTCTTAGTTAATCTGTGGGTCCTACTGAAACAGTGGCAGAGGGCAAGGAGCTGAGCTGTCCTGCTGGCTGTGGATTGGAAGTGCTCGGGATTCCTGCTTGACCAAACAGCTTCAATGTTAAGAAAACATGACTTTCTGCGTCTGCCGCAGTGAGCTTGTTTGCTTTGGTTTAATTGCCGGGCAGAGGAAAATACATCCCAGGAGAGAGTGAGTATCTCCACCTCATCCTCTTTTCTCCTGTTTACTTGAGAAGCAGAGAGGTCCAGTGACTACTTGAGGCAATATGAGGGATATTAAGGTTGTAAGGTTGTCACTCAGGATGCCAACTGACTTTTTTGACAGGGATCATTCTAAGAAGTTTGACCTCAGTAGTGTCGAGTGCTATTTATTCTTCCCTTCTGAATCTCCAGGGATCCACCCCCACATCAAAAATTTCCCTTCCTCTACCTCTACAGGTCCAGAATTTCCCCCAGGACAGAAATGTTCATGAAAATCAAATCAAAACACATCATCATGGGGGCGCCTGGGTGGCACAGCGGTTAAGCATCTGCCTTCAGTTCAGGGCGTGATCCCGGCGTTATGGGATTGAGCCCCACATCAGGCTCCTCTGCTGTGAGCCTGCTTCTTCCTCTCCCACTCCCCCTGCTTGTGTTCCCTCTCTCGCTGGCTGTCTCTATCTCTGTCAAATAAATAAATAAAAATCTTAAAACAAAAACAAAAACAAAAACACATCATCATGGACAAATCCTTAAAAAATGTTGAGTAAAAGAATCAAGATACAAAAAAAAAAAATCATACAATACAATCTCTGGTTATCTATTGCTGTATTAACAAATTGCTCCAAAGCTTCTTTGTTTAATGAGACAGAAATCACTTATTATTGCTCATGGTTTCTGTGGGTCAGATATTTGGGAATGGCTTAGAGCAATTCTGCCTCAGGGTTGCTCTTGAGGTTGAGGTTGCATCAACTGCCTTTTTGGGGTACAGTCATCTGAAGGCTTGACTTGGGCTGGGGATCCACTTCTGATGTGGCTCAATCACAAGGTTGGCTGCTGGTGGGAGGCCTCATTTCCTGTCCCCCAGGGCCTCTTCAAAGGACCACTTGAATCTCCTCATGCTCCCCTCAGAGTGAACAATCTGAGAGAAGTAGGCAGAAACCGCAGTAAACTTTTATAACAGGCTTAGAAGTTAATCACACAGACCAGCC
The DNA here is from genome assembly GCF_024610735.1 of Ursus americanus. NCBI lineage: Eukaryota > Metazoa > Chordata > Mammalia > Carnivora > Ursidae > Ursus > Ursus americanus. The sequence continues at coordinate 21,737,564 of NC_142140.1, read as the reverse complement.
CTGATTCAATATAGGAAGAGACCATTAGGAGACCTGCATCACTGGGGGCCATCTTGGAAGCTGGCGACCATAATCTCATTTATCCGAAGTCCAAAAATAGGCAGAAAATACCTATGTTGCTTAGGGGGCATGCTTAGGTGTTAAAATCATAGGGAAAAAAAACAAAGACAGTGATTACCATAAAAGGAGAAGTTGTGAGTGAATAAGGATCATTTGTAAAAGAATACATTTATGTTTTATGCACTTTTCCAAAGTGTAATATGTTTCATAATTGCAAGGAAATACTCTTTAAAAAAATTAAACCAAAAGAGAATCGACATGAGAAACAGAAACTCTGGGGCACCTGGGTGGCTTAGTCAGTTAAGCATCTGACTTTGGCTCAGGTCATGATCTCAGGGTCCTGGGATTGAGCTCTGTCAGGCTCTGTGCTCAGCGGGGAGTCTGCTTGTCCCTCTGCCCCTCCCCTCTGCTCCTCCTCTCTCTCTTTCTCTCAAACAAATAAAATCTTAAAAAGAAAAAAAAGAAACAAAGTGTTCTTTTGTCTTTCAGTTCTCAACTATAGATCAATGGATTCCTAAAGGCTAATTAATTGAAAGTTGGTCAAAAGAATAGCAATAAGAACAATTAACACTAATAATAATATACAATTTACCAACAGTTCTTATGAGTTCCAGAAAATAAAGCGCAAAGTGCTTTATACTGATTTCCTTGTGTAATCCTCACAACAACTAGCTTGTTTCTAGTATCCCCTTTTGGAAACTGAGAATTAGGGTGATTTAGGTATCTTGCCCAAGGTCACACAGGCAATAAGTGGTGCAGCCAGGGTTTGAAATCAGTCAGTGTGCCTTTCTGATGCAGAAAAGAAGATCAGACTTCTGGTATACCTGTTTCACTCTCTATTTTTGCCTTGATTGAACAAACTTTGGAAACCCTTAGCTGGATCAGTCAACCAGACTTTCCCAGTAAGGGACTGACACAGAGTGAGTACTGTCAACTGGATTTCAATTAAAAAAAAAGGGGGGGGGGAGAGAAGAAAATAAAAATGAACAGATGTGTTCTAAATGAATAAAGAGATAAAGTAATTAATTTTATTTATTTTGTAAATATCTTGTATGGAGCATATCATGTGGCAAGCCCTGGCTTATGGTGCATGGGTCTAACATGTATTAATTCTTGTACAGTCCTGTGACTGTCCCCTGATGTCCACTCTAATTCATCTCTAAGAGGAAGTCCCTGGGGATCTCCCTTTCTTCACTTGCCCTGAGACAGGCTGGAAGTTTTCCGTTTTTCTAATTACTTGACTTTTGACCCCCGGGGCTTGATATTTTAGCATCTTACTTGTGCAAATCAATTCAAAGGCAGTGCTGTTGAACCCTGACTCCTGCTGGATTTAGGGGGAAACAAAGATGAATGTATTTTCTTCTGTAACCTGATAAATGAGTCCTTGTTTTTTCAAACTTTCTGACAAGTTTTTGGGTTAACATGGATGGGGACATCAAAACCCTTGAGGTTTACCCTTGTAATCTTCACGGCAGGAAATGTGCATGTATCTTGGTTTATTTCAATTTCTGATTTTAGTTCCTTTAATAAGTGCTAAATATGATTCATTCAGTTATTTTCCAGCATATTTCTCCAAATCACCCATCAGCAAGTCTGAACGTGTCTGCTTGTTGTTCTAATGAAGAGATCTCAGACTCCTTATCAGCAATGCCTCTGGGACACAGGCTAAATTCTACTGTGATAAATCAATTTAGACTAGGAGAGAGCCCTAGTGATGGAAAGTTATTTCGTTCAATCAATATTTGCCTGATGTAGAAATGGACACTGTGGAAAACCGAAGTTAAAATCCCATTTTTATTTGCATTATCATCGTTATCGTTTCAAAAAGGAACAATGTAAATTTGCTAGAAAACATATTTTCTTTTACTTGATGGCTAACCCATTTGTTTACTCAGCAGACAGTTATTAAATATCTATTGTGGACATGGTCCCAGCCCTCAAGGGGCTCACAGTCTGGGCAAGTGTAGGGGTATGTTGGGTTTTTGCGTGTGATGGTGGGAGCAGTGGGGTAGTGGGGGTGAATTTGTATAGAAAGTTAAACAAATAAATATAATGCAGTATATTGCACCTAGTGTATTTGGGGAACTTAGGCATGGGGCCCCTAAATCAATCTGGGGACCTGGTGAAAGTTGACAAGGTAGAGCAAGATTTCCTGATGAAGGTAACACCTGAGCTGTTTCTTAAAGGTTAAAGAAGTGTGTTGGGCAACAAAGGAAGAGAAGGGCGCTCCAGAGAGAGAGAAACAGCGTGACATATTCTAGGAGCTTCAAGCAGTTTGGGGTTACTGCAGCTACTTAGTATGGAAGTCAGGGCGTGATCTGAGAGGAGGAAGAGGGGGGTGGGAGAATCCAGGACATGGAGAGCCGAGTATCCAATATTAAAGAGCCTGGTCTTTATTCTGTCACAGTGGGGATCCTAAAAAGGCTTAAAATAGGGAAAAGACGATGAGATTTGTGTTCTAGAATAATCTCTCCTGGCAAAATTTCGAAGACATGTGTGCTTTTTGGTCGAGCAATTCAACCTCCAGACAATTAGTGTGAAGGGGAGCAAGGATTTAGCGACTAAAATAGAAATGAAGTTATCTCATAATAGTGAAAAATTGAAAACAATCAAAAGGCCCAACAATGCAGAAATTAGAGAAGTAAATTTTTAGTAAATATATAAAATGGAAAGTATATTTTAGAAACATTAAAATGAGGTTGTAGGTAAGGACACTACTCATAGTATATGAAAGGGAAAAGTGTGACAAAGTGGTATATTCAGTATGACCTTTTGAATATTTATTACGACTATGCAGACCTATGTATGGTGTAATGAATATATTGAATATTGAAAAACATAGGCCTAGGTATGGATATCACTAGATAGTGGTATTATGGATGTTCAATTTTTTTCTTTTCTTTTTAAGATTTTATTTATTTATTTGACAGAGAGAGAGGCAGTGAGAGAGGGAACACCAGCAGCGGGAGTGGGAGTGGGAGAAGCAGGCTTCCTACTGAGCAGGGAGCCCGATGTGGAGCTCGATCCCAGAACGCTGGGATCATGACCTGAGCCGAAGGCAGATGCTTAAGGATTGAGCCACTCGGGAGCCCTAATTTTTTTCTTTTACTTATCTGCGTTTTGTGACTTTTAAATAATAAATATTTTTACTTTCTCAATAAGAAGATAAATTTATTTAAAATATTTTACACAAAAGCCGGTAACTTCTGGCTGCTTTGGTAGCTGTTTAGAGGAAGACAGAAAGCAGGAATGCCTACTTTGGATTATATATTCCATCTTTTGCCATATTATCTCATGAAACATTTTGTGTTGTACTTCTGATTCTAATTCCTGTGACCTTAGAAATACCTTGGAACAAGAATGAAAGGCATGGCTTTTACGGCTTTTACTGCTTTGGCTTTGGAGTCACAGAGTTCACACCAGGGTCTAATCACTCTTCCACCATTGCTTTTATAACTGTGGGGTGACGACCACCTGTTGCCATTGACCTGGCTACAAAAGGCACTTCTTTGCTTTGAGTCTCTCTTGACCAAATTTTAGTCTTCTCTGAATCCTCTTCCTAAACAGGCCTTGACTTTTGGGCTCCCAATTACATTGAGCGATCTTAGCAAAAATCCTGTCAAGATGGTTTAGCCATCATCTGCCTCATTATATCTGATCACCTTCCTCATCACAAGCCCCCCTTGTCTGCCTTCAGCAAGAATCCTGTTATGGGCGCCAGATGGCTCAGTCGGCTAAGAGTCGGCCTTCAGCTCAGGTCATGATTTCAGGGTCCTGGGATTGAGCCCTGCGTAGGGCTCCCCGCTCATAGGGAAGTCTGCTTCTCCCTCTCTTTCTGCCCCCGGCCCTCCAGCTCCTGTTCTCTCTTAAATAAATAAATAAATAAATAAATAAATAAATAAATAAATAAATAAAATCTTAAAAAAAAAAAAAAGAATCCTGTCAGGCCAGTTTAGCAAAGTATCACACTACTCATTTAATACTTTTCTACCCACGACCACCTTCCACCCCCACTCCACAGATCGTTGTGTTTGCAATTGAGTCAATCTCTCTCCTCTAGAGCAAAGTCCCATTGTAGCGGTCCCTATACCTATCACAATAGCCCCCCTGATTAAATCTGGCCTTACTGTTCTTTAGTAAGTGTCAGAATAACTTTTTCTTTAACAGCTTTTAACGAGATAATTCTATCTCCAAACCCGCCGCTCAGCTCATAACCCTGGGCCTCTTCAATTGCTCCATTGCAATCAGCGTCTCTGGAGACCTATCAGATTGCCATTTCTGAAGTCATGTAAATCACCCTCTGGGTCCCAGACAGATCTTTCTTAATCCATGTATGTTGCCATTTATATTCAGATCCAAATTTCACAAATTTTGCATTGGATTATTAATGATTTTATTATTTATTTTAAGCATTAGTATTTATCATTATCTTTTTTTCTAGCCTCACTTTTATTGTGCTTTCTTTCATCCTGGCTTTATGACATCTCTTAAAGTAAAATTTTCAGGTGCATAAGAACTAGCTGGGGAGCTTGCTAAAAATGTAGATTCTTAATCCCCGCTTCTTTGAGATCCTGATTGACTCATCCTGCTTCTGGGCTTGGAAATCTGCATTGTCATTTGGCACCCCGAGTAATTCTGATGGACAACATTTTGGGAAGGGCGGGCACACCACTTTCCTCTCCTGGTCTACACAGCATAGCACCCTTTCCTCTCCCCTGGCCCCTGTTCAATGGCTCTAGAAAACCATATTAGTCAACACTCATAAGAACAATCTATGTAGAAGACCAGGACCCCCGGACACCTGAGGAATAGTACATGTCCGTAGGGTGGTCCTTAGTACCTCTGAAGTTGCAAGGATATTTGAGCATGCTCTCTTTTCTGGTGAGAAGGTCTACAGCTTTCATCAGATTCTCAAAGAAATCCCCTATCCACAAAGTCAACCCTACAAAGCCACTAAGCAGACTTATGCCTTGAAAATTAATCATCTTCCCCTTGATATGTTTCATGTCTGAATTTTGTGTAGCTTAGATTGTTTTCCTGGAGCAGGCCCACGTCTGGACACACATTCCATTGCCTTGGCACAGGTTGAAGAACATACACTGGAAGGGTGGTGCAGAAGACTTGCCTGTTGACCACCTCGTTCCCCCTCCCCCATCATCCTTTTCCTTAGCATTGTTCTTTTATTTATATTGGTCTGCATCCGGGCCTGTCTCACCTACTTTGGAAGTAACTGTACAGCCTCATTATAGTTCAATCCTATGCTTGTTAGAATACGCTTCAAACAAGAGAAACACAAGTTAAAAGGGGCAGGGGGCGTAGCTTTATGTGTTTCTGTCTACATAATTGAATTTATTGCTCTCAGAGAGACTGCAAAATTGCTTTTTATATTAAGTCTCTAAAGTAGTGAGGGAAAGAGGGTACGGAAACAGCTTCGGGTATGCATCCTTGCAGTCAGAGTTTGGGCACAAAACCTAGATCTGCCAATTGCATCAAGTCTTGACCTTGGATGGGACAACGGATAGGTGAAGCAGCTGGACTCAGCCTAATCCATTTTGGTGGTGGGCAGTTGTGGCTCTATCCACATCCCAGAGGCAGCATTTTGACAACATACCACGTTCAGTGTCAAAGGCGTGAGCTGTGATGGTTAGCCCATGACATAGAGGTGGTGGCGGTGGTGGCGTCACCAGCTCAGCTCTACAGCATAGATTTTGGAGTTGTTCTTGGTTGCACAGCTTCTGGGTCAGGTCCTGCTGCCCTTCTGGAGGGTCTGGAGCTCCTCACTTCACTTTAAAGAAATTGCTTTCTGCTGAAATTAACCATACCCAGTTGCTCTTGACTATTTCCCACAAACATATCAGGAGCAACCTTGTTTCCACATCTCCCTATGTCTATTTTCTCTTTTTGAATGACATACCTTTTTACCTAATTTTATCAGAAATTCTACCCTATTTAAAAAATCATTCTGACAGTTCCCTCTTTTTCACTCTTTTTTGTTTATTTACTATGGAAATTTTCAAAGGTACACAGAAATAGAGAGAATAGTATAGTAAACTTCCATAACACATTACCTAGTTTCAACATCTTATTCACGTTTCATCTTTCCTTTCCCACTTTATGGGGGATAGAAGGAGAGGACATGGAGTATTTTATGGCAATTCCCAGACATCATATAATCTCACCCATAAATACTTTATAGACATCTCTATCAGATAAGAACTTCAAAAATAAGATAAGCACAATGTCACTATCACACCTAATAAAATTACCAATAATTTTTTAACATCCAATTCCAGCCCATGTTCATACTCCCCTAGTGTTCTCTGAAATGAATTTTGACAATTGGTTAGTTCAAATCATGTTCCAGATAAAGTCTGCACAGAGTATTTGAGTGATATGTCTCTTTTTCCAATTAATTTTTAAAATGTAGATATAATTCAATAGATGAATATTTCTTTTTTTTTAATAAAGATTTTATTTATTTATGTGACAGAGAGACAGCCAGCGAGAGAGGAAACACAGCAGGGGGAGTGGGAGAGGAAGAAGCAGGCTCCCGGTGGAAAAGCCTGATGTGGGGCTTGATCCCAGAACGCCGGGATCACGCCCTGAGCCGAAGGCAGACGCTTAACGACTGCGCCACCCAGGCGCCCCAGATGAATATTTCTTATGTCTTTAAAAAACTATAGCGGTTCCTCCTTCCTCTTTGTTTCATGCTTTTTATTTGTTGAAGAATTTCTCAATGTCTCGTAGAATTTCTCAGTTTCTGGGTTTGTCTGATTGTATCCTCATGGCATTATTAACACGTTCCTCTCCTTTTCCCCCCTGTGAATTGGTGGTTAGATCTAGGAGCTTGATTAGATTCAGTTTTCATGTTTTATGTCCTATATTTTTCCTTTCTTTTTTTCCCTTTCCTTAATTTTTTTAGATTTAGCTGAGACACATCTCCTCCAAGAGTTCTTTGCTTTATCTGTATCCCTACCCTTAGTGGTGGCTCCTTTCTCAGACACTTGTAACATTTACCTATCTATTTATTTATCCATCAAATCATTGTCACTCCTATTCCTAAAAAGGCGGGGAGTATGTGCCGAGTGCAGGGACCGTACATGGCTCAGAACTGCTATTTACCCATGTGTGGCACATAATGTGGTTGACGGAGAGTAGGAGCGCCATTCATTGCTGGTGAGCTAAATGGATAGGAAAGTACAAATCATACACCAATTATCTGCTGCTTAGTACTTGCTGCCTGATGTGTGGTTTCTCACTGGGTTACAAGCCTTCTCTCAATTCCTGGACTATGAGTCTCTTGAGGGCAAAGAGGAGGTCAAATAAATTCTTGTAGGCTGACTACTTAATGCAGGGCTCTGTCTATAACTAATGTGTGCTCAATGCATATTAAAGGGAAGACTCTTGCTCATCTATTCTTCTTTTTCTAAGGTTTTATTTATTTATTTATTTATTTGAGAGAGAGAGAGAATGTGAGAGAGAGAGAGAAAGCAAGAGCGTGCACACAAGCATGGGGAGTGACAGAGGGAGAGGGAGAAGCAGGCTCCCTTACCCCATCTATTCTTGCTGGATTCTTATGAGCTCAAATGAAAGGTGCGTGGGGAGTCTGGGTCAGTCTGTTAAGTGTCTGCCTTCAGCTCAGGTCATGATCCCAGGGTTCTGGGATCGAGCCCCGAATCGGGTTCCCTGCTCAGTGGAGAGCTTGCTTCTCCCTCTTCCTCTGCTGCTCCCCCTGCTTGTGCTCTCTCTCTCTGTTAAATAAATAAAATCTTTTAAAAAAAAGAGAGAGAGAAATGTGTGTGACAAGCATGTGCAAAAGAGTAAAGTATTAAAATATAGGTAAGTGTGACAATAATTACAATCTTTTGTACTTTTTTTTAAAAAAGATTTTATTTATTTATTTGACAGAGAGAGAGACAGTCAGTGAGAGAGGGAACACAAGCAGAGGGAGTGGGAGAGGAAGAAGCAGGCTCCCTGCTAGCAGGCTCCCAGTGGAGCGGGGAGCCCGATGTGGGGCTCAATGCGGGGCTTGATATGGGGCTCAGTGCCGGGCTTGATCCCAGGACCCTGGGATCAGGCCCAGAACCGAAGGCAGACGCTTAAGGACTGAGCCACTCAGGTGCCCCTGTACTTTTTTTTTTTTTTTTTTGTACTTTCAATAGACGACACAATCCCCTGTTGAAATGTATGAAGATACTGCCTTTTATCACCTTTTTGAAGAAGGGGTACCTATTCCTAGGTTTAATTCATAAATGAAGAGGGGTTACAAGACCATCTATCAGGTGGTCAACTTTTTATATGTAGATTAATGGTATGGCTATCCATAGGGAAGTGTCTATTTAAAGGAGTGAAATGTTTTTAGGGTGATTACTCAAAGCTCTTTTGGTTGCAAGTGACAAAAATCTAAACCATAAAAGTTCCAGCAAAAAGAAAAGAATTTTTGGTTCATGTCTCTGGAAAATCTAAGGATATCTGTTTCTCTGGTTGTTGATGCTATCTCATGGTCTCAGGTTTGGTCAGCTTCCCTCTGTGGCCATAAGTAATTGGCCCTAAGTTGTCTTCTGTGCAGCATGATACTTTCACAAATCAGTCTTTCCCGTGCCCTACAGAAAAGTTCAAAGGAGAACTTTTAGTCATGTTAGTGTCCTCTGTCCATCTCTAAAGGAATCGCTGTGACTAAGGAAAAGGGACCATTTATTGGTCAGGGTTACGTCACATACCCACTCCCATTGGGTGGAGGATGGCACTCTAATCAATAATTTTGTCACATGTGATAGAAGAGAAGGTTTCCCCAACCCAGAGTAGGATGAGACCAGAAGAAAAGGTATAGAGGAAAAAATAGCAGATATCTGTGTGTACCCCAGGGCAACCTCAGCTCAGAGCTCTGTATTTTGCAGATCTCTCTGGAAGGTGCACTTTGTTGGAGGTAAATTCAGGGCTCTTGGCTTTCTCAGCAGTTTTTTTCCCCTTCAGGTTTGGTTCCTTTGGTCTATTAGGTCACTATTTGATGTAATGAGTGACATAATGGACTGTTTCATTACAGTTCTAAAGAGGTTATACACTGCAGTTCTAACATGTAGTTCTTGATAAACTTTAAGGGGTCAATGGAATCCTGGGAGATGCCCAATCATTAGCCCAGCCTCCTTAGAGTTTTATCCAAGGATGATCATTTAGTTTACTACTTCTGGAAGGACAAACCCACAGATGAAGTGTTAGTCCCCGAGGAACATCTTCAAGATATAATAGATAAAAGAATAACCATTGAGCAGCATTTTTATAGACTACAAATCACTTTCCCTTGCATTTGACCTTGCAACATCTTCTAAGACAGATTTGTCAATCTCCTCTGTTACAGAAGAAGAAATTGAGGCTTCTAGGAATCAGTGACACGCCCAAGATTACACAGCGCTTTAGACAAGGATTTTGGGATTTCAACTCTGAGTCTTAAAACTTTAAATTCCAACCTCTCTCTACTGCCTCCCTGACTCCTTAAGATACTTTTAAAAGAAGAAACACATCCTACTGGAACTAATCAGAAGGAAGGTCTGGAAGTACAAATGAGCCATAACTGAGCCTGTTACTCTGTTACCTAAATGAGTGCGGAGAAGCTCAGGAGGGAGAATGATACCTGTACAGTTTATGCACCCACAAATTCACTCCTGAATTGTTAGGAAAATCTCGTTTGAACTCCCAGGCAACTGAGAAATTAGAGGCAGACAGTGACGACGTTGTTTTGTAACTTTGTGCCTTTCAAAATTAACCGAAACTTTCAAGTGCTGCTTTAGATTAAAAGTGGCTAACTGGATAAAGGGAAAAGAGCCACTCAGCTGGATGAGTAGTATTGTAAGAGTCCAGACTGAGTTATAGAAAAGGAACACACAAGAACAATTTTTACAATAATGTTTTAATTATAAAGCGAAGGCAAATTCCTCTGCTCCATTCCAATCTGAGGACAAGTTGATACGTCGCAGAAGCACTGGGAAGCATACAGGCTCAAAGTAAGTCCTTTTATTTTAAGGCAGGCTTGAAGGCACTAGAAACTTTCTAGTGCCAGAACCCTTCACGATTAAAAAAATTATTTTATTTTATTAAAGAGTTGGCGTGCCCTCGCAAATGTCTCAGCCGGGAGTAGGGGTGATGGTAGGAAAGCAAGGCTGAGTCCATTCTTGTTAATATTAAATAGCCAAGTCTGTACCCTTGAAGCAAGTGGGAAGAGAAGAGGGAGAGGAGCTGCTGACATTGACAATGAATCCAAACAGGAGTTGCAATAGCGGTGTCCACCACGTTGCCTCTGCCCCCGCCTGGCCTTCTGGGAGTTGTAGTTTTCGCGGGAACGGCTCCCCTGGAGAGCCGGGAACGCCCCGTCCGGGCCGAACTACAGATCCCAGGCAGCGCGCGGCCGCCCGCCCCTCCCGCCCGGGTGCGAGTGTAAACTCGCCCGCGCCGGGGCGGGCGGCCGCGAGCGGGCGAGCGGGCTGAGCTGGGCACTGCGCGGGGGCGCACCGCTCGGGGGACCCAGGCCCCGCCACCTTCCCTCCGCCCCCGGGCTCTGTTCTCACTTTCAAGCAGTGAAAGGACGGGAAGCGGGAACCATGCAGTCGGAATCGGGGATCGTGCCGGATTTCGAAGTCGGGGAGGAGTTTCACGAAGAGCCCAAAACCTATTACGAACTCAAAAGTCAACCTCTGAAGAGCAGGTGAGTGGTGACAGCTGGAGGGAGGCGCGGCGGGCAGCTGGGGGGCCCCGCGCCTCACTCCCTGGGGCAGGGAAAGCCGGTCGTCCGGGCTTTGGGACAAGGACCCCGTGTCCTTGCCCGGGGGCAGAGGGCGTACTGCCCCCCGCAGTTGGGGGCCGCGTCTGCCGGGCCGGTACACGCCTGGGGGACTCCGCCCAAGTGCTCCTCGGGGGCGCGGCGGGCAGCCCGGGACGGCTGGCCCAGGTTAGGGGTCCCTCGGCTGGGGATACCAGCTGCGGAGACCGGGTGGGGGCTGGGGAGCGACCTGGCGCGCAGGTGGGGGAGGAGGAGCTCGGGACCCGGACGCTGTCCCAGTGGGAAGGAGGAAAAAAGAGTTTCTAGTGAACCCCTTTTCTGGAGAGCCTAGCGGGTTGAGGACTCAGGGAGTGCTTGGGGTGGATTGAAGCGCGACGCTAAGGGAAGCAATTAGTTCGTCTGTTGTCGCCTCCTAGGAGTCGGGCTCCTCTGGGAAAGCCCGCCCCTGGCCGCCTCCAGGTGATGCTTCCTCGAGCCCCGCCTCTCACCTTGCAGACCGCGGCACCCGCGCGCGGGCTGGTCGGGGGCCACGGGTGGGCGTGTCTCTCGTCCAGTTTAAACTCCCTGGGCAATAGAGTTCCGTTCAAATCCAGGCCTTCCCTGAAGGGGAAAAAGCCTTGGAACTGGAGGGTATTGGGACACACCTGCTTGGCAGGTCCCCTTGCTTGGCAGCGACACGTGTTTAATTTGTTGGGGACTTCAAAAACTTTTTGGAGAGAAGTGAAGACACCCGCTGGTCTGGCGGCCCACCACGTCGAGTGCCCACTTCCTATACCACCTCCATTTCCACTTGCCCATCGGAATGGGTTGGGTAGCTTCCTTTCTCTGTCCTGTGGCTACTTCTGGGCATTTCCAGTGTTTACCAAACAGGAGATAGCCGGTCAGTTGAGGTTGTGATAGTAGAGAAGGGTTTATGTCCACCCCTCTCAGTTGTGAAAGAAGATGAAACTGCCTGGACGGTTCAGCAGTGCTTCTGCACCCATCTTAAACCTTCCTGCCTGCCCCTTGCAGTGGGTAGAGTCTGGGTGAATGGGCCTGGCTGGCAGAGGGCGAGAGGGTCCTGAAATCAGGGTGGATGAAGAGAAGGGCAACTGAATCAGGAGGGGAGTAGTACCGTCTTTACTTCTGGGGTGCCTGGGGCTGGTGTTTGCTCTGGTTGCAGGCAGAACCAGGGTTGTTTCCTTTAGCGCTGTGTCAAGACTCTGAATCCAAGTCCGGAAAGAAAATCTGGGAACGGCATACCCACGGACTGGGCTGCTGAAGCAGTCTCTTTGCAGATGCTTGAAGGGGATTGGAAGGAAATGCAATTAGATGCCTAAAACCAGCCTTTAGTTGATGGTTTCTCTTCATAATGGCTGTTTTGTGTGTGAGCATAGATTGTGTGTGTTGGGGGTTGGGGGTTTTGAGTAATATTGTGTAAAGGGTATTGTTGGTTATGCTCATTGGGGCTTTATGTGCATTCGGCTGAAGGGACCAGTGTTTTACCGAGCAGTCTCTGCTTTTGCTTCTATAAGCAAATGCTTACATGGCCAGAATGAGGGAGTGAGTGTTTGAGTGTGTGTATGTGTGTGTAGTCCTGAAAGAAATGAATTAACCGGACTGTTTGGAACATTTTTGATGGGAGCTGATACATAACATTAAATGAGTTTGAGAGAGTGAGGAAAATACCATCTGGAAAAACCCAAATGAGTGCCATGAAACTCATGTTGAAGGATTTGGGCCTGTTCTTTTTCAGAGTCGGCAAAAAATTACTTGCAAGGGTGAACGTCCTCGGTAGCTAGCTAGCATGTGTAAGGAAAAATGTGGGTACGTGGGAAGCAATGGCTTCACACGTTGAAGCTAGAAACAGGTGCGGGACAGAACCGGTATGGAGAGGAATGCTAAATTAAAAAAGTTGTTGTAAAACTTGTCTGTGGAGCAGACACATGCTCTTTGAAATAAACCAGTTAAATAAAATCTGTGAATAAATATATGGGGTTGGCAAAATTTCCCTATACTGTTTTCCACAGTTGTCTAACTTATTGTCATCGGCATCTGTTGTGTGACTTTAAAAGGGCTACATGTTGTTGGGGGCCTCCTCATGGCTTTTTGTCTGAAGTCTTTGCCAGGGCACCTCCCTTCTTGTAAGTCTTGATTGGAAAAAGCAGAAAAGGAAAGGTTAAGCCTGCCATAGCCATTTCGTCTATCAGTTGTATTCTCTGGATTGTCTCTTGGAGTTGAAAATGTGTTCAGAGTCGGCCCACCTCTCAGCAACTCCTCTGCTCCCACTTTGGTCCAAGTCCTCACCAGCCCGTGCCAGGGTTATTGCAATAGTCTCTTAACTGCTCTCTTGCCTTCTCCTCCTACCCCTTCTGGTGGATTTTCTACATGGCAGCCGCAATGTTCCCATTAAAATCGGCTCTCAAGGGGGGAAGCAGATTTTGCCCCCCAGGGGTCATTTGACAATGTCGGAAGATATTTTTGGTTATCCAAATGGAAGGGCATTGGTACTGGTCTTCAGTAAATGGAGGCCAGAGATGCTGCTAACCATTCTGTAATGCAAAAGATAGCCCCTGCAACAGAGAATTATCTGGCCCTCAGTTGTCACTCTGACGCTGAGAAATGGCAGATTAAAACATGCCACATCATGTCATTTTCTGCTTAAAATTCTCCAATGGCTCCCAGTTTCAGTAATACTCAAGATCCTTTAACTGGCAAAAGGCAGCCTATATGGTCAAGCTCCCTGTCAGTTCTGAGTTCATTTGCTGTCGCCAGACTCATTTCTTCGCTGTTTCTGGAACACTCCAGACCCTCCACCATTAGGCCTTTGTATGTTGTTCTTGCTGGTGCCTCTGCCTGGACCGTCCCTTGCCCAGAGAGCCACAGTGCTCACTGCCTCACCAACTTCAGGTCTTGCTTTTAATATTCTTACCAGGCCAGGCCTACCTCACTACGTACAACTGCTATCCCTCCAAACTCTCATCTTCTTTGTCCTGCTCTATTGTTTCCATAATATTTATATTACAACTGACTCTGTCATTTCTAATATGTTATGTTTATGTTTCTCCCCACTAGACTGCCAGCTTCAAGGGAGCAGGGATTTCTGTCTGTTCTTGTTTACTGTTGTGTTCCTAGAATCTAGAGCAGAGTTTCTTAACCTCAGTGCAATTGACATTTCGTGCTGGATAATTCTTTGTTGTGGGAACAGTCCTGGACATTGCACGACGTTGACCAGCATCCCTGGCCTCTGCCTGCTAGAGGCGAGTACCACCCTACCCCCAGTTGTGACCACCGGAAATGTCTCCAGACTCTGCCAAATGCCCATGAGGGGCAGAGTCACCCCTGTTTCAGAACAGTTGGCCTAGGACATTGCCTGGCACAGTAATGATTTGTTGTTTGAACAGGTGTTGCTTTCTCCCTGAGGTTTCCACTTCGGATGGGGTGCTTGGTTCCGATTTTGCATTCAACACTGCAGCTGTTTAAAATAGGTATCCACCAAGGTCTCTCCAAAGGGGAGCTTATATGTTCTTCATTTGGGCTAAGCTGAGATGTACAGGTATTTCATGAGAAAAGACAGTTTTGTTCCTAACCCAGACCTCCTGGCCTTTAGGAATGGGAAGCTGCTGGACTTAGATCATGTGAACCCCCTTTTGATCATATTCACTGGCAAATCTATGTTAGAGGAAGATGCATGCTATGAGAAAGGTTCTAAAGAAGAATTGTTTGCAATCCGGTTCCTCCAGCAAGGTTTTTGAAGCCTTTGTATATTCTCCTGGGAATGAGCTCTTCATGGTGGGTGGCAGGGGAAAGGTGCCAAATATCAAGGGTGAACCCAGAATTCACACGTTGGCACAGTCCCATCAGGGAAACACATGTGGAGTTGTTCAGTGTGTTCCTAGCAGTGCAGGAGCTCTCTGTAGTCTTTGGGACCTGAAAACATTTTCAAACATGGTCACATCTCTCAGGTTTAAGGTCCTCTCGTTCAGTTTACTGGGTGTGAAATTCAGTGGCTTTGTAGTTGCTAATGCCCCTTTCCTGGACAGACTTCAGAATTGGCCTAATCTATTTCCAGTTTCTTCTCTTCCCAAAATTTTAGTTATGTTTTAGGTAACTGTTGTCTAACTTCCTGCAAACTAGAAATGGGAATGAGAGTGAGTCTTAGGTTTATTATGGCAAGATAGGATACAGCGGTGGTTCCCAAATGCTGATTTATAGAGAGATGTGTGAAGTTTTCACAGGTTTGTGGTGAAATGAGAAAGACAAAGACTATTGTGTCACACGCACACTCACATGTTTTAGTATAAGGCCGTTGTCATTTCTTGGGTTTATTCTGAGATTTCCTATTAATAATACTCTTTCTGAACCTGTGTGTTCCCCACTCTGTCTTTCCTTCTTATTGCAGGCTGGGACCCAGACACGGTGGTGGTAATCTTGCTTAACCATAAAGCCAAGGGTATTACCCTAGGGAACCCTGAAAAGACAAGGTTAGAAGGAACATGGACATCTGAATGAATTTGGGGAACACAGCTGGCTGTCTGTCTAATCAGCTCGAACTTGTACTTGAAAGAGAAATAAATCTCTCTGATTAAAAAAAATACACTTTTGGGGCGCCTGGGTGGCACAGCGGTTAAAGCGTCTGCCTTCGGCTCAGGGCGTGATCCTGGAGTTCCGGGATCGAGCCCCACATCAGGCTCCTCTGCTATGAGCCTGCTTCTTCCTCTCCCACTCCCCCTGCTTGTGTTCCCTCTCTCACTGGCTGTCTCTATCTCTGTCAAATAAATAAATAAAATCTAAAAAAAAAAAAAAAATAAAAAAAAATACACTTTTATGAAATGATAATCCATTCTTGGCAAAACACAACTGTCAATCTCTTACTGGTTTCTGAGAGTTTTCTTGATTTTTCTGTCTGTCCAATCTGCAGGGAACTGCCAGCATTATTCTGGCAACACTTTAACTAGCTGGGTGACCTTGGGCAGGTTGGGTGACTCCTAACTTCAGTTTACTCATCTGTCTAATGGAGGCCTGCATCCTAGGGGTCTTAAAAACAGTAGCTGTGACGTTGACTGTGGAACAGTATTAGCATGGTGCCAGGCATGTTGTAAGGGTTCAATAAAATGTTAGCAAATGGTGTTCTGGTTATTAGTTATTATTTCTTTATTACTTAGCAGTGAGTCCTGACATTCCAGAAGGTGTTTGCATTTGGTTGTCTTTGGCTTTCTTCCCTAAGGCCAGAGTTGTTGGTGAACAGCAAGTCTCCTAATGAATACTACCACTTAATGAGGTATTCAGATAAGTTTTTTTTTCACATTTTCTATTTTTGATTCAACCCATAAAAATTTACTTATGCTGGTTAAAAAGAAAAGCAGTTGTGGCCTTGGTGCATACGTAAAACCTCACGTTCAGCATGTGTCTGTTGAGCTCTGGTATGTGCAAATTAACACCAATAAACATAGTTAACGTTCATGGAGCACATACCCGGTACCAGCCCCTAGCCTAAGTGTATTTATGTGTGTGGACTTAGTCTTTGCAAAAACTTGCATGAGATGATAATAATAAATAAAAACAATCATGATATTAATTATAATTTTTAAAACTGGTAATTCTTACACAGTGCTTACTCCCTGACAGGATTGCGTCTGTATATTTTGCTTGTATTCAGTTAGTTTTCACTTCAACCTTGGGTGTACGTATTTTTATTATTCTTATTTTTTTTAAAGATTATTTTTATTTATTAGAGAGAGAGAGAGAATGAGTGGTGGGGGGGCAAAGGGAGAGATTGAGAGAGAGAGAGAGAGAGAGAGAAGCAGACTGCCCACTGAGCAGGAAGCCCGAGGTGGGACTCGATCCCAGGACCCGGAGATCATGACCTGAGCTGAAGGCAGACACTTCACCAACTGAACCACCCAGGCGCCCCTTATTATACTTATTTTATAGAGAAAGACGACTAGGGTATAGCAAGTGAACGGGCCTGGATTTAACCTGAGAGCGCCTGGCTCTAGCCCGAAGCTCTTGTCCCCCGGCCTGTGCCGCTGTGTAGGAGGCACTGTGCACAGCCATGGACATGCAGAGTCGCATCGTTCTGTACCTTCTCCAGAGCTCCCAGCAGGTGAAGGAAAGAACACATGGACCCAGCTAAACATATAAGACACAGAGTGATCTTGTGGGGAGGTGGGCATCAGCAATGGGGATTTCATGGAGGAAGGGACATTGGAGGCCAGTTTTGTGAACAGGCAGGGATGTTTGAGTTTGGCCTTGAAGGTCAAGCAATACTCAAGCATTATTTCTCTACAACATTAAATAAAATGTTAGACGTCTTGGAGGACATATCCTAAAATAGACTTCTGGGGGTTTGGGTTGCCTTTTAAATATTTAAGCAGACTCCCATACCTTCCTGATGGTCTGTGAGCACGCGGTGGGGGCAGAGACTGGAGGCACATGGCCGGGTTCAGAGGGAGCCCCCTGAAGTGCTGTGCTCACAGCTTTGCCACTTAACTGCTACCTGTGTGTTCAAGACACTTAGCTTCGAGGAGCCTCAGTTTCTTTAACAGTGAAATGGGGTTAAGAGAACCATTCTCTTACTGTTGGGAGAAGTTTTAAAATGGAGATAATATCTGTAAAAGTGCTTTGCAGAGGGCCAAGCACACGTTAGTAATAGAATTTTTTCTTTTCTACTTTACCATGGTAAAGTATTCTTCTTCATAACAATAACTAAGACACATATAGATTTCGTGAATCTGAGGCAAAGTAGACCAGATCGAGGTGCCTCAAACTGGCAGATGTTCAAGTCTTATTATGCAAATTAGTTTTGTGGTATGATTAGATGGAAAATTTGATTAAAGTGGATTGTAAGTGTTGGTTCTGTATGTTATTAGAGATTTCCTTTTCCTGAGTACTGCTATTTATAGAATTTATTTAAGTGTATGTATGTGTGTGTGTTTTTAATTGCCTTTGAGTTCTGCAGTGCAGTTTGCACAGGCTGATGTTTATATCTGCTCCAGTTGTGCAAGAAGTGGAAAATATCCTTTTTTTAGAACAGGTCACATGTGCTTACTGTCAGGAATAGGACCTCAGTGTAAAAAAATGTATCTTGGGACAAATCAAAGTTACTAAATTTCTCCCTCCAACTGCTTTGTTTCAGAACTGGCAGTATTAGGATAAATAATAGGGGGAAAAAAAACACTCGGCTAATTTTTTTTTTTTGGGCATTTTTCAAGGACAGTAAGCAAAAGTTTCATTTGTTTTGTGTGTGTGTTTGTGTGTTCTAAGTATGAAATGTACTTTGCTGTTAGGTTTGTCTCATCAAAGTAAATTATAAAAATATGTTTGACTCCACTCCAATTATATGCATCATTTGGAGAAAATAATCACAAAGATGGGTCAAAGATATTAAATGGAGTTACTACAGGCTTTTGATATTGTATGGACAAGTTGCAGTTTGTAAGACGGTTTTTGTGGGTCTAGCGAACCATTGTGTACTCTAGGGCAAGGGATTCCTCCAAGTCATGGAATCTATCTTTACGGAGGCAGATGTAGGCTGAGGGCGAGGGGACCTGCAAGCACGTCTGGATCTCTTTTGCAGTTCCCCGCCCCCTTCCTCCTGTTCTCTGTTCCTGAGGTCTTGGGGCGAGGACCAGGCTCCTCCTTTTCTCTAGGGTGGTTCTTAAACATGGCTTCCTTATTTCTTTGCTATGTCTTTCCCTCCTTTGGCCTTTCACGCAGGCCACCAAGAATAAAGGGTGGTGTTCACACGAGACCTTCGTCCTGAGAGTCAGAACTATGAGGTCCTTGTCTTCAAGTGCCCAAATTTCCAGAGGGCTTCTCAAGCAGTGGGCGCTGCCCTGCGTGTGTTGCAGATGATAACCTATTGGTTGTTTCCCACCTGAGTCAGAAGTTGAGCCAGGGGAAGAGTGGGGTAAAGGTGAGAGAAAAACCCACAGGGAAGTAAATGGTACCTCAGAATCATGAGGACCCTAGTGTCCTCCCCAAGATGGTTCTAAAACATCCCTCAGTCACTTTAAGCAGAGGCAGCCTAACTTTGGGTCAGAAGGACCTGGATTTATTTGTTTTTCCGTCTCTCCCTTCTTACAGCAGTTATTTATTAAGCGCCTATGGTGTGTCAGGCTCTGTGCTGGCCAGGGGAATCAAATGTAGAACCAGACAGGCAAGGTTCCAGCTACCATGGCGCTTCCATTTTGGAGATGGAATATAGTTAATAATGTACCAAATAAAGGGACAATATAATTTTTGTTGCTCAATAGGGTGTAATTGATACAGTGTGATTGGGAAAGAAGGGGCTTTTTTGATTGGGTCTGATATTAGGAATGACCTCACAGAGGAGGTGATTTTGAGGCAAGACCTGAATGTCTGAAAAAAGTGTTCAAATCTTGAGGCTACCACTCGCTAGCTGTATGACTTTTGACAAGTTACCCAACCTCTTCAAATGTCAGTTCCCTAACCTCTTGGAATCTCAGTTCCTTCTTTTGTAAAATGGGGCAGTAGCTACCTTGTAGGGCTGCTGTGAAGATAAAAGATATTGCTTGTAATAAAGCAGCTAACATTAGGCTTTACCTCATAGGTGCTCAGGAAGACACATAGGACTGGTTTAAGGTCATACATGAATAGTGGAGAAAAATACAAACATTAATCTTCCCTGTAACTGTTTATAACTTGGTTTTAAGTGTTTTCCTAATGTTGAATGAGTCACAGATTTATGCTTGTCTTTATAAGCCTAACCTCAGACTGAAAGTGGAGATGGGTCTTGTTATTTTTATTATCCTTTCTTTCCTCCAGGATCATCTTACTCAAGTTGTCCCCTTGCTCTTCTCACTGTTGTTGCATTGAGATCATTCATGTTTGACCATGCTTTGCCTAGGAATGGTTTCTGGCTGAATTTTGAATTCAGTTTTGGTATAAAGGAGAAGTCCAAGTGCCCTAGGATTAAAATGAAGACCTTGAGATTCATGTAACACAATATACACGTACACCACGAACAACTCTCATGGAACTCCTGACTTGCAGTTCTGTGTTTCAGCCCCTAGATCATGCTTCCTCTCCACACTGATGTGAAAATGTCAGTGTTGGTGCAGAAATGAAAATCCAAGAAGCCTCTCTTCCCACACAGCACCTCAAGCTTTCATCAGTGTCGACATCTACAGGCAATAGCGTGTTTTTAATTCAACAACTTAAAACAAAAATCTTCAAAGCACTTGAATTCCAGTAGCTGTGTTCTTTGATTCAAGTACTTGTGGAGTGGTGACTTTCAAAAGGAAAAATCCTGGGTCATGGGAGACCAAATATTTTAAATCCAAATGCAGTGAGTTACAGGTCTATGGAGTGCACGGGTAGAATCCTGTCCTTCTATAAGAAAATTGTGGGTTGTTGAGCAACTTCAGGAAGGCATCTGTGGCCTTCACCCTCTCCACCCCCGCCCCTTCCCCAAAGTGGGATAACTTGCTGAATCATTCACATGCATGTGTCTGTTTTCCTCGGTGATCAAAGGCAGAATGGGAAAAGTGCTTGTCTCCACTGTTGGAAATGTAGAATTATTTTTGTAGAACACGTTTTCCTTCTAGGAGACTTAACTTGTTTCGGCGAGAATAAGGCTTGAAGCCGGGAAGATTCATTTAGCCTGATGGCAGAGGTTATATATGCAATTACGAACTGACAGATAGGAATGCTACATTCATTTCGGTACCTTTATTGTAAAATGTTCCTAAATACTAACCAGTTTCAAGACATAGGTTTTTCAGAACATCCATTTCATTTTTGTAACCAGATATTTGAAACTTGGTGAGAGGAAAAGCACGTAGAAGCCTTAAAGATGATTTTCCTGATGAACTTGGAACCTAGCACAGTCCTGAGAAAGCCTACTGGAGGATCTCAATGAGATGTGACCACAGTATTTGTCTTGCTTGCATCTCTCCCAAACAGCTGGAGAGAGTACTCTAAAATTGAGTCCGTGAACACATGCGCAGATATTGTAACAGTCCCTCCTCCAGCAAAAGAATTGGGTACATTTTTGTTTTGTTTTTAGCCTTTGAAGATTTTCAGCAAAAGATGGAAAGGTAGTATTTCAGGGTTAGCTTTGCTTTGTTGTATTACTGAGCCCGCATAACCGCACCATCTAAATTTAGAACATTGGCACCTTGGCCAGTAGAACCCTTTGCAACTAATTTATAATGCTTTTGGCAGAGAATAACTATGAATAAACATGAAAATAGTATTGGTCAGTTAGGGTCATTTACTTTCAAGGGAAGAGGATGACACCAGCCATGCATTCTTGAAAATTCTCTTTATTTATTTTTAAAAGAAGAGTTTGTAGTAGCTTATTAAAACAGTCCCCAAAAATATAAGCAACTAGCATGATTCCTGGTGACATTCCAAATAAAAGTTTGTCCATTTGCTGCAAGGAAACATGTTTAGAGAGTAACTTGTGAGAGAGTGGCACTGGCTTGTGTATTAGACAATTGGTGTGTAGACTTTTTGGAACCATACCTTGCATCATCTTGTCCACTTGTCTTTAGGCAGGTAAACACTAATAATGTTTTATCTAAGTAAATGCTGTATATGTACATGTTAAATGATGGGATCCCGGAGTGCAGTTTTAATGACACTGATTGCATATGGAAGCTTTAAGTCTTTGTTGATTCAGAAACTAACCAGAAGGTTTGATGGCACTTGCTTGGTCATAGCATCATAATCACTGAGAGGCATGATTTAACAGCAGGAGACTGAATGGCAAGGACAATTGATTGGGGTTTGTTTTTGGAGCCAGTGATACTGATTGAATCAGTCATTCTGCTGGTCTAGTGTACCCCTCTTTCTCCCTCTTGGGTTCATATACATGACATTTTCTAATCATTTCTCACTGGCAGCCAACTTGCCTTTCTTTATGTGTTTTCCCTAGTGGACACCTTTAGTTTGCTTGCCTATAATCTCCTTTCCAAATTCTGGTAACAACCCCTTCCCACGTGCTCAGCCCATCTGCTTCAGTTTCGTGGCTCCAGGAGTGGAGAATTTGACACAGGCCTTGCCACAGTTCTTTATCACGGAGATTGGTTTTAGGGAGGTGAATGCTGACTCGTGAAAATGAATCCCAGGATTTTGTTAGGGTGCTAACAGAAGGAGATTTTCTTTTTATTTCCATTGATTTTGAACTTGGGAAGATGTCAGGGTTTAGAATAAAGCCATACCTTGTAGGCAGAGAACAAGCAAGTTCTTTTTTTTTTTTTTTTTTTAAGATTTTATTTATTTATTTGATAGAGACAGCGAGAGAGGAAACACAAGGGGAGTGTGAGAGGGAGAAGCAGGCTTCCCGCTGAGCAGGGATCCCGATGTGGGGCTTGATCCCAGGACCCTGGGATCATGACCTGAGCCGAAGGCAGATGCTTAATGGCTGAGACACCCAGGCGCCCCAACAAGCAAGTTCTTAAATTAGGTTAATGTTAGTTGATGTAGCAAAGTGGTGTGCAACAGTCATACGTGTAAATAGTTCCTTCCTGGCAGGCGGCTTTCCTCCACATGGCAGTTCAAGTACTCACACTCCTTCCATCTTCTGGTTCTCCCTTTGCCTAGGACCCTGGAGTCCTTCATGTTTGGTGGTAGAAAGGAAAAAGAAGAGGAGAAGGCATAACTAAGGTCCGAAAATGACAGGCCTCACTTTTGCTCCAATCCTATGGACACGGACCAGACTCCTGTCCGTGTCTGGATGCAGGGGTGGGAGCTAGAAAATACAGATGCCAGCTGGGCACCGACACCTCTATGCTAGAAAAGAGCATGCATTTTTGGTGGATGGCCAGCCATCATTGCCATGATCCTAGTGGGAGTGTTTCACCTCTGGGTCAAGTTGTGGCTTTCCTTGGTAGGTCTAGTTAGGCCTATCCTGGGACTTTTCTGTGATTTAACCAACAAATTCCTCTTCTAAGTAAACATGGAGACTCTCCAAGCATTTGCATTGTCTGAATCCCATCTTTCTGCAGTGCTTCCTATTCTACATTCATTGAGCAAAATCCCTTGCAACACCAGCCCGTCCACCACCACTACCACTGTAGTACAGTGGCTTTCAAAATGCGGCCCTCAGGCTTGTTAGAAATGCACATTCTCAGACTCTGCTGCAGTCCTGCTGAATCTGACGCTGGTGGTCAGTCCCAGGAGTCTGTGTCTTCATAAGCCCCCCACAGCTGGTGATGCTCACTCATGTTTGAGAAAGACTACCCTAATGCTTTCACCATAAATCCTCTGTCTCCATATTGAGTTGTACTTACCTTGCTGTTTTGGAATGAAAAACTTCCTGGATTAGAATACATTTAGTAAAAAAAATGGGGTGCTGCGTGTTATGGTCAGGCTAGAGGTGATTACTGGCAATAATTCCACACTGATCAAAAACCAAAAACCCAAACCCAACAACTTTCCCTTCTAGAAAGTTAGCTTTCAGATCTACGCTAGTGAAACTAGGGAAGGACTCTTGGTTTTCTAAATGTGGTCTGTGGGTAACTTGGAGTTAATCTAGCTGCACTGCCATAAGGAGCCCTAGCCCACATCTCAAGAGAGAGTTGTGATACAGACTCAACGAGTATGCAGTCACTTGACTGAAAGATTTGGTTGAGAAACAGGGTGATAATAATTTTGAGCATGCCCACATGACCAAATTGTTTTTCACAAAACTTCTGCTGAATAAAATTTGAAATACGGCTTTCGGCCTGTTTTCCCGTCTTAATGAATTCCAGACAGTTTGCAGAGTGCAGGAGCTTCCAAAATGGAGGGATGGACTGCCTGGGACCTGCCAGCATCTGTCTTGTCACAGTAAGGCCATCCTGACTTCCTGGAGTCCTTCCCCTTGTTCTGAATCTCACCGGGCCATTCACTTCTCTGATGGAGAGGTATAGATTGCGACAGGGAAGGCCAAGGCCAAGGTTGTGTCAGACAAATAGAGCCTATAGAAAATTGCCAGACTCCTTTAGCAGGAAACTCAACCTACCCCTAATCTACTTAGACCCAAGCATTTTCGTTTGTTTGTTTTGTTTTGTTTTGCCGTACGCTGACTTTTTCCGGAGAAAAGGCCTGCATCTCTTGCAAACTGGTTAAAAGTCCTAACCAGTGGAAGTCTGAAGTTTTGGGTTTAACCTTCAGAAGATGACAGATTCTTTTAACCTAAATTCCAATTTGACCACCTATTAGCTTTTTTTTTTTTTTTTTTTAAATCATTGGGCAAGTTTTTCTTGTAGCTTCTGTTTCAGTAGCGGGCTAAATGGGGCTCATGGACATTAATGTAGTAGTAGTGCGAATTAAAAGAAATAGGTGGGTAGAGTGCTCAGCCCGAAGCCTGGCTCTTGCTGCTTAGTATCTGGTCCCCGCATTCTGGTTCCCTTTGTATCCGTAGTATCAATAAGGGTTTTGACTTGAAATGACTTTTTAGCCAGCAGGTCAAGAAGAGGGCCATAGAAGAGAAGGGGGAGGCCTTAAGTGATCCCTATGCTGGAGAATCCGTGGCAGGATCTTTGAGTTGATGCAGGTCAAGTAGTGGTGAACTGTGGGAAGCCTAGCAGGGAGGTTTTTAAAGATGGCACCTACTATTTACAGGTAAGACGTTCCTTTTGTTGCCAGAACAATCTTTGTCTTTATCAACATGTTGCCTTTCATCATAATTACAGATTGTAGCCAGGTAGAAGAGTAAATAATAAGATTCACTGATTGAGATTTCACAACACCGAGCAGTCTAGCAGTCGAGCTGGATCGCTGTTTCCACACGGGAATCTGTCATTCCTGTCAGCTTTCAACTGTGCCTCTAGTGAGTGCCTGCCTTGTCTTTTCACATTTAACCCTGCAGCCTCTTCATACAGCTGTCTTTATCCAAAGGAAGCCATAATGCCCTGTATTCCTGAACCTCAAAATCTTTATATCTTTTACTCTTTTAGGATTTTTCCCTCCTTGTAGCAATGTATAGCTATTTTTGAGACGAGAGCCTAAGTTTTAATTTTTTTTCAAAAGAATTGTTTATTTTGTGCTTGCTTTTTACCCTTTATTCTGAATTTTCTGAAAACTTGATTGTTCTAGTCTTTCGCGTCTGTATGGGCCATTCCAGTTAACCAAGTGGATTTCCATCCACTGGTTAAACTGATCCTGTGATAAAACTGGAATATTTTATCCACATCAATATGATAGTTTCCTTGTCTTTTATTTTCCTACCTTTATCAAGGTATAATTGACAAGAGTTGTATATATTTAAGGTGTACAACTTGATGTTTTGGCAAACGTATACCACGGTCAGATAGCTTGCTTTTCTTGAGCCTCAGAAAATTTCTCCCCCAAACCAGTGACTGAACTGGTCACTAGAAAGCAGAAAGGGGGATTAGCCCAAATGATAACTGTCTGTCTCAGGAGAAAAGTATGCATGACAATGTGCACATAAGTGGATGCCTTCATCATTACAGTTCTGACGTGTTACCTGGATAACGAGGTTACCGGCCTCATCAGGTTGCTGTGAAGATTCAGTGAGGTACCGAGAGGATTCCCTGTAGGAAGGGTGCTGTAGATGCCAGCTCTCTGCTGGTGCCCGATGGCCCTACTCTTCCTGCTGCACGACCATGAAGCCTGTGTCGGCCCGCGGTGCGCCCCTGTGTTACAGCTGGCATCATTGCCGTTAGAATTCAGGGGTTCGCATAAAACTCCATAGCTTCAAACCCCTCAACCCTCAGTTCTCGAAAGTTGGGAATATATGCAGCAAGTTTTCGGACACGTGCTTACACTCATTTTTCTCCCAGAAGTTTGCCAGGCCACTTCCCCCAACTCTCAGCTCTTGTGTGCAGAGGAATGGCACTAAATTGATTCACAATTAATGGGAGACATGTTTTATAAGAATCCACGCACACATTCATACCAACACATACTGGATTCTCAAGGCAGCGTTTTTCAGAGTATTTGCATCTTTTCTCTGGTATTGTCATGACTAATCAAAATTTCACTCTTGGTTAAACAATTCCTGTCCTGAATTTTATAAAGAAGCAGAGAAAATGACATTTTTCCTCTTTCCATGTGATTAAAACACACACACACACACACACACACACACACACACACAGAGGCACGAAAACATACACAGAAGCAAAACATCATAGAGTTAATGCTCACATTGGTGAGAGCCAGTGTGCTCTGAGAAGTCATGAACACAGGGGAAAATGAAGCCTGAGAAGGCTAGTCAGATGTGGACAGTCTGATGCATTTTTGTGAGCGAGCAGGATGAATCAGCTGTGTAGGACGGAGTTGAGAGTTCACATACCCATACGTAGGGGAAGAGCCAGCCTTTGGAGATGGACAAGGCAGTTTTGGAAGTTTTCAGAATAGATTTGTTTCTTGGGCATCTTAAGTAGGTGGATGTTAAGATATCTAACACTTAACATTATTTTTTCAGAGTCATGGTTTGGGAATGATTTGCAAAATCCTTGGGCCAATGTTCCTTGCCCTAGGATGTAAAATGATTTTCAGTAAATATTTATTGAGCCCACTGTGGAGTCAGGAGATAATGTTGAGCATAAACCTTTGTCACTTTTGACAAATGGGTGGCCACCAAGGGATGGCGTGGAACCTAGATCAGGCCTTCAAGGGCCAGAGGAACTCTTTCTGGGAGTGGAAAAGAGCCCACTTGCTGGTCACATCAATTACCCTGTGAAAGAAATATATTTTAAACTGATATTCACTGAAGACAGTCTTTAGCTGTCACTTCGTTTGACACTGTTATTTAAAAGTTAATGTGTATTTTAAGAAATCAAGCATCTTCTGCCTATAAATAGGCTGATAGGTGATACTTATTTTATTGTCTGTCAGTTCTTACTTCAAAGAGGCCCAGTGGGAATGGGGAATTTCATTGAGCATCTCCAGGATCCAGGATCGCGAGTGCCAGATAAATCATCACTGAATAGGGGCGCCTGGGTGGCTCAGTCGGTTAAGCGTCTGCCTTCGGCTCAGGTCATGATCTCAGGGTCCTGGGATCGAGTCCCTCATCAGGCTTTCTGCTCAGAGGGGAGTCTGCTTCTCCCTCTCCCTCTCCCTCTCTCCTCTCCCCCCTCAAATAAATAAATAAAATCTTTAAAAATAATCACTGAATAAAAATAACCCAACGTTTCTGGTGTGCAAGAAGGGATCAGTACCTTTTGGGAACTCCATTAAGCTCTTTCAGGAAAGTGTGTAAGGAATTATCTTGACTTTTTTTCTTATTAGCTGTGGGCCCTTAAGTTTTTCTGAGGCTCAGTTTTCTCACCTAAACTAGGGGGGTGGTAGTGTTCCTTCTTGGCATAGCTGTGAAGGTTCTAGAAGGTCATGTGTGACATGCCTAGTGTATGTAAATGCTCCATTAAGTTAGGAGGGCCATCAGTGTTGTTGCTGCTGTGGGTGCTCAGAGATGAAGTAAGTATGCAGTCAGTCCTTGTTATTCACGGTAGTTATGTTCTATAAAGCCCCTGTGAACATTTAGTCAGAGAACACTACACCATTGCTCTTAGAGGACAAGCACAGTATGGTTCCTGGAAGTCTCTGGTCACAACATTTTTGTTAACTAACTAATACCTAACTTTGTTTTGTGTGTGTTTCTATGTAAGGACACTTTATTTAATATGTATCACTGGTTCATTAATGTTGAACTCAAGGCCAGCAGTGCCGTAAGTCATGCCTGGTTGAACCTTATCTAACTACCACCTGTACTTCCTGGGTAAGGCACGTCACAGCCTCCTCATGCAGAGTAACACTGGATAGCATGTCAGCACTAGTCTTGGGGACTGTCTTAAATGGTGAAGTCACCTACAAAAACACAAAAATGCAGAAAGCATGGCAGTAAATAAACCTTGGAAAGGACGTTTGTGTACTGTATGAGAACTGGAGCAAGTGGGCAGCCTGTCACCTTGTTTGATGTCAGTTGGGAATGCATGCGTTGGATGACTCAACTTTTTCACCTCCTGGCGTGTATCCACAAATGAGCACAAAATGCTGCAAATATTGATTTGGGGGTTTCAAGTAAATTTTAGCGAGTAGGTGACTTCGCAAGTAGGGGATCCACAAACAATGAGGGTTGGCTGTATTAAAAAATTGTTTTCGTCAGTCTTTCTCTAGAAATTCTTTCTCAGAGCTTAAAAACATGCTCACTTGGGAAAATATTTTCAGACACTGTTTGCTCTAACATTATTGTGTGTTATCCGTGAAACCACATTGATGAAGCTTTTCTGAGGACCCGATCTTCCATTTTTACATTTATTTGCCAATAAAAATGGCCCCTTACATCCAAATTTTTGAAGTTGCGTGGGACTGTTCAGAAATGTTACTTTTTATTTTGGTATATTTCAACCGTTCTTTAGGAAGTAGAGTATGGGAGTGGGGACCTGGAACGAAAGCAGAGATACTACGTGGTGAAGAATCCAGAAGAAAGCGGTAGGATGATGTAGAAATTACAGGGTAAGGGTGTAGGAAGTTTTTGAAGAAACTAGGCTCAGCTTACTTCTCAATGTATTGCAAATTAGCATATTATAAGGATCGGCAGTTGTTATTGTTATTGGAACCATGTCATTGTTATAAACATTACCTGAGTACTTATTGGGAGTGCTTGGAATTCTTTTGAGGAGAGAAGAAAAGACTTATTTTTAGTGGGTCCAGTAGTTTAGGTGGCCTAGGAGGCAGATCACATAATTTAATAACAACAAAGAAACCCAACAGCAGTAATAGTAATAGCAGCACTTAGCATTTTTCAAGCCCTTACTATGGGCCGTGCCTTGTATTGATGCTTTCAGCTCTTACACTTTGAGAAAACGGTCTCACTAGGGTTAAGATAATGAAAGTTGCCTGTTGTTTTGCCTTTCATATGTAGCCTGCCTTGTGCATTTTCATACTGTATTTATGTGTAGTATAAAAAGAATAGCTTGTTTAGTTTATCTTTGTGTGTGTGTGTGTGTGTGTGTGCATGTGTGCACGTCTGTGTGTGTGTCTCAGTCCTGGGATCAGGAAAGTACCTATGTAAATTTTTTCCCCAGGTTTTTCCTGTTAGAAAAGTCAAGAAGCTGAAGCAGAAGGAAAGAGTAATTGAGATCTAGCTGAATTACAAACATATTAAGGAACCTCCTATCTACCAGATACCGTGTTAAACATTTAAAATGGCTTGTATAATTTAATTCTAATATGAGGTAGGTAGGATCCCATTTTATAGATGAACAGACTAAGCTTGGCTGTCTTCAGTCACTTGCCTAAAGCCATTCAAATCAGGGTGGAACCAAGACTTACACGGGGGACTGTCTGACTTCAAAGGTCACCCTCTTAACTGCCCTACTGCAGTTGTTACTGTGTATATTGGGGTACAGAGAGGGAGGCAGGATGGGAAGTGTTGAGGGGTGACCGCTCATGTTGATTTTGGAATAGAAAGAGGACCAGGTTTCTGATGAAGTAAAGACAAGAGACTCTGGGTGTGGTTGAACATCTAAATCCAAGATAAATAGGTCTATCTATTAAAGGTAGTCCTTTGTTTTCAAAGCTGTTTCTAAAGAAAGAAAGGAGTTAGGTGCTGAAGGCTCCAAGAAAGGTAGCAAAAGGTGGGATGGTGGACGCTTAATTATTCACAAGGGTATGGTATGTAAGGTGTAGATGTTCCTCATTCCTCATTAAAGATCTTCAGATTTTCCTTGCTGATGACATCAAGAAGTCTTATCTACATACCTGTACTTATGGTCTGCCACTGAACATCGAGCTCCTAACATCTTGATGTTTTTCACTTATCTTTCTTTCCTTATCTCTCCCTCCCTCCTCAACCTGGCTCGTTAATTGCTTTTCCTGTGTGTCTTCATAAAGTTGTAGCCAGTTTATTCCATTCTGGACTGTTTATCTTTGAATGCCAAAGGTCTTGAAACATCATAATGTTGTGTAATGAACATAACTTCTGCCTTGCCATGTGGGTGTTAAGAGCATTAGTCATTGCAAAGTATTGAGTTAAATATTTTCAATAAAAGGATATAATGATCTAATAGAGAGGAAGAAGTTATAAAAATACTAGTTGGTGGCTTTAATGGTGAGCTATATATTTAGTGGGTTCCGTCAGCGATGGGCTAGACACTCATAGAATGAACATAAAAACATTCTTACTCCTTATTAGTGGGAGAGGAGAAAGACCATTGGTAGGGAAAAAAAAGCACTCGATTCCTATACATACTGAGAGAAAGGTAAACCATCTGAGTTTCCAGTGCTTCTGCTCTTGATTCACTTCCTCACATGCATCTTTAATGAACTACCACAAGAATTGTTGGAGATTTCCATGAGGGATACACAGTAGGGACTCCTGGGCTGCATCTTGTTGGAAAGCCCTTAGCTTTGTATTCATTTCTTCTTTTTTTTAGAGAGCCATCAGGGCATCCTTGCAATACCATCAGAGAGCCAGGGACTTCCTGAG
Organism: Ursus americanus; assembly: GCF_024610735.1. Classification (NCBI taxonomy): domain Eukaryota; kingdom Metazoa; phylum Chordata; class Mammalia; order Carnivora; family Ursidae; genus Ursus; species Ursus americanus. The sequence goes on along the minus strand of NC_142140.1, from coordinate 21,707,343 downwards.
CAAATGAGGTGTTTCTTTACCTGTGGAGTTGATTTTATGAAGAGTTTTGGTCAGCATTAGTCATTGTGAAACTATGTACGGGCTGTCCTGGTTTATCTGTAGACATCTCCCTGTGGCAGAAGATTGAATCCTCTTCTCTCCGTGTCTCTCTGGGCATCTAAAGATGTTAGAGGTATCCTGGTTTGCTTCTTGCTGGGCAGTGTGTAGTAGGTACTGGCCTTCTCTGATGGAATATTGCTTACATGTGTGGTTATCGGTGTAACAGGTTGATGTGCTGTCTTATTTCCTGGGCTTGGAAGTTTACGCTATGTGCTAACTCTCCTTTACCTTGCTGGCTGGCCCTCTTCGGTCATTCCAGTAAACAACTTGGGAGCTTAATATGTTTTCTTCCCTGGAGAGGCTGTACACCAGGAGATTAATGTCAAAATAGAGGGCCTACACTCTGTCTATGGCCACCACTAAGAAATTTCTCAACAAGACTGGATGGTTTTTCAAAGGAGGTCCAAATCAAAATATCTCACTAAAGGGAAAAAATTGTTTTCCTTGTATGCTGTCTTCTACAAATGGATAATTATTTCCATGATCACGTTAGGAAGTTAAGCCATTTTTGGAGTTGGGGAGTGTGTGGAGGGGAGATCTGTTTTCACCCGATTTCCCTGCATTCATGATGATATTTTTGGAAGGATTATTGATCTCTAGTCCTCCTTTGTATGATTTTGAATATGATCGTCGTCATTATTAACTGAATCCATAGATAAAGAGGCAGTTTTGAATGGGAGCCAAGTAACCTGTTGATGTAAAGTCTGTTTTACCTTTTATGATTCCCGTCATTAGCGCCTCCCTCTTTCCTGGCTCAATCCCCTGTCATTTTAAGTAGGCAGCAATTACTGGTTTGCTAAAGAAGCTGGCTCCTGCTGCCAAGGATCCTATTAATTATCACTCTATCTCTAATTTAGCCTTCTTAGCGTTGAGAGAAGGTGCATGTAAGCGTGTGGCGGGGCAGCTGCAATCGCATCTTCTTTGTAATAATCTCCTTTCGGAGACGGTTCCGCGGACTCAATGTTCAGCCAAAGGGCCCAGGCGGCCCTGGTGAGTGTTTTCAACTCTCTTATATAGGTTGTTCGGTAGGTCAAGTTTGGGGTGGTTTTCTTCTCCCTTTGACTCTGACCTGAGTAAAACGCTGGTGGTTGGCATTTACGTAGGGAATTCAGCCTCACTCCCGGTCCGTCTGGGAGCTCGGATGGGATACCTCGAAAGCACTTCGGTGGTTTCCCCACAAACGAATTTCTCTACCTGGGAAAAGGAGAGCGTGGAATTGATCCTATGCCTGTCTTCAAGAAGGTAATGCAGACGCTAACGAAAATAACTCAGTTGACAGTTCCTTGTATAGCAGATTTTTTAAAAGAGACTGATCTTTATACAATACTGAGTCTTGGTTTCTTATCGCTCATACATGGCTGGATGGCTTGCTGTTTGTTTTCAGAAATGTTCAGTTCACTTGTTTGAGTGAACCTTTTTTTCAGAAGTTCCACTGGATCATTTGATTAGGTTTGGAGTGCGGAAGCTTCCTTTTCCACTTTTTTTTTTTTTGTTATTTTTGGCAGTGGTGGTGTTTGAAGCTGTTGAAGTGATTCACTGCAAAGTGAATTAATTTTCCACATCTTCAAATGTGTTTTCCAGTCGCCCCCAAGTTTCTTTTCCCCTCTCATATGATTCTGCAGTTGTAGTTCTGTCGTTCTTGTTCTTGCCGGATCAAATATAAATGCTGATGTCACTGAATTTCTTAAATTACAGCTGGTGGGGATTAACAGAAATTGTAAAAGAATACCACTTCCTCATTTTGCTCTTTTCTTGACTAATTATTGTCCTTTCAAGTCCTGTAGGAGGATGGGGATTTGGAAGTAAGTTCTGTGTCCTGAAGTCAGAACAGCAATTTTCATTTTCCTTTTTTTTTTTTCCTGTTAAATGTTATTTTTCAAAAATGATTTCGGGTTAAGGATGCTCCTTGCATATGCCCTTTATTAACCCTGGCCGACTTGCCCCACTCATGATTTTGCACACTGGGTTGTCATCTATCCTGGGTGAAGGGTTTTGAATACTTCCCTTAAGTAAGTTTCCTTATATAGAATATTTTTACTCAACAGTCTTTTGCCAACTCCAGACAGTTACTGGTATTAGGTGAAGGGTTGTGATTCATTTATTATTTTTTTCCAGAGCCCTTTGTTTTTCAAGGAATGCTGAGTTCTGTCCCCACTGTTTTTTTGTTTAGAATCTGTATGTTCTTTCTGAGAGTTCTGTTTGCTTGACACCCTCAAACATTTATTTTTCTACCTTTCTAGTCCTTCTTCTAGCAGCTGGAGCCTGGGGCCCAGGCTTTCCTGTCCTTCTCTTCGTGGTTTGAGTGATGGCTCTCTGAACCTTATCCTGAGAGTTCTCTGGGCTTCTGGGCGGGCCATCGGGGGCCACCTGGAAGTGTGTGTAAATGGTGGCCGAGCCACGCACGGCGGTAGTATTGATCGAATTGCAGTCCCGTGGAAACAGAAATAGAAAGGCTTCAGCATTTGCACTTTCCTCTGGTGGTGTTTTTGCTTATTTTGTGTATTTGGAAAAGGCAGCCGTATGCAAACTGCTGACTTACTATTTTCCCTGGAATGGAAACCATTTGGATTATTTCAATGAGTTTTAGCTAAGATTTGTTTGTTCACAGTATTAGTTTTGTTTTCTGGTGTCCTGTTTAGAATAAGACCAGAATGTGTCTTTTTACTTTATGGAAATAAGTGCTACTTGGTGACTTGAGATTTTGCAAACCAACGTGAATTTGAAAAATTACGTTTACTTCAGAGTCAAAGTGGAAACTCTTCAGTGAAAATTATAGATACTTACATATTTACATTTTGGGTCACTTTGTTTGAAAAAAATTTTTTTTGATTAAATTATTTACGATTTCAGAGCAGTCTCTTTTTCTGGTGACTTTTTCCCACTAGTTAATTTTTCTAGTTTTTAAGGAGAAAGTGAGATTAAACAGAAGAATTACGGGATAGAATCACATGTTCTACACTATTTGATGTAAGATGCAAAATGGTGACTTGTATTCTTCTGTTGTCTTTGAGGACAAAATAAACTAGTTGAACTTTTAGTGATTAGATTTGGATTAGGAATAAAAATCGAATTTCTTTACTGTAAGAACTATTAAGTTCTGGTTTGAGTTCCTGAGTATAAGTTATGATTGTTCAGTCTCTGGAAAATGTGTACTGTAAGATCTGTATATTCTTAGCCAACACTTCCTTCCAACATTGTGATGTTAAATTCTTGGAATTGAGATGAGTATGGTATAGATATATGCAAAATATTTCAAATATCACCATGGAGTTTTTGTTTAAATGTGAATTTCACTAAGTTTGGATAAATAGAATAAAGGTGGAGAAAGAAAGAAGAGTTATGAATCGGTTTAATTGTTTGGAATGAATTATTTATTTTTAAAGAGTTTTTATGTTTATCTAGGAAATGTCACTCCATATAAGAATATGGGAATTTAATAGTTGAGGGGAGGTGGGAACTGGAAACATATCATAAGGTAGTAAGAGGAAGTGTGGATGAAGCCTCGAATATATGGTATATTTTACTAGGTTGATGACTGTGAGAGTTTTTGTTCATTTTATCCCAGCAAGTGGTACCATGCAAGAACTCATAGCTACTGAATACATGCTTAATGAATGGATGTTTTGGGAGCCTGGTTTCAGGCCCAGTTGTGCCGCCAGCTGATCGTGTGACCCCGAGTTAACCACTTGTGAGGACTCTGTCTCCTCCTATGTATGGTGAAGGGTAAGGACTAGATCTGGGTGGCTGTGTGTTACTCTGCTTCTTCTCCCCCCAGCTACACCATGGTAGAGGTTGCCAATGATCACCTTGCTCTGTTCCATGATTCCGGGAGGAGCCTGAGGCCCTTCTGAATTCAGTGTACCAGGCTTTCACAACTCATCATGGATACTAGAGTGCAAATTTATTTGTTATCTCAGAAGTACCTTCTCTCTGAGGTCCCTCACTATGGTTCCTTGTTTTGGGGTCATTTTCTTTTTGATACCTCAGGCCCACTTATCGGTAGGAAGTATTCTGTGAAGTTCCTTGGTGAGCAGGTGTTCACTTAAACAACGCAGTAACAGCAGCATACACCATTGTCTCTCCTTACAATAGTTTTTCTGGTAGAGTTAGCAGATACAGATAGATCTTAATGAATGGGTCCAGACCATATTTCTCCAGTCAAGCGAGATATCAAGAAATGATTAAATTAGCAAAGGTTTTCACTTTTACTCTCCAAAGCTCACTTATCCATCTAGGAAGTGATTTTTTTTTAACACCTACTACATGCCAGACATTACGCTAGTGCTGAGATGGCTGGCCCATAAGGCGTGAGCTCTGCCTTATAATTCAGAGCAACATGAATATGATGCTAGGTTTGTAATTGTACCCTTGGGGACAAAAGATGGAGGGGTCACTTCCTCTGGGGGGAGAAGGGTAAAGTCTTATAGAAATGAAATTTGAGTTCATTATCAAAATTTGACTGCCACGCAGATGAGAGGAGGGCATCCAGGTAGATGGGAGAGACAGAGGTATAGCCCACTGTGGTGCCTTTGGGGCTGTGTAAGCTTTTGAGTGTGACTGGAGCACCAGGGAGCGTGGATGGATTGAAGCAGAGGAATAGCACTCTGGCTGCCAAATGAAGAATGGGTTGGAGGATGGCCAGATCTGGTGTCACGAAGGCCAGTTAGGATGGTTCTAGCCTAACAGTCTCTGTGAGAAAGGATGATACACACACACCGGTCAGCCCTAAGAGCAGTTGAGATTGCAAGAGGATGCAAACCTCAGTCCCAGATTTTAAGGGCAGTGAAGGCAAAGGCAAGACTGCGTGCGTACTGCTTACTAGTGACAGTAGTGATTGCTCGTTCATTTATTCGTTCATAGTTGGATGCCTCTTCTGTACCACACACCTGGGAAATACAGTGGTCAATAAAGCAGACGTGGTCCCTCCCCTGAGGGAGTCTGTATTCTAATGGGAGACGTGGTCAAGTAAACAGACAATGGTATATTACTATACATTCTTTATAAGTTATGTGAAAAGAATTCTAAGTGTCCATCCTATCCACAGACCCACCACTCTTTTACTTAAGCTAACTCATACACTGACCATCATGCTCTCTGGTTCCTATAGTGGATTTTGAGGGTAAAGTGAGATAAGCATTGTATTGTATATGCCTTGCATTGCACATGCTTACACACACACACACACACACACACACACACACACCAGTTAAAGAAATCTTCGGTTACTCCAGAGGTAGACAAGCACCTAGAATAAGGCATATGAGGGTTCCTAAAGGTCAGTCTGCTCCAGGTAAAGCTCCAGATATCTTCTGACATTTCCTGAACTCTCACGTTTTACATGGAATAATCCTGGCTGTTGAGTTCCAGATCCAAGAAGAAGCATTGTGCCTTGGTGGTCCTTGTTGCCTTTGGTGGCTGCTTCAAGTTGGCCTTCATGTCTGTGTTCCAGGTTATTTCCAATGTTTAAGATTCCTGTGCAGTAGCAAGAATTTGCCTCAGGGCAGCAAGACCGGTTGACATTAGATAAGTGACTTATTTTAAAGAGCTATTTTGGTACAGAAATGGCAGTAACAACAAATTCTTCCCCCAAACATAAATCTCCACATTCTCCATCCAACTCAGGAGAATCTCTTGATTATAAGGAGTCAAAATTTAGCTGGGGGAATCTGATAAAATTCCAAGGAAGCCATTCTAGGTTCAAACACTGTTCTTTGAAGATGAAGCATTTTGACTTACTACAATGATAATTGCAGCTAGTAGGTGGGAAGTGCACTTTTTCCATTTTGCCTGGCTTGCACAGGTGGTATATTGTTGGTGCTAAAACTCTGGAGTCAGACTGTCCTAGGCTTGAATTCCAGCTGCACTGATTAGCAGCTGTCTGAATTGGGCGAATCCCTGAGTCTCTTTTTCTTCACCTGAAAATGAGGTCATGGTTAAGCTTGTAAGCCCTTTTGTTAAACTGCCTGGGTTTGTATCTCTGCTCTACTATTACATGACATTGGGCAACTTGTTCTCTTTGTAATTTGCTTTCCTTATCAATGAAGTAGTAGTAGTAGTAGTAGTAGTAGTAGCAGCAGTAGTAGTAGTAATAATTCCTACCTCATAAGGATGTGGTTAGAATTAAATGAGACAATGCGCATAAAGCGTTTGGTGTTGTATCTGGTAATGGTTAACACCCAGTGTTACCTTACTTAGTTATTTTTCTTACCATGATTATAGTGAGCATTTTAAATTTTCTGTAATGCTATTTGATGACTTATATTCTTTTTGAAAATTAAGTCTTTATAAGCTGCATATGTGCAGTCCTTTTTCCTTCTTTAAAACTGGAGACTCAGAGCACCTGGGTGGCTTAGTCGGTTAAGTGCCTGCCTTTGGCTCAGGTCATGATCCCGGAGTTCCATGATCGAGTCCCGAGTTGGGCTCCCTGCTCAGCGGGGAGCCTGCTTCTCCCAATGCCCTTACCCACTCGTGCTCTCTCTCTCTCTTGCTCTGTCTCTCAAAAAGATAAATAAAATCTTTAAAAAAATAAAATAAAATTGGAGACTCAATACAATTTCAAGGTTTGGAGTAGGTTGCCAGATTAAATACTGGATGTCCAGGTAAATTTGAATTTCACATAAACAAAAAATAATTTTTTAGTATAAGTATGCCCCAGATATTTCATGGGATACTTATACTAAAAACTATTCTTCATTTATCTAAATTCATATATAACTGGGCATCTTATATTTTTATTTGCTAGATCTGGCAACTCTAGTTTTGGGGTAAAACTTACCCCTTCACCTTCTCATCCATTTTTTTACTGAGATAGATGTATATGGATGCTTAGACAAGCATAATGAATGATACCTTTAGAGCATGAGCAGAGAAATAGTACCCAAATTTGATGGACTATCCCCTAGTATCTCTAGTAAATCTGTCTCCTAATTCATAGAAGCAATGGGACTATCGAATTGAGATTATGTTGACGCCTGAGCATATAGTGCAAAGTTGCTTGAAAATTCTGAAATGTTCTAGTGTTGGTTCTACCCAGAGGGAACTATTAATAATGACACATTAATGGGTAGGTGTGCATTCCAGAGAATCCTGAAAACATAATCATCTTTCAAGGAAATTGCCTCATTACTCTTTGAGTCGCTGATCTAGGGAATGTCATTTCCTATGGCTGGCCTGGTTTTCCAGGTAAGAAAATAAACATATTGAGTGGTTAGATTAGTAACTTAGAATAATTTTATTGTACTTACAATTTAAGTTAATTTTTAGGTAGGTTTGGTCCTTAAGCTATTAGACCGTTTGGAGACTTTGAAAGAATTAAATCCAAGACTGAGATCCTTTCAATTCAGCCACTATTTACAGAGTATCTGCTGGGTGTAAAGCAACTGCATTGGGGTAGAGAGGAATTGCGAAGATAGCTCTAGCCTTCAAAAACCTTAGTGTTAAATGGAGCAGCAAGGTCAGGAACAATTATGACAAAAGACAGAATACATAAGGGCAGGGTCTAAGGCAACTGAAGTCAGGCCCCGGATGGTTGAATGTAGGAAGTGATCAATTCTGAAGAACAAGTGAAGTAGGAACGTATTATATTAGGAATGGCTTCCTAGAGGTTCATATGTGAGAGGACTCTTCAAAGATGGGAATGATTTCATTTGGGAAATCCAGGTGTAGGCTTAGCACTAACAAAGACATGGGGGTGGACACATATATTATTTAGACTCAACAAAAAAGTATACAGCATGGCAACTGGCTGCGACCTCTTCTCTTATGAGTGACTGTTTCTGGTCTAGAATTTCCGGATCAGAAACTTGACTTTATGTAGGTGGAGCTGGATTTGTGCCATGTTGGTTTCTTAAATATTTATTGTGCACCTGCTGTTGCTATGTGTGCAGTGGCCAGAGGGACTTAAGCAAGTTTAGACACTCTTTCAGTTGGTCACTTAAAACCAACTGAAAGTCAGTTTATTTAAATATTTTTAAATGAAATGAACATTTTTTTTTTTTTTTCCTGAAATGCATTCCCGGTTATCTCTGCTTTAAACTGGGCAAAAACAACAGGAGGATTTCTCACTGGGCAGTCTGACTTTGGGTATTTGCTTAAATGACTTTGAAGGCCAACTTAACTCATTTCCTGTCGGGATGACACTGGTTTATTAGACTTGGCCCAAGTCAGAGTTAATAGCTGTAATGGTTTCGAATGGTCCCAAATGATTCTCCTGCAGTGTGCCATTAGCAGATGGGGAGGGTTCCGCAGATGATATGCAACACGCACAGCCCTGCTTCAGCCATAGGAGATGGAAGGGAGGAACTGTTCCCAACTTAGATGTAGCTATGGACATTTGGAATCCTGGAAAGGAAGAGTTACTATTGTACTAAATACTAAAGTGTTTTGCAATAGTTCTTTCCTAGTACTTTTTGGTTGTTGTTGTTTGAAATGATTACATGTGAAATGAATGCCATTTAAAAATGGCCCCAGCATTCAGAACTTGTTCAGATCACCCAACTTCTCCGGCAAATGAATTAAAATATGCTAGGGTGTTTATGTTGTAAAGGGATAATAAGGCATGTCCTGAAGAGCAGTGGACTGGCAGCTTGCCCAGTGCCTGAGAAACACTACTAAGACTTTGGAATGGAAAAGTCCAGTCTTCAGTTGGCGTGTGTGTGTGTTGGGCTGTAAAGCTCAGAATTAAACTGGAAATTAGCATGCAGTGACCCCTGGTATTTTATTTTTGTTAATTAGGAATCTTTCAAATTCTGACAGGGAGTGCTTTGAGGCTGGTGGGGTGAGATGAAGCCCGGATGTAAACCTTTACGGGGTTCCTATGCATGAAAGAGCGTCACCTGCTTATGTCCGTTTGAGTCTGTGCGACTATTGTTATTTATTTATTTATTTTTTTCCTTCATGGCTGGGCCACATATTATGTAGTTTTAATATCTACCCATGGTTCTTACCGCCTTATTTTTGGCCTCTCTTAATATCTTCCTTTATATATCTGTCATTAAGTTATAATTGAAGCTTGGTGTTTTATATTTAGAATGATGCATGGAGGTTTAGCTGTGCCAGCCATTCAGGCTTAATAGCAAATGTTGGTTCATGCCAGAAAGTTCTTGAAATCTGGTCTCTTTTTTGGGATGTCCAATCTAAGCAAACAACCCCTTTTTACTCTTAAGCTGAAGGCCATGGGGAAGCAAGTCAGAAGAGTCTTCTGTATCTATATATGTATCTATACATGTAAGAGCGTCTTGTTTCTGATTAAAAAAAAAAAAAATTGGCTTGCTAGTTCACTCTTTAACCCAGAGTCACGCAGCCTCGAAAGCGGCTGCTTTGACAAGTCTTCCTATCACTTCGTTTCTTAGTTTACTGACTTTCACACAGGGTATCAGTGAATGCCAGCTCTAGAGTGGGCACATAGTGATGGCAGATGACACCCAGGCCACAAGCTGCTTCCCAGGGGCTGCCAGACACTATCAGACATTTCACAGCTCCTGAATTCTCTGGATTTGGGCCACTTTTGAGCTCCATCCATCAATCCATATAACCAGTTATTCAGCTAATATTTACTGAGGTTTTAGTGTTTGCTAGGCACCCATCTAGATTTTAGGAGTGGAGCCGTGAACCAAACTGCTGAAAATCCTTATACTCATGGAGCTTACATGTGGGGGAAGGGAGGGCTGTAGAAATAAATACATACGTCAGTAGTAAAATATATACTATGATAAAGGGTGATAAGTCCTGTACAGGAGTTAAAGCGTGGTTGGCTTTGGGGTGACTTGTAATTTAAAATTGAGTAGGCAAGGGAGGCCTTCCTGAGAAAATGACATTTGAGGAAAGATCTCGAGGAGGTTAGAGAGTGGGTCACGCTTGCATTTGGAGGAGAAGCTCAGCAGACAGAGGGAAGGATAAGTAACATAGACCCTGGATACGAGTGTACCCCATTCAGGATCAGCATGATGGCCGTAATGGCTGGGACAGGCTGAGCCAAGGGAAGAGTGATGGGAAAGGCAGGACATGAGGTCAGGGAAGAAGTGGGATCCAAACGGTGGCAGACACTCTAGGGGTTTGTAAAGACTTTACCTTTTATTCATTAAAAATAGGGAGCCATTGCAGGTCCAGCGAGAGGAGTAAGGTGACCTGATGAATTCAGGTGGCAGCTCAGTATGGTGGGGAAAACCGTGGTCTGAGAATTTTGAGATCCTTTTAAGTCAGTTTTGTCATTGTGCAGACGTGGATTTGTTCAGCATTCTGAGCTTCAGGGTTTGTTTTTTTTTTTTTCCCCTCTTTATAAAGCAAGCTGGTGGACTAGATAATTTTTATTGACCTTGCAGGTTTTGATACTGTCTCTGTACTTACTGATTCCCGCCTCCGTCTCAGTGTGTGTGAGCATTTCGTATTTGTGGCTGATTACATTTCTCTTTGAGTATGCACAGCTGGACCTCAGTGTGTGAAATATCTTACTGCACTTTATTTAATTTCTTGAAATTTTCCATAAACATCTCACATTGAAAACCTTGCCAATATGAAGTGATTTTATATATTGACATTAAAGGTTGCTTTCAGGGTAAATGGTGTGGGTAAACACAAATTATATGCTTTATCATATAGTTTCTTTTTTTTTTTTTTAAAGATTTTATTTATTTATTTGACAGAGATAGAGACAGTCAGCGAGAGAGGGAACACAAGCAGGGGGAGTGGGAGAGGAAGAAGCAGGCTTCTAGCAGAGGAGCCTGATGTGGGGCTCGATCCCAGAACGCCGGGATCATGCCCTGAGCTGAAGGCAGCCGCTTAACTGCTGTGCCACCCAGGCGCCCCATAGTTTCTTAATACTATTTTTTTGCCCTTTTGGTTACAGAAATGGAGCTAATTTATTAAGTGTTACAGTGAGCTATCAATTGAGATAGAGTGATAAATAAAACACAGCTTCTGCCCCTCAGGGAGCTGAGTAGGAGGAGACAGTCCTGGTTAAGGGAGTACCCCACAAAGCAGTCTTAATGGCAGGAAATAGGGCAGAAAGCATGGCCAGCCTGAGGCCTGTGGGAGTCCCACATAGACTAATATTCAGATGCACCATCTCACCGGTATTTTTAAGTATGTTCCACCAGCCAGTTAGACCTAGTACCATGTGGGGTAGGAGGTGCCAGGGACCCAGCAGCTTCTCTTCTACAGCTTTGAGCAATTTGGCTCTGCCCCAAACTTGCATCTCACTGTTAAGCACGTCAATCTTTTGTTAATCGGCTCTAAGGCAGTTTAAGGACCGTCTTTTGTTACTCAAGAGTTTGGGCATCTCAACCCTCTCCCTTCCATCAGAATATTTCTTCCACTTCCTGTGAGAGTTTAGTACCTTTATAGACTGGTGCTTCAGATAGACAATGGCTGGTCAGCTTATTTATCTCACCTGTGGGAAAATATCGCTCTTGCCTTGCCTTACCTTCAGGTCTTCAGTGTGTGCTCTGTCAGGAGTAAGAGGGGCCCCCATCATGTCACTCACTGACAATCTGTTCCTCATGTTCTGTTAACTGGCTTCATCTTGGGCAGCCAAAAAAATGTTCTAAGTCTCCAGGTTAGGGATTCTGGAAACAACTCCCCAGGAGATAAGAGGGCTGCCGCTTGCCCAGACTGGCCCTTCAGCTGTTTCCTGGCATGTGCTGGGGCACCGGAGGCCTTGCTGCTGAGGACAGCTACCATGGTTGTGAACACCCTGACTTTAGCTAGCCCTTTAGCACCTAAGCTGGGAACAGAGCCAAGAACTCTTGACTCTGATGTCACACTACTTCCTTTTAATTTTTTTCTACCTCAGGCCTTTTCACACATTGCTCCTGCCCTCTAGAAAACTTTTCTACCACTCTCCTTTCTACTTTCTACTCCATCATTCAGTCTCAACTTAAAGGTTGCCTCCTGACCCCATTTCCTTGCCCCTCACCTGAGTTAGCTGTGCTGTTCCTTTTTCCTTCCTTTCTTCTTTCCTTCCTTCCTAAGAGAGAGAGAGATAGGGTGGGGAGGGACTGAGTAGAAGGGGAGAATCTTAAGGAGGCTCCATGCCCAGCACAGAGCCTGATAAATCTCATGAGGTTGAAACCATGACCTGAGCCAAAATCAAGAGTCTGATGCTTAACCGACTGAGCCACCCAGGCTCCCTCCTTTATGGTTTCTTGGTCTTTTCCTTCGTACCACCTACTCACATACTTAATTACTTACATAATTATCCTATACTTGTCTTTGTGTTCAGTATGTGTTTCCCAACTTCATGAGGCCAGAGAGCACAGTGATTTTGTTCACTATTGTGTTCCCAGAGGTTAGCCCAGGACCTGCACAGATAGGCACTGTATAAATATTTGTTGATTAAGTGAGTCCCTAAGTAAAAGAATAAAATGATTAAAAGGCAGACTCTGCATTTTCTCTTGTCTGTTCATATTAAGTGTCTGTGCCTATCCTGGCTAAGGGTAACAACTGTTATTGACTTTGCATTTTATTGAGGATGCTGAAGATGTGATTTTTGTCTCCAGCATAACTCTGTGGCCTTGTGGAATTTTATTAAAGTTGTCTCTGCAAAAACCAAAACTCAATGACACATACAACTCAGCATTCTTTAACTGGTGTAGGCTTGACATGTTGGGCTATGATTTATCAATTTATTTTGCTGTAGTTGCATTTTTATTCCTTAATTCTGTTTCCAGAAATGAGCTTTAATTTTGTTTAGGTCCTCCTCCATTCTATTTATTGAAAATGAATAGAGAAACTATTGCTTTTTCTTAATAGGATTCATAATGCTTTTTGGGAGGGATTTATTTTGGCTTACATAATGGGACTTCTAAGAGGGTGGGAATAGAAAAATGAGTAGTGCTTTCTCTAGAAGAAAGAACAAAGTTTCCTACTGTGTGTAAAAAGGAAAAGCAGCATCCACAGTGGCCCTTCTTTATTTCTAAAACTAAACTGTCTTAAGTGTTCATATCACAAAGATGGGCTTTTCCCAAGCCAGCTTGGCATATGTAATTTATAGAGAAAGCATGCATTGTTCTGCCGTATGCATTGCGGTTACACTGGCTCCCATAAGATTAGCTCAACAGTATCTATGAATAGTCACACCCTAAATTACACGAACCGAACAGTTTTAAAGAGGTGGAAAATCTGATGCCTACTGTTTCCCAGACACATATGCCTCAGGAAAAAATTTGGGGAGGTGGGGAGTGAAACCCAAACATTGCTACCTTATATTCGCCAATGTAGCATTTGTTGGTTGTGTGACCCTGGGCAACTGAATTAACTTCTCTGAGTCCCAGCGCCTCCGTCTGTAAAGTAGAGATAAAAATACCACCTACATCAGTTATTATGAGAATTCCATGAGATAATGTATGGAAAGTGTCACAATGTCCAGCACATTATAAATGCCCTAGAGATACAATTATTACTTGGAAGATAGTGCAGTGAATGGGTGGTAGTTAAGGGCACAGACTCTGGAGGTCCTGGCTTGGGTTTGAATCCTGGATCTGCAGCTTGTTGGCTGGGTCATCTTGACCTAGTAACTTGACGTTTCTATGTTTGAGTTTCCCCATGGGTAGAATGAGGATAGTAGTAATACCTGCTACTAAGAGTTGTCCTGAAAATTAACTGTCAACTGTTGGTTCGTGCGAAGTGCTATGTAAATGTTTGCAGTTGTGATGAAGAAGCCTGCAGATAGATGGTCTAAGGTCATAAGTCAAGTTCCGTTATGTATCAGATGTACCAACATGAGGTTGTCAACTTCTTTGAGACTCATTTTCCCTCTTTTTTGTAAAATGAAGGTGGTTCTAGTTGTAGTGCCAAGTTTTATGAGAAATCAATGAGATAATGCATGTGTCAAGTGCTTAGAATAGGGAGTGGCAGGTGGAAATTACTCAATAAATCATAACTATAGCAAAGATTTTTCTTATAATTGTCACTACTACCACTATTATTGCTTCTATTATTTTGAATTCCATTGGTAATATATCTCTGGCTTATATAGAACTTATATGGTAGTATGGATTCCACAGACCCTCTATGGAAGTCCATTGCTTCATAAGTAGGAAATAATGTTGAGGCCTGTCATTACTGTTGGTATATTTATATAAATGGAGCTATTTCAGGAAATTGAAAATACTCAGTAAAAGTCTTACAATCATGCATTTATGATTTTTAGGTCACAAAAGATTGAAATCAGTCAGGGTCAGTGTTAGGTGGACAGTGTTATATTCATGGAAAATGAGTCCTAGGGAACATTAGGAGCTAAAATTTCCAAAATACAGAAATAAAAAGCCATTACATAAACCATGTTTAAATCAAGTCTGTTTCTATTTCATATCTTCACTGAGATTGTGTTCATAGAGTAAAGTTTTGACATTGTTCAAATTTCTGATGTTAAAGCTCACTTATGACTGATAACCATGCATCATAACCATGCATCACCGGAAATGGATGAACACTGATTCCAATGTTTGTAACATTTTCCATTTTAGTCATTTGGGTCACTGTTTCTACAGTATCTCTATTTAAACTTTTGTGTTGTTTTGCAATATATCTTTAAGTTCAACTTCCTTTTTTTAAAAAATAAGGTAGGGAAGGAAAAACAGTGATTATAGTACAGAGCTATAAATGGCATTTGAGAGAAGCAGGGCTTTGACTAGCATTTGGCCGCAAGTCCCCTGTGTTTTAATGGAAGATGGGAGCTTGCACTGGGCAGTTGGGTGTGCAAAGAAGAGCAAATGGTTGTACCAGCCCTAGGTGGTCAGATACTCAAGTCAAACGTGGAAGTGCTGATCAAATTCCTAGATTGTGTTCTGGAAGGATGAGTAAAGTTATTCAATCAAAAGTATATGGGAGAGCTTCCTTGGGGGTATATGCAAATATCTGCTGAGAGTATGGGAGTGGTTTGAAGGCTGGAACCTCGAGGGGAAATTAATTCAAGTTCAAGTTCAGTGTTATAGGGGCCATAGAATGGAGGACAGTTTCACCCATGATTAGGAGGATGGGCATTATTCAAAGGCCAGTAGGGAGGCATGGAAAAATTTTAAGTAGGAGCTGTGGGATTCTACTTGTGTTTCTAAAAAGGTCATTGTGGCCGTGCCATAGAGAGTGGATAACAGAGGGTAATGACAAAAGAAAACCAGTGAAGAGCAGTGCAGGCAGGAGATGGTACTATCTGTGACTTGCCTGGTGGTTGGAGAGATGGAGAGAAGAGGGTGGAAATTAAGAGATACTAGGGGATGAAGACGCACAGGCCTGGTTGATTGGTTGGACTTAGGTGGGAAGAGAATAAGGAAAGAAGAATGGCTTTCAGTCAGGTTTACATTTTCATGCATGAAAACAAATAAAGATTCATTCATCTCCCCTACAAGAAGCCCAGGGGGTCCGTAACCACAGCCATTCTTTTAGTGGCTCCATGGTTTCAGATCCATCCTCACAGCCATTTGTCTTGGCTTTTTCCTAATGTTTTTCACTTCGTGGTTTCAAAATGGCTACCGTCCCTCCAGAAATCACATCTGCTTTAAGAAGAGGGGAAAGGGAAGAGGAGTAGCATCTCTACCAGGAAAAAACACAGGCTTTCCCAGGAACACCCCTGCCCATAAACGTCTCCTTGTGTCTCAGTGGCTGGAACTGTGTTACATGGCATCTCCTGTCTGGGCACATTGCTGCCCTGAGCAAGTTCTAGTTCTGTTAGTAGCAAGCAAAGGAAGTGGGTTTGCCTCACCAAGATTTCTGGTAAGAGGTGGAGGGGTATGCAATGTTTGAGGACATGGAGGAATTTAATCACATGGGTGGGAAATGTCAATGGGCATGTTTTCTTTCAACTCTGCAATCAGCCCCAAGCTGTAATTTCTCATTAACGTGTAAATTTTGGGGCGCCTGGGTGGCTCAGTCCTTAAGTGGCTGCCTTAGGGCTCAGGTCATGATCCCAGCGTTCTGGGATCGAGCCCTGCATCCAGCTCCCTGCTCAGTGGAAAACCTGCTTCTCCCTCTCCCACTCCCCCTGCTTGTGTTCCCTCTCTCGCTGCCTCTCTGTCAAATAAATAAATAAAATCTTTAAAAAAAATGTAAATTTTTAAGTTCTACTATATATTCGTTAGTTACCTTCAAACATTATAACACCAAGTTGTTTTTAAAATCTATTAAACAGATCTTGCTTCCTGTCCGATTAAAATTCTCAACCTTACAAAAGACATTTTTCTCAAATTTATTCCAAATCTTCCTTATCCCTAATTTTTTAGTGGACCTCTTTGGGTCTAGAGCAGATGAGGACAGTTCCATTTGGCATTCCCTTACTTATGTGCAAGTAAAATCAGGGGAGTGCATGATGGAAAATGTCATACCCTTTACTATGACTTTTGTATCTGTGAAGGATATAATTATTCCATGTTTAAAACTAGAGAGGGGAAATGTTTGTTCACTTTTTTTTGAAGGTAACGTTATTCAGGATATCATAAGGTGCAAATATTTGTCTTCTACTCTAGTTTAATTCAAGAAGGTCTTCTCACCTAATAAATGCAGAATTCTGTTGGTGACTGTTTTAGCTAACAGCAGTTCTGAGGAGAAATTACTTTCCAGGTTTTGAGGTACAGCAGAAAAGGAGAGAGTTTTGGAAGGAGGTAGCTCAAGTCTTCCACTTCGCTTTGTGATCTTGGGAATATTGCTTAACCTCTCTGAACTGGTTTAGTCTATGAATTGGGATGATATACATATACAGAAATAGCTCAGGCACAAGGGTGGCTGGGGCACACTCTTGGTGCAAACAAAATATAGTGGGGTCGGATAGGGAGAGATTAATTTCTCTTCGGAGACTTAAAAAAGGCTTTGTGGCAGAGGGAATTTGAACTCCATGTTGGAGAATGCAGAGGGTTTACCGGATGATGGAGGATGGTCCTAGGCTGGGCAAATGCACGGTACGTAGGATGTGTTTGAGGATTCCAGGGATTATTGTTTTCAGTAAAGGACAAAATGAGGAAAGCCTTGGAAGTGTGGCTGAGTGAGTTTGGACTTTGTTCTGTAGGAATAGGTGTAGGGGAGCAACTAAAGACATTTAAAAATTACATACAAATTGAATTTTGATGGAAGTAGACTTAATGGGTCAAAGAACGTGTACATTGAAAATTTTCATAGATTTAAAAATTAAACTTTTTATTTTGAGATAATTGTAGACTCTGATTCCTAAAATACATGGTTTTAAGAAATTATCCTGAGGGCGCCCATGTGCCTGCCTAGTTTTCGCCGATGGTAGCATCTAATACAACATCACAACCAGGAAACCAACTGAAGACTTTTGAGGGGGTCTGTGATATGTCCAGTCTGTGTTTTAAGTGGGTGGTCCTGGTGGGGACAGACTGGAATGGATTGGGGGTACAACATGGAGGCTAGCAGACCCTTAGGATGTTCTTGCAATGATCTAGGGGAGGGCATGAAGACGATGGTGATGGTTGGAAAGGAGGGGATAACCGAGGTAAGAATAACAGGATTTGGCAATCACGTGGGATGATAAGACCAGTTGGTACTTTGTGCAACTGCTCAACCAAGGGTGGACCAACTAGTGTGCCAGTCCCTCGTTAACTACTGTGGGGGTGAAAAGATGATCTAACGGAGATGAGGCCAGGTGGAAACTCAGACTGAACAAGAGCATGAGCCCTTCGTACAGGGGCAAGTACTGTTCTGCTGCTGCTGGTTATTACCATGATGGAATGTAGGTCCAGTGTGGCTGCTATTCTGATTTCTCAGAAACCAGAAGTCTAGATTTTTATCTGAGATCTCCCAATTTTAAATGTTACCTAATATAATTAAAAAAAAAAAAAGAGAGAGAAGGATGCATACGAACTAGCACTCATTTGTGGCCTGGATTCGCCTCACGAATGCCCAGTTCCTCCCCTCTGTTTTCTCGATGGAATATTTAGAGCTTATTTCAGAAATGTTTCGAGCTTATCTCGGTTGCCTGTTGTGTAACAAATGACCCAAACTAAGTGGCTCAAAGCAATAACGATTTTATTATACCTCACGGTTTTGAGGGTTAACTGGTTTCACCTTGGCAGTTCTTCTGCTGGTCTGGCTTGGGATCCTTCCAGTAGTCGCAGTTAGGTGATGGTCAGGGCTGAAGAAATCTGGATATCCGTCTTGAGGGCTGAGACAATTGGAACTTTCTATTCCTTATATGGTTTCAGGGTCTCTTGTGGCCTCTCCATGTGATCTCTCAAGTAGGGTCACTGAATTCCTTGCCTGGTGCCTCAGGCCTCTGCACAGTCAATGTTCCAAGACAAAGTAAGTGGAAGCTACCAGTCTCCTTATGACTAGGTCCAGAATTGCCAAAGCATCACCTTTGCCACATGGTCTTGGTTAGCACAAGTCAAGAGGCCAGCCCAGAATCACTGTGGGAGGGGACTACACAAGGGTATGAACACTGGGCAGCCTGGTTTAGTTGATCGTAGGCCATCTTTGGAAATGACCTACAGCCATCGTAGGAGACTACAGCTGAAGTCAAGATGTCCACATGGTGGTGACATTGTTTATTAAGATAAGCCATCAAGACAGGGCAAATTGTCCTGCTTGCTAGCTCATGTTCCTCTGAAGTTTTTGGAGAAAACATCGTTTAATTTTTTTTTTTTAATGGTAACTGTGATTTTGAAGAAATTTGGTTTTTAATATAATGGCTTCTTTGGACACATAAATCATTTTGTAGTCTTTTGGGTTCCAGTCCTTTAAAAAACTAATAATAATAAGTGGTGAGACAGATCTACTCTGGTTTTGCTGAGGGTGTGTTTTTCACGTATGTAACCAGCTTGTTAACGTTGCGTCCCTAACCATGTAACCCTTCAGAAAAGGAGCCCTCAAATCAAATCTGTTGAATTTGGAGTGGTAAATCTTTCCTGGCCCTGAACAGGTGCAGCTAAAGGTCCATTCTCCTGGTGCTTTTGTATTCCTAAAACCTAGAACCAGCTACATAATTTGTGGGGCCCAGAGCATAATGGAAATGTAGGACTCATTTTTAAAAAATTAACCATTTCAAGACCGTAACAGAAGGGTATTTAACCAAACCCAGGTCCTATGTGATTACCCAAGTCACTGCCCCTCAGGCCAGCCCTGCTCAGACTCTGGAACTTGTGTGCAGATGTTGGGGTAAAGTATATTTTTCCAAAAGAGGGTTATTGGCTCTAATCAAATTCTCAGTTGATACTGACATCCCAGAAAGTTTCAGAAGCACTGCTCAGACAAATCAGAAAAGGTAGAAGCTTTGTGTTGGAACAGTTCTCTGTCTGAAGCAGACAGTATACCTTCTGGCCACAGCACCTGGTCTTGGCAGGCATTAGACAGAGCTTCCTGCCAGTCAGTCTTCCTGAATTCCAGTCACACCAGTGCAGTAGGGACAGTTCATGCTGTTTAGTGTTTGACGGGTTGTGTCCTGCGTGTCTTTCTCTCTTTTTACTGAGCTCTGTTTCTGAAGCGTACAGAATGGATTGCCTGTCTTATCTATGGGCATGTCAGTGCATTTGGAAGACCCACTAGCACAGTTCATTATGTTAGGGTTTGGGGTTTGGGGGTCAAAGTCTGGAAGGTAGTCGGTAGACTGTAGACAGGGCTGCCACATTACATTTCTTGTCTCCCAGTTCTGGAAGTTGTGAATCCAAGATCAAGGTGTGGGATGGGGTGGGATGGGTTGTAAGTCCAAGATCAAGGTGTGGGGTGAGAGCAGGGCCATCCTCCCTCTGCCAGTGCTAGGGAGAGATAGGTTGTAGGTCTCTTTCCTATCTTCCAGTAGTTCTTAGCATGTGGTAACATAACTCCAAGCTTTCATATGACTTCTCTTTGAATGTGTGTCTGTGTCCAGATTTCCCTATTTTATAAGGACATCAGTCATATTCAGTTGGGGCTCACTGTCTTCCATTGTGACTTCATCTTAATAGATTATATCTGCAACAACCTAGTTTCCATATAAGGTCACATTCTAAGGTATTGGGGTGGTTGGGACTTCATCATATGAATTTTGGGGGCACATAATTCAACGCATGGTAGGAGCATCTTCTGATGACGGTCTGGCAGCCCCTGGCATTGTGCCTCGCACAACCGAAGTGGCCATGCCCTGTAAGAATCTCTGTCTACTCTTGCCGTTTAAAGAAGAGGTGTTTGTGCAGCTGAGTTTTTATAATACATGAGCTGCTTTGATTTACTTGTTTGGGTCCCAGATTTGTAGCACCAAAAGCTCTCCTGTTGTTTTTGTTTTTTAATCTTCCCTGTCAATCAGTAGATGCCAAGGTCAAATTACCCTCACACCCACACACCTGACCCTTATAATAGAATAATAATAAGCTAACATTCATTGAATGCTTATTATGTGCTAAGAACTCTGCATGCATTATCTAATTTTATCTTCACAACAACTCTATTAGATAGTTACTGTTATTCTTCCATTTAACAGACGAGGGCACTGAGATTAAGGGTGGCTGTGTGACTTGCCCATAGTCACATAGCTAATTAAGTGGCAGGCTGTGATTTGATCCCACTTCTGTGATTTCCTAACCAAAGCACCATTACGTAGGGTGTGCGCTATACTTTTAGAGGAATGCTTACATAGGGCACTTCATTCAAAGCCTGTTCTGTCGGGGCCTTTTCTTTTTTCTAGATCCTTCCCTGATTAAATATTTTCCACCTACATTTATTTCTCTCAGGATTCTTACCTCTTTTCAAAGTAACCACCAGGCCTTCCCTTGGTTTTATTGGTATCTACTTAAGTAAATCTAGGAATATGCAATCTGAATTAATTGAAATTACAAATGGTAAATGGTGAGTGGGATTATGTTCGAGCTGTGTGTTTTACAGATCCTTAAGAGAACATAAAAATTAACTCATTTCCTTGACACAGATGAGACTAGAGCCCTATACATCACTAGAGAATTTCCTACTAGTGATAAGGAAAATTAGTCTCATCTAATTTATACTGCTTTTGGTATAATGTGCTCTGTGGCGAAAGGGGAAGACCATTCTCTTGATAAATACCTTTATTCTCTGTTTCTTTTTTCTCCCAGGTAGCAGCTAGAATTCTCTCTATCAAGAGTGATTGTCAGTTAAATTTATGCATATAAAAAGACAGGCTCTTTTCCAGGTGTGAGAACAGTGCTGATTTGGAAGCAGAGACCTGGGTATTGTCTGACGGATTATGGGGAAGTTTAGATACCAGAAATTAAGTTTTGCTTGGATGCTTCTTGTCTCACCTGCCCATCTGTACTGTATTAAGTTGCAAACAATATGATAGAGTCATCTTTCTAAAAGTTCTGATTGTTTTTGACTAACAGTCTATGTTGAGCAAGTAGGAAAGAAAGACAAGGTGCTTTATTTGACTACAATAAACTTAGTCTAGTATGTACATATACACCTAGATACATACTTATGTATACATGTATGTTTGTGTATATATGTGTGTGTATATACATACAGCCTTTGTTAAAATGCCAAGTCAGAATCTGTTGCTTTCAGCGCCACAAATATTGACCGAGGGCTTCCCAGTTCCACCTGGAGTATTTGCCAGGGCCTATGGGATCGCTTACTCATTTGCAAGGTTCTGATAAAAGATGTTCTAAATTATCCAGAATATATACTTTTTCCTGTTTGTCTAAAAGCAGTGTTTCACAAAATGTAGTCTGAAGGTCACCTGTGTCAAAATCATCTGGGAATGCATTAAAAATATGAATTCCTGGGTCCTGGGACTCCAGTCCTGTTGAGTCGAGGGTTTCAGGACCACTGTCTTTTGCTCAGTACATCTGTGATTCTTTGCCACACCACTGTTGTCTGAAGCGTGTCAGCATGAGGGTAAAGATTTAATTTTATCTTTTTTGCTTTACTTTCTTCTTGCCTATTTCGCCTCCTCCTCCCCTTCCCTCAAATATATTAAAGAAAACTATTTTAAGAGTTATTCTAATGGTTTATTTTTTTTATCGTTCATGAAAGGCTTTTGCTAATTTTAGCAGTATCACAATTCCATCTTTTCCTTTGTGGTCTGTATAAAAGGAGCCATTGGAGAAGAGGTTTTTTTGTTTTGTTTTGTTTTTTGTTTTTGTTTTTGATTTTAATACCCGCAGTTCTCTATAGCAGATCTCCAGGAAGGAACAACATGCTGTTTGTTCTTTTCTCAGGAGGAACCATGGCTTTCTTTGCTAGTGGGTGTTATGATCAATGCTTTCCAGCAATTTATGGTTCCTCCTTTTTATAAATCCCAGAATTTAGTACAGACATTTCTGAAGTTTACAGAAGCTACTTTTGAGGGTGAGAGGAGGTAATCAGAATTGTCTGAGAAATCATTTTGAAGGATTTTCTGGTATCTCAGAATAGATAGTGATGATTCCCTCAGTGTTTAGTGTCACAGATTTTAAGATTTCTAAGCATTGAAGATAGTCATAAAACTAGAGTCTTGAGTGAATTTTTAAAATATGAAGTTTTTAATTAAAAATATTCCGGACAAGTGATTTCCCACCCCTCTTCCCCCCATATTAGAGAAGTTGCTTTGTTGAGAAGCTGAACTAGCAAGCTCTTCTCCACTTTAATCCTTGGTAAATAAGTAGTCGGATTACTAGAGGTTGGGAATTTTTCAGGTGATTTGAATGGATACGCCTAAAGGTATATTAATCTAGATGATGATTTTTAGAGGCAGGTCCTTTATAAAAGACATGATAACACAGGGCAATCATAATTTAAGTGTTGTAAAGTTACGAAACTTTTGGGGTTGTTTTTTCTGAGGTGTCAGATCCAAGGTATGTTTTCCATTGGAGACCCCCAAGTAAATCTCAAGGGTCCTGTATCCCAGTCTGGAAAGACTGGCCTGGATTGTGGGCTCCAGCAGCTAACTGTTTGGCTTTTGTTTGTTCGGGCTGGTTAATACGAGTGAGAGCCTGTTATCTTTGTCAAAGTGCTGCGGTTGGATTTTTTTGTTTTTTTAATGGTACAAATCTATTATCTTCCTGCCGTGTCTTTTCCATGAAAGCTTTGTACTGGCAGAGAACTCTTGGCTGCAGAGCTGGGTTGACAGTCATGGTGCAGAGTATAATTCGGGTTATCCCGCGAGGGGCTCGAACATTCCTCATGAGGGCTGAGGCGGGGCAGGCTGAGTGGGGCAGTGAGTCATGGCGTGCTGGGGCAGTTGTGTCCCGAAATAACAACAGCAGTGGCGGCAATTTAATAGCAGTCGCCAGCCTAGCATTTATTGATGTTTCCAACGTGCCAGGCACTCTGCTAAGTGCCTCACACGCATGATCTCATTTAAATCTGCAGCAATCCCATGAGCCGAGTACCATCTCTCCTCTCCATGTTACAGAGAAGACTCTCAAAGTCACGTGACCAGCAAAGTGTCGGAGTGGGAGTTGGACCCTGATCTTTTGGATGCCCCGACTCATGCCTTACAAAGCTGCACTACACTCTCTTTGACCAAAGTACATCATGTTACCGGGTTCCCTGCCTCCTCTTAAATCACATCATCATTAGTGTTTACTTGGCAGTTTTGACTTAGTAATCCAGGGACCTGGAGATTCTCTCTTGTTTTCCACGAGTTCAGGTTTTGAGTGAGAAGGAATAGGACTTGAGAAAGTTCAGCCTTGGGAAACCGAGCATGACTTTCTGCCTGGGACCATGTCCATTTACTGAATGGTCAGTGGAAAAAAGGAATCCTATCAGGTAAAAGGTTGGGGGGTGAGCTGGGTAAGAGAGAAAGGGGTAGGCAGGTGGACACATCCAGGGTAGCTAGATAATAATTAATGCTATAGGAGGTTTTATGAAAAACAAAACAAAAGGAACTGTGCGTAAGTAAATTTGGGGAACTATACACTCTAACAACAACAACAACAAAAGGACCCACAGCACCTAGCACTTACTGCTCTCTGTGCCTTGTAAGCACTTTGTATGCACCACCCCTGTAAAGTAGGTGTTGCACTTGACGCTTGAATCACACAGGGGTTAGGGGCAGCCACCCCCTGCACAACTGAAAATCCATGTGTTACTTTTTTCCCCCCCAAACCTAACTACTAATAGCCTCCTGTTGAATGAAAGCCTCACCCATAACATAAACAGTCGATTAAAACATATTTTGTGTGTTATAAGTATTATATGTTGAATTCTTTCAATAACGTTAGCTGGAGGAAAGAAAGTATTATTCAGAAAATCATAAAGAAGAGAAAGTACACTGACAGTACAGTACCGTAAAACATCCACGTATAAGTGAACCAGTGCAGTCCAAACCCACGTTGGTCAGGGTCAACTGTATTTTAATTCCAGTTTCACAGGTGAAGAAAGGTCATTTTGCTTTTGAGTGGTAGAGCTGGGGTCCTAACCAACCCAGTCTGGTTCTAGATGCTAGATTCTATCTACTTTTGCCTCTTCTGGTGACACCTACTGAGCGTGTATGTATGTGTCAGGCCTTTTCTAAGTTCTTACATATATTTGTGTTTACTCACTTAACCTTCTCAAGTATCAGAATGTGCATCCGCATATTAAAGGTTCTGAAATGGACGGTAATCAACAAACCGGTGTACCTTTGCCCAGCGTTTCTCAGATTTACTTGACTACAGAATTCTCCTGCCCTTTTGTTTGGAGGGGGAGGAGAGGTGAAGGGAGAGTGTCTGCCGGTGTGTACTTTGGGAAATCCCAGACATAGAGAATCATTTTATTCTCATCCCTCAAACACAGGTTTGAGACATGATTTATTTTCAAGATAGAGTAAGGACTCCCTGAGAGTCTGGCTTTGTTCTGTAACTGCCCAGTGCCTGGTGACCTTCATCACAGCTTCATCTTGCTGTCCCCAGGGGCATGAATACCTGCTTCTATCTACTTTATAGGAATGTTGACAGTAAATGAGTATAAAGCTCTTTGGGCTCCTTAGATGAAAGAAGCTATTGATGTCCAAGGTCTATGTCATATCAGATATCCAGAGTTCCTTCATTTTGGTTAACATTGAAGAATGAATGTATATCCTAGTAGGACAGATTCAATAGCCTTAGATTACTCAGAGGAGGAAAGGAAATATATCTGGAAAATGTTTATAGCTCCCTTGAGTTAAATCTTCAAGCGCTTATGGGTGGCATTGAGGTGATGGGTGACAGTCACTTCAGTAACATTAATACTGAGTTTTCCAGAAGACCGTGAGAGCCATATGTTTGTTTGTATGGTCTTATCCTTTTGATGTCCAAATATTTGAGCCAGAGACCTAAATACATGTCTGGGGCATATATTCTTGGAAGTATATGTTATTTTACAAGTTTTGTTTAAGAATTAGAGTTTTATCAGTGTATTAGGTAAAAATTCATGTAGCTGTAAATGGCATGAAATTCAGCTCAAGTAAAAAAGATTTATTGGTTCATTTAGGTGAAGAGTCCAGGTCCTTTCAGAGTTGGTTTGAACTTCATGGTTGGTTTGACTCAGAGGCCTAGCGTTACTGTCACGGGTCTGGTTTCTGATCCCGTCCACTCTGCCTTCCTGGTGTTATGTCACGTTTAGCGTATTGTTGGTTCTACTTAATGTCAGGAGACTACCAAATACTCTTGGGGCTGCTATAATACTCCCTCCTCCATATCCAGAGAAAGAGAGAGTATGCGAATGAGAGAGGACAGACAGACAGACATATTTCTGGGAAGCTCTTTCAGAATAGCGAGGAAGAAATCGAACCTTTCTAATTGGCCGTTCTCAAGTCATGTTCCTATTTATCAACCAATGCCTTTGATGAGGGGATGGGTTTAGACTGACTGAAAAATATAGTGCTGCTATATTCCACTCCTAGATTCCAAGGTGAAGTGAGCTTTGCCAGAAGAGCTCTGGATCCTGTAGGAAAATCAGGAATGTATGTAGATATAAACATTTGGGACTCAGGACACAATTTCTCTGATAGTTTTCTCTTACACACTCACGTTAACAGTTACTTGTGAAACTGCCCTGTTAATGAATAAAAGACCTATATTGAGATTTAACTTTTTAAGGGTTTAGTTTCAAGTTCTTAGTAGTATGGGCTACACCAGACCAAACTGAGGATTCTTTTCCTTTTAGGTTGTTGAAAAATCCTGGTGTTTGGTATTGATTTGTAAAGCATTAAATTGTGTCTGTTTGTGCCTAGTGGTTCTCTATGCCACAAGTGTTTTGGATGAATGAATCTGAGGTTTCATTAAAGTAGTATAAATTACCCTAACTTTATTTGTTTTTTCTTTCTATTGATCTCCTTGCTTCTGTCATTGAACTTTTTGCTTTTAGTAAATAAAAGTTATGTTTCCATATGGGTCCCATAGGTGCCTGACGTTATATTTTATTGTATAAAGATTACACCACTGATAAAAATAGAATATTTAATATTGAGGGTCATAAATTCCAAGAGTGCTGGTAGTAGCCATTAGTGGATTGAGTGCTCACTGTGTGCCAGGAAAGCACTGTGCTCTAAGTACTTTATCTGAATTGTTCTGTTTGTTCATCATGGCAGGCCTGGGAAGGTGCTGTCATTATTTCCATTTTACGGATGAAGAAACTGAGATTAAATAATATGCACAAGGTCACGTGGACAGGAAATGATGGAGCCACAACACGGATCTTTTTGACTCTTAACCACTGTTCCTTCCACCAGCAAAGCCAAGATACTTCCAGTGTGCTCCATCTTTTGTTAAGTTTGGAAGTCCTGGGGAGTTTTATTATGTCTATTATGTCTTTAAGTCCCTCTGTAGTTATGCTTCTGTATATATTAGCAGTGGTAGAGGACTGAAAGAGCTTTTACCAGCATGAGCCTTGGAAAAACCTGAGCCAGGAGTCTTTGATGAAAAATTTGCATCTGCCTCAATAGCCAAAAGAATTTCGAAAAAGAAGAACAAGGTTGAAGGACTCACACTTCCTGATTTCAGATTTTGTTTATTAATCTGATGGAGAAAGAGAGCGAGAGCACAAGTGTGGGGGGACGGGTAGAGGGAGAAAGAGAGAGACCCAAGCAGACTCTGTGCTGAGCCCAGAGCCCAATGTCGGGTTCGATCTCATGACCCTGAGATCATGACCTGAGCTGTAATCAAGAGTCAGACGCTTAACTGACTGAGCCACCCAGGCGCCCTATCACACTTCCTGATTTCAAAGCATATCACAAAGCCACAGTATTCAAAACATCGTGATATTGATATAAAGACACACAAATAGACCAATGAGATAGAATAAAGAGCTCAGAGATAAACTTACACGTATATGGTGAAATGATCTTTGATAGGGGTGCAAAGACCACAGGATGGGGAAGGGACTGTCTCTTCAACCAGTGGTGTTGGGAAAACTGGATAGTCACGTACAAAAAAAAAAAAAAAAAGTTGTACCCTTGTATTACACTGTATAAAAAATTAACTCAAAATAGATTAAAGATCAAACATAAGATCAAAATCTATAAAACTAAAGGAAAACGTAGGGGAAAATTTTTTTATGACATTGGACTTAGGGATGATTTCTTCGATATGACAACAGAAGCACAGGTGACAATAAAGGGAATGGTAAAAGTGAGACTACATTAAACTTAAAAAAACTTTTGTGCCTCAAGGGACACAATCAACAGAATGCGGAGGCAACCTATGTAATGACGGAGAAAACTTACAAATCATATATCTCATAAGGGGTTCATATCAGAATATACAAAGGACTCCTGTAGCTCAACAACAAAAAGTCAAATAACCCAGTTTAAAAATGGGCAAAAGGACATTTCTCTGAAGATGACATACAGATGACCAGCAGGGGTATGAACAGGTGCTCAGCATCACGAGTCCTAAGAGGAGTGCAATGAAAACCACCATGAGGTATCACCTCACACTTGCTAGGATGGCTATTCTTAAAATAACAGAAAATATCAAGTATTGGCAAGAATGTGGAGAAATCAGAAACATGTGTACTGTTAGAGGCATTGTAAGATGGTGCCCATGCTATGGAAAACTTGTGGTGGTTCCTCGAAAAATTAAAAATAGAATGAACATATGATCCGGCCATCCTACTTCTGGGCATATATCCAAAAGAATTGAAAGCGGGGTCTCAAAGAGATATTTTTATACTTTTGTTCATAACAGCACTATTTACAATAGCCAAGAGGTGGAAGCAACCCAAATGTCTATGGACTATTATTTAGCCTTAAAAAGGAAGGAAGTCTGTTACATGCTCCAACACGGATGAACCTTGAGGACATTATTGTGTGTGAAATAAGCCAGTCACAAATAGACAAATACAGTATGTTGCCATTTATGTGAGGTACCCAGAGTAGTCAGATTTACAGAAACAGAAAGTAGAAGGGTTGTTGCTAGGGGTTTGGGGAAGGGGAAAAGGGGATTTTTAAAATGGGTATTGTTTCTCTTGTGCAAGATGATAAAGTTTTGAAGACGGAACTGGTCACTTAAAAGATGGTAAATGGTGTGTGTGTGTGTGTGTGTGTGTGTGTGTGTGTGTGTGTGTTAACCAGAATTAAAAACGCATTTGTCCCCTGCTAATTTAACTACTTGATGGAGTTACTTGAACAATTTATTCAAAGTTGCAAACCCCAAGCCTGCAAGCTGAGTGTGGCCCAAGACACATTCAGATGGAGCCATAAATCTGTTTTTGACAAAATAGGAATTAGTGGTTACCATTTAAAAAAATTAGGAAATTTCACATAAAAATAGCTTCCCTTGGAAAACTGGAAAATCTGGAAAGTCTGGATCCACATTTCTGTTTAATCATCAAGTGGCTGGAGCTGAGGAGTGGTCAGCTTCTTTTTAGACGGAGCGTGAAATTCAGATTATCTTTTTCTCATTTCCTAATTTCTTATACCAGACCCAAGTCCTCATAGATATATACTAACTTGCTGGCCATGGCGTTGGTAGGTTTAACATATTAAACTCCTTAATTCCAGTCATACACTGCGGATGCTCGCTGGTCCCACACTAACTACTTCGGGTGCCTAATCTCTAAGTAGCCTCTTCTGTGTGTAGGTCCGAGAGTTATGATCTGTCTTTCCATACGAACGAATACAGCCTCAGTGCTTTTTTTTTTCTCCTTTGCTGTTTTGCTTGCAGCAAATGTTGCCCTACAACTCATGTTCTAAATATAGATGTGTTAAATTTCAAATGTGAAAGTTTTTGATGGGTCTGAAGCCAGTTTGCTAATCAGGGGAAATGCTGTGATTGGCGCCAGTGTCTTCACAGACCCTGGGGGGATTGTGAAATCCAGCCGCAACTGTGATTCAGCTCTGGGGTTGAAAGAAAGCTCAGCGACCGCTCAAGAGTTTTCCAAGTTGTTTTTCTTCTTAACAGCGTGGTGGTTCTTTGACTGTCATAACTTAGAAAAGATAAATACATGTTCCTTAGCTCATTTTACTAGTACTGGATTAATAGTACAGTAATAAATCATTTCTACAAGCAAAAACAAATTGTGTTTTCTGATTCTTTCTGTGCTATCTGTAAGTAAAAAGAAATACAGAGACCCAAGGGCCCACTTGTCCTGGGAAGTTGAGAATGGTTAATTGTGCAAAATATAAAGAGTTCAAACCGGCACAACTTTTTATCTTGTATCTTTTAAATCTTATTATGTTGTCTTTCAAGATAGGACTAGTGGTGTCCATTGCAAGTGGGAACAAACCAGGGGGAACAAATTGCAAGGGGGAACAAAACCATACTGGAAAAGCGTCTATCGTACATTTTCCAAGGTTGCGCGTTGCTTGACATTCATATGTGCGTGTAAGTATGTGTGTGTGAGGCATTATCAGAAATGCCTCTGTGGTCCATGGTGGGTCTGTCTCATTTGTGCAGTAGAACTGGAAAAATAGTTTGATGCTTTGAATAATAGTGACCAATAGTAGAGGAGTCCTTAGTTTCGAGTACTGGTAGACTAGAGGTATTCAGAGAACTTTCTGGTAATGAGACTTGGGTAATTAAGTTCTTGTGCCCTGAGTTGCTCCTCAGAGGAGACTGATGTGCTGAACCCTTATCTCCGCTCCCCAGAAGTGGGGCTGTCATCTGGCACAGTCGGTGTCTCTGTTTTTGAGAAGAGATATGACCAGAGTTGATTCCATCACTATGCGGTACAGGAGTTTTGAAGATGAGCAGTGGGTCAGAGAAACCAGACCAGACAAGCCCGTTGAGCGAAACCGTGCATTGCTGGCTCAAGGGGCCTGATAGTGAACAAAGGGACAGATGTTTGGAGTTGCTTTCCCCACTTTCAGTTCACTGCTTCTATCTATTAAATTGGTCAACAGCAGCACTCACTGGTAAAAACAGGAACAACAGACGCAGATTTCCCAATGAACTCTTAGCGTGAGGCTCTCTTTTTCTTTCTCCTCTCTTCTCTTTCCTTTATTTGTTCCTCCTTTCCTAAGCTCAGTTGACTTGATCAGGCTTTTTTAATTGAAAAAGAATACTAACATCTGAAGAAAAACTTGTTAGTTTTCCTTCTCACCATCTCCAATCCTGCCATTCTAAAGACTTCGTTAACAGTTTGGTTTGTATCAACAATCCTTCCCCTGCTCATGCAAAACTATATGTTTGTTTGTTTGTTTAATTTTTTTATAAAAGGAGACTCTTGCTGTCTACAGTGTTCTGTAACTTTATTTATTTTCCTGCTACCGTTTCATGGGTGTCTCTCCAAATCAGTACATTTAGCTAAAAACCATTATTTTTAATGGCTTCAGAGTATGTCACGGTATGACTTTATCATAATTTATTCACATAATCCCCTATTGATCGATTCAGATTGTTCACAACCCCCCCCAAAAAAACCCCCCACCAAACAGTGCTGCTTATTTTTCACATTTTTTTGAAAAGCCTTTACCCTGTGTGATATTTGAAGAGAAGAGTTGGTGGGCTTATTTCTTGTTTTGCTTTTACTTATTGATGCTTTCATCGGGTTTCATGAGCTTAAATCTTTAGCTTTTCTAATTTGCTAATTTGCCTTTTGGAATCTTTGCATGCTGGCCTGTCGAAGCTGCAGTGCAGAGTTCCTCAGCCTCGGCACTATTGCATTGGGGCCAGATTAGTTTGTTGTTGTGGGAGCTGTCCTGTACGCTGTAGGGTATTTAACAACATCCCTGGTCTCTCCTCACTAGATTCTTGTAACATGCCAACCCCCACATCAAGTGGTAATGACCAAAAATGTCACCAGACACTGCCAGTGTTCGCTGGGGGGCTGAATCCCTCAGGGTTGAGAACCACTGCTATAGTGCAACTCAGACGGTTTGAGTATTTCTTGTCTACGTTTGGGGCAACACCTGCTCAAATTAGAGAACCATGGGAAGCGGATGGGAATGCCAGTTGAGTTGTGCATGATTTTATTTGACTGGGGTTCAGGCCCTTCATGGGGTGTATGTAGTCCTGCCCTTGGCACTCCAGATATTTGAAGCCTGTAGGAGGCGGTGGCACCCAGGTAGCCAGTCGTCTGCCACCCCTCCTTATCTGTCTCCTACCAAATCTCTCCAGCTTCCAGCCTTGGGCAAAATAACCCCACTTGGGTGTATCAATGGGCCGGGGGTTCCCAACTTTCCATGTATGCTTTTTTTCTGTAAAGAGATGCCCTGTGTATAATTGAAGTAGCTTTACGTTTTACAAATGACAATTTATGGATGGTTTGCTTAATTAATTGGATGTGTGTCGTCATATCTGAACAAAGCTGGGCATCAGAACCTTAATCAGAAATATAACCCCAGATCAAAGCATTGTTTGTTTGTTTGTTTATTACAGAAAGTCAGATGACCTTGTGTTGGTCTGACTTAATGCCTTTTAAAAATAGGTGACTGTAAGGGCGCCTGGGTGGCGCAGTCGGTTAAACGTCCGACTCTTGGTTTCGGCTCAGGTCATGATCTCAGGATTATGAAAATGAGCCCTGCCTCGGGCTCTGCGCTCAGCTCAGAGTCAACTTGAGATTCTCTCTGCCTCTCCCTCTGCCCCTCCTGCTCATGCTCATGCTCTCTCTCTCTCAAATAGATAAATCTTTAAAAAGATAGGTGGCTATAAAGATTACTCATGTTTCCATGGGCTGGGGAATAAGCCATGTGCATGTCCCTTCTTTGGCCTTAATCGAGAGCTTAGATGATCGAGACTCTGTTGTCCTGTGTTTGGTTGCCATTTTAGCTCTGATAGCTCTATTGTCAAGATAATATGCAAACATTACAATTTATGTGCACTTAAGAAGTGGAATGTCCTCTACACTGCTTTGTGTTTGTGATTTATTTATTTATGCCCTGCCTTCTACCCCCATCCCCATGTAACTACTACCCAGATTAAGAATTAGACTGTTTGCAGCACTGTAGAAGATTCTCGGGTACCCTTGTCGGCCAGTAACCACTTGTCTGAACCCCCACCTGTCTGACCTGTGACGTAGTTTAACCTATTCTTGAACTTCATGGAAATGTAATCATTTGCCTCTTTTTAAGAAAGCCTGATGTAGAACACTTCCAATTAAAAAAAATACAGAACGTTATGTAACCACTCTTCATATGATAAAAAGATCACCTTTGGTTTTAAAAAAGATAATTTTCTTCCATCAATTAAAAATCAATCCATTTATAAAATTCAAATGTTTGTGCATAGCTAATGTATTAAGTCAGTCTTATATAGTTTATGTTCACGTGTTTTAAAATGATTAGATATACTGTACACATTTTAAGGTAATCTGTGATTTCTCTTCAGTTTTGTTCATGTTCATGTCGTAGCAGTTTATATAGAACATTGGTTCCTTACTTCCTAACTTATGTAAAATCTTTCGTTAGGAAAAAAAATAATTTTCTGTTGTCATTTTTGAGGATTGGGTTTAGTTGTTATTCCTTTGAGGAGTATGGCAATTATACTTCTTGATGGAAAAAGAGCATCTGGTCTGGCAGGAATTTTTCTTTCAGTGCT
Source organism: Ursus americanus (assembly GCF_024610735.1). Classification (NCBI taxonomy): domain Eukaryota; kingdom Metazoa; phylum Chordata; class Mammalia; order Carnivora; family Ursidae; genus Ursus; species Ursus americanus. Next base: position 21,674,437 of record NC_142140.1, on the reverse strand, counting down.
TGTGAGGAATCTTTTGAAATAGTTTTCCAGGTAGTCAAACGTCTAATGCCTTTTGGATTCACTGTGGTCTGCGAAGCTGACGAGCAACATCTCTTTAGGAGAGTTGTGAAACAAAAACTGGGAGGGACTGACTTGTTACTTAGTCCTCATCGGTTGCCTTGGCAATAAACTAAACATTTCAAAATACTTGGGCAAATGCCACAAACAAATGATGCCTAGGGGTTACATTGTTCAAGCAGATGCGCCAGGACCACGTTTAGATGATAAAGGTTGCAGGAACTATACCCATGGAATAGGAGGTTTTTACTGTAAGTTTTCTGACTCTAATATAAGCTAAATGCATTAGCAAAGGGAAAGTCTTCTGCTCTAAGTTTACAAATTATTTTTTAATAGCAATATGCAGTAATTTGCACTGTATTTTAGTCCAAAAGGTATACCTGTAATTATTTGGCTTTCATCAAACCAATTTAATGCCACATGTAAATGGAAAACTAACTGGATTATACCTGTCACGGTAGCTGAAGGTTAGGGTGATTGAGGGAAACATAAAACACTGATCTCTGTGTCTAAGTAGTTGTTTGTTTGCTTGTTTTTGTAAACCTGTGTTCTCACTTCGTACGGTAGTATTCACAGAGGTATTTGTTGCCTGGGCGGCAGTACCTACAAGTCACAGGAATGAACATTTGTTACAGTGTCTATTATTTTACTAGAGGTCATTCGTTAAATATTTTGGGGAGTGGACAGATTATAGGGGGAAAAAAAGGATTCTTTTGACCCAACAGGAGGGATTTTCTGTTTTGTTGGACTCAATGGGAGATAGATAGATACATAAATCCTATTGCAGCTTTAGAGTTTTGAGGGGGACAGGTTATGATGGGGGAATAAGGAATTCAGGAAGCCTCTTTCTCTCTTTTCTGTTTTCTTGAATTTTCAGTCTAAAATCTTCCTCTTTGGTGGTAAGCGACATTTGTTTTCAGTCTGGATTTTGAAATGTTGATACTTTCATGATGCGTTTGGTGAAAATCATATGATTCCTCATAGATGACTTGATTGTCCAAGTCATTTCTTCTGCCCATTTTGGTGGAAATACTCAATGTTTTTCATGTATAACCAAGATTGTCTTTATCTTTATGAGCTGTCAGTGATGAGGTGACCCAAGCAGCGATACAAATCTGGAACTCCTGGTGCTGTGGGTCAGAGATTACAATGAAAATATGAATGTTCATTTCAGAAGCAATGCCATTTTAGATTTTACAGAGGGCTCTAACCCAGTTACAGATAAAGTGATGTCTCAGAGTTTTAGGGTTTTTTTTGTTGTTGTTATTTGTTTGTTTTGTTTTTTCTTTTCTAGAGAGGGAGAGAGAGAGAAAGGTGGGGAAAGGCAGAGCAAGAGGGAGAGAGAGGATCTTAGGAAGACTGGAGTATGGAGCCCGACGCGGGGCTCGCTCTCACAACCCTAAGGTCATGACCTGAGCTGAAATGAGGCGTCGGATGCTTAACCCACTGAGCCACCCAGGCGCCCCTCAGAGTTTTAGTTTTTAATTAATCAGCATCCTAATTGAGGAAGAAAAACCCTCCAGAATTTTATTGTCTTGAACAGTCCAATTCCCTATTCTGTGACTTTCTGACCCAGGAACATTTATGTACCCAGAATATCCCCTCAACTGACCTGGCTCTGCCTCAGTTTCCCCATCTGCAAAGTGGGGCTACTCCTGTCCATGTGGCACAGTTGGTGGAAGGATTAAAATCCAAATGATTTTAAACATCCCAGCATAGTTTCTGGCTCTGCAATAGGTGGCATTTTTATTCCTTTTATGATAAGGAAATTATGTTGTGTTAGTGGAAGCCAGGCAGATAGACTTCATTCAGTTCCTCGTGTATCACATGCTAAATAGCTTGGGGTCCTGCCAGGTGATTTAAGTCACGGGGTCTCAGTTTCCTTGATTGTAAATTGGGTATCACAATATTTATCATTTAGAGTTGTGAGGAAAAAAAGATAATATATTTAAAATAAACAGTGTGGGTCTGGGCATGTAGTAAGCATTTAGCAACAATAGCAACTGTGGCTGTTATTATGATTGTTGCCATCATTTTTATTATTATTTAAGTATATATCCACATCGCTAAAGGTTTGTTGCCATTTCCGTAACCCAAATGCTATCATCTCTCCCTGTATTGTTGCAATAGCTTTCTAACGCGCGTCCCTGTGTTGGCACAAAAAGCCTGCACAACTGGCCTTGGCCTGTCCTCCCCACCCTGCTCCCATGTTGCTTCCCTACAGTTCTTTTTGTTCTTCAGCCGCCAGGGACTTCATTTATTTCTTCAAGCATGTTATGCTACTCCTTGCACAGGGCCTTTGCATATGCTGCTTTTTCTCCTTGGAATAGTCCTGTGCCCTTTTCACCTCCCTTTCTACCTTTTCACTTGCCTACCCACCCCTTTCTTAAATATCCTCCCAGGTCCTTGTGCTTAACCTTAACTTTGCCTTGCACTTAATTATTTAAATACTTGTCATTTTATACTTTTTGTGTGTGCTCATTTAATGAATTCTTTGTCCCACCCTAGACTATAGGTTCTGATAGAGCAGAGATGATGTCAGATTTGGATTACCATTGTATCTTCATTTAGGGCCCCACCACACTCATTTGCTAGGGGAGGGAATGACTAAGTGGATGACTGACACGGTAAGAGAAAATATCTGGGCAACCTTTGAGGAGAGAGAGGAGGTTGTGGGGTGTGAGATTCATCCCTGGGAGAAGCGTCCAGAGAAGGCAGATTAGGTAAAGTTCTGGCCCTCCATGGAGGAAGAGCGGTGTGTTTATGCAGGAGGGTAAACGTGGAAATGAAGGAATGCGGGGAGGAAGGAAAGAGCTGGGCAGGAAATAGTTGTGGAGTGTCGGAAAGGGGAAATAACTGAGAAGTGACTTGATAGAAAATTGTGCGTTTGTTTCCTCTGCTGTAGTTCTTATTTATCTGGTTTATACATTGGTCAGCCTTGCTTTTTTTTTTTTTTAAACTCTGTTTTTACAACATTTACTTTATCCCCTGCCATGTCCACTTATTTACACAAACGTACATACCAAAAACAAGCAAAGAAACAATATTTCTTTGTTTAACCTTTGTTTTGTCCTGCTTTGCTAGAATACTGCCCCTGTCCTTTATCATTTCCTTTCACTGTCTTATAATTTCTTCTGTCAAAAATACACAAAAAGAAGCATACATTTATATATGTTCTCTACATCGAAGTGGATTTGAATCCCCTTACCATGCTCTCCTTACCATTTCTGATTGTCTGAAGCTTTAGCCCTTGCTTGTCCTCTCAGTTGTTCATGTCACTTAAATGAACAGAGAGACTTTCATTTTCGGGGAAGAGACCACTCACTCAGTGTCAGGGGCTGAGTGGTTGCCGAGGGTGAGGAACCAACTATACATCTGGAGGTTTAGGGTTTTTCTTTCGTAGTCTCTAACCTTTCCTTTGGACATTATGTTAAATTAGGATATAATTCTCATCATATAAAATAGAGCATTTTAATGTGTTCACATCAGTGGTTTTTTAGTATTCGTCACTGTCTTGTACAAGCATTACCACTATCGAACTCTAGAATGTTCCCATCCCCCTAAGAAGAAGCCCTGAAGCTATAAGCAGTTGATCCCAATTTCCCTCTCCCCCATCCCCTGGCATCCACCAATCTCCTTTCTGTCTTGATGGATTTGGTTACTGGATATTTCGCATAAATTCATCATGCAACATGTGGCCTTTTATGTCTGGCTTCTCTTACTGAGCATAATGTTTTCAAGGTTCCTCCTTGCTGTAGCACGCGTCAGTTCTTCAGTCCTTTTTATGGCCAAAGAATGTTCCATTGTAGGGATATACCACATTTTGTTTATCCATTCCTTAATTGATGGACCTTTGAGTTGCTTCTGCTTTTTGGCTATTACGTATAATGCTGCTCTCAATATTCTTGTACCGGCTTCTGTGTGGACTTGTGTTTGGTCTTCTTGAGTATATACCTAGGAATAGAATTGCTGGGTCCTGTGGAGGAACTTGGAGACGGGTTTTGACAACAGCTGTACCGTTTTACATTCCCACAAGCTGGGTACTGGTTCCAATTCCAGTTTCTTCATATTCTTGCCAACACTTATTATTTTCAGTTTTTTGATCACCGCTATTATAGTGTGTGTGGAGTGGCCATTGTGTCTTACCATTTACATGGTGGTTTCTGGTGGGCCGTGATTAGTCCCTCTCCCCCACTCCTTTCACTGAAAACAAACGATACTATTCTTGTCATTTTTTGTTGGACCTGGATTTCAAAATGGGCCTTTCTTAGGACTGAGGGAGTCTTGAACGGTGTTGGAAATACTACTTTAGGATTGGAAAGGGCATGCTTGCAGAAAGTAACTGAACCGGAAAATGGCAGTTATGGCCTACAAATTAGGATTTATTCCACCAAAATAAGCCTCAAGTAAATATTCTCATGTATAAATTATAGAAGCCTATCATTATAGGAAAAAAAGTCAAAAAAGAAGTTTGGGTAATAAAAATTTATGTCTTTCTATGGTTTTTTCCCCCGTGTTTGACTTTTTTTTTTTAACTTTAAATGCTCATTCTTCATATGCTGTTACCACAATGATTATTTATTTGTAGGCTGATCTTATAAAATCCTTTAAATCCTTTAGAAAAGGCTCTGCTAACATTAGCCAACCCCATTTTTTATTCTGTTATTTCGAGTGGGTAAAACATCGTGGCCAAGGGCCCAGCACTTGGAAGTATAAACAATTACAGATTCTTTTCCTCACGTTCACTAGATGTAGTTTAGTATTAAAAAAGGTAAAATTCCTCACATTCCATTGAAGTTCAGCTATCTTAACCCCCCCCCCTAAAATTCTGTATATGGCCTTTTCATCGTACACCTAGAGAATGTCAAATCAACACCTGTGTATTTTGGTTACTATGTAAGATCACCACCATCACCCATGAGCAGGTAATGAGTACTTCAGTTATGTGGAGAAACTGGTCTCTGATCCTTAGGAGCCTATAGTTGAATCCAGACGGCATTGATTCCTGTGGGTACAGGGGTATGAAGGATCTGCAGTGTATACCAGGCAAGAGGCAGCCAGTGAGGATAAGGATGGACGAGGCAACGATGATATGTTTGATGCAGGAGTGGAAGACATTACTCCCGCATTCCTACAGTAAGGAAGCATACTGAACTCTGGTTATTCTGGGAAGAGCAAATTAAGAAAAATGTTGGAAGGAGACAAGTCTTTGTTGAGGGCCTATGGGTGCCAAGCGGTGTTACAGGTTGACTGAAGTATGGAGGGTGAGAGCTAGGGCTCTTGGAGTCACATGGCTTCTAACTGGATCTTGGCACACAAAGCTCCTATTTGTGGGATTAAGGTGAAAATGAGAGTGTCCACCATATATATATGTTGCTGTGGGGATTGGAGGGGGTCACTATAGGCAACTCCTCTATTTAGGTCCTGACACATAACAAGCACCCAATAAATGTTAACCCTGTTGTCAGGTTTGTAATTGCTGTTATTTTATAATTATTTCTATCATTACTCGAGGAAAGTAGTATTACACTCATTTTTCATGTGAGGAAATGAGGCTTATATAATCAAGAGATTTGCCTACAGGAGTGGTTCTTGTCTGGGGATGATTTTGACCCCCCAGGAAACATTTGATAATGTCTAGAACACTTTTCGTTGTCATACTCGGGGTGCACTGTGATAATATTATATAGTGCGTAGAGGCCAAGGATGCTGCTGAACATTCCACAGTATACAGCACAGCCTCCGTAACAAAGAATAATCCAGCCTAAAATGTCAGTAGTGCCAAGATTGAGAAACCCTGGCCAAGAGTCATGGACCTTCTAGGTAGGATTTGAACCAACTTTTCTGAATCATACGTTTATACTTTCTCTTGAAATGATTCCATTTCTTCATGAGAATCCAAGGAGTGAAATAAAGTAAGTGTTTGACAAGTCCCTTTAAGATAGTCTCATGCCTTGAGACTCAAATATGCCTTTATGGGGAGGGTGACAGGCCAAGTCCAGAGAAACCGAGGTGATGTGGGAGGGAAACGCCATTCATTTATTCCTCGCCATTCATTCCTGTATTGATTGGATATTCATGTATTGATTTATGTGTTGATTGTTAATTCTCCGGGCACTTAGCGAGCATCAACTCTGTGCTAGTTGAGGGTCTCTCTTGTCATGGAGCTTCTCTTGTGCTAGCCAAACATCACCCTGAAATGGGAGAGAACATTTCTGAAATGTAACATAAGAGAAACAATTATTCAATATACAAAAATCCAGTTGATGTAGTTGTGTGGTTGGGACCCTCCCATTAATCTTTGTTTATTCATTGACAACTCAAACCCATCATTCACTGACATCTTCTTGCTAGGCCCCGTGTTAGGTCCTGACACTGTATACTCAAGGAAATCTGTCTTCTGTTTGTCTTTCCAGAAACCCTCATATAGCCCTCAGAAAGAATTTGCAGTTTTATCATTCTCATTACCAGTAAAAATCTTTTCAGAAACAGGAGATGTTTGGTCTGGATTTCAGATGACTTCTGGAATTGAGGTTAATACTTGGGGAAGCAAGATTCTTCCCTGGATATTTACTGAGCCCTGTGGTTTACTTTTAATAAGTATTTTAGTATGAGCTACTTTGCTGGGTTTTGTGGGCAGAAGCATAAAATACCTAATTTCCCTCACAAAAGTAAATGCTTCACTTACAAAAAAAAAAAAGAGAATGGAATTGGAATAAAGCGATTCTATTTTTTACAATATATCTATTTGGATAGAAATTTCCTTACTGATGAAAAGCAAGTATGTACACACATACCTCAAAAAGGTCTTGATTCTCAACAGTTTGTATTTATCCCATGAAAACACAAGAATTGCTACTGTTACTATTATTATGAACTCCACTGACCCAATACCTCAGTGTTTTTTTTAATGATTTTTAATTTTTTTTTAATTTTTAATTTTTAATTTTTTTATTTTAAAGATTTTATTTATTTATTCAACAGAGATAGAGACAGCCAGCGAGAAGAGGGAACACAAGCAGGGGGAGTGGGAGAGGAAGAAGCAGGCTCATAGCGGAGGAGCCTGATGTGGGGCTCGATCCCAGAACGCCGGGATCATGCCCTGAGCCGAAGGCAGATGCTTAACCGCTGTGCCACCCAGGCGCCCCTTTAACAATTTTTTATTAACCACAAATTTTCCCACAGTGAGGAAGAGGTAGACCGTTCCCCCGGTGCTGGGAAGTCCCTTTTTTAGAAATGTGTGTTCATCATGATCAAGCTAGGCTAATATAGGTATATTTTGTGTGTGTGTATGTGTGTATGTGTATATATGTCTGTGTGTATTGTGTGCATGTGTGTGTGTATACATGTGAGTGTGTGTATTTATGTGTACATGTGTGAGTGTGTGTACGTGTGTGCGTTTGTGTGTACGTGTGTGTGAGCTGTGTGTGTGTATTTCCGCTCTTGACTAAACAGAAGAGAGAATCTGTGAGGCAGATGTACCCTGTGGTAGACGTAGGGAAGAACTGAGTCAGCATCACGGAGCTCGGTTTCACTGGTCACTCCTACATAATCTGAACCATTGAAACAGTTTAAATGAGCTTGCGCTGTCTGAACAATTGAATTTTTTCACTGTGGGGCAGCCAACTGTGCAATCTTTCTGAAGTTCTAAAAATGCGTAACCATTTGTCACGACAGATAGTAAAATGTTTGGTTGCTTGATCAAGTTTTGCCGGTTTGGTTCATCTCCCTTCTCCTCCTGTCAACACTTAGTCTCTTTTGAGCCCCATGCACACTTTTGGGGATGAGGCCTCCTTTTTATTCTGTTTCTCCTTTCCTTTTCCTGTTCTTTACTACCTACTTCTTTTTTCCCCCTATGATTCTTCCATGCCCATCATTTACTAAGTTTTTATGGTTAAATCTCTTCAGAATTATATATGCTAGCTCTTGTTATTATTCTCCTGTTTATTTTTATTACTAGAATTTTGGAAAGGTTGTGTACACTAGTGCAACTGAGAGTGCATAGTGTGCAAATGCAACTTGCTTTTGGAATATGTGATGACAAGATTTTTGATTTGGCCCTGATATGTATACTCTCTGCTTCTTTTGGTTCTACTTTTCAAGGGCCTCGGAAGGCTCTCAGAGGGGCCCTGGAGAGGCAGAGGCCGTCTTCGGCGAGGGAGTTCTGAGCGCAAGGAAGTGTTGGCCATCTTGTGGAAGGCCAGCATGATGCAGTCCTGAGATTTCGCCACGTGGGCTTTTGTCCCGTGAATTTAAAAAGCTGTGAAACCACTGTGTGCTGTTGCTTAGAACAAGGAAGGCACATGGGGTATGCACGGAGCTCACACATCTCTAGTACACGTGTAGTGTTCATGATTCTAAATCTCATTTTCAGATAAAGATTGTCATTTTCTAGATGTATTGTAGAGGCCAGAGGTTACGGGTATCCTTCTTGGACTTTTCATGCACCTTCCATTTAAACTCACAGGAAACTGTGTCTCCAAGATGATGTGATTTTGCTTTGCAGCTTTTTATGACCTTACAATTTCCTTTTGCCTTCTTAGCTAACCAGTTCAAATTAGAAAAATAATTCATCTATGGCCACATGTTTCTTAACCTCCTCTCCATTTCTTCCCCATTTGTAAGTTTTGTTCTTTGTTAACTAGAAGCTAGAATTTTAAAGTAACGAATATTATAGCAACCATTAACTGTTTAACTAAAATTTTAATGGTTACTCAATGTTGTATTTATCTACTTATTTTAAATTTAATTTTTGTTTTTGTTTTTGATACTCGATATTTTAAAGGTACTCTGAGCTAGAAACGAAGAAGCTCTATATGGTCCTGTCTAGCTCCAATTATTTGAAGATTTTTTTTTTCTTGCCATGGAGGGAAAAAGAGTGTGGCCTTCCCTGACCACTTGCAGTTATACTTAATCACAGCTGCTGGTTGGTTTCTTTCCTAGTGATAAAGAACATTAGTGATTATGTATTTTAATCATTTACTTATTTGCTTGTTTATTGTCACCCCATGTATAGACTATACATGCTATAAGGGCAGAAAGAATGTTAAAATTTTATTTACTCTTCCTCAGTACCTAAAAATATGCACAATATGTAATAGATACTCAATAAATATTTGGTGAGTGAAGAAATGCATTTTTAGAGGAATGGCATATAGAGTTATTATGATTTACCATTTAGTGTATACAAGTTATCTGAAAATCTACCTTGCAAAGCAGATTTGGGGTGCAGGCTCTATGTTTGCAGTACTAAACTTTTTTTTTTTTTAACTGAGGGATTCGTTTTACTATTCTTTCAACAGAGATTCTTTTTTAAATGAGGAATTCATGTAATAATAAAAAGTTTCTTAACTCAAGAGCCAGTTTATAATTTGAAGCTAAGACTTCTTTTCCCTAGGAAAATATATTTAGCCTATTGTAAATTTGTACATGGAACAGTAAGGTTTATGGACTTTTATATGTGGATCCTTGAAGCCATATGTTAAGAATTCAGGCTCTTCTCTCTGAAGCTTTGTATAAGGAACAAAACTCTGATAGTTTAAAGATGGAGCTCTTTTACTTAAAACTCCATGAGCCTATGGACTTGTAATCAAAACCACAATTATTGTTAGATTGGTTCCATGTGTAATTAAGACAGGAAAAAAATACAAGCCAGTAAAATGAGTAATGCAAGGAAATTCTGATGCATAGCTTCCTTTTGAAGAGGGTTTTACACACTCATCCCTGTGTACTTCTCTGTTGAAGATTCTTATCTTGGCTGCATAGATTGTTCAGAACTTGCAACCTAAAGGAAAACAAAGTGGTCTGCTTTTTCTTGGTGGAACCCCCCAAGAAATTCATTCTGCCTGGGCCAGAGTCTCTTGGACATGATTTCCCCCAGCATATGGGCGGGTGGTCTTACTGCCTGACTTGTCTTTTATTTAAAATTCCTGTGGGACACGATGGCGCTCACGGAGCCATGTTAGAGATGCCATAGAACACCTCAGACCTGAGGAACGCTTGCATGTTGTTTTCTTGCCGTGGGCGGGCAGTCTGTGGATCTCCTACTTCTTCATTCTGATTAATGGGGGATTCAGAACTGTATGAGGAGGAGATAGTTCCCCTGAACTATTATTGCTTTGATGAAAATAATGATCAGAGATTGGCTAGTGCCCAGAGCAAATGCACGAACTGTGCCTCATTTTGCATTGCCCTGCTCTAAGACAGTTGTTTAACAAAGGCCTTTTATGCTGCTTAAAGCCAATTAATAAGTGGAAATAAAATCTCATTTCTTTTACACCTATGGCTGAATTTGGTGAGTCTCAAGGACATATATACAGGCAACACCTTTGTTTACTAGGTGCAGTAATTAAGGTGGGACACTCTATTGCACTTCCGTGGTGGATAAACCACTTTGATACCTTTATTTGCGCCAAAGTGCTCTTTATACAGCCTTTGAGGTACTGACCTCACTGAAGCAGTTAATCTTCCAGTGACCTGTTCTGCAGTAATACGGACACAAAGGTGCTTCTCTAGAGTTGATCTAAAGTATTGTGTATTTAGTAACTCACTTAGGTGTTGTGAGTGTCAGAGACTTAAGAGTTAGCCATATATTTGATGGTTCTCTCTGTTTAGCAACTTTGTTTGTTGGACAGCTACTTGGTAAATTTTTTTAAAAATATGAATATATAGGTATATAAAATGAGAGTTTTTTACTTACTAACAATCTAACCACTATTTATTGACTCTGTAGTTGCCTAAAGAGTAGTTATTGGGGGATTCAGTGATTAATTAAAACTAGGGTAACCATTTAAGGTTTTAGTTCAATTGAATACCAACACAAAGATGGACTCTGGGACAGCAGGTGTAAACTGGGACTGTTCCAGGAAAATTGGGATGAATGGTCACCTTAGTTAAAGCAGGCATGGTCTCTGCTCTCATGGAGCTGCAGTCAATGGAGGAGATGGATATGAATTCAATAATCAGAGAGTAAATACTAATTTACAGCTGTAAAAACATTATAAGAGACCATATAAGGGAATTTGACTTAGTCTTTGGGTTAGGGAAGACCTCCCTAAGGAATTAAATTATGTGCTGAGATCTGGAAGAAGGTAGAGATAAAGTATTTCAGAAGGAAAAACAGTGTGCAAAAATTTTTGGTGTGGGAAGGGAGTATGTGTGCCCAGGAAAAAACAAGAACACCAGAGTGACTCAAGCATAGATCTCAGTGCAGAGCATAGAGCGGGATGAGGCTGGGAAGCTTGTTAGAGCCCACACCGTGCAGGGCCTTGACTGCCCTGGAAGGATTGAGATCTTTACCCTAAACGAAATGGGAAGCCATCATGGAATTTAAAAGGTGGGTGTGGGGATATATAGGTAGGTGAGTAGGTCACATGGCCAGATCCGGTTTTTGAAAAGATCATTTGGACTGCAGAGTGAAGAAGAGACTGAGCAGGGATGGCTGGACAGAAGCAGGGCAGGGAGCAGGAGTAAATCTGGGGAGGATGGTTAGGTCAGTCTTGTGGTTGTCCAACTGAGAGACTGTGGTGACTTTACCTAGGGGGGTCACTAACAATGGAATTGGAGCAAACGGACGGATTGGAGAGATATTTAGGAGCAAACCTCAAAAGGACTTGGAAACAGAGTCCTTGGAAACATGGGGAATGAAGGGTGTTTAAAATTGTTTTGAGTGTGTTCGGTCAGCCTGATTTGTAAATTAAAAATGGGCTCGCTGAGCAGAGACCGTAGACCAGATGGAGCTGGCTGTCCTGACTTCTCAGACCCCGAGTCACTGGAGATCGTTTCTAAGAAGTCTGAGACTCAGAATTATTTTTTCTTTTTCTGTTTTATGGTTCAGCACACTTTTTTCTTCTTAATTCTACAACGTGCCGTAAACATTTTTCCATGCACTGGACAAAAATCTGTACTGAAACCTCGAGGACTGAAGTTGAATAACAGAGTGATCGTGAAAGCAAGTATTAGCATAAGGTTAAAAGCACAGGGCCTGGCAAATGCCTGCCAGGGACATAACACGAAAGGAACGCCTTCAAAGCTCCCTTGTGGGGCCCTGCCCCCACCCCTGGAAACTCAGAGATGTCTTAACTCTTCAGTATCACCAGGGTGCCATGTAGTGTGTGGAGGAGGAATCGCATAAGGAATGAGTTGGGTGTTGGGGGGAGAGTATAGTTTTTTTACATTCTTACGCAAGAGTTGAACTATTATATGATCCCAACCAGGACTGCTGTGTCACTGATTTCTTACCCTGATCTCTTCTCAACCAGCCTGTAGGGCAGCGTGACTAAGGTATCATTTAGGAGGCCAGGACAGTAATTTTCTAAATAATACCTTGGTGCATTGAAGGGGTTAAGGGAAGGATTCCCAGATGCTTCATCCATGACCAGGGTGCATCTTAGACATTGGGCCAACTGGTTTATTACATGGTTCTTTTATAAGGCCATTGCTCATATTGAAGTGTGATGTAAGAGAGCTTATGAATTAAAAATAAAAACCCACAGGGTCACGTGAGTGTGTATTAACACCAGTGAACTAAGTATATCTTTCTTTGTAGGACATAATGTCGTGGGTAGAAGAATTTTGCTTTTGCAGATGGCATAGTATCAGACTAACGTTAGTGTTTAAATATTTGCCAAATGATGACATATTGTAGGTTGCTTCTTTCCCAGACTCTGGATTTGCGTTTCATTCATTCTGTCTCTCTTGCTGATAAGGCATGGACACTTTTTAGTGACAGTTACACCAGGTCTATCTCTGGGGCCTTCCTACACTCTTAGTTCAGATATTGTACTAAGAACATCAGAAATTCTGTGAGCATAAGAAAAATTCTCTTTACTCCTTCGATAACTATATATCAGTTTTATGGCATGCTAAAATTCTTAATATGGTATCTTGAATGTTCTTCCCCAAATGTTGTTTCAATTAAATAAGAGGAAGAGGTTTCTCTTCACTTCTTTTGCTGAGCTCTTTTATCTTGGCAAATTATGAAATTTCTATCCCAGTTGAGACACAGAGATTCAGTTTCCATTAGCAGTCAGTTTTGCGTGACTGGAGGTGAGGAAGGATGTTGTTAAAAATTCTAATTTTCTTTTAATTTTTGGTCTCTTCCCTTTTTGCGTTTCTTTATTTGTTGCAAGCTGAGTATTTTAAGCAGGCTCATCTATCTTTGGTCCTTCATCCTGAGCTGGGCATTGGCTGGCTGGAAGAATTGGATATTATTTTTCAAAAGCTTAGTCCAGATTTTGACATCTCATTGCAGGATTTAACACTGAGAATGACCAAGGCCAGCGTTCACGGATAATTCAGGTGGCTTTGACTCCTGCTCGCCAGCTCATTATTTTACTAAGCATTGAGTCATATTTTAGGTTAAATGTGGTTAATTTTTTCCATTCAACTCTTAAAACACTGAGTTAGATATGTGGCTTGGGTTGAAACTCTGTTCCTGGATTATTGTTCACTATGAACTCGAATAGTCCAAATTTTTATTTGATGGGAGTATGCTCAGCTTTTGAAATTAAAAACTAGAGCTAGTGTTCAAAATAACTTTTTTAACATGCCAGTTTTGATCTTTGATCAAAAGATCAGTTTTGATTAACTCCCTGAAAAGACCTGTAATTTCCACATTATGTGTGTAAGTGGAGCACATGTGTTGCTATAAGTTTATTAGAGTCTTTCTTAGCTTGAAAAACCTCATTAGTGACAAGGAAATAGTAACGCCTACCTTCCAGGGCCACTGTGAGAGATAAATAAGACCATTCATTCATTTGCTCCTTCAACAAACATTTCTTCTACACTGTGCAAGGCCCCATAGTAGACAATGAGAATATGACAGGAGCAAACCAAACTCTCGCCCTCATGGAGCTTATATTCTGCTTAATATTTGTAAAGCACATTATGGGTGATTAAGAAATGGTAGCTCTAACTGTCGCTATAGAAAATTTTTCTAAAACTTACGGTCTAAGATACATTGTTAAATTATTTGAGAACTTTCCTTATTTTGAATTTGAATTCAAGTAGGGGTATTGAAGAATTTCTGTAGATGTATTTGCACATTAATTTTAAGGTTTTAAAGTAGTGATTTTTAACACTGACTGCACATTAGGATGGGCTGGGGGGCTATTAAAATACTAAAATACTAGTGTCTGGAGGCTGTCCTCAGAGATGATGATATAATTGGTCTAGGGCGGGACACCGGCAGTGGTATTTTTTAAAAAGGTCCTAAGGTGATTCTGATGGGTAGCTGTGGTAGAGACTTACTGCTTTACAGGTAGGAATATCTTATGAGTATTTATACATTATGGGTAATCATAGATTTGATGTTTGTATATGAAGATGATAGCTTGATGTGAGAGAGGAACTATACCATTAGCTGTAGATTGAAGAATTTCAATGATAGGTTTCAGAATAAAATACGTGGCTTCGGAGAACCGGGATATGTGGACTGTAGGCATGATTGCCGCAGTGCACCTGTCACCTTAGGTAAGTCCTTCTAGCATTCAGATGTCAGTATTCTCATCTTTACAGTGAGGGGTTTGGTTCAGTACAGGGAGGGTGCCTGGCAGTACTAGCATCTTGCTGTGCTGTTATGTATTGATTACCTGTTAGCAGAATGACTTTCCTGGCCTGCTGCCTTGTTCCCTCCCTTCCCCAGAGCTAACCAAACCAGTGATAGACGTCTAACCAGAGCCCGCCAGACCATCATTGGGCCAACAGACAGCTAATTCACTCTTCAGAGAGTTCGAGTAAAGCTACAGTGTTATTGTAGTGTGTGAAGCATAGAAGCTTGAGGAAGGGTTGGGGGACCTCGATGATCACCTTGGACCATGTGTGACCTGAGGCCAACTGCACAAAGAGAGACTATGTAGAGGAGGCGTGCGAAGAGGGGCACAGATTTCACAAGAACGCCACTAGATGACCCCTGAGAGTGAGGGCAAGGAGAGCTTTTTATCCTTGACTTCATCCCAGTTCCAGTCCCCAGGGCCCCAGCTGTATTTAATTCTTGTTCTTGGACAGCTGTGATATCATCTGCCGTGTTCTTATCGTTTTTCCTTCCTTGTACTCCCTTCAGTGGGTTTCTGCCCTTTGCAACCTGGTATACTTTGAGTAGGATGTTAGGTTAGTAGACACTGTTGAGAAACAAATGGGACAATAATAAAAATAGAAACGGGGTAAGGAGAATAAGCAAAATCGTGCAAGGTTGTGGAAAGAATGAGGAGAGTAAGTTATATAGTCTTAGCTCTGTCCCAGAATAGCTCAGTGACCTTATCCAAGGTGCCTGACACAACCAGGTTTGTCTAAAATGGGAATGGTGCAGTCTCACGGGGATGGTGTAATGAAACATTAGATTTACCATTGTAGAAATGCTTTGAATAGGGAAGGGGGCATGTCAGTGAGGGGATTGCCTTGTTAACAGATACTTGAAGAACGTGAGTTTTGAGATGTTTGCTCTCAGAGACAGATACGATAGAGAAGAGAAGCTGACTTATAAAATATGCTTACAGGACCAAATTTTTAAGTGTTGATTTAACTCTAAATGGAATACTTCTTTACTTCTGTCAGTTTTTAATTTTCATAGCTTGATTTTTTTTCTCCCGCAGTGCACCTGTCACTCCCAATGGTTATTATCTCATTCTCCGAACTTCTACTTATTTGTTGCCTGAATGGTTTCCTGGATTCGTTCTAATACATATTTTTAGATATAGTTCAGTTTTTTTCATGAAGTTCTGCTGCATGGGCAGCAGAGTTTTTTGTGTTATGAGTTAATGATAAAGTTACTCTTTTTCTTTCTTTGGGTTCAAATGAAGAGCAAGAATTGGGTCATGTATGCAAACGATTTAGTTGGTTGGTTTCCTTCTTGTCCTTAGTTGGCACATAGTAAACTCATTTTGTTGTCTCCCACTCAGTGGGTTGGGTAGATAATGGGAAAGGTTTATAATTGGAAGAGTAAGGGTGTCAAGAGTTCAGGACTGAGGGGAGTTGGCCCTGCAGTGAACATGCTTAGCATTTGGACACCATTAAGCCTGACTCAGACAAGATTTTCTCATCCTTCCGCATTACTCTTCAAGATAACTTTTCACTGACACAGTCAGGTAACTAAGACAGATAAGGTGAAATAAAAGGAAGATTGGATCAGTCAGTAGGTAGAATGTGCACAAAAATCCTTCCAATCATTTATGCGTTTATTGACGCCAAGTGGAATAATTTCCCGTCTTGGAAGTGCTGTTACATTTCTTGATCTCTTTGGGCATTAATATCATTCCCTTTCTCAGAGCCACATATGCATTTGGTTTATGTAAGACACATAAGTGTAGGAATTTTGATAGATTTTACTACTGGAAAGACCTAGGCCTTTTTCGTTGCATTTCAAATTGTTTTCTATCGCTTTAGTGGAAAAGGAGGGTCATCAAATGCTGCTCATGGATCTGACATTGAAACACAGGTTTCTTTTTGGGGGGAAGATTTTATTAATTGATTTGAGGAAGGGAGAGAGAGCGAGCAAGCGAGTGGCAGAAGCTGGCTCCCTGCTGATCAGGGAGCCAGACACAGGGCTCCATCCAGGACCCCAGGACCTGAGCTGAAGGCAGACGCTTAACCAACTGAGCCACCCCGAAGCACAGGTTTTTTCACTGGCAACTTTTATGGAGTTACCTAACTGCCACATATTTAAGATTTCTTTAAAAGGTGTGAAGTTTATTATTTCCAGTCAAGAATGAATGGGGTATGCCAATACTGTTCTTTTTAAAAACTTACAAGTCGATTAAAGTTTATAGAATCAAGTTCAGGGAACAATCAGTAATTTGCAGAGGGTGCCTTTGTTTTTTGAGGTTTTTTTGGTACCCGTGTTGTTGTCATTGTTTGTTTTTGATTGGTGTTACGAACGAAAGGCAAAAATACTGAAGGATTATAGATAGAATTCCGCAAAAACAGATGTTCACCCTAAATCACTTTGTGAGGAAGACTTTTCGGTCTTCCTCTGGTAAACCGGTACAGCATGGCCCCAAGGCCTCAGGTGTACAAAAACGCTCTGATCAAGCAGAATATTCCAAGGGCTCAGAGGTTATCTCCTCAGAGGCAACCAAAGCCAGTCCTGAAGACAGACTGTTCTTTGGAATGTGCCGGCTTTGAGCAACCCAGGCCTGCCGAGGGAAGTCTTTCCTGCCCACAGGTCTAGCAGTACTTTTTGCTAGTCATGGTGAATGTCATGCTGCTGCATCTCTGGGTTTTGTTGTCTTTCTCAAAGAAGTGTTGAGTTTTGTTCCTCCAGGCAGTTCATTTCCCTGGGAACGGCTTGATATTTTTTTTTTTAAAGGTTGTTTTTAATCTTTGTGAGATTAAAACCAGAGTAGCCTTATTTTAGGCCTCCTTTATCCTTACTCCCAAGTTAGGGAGTATCTGGAGTCTCTGTTGAACGCGTGCCCGTGTTTAATGGAGGCTCTGCGCTTTGGCGGGCCGGACTGTGACTGCCTCCCAGCCCTCTGTGGGCCCGGGCACTTGTTCAGCTTACAGCCTCCCAACACTTTTTCCTGGGACTCATTCCTTCTCTGGTTGTTGCTCTTTGCTCAGCCTTGTAGAGTCTCACCCACTACGTATACATCTTGCTATTTAGTTAAAGACTCAAGGAGACTCTTAGGAAGATTTTTAGGACCCTTCCCCCTTTTATTTTTGCATAGTTCCTTCCTTTCTTGCACTCTGGCCTACATATTCCAACCACCTAGTTCTGCCCGTGTTCCAGCCTTTTCCCTCTCAACGCACTGAGGTTGCTCTGCTCTGCTCAGGTGACCCCCTCTGCCTCACAAGTGGGAAAATACTTGTAGACAGAAAGCTCAGTTGGTCATCGGCTCATCTCATTTGTTTCTCTTCCTTCGGGGATCATAGTCGTGACGTGCCTATTGTTTAATGACCGAAAGCTGTTGTTTCATATATTTTCTCTAAGTAATTATTTTCTGGTTAATTGCAGGGGGAGAGATAATCTGGTAGCAGTTACTCTGCGTCGTTGGAAGTGGATTTTTTTTTTCCTAACGTAGTTTCTATGTACTGATTAAGAGTAGCACTTGAGAATCGGACATATGTGGTTCAGATTTAGTCTCCAACATTATCATCTCTTGATCTTTGGCATTTTGTTAACATCTCTCTGACTTATCTGTAAAAACCCTTCCTAGGGTTTTATGAACATTATTTGGGAAAGTCCAAGTAAAATGCTTGGTATAGCTCCTGACAGATATTAGAGCTCATTTTTTTGGTGATGATGGTGGTGATATTTACTCTGGTGGTATTTGGCTTTACTTGCACCGTTAAGGGAAGATGTTACAAGGCAAAAAAATGGTGTTCTTATGTTAGAAAGTCAAGGTGCTGCAAGTCTTTGGCTGTTAGTTGTCACCAAAGTGGGATAGGATAAAGGAGAACATAGACACTTTTCCTTTTCTCTGCCCGCAGAATTTTCAGAGAAGTTACAGAAAAATTCGTTGATGACTTCAGGCATGGTAGTAAGAAGAGCTGATGCTTGTTCTGAAGCTACTCCTATAGCCTTTAGCAGCACAAAACTCCCGAACAGTGTGCGCAGAATATCTTTTAAAAATCAGCCTGATTATATCTTTAATTAAGCTGTGTGGTGGGTGTGCTTATTATATTTGTGTTCATTTTTTCTTCTTTTGGTACACTCGAAATGTTCCATAATTAAAAAGAAACCTATCTTAGCCCCTCAAATAGTCCTGATGTATATATTTTAAAAATATTGAATTAAACATACAAATTGCAATATGATGGGTAGGATAGGTTGCACTTAAAATACATATAGAACATTACCATATACTCTTAATGAAAGTATGTGTGTGTGAATATGAAAAACTTGGCTTAAAAAGAAACATCAACCTCAGGAAAGCAATTTCTTTTTGAGAAGAGAAATGGTTGGGAGAAAAAGCAAGCAAGAGTATAAGAAGGTCTTAAATTGAATCCGTAATGTTTTATTTCTGAAAGAAATGGAATCAGATATTCAGAGTAGCATCTTAAGACCTGGATGGTACTTAAATGGGTGTTTGTTAAGTACCCTGTATGCTTGAGATACACACACACACGTACACACACACACATAACATTAAAAAGAAATATAATAAATATAATAGCATTCATGTTCAAGTTGGAACTAAAACTCTTTGCTTTAGTGTGTTGGTTCATGGATTTTTTTTTTTTGTTTTGTTTTTTTTAAGATTTATTTGTTTATGAGAGAGAGTGAGAGAGCACTAGCAAGAGGGGCAGAAGGAAGGGGAGAGAGAATCCCAAGCAGACTCCACGGTGAGCACGCAGCTCGATATGGGGCTCGATCCCATGACCCATGAAATCATGACCTGAGCTGAAACCAAGAGTCAGATGCTCAAGCCACTGAGCCACCCAAGCACCCCTTTTTTATCAAGGCTTTTTGGGATGTGATGACAATATTCTGCATTGTGTTTTACCCTGGGACAACTCCACAGTACAAAGTTAAACCAGAGATCTAGAACACCTTTCCTCCTGTGTATGTATTTGTAGCTCTATAACTTGGTGTGTGGTCTACCTAAGTTTGGATTTTGGGATTCCAGGCTGCAGGAACTTTTTCCTGGGCTGGATTGTGCTCCAAGTCTCAGCCAACCTCCTCTGAACCTTTCAAACCTCAAAAACCCAGGATGGCCTCTCATTGCGAGGACAAAGTCCTACAACTTAAGGGCACCTCTCAACACCCTCCCCTTTCTCCCTTGTTGCCTGCCACCGTCATCTCCTCTTTCTTTCTGTCATCCAGCCATCCTTGACTTTCTTTCTTTCTTTTTTTTTTTTTTTAAAGATTTCATTTATTTATTCGACAGAGACAGAGACAGCCAGCGAGAGAGGGAACACAAGCAGGGGGAGTGGGAGAGGAAGAAGCAGGCTCATAGCGGAGGACCCTGATGTGGGGCTCGATCCCATAACGCCGGGATCACGCCCTGAGCCGAAGGCAGACGCTTACGGACTGTGCCACCCAGGCGCCCCTTGATTTTCTTTCTTTTTCTTTCATTGTTTCCTCTCAGGTTTCTTGTTCATTCCCTCGCTTTCATTCTGGGCATTCGCACTTGATTTCTCCCTTCATCTGTAACTCCATCCTCCTCCCCTCCATCTTCCCAGCTGTACATCTGTTAGATCTTAGCTTCGATATCCCCGTTTGTCTCTCTATCTATCCATTCATCCATTTACGTTGTACAGTTCCGCCATGTTAGTGCTCATATCCTTACTGGTGTTATTTAGTTGGCCATCTTTCCAGTTTAGATTTTAAGCTGTACTCAGGAAAGACCGTTTTCGTTTCATTGCCCCAGCATCTCTGTAGCACCTGTATAGTGTCTGCTGTAATGTGGGCAGTAAATATTTCTGTGTTGAATGAGTATATGAATGAAGTACAGTTTGAGCTTTTGACTTACATCTTCTCATTGGCTATTTAAAAAATACTTAAATAAAACATTTACAAATATTTTTGTGACTATTTTCATAAAATGTAAAAGAGGATTTGGGGTCATTGTGAGGTATATTTTAAAGTCAGAAAAGTGAAGTGTTTACTCACAAGGAAAGCACTGTTAGAATCCATAGGCAATGATAGGCTAATTTTCTTTAAATAAGTTAATTAAAACATTTCTTACAAGTAGCACATGGTATAGAAAACAATCAAAGGAGAGTGAGTGTTTAAAGTAAAGAGCAGCACTTGTCAGCTCCACTTTTCCTTAATCCTATCTGATTAATAGGTTGAAATTTCAATAAGAGGATTCATTCACCTTCAAGAAGAAAAAAGAACGTAAACGTTTATATATTAGAACCTTATAGTGGCTTAAGAAAAGCAGCTATAGGGGCGCCTGGGTGGCACAGCGGTTAAAGCGTCTGCCTTCGGCTCAGGGCGTGATCCCGGCGTTCCGGGTTCGAGCCCCACGTCAGGCTCCTCCTCTATGAGCCTGCTTCTTCCTCTCCCACTCCCCCTGCCTGTGTTCCCTCTCTCGCTGGCTGTCTCTATCTCTGTCGAATAAATAAATAAAAAATCTTTAAAAAAAAAAAAAAAAAGCAGCTATGGTTCAGTTGAAGGGAGAATGGGAATAAAGCTTCACACTGAAGGGATTTTTTAAGTCATGATTTGTTTTTTAAAAAATACCATATAAAGGGTGCAGTGTCTCCTCCAGTGTTAGCTTGTGTTTCCTGTAACCTTCTTCCTCAAAGGCCCATCCTAAAAAAGGTTCAGCCTTGCTTTTTTTTTTTTTCCCCCTCTTTCAAAGACAGTATCTCCAAAATGGTACTAATTTAAGCCCTGCTAAAATGTTCAGATGCGGCACCTGGGAAAAATGGGGTTCAGAAGTTCAGAATTTGAAACTGCTTAAGCTAGGAGAATCTTCTTGCTGTCCTTGCATGTCTGGTTCTGGAAGCTGGTAACTTCTTTTGGGTGGGCATTGTTCCATTATAACAGATGGCCCCAAGTGTGGACGTGCCGGAGAGTGAAGCCCCAGTGTGAACTTGTCCAAGAAGTTGAAACACTTCTCAGAATTCTTCTCCCAATGATAGCCATGCCATTGCAGCTGCGTTGGAAGAGCGAGCTCAAAGAAGCATAAAAGAAGCTGTAAGAACATTGTAGTCCAGTATGGTAGCCCTAGGCACATGTGGCTATTGGGCACTTGAAATGTGACTAGTCCAAATTGAGATGTGCTGTGAGTGTAACATGCACATCAGATTTCATAGACTTAGTATAAAAAAAGAATGTAGAATATCTGGTTACCAACTTTTAATATTGGTTAATGTTGAAACAATATTTTAGACACACTGGGTTAAATAAGATAAAATTAATTTCACCTGTCTTATTTTGCTTTTCTTTCTAAAAACAGCTGCAAGAAAATTTTAATTTATGTATGTATCACGCTTTATGTTTCTTTCTTTTTTTTTTTAAAGATTTTATTTATTTATTTGACAGAGATAGAGACAGCCAGCGAGAGAGGGAACACAAGCAGGGGGAGTGGGAGAGGAAGAAGCAGGCTCACAGCAGAGGAGCCTGATGTGGGGCTCGATCCCAGAAAGCCGGGATCATGCCCTGAGCTGAAGGCAGACGCTTAACCGCTGTGCCACCCAGGCGCCCCACGCTTTATGTTTCTATTGGATAGTGGTGTTTGCAGGAGAATTTTTAATGGGGATGTCCTGGTAAACTTTGTCCAACTTACACTTTGATTTGACTGTTTATTCTGAAATATGTTAGGTCCAATATGGAATTAAAATCTTGAAATTTCTAAGTTAGTTTCTTAGTAGCTTGCAGTTTAAATGTAGCAATAAAAGCAAGAGTAGGACTTTTTTTTAGTTGTAAAAGAAATTTCTAGAAACTAAGAGCTTCGCAGAGCTAAAAATTCATTCTCATTGTTTTATTTTTAAGCTCTATTTTAAGTTTCTGCCAGAACAAAAATGTTCAGTCCCTTTTGGGTTCTGATGGCCTGGTAAAACTTCTTTGTAAACCCAGGGGATGTGATAGAATTGGCACAGGAGAAAATTAATTTGGTTGGGATCCATGAATGGAATGGAGGTAGTGAGCAAGGCTTGCAAGAGTCCATGTAATCAATCATTGCAGAGGTTTTGCTGCGATGTTAGACTGCCCAGCACCCTCCAGCTGTGGGCAGCATCATGCCAAGATATCTTCCTAGAGACCCGCCACTCTTGTGTAAAAAGAGAAAAGCATAAACCTACACATAGAATATATGCATAATCATAGGCCACATATACACACATCCAGCAACATTGCTTGGCATTGATTCTTGTGTATATTTGTGCGTATGTGTTTTTCTGGAAAAAAGTTAAATGGGTTTTCCGCAACTTTTTTTTTCTTTCAGCCTAGTTGTAGGATATTTTCCGACCCCACATTTTTCCAGTAACTTAAACTCAAAACTCATAGCAGTGAGGCCCTTTCTTGTCAAAGGTGAGTCAAAACAGGAACCTTTTAATTCTGTCACATGATGCCGTATTTCAGAAAATAGTTAATAGCAAGTTCTTCACCACGCCTCCCCCTTCAGTCGTCAGACTCTTAGCTGCTTGACTTCTTCACCATTGCTAAAGCCAGGAATTCAGAAGTGTAGGTCAGATATTCTCCGTAGAAAATGCATTCAGGAGCGTACACATTACACGGGTTATAAATAGTATCTGCCCTGACAATGCTGGAATTTTCTCAGCTTCTGGAGACATTGAAGTCTTTGTTTTGTGGGTCGCTGCCCTCTTCCCCACCCCTATGCTTGAGTCATAAAGCCTGAAAAACTAATGAGGCTGCTGAAACTTAAAATCTAATTGCTAAGATGTGTGGGAAACAATGGGAGATGGCACAGACCATACATAAGCTTGGATGCAAGTTTCTCTGTCCCGCCTGCGACCTGCTCACTTTGCATTTTCCTGTTTCAGGACCTTGAATTTATTTTTTTTCCATCAGTAGCATCCAATTAGGTTTGGATTGAAAAAAATTAAAACAAAACCTAAGTAGATAGCCATTGAGGCTAATTTTAGATCCTGAATTCCCCATTTAGAATAGGAAAAAAAAAATCTATCCATGAAAACAAAACTACAAGCCGGCTTTTCTTGATATTGTGTGTGTGTGTGTGTGTGTGTGTGTGTGTGTGTGTGTGTGTATTTGAAAATATATTGGCCTTATAATCTGAGTTTATATATGATAATGTATAGTAGGGGTTAGTAAACTGTAATTGGCACCCAGCTTGCCACCTGTTCCATGTATAGCCATAGGACTAAAAATGGTTTTAGAATTAGTAGTTGTTTTCGGGGCGCCTGGGTGGCTCAGTCGGTTAAGTGTCTGCCTGCGGCTCAGATCATGATCCTGGGGTCCTGGGATCAAGCCCCTCATTGGGCTCTCTGCTCAGTGGGGAGCCTGCTTCTCTCTGCCTGCTCTTCTCTCTGCCTACTTGTGCTCTTTCTCTGTGAAATAAATAAAATCTTCAGAAAAAAAAATAGATGTTGTCAACCATTTAAAGTTAAACGATACAAGACAAGAAACATGCAGTAGACACCATATGTGGCCCACCAAGCCAAAGGCATTACCTGGCCCTTTACCTAGTTTGCTGACCCCTTGGTTTAGAATGTGCTTGCTATGCGACACTTGATATTAGGTATGTGATCTAATAAAAAGTTCATTTCTTGGATTTTTTTTTTTTTTAAATTCACCCAGCAAATATTTCTTGAGTATTTGTTCTGTTCCTAGCATTGTTCTAGATATTGGGGGAAATAAAGTTAAAAAAAAGAAAAAGAGTCACATTTCTACCTTCACGGAGCTTACATTCCTGTGGAGGAAAAAAAAGACCAAATCTGACCAAATCAAATGGAAAAATGAGAAACTGCACACTGAAGTGCTGGGAAGACAAAGCAGCCGAGTGTGAGATAGGGAGTAATGCCGGAGGCCGTTCTGCGCGTCTCACCCTCTGTGACGCCTCCCTTGGACTGTGCTGTGAAACGGTGACTAAGTTATTTCCCAGATTTTGAACTCACCCCCCACACGCCCACACGCAAACACAGAAAACACTTGTTTGCTTTTCCCTGTGATTTCCTTATTTTCTTTGTTACTTTATTCCCAAAGTTGCTTTTTCGCCCCAGTTGAAATTCATTATTCAGCCCGGGCTTACGGAAGCCTTCAGATGAGTGCTCGCAGGGTCTGTTTATTTCCATCCTCTTGTTCTTCCGGCAGCTTTCTGTTGTCGTTCTCCTTCAGGTTCACTGCTTGTAGGTAGCATATAGTTTGGGTTTTGAACTTTCATCTCTTAGCCCCCCCCCCCCCCCATCTTCTGGAGATAATGGATTATGATTATTTTATTTTTTTAGCATCAGGGTCTTTCCCCACATCTGAGGTTCTCTATGAAGCCTGCATTTTGTGGTCTTCCCCGAAGTGAGTTTGGCAAATGTGTGTTCCCTTTATTTTGGATCTTTCCTGTTATTGGAATCCTTTGTCTACCTGATGTTAATCCTGGTCTCCTGAGCATATGAGTAGAGTGTGATTTCTTCTCCGGTTTAAAATATGCCCTCTAGCCTGCATTTTGGTTAGCAGAATGGCCAGAGCTTGGACAAAAGGCCCTGGCTGACACATACACGGGCCTGAAATTATCTCGTTACAAAACAGTTGCCACATTCATGTAAATGGCTTAAGCAAAAGTCAAAATATGAGCAACATTATTTATGGCTCAGTGAGCGATTTGTTATTCAAAGGCCTGTCATCTTTTGTCAGAAGACTGGTATTCTCAACGTCTGTGCCAGGCGAGGACCATCTATGAAGTGATTTAGTACAAACTCAGAATACAGTTGAGGAGACAGTTTAGATGTGTTCCAGGAGACAAAGCCCCTGCACTTGACCCAGAAGTAGTGCTATTCTCTGTGCTACTATCAGACCTGTCTGCCTCTTGACCCGAGAATTTTCCTCCCTCTAAATCAGGTTTGTCATCTGTAGCCAGGGTAGTACTCACAGGATCAAGTGTCTATCTGTGGCCTGCCTGCAGCGTGTGGGGTTATTAGAACCTATTGCAATTGCTTGCTGTAGGGTCTGTGCTGGGTATCAATTTGTTGCCTCTCAGGCCCAGATTCACCCTCTCTTGCCCGCTCTGTGAAAATGGACCAGGACTCTGAATGTTCCTCCTTTACCAGCTGGCGTGATGTTCAGCATTGTTGGGAGAGCGCTCTGGAGAGACACTGGAGGAGGAAGGAGTTTTCCTTCCCGGCTTCTCCAGCACGTGGCTCCTGCAGCACCAAAGGCACGGCTGGTGCTTGTTTCCTGCAGTGCCCGTGCCTTTACCGTCCCGCAGCCCCCGCAACATCGGTGCTTCTGCAGCGCCAGGCTCCTGTCGTGCGTGCTGGCTGGGGCTGCATCCAGATACCGGCTGCTTCCTCTGGCATCCCTGCTATGGTGGTTATGCACCCTTGTGCCCCTGTTGAACCACTTCTCTGTGACCTGCTTTCCCTGGCACCCTAGAGGATGGATTCCAGTAAGTTCCACACATGCAACATCACTCACAGTGAATTCCCTGCCATGTAGTGAGCGCAGTGGACCTAGATCTCAGCCCTGGGGAGGAAGGCTCTCCCTTGGGCACTGTGTCTCAACCCTAGGGATATGGCTGCTCCGTATATCTGCCATTCTTACATTCTTTAGGGTTCTATTTACTTCTTTTTTTTTTAAAAAATTATTTATTTATTTATTAGAGAGAGAGAGCATGCAAGCATGAGTGGGGGGGGGAGAGCAGAGGAAAAGAGAGAAGCAGACTCCCTGCTAAGTGGGGAGCCTGAAGCAGGGCTTGAGCCCAGGACCCTGAGATCATGACTTGAACCAAAAGCAGATGCCTAACCAACTGAGCCACCCAGGAGCCCCTTCTATTGACTTCTTACTAGCTAATTACCTGTTATAGTTAAGAATTCCTGATATTAAACTTTCTCTATTTAAATTACTGTGTAGGTTTTCTCTCCTGATTGGACCCTGACTAATATGGGGTACCATCAAAAGACTTAGATTCTTTGCTTGCATTGCAAGAAGCATGTAGGTAAGAAGTGTCTAATGGATTTGTGCAAAGGAGCATGAAATAAGAGTGCATATAGGCTATTATATATTTCTGTGCATTCTTCTGATCACATGAACAAATCTTATGAAATTCTGGAAATTTGCAATTATCTGTAGAAAGGGAAGAGGTTAGTGGTTCTCATGGTCCTAGAATAAAATATCCATGAAAGGTTTTGTCTAGGTAAATTGGTCATTCTGTTTTTCGTGGGAGCTTCAGAATATGTGGGCAAGGCTGCTGATGGGACCCAGTTGGTGGGTGGTAATTCTGTTTTTGGGGATCGTCTGCAGAGCAATGCAGATCTACATTGATCATCAGGTGTTGATTAGATAGATGTACATGTCAAGTTTGTTTCCTTCTACGCTAGAATCATGTGATAGGGTTGCAAGCGGTTGCTCTTTTGTTCCCCTTTTCTGTGTGAATGCTGCGGCAGTGTGATAATGGCAAGTGTAGGACTCAAAAAAAAAAAAAAAAAAAACCGAAAAGAAAAGAAAAGGAAAGACCAGAATGAGGTGCCTCGACGATTATCTGGTCTGATCCCTTCAGTTTTCTAATGGGGAAACTGTACAAGGGGAGGTGAAATGCCTTGCTCTAGCGTATGCACCCAGTTAGAGAACAAAGACTACGAAGATAGATTTTTTTGATTCCTAGCCAGTTGTTTTTTTTTCACTAACTCCCACCTATTAACTTTTAAATCTCTAACGTTTTATTTTTTTACCTTCGTACTTAAAATTTATAAAGCTCGAGAAAATATAGTATGTGCTTTATTAAAGAATATTTGAGTCTAAGTACATTAAAAGGACAAACCAGAAAATGCCTTGACTAGGTGCTCGTTTTTTAATTTGAAAAATACTTTATTGAAGTGTAACATATGTAGAGGAAAGTGCACTTATTTTAAGTGTAGAGCATGATGAATTTTTTATAAGTTGGCCCCCTGTTTACCAGCACTCAGACCGATTAACAGAATGTTACTTGCACCCCAGATACTCCCATCTTGTGCCCTTTGGTTGCTGAGTCTCCCAGGGGTGGCTACCATCCTGGCTCCTAACAGCTTTGATTAATTCTGCCTGCTTTGTACCTTTTAGAAATGGAATATCATATAGTCATGTAATAGGTTCTCACCTGTGCCTGGCCTCCATTGATCATGATTATGTTTGTGAAATTCATCGGAGTTGCTGTGGTTGTGGTTGTAGTTAATTCTTTTCAATGCTATATCGTATTTAATTGTATGAACTGTTGGGGGATTTATTCATCCATTCTACTGTTGATGGGCATTTTCTAGTTCGGGCATTTACAAATAGTGCAGCTGTGAACCTTTGTCATTGTTGTTGCTAGTTTTTAGATGTTTGGACATTGGAAGACTGCCAACTTTGAGGTTAAGGGCAGAAGCTTGGTATTGGACAAACCATTAATTGTGTGTGATCTTGGTCAAGTTTTTTTTTACCTCCTTGCTTCTGTCTCCTCGTTTGTAATGGACATATGCGTTCCAGTCTTGCAGCTTTGGAAAGAAATGAATGAAACGGTGGATGGTTTGCATAGTGCTTGACATATAATAAGTACTCAAAGAGTGGAAGTTGCTATTGTTTTTTAAATTAAACTTTTGTAAATTATAACAAAGCATCCACAGAATTTACTCTTTGCATTCTATTGCTTGTATGCAGTGTTTCTCCCCCCCCCCCCCGCCCCCAGAGGTTGCATGGCTTTGTTCAAATCTCTCTCTTCCCTTTCCCTGCCTCCATGCCACACTTGTTACCTGCCTGTTATAATCCAGGTATAGGGGCAGAAATTGAAGAACAGAATTTTTACAAGACTTTATTCATTACTAAGTTATCGTCTCAGTTTTTGCCATAGAGGCTCACCATTATAATGCTTTTCACTTATGTTACCTCTTATTTTGCTTTTAATCAGCTCATTTTCTTTTACTCTACTTTGTCCAAAGATGCAAAATCCTTGGAGTAAGGGGTTTGTAGCAAAATTTTGTTTGTTCTTTACCATTAAACACATTTCACACGCCATCACTGAACATTACACTTGTGGAAATACTTCACTAAGCATGGGCCCGCTTGTCGGAGTTCATGGTCTATTAATAGAAGTCGACAATTGAGCAAATAGCCCCATGTCTTAAGTTTTGCTGGTGTCCCTCCTTATTACCACTGTCTTGGCTCACCTCCTCCTCACCTCACACCAGCCTCTGAATGCAAATATTACTCTTCTTCAGCTTTTCTCTAGTATAATCTATGCTACCTGTAGTTGATGGGGTAGTCCTTCTCCAGACCTGCAACTGTCAGTATTGCTATAGTAAGAACGTAAGAAAACTCAGATTTACCATCAAGTCTTCAGCAAACACCATATATGGGCTTTTCTCCTAAAGACATGGATACACGCTCAGAGAAGGTCGTTGTATCAGTCAGCAGAGGCCAAATTTTGCCACCTTAACAAAGCCCTACAAAACTTTAGGGACTTAAAAAAATCTCAGCTTGGCAGTGGCTGTGCTCTGTGTCTCTTTCCTTCTGAAAACGAATGCATAAAGAGCAGCACCTATTTGGGACATATTTGTCTTGAACAGAAGGAAAAGGGAAATGGTGGAATCACACACTGGCTCTTAGAACTTCCCCAGGGAAGTAGCCCATGTCACTTATGAGCATGTTTCGTTGGCTGTAAGATGTCGGTGGCAAAGTCTGGTACCAGTGGGAGGGAAATGTGATCTTCCTGGAAGGAGCAGTCGGTAGGAAGGGACTTGGCAAGAAGGAGCTGCAGAGTCATTGCTTTGGTAGATAGGGTCTCTGGCATATAATTCCCAATTTGTTGGCAGCCTGAAAGAAATGGGGAATCACAGTTTCATTCTCTCATTCAGTAAATATTTACTCCTTCTGCCAAATGATGTGATAGAAGCCCTATGAAGCTTGAAGTCTGTGGTCTTGGGTCCTGCTTCTAGAAAATTCATGTTATAAATATAATCAAGAATATCCTCACTTTTTTTTTTTTTTTTTTTACATTTGGCCTAAAACTAAGATTACTTGTATGAGTACTAGGTAATAAGTCAGTCCGTCCATATTGACTCCTTGTACGGCCTCAAGCATGCTTTTCTCTGGAATGCCTGTTTAACTTGGATTTTGAGGAAAATCGTGAATTCATCCTGACTTAAGAAAGCTTTGTGAATGACTAGAGCTTTCAGGATTATGTTTATGTAGTTTCAAAGGTTGTATTTTTTTTTTAAATGAAGGATGATTTAAGAAGATTAGGTAGCATCCCTCATTAATCTGGAGCTATTTTAATGAAAACAGAAAGGACAGGCTGCTTCCTTCTTAAAAAGTCATATGTTAGTTTAATTTATAAATTATTTTTAATCAAGTTTTATTTAGATTGGATAGATAATTTTCAAGTAGAGAATGTTAACTAACCTAGAATAAGGAAAGGAAAACACTGTTGTCCAAGTAAACATCATTTTGATAGAATTTTAAAAACCTCGTCATACTAGTTCACACAATAAATTTCTATAAAGCTGCAGATATATGAATATAGAAGATAAATATATAAAGATTATATTTTGTAAATGGATTAAAATCACCATGGTATTTAGGCACATAAAGTCAATCTTATGATAATTATTTTACCAAATGTGGGATCTGTTATAAAAGGAGCAATCTGATCCCAGTTTCTCTTGTTTAAATCTTGGGATGATTTGAAGTAGGGCATAATCAATATATTAACATATTCTTGGAGTCCGATATTATAAGCATCATGAACTTGATAGTTGAAAGAAATATTTGACAGAAATTTAATAGGTAGAAGAATTTTATTTTTTTATTATCAGCTGGAGAGCAAAAATATCTGCATCTGCATCGACTGGACTTCCTAACGTGCTTCTGTGCACTTGTACACCCTTGCGCACGTGTGTGTGTGTGTGTGTGTGTGTGTGTATGATCTAAGACTTATGCTATTCTAAGTGTGACCTGTGAACTAGACTCATTCATGAGCTGTGTGTTGCTGGTCTGCAATAAGTTAAGAACAGAAATTGAGAGTGTTTAAAAATGTTATTATATGTATATAATTTAGGTATAATTACCTAAATGTAATTTAGGTCTGTTGAATCTAATACAAACTTGGGTTTGCATATATGTATGTGTGTTTTGTTTTTCTTTTCATTTGTCTTAAGAATTCATTTTTATTGTACTTTTTACAAAAGTATTGGTCTATGATGAATTTGGGAAAACAAACAAACTGGTGACATGATTAGTTTGAGAAACATTGGTGAGAAGCCTGTATTACTGTGGCAGAAAGGTGGTATGATTTCTAATATTCCACAGGCATGGTTTCTGATGTGTAATACTGTGGCTCTTATTGCATGAGCTTTTCTATTCCCTAGTTTACCCATATTCCCTAACCTTTCCAGCATAATTATTCTGTCCATCTAATGGTGACATTTTTATCTGCTTATTTCTTGGAATGATTTGCAAAGAAATAATTCTTTGGACTTATGCATTCATTCAGCCATTATTTACTGAACATCTCTTACGTGCCAGGTACCTTTCTAAGCATTGGGAGCTCAGCAGTAACAAAACAGATGTATAATCTTGCTTTCTTAGCTTATATGGAAAGAATTTAAATATTTAAATATGTTCGTAATCACACACACACGTATGTATATATGCACATGAACTGTGAGGTGGTTGAGTGGTTCCACGTGCCACCCAGTTCCACTTGGACTACTGATGCATGCGTTCCTCTACTTGGATATTAAGATCACTCTTCATGTAGTTTTGTATCTGAATGCTATGGCTGACAAAGTAAGAGTCCCCGGGTGACAGAGGTGGATGGCTTCCTTTAGGGCCATTGAGGCTTTTGAGTGTGGCCTCCCCGGATTGGTGAGGACGGTGGAACAAATAATACCTCAGAGACTGGAGGAACTTGTTCACTGTCCTGAATCGCTGTCCCCTTTGGGGGCCATTAAATAGAGAGTTTCTACTGCGTGCATTTCTTTGATCCAGCAGGAGGAACTTCTGCAGGTCTTCTGCAGGACCGTGTTCCAATCCTGGGAGTCTAGGATGAAGCACCGGGGAAGTGTTACACTCTGAAATTAGAGCAACATTTTGTATATATGCACTTTTCTGGGGTAAGTGCCCCAACTTCCATCCGCTTCTGCAAGTGATTTTTGACCCCTAAGGCTGAAGAATCATTGATGGACAAGGGCCTACAGCACCACTGGTAGTTTGGCCCCTATTATTTAATCTGATTTTATCTCCTCTTATTTTGCCCCTTGGGCTTTTCTGCAGTGCCTACACTGGCCTCCTCATGCTGCTCTAGCGTGCCTGGCACAGTCCCATCTGGAATGCTTGGTCTCCAGCCATCCCCGGAATTCCATCTCCTTGCCTCCTTCAAGCCTTTGTTCAGATGTCACCCTCTGGGCTCACCCTGACCACCGTACTTAACATTGCATCCGTTTCCTGCCCATATCTTGGTCCTTTTGATGCTTCTTGCCCTGCTTTACTTCTATTCCTTTAACATCTTTTGTGGCTTAGTTATTTATGGAGTTTATTGTCCATCGACTCTCTACAGGGATTTTTGCCTCTTGATCAATGCTATATCCTGGGCACCTTGAACAATGCCTGGCACACAGTAGGTGTTCATTAAATATTTGATGCATGAATGAATGAATATGGGATCTGACTCTGCCTTTCAGAGTGTACAGCATGGAGCCTAAATTTGGCCAGTTCAGCTGAGGTTCCTCATGCTGCTCTGTGTGTACTCTAGCCCATAGGTTACGGTTTCATGAATCTCAGTTCTTATGTTGCCACAAATTGGCTTTTAGCACATCTCTTTATTTTTCTTTTCAAGTTTCGAATATTCCTATGAGGAGCTTTCATCTTTTTCTTGCTGATTTTTTGCTGTTTGTTTAATCTTACTTGACCCTGGACTCTCGAAGCGTACACTGATGGGACTTTAGGCAACTTAGCTGCCCTCGCCATCCCCTGGCTTCCTCATCTGTAAAGTGGGAATGATTATATATATATAACCTTGCAAGGTTGCTGTGAGGGTGAAATGAGATGAGACTTGTTAAGTGGATTAGACAGGGCCTGGCATAAATATTGGTTGCAGTAATGCTGATGAAGATATAAGTATCTTATGGCTCGGCATAGTGTCTGGTATATGGCAGACACAGAGCAAATGGCAGTTGTTACAATTATTATGCTTTTTCCTACCATTATTGCCATTGCCCACGATACAGTTCCAGACAATCATCAGAGAGTGGGGCATTAGCAGGAAACTCTAGAGGAGATCAAGGGTTGTCTTCCTTTCCCTTCCCATCCCTTCCTCCACCACCCCCTCTTCCATGCTCGGAATCAACTGTTTTTCTCCCTTGCCCTGCCCTGGAAGACCTTTCAGGTTTGAAACTCATTCTTTGCTGTGCAGTGTGATAGTGTCACCACCATATAGCACTCAGCCTTTTGTGCAACACTCTGTTCGAATAGATAGCAGTCGTTAACTAGTGTGGTTCCTTGAGACGTATTTCCACACATGTATTTCACAATGAACACGATTTCTGGCAAAGGTTTAATTTTTTTGGAGGGCATTTCAAGGAGCCGCCTTCTCAATCTCTGCATGCCTGGGTTATTTGTTTTTTGTCTTTTTTCCCCTCAGTGACAGCTTAGGAAAACTCCCCAGATTTGAATCTTACAATCAGTCAGCAGAGGTTTATTAAGGATATATATGGAGGACTTTTTGAGCTGCAGAATGGCATGGTGAAAATTGAGTTTTAGACAGATTAACCTGGGGACGGTGCATCATTGGTGGAGGGGTTGTTGCAAATCCAGCAGAGAAGACAGGGAGGGGGTATAATATGGGAATTGGTTAGAATCCAAACTGCAACAGGGCCAGTGGCCGTGGAAGCCAGGGCGGTACCTGGGGTATATGTACGGTCAGCTTTCTGAAGCTCTGCCAAACCGTCTCCCAAAGCAGTCGTCCCAGTCTGCATTTCCACCAGCAGTGTCTGAGCGTCCTGGGAGCTCCCTGTTCTTGACAACGCTTGGTCACTATTGCTGCATAACAAATCCTGTTAAAATATAGTGATTGAAAAAGTAACTTCCATCTTATTACCCGTTGTGGTCTCTGGGGGTCAGGCATTCGGGAGGACTGGGCTGGGAAGTTCTGGCTTGGGGGTCTTTCATGGCATTGTAGACTGAGGGGGACTGCTATGCCTTCAGAAGCAGGAAGACTATGGTGGTCAATTTATACCCCTTCTTGGCATCTTTCTGCACCCCACAGGGCCAGGGCCGATGTAGGGTGAGCAAGAGAGATGGATGTCCTGGTTCTGCTAAGGATTGAAATGAACATTTGAGCATCTCCTGTGTGTAGGCCTTGTGCAGGACCTTCTGCTATTATAATGAAGCTTTATTTCCTTCAGTATGATCTTCCCTTCAGATTCAACTTCGTAGACAAGCCTTTCCTTAAAATTCCTATTAATTGAATATACTTTCCTCTTTATTTCCATCTTATGGCTCAGTTTGTCACCTTTGTAGCTCTTTTCTCTGTTTACGCTGTGCAGTTGTTTGCCGATTTGCTACTCTCACCCCCTAGTCCTGGACCGAGGGCCCGTGGCAACGAGGACTCCACCTCTTTGGTGCACTGTTCTTTACTGAGATGAAATATAAGACAGATGAAATAGAGGGCAGCAGAGAAATTTGAATTTTAGAGCAAAACAAATAATATTTTAATATATGTATGTTCCCAATAGGGGACATTTTAAAGTATATCCCAGACGCGGGACTTGCTTATACTAGATATTGTTTGTGGTTTATTTGAAACTCGCATTCAGTCTGGTGGCTGGCAGTTTTATTTGCTCCATCTGGCCACCCTAGTACCTGATACTTAGCATGGTGTGTATCACATAATAGAAGCTCAACAAAGTGTTTGACTGAATGAATGAGTGAATAAATGAAAGAGCTCATTTCTTTCTCAGGCCCAGTTTTGCAAGGTGAATGTTATTACTTTACAGATAGGGAAATTGCTGTTGGACTAAACTCATTAGCTTGCCCACGCTCCCAGAGACAGTTGGCATAGGGTGGGAATGTGAGTCAAATTTCGAAAGCTGCTATCTTTGGCTTTCAGTTATCTTTCTTTTCTTTTCCCTACATCGTGCTGCCTTGCTTTGTTAGAAGAGATTTCCTCCTTGTAGCTGTCGCATTTCTTCCCTGTATTAACAAACTAAGCTCTGTTTAGTTGAAGTAGAAAGAGAGTTTATTATGGAATATTCAGGAGCCTGTGACCCCTGGGAGGCCAGCGAAGCAGCCTGGGACTGAGTAGTGACGAACCATACCCCAGCACACCATAGAACCGATCTGGTGAGCACACTGATGTAGCTGCTTGTGGGTGTAGACACTATAGCTCTCACCATTGACCCAGCTAGCGCAGGCCATTAAACCACACAGCCACGCCCCATACCCCATACGCCTTCCCGATGTACCTACTTCTTTCCTCACTGGAGTACAGTTCTGCACATTCTGACCCAGGTACATCTGATCACTGAAACGGAAGGCACATGTCTTGTCCTAGCTGCAAGGGAGTCTGGGAAAGTGAGCACTTGGCTTCCACCGTGGAAGCCATCTCTGTCTCCCTCTAAACTCATAGGAAGTGGAATTCTCCAGGGACATCCAGGTGGCTCAGTCAGTTAAGCATCCGACTCTTGATTTTGGCTCAGGTCATGATCTCAGGGTTGTGAGATTGAGCCCTTGTCAGGCTCTGTGCTCAGCGGGGAGTCTGCTTGCGATTCTCTCCCTCTGCCCCTCCGCCTACTTGCTCACACACTCTCTCTCTCTTTTTTTTTAAGATTTTATTTATTTATTTGACAGAGACAGCCAGCGAGAGAGGGAACACAAGCAGGGGGAGTGGGAGAGGAAGAAGCAGGCTCCCACTGGAGGAGTCCGATGTGGGGCTCGATCCCAGAACGCTGGGATCATGCCCTGAGCCGAAGGCAGATGCTTAACGACTGTGCCACCTAGGCGCCCCTCTCTCTCTCTCTTAAAAAAAACAAAAAACAAAAAAAAACTCAGATGCCTGAGTGGCTCAGTTGGTTAAGAGTCTGCCTTTAGCTTGGTCATGATCCCAGGGTCCTGGGATTGAGTCTTGCATTAGGCTCCCTGCTCGGCTGGGAGTCTGCTTCTCCGTCCACCTGCAGCTCCCCCTGCTTGTGCTCTCTCTCTCTCTCTCTGTCACTTTCTGACAAATAAATAAATAAAACTTTAAAAAATATAAAAATAAAATAAATCTTAAAAAAAAAGGAGGAGAATTTTCTGAAACACAGGGAGTGTCTGAAAAGGTGCTGGATAGCCTGAAAGATAATACATGTCCACCCAACTAACACCTCCTTCAAACTTTGGTAGCCTAGTGCCCTCTGATTTTTTAAAACAGGTGTTACTTTTGACCTGGTATGAAAACAGGAATTACCTTTGCTTTAATTTTTTAATCTGCTCATATGGTACTGAGTCTGTACTCCCTGGAGGCACTTGGTACATTAGTGAATAAAAACTGAATTATCTGTGTGGTGGGATTGCAGGTGACTTTAACTTTATTCATGTGTATTTTTCCAAACTTCCTATCATGAACATTTGGAATAAAAAGAAAGTCTTGAAACTTTGGCAAGTAGCTGGGAGAAAAACTATGGGTTTGAAATCCCTTATTCACAATTCTGAAATCCAAAAGTCTCTGAATATTGAGGATTTTTTTTTTTTACTTCATTTGGCAGAATTACCTGACCTGAAATGACACGAGGCTATTTAAAGTCTTTATTATCTCACTTAGTTGAATATTCATATGTTTCCCAGCAGAAATATTAATGCAGTTGATTATGAGCTGTTGACCTGTCTCACTGGGGATATTATACTGAGTATGTACTGTTATCTTTATAAAATCTGGGAAATTCTGATGTCCAAGAGCTCTCAGTCCCCAAGAGTTTCTTTGAAGTATGTGTGTGAATACACATGTGTAATATGTAAGTAGAAATTTGTGGAATGATTTATTAAAAGCTTTTGACAGTGATTACCTCTAAGAGCAGGGATTGGATGGAGAGTCACTGGGGGATGCATTTATGATGCTTCCTATTCTTCAGTATTTCTAGTAATTATTAAAACAGTTGCCTTTCTCAATGAAAAAAAAAAGCAAGTAGAATTGGCTGGAGGTTTTATTTATTTGGGGGAAATAGTGGTAGTATTAATTTTAAAAGATAGTTGGCCAAGCAGGCTGTGCCTTTACGTATTAGTTCAACATGACGGATTGCTGACAAGGACCTAGAGAAAGGTACCCACCAGGCAACCTCCTGCCTTTTGGGCGATGTGTGCGTGCTCTAGTGGTGGGGAATTTGCATCAGCAAAAACACTAATTTCGCTTAGAAAAATAAAATAAAGGCACTCAAAAATGTGATGAGTAAATGAAACTGCTGTTATTAGTGATGGGTTTGGCATGTTTTACGAAGTCTGAACGATTACTCATCCACTGTACGTTTGCAGAAGTCCTTTAACAAAAGCCAGATGCAGACGTAGTAGCAGGGGTTACTAGGTGGATGAGAGGATTAAACCCAGCGAGTTTTTGGAGCACTGGTTTGTAGCTGTTTTTGGCTTGTCAACAGGCTCCTTTTCTGAGTCAGCCTATAGGATGGCTTCCCAGGGTAAGTCTGATTTTGCTTTTCTGGGTTTAAAATATAAGTGGTGAAGGCGGTCCGACGAGTTGCCTTTTTTTTTTTTTTTTTTTTGCACTGGATTCTGTAAATTAATAGTGCTTGCATTTCTTCTGTGAGAAAGACATTTGTCCTCTTCCAGCATATTCTAGTGTTCCTGCTGCTGATTTTTATAGCTTTGCCTCACCTCCCCCTAAGTTTGAAAGTGGAATGCCCAAGTGCTGAAAGAATTTGCAAGGGGAATTGCAAAGGTCATATGTAAGTTCTGCGGCTGGCGGCTGGTGTGAGGAGAGCAGGGTGATTGAGCCAGAGCCCTTTGTGACCCTTTCTTTTAAAGAGGATGTTTCCAATAAATTAGTGTAGCACACTTTATGTGCTTGTTTATGACCTTAAAAATGGTTTAGCTATTGCTGAGTGGCCATTACTGATGCTTTATGACATGTTATAATGGTTTCAACCTGCACTTTTTTTTTTTTGATTGAAACAATGTCATGCATCAGTCAATGTGAAGTTCATTTTTTTTTCCTCTTAAAGGGACTCAGGAGAACATTGAACATTAGGATAAGTCCCTGGATTCTAACCCCAGAGAACGTTGGTTCTCGAGGTCAGAATGAGTGAGGATTCGCCAAGCTCTTACAAATGAGCTTTGTAGTAATTGCTGTTGAAATTATAAAAACACTGCTTTTCCCACTGGATGTTAAATGCCCCTTTTCATTAGCTATAGTATGGGGAGCAAAAGCATGTGATTTTTTTTTTTTTTTTTTTTTTTTTTATGTTTAACCATAGCTACTTCTAAAAGGCAGTTTTCATTTTGTGGCTGCTTTTTTCCTTCCGGTGCCTAGCACAGTCGAGGACTTTATCTTCTTGTATCTTTTTAGGACAGTCTGATGAATAATAGGGGCCTGACTAGCTCTCTAAAGGGAAGAGCATGCAGAGGAGCCTGGGCTGGAGGGTGTGGAACCCTCGGCCAGGGCTAGCCCTAGAAGTGGGGTGGGGGGGATGGGGGGTGGGGGGGGTTGGAGGTACTGCCCTTCCCCCTCCCCCTTCAGCTCTCAGGCTGCTGGAGGTCACTGTGGTGTGAGGGCTGGGGCATTTGGGTGATGGCCGATAGCTTTTCTGAGTGGCAGTGACATCTCTGTGGGCTCAGAAGGGCCTTTGCCTCAAGATTTCTGTTCATGAATGTTCAGTACTCACCACAGAGCAAATGGATCTCGCTCTGAATGTAGTCCTACCTTAGCAAAGACTGACACATACAAATGAGTCTATCAGTTGATTTTTTCTTAAAAAAGGAAAACATTCACATTAGGAGACTATAAAATAGACTTTAAAAATTAAAGCCCCCATGCCCTTAGTGCTGTGTGTGACCTAGAAATATCTGTAGCCCGCAGAGTCTGAAGACCCCTGCTAAGTGCTCCATGAAGTTGGGAGGTGAATGGGGCTCATCTCTCCAGACCATTGGTAGTTCTTGAATATTTGGAGAAGGGGAGCAAAAGTGTCAGTAATCCAACTGGTCAGGCATTGCGGAACTTTTTCCTGCTGGTAAAAGCAAGAATATATCATGGACTAGAAGGTGAGGTAAAATCTGAGACTGCAGAGAGACATTTCCTCTACTGAGGGTGAATTCAGACCCTACTCCCAGGCCTTGCTTTCAGTCCACGCGAGGATGTGTCTCCTGCGCCGTGAGGTGTGCTTGGATGGCAAAGTCACAGGGTTCACTCTCACCCCTTGTCAAGCACAGCCTTCCCAGGAATATATAAAGCAAGGTGAATCGTGAGGTTTGAGAAGAGTTACAGGCCAGGGTGCGCTGGAACACTTACTCCATCATGTCGCACACACAGAGAGGAATCTGGACTGGAGGCTTAACTTTCTCCCCTCCCCCGCCCCCGAAATTGTTACAATAATAAGACAGTTGTCTTTTTCGATGAGAGAGAGAGAGAAGAGTAAAATGTGGTAGAGATTGGCACCTGAAAATGTAACCTTGTGACTTTTTCCAGTTGTTCCCTCCCTCCCCTGGTTTGGATCTTGAACAGTGACTTAACCAAATACCTTCTTCCCCCACCTGTTTTTAAGTGAAGAGTGAAATCAGTTACCAATGATTTCCAAGAAAATTATTGTATGTGTTATGGATTATCTAGCCTCTTTTGATTTTGTCCTGTTGCCCTCATTTCTTGGTGTTTCTGAGCATTTCATCAAAGGGCAAGAGGGGGTGAAATCCCAAACAGCTTTTTACTCCTAGTTGCTTGTTACTAGTTATGGAATTTGGCTTGAACAAATACAATGGCAAACATATTTCACATTTTGTAGAAGAGCAAATTCAAGAATATATATATTTGAGCCTAATCTTTGATTGCTGCATACATACAAGGTATCTGTCTATATCTTGCACTTATGTATCTATATCTTCCATGTAATACATACATATATTTATATGTATCTGTATTTTCCATGTAATATATATATATGTATATATATATGTTTGAGCCCAGTGTTTAATACTTACACATATATATGTATATATGTGTGTGTGTGTGTCTATATCTATATCTCACACATAATTTACTAAACTCTTAAATCTATATTCACAAAAAAATCTTAAAATAATTCTGCTGGAAAAAATAAAGAGGGAAAATTAGTAGGCAGTCTTCATGAGACTTTAATGTGTGTATTTAGTACTTAGAAATATTCAAATGCAGCTTTATTTTGTGTAGGTAATTTTGGTGGTACAATTTTCGAAAAGGTGACAGAGAAAAGGGCAGAATGCAATTCCTGAAGCTGTAATTTGCAGGAAACTAATAATACAAGTCCATTTCCTTTTCTAAGTGTGCTATTTATATAATTTATATTCTTAACAAATCTTAGAACTCAAATGAAAATAGTGATTAATCTTAAGGGCAAGGAATGTTGTAACTATGCCAAATTTGGAAAGTTAAAGAAATTCTCTTGGTGGTTAAGCACAGTCTAATGAGTATTCTAATTTGTATGTCAGAAAGCATAGTGCTTAGCAGATAGTGCGTGCTCACTTCATGTGAAGTGATCCACTCAGTGTGGCAATGCTTTTTTTTTTCCACCCAGAAAAATAAGCATATTTGATTTGGAAGTGGCAAGTCAGTTTTTAAGCCAAATTAAAATAAAGAGGTCAGACGAAGCAGCACACATAGTATAGACGGTGGTAGTGTATATGTAAAGAAAAAAGACTGAAAAGAAAAACATCAAAGTGTTTGCATTTTAAGATGGTGAATGACTTTTATTTTTATGCATTTCTGGTTTTCTTTTAATTTTCCAAAGTGAGCAAGTACATTCTTCGGAAGGTAGTGCTTTCACGACACGTATGAGCCTTCACGTCATGATTTGTTGAACGCCAGGTTAATTAGTTGACCATCAAAGCGATACACGTAAACTATGATGTCAGTGGTGTCCCCTGGAGTTCAGAGCACGTTAGCTTTGAATAGATCTTACATTCTAGCAAAACTCCCTTTTTCAAATATTTTATGTAGAGTCGAGGATGGTCATTTCTGCTATAACACAACATACACGTTTCTAAAAAATCATCAGGCTCGGCGAAATCACGGAGCCTATAGGAAAAAGAGGGTTAGGGGTATCATACTCAAGAACTTTATCAGTGACATATTAACAGAAGAAAAGATAGGAACCCAATAAAAAACAGTAGACAGTTGTACATTTGTTAAATGGTTAAGCAATATATAAATACAGCAATAAACTTGGTAGTTTGCCTTGAAAAGACCTGGTGTTTGCTTGGGGAAGTGGGTGTGAGAAGGATTGCAGCTTCTGCATTACAGTGAAGAGGTGCAAGGAAGCTTACCTGAAAGCGATGGAAAATCGTGGTTCTAGAAGTGGATGGGTGGTGCGTCGAGTGCACGGTAAACTGTGGTAGCTGGTAGATGTTTGAAGCGTGTGCATTTTGTGTGTTCCTTCGTAGCTCGATTCAGCTGGATGCATTTTCTGTGTTCACCTAGTGTTTCTTGCAAACAAAACAATGCTCAGCAAACCAAAATTCATTTGCGTTATGGGCACATTGTTCTCTAACGTTAACAGTCGCATCTGAACAAATTTGCGTTTTAGAAAGAAGCATTCTAGCAGAACTGAATGTCCCTGGGCGAGATGAAATACAGCTGCACTAGTTCAAGGTATGGCAGGGGCCCAGGTTGGAATCCAGCCTCCCTATCCACACCACCCCAGGGATCCTGTAAAGCATCGCTCTGTGGCCTAGAACTTGATTGTCCTTTTGTTCGTGACCTGGGACAGATATAGAACAATGCTCTTTTTGTGGAGACATTTGCTCCTATGTGTGTATCCTTCGTTGGCCAGTGACTGGAGGTGTGCCAGCTTCTTCAGCATTCACAAAGTGTAGTCCTACTGCCAGGTGGACTGCCCCTTAAAGTGAATGGCCTTGAACCTAATGTCCCCATCGAATACCTCACTTTGGGTCCTAGTCAGGGAATCTAACCTTGAACATGGTATTACTCAATAGTTGTCAAATGCTGCTGTGAAAAAACAATATTTGTGGGTTACAGGTTGCAGGATAGAGCTTTCATCCCTTTCTTTGGCTACTCTTAAAACAATGAAGGAAGAAGAGAATGTTTGAAAAATTGTTTTCCAAGGAGGTTTTTGCTTTGATTTGTGAAATAGCATTAAAGAAAGGTGTGAGAATTTTACATTTGTCCAAAAGGGTAATTGGTTAAAAATTAGTTAAGGGAAATCTATGAAATCTATACTTGAAATAAACGAGACCAGCAGAAGTCTGTATACGTGAGAATTTGTCACCTGTCCACCCTGGCAGTTAGCTCTGCCACGTTATACTTAGCATTATGCCCTTAGCCTCCGTTGAAGGTCGTGATAAGATAGAACCCTATAATCTTGATTGTATGGGGTGCTTATCTTGTGGATGTTACGGTGTCCTCTGTAGACTCTTGGGAGAAGTGTCTCTCTGGTTTTGATACCACAAATGACTGTACTTCTTTGCAGCTTGGGTTAGTTTATGGATATAGTTAGTCATGTAACTGATCATGTCTTCTTCCTCTTTATGGTCACAGGCATGTTTTCTTTAACTCACACATACTTTTTTTTTTTTTAGCCAAAAGAAAAACTAGTTTGCCAACATTGGAAAATGGAAAGATTTCACACAAGTATGTTTGAATTTTCAGCATCTATTGAAAAATCAGATCTGGTAACACTGGGCTCCCATGTCTCCATGGCAACCTTGGGAGCTAGTAATATAATGCCATTTTCCTTAAAATAAAACAGGCACTCTTCAGTTTGTTTTATTCCTTTACTCTAACTGCTTGGCCCTGTAGACATTAGACTCTCTGTCCCCAGCTTAGAAAGCAATTTGTGACCCACCTCTAGAAAACGTGCCGACTCTTATTTGCATTTTATATACTCATCTTACTAAGTTCATTGTATTTTTCTCTTGAATTATCTTTCCTTCATCTTATTTCCTTCATCCACACACATTAATCTTCTGTTGTTTCGTCTTCATGCTGTGTGCTTTTACATAAGCGGCCGTAAGTCCTTTTGGGAAGAAACAGATAAAAAAGTAATCGGACGAGAGAAAAGCCACTCTCCTATTTTTAACTTTTTGTCTGGCAGGAGTTTAAAATGATTTCAGTTCCTTCTCTGACTTATTTTAGTGCCTCCTGATTCTAGTACCCTTCAAAGCTCTGTAATTATTTGGCATTCGTTTGTTTGTAATTCTTCAGAGAGACTCCGAGAAACATTGTTTTGTACCAAAGATGGGTTGACTTTCCATGATTTTGCATTAAGAATTGAAAGGATAAGTATGTGAGAATAGTTGTTCATTCAGTTCTAAGAGGGAGGATTAGGACACCAGGAACCTCTTGGAAGACCACTAGAAGGCATCATTCCGTGTCCTACATGTGGCACTGCTGTGGCTCCTGGGGAAGATGGCCAGAGTAGACAGTAGGTGCCACTCGTCTGAATCTTGATGTTAAATGTTGGGCTGGCCCGAGTAGCGTTGAAAACAACTCTGAATTAATGTGGAAACATTGATTTTCACATGCTATTCACGATTTCCATATTCCTTTGAGAATTCTGAGGACCCGATAGGAATGAGCCAGCATTCGCCCTTGGATGGGTTTGTGTCTCGTTCACCACATCCGCCCACCCCTGTTGCCTCCATGACGCTAAGGCGGGATGCCATCGCCCTGAATCTCTCTGATTCTCGATCTGGAGCCCATTGTTGTTTAATGCCATGTTGGGGTACCACCGCAACTCATTTTTGCCACTAAAGTATATGTCATATTTAGGGATATTTTCTACCTGCCATAGTTGCATGCCACGTACTTCGCAGCCATCAGCGGTTTTCCTAGCACTCACATTTCATGAGTTGGATTCTTATGGCCCTTCTTCCCCCCAGTCTCAGGGTTGTGAGCTTCCTCAGCAGGAGTCTCATAAAGATAGAGATGTAGATAAAAAGAACACTGGACTTATTCATACGACAATAGTTCTGACTCTGTGCCAGGTGTTGTTCCTGTGCTAGGTTAATAGAGCAGTGAATAAGACAGGCAAAAATATGGGCTCGACTGGAGTCTACTTTCTGGTAAGCCGTGGTAGGTGCTGTGAAGAAGAATAAAGCTGGGAGGGGTTCCTATTTAATTTAAGCCTGATAGGTTAGACCTCGCCTCTGAGGTTCCTTCTGAGTCGAGAGGTGAATTAACTAAATGACGAGCGAGCCACGCAGTTGCCTGGGGAAGAGCATTGTGGGCCGTGGGGACAGTAGTAGCAAGAGCAGAATCCTTGAGAAGGAAACATGGCTGGATTTGGCA
Source organism: Ursus americanus (assembly GCF_024610735.1). Taxonomy (NCBI): domain Eukaryota; kingdom Metazoa; phylum Chordata; class Mammalia; order Carnivora; family Ursidae; genus Ursus; species Ursus americanus. The sequence continues at coordinate 21,630,380 of NC_142140.1, read as the reverse complement.
TTAGACGTGGATTTTATTTCAGTGCTGTGTCTACTAATCGTGGGAATTAGGGTCAGTTGCTTTGGCCCTCTGGGTCATATCTGTGAACTCATCTCTAAAATGCAAAGATTTTGCACTGGAGAAAGACCATGCCGTTCTCCCCAGTCTCTACCCAAGGTCACATCTGGTCTTGGTAAATATATGTCCAATTAACGGATGGACACATAAATGGCTTTAAAAGCATATAAATCATTTCGAAAGCACAAGCATATAGCACAGTCCCATACATTAATGACATGACCAGCTGAGAGGCATGTGTACAAGGAATTTCTTTTTAATGGTCAGTCTGTATTCTCTGTGCTTAGCAAGGCACATCTACAGAGCACAATTGGGGACTATTAGGACCCAGGAAAGGGACCTGGGATTCTTCGAAGGTTTCCTCTTAAAGGCATAAGCCTAATCAATAGGGTAGGGGGCCAGTTCCCCAAATTCAACTAATTATTGCCCCCTCCGCCATACTGGGAAGTAGACCGAGGGCAGGGACTGTGTCTTTGTTGTTGTATCTAGTGTGCATGGTATCTCCCAACTTCTAGCATAGCACCTGTGGGTTCATACTAGGAGCTTAATAAACATCTGCTAAAGAGTGAATAAAATCAAAGCCAGCATATATTTTCATCTCTTTTGTAAGCCCTGTGGGAGTCACACTGGAAAGATACTGTACCTTCTATTTCCTTCCCAAGAAAGATACACTGGAGCTAGAGAAGATCAAAAAGACTCCGGTGGTGTCAAGTGCTAATGTCTTACTTGCTTTAACTCGTTTAGTTGCTAAGCCATTTGCAGATGGGGAAAAGAAGCCTTAGTGCCTGGAAGTGGCCAAGCCAGGAGGTAGTTCGAGTCCAGGGGTTGTGACCCTAACCCCCAGAGTGTGCTGCTTACAGGAAAGTATAGCTAGCAACCGTAGCAATAGAAGCATGAAGAGAGTGCACTGAGGCTACGTGGACCGTGCCCGTGGCATTGGTAACGGACTGTGCTCTCTGTGATAGAAGTTGCTTTCACATCTGACAGGTTTTGGATGGAGAGAAAGGTCTCCTTCACCACTTACACTTCTCTCATTTTCTTGTGTTTGCTTCAGAGAATGCTTTGGTACAGTTTCTTAAGAATTTATCAGATTTTCTGAAAGCCATTTGGGAACCCCTTCCTCATAACATGAATCTTCTTTTGATGCTGGTAAGACCTGGGTATTTTCTGTCAGAATTGCATTCCACTTGCTTCGCAGCCTATAAGCTCTTCCCGTCACGTTCAGTTTAATGATGTGCTAGAAATACTATCTTCTCATCGGCCTCCATTCCTCCCTTCTGTCCCTCCTTCGCGAACACATCCTTCCGCTTGCTCTAGGACAATTGGGTTTTCTACTGCTTGTTTCTTTCTTTTTTTTTTTTTTTTTTAAGATTTTATTTATTTATTTGACAGAGATAGAGACAGCCAGCGAGAGAGGGAACACAAGCAGGGGGAGTGGGAGAGGAAGAAGCAGGCTCACAGCGGAGGAGCCTGACGTGGGGCTCGATCCCATAACGCCGGGATCACGCCCTGAGCCGAAGGCAGACGCTTAACCGCTGTGCTACGCAGGCGCCCCTCTACTGCTTGTTTCTGTTTGTGATGGAATGAGCTCATGTACTACCATGCTTTTGCAGGAGAACAAATTTAAGCTGAAAGAAAGCTGGGTGAATTTGTAACGGTCCATTGGGTTCAGGAAGGATCGTTGGAATCCCTACATTTTCCTTTGACGTGTGTTTTAAAGTGAGAGAACATTCTGATTTTTGTGGATGGTGTCAGCCTAGACAGCCGACAGAGAAGCAGATATCCTGGCCAGCTTTCTGGGGGAAGGTGGGAATGGTTGCGTTTCTCATGACTTTATTTTTCCAGTGCTGACTATATGGCAGTATCACTATGGCAAATATTGGCTGGCCATGGAACATTTTTAAGGCAAGGGTTTCATGAATGTTCTGTCTATTACCATGGCTGAGGAATCACAACAAAATAGTCTCCACATTTCCTCGAGCATTCATGGATGGGTTCCAGTATATTACTTTTATGTTAGCTCCTAGACCACATGAAGAATTTAAAATAAAATATTACGGAACACATAGTGACTAAGAACTGAGTAGAATATTTGTACCCTTTCCTTCTTTTTGCATAGTAATGCCATGCCAGGAATAGTGACATAGATGGACTGGGTGCAGAAGGACTTTGCAAGAACGTATGCTCTCAGACTCTTGTTATAGACACGATAGTAATGACAACAGTATCTAACATCTCTTTAGCTGTTGATAATGACCTCTATTCTCACTTAAGAGCAGACGCTGATGATGTGACAAATATAAAACAAGCCACCATAGATATTCCAACAGTCAACATAATTTCTGTTTTTTTTAACCCTCTTCTCTAGAATATGCCTCTCTTGTCTTGATGCGATCAATAAGATTAAGAAATCAGGTGTGAGTTTACAAGGAGAGTATTTTGAGAGGTGGCTCTTGGCACTGGGATTTTTTGGGGGGCAAAGATCCTTCTGCAGCACCTCATGTGTCTAAGAATGTAGCAGGTTGACCCAAACACATTTGAAGGAGTTCAGCTCCGTTGCTGTAATGGAGGAGTTCCTTCTGTGGGGCCATGTTAGCATCAGGCCGTGGTGATGACGAGCTTGGTAATAATAGCCGCCACAATGTATTGAATGCTCACACCGTTTCAGGTTTTGTGCCAAGTGCCTGTCATGTTTTTTTCCATGGGTTATCTCACAACAGCCTGTGATGTCGGGGCTCTCCTTATCCCCATTTTACGGTAAAAGAAACTGAAGCTCGGAGGGGGTCGTAATACTTTTCCCCTGGGTGCGTAGCTAGTGAGACAGGAATGACCTTGGATTTGAACCCAGTTATTTCCGACCCCACTTTTTTCTGGCCTCAAAGCCTAGGCTCACAGCTTCTTCTCACCACATTCTTTCTAGAAAGAGGAAACTTGCCTGGATTGTTTCAGTGTCCTGCTACTTATTCCTCTGCTTCTCTCCTCTTTCGTCTTTAGATCTTTTCCCTGGCACCAGGCTTTTGGAAGCAAGGACCTTTCCGTAGAAGCCCGCCTGCCTGCCTTTTCTTCCTTCCTTCCTTCCTTCCTTCCCTCCCCTCCCCTCCCCTCCCCTCCCCTCCCTCCCCTCTTCCTTCCTTCCCTCCCCTCCCTCCCCTCTTCCTTCCTTCCCTCCCCTCCCTCCCCTCTTCCTTCCTTCCCTCCCCTCCCTCCCCTTTCCTTCCTTCCTCCCTTCCTTCCTTCCTTCCTTCCTTTCTTCCTTCCTTATCTGGTAAACTCCCCTCAGTCTTCAGGACTCCAGTGCCCTGGCTTTCTCCTTTGAGTTCACACAACACTTTGCTCCTATCTTAACCAAAACCCTTTGCAGCTAATAGTCAGCTATTTAAGTATTCCAGGGATTCCTAGGCTGTGGCCCAGGAATCTGGTTGAGTTTTGTGTGTCTGCCTGTGTGAATTTTTTCTGGAGAGCCCAGAGTTTTCATGTGAGGCTCAGAAAAGGAGTTGACCCAAAAGGTTAAGATATTATTGTTTATAGGATTCTCCATCCTCCCGCAAGTAATGAACACTTGGAGGGGAGAAGCGGATCTTATTCATATGTAGTTCCTTGGATGGATATAATAATAGATGTTTTGAGTTTGTGAATAAATGAATGTATTTACTGGTTGGGCTGTGGGGTGACAGAGCAAATGGGTTCAGAACATGCGATCAGATTCAGACTGCCTTGAATGAAATTCCTTCTCTGCAAACCCTTCAGCAAGTGCTAAGAAATCTCTCACAGCCTCATTCTCCTCATTGGTAAAAGGGACATCCTAACAGTATTTAAATTAGAGGGTTTTTATTGAGGATTAAAACAAGGGACTGCATGGAAATGCCTCGTACAAGAGTACTTAGCATACTTTCCATAATTAGCTGCTATTATTACTTAAGAGCATTGGAAAGGGGCTGAAGGACGAGGTTCTCATGGTTCTTCTAGTGACTACCTTGGAGCTCCTACAAAGAGTCGTCACGCCACTCTTGTGTTTTACAGGCATAAGACCAGGATGCTTCCTCCGGCCACGGGGGCAGGCGCAGCTCAGATACCTCCCAGAAATGTTGTCCTTGAGTACACCCTGTCCCGTGGCCTCAGCCTGGTTGTGCAGTGGCTTAGGTTCCACAGACGGACACCTCCAAATGCCAGCTAATGGAAATTTTGTGATGGGGGCACTCTGCCCCCAAGGATTTGGACATATGCTTTTTGTGTTTAAATCAACAGAAAAAAGTGCAGCTGTAGCCACCCCTCTGCATAATCGTTGAAGTAGCCCTTTTGCTCACATGTTTTTGGAGCTCTTGAGTGCCAAGCCTGTCACTTGCCGTCCCCTCCGTGCATCGCAAGTGAGTCCAGTAGGTCAGATGAAAGACAGAAGCCAGCAGGGCATACTCGCTTATTTACATAGCACTGATGAATAGCTGTACATAGATCAAGACATACACGTTGTTTCTAATAGTACGGCCATAGGGTCACATTGGCAAGAAGCTGCCCTTAGAAAAGTGCTTTAGTTGGTTACTTACAAATTCTGCTGCATTAATGTGCACTAAATATAGAAAAGATAGCTCAAAATCTCTTTACAGAAAATATATTGTGAGCTGGGTGCATTGACATAAGGGAAAATATTGTCGACTCCTATTTTTCCCAGTCATTTTTTAGAAAAGTATATACTATTTCTTTTTATCACTGGCAGCTGTGTGACCTTGAGTGAGTTGCTTCCAAGGTATCTACTAAAATTAAAATCCTTAAAGTGGATCGTTTTCTTTACAATCACCAAAAACTGGACACAGGCCAAATGTCCTTTCCCCGGTGGAAGGATAACAAGTCATGGTTCTTCCATACAATGGAACACTAAGTAACAATGAACAGGAAGGAGCTGGGGACACCTGCAAAAACATGAATGCTCTCAAATGTACTTGCCTAAGGGAAAGGAACTAGACTCAAAAGCCAGGCAATTGATCCCATTTGCATGGCTTTCTGGATAGGGCAAAATTGTTGGAACAGAGATAGATGGTTTCTGGAAGTTGGGGGTGGGTGATATTTTGACTCCAGAGGGGCAGCTCAGGGGAGTGTTCTGAAGTGATAGAACTGTTCCGTATCTTGATTGTGGTGGTGGTTACAGTAATCTGTATATTTCCGAGCTTGCAGAACTGTACACCAAAAAGATGAATTTACTGTATAAAAATACAAATAAAATAATTTAGAAAAGGGAATGCCAGCACTTACCCAACACTCAGAAGTGTGGACTTGCTTTGAAAGGGGTAATATATGTCACTTAAATTCCATAAATATTGTTGATGAGCTACTAAAACACAGTACCTTATGGGAAATCATAAGGGAATGCTTGTCAAGTGGTGTAACAACTGGACTTTGATAAACATGTGCAAAAACCTGTAAGATAACTTTAGGGTTGTAATTATCGTATGGCAACTTAGAGGAGGAAGTACATCTAGTTAGGATCATGGATGATTATTTTTTAAAAAAGTGAAGGTTTGTTAAGGAATAATCTTGAAAAATGGGTAGAGTTTTAAAATGCTTTTCAATAAACTTTTAATGGAAGAATAACATGTCTACAGAAAAGTATACAAGTCTTATGTGTGCTGCCTGATGAGTTTGCACCAAGTAGTCAGTACCCAGTCTATGAGACCACTACTAGCACTCTCGTACCTTCTGGTAGGCAGCCTTTCCCCAAAACATGATCACTCTCCTGACTTCTAACACCATTGATTAATAATGTCTATGTGTCATTTAACTTAATACAAGTGGAATCAGCCAGTATGTACCCTCATGTCTGTATTCTTTTGCTCAACATGTATGGAGATTCGTCTCTGTCGTATGTGGCAAGAGTTCATTCCCATGAAATATTCCCTTATAAAAATACGTCACCGTTTATCTCTTCTGTTGACGGGCATTTGAGTTGCCTACAGTTTTACGTTATTGTGAGCAGTGCTGCTGTGCACATTATTGCTCCGTAGTTTTGGTGAACACATTTATCCATTTCTGTTTGCTCTGTACCCAAAGGTAGAATTATTAGGTTATAAGGTACGTATATGTTCAGTCATCTTTTAAAAAATTTTTGAGTATATTTGACACACAATATTATGTTAGTTTCAGGCGTATGACATAGCTATTCAGCTTCTCTATACATCTTGCTATGCTTGCCACAAGTGTGGCTCCCATCTATCACCATACGGCGCTATCACAATATCAGTGACTATATTCCTTGTGCTGTGCCTTTTATTCCTGTGACTTATTCATAACTGGAATCCTGTATCCCCCCCTCCCCTTCACTCATTTGCCTACTCTCTTCCCCCCTCCCATTCCCTCTGGAAACCATCAGTTCACTGTATTTATATTTTTGATTCTGCTTTTTGTTTATTCATTTGGTTTTTTAGATTCCACATATGAAATACATCATTTGTTTTTCTCAGTTGACTTATTTCTCTTTTTTTAAAAAAGATTTTATTTATTTGATGGGGTGGAGAGCATACACAAGCAGGGGGAGCAGCAGAGGCAGAGGGAGAAGCAGACATCTGCTGAGCAGGGAGCCCCATGTGTTGCTTGATCCCAGGATGCCGAGCCAAAGGCAGATGCTTAACCTACTGAGCCACCCAGGTGCCCCTCAGTTGACTTACTTCACTTAGCATAATACCTTCTAGGTCCATCCCTATTGTTGCAGATGGTACGAGCTGATCCATATCTTACGGCTGAGTGATATTCTATTGTGCATGTGTGTATGTACGAGTGTGTGTGCGTGTATACACCTCTTCTTCTTTATCTATTCATTTATGGGACATTTACATTGCTTCCTATCTTGGCTATTGTAAATAATGCTGCAATAAACATAGGGGTGCATGTAAAAATATTTCTAAAGTCTGTGTACCAATTTATACCCTCAGCAACAATGTCTGATTGTTCCACTTGCTCCATTCCTTGCCAACGTTCGGTAATGCGTCTCTATTTCATTTTATTGAAGAATGTATATGATTTTTCATAGAAAGGATTGTGGGTACTTGAAGGGTACTCTAGGCAAGAGGAACAACCCAAGCAAGAGTATGTAGCCAGGATTAGGGAATGAATATGTTGTTTATAGTGCTTGGAATACTTAGCGTAGTTGAGACTAGAAAGGTAAGTGGGCCTTGATTGCCAATCTCAATAAGAAACTTGAAATTCATTTATTCTCTGTTGATGACACATTAGTTTCATTAAAATAGTTGTATGAAAACAGGAAGCCATGTTTTAGGAAGCGTTACCTAGTAGTTAGCATAGGATATGTTGAGGGCAGTAGAGAGAACAGGTTAGCAGTCCCGGCCAGAGCTGAATCATGGCAGAATAACCTTGAGGGCAGAGGAGATACAATTTGGTGGTTGATGGGAAAGATGCGATAAGTAACTGGACAGTGGAGGGTTAAGGGGACAAAGAGTAAAACATACCTCTGACCTGGTGGTTTGTTAGCCAGTTATGTCAAAGTTCACTGTTATCCTTAATGAGTGACCTATACTTGCTGTCTCTTTCTTCCCTTCCCTTACACTTCATACTTTGTAATGTTTTTTTAAATTGTTAAATATGTCGAAAACCTATTGTTTTAGTAAAGAACAATAAAATAAATAAACATGTACCCACTGTATCTACAGACACAGAACATTCTAGAAGTCTCATCTTATCCTTCTTGACCCCCCCCCCCAAGCTAACTGCCACCCTGAATTTTAGGCTAATCACTCTCTTGCTTTTCATGATAGTTTTACTGTCTTTTATCTGATGTTTAGCAGTATCTCTGACCTCTGCTTACTTGATGCCAGTAGCATCTGCCTCTCCATTTGTAACAGCTAAAGGTGTCTCCAGTCATTGTCCCGTGTTCCCTGGGGACACAGTCACCCCCAGTTGAGAACCACTGCTCTGAAGTGTTAGGATTCAGTGAAAAGGCATTGAGTTCCCATTACTGACAGGAGAGAACCACTGTATAACCTTCCTTCCTTCCTTCTGCCGCACACCAGCCCCAGGTTGGTGACTGTAGATAATGGTACATTCTTATCTTTTGGTAGTGGACCTTTCCTGGTCCTGAAGGTGGGCCTTTTCCTCTTACAAGTGCTGGCGACTCTTTTCTATATTCCCGTGGACGATGAGTCTACTTTCTATCTACCTGCATCTCTCTTTGCCCTAATCCCTCCTACCCTCGAGGTAGTTTTTATGGGCCTGATGAGAGAATCATGCTTATTGCATTGATGAATTGCTGCCATTTCTCCCCAGGCAAACAAAAAAGCATGTAATTTTGGAGACTGGTTGTCATTTAAAAAAATACATAATAAATACCTGTTAATAAATCAAAGTTAAAAGTGCCAATAAAGTATAAGATGCACATATTTTAAACACACATTTTATAGCATTATTGATAGTTTGATATTGATTTGGGCTTAGGAGTTATGGAGCATATGCACATTGGTAGAAATGATGGGACCTTTGATTTTTAAAATTAAAATCCGAGAAATTTAAATTAAAATATATTTTGGTGTACACACCTCTCCCATAACTTTGTGCATGGATTTTTTTTTTTTTTTCAAGTGCAACACGAACCTGTCCATGAATCCCAAAGCATTATAAAGTTGGCTCCATCTAGTGTGTGAAAGTATTATACAGCTAGGGGGGAAAGTCTGTACTGAAAATCTCTTGGTGCTTCATTATGAAATTAGAAAAAAAAACGAACTAAAACAAAAGTGAACTACAAGCTATATTTGTGCCCTAGGAGGTAACACAGGCAGAAATGACCTTCACACCGAGAGACAGGAGAAGTCGTTATATATTGAAACATCAACATCAAGCATGCCTGACATTTTGTTCTAACAGCCTTGCCTTTTTTTTTTTCCCTCTTGGATGGAGGTCTTGTTTACAGGCACTGTCAACAAACGTGGCGTGTCACTTCCATTGTGATATTTCAGTCCTACTTGGCCCCAACCCCACTCTTCCTGTATGGAATCATATCTGAGAGTCATGCTCATTTTCCACAGTTCGGTGAGCGATTAGGGCTAGGCCCACTTACTATGCTTTCAGAACCCTAGATGATTTTCTTTATCACACTGAAATTCTTTGTAGCTGTGAGTTTCTCACTGCAATAGGGTAGGCCCCTATTTCTAGCTTGTGATTAATCTTGTTTCCTCTGAAGGATTCTGGCACATTCTTCATTTCTTTCAGGCAGCGTTTCCCAAATTTCAGCCATTCTCATGCTAACTGCATGACTTTTGCCCCCGTTGACTCTGTGGGGGCTTAAAACATTAAGAATGTATTTTAAAGAAATGATACAATGGAAATCACAAGCGGAAGTACACGTAAAATAAATATAATGAAATTGGAAGAAAACTGTTAGAGTCTTACAAGGTGTATCGTCTGGAAGTGCCTGAGCCTGAGGTCGGAGCTTTTTTAGTTACAAAGGGCAAGTGTGGAGAGATTGAAGACATATTTTAGCATCAAGCAGAGACTTTCCCTGGGATGAAAGAAATTTGAAAGGACTTTTCTGACTGTGTAATTCCATGGTTATTTATTGTGGAGCCTGTGCGTCTGGATTTGAGGTCATCTTGTGTCCCACACTGGCAGACTGCTCAAGATTTACCATCTATGCCAAAGGAACTTCATGATTTTCCTCATTTCCAAAAGGCCTTGTTTCCCCTTAAAAGCCTTTTTGAATAATTCTTTTCTGAACCCTTCCTTCCTTCTTCTTCCATTAACAAGTATAAATTGTGCTGATATCTCACATTTCCTCACTTTCTTTTCCAAATAGATTAAGTTACTTGAGGACAAAAATTGTGTGTTTATGTTTCCTTCTCTTGAATGACATTAGTTTAATTCATGCCTGGCATAAATATGCACATAAACATGTTTCATTCCTTTTTTTTTTTTTTTTAAGGTAAATCATGGTCAGAAGTGGTCAGAAAAAGCACCATGGTCAATTAATTAATCACTTAGCCCATTGACAAATAGTTATTGGGTGCTTTCTCTGGATCTGGAATGGTGCCTGGTTTGAGAATGAGGAGGTGAACTAAACGGACATGGTTTATGCCTTCATGGAATTCGGGATCTGGTGTGGAGTGTGGGGCAGAGACAACTGAAGAGGCCACTGTAGTGCACAGTTCTAATTATAGAATTAGCTCGCTTCTGTGATTGTTGGGTGGCTCACGTAAACTTGGAACAGAGGAGCATAAAGAAAGGCACATGGGCTCTGGAGTTTCAAACCCCGGACCAAAAGCTTATTAACATCTTGACTTGGGGTAAGCTACTCACCTCACTCTGTGTCCCTCAGTGTCTTTATTTAAATTTTTTAAAAAATTAGATAAACGTAAGGTGTGATATGCAAATACAAGGTACAGTTATCATTGTGACAATATGATGAATTCTGTCTTCTCTCCAACCCCCTAACTTTTAAAAAATGAGGTAGAGAGAGATAGGATGTCATTTTCCCCAAATATTCAGATTTCCTGCCTGCCACGCTTGTAAAGGAAAATACGTTGATCTTTGATCCATTATTAGAAAGCAAGCATCCCTGTTAATGGGAGTATCATTGTAGAGAGTGCTTAAAGATTGCAAAGCCACGCAGTTTTCAAATTGTCTGTTTAAATTAATAAGTGATTTGAGCGTTCACAGGTACTCCAAAATATTTCTCTCTTCAAGCTCTAAGGTCCCTCGTAGCACTGATTTATGTCAAGCATATCAAACAGTGCCTGGGACGTAGTAGGTGCTCAAAAAATATTTGTTGAATTGTTAATAGAGTCGAGTTCCTGGACCTTCCATCCATAGAAAGGAGACCAGATCTAAAACTCAAAGGCACAGGCAAGGCTTTAGTGGGGCTACAGCTCAAGTAGAAGGGGAACACAGCACCAGCAAGTATGGTCAACATGGCCTCCCAGAACAGAGGGGAGGCCCCGCTTATACAGAGAAAGTTCCCTGTCGGCTAAGTTCCCACTTGGGTCTGGTCCACTATGCTGATGAGGTAAAGGCATTAAAAAAAAAAAAAAAAAGTACCTCCTCCTGATTGGTTGGAATGGTCCCGTCCTGATTGGTCGATATTGGCAGGCAGCTCATTGGTCCTTTTTGGAACCGGGGTCCTCAGTGTTGTCCGGCTTCTGTGTGGGGCCGCATCCTTGGCGGCCTCCAGCTTCTGCTTGGTAAAAGTAGTTTCACGGTGACAGCCCGCAGAAAGTGTCCCAGGTGCATAATGTTTTTCACTTGGGGCTTGCTCCCATGGCCCCTAACTGTTAGAGGGAATGAGTTTTAATGGGAATATTTTGAGTCCCCCCCCCACCCATGATTTCGTCCACATCTCTTAAAAATGAACCAATGTTATTTGATATGAGAAGCTAGATAATCCTGAATAGGAGTGGTTATTATTCTCTGCATCTGCTTTGCCATCTTTGCCTATAATACCTGGCAGGTCATTATACTTACTAAATGTTAAAATTAGGTAGCTTTGTTGGCACTATTTTTTTTAAGCACATGTGACTTAATTTTTAAAGCAAAGATTTAATATTTTCCTTTTTGTTAGTTTATGGCAGTATTACTTGAAATTACACAGCCCATTAATTTAAAATATTGGTTATTTTAGCGTTTTACTATCCACATAAATATACACTTTGATTATAGGAAAGACTCCCTAGGGTGTAAATTAGTTACAGAACGCTAATATGTATTGAGTTTATTATGATTGATTGGATTTAATCAACAGACAGGAAGGATTTATGTGCAAATATTATTTTTCTCATTTTAAATCTTGTTTGCTCAGCATAACTGAAACAGGATGTCATTAGAATAAGAGTCAGTACTGAGATGCTTTAGAAGATTAGGAAATTTGACTAATAATACAAATTTAACATAAGGTGAGCTGTTGAACACAAAGAGGTTCTATTTGTTATAGTTACGCTTATTTAAATATATGATTTCCTGCTTGACTTCTGGGTATATTTATATAGTAAAAATACAAATTAAAAACATAATTGACGTACTGAATCAGAGCAGAGGGTTCCTTCGGCTAGAATTTTTGCCTATAGCTAAGACAACCATTGAAAAGGCAATAAGTTGTCCACTATCAAAAGTTGCAGATTATCAACATCTTGGTTTTTGTTTATTCATTATGAATATATTATTCACAGATATCTCTGGACCTTTCCTGAGTTTACGAATATTTAGAATCTGAATAACCTCTTCAAATATCAATTTTCAAAAGCATCTTCACTGTTGCCTCTAAATAATCACATTTATTTGCCATAACTTGAAGTTTCTTGAGGCCCTAAGGCTAACTTCTCATTGCCTACAGTATTCTAAAATCGAATCCCTGTTCCTTGAAGAACGTTGGTTGAGTGTGATTGTTTTCAGGCGCTGTGCTAAGTATTTTTCATACCTCACTTCATTTCATCATCATATTAATCTATCAAACAGGTAATATTCATGCCCTATTTTACAGATGTAGATTTTGAGACTCAGAAGTTAAAAGACTTGCCCTCAGTAAAACTATGAGATCAACACAAGTGTGTGTGTGTGTGTGGGGGGGGTGTTGTCTACATTACACCACCACACTGTGTTGTCTCTGATTGAAAAATGGTTCTGTTTGTATCTGTTGGAGAGACATAGCAACTGTTCATTCATTTATAAAATAGTGACCTCTCAGAGTTTTGCTGCCCGCAGATAGAAACCATTTTTCTGGGTCCTTACCACATCTTATACAAACTGGAGTTTCCATACCTCACTCTGTTGACTTCCAGACCACCTTCCAACATACCATAGTTGCCCACAAGAAGCAGTCTGTCTCCACCTTCAGCTCAGTTTTTGGAATACAAGTATTATATTTACATGAGTAGATTAGAAAGTTTAGCTGACAAAATATCCATCCCTTTCTTCTTATCTTCGTCCCCTTTTGCAGCTCCTCTGTGGAGCAGAAGGATTTAGGTTCTTCGAGTTATTGATGCCCTGATAGCTCTTTCAGAGATGGAACCTTGGGAAGGACGGATTCCCCTTCCTTTGCATCTCAAGTGGTCTGTGGAGGCCATTTCAAATAGCCGAATATCATGTTGCTTTAAAATATTTTAATATCTTGACTCCTGCTTTGAAGAAGAAAGAAGCTGACGTCTTAGATGACGATGATGACAGGGGTACACACTCCTGCTTCAGTCCTCAGCACCCTTCAGAGGATGGCAAAGACGTCCTGTGTGCTTATTTGCTCTTCAGTCCTCAATTACTTAAAAAAAAAAAAAAGTGACTACAATAAAAGAGAAGGCCACATTTCTCTTTTTAAATGAGTTAGGAGTTAACCACGAAAGTCAGAGAAAAACACCATGATTTTAAACTCCTGAAGTGGAAGATTTTATTTATCGTGAAGTCACATTGTAAGTAACTTTGGGCCCCACAATGGCGACAGTCTTATCTTCTCTTTATTTACCTAGATAAAGGAAAGTAAATTGCAGTTTTACTAAATTTCTCATTTGAAGAAATGCCAGTCAAAGTGACATAATCTCATCAGTGTTTGCCTCCCCAGCTTTGTGTTGTCTCACGAACTTGGCCCGTATTATAGATTGTGGTCTGCGTATTGCAAAATACCCCCAGATAACAAAGAAACAGCCTCTGAATCTCCTTTAATTCAGGAACAAGTATTTCTTTTGAAGTGAACCCTACGAGAGAGAATATCAGAAAGCTCAAGAGAGGGAATTAATCTGTTGTATTAAACGAAAGGCCAAACTATTATTTCATGGATTTCTCCCGTCATTAATTGGTTAAAAATTGGCTTCAGACATCATTTGAGATGCCTCTTTGTCGATTATATTTTTATTCTCAGGACAGATTTTTCTAAACAGTCTTAAAAAACATTTCTTTTTCTCTCTGGATGTTTGAGTACGCATCTAAACAGTTCTTTACTAGTGTCAGAGTGAGCCTAAATCAAGTTTACCTGGGGTCATCTTGGTCTCGTCTGCTTTTCCTTTTCAACCTGAAAAGGCTTCTTTGTGTGCCAGGTACAATGAGCAGTCTTTCAGAAGATGCTGTACCATCATTTTTACAGGGAGATCTGTTCTTGGTAGTGGAAGAAAATAGAAACAGAATGAAACAGATAATCGTGATTGAGTGGTACTGAACGGGTATTTCTGCAGATACGTAGTCATTAAAAATGGCCTTCAGTCAGGCTGTGAGGGTTTCAGATTAGAACTGCTGGACCACTTTCTTGTAACTTTGTATCCCAGTGCTTCCGAAGAAGATCTATTGTGTTCAGCAGCTGAAAGCTTCCAAACAGAGTATGTAATTGTGCTTCCCATTGACGCCTGTTGACTCTTCCTTCCTAATTAATTAAATTTTGTCAGATTGTACTTCGGAAGGCCTTTCTTACTGATATTTTTTCATTTTGTCACTCACCTATCCATTCTTCCTTCCTTCCTTCCTTCTTTCCATCCATCCAGCCAGCCAGCCAGCAAATATTTATTGAGCATTTACTATATGCCAGTCACTGAGAATAAAGTAAATACAAAGGACCCTGCCTTTATCAAGGACAGAAGACAAACAAATAAAATGATTATAAGTTGAATTAAATACTGTGAAAGAAAGAAGCAAACTTTTGCTTGGACAGCAAACAACCAGAAGTGGGTGTTTTCCTTTAGGTAGGGAGGGCAGGGAAGATCTCTGTGAGGGAAACATGTCAAACCTGTAAAGCCCTCCTCTGAAAGATGAGAGCAGCCAGCCATGGAAGAGTCTGGAAGAGGGAGAGGAGGGCCCCTGGCGGTGTCCTCTCAGCCCAGTCTTAGGATAGGCGTGTGTTTAGGAGTTTGGGTTTCTTTGGCGTGAGCCCCTTGCTTCTTCACTTTCATCTTGCACACAGCGCCTAGAAAGCGCCTCTTACGTGCTGGGCCAATCAGTCAGTGTTTGTGTTTCTGGGCCTTTCAGTGCATCTGACTTTTCCCAGAATGGAGCATAATGATATGTGGGGAGAAGAGGGGGTGTATTTGTTACTCTTGAGAGTATTTCTTGAGTTTCATAGTCACGTTCATGGTACTCTTTAATTACCTCATAATAAGGCTTTCACTGAACAGTCAAAGCATATCCATAGTCATTCCAAGTGGATGCTTGAAAGGATTAAACTGTACAAGTGGAGACTTCTTTATTCAACAAATAAAGAGCACTTATCTTCTGGAGTATTTTCCTGCCTCTCTTAGATGATTTACATAGAATATATTTAATTGTATATAGTATAATACATATATATTAGGGGTTCCTAGGCCTGACTTCACGTTAGACTTTTATGAGAATCTTTTAAAAAAACACAGAATTCCAAACTATTCTCCTGAAGACTCTCATTCAGTCATTTGTTCGGGGCAAGTGCCTCTACATTAAATCCTCCTGAGTTGACTTTAAGGGAGTAGGGTGGGGAGAAGAGTCCGCAGTTGCTTCTGATAGGAGGACAGGCTTGGGAACTGTTGGCTGGGATCAGAGTGAAACATTTGAAAAGTGGTTAGATGCTTCCCAAATTGGCTGTGGGAGGTAGTTCATGCATCAGTATAGTGCCCGGCACATAATCAGCCCTCAACTGTGAACTGTCATTAGGCCAGTGAGCAGAAGTGCGAGTTTACTGAAAAGAGCAATGACTGTCAAAAGAAAAGATGGAAGAAAATGGTGCACTTTGGGGGGCATTAAAACATTTGATATCCAAATAAAATGAGAAATCGGACTGTGGTACTGGTTCTACTTTTCTTCAGCTGAGTTTTGGACAGGATTACAAGTAAAACCTCTTATCTCTTCTCTCACCCATTCAACATAGTGATTGAATTTTTCCTTCCAAAAAGATTCCGAGGCCCAAATTTAGCATCCAAAGGAAAAGTTGGCTGTCACTTGGGTGGTTGATAATTTTAAGTTCCATTTTAGTTAAGGTCATCCTTGGAAAGGTCAGTAAGAATTCTGATGACTCTCATTGATTTGCTGGGATTTGGGGGCAAGCAGTAGTAATTAAGATCTGAAATGCATTGGAATACAGGTAACATTTTTAGTCCGCATTCAGTGTTTTATTTTTTAAATATTATTTTTCCGTTTCCTCCACGTGCATTTGAAATTTCGTGTTTAAATTTAGGGCATCGATAGATAGATGTGTGTGTGTGTGTGTGTGTGTGTGTGTGTATGTACACATATATATGTGTGTGTGTGTATATATATATGCATATACATATGTATATGCACTTAGGATACTCATCTGGGTAATACAGATGTGTACAAGAGAGTTACTTTCATGTTATAGATTAATTCATTTTAAAGATATTTATTGAACATGGACTACCAACAGTTTATTCCGCTAGGTTCTAGGGACACGGTGGTGAACCAAGCAGACATGGTTCCAGCTGCTCCGAGACAATTGTTGAATAACTGGGTGACTGCTGGAGGACTGGTATTTCATTTATTTTTAAATTTTTAGTTGACGTTTAGTTGACATACAATATTATATTAGTTTCAGATGTACACCATAGTGAATTGACAAATACATTACATAGTGCTTACCATGGTAAGTGTAGTTACTGTCTGTCACTGCACAAAGTTATTATAATATTATTGACTATATTCCCCATGCTGCATTTTCTGTATCCATGCCTCATTCATTTTATAACTGGAAGTTTAATCCCCTTCATCTGTTTCGCCTATCCTCCCACCCACCCCGCCTCTGGCAACCACCAGTTTGTTTTCTTGTCTTCATGAGTCAGTTTCTTTGTGTTTGTTCATTTGTCTTTTAGATCCCATATGTAAGTGAAATTATATGGTATTTGTCTTTCTCTGACTTATTTCACTTAGCATAATACCCTCTAGGTCCATCCATATTGTCACAAATGGCAAGATTTCATTATTTTTTGATGCCTGAGTAATATTCCATTCCATACACACACACACACACACACACACACACACACACACCCTCATCATCTTTATCCATTCATCTTTCATTGGACACTTAGGGTTTCATATCTTACCTATTGTAAATAATGCTGCAGTAAACATAGGGATACATGTATCTCCTTGATTTACTGTTTTTGTTTTCTTCAGGTAGATACCCAGAGGTGGAATTACGGATCATATGGTTGTCCTGTTTTTAAGTTTTTGAGGAACCTCCATACTGTTTTCCATAGTGGCTGCACTGATTTACATTCCCACCAATGGCGCGTGAGGGTACCCCCCTTTATTTTCCCACATCCTTGCCAGTACTTGTCATTTCTTGTCTTTTCGATACTAGCCATTCTGACAGGTGTGAGGTGGTATCTCATTGTGGTTTTGACTTGCATTTCCCTGATGATGAGTGACATTGAGCATCTTTTCATGTGTCTGTTGGTTATCTGTATGTCTTCTTTGGAAAAATGTTTATTTGGGTCCTCTGCCCATTTTTTAAATTAGATTTTTATTTATTTATTTTTGGTGTTGAGCAGACCGGTATTTTAGTATTAGGGAAATGTATGCAATGTTTCATGAATTTTGTAGATGGTGGCATATATGCACATTTCAGTCAAGCTTTACTCCATGGGCTGGTGGGTATTCCATTGCTGCGGCCAAGAAGATTTTCCAAGAACACTGGTATAATATAGATCTTTCTGAAGTACCATGAACATTTGAACACATTCTCCTTAAAAGTAATTTTATTTAAATATTTATGTAAACAGTCAATGGACAGCCTTCTTGGGGTGGTGGATTATCTGGGATGAAAGGTCAGGCGATGTCATTGACTAAACATGCCAGGGGAGCATTTGGCACCTATTTGTGTCCCTGCTGGAATGGCTGGAATTGATACCATTGGTTTCATGGTCAACACTTGAGAGCCCATGGAGGGTGCAGATTTTCCCTATGTGTAAGCACGTAATAAATCAGGGTTTCAGTTGTAAAACTTACCCGGTAACTTGTAACTTAATGCAATTTCAAATAGTGCCCAAAGTGAGAGAGAGTCAGTTCAGTCTTTTAAAAGATAATCCCTTAAAGGTCCTGATATAGTCATTTCCTACCCCTTCTTCCTTTGCTGTCTCTGTGGGGTTTTTCTTTTTTTTTTTTTCCACTCTGCCCTATTTCCCTTGGTTCTCTAGATCAGTCAGTGTGAATCAAGGATAACAGCCCTAACCACAGTCATAACCATAAGAGCTGTTTTTTTAATTGAGAGCTCACTATATGGCAGAGACTATGCCAAACACATCACTGTATGATCTCCTTCAGTTCTAACAGTAACATATGGGATAGGCACTTACCATTTCCCTTCCTCAGGTGAAGAATCTGGGGCACAGAAAGTTTGGTAAATTTGCACAAGGTCACAGAATTAGGAAGTGGTGGAATTTTAGCCTGGATAAGTTGACAGCAGAACCTGTGTTCTTTATCTTTATGTGATTTCGTGACAGACACAGGAGAAGAGAGGTTGGGTAGGTTAGTAAGGGGAATAGTGTGGCATGCTAGCCATCTCTTTACCCCTCTACCCAGCACAATACCTGGTGGGTAGGAAGTGCTCAGTAACTATAGTTAATGAAAACAATTATTGCCTTAGGGACCTGTATTCCCTACCTTACTCCTAGTCTTTCTATTTATTGGTCTTTAGTTTTGCCGGTATTCCACACTTCTCTTCACCCTTAGTACCCTCGGTGCTCCCCACCCCCCATAAACTGTCATTACCTCCTACCAGGACTGTTGCAGTAGCCAATCTTGGCTCCCCTTTAGCTGAGTCTCAAAATAGCAGCTAGAGGGAACTTTCTAAAAACTCAAATCTGAGCCCTTTGTTTTCCTGCATACAGCCTCTCAGTGGTTTTCTGTTCACCTTCAATCAAAATCACCTCCTTCTTCCTGGCCTACCAGATCCTGTGTGGTCTGGCCCTGGTCACTGCTTTGGTCTCAAGGACACCACCCTTTTCCCTCCTTCTCTGTCCTCCAGCCATAGTGGATCATTCTTCTAGTTCACACCTCAGGATTCTTGCATGTATATGTTGTTACCACTGCTCAGAATACTCTTCTTCCATGTCCTCCTTCCCCCCAATCAGTGCCCCCCACTCAGGATCTCAGTGTAGAGGTCCCTGCCTGAGAGAAGTCTTTTCTGACCCTTTCATTTTAAAACTTTCTAGCTCCCTGTAGCAGTTATTACTTGTATCATTATCTGTTTGCATGGTTATTTAATGTGTGTGTCCCACTAGTCCATAAACTCCAAGAGTTTATCAATGCCTGGGACATAGTAGGTGTCCCATAAATATTTATTTAAAAGAATGAATGAATGAACAAGTGAGCAAGGACTAAAAAGACTAAATAGCTTGCCTGAGGCTCCTGGCTGGAGATTTCCTATTATTAAAGGGAAGTTAAGACAAAGATAATTTCATTACATTATGGAATTCAAGTTTGGTTATGGGTTGTCAAGACTGCATTGTTTTCCAGTCATTTACTTTGGAGATAAACTCTTAGGCACAGAGAGGTGAAGTCACTTGTCCTGGGCACACAGCTAGCCCATGTGACATATCTTTGTTCTGGCCTTTGAATGATGTGTAAAGAGAAACATACATATGTTCATAACTCTACAGGACATCTTTGGCATGCTGAGTCTGTAGGAGCGCCATCAATATTTGATAATATTGATGTTGTCGTGTTGGAATTTTCAAGTGTTGTTGGAGAACATGTGTTGTTATTTCTTTTTTCTTGTACACCAGTGTGTCCAGAATTAATTGGGTGACAGTCTAAGAATACACAGCTATACGGCCTAAAGATGTGTATGTCCTAAAAGATAGTGCTGCAGTTAGAAGCAGCTTGCATTTGGCTCCCAGCAGGGCAGGGCAGGGACAGCCCTCATATTCTTGGGGTCCAAGAGTGAGGAATGCTATCTGGCTCTCCAGCCTGCCAGCAGGAGAGCATGTCCAATTATCAGCTGCAGTTCCAAAAATGTCTGAGATTGCCCAAACTGAGAGGGGACACAAGCAATCCCACAGCCCTCCTAGATCCTGGGACTGTATTAAGTGTTAAAAATTCACCGGGATGTGAAATTACCTCCCTTTCAAGTTCTCTCCTAACGTGCAGCCGCTGCAAGCCTCCGCCGGCACCTGCGCCCCGGGAGGCGAGGTGAGCATCCTGAGGTGCTGGCCCGGCTGCTGGGGCGAGCTGCTGGCCCGCCGGGTCCCTGCCTCGCCCCCCGTGCAGTGCGAGGCGGCGGTTTGGTCCTGCAGGTACAGTAGGTACTGGATGAAACAGGTCTGCTGTTGCAGACAGACACCAGGCACCGTTCTAGCATGAGCTGTGTTTGGATTGGCGTTTCCAGGGCCTTATCAGGAGCCACCCCTAGTGACACAGCCAGTGCCAGAACTAACTTTGACTTTCACTCTTCGCCAAGGGCTTGCAGAACACCTTAAAGGAAAAAAGATGGAGGCGCTTAGAGTTCAGATGTTCATGCCTTGCTCCTTTGAAAGCTTGTATCTGTAAGTGAAGTTTTATTCTGGAAATAATCGCGGTACCACTTAACAGGAGCGATTTTTTTTTTCTTTTCTTTTACTTTTTTTTTTTTTTTTTTTAAAGGGGGAGGATAGAGAACGGGAAGGTTATTGGGAATTAAAAATACTGGAACTGTTACTTTGTGACTGTGGCTTTAATCAGCTTCAGCTGTAGCCTCTAGTATGTGGCTATGACAAGGATAACAACTAATTTGTCGGGGGGGGGGGATCAAAATGCTGGCCCGTTAGCTTTGTCTTCTTGCTTAAAATGGAATGTCGGTCTTAAATTAATAATGCCAAAAAAAATGACTGCTTGAAAAATCTGAGAACAGAGCTTGATTTATGATTATGGGGTAGATTGCAGCTCAGCTTTGTCATGAATAAAAAAGGATTTTCTTCAGAAAAACGAGTGTGCTTAGCAGTAACATTAGTCAAAATTGTCCTATTGCAAATTATTTGAATTTTTTGCTTTCTCTTTCTCCCTCTTTTTTTTTTTTTTTATACCTGATGGTGGAATAGTAGCAGTTGTATTTATAAACATCTCATTTGCATTTCTGTATATTGATTTTTTTTTTCTCTTTGAGAGGAAAACAAAAGTTCCAAGCATCAGAATCAACTGCCTGGCATATCAATGTAGAACAAGTTTGAGATGGGCAATTTCAAAGAAATACTAAAAAAGAGAAAGACTAAGTTGATGACAGTCTCCCCCCTCCCCCCCCCTTAACATTTACTTTCAGTGTTAGGTGATAAGATTTGGAAACAATACTAAAAGCTGTATCCCTCAGTGAATAGGCATTCAAGCAAATCAACTTATGCAAAAGCCACCTCTGGGGCTTAATAATTATTTACTGAACGTTCCTGGGTCATGAGAGAGGTTCTGATTAAGTCAGAAAAGCATTATGTTCAGCAGCTTGTGAAGGTGTGTTTAAAGACGGCGAGAATAATGGAAAAATACTACATGTAGCAGAACTATTTTTAGAATTTGATTCTTAAAAAATAAATGATCAGAGATTGAAGTATGGTTGAAGTTCACAGTGTTCAGTAGGTACATCTTTAGAAGTTCTCGGAGTAGCTTTTTAGAATGATTTCTAATTTCTTGCACTTTTTTGGCTGTATTGAGTTTGTTTTCATTGATACTGTTTTCATTCTATAGGTCATTAAAACAGTTTAATGACTTATTTCTCTGAAATGATAGAGCATTTATGAACACAGTTTATGTATTTTAATTATGTATTCAAAATGTCATTATCCTAGAAACGTTATAAATTTGTGCTTTGCAAATCAGATAATAGTTAAGGAAATGATGGGTGCTCTGTGTGATTCATACCCAAGAATGTACTCTGTAACTTACTAATTTTTTAAATATTAATTTTATGCAAATTAGTGGATGGCACGAATGGATAAAACATGCCATTCTGATGCAGCCTAAGGACAGTGATGATATCACCCTTGAATTTACACCAAAGTTAATTCTTAATTCGAACTACTTTTGCTGAGTTGATTTAGAATTTCTTTTTCTGGTTAAAGAAAATACTTCCCCTTCCTCTGAACAACACTGAGAAAACCCTTCAGTGATTCTTCTTTATTCTAAAAGTCCGTTTTTGTGAGAGGGTTGAGAGAGGAATCTTAAAGCCTAATTGATACTGCTAAATCTTAAGGCATTGCAGTAGCTATGAAATAGGCATTATTTGGAAAGAGTAACCATAGGAGCATGCTTCCCTTCTAGACTCGCAGAAGGAAATTCTTAGCACACATCTTTGACAAAACTGTTCACTAAACTGTTGTCTGTTAGTTTCTTTGTGCCTGTTCTTTTAGGGACGGCACACACCGCGAATTAATTGTTTCTTTTGTATTTTCCTCTAGGAAAGCAGAGGAACACCATAGCAGAAGGCAACATTCTAAGAGTTTTGGCTTCCTAGAAAATAACTTGTCAGTTTTCACTAGTTTTGAGATATTAAGAAGATGCTTAGGAAGTACCAAATCAAGAGTTAAAACGTAGTGTAGTATAACTTCCACTTATTGTCCATGGCGTGCCGGCCACCAGTCTAAGTATCTTACCTGTGCTAACACATTGAATTCTCATACTTGCTCTATGACAGAGGTGCTTTTTTCGACTTCCATTTTGCAGATGAGAAAATTGAGGTTTGGGCAGGTGAAAAATCCTGCCCCTGTCATATAACCGAGAAATGATAGAGCCAGGCTTTCAACCTTAGGTATTCTGGCTCCAGGACTTAGCTCGTCTTTGCTATTATGTTCTGTGGATTTTCATTTAAGATACCGAATGAAGTGATGTGTCTTCCTCTACCTTTTTATTGAGTGGGCTTCTCCAATACACACATTTCTGAATTACTCCGTTACTCATTTACTCTTTTGGGGGGGGGGTGTGCACAATTAGTCCAGTGCCACAGTATTTGTCTATCAAATATATGTCCTTATATCCAGTTCACTATGGATTATAATTATGAGGCAACTATTTGGGGCAAAAGATCTACTAAACATTTACATTGATTATAAAATCCATTCTGAATTGAGAAATCTTAAAATGTAGAGGGAAAGTTTGTCTTAGAAGTAAGGAAATATACTAGATCTCTAGAGCCCAGAGCTCTTTGGGAAAATGTATTCTCTGTCACTGGATGATTCAAGCAAATGGTTTGATGAAAGGTCTTCCAACACTAAGATTCTAATATCTGATTTTAATAGAGGTGGGGGATTTTTTAGGGTAGAGACACCAAATTTATTCATTGAACAGGTATTTATTTGAGCCTACTAGGTGCCAAGTAGTCCTCTGGGTGCTGGGAAATCTATATGTGAATAAAACATTAAAAAATCCTGTCCTCGTGGAGACCAGGTCATGAAGGACTATGCACATTTCAGCTCCATTCTTAAGTCTGGGCCTCATCCTTACAGTCCAGAGTGGCTGCTGGACCTCCAGCCATTACAGCCAAAGTCCAGGAGATATGATGGCAGAACTTAGACATGAAACTCACCTAGCTCCTGGAAATCCGGGAAATGTTGTGAGTAGCAGTGTACCAGCTAAAATGAGAAAATAGGAAAATAAGTATTGAATTGTTTGAGTTGTAGATTTTAGGCCGAAATTTTATTTTATTTTTCAGAATGACTGATATTTTCTAAAATGTCACAAAAACCAACTGTGGTATCCCAGGGCACATCAAACTGGCTTAATCAAAAATGGAGATTGACTGGTCTTTGCAAGTCAGTATCCAATGCTCAGGGTCTTCAGGGCTTCCAGGATCATTTGATGCAGATGCTCAATGTCATCCACACGCTGGCTCCCTCTTGTTCTCCATCCTCTGTTTCTTCTTTTTTACATCACTGTTTCACCTAGTTTGGCTTCCTTTTTAGTTGGCCCAGGAAATTGCAGACTTACATCCCACCATCTTTCCAAATCTTTGCACAAGGAGAGTTCTTTTACCGCAGTAGTTGTAGTCAAAGGCATGGGGCTGCCTCTTAGTGGGCCATCTTGGAGGACAAACCCGTTCGGTGGATATGCTGATTGGCTAATCCTGGGTTGTGTTTCTATGTCTGGAGTTAGTAGCACTTCATAACCTCATGAGCTGAAAGCGAGGAGCCTGGTCCTTCCAGGTGAAATCAGGATACTTTACCAAAGAACTGGGGCAGGATGCTAGGCCTCCCCTGAGGCCATCATTTGTGCTTTCGTTTTGATTTCCACACAGTTTTGCAACCTTTGCATCTAGGTAGCTATGTATTAGACATGCATCCAGAAAGTTCTTCATTTTGAAACATTGTAGGTATAGCATCATGTCACGTCATATAAATTATTTGCGCCTTATTGGGGATGAGATTTTCAGATCATTTTAAAACATGGCAGCTAGGTGTGAATGGGATTCCATAGTTGGACAGAGTAAGCAAGAATTCTAGAATGTGGTCTAGCGGAAGGAAGCTTGATATGAAAGACAGAAAGCTCCAGTGTGGGGCATGTTAACTCTAGCGGCTTTGTAACCTTTTGATGGCCTGCCTCTCAAAGGCACTTTCCTGAAGGGAATTGAGTGTTAAGATTATGCCAGCCCATAGTGGCATCTATGGAAAATGGAGAACATTTGTGGTCATAAAGTGAGGAAATGGCATCCTCTTATCATTCGACTTCATCTTTTAGTAAGAGTTGACATTCTCCTTAGAGTGTATAGAAGTGAGAAACTCTGGGAGTGGGGAAAACAACCAACTGAAAAAAAAAATCTGATGAGAAAATTGCCTGAAAGAACCTTGGTCATATATTACAGAGGTCTCTTGAACATTTTGGTTATCCTTCCTAAATTTTTTCAAACTCTCTCAACATATTTTTGTTTTATTTATAAATTATAAACATGTTTATAATGTTTATATATTATACATAATATTATATTATAATTACATTATACAACATGTACAACAATAGAAAATAAAAATGATGGATAAAATATATGTAAAGAAATGTTCCAATCTTTTCTTCCTGAGCCCCACAATATCATTTTTTAAACCCTCTTTTGAAGAATGTTGATATACTGGGAGTTTTATCAGGATTCTCTTTAATTTTGATCTAATCAGCTACTGCGATTATTCTTACTGATACCTGCTGGAGGTCCAGCTTCAAGAACATTAATCCTGAATAGATTCAGAGAGTCTCCAGCTTTTACCAACGAATTAGGTGTTGAAAAGTAAATATTTCAGATTTTAACTTATATGTGATTAGTGGTGATTCTTTTAGAATATTTTCCTCCTTTTGTACAATGAAAGGTACAGAGCTTCAAAGCACAGGAGTGCTGTCTGTCTACTTAGGACACCATGATCTCCCTCATGTCTAGCAGAACCTGGTCTTTGGGAAGCATCCAAATATTTGGTGAAGGAAAGGAGAGGAGAAAGACAAGCTGTACTTTGCAGTCCTTTTTGTTTTCTCTGTGCCAGAAACCTGTAGCATGTATTGTCTGAGCTGGTAATGTTACCAGAAAAATGTTGGCAGGTTTTCTTTTTTTTTTTCTTGACCACTAAAACCCAGAGTTGATGATGACAGAAGTCCAGAAGATCTCAGTTTTTGAAGCTGAACTGTGAAATATGGTACTCTCAGATGCACATGGGTTACAGCCTTAGGAGTTTTAAAATATAAGTAACAATATCTTTTCTAACAGGTGCTTGGTTCTACCATATGTGCTGAAAAGGTCATCCTTACGTTTCCAAAGTGATTACTTGAGAAGGAATGGGAAGGTTAAGATAATGGAAAGGCTGATCATTCTGAAGTATTAAATACCCAGACTGTCATTTAAAAAGATAAATCCATTGATCAACTCTTGGAGGCACTCACAGAAAATTCTTAGTAATTTCTTTTTGCTGACAGAACAAACTGATTTGGGGGGCGGTTTCTATAAATTCAGCCTTTTGGTTCCTTTTTCTTAGGATAGCGTAGTTGGGTTGTAACCATAAAATTGGCACCTCTGGACAGATGTTTTTATTTGTTTGGTTTTATAGCCCATTTGGAAGGAGTGAGTAGTCCCCATTTCATTCCAGTCCACATGTTGAAATCAGTGTAATAAAGACTTCAGAGCTCTTGGCAAGCTTGCTGGAGGTGGGGAGTGGAATGAATTTCCTCAGATGTGGAAGAAAGTGTTCTCGTCTAAAAATCAGAGATGTGAGTTTCAGTCCGTACTAAACTCCTTAGGTATTTTACTGTTAGTTTCTGAACATGGTCAGGTATCAGAGTCAGCTGCAGAATTTTTGTAGACATATTGATTCCTGAGCTTCACCTTACCTGAATTCAGAATTTCCAGGGATGGAGACTGGAACGGCATTCTCAGTTAATTTTGTGGCAGCCACTCTCGCATTTGGAAAGTCCTGTGCTTTAACGTGTCTTTGACCTGGCTTTCTCACCTGTGTGCCGTCCTGTGTCTCCACTGCGTATTTGAACATCAGCCATCGTGCTTTCCTGGACATAATTACATCATACTCCAGTGCAGGCAAATGCTAGGCTTTGAGCTCTATCAACTTAATGATTATAATGAAGATTAATTTTCCCTGGAGAAAAATGCTAGGATTTTTACTTTCTATCTCATGAGAGAATTGCAGGATAAATAATCTCCCTCCACTCCTGTAAAATTTTGTCCTGTTCTCTGAATTAAATAGGGATTCCCTAAATCTTAAGAGACTGATCTGCTGTCATCCACACTTGCATATGGGCTTATACAAAATTGCTTCTTTGCATCAAAAAAGAACTAGCAAGTTCATGGCTTACTATTTCTTCTACTATTAATTTTTGAACTCTGCTCCAGTTTACTGGACTATGTTCCAGTCTTGCTAATTTTGTTTACATCTATCATAGAGTTTAATCCTCATCACAATGTTGACAGGCAGATGGAGATGTGTTAAAAAGTCTTTATATATAAAGAAAACTGAAGTTCAGCGGGGTTGACAGACTTGGCCACAGTCACAGGTTAGTAAGTGGCAGAGCTGGACTCTGCCTGAGGAGTTGAAGAGAGGAAACACAGGAAAAAGTGTGTCATCTCCTTCAGCCTAGAGACTGCATTTCAACTGGCATCCGGCCTTGGATGACCATGATATGGAGAGCAAACTGAACCATAAGGTCCATTAAAGGGATATTGGCATCACTGTCAAAGATGAGGGGTGGCTGGGCCGATGTCATCTGGGCTTCACGGAATTTCTGATATATTTAAGAGGTTAATGAAAGCAACAGAATTGACTGAATTCAGAAATATACGAGATATTTTGGCGCCCATGTCCACATGCCTGCACCATGCCAGAGAAGGGGGAGGCTTTGAAGGTTCAAATACAAATTCACCCATGGAGGTGGGAACTCAGGTCACATGTGTGGCTGCCTGGTGTCATCTAACAGCGGCTGTGTTGCGGACTTTAACGTAGGTAGCATGAGCGCCCTCAGTCACAGCAGTGCATTAGGGAGGCGGGGTTTGGAGGGGATCAGAGAGGTTGAATGGCTCATTAAGGATAGGCTGCTCAGCAGTGATGGCGCTAGAACTTGGGTCCAGTTGACGGCCCTCCTCCTTGAATCCTGTTTGAGAAATTCGAAGCTCTCGGGAAGCTGTGTGTTAGGCTTCAGCGCTTCAGGGAAAGGCTGGTAACGGTGTTTGCCTTTCCTTCGTTTGGCTTTAAAAGGGTGATTTCTTACAGTGAGAGATAATACCTTCCCATGTGGAACTATTTAAGAGTCAGATAATCTGGATAACTGACTTAGTTTTGGAGCATCTCAGAAAAATGTGACCGTGGCTTTGAACTGTGTGAGATTAAAAGCCAGGTATCCCCAGCACCTGGCACAGAGGGAACACTCCCTGAGTAGCTGTTGAATAAATGCCCGTTACATAATCTGATTAAAAGGAATCAGACTCCCAGAATTAGGATTACCTGATGCAGATTGAGCTCCATGGGCCCCGGATGAATTTGGTTAGCTTTTAAAATTAAATTCATCTGGACGACTCTCCTTGCTTATCTTTAATGATGAAAGCATCAGATCCTCATTTTAAACATACGCTTTTGTAGCCACACGTAACGTGCTCACATAAACCGCGACTTCGAGTTTAAAACCTCATGCTCCTTTGTCCTGCTCGCATTTTGAAGGGTAGGTATCTTCATTTTTGTCTATAATTGCAGATTCAATTATTTCTAAGAGACAAGGGTCTTTAAAAAAAATGTCAAGTAAAGCTGAGGATCTGGGAGTCATTTTAACAATGTGGAAAGACCCTGCAGGGAGTGTGGTGTGTGCACTGAAGTGACTGCAGTCTTCCTTTTGCATTTTTTTTAGAAGATTTATTAAAATAATTTCAATTAGCCGAGCTCTGCTACATTTTCGTTATTGGAGTTTCAATTTATTTATATGAGTATCCTGGATAAATATGCATATTTTTTTCTGATAGGCTATCTCAGCAAATTCTTTAAATGATATCGTTGTGAACTTAAAGTCTGAAGCCTTAGTATGGTTGATAACTGGTAATTTTAATTTAAGATGTCTCAAGAATGCTTTACTGTTAATTGAAAGGATTTTTCCCCCAGTATCACAGCCAATGGCTTGTCTTGAGCAGCTAATTAGTGCGATTATTCCACAGCTGCATTTGCTACGGCACAAAGGTTTGCTCCTGTTTTTATCAAAAGGATCAGTCTCTCTGGGAATGTTTTAACCTGACAGGCTTTGAATAGTAAGACCGGTTATTTATTTATTTATTTTTTAAGAGCTACCCTCCACCACCAACCCCCCCCCCCCCCGGCCACCACCACTTCCTTTCTTCGTTCAAGAAGCTACGTTTGAGCTCTGAACACACACTGAAAAGTGGGAAAATACATTTGCTTTGCTTTTTTATGCTCCTTTCGTAGAGCCTTACCTGGTGAATAGATTATTTTGAGTAACGTCTAGGTGTTCTCACTGTGTGGATGAGTGCCTGATATTAAAATCATAAGCAAGGTATTCACATTGTTCAATCTGTGCACGTCTGTAGGAAACTGTAAAGGACAGAGGGTTTGAATCTTCTGGAATGCTGAAGATATCCACGAGAGCCCCTGCATACTCTCAGCCCTTTCCCTTCCGACTGTCAAAATGCAGTCTCTGATGGACGCTGTCTCTTTTTCTCCAGGCAAAGGGCGACTTTGATTACCAAGTCGTTCCTTCATATTCGTAAATTAGTTCATTGTCTTCATGTTCTTAAATTAGAGGCATATATTCTGCCATTGGAAAAAAGATTTTGGCTTTATTATAATTTAGGAGGGAAAAACTAAAAAAAAAGAAAAGAAGAAGAAAGAAAGAAAGAAAGAAAGAAAGAAAGAAAGAAAGAAATCAACCCCTAATTCTACTCTCCATCTGACAGCTAAGATCACCTTGATATAGTCCCTACTAGGCATGTTTTTGTGTCCATTCATATACACACACTTTACTTATTTTAAATTAAAACATAAATACACTTTTGATTGCTACTTTTTATTTTATTCTTATTATACACTTTTCTCACTTTGCTCTGCAGTTGTGCAATTTTTTTAAAAAAAGTAGTATGTTATCAAATTCATGTAGTACAACTTACTTTTTTAAAACCCGCTTAAATCTTTTAAATAGCTTTGTTTTTTCTGCAGTTTTATTGAAGCATAATTGACAAAAGTTGTATATATTTAAGATGTATAACGTGATGATTTGATATATGTACACATTGTGAAATGATTCCATCAAGCTAATTAACACATCCAGCATGTAGTTGCTATTTCTTTTCTTTTCTTTTTTCTGCTATGAGAACACTTAAGATCTACTCTTGCAGCACGTTTCAAGTGTACAATAAGTATTATTATTATAGTCGCCATGACGAACATGGATCCTTAGAACCTGGTCTCATATCTAAAAATTGGTGCCTTTTGTCCAGAATCTCCCCTAATAAGTTATGTAGTCATTCTCATATTGGGAAAATTTAGGTGGTTCAGAATATTTTGCAATTTGTAAATAGCTTTGCAAAATGCTTTCCGCATTTTGAATTATGTTCTTAGGAAAACTGTCCATTGATAAAATTTCTGAGTCAGATTATCTGAACAGTATTACAGCTTTTTGATAATGTTGTTTTTCTTGTGCTTTTCTTAATACGTGTTTCTTAAAGGATTGTGCCAGCAATGGCTCAGACTAGCATTATCAGTACACTTTTTCTGGTAGTGAACATTTTTTTTTTCAGTTGGGTCATAGCTCCAATACTTTTTTTTTGCAGCTGGCTTTTCTAAGTTTATTAATACTGTATAGATTTCATTCCAACCATAAATACATTTCTTCAGCATTTTGAATGGCTGCATAGTATTACATTATATGATCCCATCATAATTCCCTGAACTGATTTCCTATGGTGAGTAGTAAGTTAACTGCTGGTGTAATTTTTATCGTGTAGTTTTCTGGAACCGAGTGAGGGAGAAACACAAACATCTCCTCATCTGTTTGTTTTGTTACCTGCAGAGTTTGAAGGCTCCTGACTTTAAGGAGTTCATAAGGACGGCCAATGGCTTAAAGGCTTTATTTTGTCTTTTGTTGGAAGGTAAAGACAATACTGGGGTTTATACTCAAGGAAGGAAGCTAAATCTTCACATATTTCCCTTGATGAGTGACTTCCTCAAGAGTGAATATTTTCTCAGATGTTACTTTTTTTTTTCGGATTCCAGGTACTAAGGCTTTGCTCTGTTTGCCCTAAGCAGAGATTTTTTTTTTTTTTAAAGAAAACCATATTGCTGGAAATAAATAAACAACGAAAAATTCTCACTAATAATAATAGCAACGACACACCTTGACTGAGGCAGTATTACATGGCACCCATCATCCTAGGTGATTTATGTGCCTTATTTTATGTATTATTGTATTTAATCCTCACAAAATGCCGAAGAGGTAGGGCCATGCAATATAAGGAATGTAACAGAAGTTTTTAAACCCCCTGTCTTTGATAAATGAGTAAATGTGTAAAAAACTATTCTTATCCCTCTTTTCCGGATAAGGTAACCGAGGCGGAGGGAGGCGGAGTGACTTGTTGATGCTGCAGAGCTGGCAAGACAAGCAGTCGCAACCCATCTTTAGGAAAATTAGGAAGTCTTTTCTTTCTGACTTGGGACTAGTGTTTAAGCTTTCTGTGTAATTTTGGATAGAGCGAGCACCGAAACCATTAGAAGTAGGCCGCACGGGGAGCTCGCAGACGCGTGTGGGAGAGAGCTTGCCAGCATGAATCAGGAGAAAAGACGGTACAGAGAAAACCAGACGGAGAATCGCGTCGTCCAACCAGCTCGTCCTCTGCCCCCTTGCTGAAGCCTGACGTCGAGCCCCGTGTTAACATTCTGGTCCAAATGCTTCTTTCAGGAGTGGTTTTTACTTCCCATACCCTGGCAGGATTTCCCCATGACAAAGTTCACCTTTTCTTCAAATTATTCCGCGTTTGTAAACATCTTCGGCATCTTCAAGGAATTTAGATAACGTGTGGGAGGAGTTATTTGGTTAGATTCCATTATGAAAAAGCAAATCAAGCAATTTATTTTTAAATGTGGAAATCTGGGTGCCATTAAGACGCATTGCTTCTTGGCACTTCATATGGCGGCGCTATATTTGGTGGTGATGAGTAGTATGTGGTATAAAATGTTAAAAAAAAAAAATTAAGCCGCATGATAAAAATGCCCAGCTGCAATCAAGCTGACTTATTTTAATTCAACTCCTAATGACTTAAATCCTGTCACCTCTTGATTTTCAATTAAGTGGAGTACCGTTCTGTGCCTTGATTATATTCGCACAGGATCATTTCATAGTTCGGTGCAATTTAGGATACCCCCCAAAATGCAAACGAAAGGTCTCATTAGGAAACTAAATGTTGTGCTTTTTTTTTTTTTTTTGGTTTTCCCACAGCAGTTCCGAGGAGCATCCTGGGGCCTCCAAGCCTCCGATAAGCTCCTCCAGTATGACATCACGCATCTTGCTACGCCAGCAACTCATGCGTGAGCAAATGCAGGAGCAGGAGCGCAGGGAGCAGCAGCAGAAGCTGCAGGCGGCCCAGTTCATGCAACAGAGAGTGCCTGTGAGTCAGACCCCAGCCATAAACGTCAGCGTGCCCACCACCCTTCCCTCTGCCACCCAGGTGCCGATGGAAGTCCTTAAGGTACGTGAGTGTCGCTCTTGTTGGTTGGGCCAAGCCCTCTTCCAGACCAACATTTTCCATTTCCTAAGTGTTTTATTGATCTGAATGTGTTTTTGGTCAGATTAACCCATCTGAATCCTATTTGTCTTGTCAATGCCAACTCTACTGATAATACATGGCTTTGCATGTTCAAAGAAGGGTGCACAGTACCTGTGAATTGAGTAGTAGCCCTCACTAAATGGGGGAAGAGTGTTGATGTTCCATGAGAAATAGCAGGTAGGAATAGGTGTCTCTTGTAATGATATCTTTCCATTTTTTCTTTGGGAAAGTTTCAAAATATACAAGTTACCTGAAATGAATCTCTTCTAATAACTTAATGTATTTCTTTTTCCCCTCCACACATTCCATGGCGATCCTTTTAATTTTCTTCTTTATTTAGTAAGTAATCTTGGCTCTAGAATCTGACTGTTTTAGAAAGTCTCTTCTGGGATAAAACTGTAGGAGAGCTTTCTTTACTTTAATAACCAGAATGTATAATCCTTTAACTAAAGTGGTCTCTTTGGGGGCTCTTTGATTTCTTGCTAGAGTAGAAACTGTAGGAGCTTGTTAGCATCATTCTATCAGGGACATAGAGCTTCCTAATTACTGGGAAAAACTGTAACAAGTCTAAGAATAGAATTCCATCTCACACATGTGTCCTCCACATCACATTGGACATACTCCTTGTTTAAAGATAAACATTCCAACTCTTAAATATGACTGAGACAAGGAAAGCTGAAAGGAAAATAAGGGAACTTCCTTACTTAAAGGAACATTTTTTTTAACCCATTCACCTAATTGATTCATTTGAAAGAGTCCCAAGTGTTAGTGTTCATTAAACAATGCGAACTTTACACACTGGTGATTCATTGTTGGTCTTTGCATTCATTCGTGTGCTCAGAAAAAAAAATAAGAAAACACATCTCCCACTATTTAAAGTTTACAATTAAAGTAAATAGAGGGATGAGGTGTTATAACTGGAAGCAATATATGATTCTTACCAGGAAGTGGGAAAGATTCTTGAAAAACAAAGTTAAAGTCAATTGTTTTTTATTTGCATAGACTCTTAAAATGTAGTGATGAAATAATGAAATTCTTTCATGAAAAAGCAAGCAGAAATTTGGTGAGCGCAAAAACAATCCAAACAGTTTAGCATAAAATTTTACTCTGATGTGATCGAAGTTCTAGATATTGCCACAATTAATGGATATTTTGTTCCCCTCCCCACCACCCCATAAAGGCAAGTTTTCTTTTGGGAATAGATTATACATTCAATCTTTCCATGCTGCTTGGGAGAAATTGACGAAAACTAAGTTTTTATGAATTTAAGATTTACAGTGTTTGGTGTTCACAGGAATCACAATTGTTTGTGTATGCCTTTTAAAGTTAGATGAATTTAAAGTTATATGAATTAAATTATAATAAAATGTGGAGAAATATGCCTATTTTATTCACTGTAATAGTTTACTTTTTAAATCTGAAGGCTACATTGTAGAAGAGATGACATGGATTTGTGCTAGTAGGGATTTGTGTCCAATTCAAAGGTAATGTTTCATATTGTATTGATGTATATTAATTGCAATCAGTATTTCTATTAAGGCAATTACATGTGATGGTACGGAAATCACCTGTATGCAAATGTGTTGAAATACCATTTCTGTATTCTCTTAAAAAGGGACATCATTCCTAAATGTTTTTATTACTTAAAATCTTATTTTGAAAATGCTTAGACTGAAAATCTGTACTATGTGGTTTGAATAATACACCCACTTTTCCTTATACGTTGCTGTGTCCTGGTAACAGTGGCTGGAGTTACAACCTTCGATTTAGGTATCACAGAAAAATGTCCAAAGTTAAAGCACAGATAAATTACTGGAAGTAGAAGTCCCAATCTAACTAAAAATGAGCAATTGGTAAATCTGCATTTCAAGTGAATGTAGTTTATCTTTATTTAAGTTGTGCATTTTCATATTTCAGTACATAAAGTAGTGAAGTATGTCATACAAGAAAAAGTATAGTTGGCATAGCAATGCGAACGGGTTTGATAGCTATTTAAACAAACGGTAGTGCCCTTAGATAAAAGACCAAATAAAAATATGGAATTTCCTATAAAATGACATTCTAGGAAATTCAAATAATATTTTTGAGGAAGAGTAGTATATAACGGATGGCTCCAGATACTTAAGGACTGGGTACTTAAAAATAGTTTAAGTATTTTCAAAACCTTTTTATGTGAAAATATTATTATGAAATATTTACTATAGAAAGGTAAGTGAGAGAATTATGGTCTTTTTTTCCCCTTTTCCCTTTTATGGTTTTTAAATCATAAGCATAGTTTTGTAAAGTTAAATGATTAATAGTAAAAACAGTTAATTTGCTCAATCTTGGACTGTTTTTCTACGAATATGCATTTTCAAGGAATGAGTAATAGCAAGTATAATAATTGAGTGCATTATGATACAGATTACGTTGGACAAATATTTTTTCATAGTGTAGCCTCAGTAAATTCTTCATTTAATTTTTGAAGATTTAAATTGCTAAAACAGAACATACCTGCTTCTCAGTGGAGGTCAATGTGTACAGTCAGAGGTGGTAGCAAGGGCTGGAGAATCCTGGTTAAATCTCCCCATCTCCTACTGGTTTTCGAGAATTTGATGGAAGATCACACACAGAAACTCATTACCCACATTTTACTATCAGTGGGTTGAATGATTTTTGAAAAGCTAACTTCATGTTTTCAGGTTAATTCCTTTTTTTGGCAGAGTTAGGCTTAAAAAAATGGAGCTTTATAAAGCATGTTTAAAAATTGTTGACAGCTTCCTGTAAACTTAGGGTCCAGTCTTTGGAATTCAGATTAGAGGTTGGAAATTTGCATTACTATTTATTCCTCACATTTTCACCGTTTAGTCTGTCAGTTCGTGAAGCTTTGTAGGATTAGCTTCTTGTTTCTATAGTTATTTAATTACTTTGTGGCTTTATTCTTATTATTGACTTTCATGTTGGGTAATATGGACTGATTAGTCTAACTGCTGTATATTTAAGTATTAGATATATCTTCTGGATTTCCTAAAACAACCCAACTCAATTGGGTATTGTAATTTAAGGATGCTTTTTAATCATAAATTAACCAACACTTAGTGTACATTATGCATTACTCGTCGTAGTGCACACACCTCGTAATTCAAATTATGAATTAACAAAAAAATCATTAAGAATCATTAATGGAAGCAGTTTCTTCCACAGGTGGGTTTTGTTGACATGGGAGTCATGCACATCTTAGCTTTGCAGTGTGATCTAACTTCTTTTACACAAAAGCAGAGGAACCAGGAGTGGACCCTGCAGATGCGTGTCAGGTCTCATAGTTAAAGAATCATCACAGTACCACGCACTGTGTTACTGTCAGCACACTCACCGGGCATGTGTTCTCACTGTCTCATCTGTAATGCTGGCTGATTGGAGGAACACCTGGTTGCTCTGATCTTGGACTGAAAAGTTCATCAGAATTTCTCCCTTCATTCCCTCCCACAACATGGGCTCTGACAGCTCATAACTTGAAAACAGTAGTTTATAGTTTGAAGACATTTCTCCGTTCAGAATTTTGTAGGGAATCGCCAAGCTTTTCCCTTCCTCTTCCCATCCCCTTCTTTTCTTCACCTTGGAATTTAAAAATTTAAAGGCAAGTTGTTCTCTCTGGACTGGATGGTACATTGAAATTTTCTGTTCTGCTTTGGGAGAAAGGTTATATGAATTTGAAAGGAAAAAAAAGATATTTTTGTAACTTCAGGATATTTTAAGTAGTTTGCAAGACCATATTTTTAATTTTTTTTCCTTTTTTTAATCTCAGATAATCCGAGAAGTTGGGCAGATTGCTGCAAAATTTGAAATGGTGCTTGGTGTTCCATGAAATATACAAACGCTTTGCCAGGGCCCGCTATGTTGTAGGCTCAGTTTACTTTGGCATTTATTTGGTTGTGTAATCACGCGGCATCCCGTTTAGATGGTTACTCTGGTGAGTCAGGATGGAAGTCCTGCTTCCTTGTCACCTTGTTCTACAGCCAGTATTCCATGAGATTTCACTAGTCAGGGAAAGGCGCATGGCTGATTTGGCGGCCTTTGTCCATAACTTAGGAAGAAGACCTGGTGTAGAATATTTAAGGTGTTGCTTCACCTTTGGGTAAATACAGAAAGGGTGTGTGGAGTTCTTATGGGTTGGTGGGTTACAGATTAGCAGAAGGGACTGTTTCCATACTCCACTGTGCATTTAGGTTTTGTTCCTGATTTATTTAGCTGGGAATACAGAACCTTATTAGCGTCATGGTGGCCACAGGAAGCAGGAACAGGTGCAGCATGTCTCAGATAGGCTCTCATTGTTCCTCTTAGTTAGGGAATCTGTTGCTACAGGTCCTGTCCCCAAAAGAAAGGACATCCGAGAATTCTTCTAATACCATAGTCTGTGGGCCATCACGTATTTATTCTTGTTCATCTGTGGTCCATCATACATTTTTGTCACTAGACAGTGTGACATACACATTCTGTGAGCCTCGGTTTCAGAACTGTTTAAAACTTTGGGGTCCTTTCATTTTTGGATCAAACTCAGTGTCTGGAAGGCCACATCCTTCTTCTGGGAACAAACAGATTCTAGGTTCAAACAACTTTTCATCCTCCCGGAGACCTCATTTCCCTATGGGGTCTTTGAGTCTTCTGGTTGTTATCATGTTGATGTGTTCATTGTGACATGTAAGGTAATTTTCTTTCTCTTTGAAAGTCATTTTTGTTGATTTTTAAAAATCATAGACCATGTTTGTTAACATGGAACCAATTTTAACAGTGGGGAAGAAAAATCCAACCGGAAACTCTTCCCTCCATCTCACCTCTTCCCTCCCTTGAGCTCCCTGGAAGGAGCTGCTCTTAGCAGTTTAGGGTACAGCTTCCCTGACCTCTGCTGCTTTCCTACCCTACCACTGCCTTTCGTGGGAGCGAGGTCTGAAGAAATATATTAGGCAGTTTTGATCAGTAGACATAAACCCTATCTTTCTCTTTGGTCAGGTTTACAAATAGAACAAAAGAAAGAGAGTTTCTTCTGGATTCTCTCTGCTTTGAGACTCTTGCTTCGAGCTCTTCTTCCTGAAGCAGAGTGGGGACTGCTTACTCTGTGTTTGGAAAGGGGTTCGATCATTCCGGGGACATGAGTGTGTGCCAGCTTCCATGGGCACTGACTGACAGACCGTTTGCCTCCCAAAACCCCTTTGGGTAAGGATTTAGTCATCTCAGGGCTGCCACAGGAAGCCGCTCCATTGACTTGTCTTAAATTGGTAAAATGAAACTTAACACAGGCTAAGTAGTCTAAGAATATCTGTAAAGTACACTGATTAATTTTAGATGTTGTTTTCTGTCTGCACTGCTTTCAGTGACTAGTAACTGGTAATGAAGTGCTGGCTGAAGAGAGTCACGTCTGCTTCGATTTTTAGGCCTGGTCTGCTTAAATGGGCGGGGCCGTGGGGAGCAACTATCTAAAACAAAATATTTAATCTTGACACAGCTAAGTGTATGAATGAATTCCACTTTTCTTGAAAACATTGAAACGTCAGCTCAAATCACCTGTTCACTTGGTAACATTAGCACAAAATATAAGTAATTTCTCTTCCTGTGACCACAAGGCCATTTTTTATGTGGCCGAGGAGTACGATAGAGTCTGGGTAATTTGATTTCCTTAGGTTGTGGATAGGCCAGCTGCTCTCAGTGGACACCTGGACCATGTAGGTGTGGGAGGGACACTTTCTCTTTAGGCACAAGGATCTTTATCATCTTGTCATTGAGCTACTCTGCAAACACCAAAGTCATCTTGTGGGTTTATGTGAGCCGGTGCCTGCTCAGCTCCTTCTCTTTCTGCTATTAAAAGAAGCCATGCTAATAGGTGTGTCGCTGTTCATTGACACAGTTCTTATCATTCAGTACTAGTGGAGGTGAGAGTAGTGTCTTACAGAGAATATTAAGTTCAGGGGCCTAGGAGTAAGGACTGAAAAGTGAAGTGGGCTTTTTAAATTTGGCTCTGAATGGTAATTGCTTTTTAATGGGATGGGATCTGTAGTCCGTGCATCCTCAGCAAGGGTGCTCTTGCCCCCCAGGGGGCAAAGATCAGTCCTTGGAGGGCGAAAAGTCATAGATGTTACAACGGTTGCGGCCTCTCAAGGGCCCTAGTATATGAAGTTTAGGTGCCTGTTAAAATTTCACGAGTGTGGGATTGAGGAGAGGCAATTTGGGGAAAAAATGTCTAAAAAGGTTCCTTAAGGGGGGTGATGTTGAAAAAAAAGCTTGAGAAACATTCCCGTAGAGTGCTTAGCACTTTCCTCAACTCCTCTCTTTGTTTGGAGAACACTTACCCAGGCTCTCATCGTTGGGACTCTTGCATTCCAGCCAGTCTGTGTCTCCCTAGGAGAACTGCTGGCATATCAGTCATGGTTGGCGTGTCCAGCACCGGGCAGTTAGTATTAGTAACCCCCTGTCACAGATGTGGGAACTGAGGCAAAGAGT
This sequence comes from Ursus americanus, assembly GCF_024610735.1. Taxonomy (NCBI): domain Eukaryota; kingdom Metazoa; phylum Chordata; class Mammalia; order Carnivora; family Ursidae; genus Ursus; species Ursus americanus. The sequence continues at coordinate 21,591,721 of NC_142140.1, read as the reverse complement.
AGGGAGCTCATCCAAAGTTGAGGAAGCAGGTGATACCGTCAGGATTTGAACCCACTCATTAAAGACTCCATGGCTCAGATTGCTTAACCATTGGTGGTCGTACCTCTCTTAGAGTAAATGGCCTGAGAAACTTCAGGAGGGAGGAGTAGTGTTACTCTCTCAAGTGACATGGTAGCCCAGGGCCTGCAGCAAATGTTTATTACACACCTTCAGGCCATAGCTTAAAATTGTATCAAGAATTATTGTGGGTGCCTGGCCAGTAGGGGTACCAGCCAGTAGAGTGTCAGTAGAGCATACGACTCTTGATCTTGGGTTCGTGAGTTCGAGCCTCACATTGAGAGTGGAGTTTACTTAATAAAATAAATAAAAATAAACAAGTAAATAAAAAAGAATTACTGGTATAAATGTGGTACTGCCTAAAACAACTTGGAGGAGGAAAGACTGACTATACAGACATTGATTATTGGCTATATTGGGTGGTAGGCTAAATACTTCATATTCTTTATCTGATTTATTCCTCCAGCAACCCTATGGGCTAGATAGGATAAACCCCATCTTCCAGATGAGGAAACTGAGGCACAGACAAATCTGTCACTATTGTCACACAGGCTCCACACCCTACCCTATCTACTTGTAACCACATCTGCTGCCTCTGTGTTTTCTACAGAGCTCAAGGACATACAAGGACACACTCTAAACATTTCTAAAGAATCACCAGCAGCAGAATTTGTTAGAGCAAAGTGAGAGGTCAGAGAGAAACTATAGAGGAGTTTTATAGGTTTAATGGAAGGATACATGATCTGAAGCATTTGGAATTATTCAGGGGCCATCTATATTGAATAATTAGAGTGGATCCCTGAGTCTCCATGATATGCCAGATGAAAGATCTGCATGTGCTCTTATTGTATAAAAAGGCCGCTTGGCCACACTGACCACAGTGGTAATTTATGGTTTAGTTATAGTATCATTATTAAACAAAAAATGCACTACAGTGAAAGTTTCTGTGACAACATCCAAAAATCATAACCCAGAGTCACTTATGTTCTAAAGAGCCTTTTGGCTCAGGCTATCCCAATTCATGTCCTTTATAGCTGTGTATATTTTAATAATGTATTTGCTTTGCAGCAAATTGCTTTTGCAATACTGATTTTGATGGACTCACACACATCTTTTTTTTTTTTTTTTAAGATTTTATTTATTTATTTGACAGAGATAGAGACAGCCAGCGAGAGAGGGAACAAAAGCAGGGGGAGTGGGAGAGGAAGAAGCAGGCTCATAGCAGAGGAGCCTGATGTGGGGCTCGATCCCATAACGCCAGGATCACACCCTGAGCCGAAGGCAGGCGCTTAACCGCTGTGCCACCCAGGCGCCCCCACACACATCTTTTAATAGGAATTTTCTCCTGTGATTATGGTGCATTTCTAGTTTTCCTTACCCTGCCCCCCTGCAGTATTATAGCTTTTGCTATATTTTAGCCCTTAAAACTGGAGCTTCAATTGTGATTGTTTTTCTGTTTGCTTTCAAGTGAATTTTAAGTGAATAATGTCAGCTGTAGTAAATCTTAGATCACTATATGGAAAGGTCACAAGTCTGCTTCACAAATGTTACCAACTTCTTCCCAGCAATGAGAGGAAGGGCTTAGATTTGAAAGACCACCTTCTATAAATATGCCCTTGAACAACAGAGATTGTGGACATGGGTAAGCACAATCTAATTTTACCATTGCCCTACTAAAATAAGTGGGCGGGATCTGTGTTTAAAAATATGTAAATCAGCACAGTGGCTTTGTGCAAGGGTACAGCGGCAATCAGGGCTAGAATATTAGCTCTTGTCCTGAATATGTCTCTTTTTATTGACTTCTTTGAGTATCATCTTGAACTTTAAGGAAAATGTAGTTCCTGATGATACACTGGTTTTTCAGACCCTGTTTGTGAAGTAGATGTTTTTGCATATTAATTGATAACTTTGCACAAATGAGATGAATCAAAATTGGAGCATATAAAGCAGATGAAGTAGGAGGATGTTAGAGAGTGGTCTTAGAAAAAGAAATGTTTTAACTGTTCTTTTACAAACTAAGGTTTTAGGGATGCCGGGGTGGCTCAGTTTTTTAAGCACCTGCGTTTGGCTCAGGGCATGACCCTGGGGTCCTGGAATCGAGTCCCACTTCGGGCTCCCTGCTCAGTGGGGACTCTGCTTCTTCCTCTGCCTGCCGCTCCCCCTGCTTGTGCGCTCTCTCTCTCTCTCTCTGACAAATAATTAAATCTTTAAAACAAAACACAACTAATGTTTTGGTAAAGGATCTAGTTGAGTCTGTACAAAACTGTTTCTACTAGTTAGCTCTGGAGTGGGTTTTGGGATTGGAGGTGGTGGTGGTCAAAGGCTTTATTTTATTTTTTTATTAGGAGAGTGCGTGCATACATTCTTAATGTAATGAAAGTGAGTGTCTCCAGTGCACGCTGTTCACGAGCCCTGACAAAGTTCTCTTTGCTCACAACTTTCTGACCAGTACCGTTCTTCCGTCAGGTGAGTTGACGAGACTTGTACACATCACATAAGTCTCACGGCCATTCCTGTGGGAAAGATCGCAAGGTGTACAGGTCCTGAAAATTAAAAATGTAGAAAAGGACTTGAATCCCCAGGTTGTGAATAATTTTCAAAAGTAGTTACGAGGCCCAACATGAAAAGCGAAATTCAGATTTCTGCTACCTTACCACCAGGCATAGCTTTGTCGTAATCTCCCCTGTTGGCCCTGAGTTTTGTATAATTAAAATTTAGGAGCTAGAAATTTTGTTGAGACTTAATTAGAAGCGACAAACCAGAGACATTCCTGCTGGTTAGGAAGGGCTTAAGAAATTCTTATTGGCTAAATTACAAATATGTAACATTTTTTCTGAGCACTGCATGGTAGTTCAGACTGCCTAAAGGTGACAAGATTAGCTCTGTTTTTCTAGTGAAGTAGTAAAAATTAGATTAATAAGTACCAGGCAAAGAACCTTTTCTTTTTTTCGAAAGAAATCTTACCTTGAGTACTTCTGGCTGTGGAGATCGGTGCCTTAATTAGCCACATGTTCTTTTTACCTCCTGGGAAATAAGTATGGGATAAAATTGGGGATCAAGACATAGACGCACATTGACTTAGCACACGCCGCTAAGTAATTCATCAAGGAATGTTGGTAATTAGTCCTGCCTCTTTCAACTCTTGGCTTATTTCATAAAACCAGTTGATTTAAAATAATGCCTGCTGATTTATTACCAACACGTTTCAAGCCTGAGACTTGGCTCTTAAACAAAAGCGATATTGTGCAGTGATGGAAATGCGCCCTCTTGGTTTTGTGTTTTTACAAATTCTGAAGGGCCATTTATAGGCCCCTGTTAACTTTGTTGTGTTTGCTTTTACCCCATTCAGCATTTTACTGGGTTTTCTTTTGTCTCTTGGTGAAGAGAAAGGGGGAGCAAATTAGAAAAAAAAATTCCAGGCCCTTGGAGGTTTTGAATGTGAGGTGCTTGTCAGAGTGTATCGGCTCAGTGTGGTTTGATGGAATTTAATTGGAATCCCTCGTCTGGTAAGACAGGCTGTAGTAATGGCCTTTGCTCCTCCCGCATTGTTAAGTGTTTGGTGATATTTACGACAGGCAGGTTAATCTGAAAAGATTGAATTTATGAGAAGTACAGAACCTTATGACTTCAGCCTTGTAGACTTGGTACCCATACAATGCAGGGAATTATTATTTGGATGCTAAATTTCCAGTCGTGCCTACTGGTGTGTGTCTTTATGCTTTGGGATGCAACCGTAATCAGCTTCCCTGTTGAAAACCTGGGATTAGTTTGGCTCCCATACTTGACTGGGTGACCGGGCAAGTTTACAGTTCTCTCTGGGCCTCAGTGTCCTCGTCTGTGAAATGGAGGTCGTATACCTGCTCTGGAGAAGTTTTTTGTGAGAATTAAATGAGCTCGTTCACCTAAATCATTGCTACCCAATAGACACAGAATGTGAGCCACATACGGCTATTTAAGTTTCCTAGTGGTCACATTAAAAGCAGTGAAAAGAAACTTTCCTATTGAAAGAGGAAAGCAATTTAATAATACATTTAATTTTACCCAGTATATCCCAAGTATTATCATTTCAGGATACCATCAGTATAAAAATAATTAAGATATTTTCATTCTTTTTATTTTTCAAAGTAAGTCTTCATACTAGGTTTTTCATACCAAGTCTTCAAAATCAAGTGTATTTTCCACCTGTAAGTACGTCTCAGTTCGATGCTAAACTTTCATCAGAATTACTCGATCTGTGTTTAGCTTCTCTGAGATTTACAGTTGAAAAAGGAGATTCATATACCCAAGTTGTCTCAAGCATATTTAAAAGATTCCTGGTAACTCAATTGAGTATACATCTTTAAATTTGGATTTAAATGAAATAAAAGTAAAAAATACACTTTCTTAGTCACATTGGCCACATCTCCAGCACTATCAATAGCCACACGTGGCCTGTGGCTTCTGTGTTAGCACAGACCCAAAGCATTTAACACAGTGCCGGGTAGATGGAAAGTGCTCAGTAAAAGATTCTGCTGTATTGTTGTTGATAATGAATGATATAATAATTTCTAGTTACTAATTACCTAAATATAGTAATTAATATCATCTCCACGTTGACATCTTTCTGTGCCGCCATGACACCTGCCCAAAACAATTGGTTCCCCGCGGGCTCCCTCCCCACCAAAGAGAACCTAAAAAATTTAATCATTATTTTCCTTCTCACAACCCTTTGGAGCCCAGGTGAGCTGACATACCTCAGGTATGGTTGATATTTTGTGTCAAAAACAGCCTCTCACAGGAGAGCACAGCGAAGAGTCACCCTTGGTGACGTGGCATCTGGACCTGTCTCTGCCAACAGCCTTCCATTCAGGCCTGAGCGCGGTAACAGCTCTTGACTTGTTAGTCACACATCTTATTCGTGCTCTCAACCTGATTTCTTTTCAAACCTCTACATGTCACACTTACCTAGCGCCTGCCTAGCATGTTCAAGATGTCTCAAACCCTGGGAATAGATAAGCATTTTAACATTGATAAAATGTTCTTGATGCCGAAAGAGACACTGAAGGAAAAGGAGATTGGTTAATCCTAGGATTAGCTAATGTACTATACACATTCATTAGTAGCTAAATTAACATGTAGGTTATTGAAAACTAGTTTTTTTGGTGGGGTTTTATATATGATTTTTGTCCATGCTCATGTTGCTAAGGCAACTTTTTCTCTGTTAAGTTGCAGTATATTTTTAGGCATTTTCAGCACAGCTAATAATTCAATGAAACCATTTTTCTTCCTTTTCTTATTCACTGGGCACCCAAGTTTTCTGTTTTGATACCAGTTTTGACCATTCACTAAACCAGAAATAATACACCTAAAATGATAATTTAAATTTTATTAGATACCTTGTTATTCCTAATGCAAACAATGAGTTGATTATACTGGAATTGAACTGTGTTGGAGAGATTTAATTTGTTCTTTATGTAATACTAAAATCCTACAAAGTAGCATTCTTGTTCAATTACAACAAGCAAGAAAGTCAAGAGAGCAAATATTAACGGTGCTATGACTTCCAGAAAGAAAAATCATTGTTGTTAGATTTTATGATTGCATTAGCTTGGAGTTACATATTTTCTCAATGTTTATTATGTATTTTATTATCATCTTGATGTAAGTTAATAAACAGACCATTATAAAGTTTATTTCAATTTTCCTAATAGCTTTCCAGGTTTATATTAAAATCCTATACCTCAAGAATTTTTCATCTCATTAATTGGCATAATCTTGATAGAATTCGTAATTTAGTGTTAAGAGTATGGGTCATTGTGCCCATTTTTATGGACAGTTAAGACCACCAATATCTCATAGACGGGGGGAAAGCCATAACATTCTGGAAGGACATTTAATCTTGATGTAAAATTTTATTCAGTTTGACGTGAAGCTAATGTGTATAGAACTTAACCCTACATGGTGTTTCTGGGAGAATATTCTGTAACTCAGTGGCTCTCAAAGTGTGGCTGGGGGCCTATAGCCCCTGCAGTGTCTGGGAGCTCTCTAGAAACACAGATTCCTTGAGTCCATTCCATACCTGTCGAGCTAGAAACTCTGAGGGTGGGGTCATTAATCTCTGTTTTAGCCAGCCCTCTGGAAGATTCTAGTGCATGCTCATGTTTGAAAAATCACTGCTGTAGAAGTCTGGAAGTTAATTTGTTAGAAACATAAGGAAAATTGGGAAATGCTGGTACAAATAAAGTCAACCAAGTTTCTTTCCTGTAGGGCTTCTTAGATCTATGGTAAATATGTAAAGGGTTGTGGCAAATTTCCAACAGTGGTACAATAGGTAGGCACTTACTTGAGAAGAGAGGGGAGGAGGAAGACAAGCAAAGTAGACGTTGCTTTCAGGTAAAATTGATAAGTAGAAGTTGCGAAACAGGAACGCCTGGGTGGCTCAGAGGGTTAAGCGTCGGCTCTTGATTTTGGCTCAGGTCATGATCTCAGGGTCTTGAGATCGAGCCCTGTGTCGGGCTATGCACTGGGTGTGGAGCCTGCTTAAGATCCTCTTTTTCCCGCTCCCCTCCCCCCCACCCCGCTTGCATGTGCCTGTGCACGCTTGCTCGCTGTCTCTCTCTAAAAAAAATTTTTTTTAAAGAGAGAGAGCTAGAGAGAAAGAAGCTGCAAAATATCCAGTGGCCCTTTAGAGTCTTCTGTATGTGGGGTACATCCCATTATATGCATATACTTGTGCAAAGTTGATAAAAAATAAATTAATCCTGTAAAATCCCACAGAGATGAGAAATAAATTCTAAAATTATGCAGTGGTTCCTACTTTAAGCTACAGAAACCACTGTGCCTTTGGAGGAGCTGGGGGGGGGATCAGTAAATCCGCTGTCCGCAGATACTTATCGACTAAATATACCTCACTTGCATATATACCATATATCGCTCCTTCAAGTAAATGTTGACGCTGTTATGATGAACCACGTGCAAGTAGATACAAGAACCCTGGATTTCATTTTTTCCCTTACTTCCATTCATTTTCTTAACAAAAATTAAAAGCACGATTCCAAATCAAATGCGGCCTTCACGTATTTGACTTTTAAGAAGGGTTAAGAGCTACTTCTTTTTAAGAAACTTTATTAACTGTTACTTAAATTCTGCTTTTGGAAACTACATTCCTTTTGTCAAATTGGATTTAGTTAAGTGGTAACACAAAATGGCCTTTCAGAGTCCAAGGGACCCTAACATCTGTAATTTCACAAGCAGCGGGCCTTGATGGCTCAGTCTGTGACATCAAAGGTCTTTACTGACGTGACCATAGTCTTTGCTTTGCCTTTTACATGGGAGCATTGACATCAACAGAAAGTGTTTTTCCTTCTTTTTTCTTTTCCAGTATTAGTTTTCTGCCTGAAGGCAGTCTATCCAGTGCATGTGGCCAATTTGCCCCCTGGTTAGAATAAAACAAAGGTTCATTTTTGGAAGCTCCACAGGAAAGACCAACTCATTCTGATGCTGGAGTCCTTTGCTTGTACAGCCAGAGCGTGCACCTAAATCCAGCCTTCAAAGAGGCATGGCTCACATAAGAGCCATCAAGTGTACTTTGCTTCCACCAGAAGATAAAGATTATGTTCTCATCTTCCTTCTCCTAAGAGGAGGAAATCAGAAATAACCCCAAGATGCCCCTGGCAAATTTCTGCGCTGAAATTTTGCTTTTCTGGGAGAGTTACCATTTTTCAATTAAAAATCATTCAAAGAACTGTTCTTGCCCAAAGGCATTTGATTATGTGCTGTGCCTATTCTCACACTGAAAGGGCATGGGATCGGGAGTCAGATTGGCAGTGTCCAGATCCTTTCTGAACCACAGTTCCCTTGTCTGTATGACAAGGATAATAGAAGTCCCTCATTCATAGGGTTACTGTGAGAAACCAGTGACATGATGCTTGCAAAGCACTTAGCTCTGTACCTGGCACAGTACTTATTAATGCTGGTTACTGTCGTCAGCATTTCAACCAGGGATACACACCACGTCCACAGTGACTCAGCCACATGAATGGATGCTTGAGAAATGATTAAAAGGTTAATGCTTTGGCAAAAGGCAAGGAAAGTCGATTCTACATACGATCCGGAATTAATTTCTCCAGCAGTCTATGGGATGTATAAAGATTCTTTTAGGGGCGCCTAGGTGGCGCAGTCGTTAAACGTCTGCCTTCGGCTCAGGGCGTGATCCCAGAGTACTGGGATCGAGCCCCACATCAGGCTTCTCCGCTAGGAGCCCACTTCTTCCTCTCCCACTCCCCCTGCTTGTGTTCCCTCTCGCTGGCTGTCTCTCTCTGTCAAATAAATAAATAAAATCTTAAAAAAAAAAAAGATTCTTTTAACTGGTAACTATTCAGTTACATTTCAGCAGCAAGGAATTTTTATTCTTAAAAATCATCTTGTGATCCAGGCTCCCTTAACAGTGACTTTTTCTTGGAGGGGAAAGATCGTGGGATGCTTGGCACAGTTTTTAACTCCCCCCCCCCCTAAAATTACTTTATACCCATTACTTAAAATTCTTAGAAATTGTTTTGATGATTGACAGTAAAGATTAAATCTTTACTTATAGAAAATTCTGGGGAAACTGGTATAAATTGGGGCTAAATTAAAAAACAATTTTAGTTGTTGTCAGGCTATCAAAATGCTCCCTGATTCTGAGATTAAACTTTCGCTTACAAGCTGAGAAGTCGGCAGTTTTGGTTCTGGAACTCTGGTTAAATATAAGTGACCATATATGATTTTATGAACTGGTCACTTTTGAAGGAGTTACTATTTTTAGGTAAGTAGAGGTTCAAAATACTTGTAATCACAGCATCTCGTCCATGAGCTCCAGTATTCGCTTTTGTAGAGCCAGTCAACTGATGGAAACCAGTATCTGTGTTCAGAAAATTTTTATTGCTAATCAAATGGCATAATTATTTTTTCTAGTATCGAGGTATTTTGACTCACATGTCCTGGGGTTACCTGACTTTTCCTTACATGATATATCCTTTTTTTTTTTTTCTTGTCTAAGATCCTGCTGTCCCAACCCCGTCTCTTGTAATTTACATAAAATTTTAGTCTTGCCTTTTTGTTTTTTTGCCTTTTAGAAACATGTGTCACCTTGAGTGTTCTGTACTCAACACTAGCTTACTCACTGACCTTTATTTTTTGCTATTAAACCATTTATCTTATTTCCATGATATGTATTATCTTGAGATAAGACCAAAGGCCATTGTCTTCAACTGATCTTCCGGTATTTGCTACTTGACAGTCAAAATAACAGCCCTGAAATCAAACACTGACCTGTAGGATGACCTTGGAGAAGTGACCTTCTTGGGCCTCAGTCTTCCCCATCTGACTAGCTGGTCGCAGATTTGCCTCCTAACACTGGCATTCAATAAACTGTCTCTTCTTTTTCCTTGAGAAGGGCCCACCCACCTACACATCACTGGAATTTAATTCGTGGTTAAGATGAAGACAAAGGATTTTGAAAGCCCTTGAAAGAAACATTAGGTTTGTTTTCAGCATGAGATACACAGAACGGTTACCATGACAAAGACCTCAGTGTATATAAGGCTTACAGTTGCCCTGCAGTTAAAGTGACCAGTTTCTCCTTGAGGGTGTCAAAAGGTGAGTGGGAAAACCTCTTGTATTATTATTTAGATGTTCCACTATTTTGCCTGTGTGTGTTTTACTTCCTATAGTAATAACAGTATCACTACTGACTGTCACTTACCGATGACCGTCTCTGAGATGTTCCGGAGGCCTTCCGAGCAGAGACCAAGCACAGGTGTGATAGGACTGGACGGTGCGGGTGAACCCAGAGCTGCCACGAGTTTATTTGTGCAAACTGCTTCAAACCCAACTTAAATATCTGATTCTCAAGATTACTGAATCTCTAACATTAAACTCATTTCTGACATAATGTTTTTAAAGATTTTATTTTATTTATTTATTTGACAGAGAGAGAGAGAAGGATAGTGAGAGAGAGCACAAGCAGGGGGAGTGGGAGAGGGAGAAGGAGGCTCCCCGCCGAGCAGAGAGCCAGATGTGGGACTCGATCCCAGGACGCCTGGGATCATGACCTGAGGTGAAGGCAGATGCTTAACCAACTGAGCCACCCAGGTGCACTCTGACGTAATTTGTAGTCACAGAATGTTCGATAGCTTTTATTTTCTTCCCTTTACTAAGCAGAAAATGAGTGGAGGCTAAGGATGTTTGTTTATGATTGATCAGTGACGTGAGGACAGGAGTGTATGATTCACTTCTATAGGTTTATTAATTTTACTTTAGTTTATATATTAATACTGATTTGAATTCTTTTGAGAGAGTAATATAGAGTGTGTGTATTTTCAAGTTTTCTCTCAAAGGCTTTCTTTCTTCCTTCCTTTAGCGCACAAATCTGGAATTATGCAGCTTGTCTTTGAATCCTAGCTCTGTCATTAGTAATCTTGGTCAGGTGATCTAATCTCTAGTCTATACCTTAGTTTCCTTATCTGTAAAATGGGCGCAGTATCAGCACACCCCCTCCCCCATCCTGTTGCAGTATGTTTCTTTAACGTGAGTACCTCCAGTGTTACTGGTAAATGAAGACCTCGTGCTGGTGTAACATGCAATTCCTTTTGAAGTCGTTCTCCACAGCATGTAAATGCTTGAAACAATCAAGGGCAAGCTTTATCAAATTTAAAGAGAAAGCCTTAGCCATAGATGCAGACTTTAAAATAGGCAGAATGTCTACAAAGCCTCTGTCCCTCCTGGAGGTTTAGGGCCATGCAGGCTGCAAGAACTGCTTGCCGTTTCCACCACGCTACGCTCTCTGGAGAAGATGAGCGTGCGGAGAGCAGCTGCTAAGATATTTCTCTTTACAGTGACGCCATTACTCACAAAAAAAAAAAAAAAAAAAAAAAGCTACATCCAGGATGAGGTTGCAGTTTTTAAAGAAGTGATCTCCATTAGAAGCACATACCATCCATGCTCTACCTTTTGAGGGGAGGAAGCTGGAGTCTGAGGGTTTAAAACTGTGAAGCTGGTTGCAAATGCCAGTAGAAATTTAACCAGCTCTTGTTGAATTAGGGTTTACTGATTGTTGTTATTCGTGCTCTGGTTACAAAGGTCCAGCAGTTTGGAGAGGTCTGGCCCGAACCTCTTTTCCTCTCTGCCCTCTTGTTTATAGGGTGTGATTTTGCAGAAGGTGACATTTTTCAGGACTGTATAGATGGCGTTACAGCAGAAACACCTGATTCACCTCCAGAGTTGTGGTCATTTAATGAATTCATGTTTGTCAAGTACGTGGCCCAGCTCCTGAAGTGGTTGCCTTTGAGCGGAAGCCTGAAGGACAGGTAGGAAGGAACTCAATAAACATTAGCCAGTACTAGGAAAGCCTTCTAACGTTGAACCCTTCACTTTCCCAACTCTGAAGGCAGACTGTCTGCCTGGTGGCGAAGCACGGTGAGCCCGCAGAGGGCCTGCAGTTCTGCCCCAGAAGGTGAGGCAGTTAATGGCGAGTGGAACTGCGAAGAACAAGGAGGGCCACGCCAGAAGGACTGGGATCAGGGAGCATGGCATGAGGAGCCGAACGAGTCAAGAATACGTACTCTGGATTGTGGTGTGAAGCAGTGAAATGCGAGATAGTAGAAGATGGGGCCGAAAGTGTGTTGGGAGGTGAAGCTGGACAGGTGAGCAGGGGCCAAGGCATGAAGGGCCTGTATGTGACCCTGCCGAGCTTGGATCTCATGGTGTGGGTGTTGGGTACCCACTGATGGCACCCTTGCATTTGTTCCTGTGGGTTTGTTCATTTATTTTCATTTTAGAGAAAGAGAGGGGTGTTCAGGTAGATGGTTCTGGTTGCTGGTGGAGGTGGGAGTTCAGTTTTAGAGGAATATGATGGGAGGTGGGGAGGCTATCGGAATAATTTGGGGAATAAATTATGGAAGCATTGACTCCAGAAGTCTTAGAAGACATTAGTAGAAAGCAGTAGTTAAAAAAAAAAATCCTTAAGGGGTAAAGTGAATGGAACCTTGTTAGACAGAGAGGAGAAGGAAGATTGGCATAAAACTGTATGTATTTGACATAGAGGAGAACTGAACATAGTAGAGATGAAGACATTAGTCTATACCAGGGCTTGGCAAACAATGTCCACAAGCCATTTTCTGCTTTCTGCCTATTTCTGCCAAGTTTTATTAGAATACAGCCATGCTCATTCATTTTCATAAGGTCTCTGGCTGCTTTCACATTATAGTGGGGGGGGGGACTAGTGCAACAGAGAACTCATGGCCCACAAAGCTGAAAATAATTACTTTCTGGATCTTTAAAGAAAAAAGTTTGTAGACCTCTGGTCTGTGCACATAGGCTTCCGGTCTCTGAGAGTTGGGATCATATCTCGTTTGTTCACCTCTGATCATGAGCATTTTACATGTATGTCTGTTATGTGTCCAGTATATAGTAAGGCCTCATAAATAAACTCTTCCTGGATTAACAAATAATGAATGTGAATGATTGAATGAATGAGCAAAGTAGCAAAGTTAAATCTACCTGATTTACAGCCTGTGCTTTTATACTTATTCTGTTCTAATTCTTATAAAGCTATAGCACAGGAGTTAATATATAATGAGTATTTATTGAGTGACAACAACATATAAGGTGGTGTTCGTGGTTTGAGGGTTTTTATGTGCCCGCATGATGCTCACTGCTAACAGGAGAGACAGATGTGCATCACATCATCGCAGAAATGGATACACGGTTGCAGTGTTGATGGGTAGCAGAAAAGAGAGAGGCACAGTGCTAGGGGAGCTAGAGGTGGAAGATTCAGAATAAAAAGTCAGAGAGGACTTTCCTAGTTACAGCTGACCTGCAGTCTGAAAAGTGAGTAGACTTTAATTTGGCATAGGGGTTTGGAAAGAGTATTACAGGCAGATCCATGTGCAAAGGGCCTGTGGCAGCTGAGAGCTGGCAAAGAACAAAGAGAAAGCTGGCCATGCTGAGGGTGAGACTGGAGAGATGGGCAGGGCTCTTGTGATCAGGATCGGGAATCCATCTGCTTCTGGAGCCGAGTCTGAACTTGAGCTACAACCTTGAGACTCATTAGTAAGTATTTTAATCCAGAAAGAGTAGAGGTTTAGCAGAGAGAGTGTTGTGGGAGAAGATGTAGGTCTTGAGAAGAACTCTGAAACACACCAGTAGAGGGAGGGACAAAGTATGGAGAAAGGGAGAGATAGAAGAACTAGGAACAAAACCTGGAGAATCTGGTGTGGCAGAAAAGTTTTGAGGTGAAAGCACAGTGGTCAATCGTAGATATGGCGTATATGTCCAAGAAATTAAGGATTGAAAAGTGTGCATTAGATTGTTCCATTGGGAGATCACTGTGACCTTTGAATGAGTAGATTTTGGGAAGTGGAGCTCCGGAGAAGGGTGGAGCTGTGAACTTGTTGAATGAATGAGCAGAGAGGAAACAAACAAATATATATTCATTCACTTATTCAGCAAATAGTTATTGAGCACCTATGGATTAGGGATCCAGTGTTGAGCAAAACCAGACACGGCCTTGGTTCTGGGGCTTACTGTTAAGGGGGGCGGTGGAGAGGGATGGACACTAAATCAAACAATCTTCCCAGTACCACCCAAAAAAGTGAACTGAGGTAAGTGCTATGAAGGAAAGAAAAAACCGTCTATGAGAATATGAAGCAAAGGAGAAGGAGTAGTTTGGGCGGGGACAAATCCTCCCAGTGGTCCTGGAGCTGAAGGCAGCAGCGGTGTTTCCTCTGAAGTCTGTGGTGAGACAACATTTCAGAGAGAGAGAGAAAGCTTGTGGCCAGGCCCTTGGTGCCAGAGAGCTTGGCAGCTCCAGGAAATGGGAGGAAGTGAAGTTAGGGTCGCTGTGCGCAGAGAGCAAGGGCGAGAATGGTACGGTACGAGGCTAAAAGGTGGGCAAGGGCCAGAGAACATCCAGGGCTTTGCGGACCGTCTTAAGGATTCTCGTCCCAAGAGCAGTGGGAAGCCATGGAAAGGGAGTGACCAGGCTAACCAGACTTAACCAGACCTGAATTTGGGGAAGTATAGCTTACTGTTTGTAGAGAGAATGTGAAGCCGTTGCACCTTTCTGAACCAATGTGAGCAGACAGTGCTGAGGATTCCCATCTTAGGGGAAGGTCATTCCATTGTCTGAGAGTGGGTGCTCTAAGGTTGCTCAGAGAAACACTGGTTCGTATCCAATCTATGCCTGCATGGCCGAAAGCATGGAAATTTCTCCTGAAATCACTTGGAGAAAATACTTCCGAGGAGAATAATATCCCTGTTGACCCTATACGCTATTTTATCAGGAGATCAGAATTTCTGGGTCAACCAATTTTAGGCAAAAAGACAAAAGTGCAAGTGACTTCTAAAAAGAATGATTTTGAGGGTCACTGGCTTTAGGCTTGAGTAACCTCTGGTGGGTTTCTCTCTGGGGACGTGACTGCAAAGCAGCCAAGTGTTTCCAAAGACCTCTCTCTTATAAAGGCATTTATACCCCTCCCTACTTCTGCACTCCTATTCTTAGATTTGATGAAGCAAGAAAGCCGCATGGAGGACATTAGGAGAAGGAAGGGGAAAATGAAGGGTGTGGAGATGAGAGGGGGAGACAAACCATGAGAGACTGTGGACTCCGGGAAACAAACTGAGGGTTTTAGAGGGGTGGTGGGTGTGGGGATGGGCTAGTCTGGTGAGGGGTACTAAGGAGGGCACATATTGCATGGAGCACTGGGTGTTACACGCAAAGAATGAATCATGGAACACGACATCAAAAACTAATGATGTACTGTATGGTGACTCACATAATGTAAAAAAAAAAAAAAAAGAGTTGCAAAGAGTAACTCACTTACATGATATATGCCAAGAAATCTTTGTATGTTAAGGGAACGTGATCACCACTGGCCTGGATGGGCAGCGAGAAATGATGCTGTTGGGGGGCTTCCTCTGCCGCACTTCTGATCACAGTGGGTGGGTGGGTGGGTGGATGGCCTTTTCTCTGCTCCGAGTCAAGGCTCACCCCAACCAGCCCTGGTGCAGCTGGTTTATTTTTGTGTTATTGATAATCTTTCTCTACGGAATTAAAAAATCATGATACCTCCCTGTCTTGTTCGTGCCTATGTTCTCCTATTTCTCAACCCTTTCTCCCTCTTTTTCCAACAGTGTCTTCTTAATTAGTTTTGCAAAAAATGCGTGGTACAATTACCTGAATTTCTTCTCATCCTGCCCGGCGCCGGTTAACCAAACACCTCCCACATCTTTGTTCTTTATGCTCATCCTGATTGACTCAGGAGGTGACAGTGGCTGACGTTTGGCAAGCCAGTGACCTTCTTTTCGAGCTGGAGTTGACAAAAGCTGATAAAAGAGGGGCCAGGGTAGATAGAAGCCCACAGCCAGCCGTTTCTTTGGTAAAAAGGAAGCAGCTTAGGTGAATATATTAAGAGGAAGTTGTGTTTTGAATATTTGACTAGATCATTTGTTCAAGGACAAAAGTAGCATAATTAAGGCAAACCAAGGATGGGGGGAGCGCTCACTAAGGGCAAATACAATCGATGGGTCAAGTAAAAAATGACTGTCTAATGTCTATTTTAGAGATAATGAAAGTGAAAGTCCTGAATTTGTTAGCTATTAAAATGGAAGAATTTGCCTGGAAAAGTAATACCCACAGAGGAAAAGTGGGCTTAAAGTATGATAAACACCAGAAGCCCCCTGCCCTTTTTAAAATCTCCCCCAGAAAAGTTGTTTCAATTAAAAAGAAAAAAAAAAAACTTGTAAGGATGGAATGAGATATGTGTGAAGTACATGGAGCTCTTTGGATGAAAGTTGCTACAGTGTAACTTTTATTTATCTGTCTATGACTTGGGTTTGGGTTATAATTTCAAGCCACGTACTCCCAGACCAGCTAGATAAAAGGAATTGCTTGTTAATTAAATTAGCAGTCATATGAACTGATGTGATGTTTAAAAATTTGGTATATGGTAAGTAAGTCTTTGCTTCTGTCTCTGTTAAAATTAGTAGTATTTTGCTTCATTTCCATTTTTCTAAATATGAACATTGTGTTATTCATAATGCATTTTATGGTTCTCTTTTTTAAATTATTATTTTTTTAATAACAGATTTTTCCATTGCCATTTTGCCAAAGTTTAGATACATTTTATGGGTCTGAGCACAGCCTTCTCAATTTAGAAACCCAAGTTTTGGGCCATTATACCAATGGATACTCTTCCGCTCATTCTCCATCCCTCTCCCACCCACCATAGTTCATATTTCTTTAAGATGATCTTTGTCAGAGTGTACTCAGAAGGAATAGCATGTGAGCCCACGGAGATTAGTGATTGCTTAATTGTTTTTCTCCCCATGGCCCATGGTCATTTTGAGACAAGACAACTGGTCCTATCCTGTGAATACCTCCACACTTCCACATAGATTGCAACCAGGTGAAGAGACTAATTAATATCATAGTAAATTCTGAATCCAGGCCTTTATCATGTCACCACCTATCTGGCAGTACTTTGAGCCTCCAAGATGTGCTGTATGCTGAGTGGAGCTTCCCATCCCTATGTCATTAATTGCTCACGTGGTATAGGCAATTAATTGACGTCTTTATCCCAGAGTATGTCAGCCTTGCAGGCACACACTGAGAGCTGTCCATTGCATGACCACATGGGGACAGTAGGAGCAGATGGAACCCTGGCCCAGTCTGGCAAGGTGGGAGCTAATGGTAGTAGTTCGGTTTGCTCTGCATTGAAAATTGAGATGTGGCCCAATTCCAACTGGCAGTAGAGAGGGGGACGTTCCTTCTAGATTGTGTCCCTCATGTTTGGTGAAAGTAAAGACCAGTGGAATGGAGACCTTTTACATTGGAATCATAAGATCATAAAATACAAAGAGATACATTCATGTTGTGTGGTTGTTACTTTCTTTAGTTTTTTTTTTTTTTTTTGCTTCCCCAGTGACGGATCAGTGTGCTTCATCTTTTTTTCCACTTATATAAATTCGTAGCTATTCTGTACTTAATAGATTTATATTCGAAGCTTGGTTTTAACTTCATGATAACATGGATCTTGTCTACTTACCTTTTGCTGGGGCCTCACCACCTAGAGAGTACTGAGATGCACTACAGGCTCAGTAAGTGTTTACGGAGCGGAATTACGGTTGAATTCATGACTCACTTTTCACCCCTTGATTTTTATGTTTGAGTGACCTAGTTGTCCAGTGAGCCTGGATGGCTGATTTATGTTTTCCTCCAAATGAAAAGTTAAACAGATAGCTCATAGGTTATTCTGGTATAAAACAGACCCCTTTGAAAACCAGCCTGAGGCCTTTTTTTTTTTTTTTTAAATATGTGACGCTAGTTTGATCTTCTGACAAAAATACTACTTATAGTTGCCGTGCAGTCTTTAGTTATACTCATAACCTCTGGAACCCTGAGATGGTAACACATTCAATTCTTTGTCTTTAGAGATCGTGCTTTTTGACTTCGTTATTGGCAGTCCATGGTATTTAATTGGAATTGCCTCTGGATAGAACACTTTAATATGTACTTTTTTTTTTTTAAAGATGAAAAACCAGGAAAAAAAATTCAAATGAGTTTGTGTCTAAGTTTTAATATAAGTTACTTTCTTTGGGATTTGTTTTATAAAAATATAGAATAGTGAAAATGACGCAGTAATTTTTTTTTTCTAACATGTTTCATCATTTCCCATTTTGTTTGTGGAGTTTATAAGCTATGGTTTCTGAGTCTTCAAAGAGTTTAGGAACTAGGTTGCTCTTTTAAGTTGACCACATTTTATGGGTCTTAGTTTCAATTATTATGAAACCAAAGAGCTAAAGATTCGATGTGTATCATAAGAACAGTTCTTTTCCCTAGGATGTGGGTCTAGTGTGTGGTTGAGGGCAGTGATTTCCAAACTATCAAATCATTGGGATACCCTGGAGAGCTCTTAAAAATAAAGATAGCTGGACCCACACCTAGAATGTGGAAGTTCAGTCTTTATTTAAAAAAAAAAAAAAACAACTCCCTCGTGTTTCTGATGATAAGCAAAGTCTGATTTAGAACACTGGATCAATGAGTTCAAGGTCATCGGCGTGATTGGTCTGTTGGCCTATTGATTGTGCTCTGTTCTGTGACCTGAGACCTGCTTCTGACCCTGACCAACTCTTGGGTGATGGGGTGACTGGGGTCATCTTCTCTAAAGGCGGGTCATTTTGTTAACTATGCCAAGTAGCAGCCTTATTGCTGGGGGCTTTTTTTTTTTTCATCAGTGGTCAGCGGAGGGGTGTTGTTGGGTGGCTGCTAATTGAGATCCAGCAGTCCTTTCTAGTATCCACTGAAGCTGGAATTCAGACACTCAACTCCCTTCTAGAAGTCATAGCTTGTAAGTCTGGCATATGTTTTGAGAGTGTCTAGTCAAGAGGTGCTAGAGTCAGATCACCTGGGTTCTAATTTTGCCTCTCCTATATACTAGGGGTGTGGTCTTGGCTGCAAATTACTTAACCTCTGAGAGCCTCTATTTTTCCTATGGCAAAAAGGCAATAATAATGATCATTGTGTTGTAATACAATGCATTGTATTAACAGTGATTGTACGGTTGTTGTGGATAATGATGTAAGGTTGTTGGAGACACAAAATAATGCCTCTGTGTGGAAAAATCTAGGTGTTCAGTAATTGTTAATCGTTGGTATTATAACCCTATTACTACAAATTTTGAATTGAAACTCTAGAGACAACTTGTCATCATTGGTTGAAAGCAGTGTTACCCATAATTATTTATTAATTACTGTCTCCTTTCATCTTCTCTGGAATTTTTATTCATTTCACAATTACTGATTTAGTAATGACTGTGTGCCAAGCAGAGTACTAGGCACTGGAGTGGTGAACAAGAGACAAATATAAATGATAGTTTAAAACATTTACCTATTTTTTGACATTTGGGGTTGTTTTCAGTTTTGGGATACTATAATAAAGCTGCTGTAAACATTTGCGTACGGGTCTCGTACGAGTGCATTCTTCCTTTTCGCGTGGGTCGACACTGGGGAGTGGTCCAGCTGAACCATGCAGGAGGCATATATTTCACGTTTTAAGAAGCTGCCAAACTTTTTTCCAAAGTGGTTGTACCACTTTATATTCTAACCAGCAGGGTATGAGAGCTCCATTCCCTTAAATCCTCTTCAACACTGGGTATGGCCAGTCTTTTTAATTATCTGAGAGGTGTGTATACTGATAGGTGTATAATACTATCTCATTGTGGTTTTTATGCACACCTCTTCAGTGACTGATGACATCGAGCATCTTCTCATGCATCTGTTTGCTATGTATGTACCTCCTTTTGGTGAAATGTCAGTGCGGATCAGTTGCTCATTTCTTACATAGGGTCTTTGTTTTTATTGTATTTTGAGAGTTCTTTATTCTCGGATCAAGACATTCTATTATCAGATGTCTGCATTGCAAGTATTTTCTCCCAGTTTCTAGTTTATCTTTTCATTCTTAATAGTGTCTGTTGAGGAACAGAAGTTTTTAATTTAACAAAGCCCAATTTATCAGTCCATCCCTTTATAAATTATGCTTTTGGTGTCATATCTAAGAACTCTCTGCCTAACCTAAGATCGTAGAGATCTTTCTTCTATGTTTTCTTCTAGAAGTTTTACAGGTTTAAATGTTATGATTCATTTTGAGTTAGCCTGCATATGTGTTGTAAGATATGTGTTAAAGTAAATTTTTTTTTTTTACATATGGATGTCCGGTTGTTTCAACAAATGTTGAAAAGATTTTTTTCTCGATGGCATTGTCCTTGTACTTTTTTCAAAAAATCAGTTGTTCATAAATTGTAGGTTTATTTCTGTACTTTGTTCTTTTTTACTAATCTGCCTTGATACTGATACAGACTGTCTTACAGTAAGTCTCGAAGTCAGGTAGTGTCTACACTTCGATTTGTTCTTCTGTTGTTACTTTACAAGTGGAATTTAATGGTTAATAGTTGTGTGCATGATGTCAGCCTTTAGAGAAGTAAAACTGAAACTTTGCTTTATCACTCTGGTTAATAAATGCCATGATTTGGCATTCTACTAGGTGTCTTTCTCTTAAGATAATTTATTTCTTATTATTCTGAGACATTTCAGAATTTTCCCAAATAGCTGAGGAATGAGTTATGTAGAAATCCATTTGTTTAATCTTTAATTTTCTCTAAGCCTTATTTTACAAAGCCTTTAGCGATATAGTTACTTAACATTTAAGAAGTGACTTCAGAGAGCTTGTCATAAGACTGACCAAACTCTGGTAAATTCTGAAGTGGATTGCAGAATCCGACCAGGAGGGCTGTGGTTGCGTTTTTGTTTGCTTGTTTTATAAGATGCCCAAGTGGAGAGAGTCTAGAATGGAGACTGGCAACCTATGGACTGTTGGGTGTGATTTATAATAGGAGCTGTCAACACACTCCCTTTTCTACTTCTTTGACCACACGCCCACAATAAAAGAAGCAGCTTTTATTTATTGGCTGCTTAATAGATGCTGGTCACTGTGCTAAGTACTTCATACAAATTGTTATACTTGATACTTCGATTGTCACTATGAGGTAGGTGCTCTCAATGCCTGTTTGGCTTGGAGAGAAGTTAAGAAACTTGTCAGAGGCCACACAATTAGAAGTGATGGATCCTGTATTTGATCCTTTCCTTGCTTTCCCAAATACTCTTTGTTCCTAACCACTGTGCTGTAATACCCTTTGCACTGAAAGAATGAAAGGGATTCAAAACTTGAAATACAACTTAAATAGGCCATTGATCTCTGGAATTCTTACTTTCTATGTGCAAAATGTTGTCTATTGAACCACTGAATGAAAAAGTCTCATGGTATTTAGAGATGGGGCCCTGTGGGTCAAATGCTTGAATAAATAAATGGATCATTTATTGAGTAATTCAACACGAATCTGAGTATCTATATACCAGGCACGTATAGGTACTGAGTACAGCAGCAAAACAAACAGATAAACAAACACAAGGGCCCTTCCTTAGTGAAGGTTATATTCTGTTGGGGAGGGACACGTGATGGACAACTCTGAGATAATACAGACGGCTTAGTCTGTGTGCTGGAAGTAGTATCCTCCTCCGATCCCTGGCTAATGGTCTATACAGCGACAACACTTGAAGTTAAAATTACCTTTGATTTTGGGCAGGAGACTCAACCTGTCTGCCCCAGGCAGTTTTGAGTGCTTTCTTTAGTTTAGTAGACCATCTGCTTTACTTTAGCTTAGATCATTGGCTGTGCTTCCTAGTGTTGAATTTTCCCCAAGACCACTCATCTCTCCACGTGACTTTTAACCGTATGAGAGCAAACTCTCCCAGAGTAATTGCTCTTGAGAATAAATAGTGTCTGTGTGAACACAAGAGAAAACGTTTCTGCTGGACTCAAAGAGAATTTCTCTCGGTTGACCCAGGAGAAGCTTAAAAACAAATATTAAAAACAACTTATAGAAGGAAGAAGGAAATGATCTGTGTATCATTTTAATGGTTTTATTTCAAGAGTGGAAAATAAACCAACATATCCAGGTCTTTTTTCTTCTAACACTCTTTTGCAGAAGGTCTTGCTGCATTTGTCCTACCCTTTTGCCTTTTGGTCTTGCCGTGGCATCCAGGAGGGATGCATGAGATGGAAAGATAATGGAGAAATGTTTAACGCACTTGGTTAGGCCACCCACTTAAAGACTCTAGGGGTATGACTCAACTTGATAGCATTTTAAACAGCAAGAAAGCATTCTAGAGGGAGCCTTGCTCTCCTTGGGCCTAGTTATGTCTTTTCCCTGTCCGAGCGCAGTTGAATGGTGAAGAATGGTTTCCATTTTTCTGCTTTGCCTGATGGAATTTTAAAAACAAAACAAAATAAAACTCTTTTACATCCTATATCACTCCTCTGTTTGGCAGGAGTTTCCAAATCGACTCATATTCCCCTTTCTTACTTCCTTCCCATTAAAAAAAATTACCGGGTGGTACAGTTCTTTAAAAATTTAACAATGGAAAAAATAGTTCCTCTTTAACAAAGGTAACAAATCATTAATTCTTAAAAAGTTTATAGTAAAATAACAATATTAACTATTATCAAAATAAAATAATAGTAAGACTTTTTGTTTGCCACATTATCATCTGTATATTTGTGGTTTGTTTTACACTGCAGTGCAGTCTCTTATGAGGATGGGGGCAAATGGGCATTCATGCATGGCCAGTAATAAGGTATATCAGTATTTTTGTGGTGAAAATCTGGCAGAATGCATCAAAAGCTTCAGTGTTATGTTATCCTTTTATCTGGT
This sequence comes from Ursus americanus, assembly GCF_024610735.1. Lineage (NCBI taxonomy): Eukaryota > Metazoa > Chordata > Mammalia > Carnivora > Ursidae > Ursus > Ursus americanus. Next base: position 21,569,381 of record NC_142140.1, on the reverse strand, counting down.
AATTCCACGTAGAGTTTATTTTTCTCTTTTGGAGAAAAGAATAAGGAACAGTCTGAGAGTATTTGTTTGTACTTGAGCAAACACAGTTTCTGAAGATTGTATCAGAGGTTAGTTCCTTTGTAGTGTCAGTTCTGCTTTTAACTTGAGATGATTTATGTTATAAAATATGTTTAATATGAAATAAGTCCCTAGAAAATATGTCTTTGATGCTTGTTGTTAATAGGATATGGTGATTTCCTTTACCAGTTGCTAAATTGTGTTTTTAGCTACACTTTCAGGAGATGCTATCATAAAAGTTGGGACATTGATGCTACAATTGTGTGACTTATAACTTGAAAGGCAAATTGAGTTGCCACAGAGGTGATTCTTAGGTATCATATAAGGTTTTAATCTTCTGTATTAAGTTTGAATATCATTCTGAGTGACTGTGTTTAAATAGTGAGTCTTTTCGTATACAGAAAGTCTCATTAAAAAAAAAAAAGCTGATGGGGCAGCTGGGTGGTGCTGTTGGCTAAGTGTCCAACTCTTGGTTTCAGCTCAGGTTGTGATCTCAGGGTGGTGAGATCAAGCCCTGGATCGGGCGCCATGATCAGTGCTCAGTAAGGAGTTGACTTGAGATTCTCTCTGCCCCTCCCCCTGCTCGTGTTCTTTGTCTCTCTCTCAAATAAATAAATGAAATCTTTTTTAGCTGATTTTCCAATGTTAAGAAGCCAGATTTTATAGATTGACACCTTTATTATACTATTTATGGATTAGTTCCCTAAGAAGATTATTAAAAATAATGTTTGGGAAATAATTTAAAAACAGTATATACTTTCTTTGTTTTTTTAAACACTTTAAATTTTGCTTTGGAAGCTTGATGAAAGCAGAGTTCAAGTGGAATAAATGACAATGGAAGATCTCGTCTAAGGCTTTTATTCCTGATCCTTTTTTCAAGGAAGGTAGTTGTAGTTAAATAGAAACACAAAGTTTAAGGCAGGCAATAAATCTGAAAACAATGTTGATAACATAAATAACAGGCATAGGATTAGCACCTAGACTATATAAAGAACTCCTGAAAATCAGTGAGAAAAGCGTTGGGTAGAAGGAAGGACAAAGAATATACATAGACAATTCACAAAAGCTCAACATGATTCATAATCGGAGAACTGCAAATTAAAGCAATAACCAGACACTATTTCACATACAATCAGGTTGGCAAAAATTAGAAAACCTGATAATACCACGTTTGGACAGAATGGAGAAATCACAGCCCTCATACGTTGCTAGCAGGGGCACAGATTATACAAATACCTTGGGAAAATTTTGGCAACATTTAATGAAGTTTTAATGCATAGAACCTACTTTGTAGCAGTTCCTCTAAAGAAACCATAAAGGAGAAATGCACAGGGATGCTCACTCAGTATCTTTTGTGATTGTAAAAAATTGCGATTAACCTAAACGTCTCTCAGGAAGGGAATGGATTACACAGAACATTATAAAGTGGAGAAAATAAATGAATTAGATGTGTATATATCATCATGGATAGATCTCAGAAATGTAATACTTAAGTGATAAAAGCCAATTGGTTCAGTCATACAGATGGTCAAATTTATGTATTTTTAAAAAATAATGTGTTTTATAGGTGCTATGTTGTAAATGCATAAAGACATAGACTGGATACACAACAAATTCTGGGTAAGAGTTGCATCTGGGGGAACTTTACGTCAAAAACTAGGGATGTACTTACCGTATGGTGACTAACATAATAAAAAATTATTATAAAAAAAAAAAGTTGCATCTGGGGTGAGAGAGAAGGGAATGGGACTGGACAGGGGAACCTGAGGGACTTACTATTATTTCCAATATTTAATCCAAAGCAAAGAAACAAAATTTTTTTTTTTCTTTCCGGGGGCAGGAAGATTGCTATTACATCATTCTGCACAAATTTAAAAAATAAAAAATTTGTAACTATGTGGGGTGATGGATGTTATCTAAACTGATTGTGATCATTTCACAATATATACATTTATTGAATCATGCTATGCACCTGAAACTAATATTATTTGTCAGTTATATCTCAATAAAAATTTAAAATAATAATTTAAATTTAAAAAATTTTTAAACACCTTGTAAGGAGAAAAAGTGCATTGAAGCTCATCTCAACCAAAGAGACCACTAAAGTATTTATCACAGAAGCTTGTCATGCTATCTTTGCTTGGCTAGCTCCCTTGACTGCTGTTTTCAATTGCCCTCTCTTTTGGTATTTTCCCTTAAACTGTAATTATCTTTGGGGCAGGCGCTTTCCCCGCGATTTCTTTGAAGTCAAACTTCATACACATTCCTAAGGAAAACTGTGACAGTCATTTTTTAAGCTGCGCACAAAAGTTGTTAGAAAGCTCCTCAAACCTTTTGGAGTCAGTGTTGGGGAAGGAGTGGGTAAATGGGCACTTGGATCTTCTGTTAGGAATATAAGTGGGATAACTTTTTAGTGGGGAATTTGGGCAGCATGTATTAAAGTATAAAACAGGCATTCTCTTTGTCCAGCCGCCCTCTACCTTAAGGACAAAAGCTCATATTGTGTACAATATTCGTGAATGCAATAATATACACATCTGCATTACTTACTTTTTTTTCTGCATTGCTTATAATAGTGAAAATTGGGAACCACCTTAATGTCCTTAAATCTAGAAACCTAGAATGGAACACTGGGTAGGTGCTTTAAAAGAGAAGGGGCAGCTCAAGGTGTGTTGACATGGAAAGCTGTCTATATTATGTTATTGTTTTAAAAAAGCAACTGCAGGAACGTACGCATCACCCAACCAGGTGTTTGTTTTAAATGCATAGATCGTATATATGTGATTACATTTTTACGTAATTCTGTTTGAATTATCCTAGAAATATTAAAAACATGCATGTAGACTCTCAAATTGATTACTTTCAGAGAGTAGAAATAAAAGAGAAGAAGGAGATAGGACAGGCTTTTGTTCTAGATTTATATTTGTCTTTATTATTTTAAGATTTTTTTTAATGAGCGTATTCTATCAGTGTTTAATTAACAACCTAGCAGTAGTGCTAATGTTTGAATGACATTTCTGTCTAAATATGTGAAGGAAGCATGTCATGTGTGGCATGTCATGTTGTAGGCCATTATTTTTCTCTAGGAGATGAATTCTTCCTTGAGAGCTCTCCTTTGCCCTGCATTGGTAATGTGAGGTTTTTCTGCGGTTCCAAAGAGAAAGCTGAGGTAATGGAGCAGTGACAATAGTGCATAGCTGAGTTTGCATGAAGGTGACTCAGATTCCAGCCCTTGAGACACTTGATCATCGTGCGCGGTGATGGACTGCATCTCGTTTATGATAATACAGTCGATTCTTTTTTAGGTATAAATAATAGCACAGTTCATTGGACGGGAGGGTAGAGCCGGGCAGTTCCACGGGTGTCATCAGCACGTAAACTAAGCCAGTGGTTTTATATCGTTCTAACAAATGTGTTAATAGCATGATAAAACGAAGGCCCTTGAATTGTTTTGGTGGTGATGCCCGTTCAACCTTTCCATACTCAGGACGATATAAAGCTGTAGCTGGCTCTCATGAAGGCAGTATAGGTTTGATATTGCGCTTTTTATTAACTGTGACACTGTGGGTTATGGCACTTTAAATGAGAAAGGGAATTCTCTCTCTCTTTGAAATGTGAATTAATAAAATGCTTATTCTTGGGAGAAGCTGTTCTCATGGCCTTTTTCATTTGTTTCTGTTGTTGTTGCCCTCCTCTCCTGCCCCTTTATTGGATAGGCAGGCACACCCACACACAATTTATACTCATCAGTACTTGCTACTAGAATTGAACAGTTTTGCTTTTAAAGGACAATGTGGATTCTAGAAGAGAATATTTAGATCGGGCCATGCAGCGAACACTCCCGAGCAGGTGAACCTGACACTCCCATCGTGTATCCAGCATCTGTCTTTGGGCGTGTTGTTACTTCCTTGAAGGGATGCTTTGTCCGCTTGTGAGGAGGCAATAGTGATACCTGCGCCTACGGGAGCATTGAGTCATTGTTATCACTGTGCATGGTCGGATGAGTAAGTATGTGAGAAGGGTGATTGCGAGGGGCTGGTTGCTCTGCATGGGGATGGCTTGTAATAGTTGGCTGGTTGTTGAATAGGAGACTGGGAAGAGGAACCCGGAGCTTGACTTCTTCTGGGGGACTTAACCTTCAAAGATAATGAGCAAATCAGGAGAGTTCACATCTGTTTGGTATTTGAACAGATAGTTATTGAACACCGTCTGTGAGTACTGTATTAAGTGTAAGAGGAGATCTAAATCCTAGTTTAGTAGGTTCTAAGGTAAACACCCTAAAATGGTGTGCTTACTTTATGCAACAAACAACTCTTAAGTCCTTTGGGTCACCGTACAAAACATAGATACAACCATGGATATCGAACAGGATCAATCACCCTTTCCTTCAGTGTTAGAAGAGATACTACCTGCTTTCATGTATTAGCATTTAATTGTAACATATAACCCAGAGACAAATGTTAACAGCTAATTTCAGTTGCACCAATGGGAAGAAATCTAGGAGAACCCATTCATTTGCAGTTTTCCCGTATTGTTAGGATTCTTTTCTAAACTTGAGTTTGTATTCCTTTAAACAAAAACAGTCACAATCAGACATAATAAAAATGAATCATGCCATATAGTTCTTGTTTGGGTAAAAAGTTCCTACTACATAAAGATTAATGAATAATAATTCCTCTTTATGTAAATATATTTGTACATACAGATGCATATATTCGTATATATTTAAATAGTATTTCATAATAAATACATATTTATAACACACTGATTTATGTATCTATAAAAGTAATCAAATCTTAGCCCCGTGTCAGAGTTTTTTGGTTTTTTTTTAAGATTTTTATTTATTTATTCGACAGAGATAGAGACAGCCAGCGAGAGAGGCAACACAAGCAGGGGGAGTGGGAGAGGAAGAAACAGGCTCATAGCGGAGGAGCCTGACGTGGGGCTCGATCCCATAAAGCCGGGATCACGCCCTGAGCCGAAGGCAGACGCTTAACCGCTGTGCCACCCAGGCGCCCCCCGTGTCAGAGTTTTTAATAGCTAGCAGTAGTGAGCAACTCTGGTTAATTTTAACAGAAAAGAAATCTATAGACAGGCTTTTGGGATACCTGCAGGGGTAGGTGAGAGAACCAGGCTGGGAGCTGTGTGGCATGGAGCAGACCCTCCAACCGTACCGCAGACCTGGTGTGGAGAACTCTAGCTGGAGCCTGCTCCATCGCTCCTGTTGTTGCGGGAGGAACTGAGTCTCCCTGCGACAGGACCATTGCCATTCACGGTTGTAACTGCTACTTCTCTCCAGTGCCCCAGTCCAGTGCGGGCACCTTTGATTGCTGGATCCTAAGTCATGTGTTCACTTTGAGCTGCGAGGGAGGCTAGAAAAGAAATACCTACATTTTCCCACTTTTTTTAGTGAGAGGCAGGCTCGACAGACCAAAAAAGAAAAGAAAAGAAAAGAAAATTGGCAAATTGTTACTATAATGGTCATATGGCAAATTTTGGAAAGTAGAAAATGTGAAAATGTCATCGTATTCTATTCTGATACAAAGATAAAATACAGTTCTCCCGAAACTAATATAACACTGTATGTTAACTACCTAGAATTAAAATAACAACTTAATATAATAAATAAATAAATAGAAGCAAAAAATACAATTTTCTGAATCTTTTCCAATGTTCCAGTTTATTTTTATGCCAGTGTAAGCATAGCTTTTTAAATTTTACTGCATTTTATTTTCAACATCATGGGTTTTTATATTGCGTATAAAATGTATTTACGTTGTGTACTGTCCATATGTATCATTGTTAATAATTACATAATAATTCAAATGAATCTTTACTTTGCCATTTCTTCTAATGTTGCAGGTTGCTGATACATTTTTATTATTATGAAAACTGATGGTAAAGATGTTCCTATCTAAAGCTCTGGCATCTGGATGTTAAGGGTTAGGAACCCAGAGATGTATCTTATTACCTCTCCATTCTCTGATAAGAAAAATCAATGTATTTAATTTATACCTTTCTCTAATTGATTTAAATGTAGACACACTTCTGACTCCTTTTGATGTGAAATTCTAAAGGTTCACAATTGAGTGAGTTAAAAATTGAGGCTGTTTGAACTTTTACAACATTTTATTTATTTTACGCGTATTTATTTTTTTTTTAGTAGTCTCTACACCCAACATGGGGCTCGAACTCACAACCATGAGATCAAGAGTTGAATGCTCTTCTGACTGAGCCAGCCAGGCACAGGCAAGCTATGTTTGTTAGGCAAACATTTACTAAATAGCACTGCTTTTAAGATTGATGTTAGGAATAGAAATACATGACGTAATAATAAATACTCTGTATCTAGATGAGGTAATTTGACGTGCACGATAGAAAGTTTATGGCTGCCTTGTGACTATCAGCACTTGCCTCAATATTTTTTAAAGTAAAACATGTCATTTTCATCAGGATTACATTTATTAGAATGATACTCTCTTTACTTCGTGGATGTTCTGAATCAATTACTGTATTTACAAGTGGATTCTTGTAGAATTAAATGGTAGTATCATAGAATGACACCACAGTTTATTAGCCAGCCTGTTTGGTAAATCTGTCGGTCTACCCTTGTGAATCTTTAGAAGACTTGCTTTCTCTTATGAATTTCGCCCATCGCCACGTGTTCATTTGGGATGAGTTTATTCCGTGTCTCATGCGTGTCAGACACTGTGCTAAGTGCTGGAGTAGAAGAACAAGAAGGAAGTCCGTTCTCTGTCAGGGGCTTCCATCGAGGACGTGGTTTTATAATGTGGAAACATATGTGTGTGGATGCTTTTGAAAAACCACAATGGATTGTTTCTGGGAATAATGACCAAAAGAATCTCCATTTGTGCAAATTTCAGTTGTTGGAATTTAGGTTAGGGTACATAGTTTGAGAACTCAGGTATAGAAGATGCTTGGGTATTGTTCATCATTCTTGCCTTTGAAATATGGGGATATTTGACTTGATACAGTTTGTCTTTTTTTCTTCCCCCATCATTAGCCCTTGAACCCAGTCTAGGTTGTAATGCTGTCTTGGGTGAAGGTGGTTGCACTTATGGAACCATGTAGAAAAGACGTTAACATAGCCAAAGTGGAAGGGTTGAGGGAAAGAACAGGATTTTTCAGCATGAAGCCTCTCCTTACAGCACGCTTCTTATATTCCTCACATTGATGACTCCATTTATACTTCCTTGATACCTAGCAAAGGGCTAATGATAGCCCCAAGTATTCTCTACGACGGGGACCCTACAACATGTAGTTAAAGAGTCAGGAGTAGTGAAATGTAATTTAAATTAATAATCCAAATCTGAGCTCTACTTTCAGAGGTCGAATCGAGTGTAATCTTACAGGATCTTGGTGGGTAGGTTAGCAAGTACATTCTGTTTTAGAGATATGTATAAATCCCCCTTTAGGAAGGATGGAGGAAGGAAGGATGGAGCCTTGCTCTTTTTGAACATGATAACTTTTGCTCTAGTCCTGCTAACATTGCCTGATGACCACATTACAGTTCTACTTTGACCTATAGAAAGATAAATACGATGATGCTTTCAGGATTGATCTCTCAGTATGGGATAATTTGTGATACATTTTTTTCCTTCTCATTTTTATTCTTTCCATTATCTTCAACCACATGTATTACATTTTTAATAAGAAAAGTCATAGAACTTTTGTTTTGTTCGTAGACTTGAAGATGATAATAATTCAACAAAATTCCCTCAGCGAATTTTCTCTAGCACATTCCTTTTTGTGGTGGTCTTTAAATAAGCATAGTTGCCATATTACTTGTAGCAGGATACTGATCACTCCTGAGAAGTGAAGCCATAATGCACCCTGGATATTTCACCAGGTGTGGGAGCCCAACAAACTAAGGTTTAGATATCTCACTATATGCAAGCAAGCAGGTAAGATAGGACTGGTTATTTAACCTCTCTGCTCTTATTTCCCTCATCTATAAGACCAGACGAGCAAGAGCCCTTATTTCTCATGGGTGCATCAAATAAGATTAATGTATTTAAAGCCCTGTATTATGCCTGATATAGAAGAGATGCTCAGCAGAAGTTAATTTTCTTGCCTAATTATTTTTCCCTAGACAGAGAGGGTGAACATTGTATTATGACTGATTCTCATACCCTCCAATGACCATGCTGAATATGGGAAATGATATGGCTTATTGTTAAGTAAATAATCATTGCTCTTTCTAAAGGAAAACAAGCCAAAATTATTATGTTATCTGGCCTTTTATTACACACTTTTCCTTAATAATTTCTATTATTTGAAGAAAACACTCTCTTATACACACATACTATTTTATATTAAAGGTATAACTTCATCACTCCATATTTTAAGGCCAATAGAAGAGAAGGGAACGCGTATATTTGGTCACCGCAAATGCATTTCCTAGAGTGCTAATTAGATAAAACACATAAGACAAAGAAGCTTCAGTTTGGCAGTTGAAACCTCATGTCATTTTACTAAAAGAGTCCATTTAAGGTCATTTGGGTGGTTTTGTCTGTTACAGACATCATTTGAGACAGAAACTTTGTGGGAAGAATGTTGTTTAGTGCCATTTCTACAACTTTAGGGAGTTTTTTGTTTTTCCTTTCTGAGCATTTTGTAGATTGTTTTTTTTAATGTAGATGATGAGGAGGCAGATATATCACAAAATAAATCTAGATCTAGAATCTTTATGACCACAAAGAATTTGCCATTGAAGTCATCAGAATTAAATTATTTTATGTAAACACACAAGACCACATTTGTGTGTGTGTGTGTGTGTGTGTGTGTGTGTGTCTAAGAACTACTTATACTTTTTTTATAACTGTTATGGAAAATTTCTAATATATATTAAAGTGGGAAGAATTGCCCAGTGTGACTCTTTCTCTCCCATTCTTCATCTTTAACAGTTAATCAGCATTGCTACACTTCCATTTATACTTTTAAAAGAAATTAGAAAATAAAGTCTGTGTGTCAGATGCAAAATGATAAATTAATGATTTTTGAAAGTTCTTAAAACATATTGAAAAAGATACATAATGGAATATTATGCAGCCATGAAAAAGAATGGGATCTTGCCATTTGCAACAATACAGATGGACCTAGAAGATCTTATGCCAAGTGAAATAAGTCAGAGAGAGAAAGACAAATATTATATGATTTCACTCATGTGTAGGATCTAAAAAACAAAACAGATGAGTAAACAAAAAGAATCAGATCTATAAGCAGAGAACTAATTGATGGTTGCCAGAGGGGAGGGAGTGGGGGAATGAGCAAAATGGGTAAAAGAGACAGGGAGATACAGGCTGAAAGTAATGGAATAGAATAAGTCACGGGAATAAAAGGCTCAGCATAGGGAATATAGGCAATGATGCTGTCATAGCACCGTATGGTGACGGGTGGCAGCTACACTTGGGGTGAGTGTAGCATAACCTATAGACTTGGCCAATCACTATGTCGTACACCTGAAACTAATGTAATGTTGTGTGTTAACTATACTCAAAAATATTTTTAAAAACCCCATCCCCTTCCTGAAAAATAGGAAAAAAAAAAAAAGATAATTCCTCCTTTAAGCTATAGAAAATGAATAGATAAGGAACTATGGTTGTTTTTGCTATTGACAGTTTGGGACGGAAAGGAGGACTTACGTGAAGTCCTGTAAAATTAAGCACTAGCAAATGGCTTTGCTTGCAAGTACTGGCATGTTCCTTTAGTCGGTATTTTATCAGACAGCAGGGACTTGTGAGTGACACTCCGTGATATCGTCACTGCACTCAGTTCATGTTCAGATACGCCAAAGCAGGTTCCCAGTGGGCTTTTGAATAATTGGAATTATCCGCGTTCATTCTGCGTGGCTTTAGGCACAGTTTATTGTTGTGTTGAATTGATGGTTCTGTTTTCCAGCGTAACTTTGCCTTCCCACATTACTATCTAGTTGATACGAAGGGTTGTGTGTTTTTTTTTTTTTAAGATTTTATTTACTTATATATTTGAAAGAGTAAGCGAGGGAGCGCACAAGCCGGGGGAGGGGCAGAGGGAGAGGAAGAAGCAGGCTCTCCACTGAGCAAGGAACCCGATGTGGGACTTGATCCCAGGACCCTCAGATCATGCATGACCTGAGCCGAAAGCAGACACTTAAACCAATGAGCCACCGAGGTGCCCGATATGAAGGGTTTTGAATTAAGCTATTTACTCTGATGACATTTCCTCCTCCTTACAATTTAACTAAAAAGTTGTCCTTTGCGTGTCAAGATGGGATGTGAAGTGACTCTTGCCTAACTGCAGAGCTCAGATACCAGGAGGAAGCACAGCCGTGGTTGATGGGGTATCTATGCCCTTCCTTCCTGTGCCTTGACTGGTTTCATTGCCTTCTCCTGAAACTACCCCCGAGAGGGTCGGTGCCGGGAATTGACACCACATCTCCTAGTTGTGGGTTCTCACTGTTGATGCTGGAGCCTGGTGATTCTGTCTTGCGAGGAGCTGTGCTATATATCGGGCCATGTGCAGCGTCCTGCCCGCACTCTACCCACTGGGTGTCCACAGCCCCCCTACCCCCAGTACTCGCAACTGTGACAATCAGAAAATGTTCCCTGGGGGGGGGGGGGGCAAAATCACCAGTGGTTGAGAACCGCTATTTTAAAGGGTAGGGGCACCTTAAATGTAAATTTGTGTTTGGGTGTCCCTTTCCTCCCACCCTCACCCTAACCCTACAGCTGTAAGCTCCTTGAGGACAGGAATGAGGGATTTTTTTTTTCATATTGAGGGCTTTCTTTCCATCTACTGCATGAAACATAGACTTTTGGGGACTGATTAAACCATCGCTTTTTGTTGTTTTTATCCAAACTGTATAGTGCAGTGGGTCTTTTTTACAAAAGGGTGATCTGCACATTTCTCCTGTTCCCCAACTATTTTGATAACGGTTCATAATTAGGTATATGGCAACTGGCATTTCTATAATACAGTAGCCCATTTTCCTTCTCATAAAAGAATTACTATATCATACAATAGTTTAATCCTTCCTTTAAAAACCCCATGATACTTAGATGCTTTTGGTTAACAAAATTCCTATTGAGTCTGGAAGATTCTCTTTGCCTGCCGACCCCCCCATCCCCCCCCCAAAAAAAAGGAAAAGAAAGAAAAAGCATCAACTCTTAAATTACTCTGAATCCTGAGGCAGTTTTCCTGTAACAAATGTTCTCTTTAACTTTCTCTGTTGTAAAGTCCTGTCTTCTTTGACCCACTGCTGGCCTGAGTGTCTGCGTCTGTTCACTCAGGAACTGAGTAGAGCTTTGGTTTCAACGCCTCATGTCCACCCAGGTGAAGACTGAATATTAAAGAGAGGCTCATTTATAACAAAAGGGTGAAAGCAAGTCCACAAAAGAAGTAGTTATTACAGAGGCTATCTGTACAGTATCAAAACCAGAAATATTACATTGAAATATGAATTCTGGGGGCGCCTGGGTGGCACAGCGGTTAGGCGTCTGTCTTCAGCTCAGGGCGTGATCCCGGTGTTATGGGATCGAGCCCCACATCAGGCTCTTCCGCTATGAGCCTGCTTCTTCCTCTCCTACTCCCCCTGCTTGTGTTCCCTCTCTCGCTGGCTGTCTCTATCTCTGTCAAATAAATAAATAAAATCTTAAAAAAAAAAAAAGAAATATGAATTCTGTAGCTAATTCATAACATGGCAGTGTTTAGTCTCCTGGCTGGGAAAAAAACCTCAGTTTTCACTTCCCTAAAATGGGAATAATGACAGCTCCTACCTACTTCTTAGGGTTGGAGTGAAGATGAAATGAGCACATCCATTAAAAACTTTTAGGAAAAAAACCTGTACATAGTAAGTGCTAATCATTATTTCAGTGTCACTTTTTAATTCTTTATCCTCATTGTGAGAAGTCCCAGTATATTCCCATTTTCTTAAATCTTTCAAAATTCTCACCTTTCTTCCGCAAAGAAGTATTTTGTCCTTTTCATCTTCACTACCTTTATTTATCGTTTTTGTCACGCACAAAAATCCAAACAGGACTATCCCATTTTTTGGTTTTATAATAAGTGCGTCCCACTTCTATATACATATATATATATATGTGTATATATATGTATACACACATATATATACATATATATATAGCGTAAAGTCCCTCTGAGAATTTGCTTTGTAGAGTGTGATGAATCATTTTTTGTAGATGTTTTTTAATAAATAAAAACTATTCCTTCTAAATATCTTTACAAACTTAAGCGTCAGTTGCTTGTATTTTTTATCTGACATAAATACAGATCATCAGGCATTTTGTTTGAAAGAGGTAGTCCTGATTTTAATCTGAAAAGGTCAATATGAATTCAGTTTCGTACCCTATGCGCAAACAAATGTTTTATTTGTGGCAAAATACACATTCCTGCTTTGATCAGTGAGAACACCCCATGGACAGATCCAAATTACTTTGTAAACAAGATGTTTCTCTGAGAGTTGCTCAGGCTGACACCACCACAGCGGAATGGCATGGACCATATTGAATCCACGATCAATTCATATAACATAAAATCAGCTCTTTGAGAAGTAAGTTTGGGCATAAGTCTAGAAGAGCAAGCAAGAAAAAAAAAACAACAACAGTTTTTTATGGTTATGATACGTTGATGGATTAACCAAGTGCTTGCTTATATGTTACCATAAGACTTGCCTTTTTACGGGAAAAGAAGATAAAAAATGAGTACACATGAAAATACCTAATACATAAATATGTATGCTGTGTGTGAATGTGTATAGGTTGTTTCAAACTCATATAAAAACAGAGAGGGGGCGCCTAGGTGGCGCAGTCGTTAAGCGTCTGCCTTCGGCTCAGGGCGTGATCCTGGCGTTCTGGGATCAAGCCCCAATCAGGCTCCTCCACTGGGAGCCTGCTTCTTCCTCTCCCACTCCCCCTGCTTGTGTTCCCTCTCTCGCTGGCTGTCTCTATCTCTGTCAAATAAATAAATAAAATCTTAAAAACAAAACAAAACAAAAAAACAGAATAATGTAATGTAATGGACCCCTCACGTCCTCATCCCCCAGCTTCAACAATGACAACTCAGGGCTCATCTGGTTTCACGTACATACGTCCCTCTCCCTTGTAAATCCTAGACAGAATTTTCTTTTGTTAGACCTCTTCCTAGGAAAAATGCACCTCAAAAGTTTGCATGCAATTTTCAGGAGTTCCCAGGTTCCCTGAAGCCCAGTTTAAGAACAGTGACTGAGCTAGCCTATTTGGAAAGCGGAAGAGAGAAATAATTTCACAAAAGCCTTCCATAAGATACTCCAGCCAGCAAGTGTCCCATGCACTAAGATTGTTGTTTATCCACTTTTACCTTTAGTATCCATCTGTGATATTTGAGTCAGCTAAAGAGAAGGACGTAAAAACTTGCCTGGAAGAGGCTGAACATGACCCCCACTCCCCTCTGCCCTCTTCACTCCTTCAAGGTGGCTTTACTTTTTTTTTTTTTTTAAGATTTTATTTATTTGACAGAGAGAGAGACAGCCAGCGAGAGAGGGAACACAAGCAGGGGGAGTGGGAGAGGAAGAAGCAGGCTCCCAGCAGGGAGCCTGATGTGGGGCTCGATCCCAGGACCCTGGGATCAGGCCCTGAGCTGAAGGTGATGCTTAACGACTGAGCCACCCAGGTGCCCCTGCTTTACCTTTTTTTTTTTTAACCCCGAGATGGATGAGCTAAATGACCTAACACCAGTTTACTTGAATGGGAAAACAAAAAATCCAGGACTAACGATAGTAGAGAACAGTATTTATTTATTGAGCATTTATTTCATGCTAAGCACTTCTCATGTGTTTTGTCACTTAAACTAATCAAGCTCAGCAACTACCAGGTGGGTATCCATGATCCCATTTTTGCAAATAGAAAATTGAGATTCAAAGCCTTTAAGCAACTTGGCTGGAATTCGAACTCAGGTCTATCTGAAATTCCAGCCTGATATTAACAATGTTAGATCGGTTCTCTCCACTGCACTCTGACAGCTGGCCATACACTTAGCTGTTGGGCCCCAAACAGGTCTATATGGGATATTTTATAACTGTATGCATCATTTATAATAACTTCTTGATGGTGGTGTGAGACATTTCAGAGCATTCTTTGTTGTTGTTGTTAGTTCTTTGTATGTGCTTTTCTTAAGTTGAATTTGATGCAAGCCAGGTACAAGACCTAGTAACGTATATTTCATATCCAACGGCATCTTAAGATTTGAGTCCAAAGCATTATCCTTTCTCATATACGGGGCTGCAGGAGCCTCCGAGTTGTTCCTCCTGTGTCCGTTCTTACCTCCCATCCACATCAGCCCCAGAGTGATGTGTTACTGATGTTCGACAGGTCATATCACTTCTCTGCTCAAAACCTTCCAAAGAAAAGCCTTCTTCTAAGTAGCAGAGAAGAAAAATCAGATTCCTCACAGAGCCTACAAAACTCCGTAACGGGGGGCCCCAGCCGGCTCTGTCAGTTCACACGCCGACCTGGTCACCGCTCCAGCACTGTTGCACTCTTGTTGCCGACATCCTTGTTCCTCCCATCCGCCAGGCTGCTTCCCACCCGGGATCTCAGCTCCTCGGCTTCTCCACATACCGGGCTTCCTCCCATCAGTCAGGCTTCAGCTGGAATGTCCCCACCACCAAGCAGCCTTTTCTCCTAATAACTTTGTTTTATTGTTTGCAATGCACCGAGTCACTGTACGAAATTCTTTCTTTGTCGATGTGTTTCCATTGCGTTTGTCTCTGCTTCGCCAACGTAAAGAGGTTTGTTGTGGGGCCAGGAGTCCAGCTGTAGTTGCTGTTCTCCCCACGCTCAGTGAGTGCCTGTGTACATGCTGGCTGCGTGAACACCTGAGTAGGTAAAGGGGGGTAAAGTCAGCGTGCCTGCCTGTGAAGGGCTCAGCCCAGCGCCTAGCACGCTCCAGAAGCGCTCCCGTGGGGTGGTTCGTTCCGAACCGGGTTTTCCTCGTCCCATAATCTAGGCAACGAGTCTTTGGAATTTCTTAAGACAATGCAGTTGCTCAAAATCCAGGAGACCCCTCAGTCTCATGATACGGACCCTGAAGTCTGTGTTATTAGGAGGCGGCTGCTTTTTGCCAGTTTGCAGCCCATGTGGACTTGACCTTCAAACCGGCAGCCTTCAGCTCTCATTTCTGACTGACCTTTTGCTTAAGCCCAGGGCAATGTTTTCATCTCTGACAAACTTGACCACTGCCAGTTTCTTAAGAGTGCCGGCCCTTATGAAAAGGAGTTTTGCTGCCTGTGCCATAATGATCTCTAATACCCGATAAACTGCAAACAATGGGGGCATTTTGGGGGGGAAATACTAAGACAAAAAGGCGTCTGCAGTTCTGAGGCAGTGCTAAACTGGGGCAGCTGGAAAAGTTATAGCACGTGGAATGCTGTGCTCACAGCTCCCGTTAGGAGGGGGAGAAGTGGACGGCCCTTACAATGGGTCATTATTAGGGTACCACTGGACCACGTAATCACAGCCCTTTACAAAACCAGAAAAATATGTCAAATATTATACAAACTCAAACTGTCAGGGCTTGAATGTTGGACTAAAAATTTCATGAATAACAGGGTCCTCTTAATCTGATCAAGTATTTAAAGGGAAAATTGAAATGAGGCAGATTTCGTCATTATATAACGACTTAATGAGTTTATGTATTGTTTGCAAAATTTTCAGTAGAGGAATTCTGCCTAAATATATTTTTATTTTTCCAGATCCACAGAAGTTAATTTTTGTGGAATTTGTAGATTTTTTTTTAATTACAAAATTAATGCCATGTAGCTAATAGACAATATAGGGGGAAAACCCCAATAAAGTAACAGCCCCCTATAATTTCATCATGCCAGAATAGTCACGGTTCAGATTGTGGAATGTTTGGTAATTGGTCTTTTTTTTGTCTGTGCTGATGTTTAAGTAACATTTTTAAGCCAGTTTGGGATCACAGTATATGTAGTGTTTCTAAGTTGCTTTGCATTCCTACGTACATTCTGAATGTTCCCCCTGATTAAATCGTTTTGTAAAATACGGGTTTTAACCCCTGAGTTGCATCCACCCACATGCAGTCATTATGGACTGGGAACAGTTTTGCTCCCCTGGGGATGTTTGGAATGTCTGGAAGCATTTTTGGTTGTCACAATGGGTGTTGCAAGGAAGGCACTACTGGCATCTTACTGGGTAGAGGCCAAGGGTGCTGCTGATTATCCTACGGCGTGTAGGGCAGCCCCATAACAGAGAAGTATCTGGCCCTAGGGTCAGCAGGCCAAGGTGGGGGGACCCTGAACTTAATCTTGTAATTAATTTAACCCATTGCCTGCTGTTAGATATTTGTTTCCATTTTGTTGTTGTTGTTACTATAGATTTAAGGTTGGCAAGCTTCCTGTAAAGGGCCACAGAGTAAGTATTGTCGGGTTTGGGGGACCTGAGCTCTATTGCTCAACTCTGCTCTAGCACTGTTCTAGCTTGCAAGCAGTCACAGACTATATGCAAACAAACGGACATGGCCGTATCCCCATAAGCTACTTACGAAACCAGGCCATGAGCCTTAGAGTAGTAATTTGACCATTCCTGTAAGGGTTAATGCTCTGATGGACATCCGGTACTTAAACTTTTTCCTGTATCTTTTGATTTCCTTAGAGAAGTGCTTGATTGTTTAATTACTCGATGGATGTGCATGTACCTTTAAAAAGTTTACATCAGTTCATTTTATGTATTAAGGTTATACCAATTTATTTGATATTCTCTCCCCCATCACATAAGATTGTTCCTTTAATGTGGCTTTGTAAGCATATCCATGCTACCCATTCTATCAGATTTGGAACTACCCTGGGAATAGGGAGTGTTTAAAGGATAAGGCAGGGTTTGCAGCTCAGATGCCTTCAGGGCTCAGGGAGATAATGAGTGGAGCAGGCTACTGTCATTGTGGCTACAAGGAGTGGTGGAACGCTGGCAAAATGAGGCGCAAGTGACCCATCCAAAGAGGGAAGCTGCCCGTTCCACTCTGTCCATTGCTGGCCCACTAGAATGTGCTTCTGTGTTGCTGGATCTTGTAATTTATCCAGAGGAACCAGAATTCCAAAATTTGGTGTGTAAATTCCCAATTTTTAATTAGATACTGAGTATAATGGTAAGCCAGACCTGTGGACTGTGCCCATGGGCCACCTGCTTGGGGACCTCTGCTTTAACTGTGACTTATTGTGTGACATGGTTTCGCCATGGAGGTAAATCTCCAGGCTCCTGGCCATGTGTCTTAGACCCTCGGGACCCTAAGCCTTATAGATGAGAACTGTAAGAATTGGCAGTCTTTGGGAAGACCCTAAAGAGAAAAGGAAGCTGTATCTCTCAGAGTAGGGAGGTAGGCTGTGGATCACTACCTAGCCTGGAGACTTAGTTCCTCCAGTGCTTGCTGAATTAGTCAGGAAGAGAGCATACTTGTCCCTTCTCCATTTCCTCAGGACATTTCTAGAGGCTCTCAGAATCCTAGCCTTCAACCTCTACAGCGCCCTACACAGTTTGACTCCTCCACTTCTCTTCTGCCCCACATCCATGCACTTCAGCCACAGTGGTTCCGTTCATTCACTGATTGACCAAATTCTTGCCAAGTGCCTACTGTGTGCCACGCCATGTTCGGTACAAAGGAGAACAGGTTTTACAGGGATCAGCAGCACTGGCAGGGCATGCGTTGGGATTTTGAATAAGCTATTAGCATGGTGTGGGAGGTCATGATCCCAGGGTGGAGTGGGAAGTAGGCGGAGAGGGCAGGGGTCTTCAGACTTTGAGGTGCATAAGAATCTACCTGGTTAGCTTGTTAAAACATGGATTTCTGGTCCCCACCCAAGAAGTCTCATTCATTAGGTCTTGGGGGGCGGGGGCTGACACTACATTTCTAACAAGTGTGAGGGGTGGCACTCAGGCCATTGTAAGTACTTTTTTTTCCCCTTTCCCTCAGAGATCAATAGAGAACCATTACAGAGGGTTTTGGGGTTTTTTTTCCCTAGAGTAGTGACACGGTCTGACATATTCTACAAGGATCACTCTATTGTGTATTGCAAATAGACTGCAAGAGGGCACAGGTGGAAGCTGTGGAAGAGTCCAGAGACTTTCAGTAACCCACGTGAGAAATGATGATGGCATGAATCAGATGGTAACAGTAGAGGTGGTGAAAATCAGTTAAATTCTGGATATATTCTGAAGAGGGGGCCAGTACTTCTTGATGGATTAGATAGAGGGTGTGAAGAAGAAAAAGGAGTCAAAGATGACCAGTTTCTGAATGTGCAGCTAGGTTGAACCATATGAGGACCACTTTTTTGACCTACAAGAAGCAAACAAGGGAATTTCCTGTGTAGATAGCGTTGCCATCTACTGAGATGGAGAAGACAGTGGCAGAGCTGGTTTGGAGGGGCTGATGACCGTGTGAAGTTTGGGATGTCTGCAGTGCTCCATGGGCGCTATGGAGTAGGCAGGTAGAGGTGAATCTGGAGTTCAGAGACATCTGAACTGGGTGTTGAAATCCCTGAGACTGGCTTAACACTCCGGGGCTGTGCATGTCCAGAGAGAAAATCAAGCTCTGAGCCTGGGGACACGCTGAGATTTAAGAGCAGAAGAGAGAACTAGCCAAGGAGACTCAGAAGAAATGGGGAAAGAAGTAAGAGGAGAACGAGGTGCATGTGCTAAGTTGGAAGGCAGGTGAGGAACATGTAGTACGAGCCTTCTTGCTGTTCCTGGAGCAGGTGAGGCGTGTTCATACCTGAGGACTTTTGCACTTTGCCGGGACACTTTTCCCACCCATCTGCCTGACTCATCTCCGCACCTTCAGGCCTGTGCTTAACTGGCACCTTCTCTGTAGGACCTTCCCTGAACAGCGTGTGTAAGGTGAGAGCAGTTGTCTGGCATCTGGTTGGCACTTAAGTATTATTTATTGAATGAATCACGAACCGATCACTTTTTTGGGGAGAAGTCCAGGTGAGAACATATTACAGCCTTGCACTCAAGGTGTGGTGTGGTCCATGGACCAGTAGGGTGGGCATCCCCTGGGAGCTTATTATAAATGCAGGATCTTGGGTCCCACCCCAGACCTACAGAATCACACTGCGTTTAACAAGATCCCAGGTGATTTATATACACATTCAGGTTTGCATTCAAACCTATATTTAGTTCTTGATGTATATGGCATGAAGGCAATTGGGTATAGTCTCAGCAGCAACTCAAAATAAGAGGTTAAAACTATCAAGATCAGATTTCTTCTGTAGTTGCTTCTGGATTCAATCAGTTATCATCATATGATTTTTTAAAAAAAAAAACTGCACGAAGAGGCTTTCAAGAAAATTTTATGTGGTTATCCAAGGAATTTCTTAGTTTTGTTTTTAAATGACCTAAGCTTGGAATGAATATAAAATGCACAGTGTCTGGTACAGGGTAGAGAATTTTGAGTGAATGAATGCTAATTCTTTTTAATATATGTTTTGAAATTTTGCTCTTTAATATGACATACCCATGCATAATGACCAATATAATCTTAAGAGCACAGGACCTGTAAATGCACGGTTTTCTATTAAAGTGAGTAATGCGTTACATTTATTGGGTTTTGCTGCGTCTCTCATAAGAATTTGATTCTGAAAGTGGCTTTTTTATTCTGGGATTATAAATACTCTGCAGGCAGACAACTACCACTCTAAAATCTCATATTTCTATTTGGATGAGATAAAAACTTGATGTTCTTTTTATACTCAGACCTTTGGCTTATTTTAGTCTGAGAGAGAAAAGATAATGTATATAGTAGGAATTTACTTACAATAATCCTCTTTTTTTCCTGAGGCTACTAAATATTGTTAGTCGTAAACCCAAAGCGTGCCCACCTTGTGGTTTATATTTATAAAAAGCACACTGTTTTATAGGTCATCAGCTAAGGATAAAAGACCTGTTAGGAATTTTTGGTAAAGCCGGTCTGGTTTATTCTATTAAAACATCAAAATTTTAGAAAAATGGGTTTGCGGTCCTCTCCTTTTGTACACATTTATAACTCTTATCTCTGAATTCAGAAGCCTAATGATCCTCCAAAATGATATGGTAGGAAGTAATGTGAAAGGATACAGACCAAAGAAATGGGATATAAATTGATACATATTTATGTGTGCACACATAGAGTATGTGAGTACACCTCTGGTTTACATGTTTTATCTTTCCCCCTTAACTGAGTTAAAGCCCCAGATCAAAATTCATCAGCGGCGAAGGGTGATTCTTTAGTTTGCCACTGGGGACGGAAGGACGAAGACCTTGGTTTGATTTCCAACCCTGGCACGTCTTTGAACTTTTTCAGAGCTTCTGTTTATCTTTAAAATGGGGATAATTGCGCATACCCTGTGTTCCTACATGCTTGTCCAGTTTAGACAACATTTGGGGAATCGACTACATATACTATTTGTCTTTAGAAAAGTCTTCCCATCCTTTCCTTCTTAAAGCTTCGATTTAATAAGAAAGCTGAACTCCAGTTAGGTAAGACTTTCTTACAGAGCAGAGGTTGGCATTTTCTGTAAAAATCCAGATAGGAGGTATTTGAGGCTTCAGAGGCCGGGCAGGCTCTACCCATCTCCGCCACCAGAGGGAGAAAGGAGCCACGGACAGTACGTAAAAGAATGGGCATGGCTGTGTGCCAAGAAAACTTTGTGTATGGACATTGAAATTTGGATTTCCCATAATTTTCATGTATCATGAAATTTTCTCCTTCTGATTCTTTTCCAACCATTAAAAAATGTAAAATGTATCTTTAGTTTACGGGCCACACGGAAATAAGGAATGGGCCCATTTGGGCTGGGGGGCAGACCCCCGTGCTAGGGAAAGGGGCTGGGGCTCAGCAACCTTAATCCCACGTACGTCTCCTTTATGTGAGTCTTCTTCAGCTTTCCTTTTTGTTTGCATCCGATTTTGATTCTTCTCTCTTAGGTCAGGATTCATATCCTCATCCTTGTTTTCTGTTAAGGATACCTTTGTATGTCTGTACAGAAAACACGACTGTTGGAAAACGTGTGTTTTGGGCTTGAGGTTTCTTTAGTGGCAACATTACAATTGTGGAACTGAACAGAACACTGCAGCTGTCAAACGTGACCCTGGACAAGAAGACTTGGCTCAGGTCATTTAAGAAAACTAGCTTTCTCTGTTTTACCGTGTTTTTCAGGGATGGCGATTGCATAATTGACCATCTCTATAAATTGTTATTAAAAAAAACAATATAAAAGACTGGTTGTGGGGGGGGGCATTAGTAGATAGCAATTGAGTGAATTATAATCCCTTTAGGATTCCTGAACCTTACTGAGCAACAGGACACATTGTCTCTCTAAACATAAAATGAGAAATCTGAACTTTCTGTTGATGTATTAAAAAATAAATAAATAAATTTGTGAGCTAAAAGGATTACGGGAATCTTCCCTCAATTTTATTTACATTCTGGTTTGCAAATAGTAGAGGGAATAGAAGAACCGTGGACCTTAGATGGGAATTTTTTTTTCCCCTCCAGTGAATTCTTTTGTCACTCAAGATGGTAATATCTCTAGGCACCATCTCACACTGATGTGCTCCAGGATCTCTTTCGAATGAAACTGATGGAAAATAACCTGTCATTGTCACCCGGAAAGTGGCACAGCTAGTGTGACAGAAGGTGATCCATTCCACTTCTCTGGGTATCAGTGCAGGATCTGAATGAAGAAAGGAAAAAGCACCAAAAGATAGTAGCAGTAACAAGGACGAAGAGTTTCAAAGCCCTTGGAGTTTCGTACTTTGACAAGATAGCTAACATACTTTATTTATATGAAATATCCATTATATCAACAAAATAGTATCTTTCGATGGAGTATGAAGTACTCTAGCTTTATTTCGTGGTCTGTGCTTCAAGTGCTCAGCAATACCTAACTTTGTTCTCCGAATTCATTAACTTGGGTAGTTAGTTTGAAGGTCAACCCCATGCAGAAATTCTCAGGAAGTCATACAGATGTTCAATGTTACATATATGTTTTCATTTGTATGCTCGCTATTTAGAAACTAACACAAGGGAAGTCACTAACTAAAAAAGCTATGGTTTAAGATGGTTGAAGACAGAATATTTTATTTATATGGCGTTTAAAATTGCCATAGGACTTCAGATCCTCATAATACTGCTCTGAGGAGGTTAGAGGGTTTCGTGTCTTCCTCCAGCACCTTCTGGCTGAGGGGGGGCAAGACACACAGGCTGTGCCCCACACCGCTGCTGCACAGTGGTGAATAGCACGGCTAGGATGGGGTAGTGATCATGCTTG
Organism: Ursus americanus; assembly: GCF_024610735.1. Classification (NCBI taxonomy): domain Eukaryota; kingdom Metazoa; phylum Chordata; class Mammalia; order Carnivora; family Ursidae; genus Ursus; species Ursus americanus. The sequence goes on along the minus strand of NC_142140.1, from coordinate 21,547,009 downwards.
AGCACTACCTGCGTTCTAGATCAGTGGTTCTCAAAGTCACGAAGCCTGGAGGGTCTCCAAGACCCTTGCAGTGGTTCTTCCAGGTCAAAACTGTTTTTTAATAATACTGAGAAGTTCTCCCTTTTTTCACGCTCATCTTGTGACTTTACAGAAGAGTTTTACGAAGGCTTCATGAGCGTTAAAATGTCATTCTTCTGATGGCCAGTGGAATGGACGCTCGTGTATAATGTCGTGTTTTAAAAATTGCTGCTTTAGTTCCTAATATGGTAAACACTGATGGCTATAATGCACATAAACACTCTAAACTTGAAGGGTTTAAAATGGTTCTAAGACCAAAAAAAAAAAAAAAAATTAGAGAACTGCTGTTTTCAGTTGCATTGCTAAGCCTGTCTGAAGTGCGATTTCATTTAATGCCGCAGTACCGCCACGATGCAGGCTCAGTTACCCTCCCTCTTGGGCACATGAAGAGAGGAAAGCCTGGGAAAGTTAATGACTTGTAAAGGGTCACATAAATAGTGAAGTTGCAAAGTCACAATTCGAACACAGGTTTTGAATTCTTAACTCTTCTGCTGACTGTGCTGTCAGGCACGCTGTCTGTCAGGGGAGCACCAGGAAATGCCTGGATTTTGACCGTAACTTGTCCTCAGAACCTGGGCCACCCTCGCCCCCCCGGGAATGTAGATAGGAAGATTATCCTCAAGGATGGTGTGAAGGAGAGACCACGTTCTAGTGGCTTATGGACTGAGTCCAGCCCACAGGTGTGTTTGACTTGTCTTAAGCAATGTGAAAAGTCAAACAGTAGGATGTCAGTTTTTTCATCTAGGAGACTAAACTTTAAGAAGTTTAGATCTTCAATTTCAAAACTGGGAGATCTAGACTGAGTTGGTATATGCATATGGCCACAATCTGTTGCAGCTTATGTCAGCTCTTTGTTTGAGATGAGATGTGTGTGCTCTAGTTTGCCACAGACCTCACTACCCCCTATTACCTAGAGCTCATGTTCCTCCTTTCTGTTACTTGTTTTCAGCGTTTGGATTGGAAACAGCTGGAGGTGTGCTCTGCCTCCAGCACGGTGTTTATAGCCAATCTGTACTCAACTTATTTGAAAACTAAAAAGACACTGGCAGTAAGGGACAAAATACATTCCACTCTTACTACCCCAGCCTGGATATAGTAAAGAGCTCACTGGCAATGCGGAATAGAGAGCAGGTTCCTTCCTTCTTTACTAAAGCATAAAATTCTAATTCATTAAAGAATAAGGATCCGCCAGTGAATTAACATTTATTTTTAAATGTGTAGCCCTTTCTTTTTTTAGTGTAATAGTGAAATAAGCACATTACACCCATTGCCCTCATTTTATGTTTATTTTAGTAATGTCTGTTGTCCTCATCATTATCGTGTCTGGACCGTTTCATTAACTTAAAATGTCTCTGTGAACCTCTGTGTGCATGTTAGATCAGTCATTTGAAGCAATTTGAGATTGCCAACATAAAGGACTTCACTTTCCTGGGCATTTGGACAGAATTACTGAATTTCAAATTTTTATGCTTAAAATATCTCCCCATCTCAGCAGTGAATATTAACCATTTATCCTAATTTTTAGATATATATTTGTTTGCCTTTTTCTTCTTTTGTCTCACCCCAAGTTTCATGAAGCTGGCAGTCAGGGCTGTTTGCTCACAATGTCTCTTCCATGTCTTGCATGGTGTTCAGCACATAATAATGGTAAATAATGGAACAAATAAATGAGTGAGGATATAAGTATATCAGCCGTGCATATGATAACTCTTCTTCTCTGCCCGTAAGAATTATAAGAAAAGATTTTTAGTAAATGTTTTCATGCTTCCCAACTTGGTTAAATAGGGGAGACATTTATTTCTTATTCTCCACGTAAATATACATCCAGTCCTGTGTGTGTATGTTTTTCTTGTTCTGTTTGGGATAGTTTCCCTTCTTCCTGATGTGAGGTCAGTAGGAAACTTATGTATCCATGTAGCTAAGAATAAGATGCACACTGAGACCAGGATACAGGATGGGGCCATTGAACTTGAAAGTGTAGCACAGAGAGCACATAGACAGTCTTCCTGCAGTTGGCAGTTACAGAGTTATGTGGCCATTAGAAAAGTCTCATGTGTAATAGTAGCTTTTAGGCAGTGTCTTCTCCAAAGGGGCATCGAGCTTTTAACCTATTGCTGAAAGAGAAATACCATTGTCTATTAATACTACTGGAACTAAAGATGAATAGTGAATTGGCCTTGATCTGACAGTGAGTTTGACTTTGATAGCTCATCACTTAAAAAGGTTCTTTTATATTTATGAAAAAAGCATGACGTCAAGCCAGGGGGGAGAATTGATACCAATATTGAAGACCAAACTCGTAGGGCTTCCAAAAAAAAAAAAAGCCTCTTGTGCGAATGGTGTTTTTTTTTTTTTTTAACATGCATAACTAATTAGCTTAGGTTATTATAAGCAGGGCTGCTGTGATAAAGTTTCCGGTGGTGTCTCGGGATACCTTGTTTATAGTGCCTTCTCTATGCCAGTCAGTCTTCGAATCGGAATTACAGAAAGTAGAGGGAGTGAATAGCCTACCGTTTCTCGTTGGATTGGGGCCACCTAAAACGTTGTTATGCTGGAAATGCTAGAATATAATCACTATCAGGTGAGCTTTATTCTTATTCATCTTTAGTGTCTGAAATGTAATGCAATAAGTTGAGTAATTCACCTTTTCATGTTATTGTACTCTTTCCAATAAGTGCAGGTCTACTAGTTTAATGCTGTTTACTGTTTGATACTTTAAGAAGTAATTCAATGTGGTTTTGAACAAAGTAAATATTAGTGGGGTATTTTTTCCCCTAGTGCCTGGCTGTGCTCTCTCCATCAGCTCCTGTTCAGAGCTCATAAGATTAAATTGTGTTATCCAGGAAAAAGTAACTTTAAATTGAGTATCATTGATTTAAAAAAAAAAAGCATTTTTAATTCTGTATTAGGGTTTATAAGAAAGGAGGAAAAAGATCCTGGTGGCTTCACAGTCATGCCTTGAAAAACACATACATGTAAGTGTGGGGCGTTTTGAAAGAAATTGCTTCCTGGAGAATTGTTTTTTACGTTGAGTTCAAGATCTTAATTAAAATGTTGAATAATCATGTCCAAATGAAAGTGGGAGGAATTAATCTACAACTAGTTGATTTAATCATCAGAATGTTTCTGTTTATTTTCTACAACCGTTTTACAGCTGGCTCTTAAGGAGGTTTGTTGTTGTTTTTAAACAGAAAACTGTTCTGTTTGCCAAGGGAAGTAAAATAAATTGTTATGCTCCTTTTTCTAGATTGTCATTCTGATCTCAGTAAACCCTTACAGTCGTGCTGGGGAAAGTTTGACCCTCCAGATGGTTGCAAATTTTAAATTATTGGACACGAGCAAAAAGGGCACAAGGTTTCAAAGAGATGTGCTGCTAATTAGCAGGGAAATAAAACAGGGCAAAGTATTACCCCAAATCCTAAGAGTTAGACTTTAAACTTCGGTAATATCAAAATCCATTAGCACAGTGCCTGGTACATAACAGGGGCTTAATAATTTATTCTGTTGGTGGACTGGCCAGTCTCATGTTTGTGCGTGAGAAAAGAGCCAACCGAAACTCACGAATAACGGCGCTGTCTTCTCTTCCCTCCGTGGCTATGTTCAGGTGCAGACCCACCTCGAAAACCCCACCAAGTACCACATACAGCAAGCCCAAAGGCAGCAGGTAAAGCAGTACCTTTCTACCACTTTAGCAAATAAACATGCCAACCAAGTCCTGAGCTTGCCATGTCCAAACCAGCCTGGCGATCATGTCATGCCACCAGTGCCGGGGAGCAGCGCACCCAACAGCCCCATGGCTATGCTCACACTTAACTCCAACTGTGAAAAAGAGGTAATTCATGTCTCCTCCCCTCTCCTGTCTTCTTACACTAAATGAATGTCTGTTGGATATTATTCCCACACTTGACTGTGGACTCTTTTATCTGTCTGCGGGGCCACGCGCGCCAGCCTTTGTCCCAGATTCTGCGGTGTGGCCGCTGCCCTCCGGCCTCTTCACGCCGTCACCGGGTTCTATTGGGTTGTGGCTCAGGACGGGACACCTGGCCGCTCCAGAGTGGGACGTGGAGGCGAGGACACTTTCTCTCCCACCCAGTTGCTGCTCCGTCAGCCGAGCGCTCTCTTCTCTTCAATGCCTTTCCATTTACAAAGCAGTAAAAATGCAGAGGAGGAGAAGGCAAGGTGGAGAAGGCAAAGCAAAAATAGAAAAGGTGTGGGACAGGCGGTTTAGAAGTTCCGCTTGTTGTGAATGTCTGGAATATTATTTTTATTTCTCCCTGAGTTGAAGAAAAAAAAAAGCACAGAATGTGCGTGGATGGATTTGAATAATGTAGCACATGAGAATTTAACAGAAAGGCAAAGGTTTTAATTGCTAGATAAATTCCGTTTTGTAATAAGATTGCCGCTGCCGTGAAATCTGCTTTTGTAAAGGCTGGATTGGAGACGAGATCCAAACACACCTCAAGCTAATTGTTGCATCAAAATTGGAAGCATAAAAATGCCTGAGGGGAGAGTTGTGATTTAACGCCTGTATTTCCAAATTACGAGATGATAAGCCTCGTTTTAATGGAGTTTTAGTGTACTCTGAAATGTCCATGTGATTTCAGAGGTGACTCTTCTGAAGTTGCTGAATTTTAATTTCTAGGGGGACTAAGTCTTTTCCCCTGTGCCCAAACCAACTGTCTTATTTCTCTCTGTCCGTATTTGTCCTCTGTCAAGCTGACTCGATGGAAGTTCTTTCCGCACTATTTTATTTCTCGGTCAGATCCACTTTGTTTGAAAGCTTATTAGTCCATCTTGTTGCTGCACCATCAGCCTCGTGTGAACATGTCATTGAAAAGTCATTTGCAAATCCAAGTCATGGGCTGATTTTGCTTGTGTTTTTGCAGGGATTTTATAAGTTTGAAGAGCAAAACAGGGCGGAAAGCGAATGCCCAACTATGAACACGCATTCACGAGCGTCGTGCATGCAGGTACTGAATGACTCGGCAGCCCAAGGATGTGACACTGTGTAACGAGAATCTATATTTGTGGCTCATCACACCTTCCTGATGACTTAAGGGTTTTTTTCCCCTCATTGATTTTTTTTTTTTTTTAAATAGAGAAAGCTATGAACAGGGCCATTTTCTTCATAGTGTCTCATGATTAAATAACTCTGGGAAATTAAACTTAAAATGCACATTCCCTAAGTTGCTTCAAGTCATTAAAAAGTGCTTGAAATACGTAAATTTTGATACGTAAAATATAATATGCTGTACTTTACTTAGATGCCATCATCAACGTGTTACACACATTTGTAGGGTAGCAACTGCAACAGGCTATTAGTAAAACCACGCTATGCATGTGATTGTGTGTGTGTGTGACAGAGATCTATATATTGTTTTATAAAATGGAATCTCATGAAACACGCAATGGAAGCTTTATTAATTTAATAATACTTCATGTATTTTTCCCAAGTGATCAGAGATTCTTCTAGAACATCCTATTTAATAGATATATAAATAATGTTACATTTATTAACATATTTATATATTTTAAAATGTGTGTATAGATATAAAAGAGAAGAAGAACCATTGAAATTTTTTTTTTTTTTTTTGCTTTTCTATATTTCCTGTTATTAACTTGCTTTTGTGGTTCTTTTTTTATCAGAAAAAGAAATTATTTAAAAAAAACTATCACACCAAGCCCACTAATTTTATTTCCCTAAAAGAATTTACAATGAAGGGTTGATCATAAGTCCTCTGGCCCATTTGCCTATTCAGCTCAATTAGAAAATCATCTCTTGAAAGCAAACAAACAAAAGTGGTGTATCCAGAAATGAAACTAGTAAACTGCTGGCAGTTATTCAGAACTGACCTGCAATTCTTCTTCTTCGGGGGTCACTTAATAACCCTCATTTTTTTTTGAATGTTTACTATATCCATGGCACTGTGAGCATTTTATATGGTTTATCCTGAAATCTCACAAGAATCCAATAAGGCAGTGTGTATTATTAGCCCCATTTTCCTGATTGGCCTTTTGAAGCTCTTAAATATTGAAGGCTTTGCCCCTAATACAGAAAGTAGGAGAATGAGGATTCCAAGCCCTGTGGCACTGGAGCCTGTCCCCTTTCATTGGAAATGGTAAAAAGACGTAAAGGAGCATTCCTCTGAGTGTTGAGATTTCATTGTGTACTTGTGAAGCACTATTTATTTCCAAGCATGTGTGCATGTTCACACACACACACACACACACACACACACCCCAACCAGCTCAAATACATCAGGTGTTTACAAAGAAATGTTTTCACAGCCTTGTCTTTGCAACTGCTGCAATGCACATGTAATCACCGTTGTTTATTATCATAACTGATGTTTTGGTACTTCAGGAATAAAATTGATCTAGTGGGAACGTCAGCTCCATGACTGTAATGATAACGTCGTCCTGGTGTACTCCCCCGGGAGTACCGAGCACACTGGCAGCTGTACAAGGAGAAACTTATTTCACTAGTCATTGAAGGATCCGTGCAGGGTTAGCCAGCAGCCTGAGAGCCCCAGTGCCCCACACGTCCCTAGGAGAGCAAAGGTCTGAGTTACCAGCTGGGTCGTCTTACTGTAAGGAGGGTCTACAAAGGCCAGGGGGTATGGTCTTGAGAGGGAAAAAAAAGAAATGGCAGCCATCCTCCATCTTGCCTGTTTGGGGAGGCAGTTGAGCATAGCCCTGGAGAGCATGGGTTCAGGTTGTGCCTCTAAACCTCTTCCGTGTATGACTTTGGGCAAGTTGCTTCTCATTTACTTCACCTGGCAAACAGATATACTGATAGTACCTACCCTGACAGGGCTATTCTGAGGGGGGAAATAATTTAACCCATCAAAAGCCCTGAACCCGGTGCCTGGCACCTAGTAATCCCTCACTAAATTCTGGTTGCACATGTCGTCCCTGTCACCTGTTAGTGTCCATGACCTTCCGTGATGTTCATACTTGGGAGGAAGAGGGCAATAATTTTGTAGCATCTATCTGAAGCGCATTAGTGCTTAGGGTGAGAAAAGACCACGGATCTCTTTTTGGGTGGCTTTGCACAGTTTCTGCTTATGTTTGTCTCTCTTACGTTGCCCTTTTTCCTACAGATGGATGATGTAATCGATGACATCATTAGCCTAGAATCAAGTTATAATGAAGAAATCCTGGGATTGATGGATCCTGCTTTGCAAATGGCAAATACGGTATTGAAGGCTTTTTTTTTTTTTTAAATCTAGAGATATTTCCAGTGTTCTCTCCCTTTTCCCGAACTTTTAGTTTATTTCTGCAAGTGATCGATTGAGAAATTTATTAGTAATAAAACAGAGAGTTATTTCAGGATCACAAAGAAGTGACTTTGACATCAGAAATTAAGAATTTCTCATGGGTTTATCGGTAACCCCATGATAAAGCTCTGCGTTCCCCGGAGTCCAAGTCCACTTTCAGTAGGACATTAGGCCTTCCAATTCCCCCTGACATCTAATGCCCAACTTAGTACACTGCCACCAAGGGGAATACTGTGGATTGTACTATTCACAGTAGCATTCTAGTTGGCCTGAAAAATGAATGCAGTTTTTAAGGGCAGTACCTTCCTCTTCACAGGTAATAGAGTGACTGACATTCGAGGTGCCTTTCTTCAATAGCCAAATTTATTCTGATTTTGGTTAATAAATTAGTGGTTTATTAAATTTACTTCTCTCTGTAATTTGGAGCCTTGCCCCTACTTTTTTTTTTTTTTCACTCCTTACAATGGTGTCTTATGTTTCCATTTTGCTAAAGTCTTATTGTAGATCTTATTTAGTCCTTCTAACAATTCTGTGAATCTAGTCCTTGCAATAATTCTCTGGGTCAAGTTGGGGTGGTATCATTGCCCTCATTTTTAGGATTAAGAAAGGTTAGCTGGTCTTAACACGGGATTACATAGCTTCGATGTGTCAGAGTCAGGACTTCTCAGTAGGCTTTGAATACCTTGTCTGATCTTTTTCTGTTTTCTATGAGAGCAATGCCATGAGACTGTCATATTCTTTAATAACCTGTGTTTAAAAGACTAACTCCCATAGGGGAAAAGGTGTGAAGGGGAGTTGTTCTTTAATGATATAGAGTTTGATATTTGCAATATGAAAAAATTCTAGAGGTGTGTTTCACAACAGTGTGCATAGACTTAACACTACTAAACTGTGCACTTCAAAATGATTAAGACGCTAAATTTTATGTCATATGTATCTTTACCACAAGAGAAAATTTTTTTAAAGAATAAATTCATATAATAAATTCCCTCAGCCAGGGAACATGATAGCCCTTACTTACTTACACCAAAATTCTTAGTGAACTAAGTTTTATAGGTCGCATTTTCTTTTTTCCATCTTGGTCCTGTTCTTTCAGTTCATTTATCTGGAGTCCTGAGGGGTGAGGACTTCCCTGGCCACCCCAAAGTCTTTTCTGGGATCTTTAATTTCTGTCAACTTCCTACCCATGTAAATTCACTCCCTGATTCTGAAAGAACTAGGTGTTCTGCAGTCTTGACAGATGTCTCCGTGTCAGACTCTCCCCACCCTTTTGGAGCCCTTGGTTGCTTCTGTAGAACCCTTCTGTGTCCAACTTTGTCCCTCTTGTGAGGCAGACTATACTTGTCAGCGGTCAGAATCCTAGGATCAATGTGAGCAGGACACTTGGGAGACCTTGCACTATGGAATTGATAAATGTACCCAGAGACATGGGTATATTTACAACATTTTCAGTGCCCTAGCAGCAATTATTAGCAATGGCCCAGTCATCCCCGAGGAACTTTGCTTGATGAGGGGGTGGTCATTTTGTCAGTGGTGTCGGGTGGTATCTAGTCATACTAGGAGGACTCTAAAGTTATTATGATTTTTTACAAATCATTTCTAAAATTTTCTCTAATGGTGAGGACCTTGAAGTCATCTGAACCAATCTGGTACTCAGTGCTTTAGCCTCCTCTTGCATATCTTCTGTATCCCTCCCCCCATACACAGAAAAACTAGGCATCCATCTTCTGGAAGGCCTTTAATGAAGGACATGCACTAATTCACAAGAGAGGCTGGAAAGCACCGAGGTTAGGAGTTGGAGATTTGTGATCGTATCTAGGTTCATATCCAAAGTCTGCCATTTCCCGTGACCCAGCATGTTACTTAGCTTCTTGAAGTTCTACATTTCTCCATCTCTAAAATTGGACTGATAATTGTACCTACCTCCCATGGTCATCTCATAAAGCATATGTAGTATTTAGCATTGGAAACATAAGTTGTACTCAACAATACCTATATTAAGTATAATTTCTTACAATAACAAATAATTTTGATAGTGTTTTATTCCGGTGATATTCCTTGAACATCCGTAATGTGTCCCAACTCTACTTCAAAATAACATCATACTTAATAATCCAGATATTACTCACAGTGTGTCTCTCTATGAATTCCAGACATGGGTCTAGTTCGCCCTCATGGAGAACTTGTCCTCATGACAACCCTTCTGAAGACAGTTCTCAAGACCCCCAATTGCTTCTCTCCCTTAGACTGAACACCCCTGTCTCCTCAGTCATTCTGCATTAGAATAGAAATCTTACCCCTTCGTTAGCTGACTACTTCTAAGCTAACTTTAAGATTGAATTAGTGTTTATTAAATACCTAATATGTCACCAGCCCTGGGCGAGGTGCTGTGGGTAAAAATGAGTACAGTAGGTTTCCTGTTTTCATGGGGCTCACCAGTCTGGGAAGGGGACACCCTGTCAGACGTTGAATGGAGGAGGATAATTCAGGGGCAGAGGGGCCATCTTAGGGGAGTTCCTGGATAGGAAAGATCCCCTGGGCAGAGTTGAATTAATTGCCAGCCAGGGGAGGAATAACTTGTAGCCACCCTCAGCTGTCACTGACTGTCTAGGTATTCATTACTTCTCTATATTTCCACCCTGAAAAAGTCTGAATGTAGCCCCTTTGGAGCCAGCCCATGACAAAACTGTTTCAGCAGTTTGCTGTGAGAGGAGACACCGTATAAAATAGAGGTTAGGTCCACAGACTGTGAGCCAGATAGCTGAATTCAGTGCCTACTCTTGAGTGAGCTATTTGACCTCTCTGCCTCTCTCTTTGTCTGAAAAATGGGAATAATAATAGCATCTAAAACAATAGAATCCGAATGAAAATTTTAAGAGTTAATCTACAAAAAGCGTTTAGAAGAATCTTGGTTCTGATACGTTCTTACTAAATGTTAGTTACTAGCTCTTATTCTTAGTTAATTTTGAGTTTGGGTTGTCAAAATAAATAATAAAGCTATCAACGACTCACTAACATTTTAACCCCCCCAATAGGGTTTAAACTTAATGTTCTTCGTGTTAGGCATTTTTTCCCTTTTATTTGATTCTTTGATATGCTTTATTTCAAGTTAACTTCTTAAAAAAAATGAAGTGGAGGGAGCACTTAGAGAGGAAACTATCCTAAGGGAACTGGAGTCTAGAAATAACTATTCTGAGAGCACAAGGGCCCTCTTGTACCATTACAAACAAAGAATAAAAGTCCCAGTTTACTTGTGCTAACAGTGCTCAATTGATATGCAGAGAAGGGGAACATCCAGAAAGAAAAAAATAATAACATTTTACAATGATCATTTACTTGGAAAAATATTCATTTTGGTGGAGGAGAACATTGAAGAACTCAATTCAGACCAAGTTTGGGGCACAGACCCACATGTGTCTACCTTCTCTTTCTTTGTCCCCATCAGACCGTGGCTTCTGTCCATTGTACAGCTTGTATGCGGGAGGTGAAATCTTGTCCATCAGGTGAATGCGCCGGATAAAAACCCAGCAAAGACACAGCATAGCCACGTTAGCAGAACATGCCTCTTCCTCTTCCTTAGCTCCAAAGATCTTATTTTGACCCAGTTATAATGTTTATGGGTTAGTTTTTCTAACCCAGCAGGGGAACCACAGAATCCTTTCTTAAATATGCATGGCTGATTGTTAATTAGCCGTGTTTCACCAACCTTCCTTTTAGTAGCTTCAACAAATGACAGCCATTAATAACAAAGAACGTGTAAGGCACCATTTCGGGGCAGTGTCTCGCTTTCAGCATGACTAATATTTGGGATGGATAATTGTTTGTTGGGGGGCCGTCCCGCCCATTGTAGGGTGTTTAGCAGCATCCCTGGCCTCTACCCACTAGATGTCAGCGGTATCCTCTCCCCCAGTTGTGACATCCAAAAAATGGCTCTAGACATTGACAAATGCCCTCCACTGACAATGGAGAAGCCGGATTTGAACACTGGGCGGTTAGTCCAGCCCTGTAGTTCCCTTGATTCCTGTGTTTAGATTTGCACTGTAGTCTGGTAAAATTGGTGCATTGGTTGACAGGATACTTAGCAATTAACATGGCACATGGCGTAGTCGGTCCAAGTGGAAATGAACTTGACTGTTGAAAACAGACTGGGAATACAGTACTTTGTAGAAAATTACATTACTCAACATGGCAGTATTGATCACTTAAATACCGTGTTTCACCCACTCGACCTCTAGTTGGTAGAAAAGCCTGTGAGAGGGGTGATAGGATTGCCACTTTCGAAAGGGGGCACCATGCCTCAGAGAGGTTAGTATCACACAGCAGGTCAGTAACACAGGCAGGTTTTAACCTAGTTCTCGGACTCCTAAGCCAGCCTGCACTATTAATTTGCAAATTTGACTATCCGTACTTGGCTAGTGAGCAGCTAGGTTTTTATTTGCTTAGAATCAGTTGGAGATTAATTGAAAATTGCAGTTTCGAATTGGTTTATCGGCAGCTGACACTGCCCCCAAAATACTGCTATTAACATAGTGTATGTACCCCCTGCCACAAAGCTCTGTTCAGACGGAGTGAGAGCCATGGCTCTTCTTTGTAAAATCAATTAAGACAGCATAGATAAAGTGCCTGGCCCAGAGTAGGAGCCCACAAAAATACTGTTCCCCAGCAAAATATTCCGGGAGATTCTATACTGCCGACTCCTAATCGGCAAGTATTGGAAAAGCAGCCGAAGCAGGAAATCTTCTAGAGAAGTAGGAGGAGGGTTATAAGCCGCTTTTTGGACTGGAAGTAATGATGTCTGACCTCAATGAAGGATCCGATAAGGTATCTTGTTATAGGGATTTTAATTCATCTCCCTTCTTGGCGGGTACGGCTGTCAGTCCTTGTCACTCACAGCAGTCTGGTCTGCCCAGCGCATTCGTGTCTGGGTGTCCCCAGGCTTGTGCTCTTCTGCCCCAACCCCGTCCTGAATGTCTCTCATCGTCTTTCTACCTCTCTTCCCTTCTGTGTACATGTGTCTCTCTTTTTTGTTTCCACCCCTCCCGTTGTGTTTTGTCTGTGTCTCATTCCCAGCTTTTGTTTCTTTTGCCCTCTGTCTCTCTCTGTCTCCCTCCCTCCCTCCCTCCATATGATTCTGCATTTACTAAGTATACGTGCACATAGTTTCCTTTAGAATGTGTTTAGAAAACATGTTCATGTCCCAGAGAAGCTTATAATTAGTTATCGGTCCGTTCAGTGTAAATCCATTGAGGACTTAGAGGTTTTTTGTTTTTTTTTTTTTTTGAGCTTACTGTATGGATCTCTTGCCTATTAATTTTCCCTAACAAATCATCACAATAACACAATTGCGTTGTTTTGCTTACAGTTTGCATTTGAAAAGATGGTAGATATGATTCATATGTCTAGAGGCATGGAAATATTTTTTTAGCTTGTTGCATTGAATCTTGAAGCCACATTCTTGGTTTATTAATTCTCAGTAGTTCCTTCAAAATCTGAAACTCCAGAAAGATAGGAGGATAAATCTTTGGAATCCAGAGGGGTTACAAGATGTCCTAGCAGCTTTATGAGTTTTGATGCCCTGACTCTCTACAGGGCTGTATTGAGACATTTGCATACCTTTCACTTTGCCGCCTTAAGTTGGACAAAAGTAGAATGAGCACTGAGCCAGACTGACCCCGGAAGGTGACCTATTTCAAATAAGACCATTTAGTAAAATGACAGCTAAGAATCACAGTCACTGATTTATCAGGTTTTTAGCTGTGTGTTAGTGGCCATTGGAGAAAATGAAAGGTGAGATGTGCAGTATAATCTCTACTCGAAAGCTCGTGGTCACTGAACAACTTGAATGCCATCTCCAGTACTTTTCTCAGATGGAGAGTGAAACTTAAGAGTGTAGAATCAAGGATGGGGTGGGCTAAATGCTCTAAGTCTTCCTCGGTAATAATAGTAATAATAGTTATAATAGTTACAGGACTCGTTTGAATGAAGCTGGGAATAGGGGGCTTCTGCACTACAATAGTGGGGTCACTGAACTGCGCCCCCGTAGTTACTATTCAGAACTTTATTTCAGAGGGTGGGAACCTCTTAACGTCTATAAACGTGGGTGCATTGAGCTCCTTCAGTGGACGAGGGACAGGGAAATGCATATACAACAAAAGGAAATCAGCATCGGGGGCAGAAAGAAGTTCACTACTTCAAAATATTCAGTGCAGAACTGGAGAGAAAACACTCTTAAGCTAGCTTGAGAGAGCTAAATATTTCTTTACTTTTTTTTTTTTTTTTTTAGTGTAAATTTTTGTTCTTTTATTAAAGTCAGTGGGCTCCCTCTTGTGGCTCTGTGAAAGATTTCAGTTTCAAGGAAGAGCTTTTCTTTAGCAATAAGGAAACCATTTCTTTTCCAGTAGAAAACACCTTTCTTTGCTTTTCCTTATAAAATAAAGAGAGATAAAAAGGGAGAAGGGAAGAGAGGGAAGGAAAAGTGACTGTGATGGCAAACCTGATCTGGTGAAAACGTCATGCCGCATAGAACCCCATTTTACAGCAATAGCAGCATTTCCTAAACATCGACCATACGCTACTGGGTGTGCTGGCTGGTGAAGTTTGCCACGTTAGCCACTGTCTGCATGCTCAAAATACAGCTAGAAGCTGGTTATAGAGCCATCTTATGGGGTGAGATTCTGCGTCCTTTCTTCTTTCAAAGGGAACGAGCTAAGGTCACCATTTCTGTAAGTGAGTGGAAAGGTAAATATGTCATGCTTTCCTGTTTTAAAAAATGATTTTTTTTTTTTTTTTACATAAACCATTTCTTTTAAATAAAGTCCCGACTAGATCTGGGTTCTAGCTGAATAACCTAGGAATTGTTCAGCAGTTCATTTCTGTCACTGTTTCTCTTTCTAGTTACCTGTCTCTGGAAATCTGATTGACCTTTATGGCAACCAAGGCCTGCCGCCCCCAGGCCTCACCATCAGCAACTCCTGTCCGGCCAACCTTCCCAACATAAAAAGGGAGCTCACAGGTAAATACTGGCAACTGTGCCTCCTCCTGGGGATTTTCTGTTAATTTTCTGGCAAGCAAAGTTATCAAAATTATAACCTCCGGACTCTTCCCAGTTTGTAGACATACTTCTTTTCGGTCTGTGCAGTGGTGAAATCATTGAGGAGTATTTTAAGGTGGAGGATTTATACTTGAAAATCCTGTTTTCCAGTATTTCTTGAGGTCCTGGGAGTTGGGGCTGCTGTCACTCCAAGGCCCCATTATTATGCCATAGACACCCATCGTTGTGGCTTTGGCTGCTGTCCCCTTTGGGGTGGGGGCAGCAGGCAACACTTTTAATTATAAAATGTCTCCACCCAGTCTGGTGTTTGTGTTACTTGCCAAGCCCCTAGAGGCATTCCAGTTTGAGAACCCGGGTCTGAATTGTTCTTTGACACACATTCAAGCCCTCTTTGTCACGATAGGGTAAGAATGAATTTCTTACATCTTACAGATGCCTCCTGTTATTTTTGCTACATCATGTGCAAAAGATTTATTACACAGAGTAAAAAAAATAGATTATAAGATGGAGCAATGTGTATTGTTTGTTCCTGAGGCAAGTGTGAAATTATCTATTTTGCCATTTTGTTGAACGCTTTAGGGAAGGCATTTGGCCATTACAACATGACGAAACTACATTAGAACTGGCATTCTACCATGCTGAGTTTTATGGCCCTCACCTCATCCCCCTTTTTAATGTTTGGTCCTTGCATCTTGCAGGATTAGGTGAACAGTCTGAGAATATGAAATATACATTTGGTGCAAAAAATTCCTGTTTGTTCAAGGGTGTCTTTTTAAAAAAATACTTCAGAAGATTGTGGCAGGAGAAAGACAGTTTAAAAAAAAACATTGTTTGGGGTTAAAAGAGGTAATAAATTAATTACCATGTAAAACCCATTGAAAGTCAACAAAAAGCGGGCACCCTCCCGGGAAGGAAAAGTATCATGAAGTCTTAGAAAATAATGCTATACGAGGGCAATACTAAATAATGATAAAATGTGGTTAGCATGGTGTGAACAGAATTCTTACAACTTACGTGCAAAGTAGACTCTTTTTTTAGATTAAAAAAAGTTTATTTATTTGAGAGAGAGAGAGCATGAGTGGAGAGAGGGGCAGGAGTGAAGGAAGAGGGAAATGGAGAGACTCCCAAGCAGAGTCCGAGCTGAGCACAGAGCCGGATGTGGGGCTCAGTCTGACGGCCCTGAGGTCATGACCTGAGCTGGAACCAGGAGTCGGAGTCCGAAGCTTAACTGACTGAGCCCCCCAGTGCCCCCAAAGTAGACTTTTGATTTATGTATATGATTGTTTCTTCAAAAACAGAACAACAGAGGCAGGGGGTGGGAATGAGAGAAATGGGTAAGGGAGTATAAACTAATTTATTAAAAAAAACCAAAGCAGATATAATGAACTATACACGTCTAGAATCACCTTGTATCCTAGAAGATGCCTAGTCCATTCAGGAAAAGGGTAAAATGCCAGGAAAAGGAGACAATGGACAGGAATTAGGGTTCTGAACACTACTAGCTTGAGAGGCAGCATGAGGTAGCCAAAAGAGAATTGGCTTAGGAGTCAGATGTGACCTAAGGGGAAAAATTATCTTTCCCACCTGTGTTGGGATCCGTCAGGAAGCAGAGGCACAGTGATTTCAACAGGGGAGGTTTAAGATAAAGAATTGTTAACCAGGTACAGGCACTTAACTACTAAGAGAGGATGAATACTGTAGAATACCCTGAGGCTGCAGGGGGTTATCTAAGCTTGGAAAAGAGCCCTCCCCGCCAAAGCCAAGTCTGCCCCCTTGGAGAGGATGTGGGTGAAGCTACCAGGTGGCAGAATAAGTTCACAGGGTTGCCTTGACCAAAGCTGGTCCACAGTTGGTGGGTTGAGGTTGACGGGCAGAAAACCATGGTTGTGGGGATGGCAAACTGAAAGAAAAAAAAAAAAAAGAAAAGAAAAAAAATGAAGATCTTGAAGGGGAGGGTGTATAAATAAAAGCTGTCTGTAATGCACGTGTGAGAAAAAAAAGTAGAAAATGATTTGGATTGATCTTCCCAATTAAAATAATTCAGCTTCTGAATTATTTATATGTATGTATATAGTATATATAATACAGAAATAATAAATATGTATACATATATAAGCTTCAGTGGCTTTGAGTTATGCTAAAAAGATTTTTAATTTTGGTTAAAACTCTGAATGATGGTAGTGTAATGTTTCAGATACCACTTGTGAAAAGAAAGTGACAGAGGTCCCAGAGTGGCCAGATTAATCAAACTGTCTTTTTCCTGTTTTGTTTTGCCTTTTGTAAGGTGCAAAGTCATCCCCCCACAGAGATCTCGCAAGAGCTGCGATGCAAATATATCTTTTCAGATGGAGTTGCCACCAAAGGCCTCTCTGTACCCTATTCCTATTTTTGTTTTTATGAACTCAGGCTAGTAGGATCTGAGTTCCTCAGGGTCATCATTTCATTCTAGCAAGTTCTGTTGGAACCTAGCTCCAAGTTCCAAAAAAAAAAAAAAAAAGAGTCCATTTCCACCAGTCAGAGATCTGACATGATAGCTACTCTCCCCAGTTTTCATGTCAGTGTGTTACAAAGGCATCAAAGAAAGAACGAAAAGTTCTGTTGCCTGAAAAGAAAATTTGACTCCTGGGGCATCTGGGTGGCTCGGTTGGTTAAGTGTCCAACTCCTGGTTTTCAGCTCAGGTCGTGATCTCAGGGTCCTGGGATCAAGCCCCAAGTAGGGCTCTGCCCACTGCAGGGAGTCTGCTTGAGATCTCTCTCTCTCCCTCTGCCCTTCCCGCTCATGCTCTCTCTTTCTGAAATAAATAAATCTTGGGGAAAAAAAAAAAAAAGAAAATTCAACTCCTGATAATAGAGTATCAACAGCAAATTTCCATAGATTTCTAGTTATTTTTCTTCTTGTATGTTTGTAGTGTGTCAGACACCTTTGTTACTGGTCTTTTACCATTTTGTAGAAGCCAGGACTTTGCATTTATTTGATATATATTGCTTTTGAAAAATACAAGCTTTTGAAGAATCATGATTTTAAAAACCCTATTTTTTTTAATTAGGAGAGTCTGGTCAGATAAGGTTGCATATATATCTAGGACATGAGATGTTTTGTAGTTACGTCATTGTGTGCCTTAAACAGTTCCCGTTTCTAATTACTTCATTCACGTGCACAGCGTGTATTTTTCCCACAGAATCTGAAGCGAGAGCATTGGCTAAAGAGAGGCAAAAAAAGGACAATCACAACTTGAGTAAGTTGGATTTATGTTCACGATGTTCGATAGTGGAGTGGATGTTCCCCCTTATATCAAAGTTGTTTGAAATCTTGTGGGAGGAAATTGATATGCCTAGCTGTTAAAGGTACATTTATGGAAGAAAAAATGTTTTTCAGAGAAAGTAAGGTTTTTCCCGTATTTTATCTATGATGAAATTAAAATTTTTCCCAGTATTCTGAAGAGTATTTGCTTATTTATAGTAATAGTTTTGTGTGCGTGTGTGTGTGTGTTTGGTGAGAGGGAGACTTGATCCCCAACTACCCAATTATAAGTGTTGCTCACACTGGAACTTATTAACAAAAGGGGATTACGGGATCACCTTCTCCAGTGAGATTTGAAAGAAAAAAAAGAAAGAAACAGAGGGGAGTCCGTGGATGCGGTAGTCTCCCAAATTTCTGACTTGAACTGTGACTTAAGAAAATATCTTCCAACATTTAAAATTATTTTTTATGTCTTTAATTTACTCTTAATCAAATCTTTAAGCTTTTGCCTAGGAGAACTTAAGAGTTTTGTTTCATAAACAAAAGTAAAAGAGCCTGCACAGTTCAAAAAAAAAAAAAAAAAGAAAGATTGGGTTTGGCAGTATGAAGTCATTGGCGTATGTGTGAGTTTTTCACCTCCCGGCCTCCTGTCCTCTTCTTCACAAATTGAGTTTTAAGAATGTAAGTTACATATAAATACTCTGTCCTCATCAAAATGGTGAAATGAGACCAGAATTTAAAGTGATAGAATAAAGCTCGAGCTCTCCTCTGATCCCTGGGAATCATCATCATAATTGTTGTTGTTGTTGTTGTTTTCAGTTTGCTGTTGGTTTTCCCAGCCTCGGCCCCTGTAGCCCATGTATTTAAGAATACACACACACGCACACAGAGAAGAAATAGTGGTTTTTTGTGTGTCTGCTGTAACTCAAACAGTGTCATGTTATCCATATTTGTTGCTGTTTACTTTCTTACTAAGCATCCTGTCCCAAAGAACTTTTGCTGGTATTAGTCGAGATCTGTCTGGTTTTTAACGACGGTTGCATACCGCGCCATAGCATGACTGTGTGAAAGTCAGTAATCCTGCCACTACAAAGTGTGGATGTTGCTTCCAGTTTTTCCCAGTTACAAACCACGCCGTAGTGAGCATTCGCACACACTCCTCTTTGTGTACAGGGGAGTTTGTTTCTCCAGGTTCGGTACTGAGAAATGGAGTGGCTGGGTCCCAGAGGGGGCTGAGTTCTTTCCTTTAATAGATTCTGCCCTTCCCAGTTCCTGTTTCAGGTATGAGAAGCGTTGCTCCTTTCTACCAAAAGATTTGTACTAATATGTCTAAGGTCTCCTCCAGCTTCTGAAGAATTATACTCGAAGATACTTCTTCTTTTCAAATAACTTAGAATTAAGATAATTAAGCATTATCCAAAACTTCACCTAACTGAAATGTGGAAAACTAAGTTGGATCTTGTCAAAAACAATGCCTTCACTTCGGCACTGGAACTTTCAAGTTTAGGATTGTCAGTAAAGTCTAAACATGATCAGGTCTCACTCTGAGAGCTATAAAAACATACTAAAATCTCATCTAACCATTAGAAATGAATACTCAACGTTAGGTTGTCCATTGGCATAGCTCTTCCTCTCCTGGAAGCTTACCTTCTAAAAGTAGTTGCCATAACATGCACAATAAAACATTCATGTATTTACTCCTAAGTATTTATCGAGCCCCCATTTTGTAACGAGGCATTTCCCTATGAAAGTGAACCAGACAGACAGGCTTCCCACTCTTATGAGCTTCCATTTGAGTCAAGGGCAGACGGAATAGATGAGCAAAAAAACAGTAAGGTGGTGTTTTCAGTAGAGAGCGAGAACTACAACAGGACTAAAAGGTGTCTGTGGGCACTGGCTAAAATGCCATTGACATTTTGAGTTACACCGTTGACAGCGAGGGAGGAATTGGAAATAGGCTAAATAGTCATCAGTAGAGCATTTGTAAGTAAATTCTGGGATATCTACATACGGGATACTCAGCGGCTCAGGAAGAATGGAGTTGGTCTGTTTCACCTGATTTACATGGATGTCCACAATATATTACTGAGTGAGAAGAGCAAGTGGCGGAATAATATGTACAGCATCTCATTCTGTAAAAAGATCACAGTGGATAGAGATGTGTGCGCGTGCGTGTGTGTGTGTGTGTGTGTGTGCTGGGAGAGGATTTAGGAGTTTACCTTTATCATTGACAATTTCTTCAGGCAAATAGGTGTTGTATGATGTAAAGAGTTGGCTTTTTCTTTTTCCTTTATGCACTTTTATATGCTTTGCAGTATTTCACAAGTTATAATGAAAAATAACTGGGGAGGGAAGGCACCGCATTAAATAAAGGGTACTATATCTCAGTGTTGCACGATGTCAACAATGTACCGATAAGTGAGAAAAGATAGATGCAGAATCCTTTGTACTGTAATCCTACTTTAAATGTATCATTCTTTGTTTAATACTTAGTTCCTGAGGGCCTACTGGGTGCCAGGTTCATATGGGCACTTGGAATGCATTAATGAATAAATATTCATTGTGCAGGCAACGGGACAGAGTGTCAGGATGAACATGGGAGGAGGTGGTGGTTCAGTTTTAAATAGGGTGGCCAGAGAAGGCTCATAGGTAAATTTGAGTCACTACCTGAGGTTGGGGCAGACAGAGCCATTCAGATAGCTGAGGGGAGAGTGTTCCAGGCAGGGTGAAGAACAGTATGAAGTCCTAAAGTGGGGGGTCCTAAAGTGGTTGAGGAATTACAAGCAGCCCATGGGGCTGAAGGGAGGTGGGACACGGGTGAGTCATGACAGAAGATGCGGTCAGAGAAGGAGAGGAGAACATGAGGTCAGAGGCATGGGAACCCACCAGATCCTTGTAGGACTTGGCTTTTGTCTAGGTGAGGTGGGAAATGATTGGCAGGTTTTCAGCATGGGGTTGGATGTTCTGACTTCGGTTTTGACAGGATCCCTCTGGCCGTTGTGGTCTAAGTAGACCAACGTGGGAAGCAGTGGGCGTGGGTGGCACAGAGACACTGCAGTCATCCAGGCGAGAGAGGAGGGTGGCTTCTCTCAGGTAGCAGTGGAGGTTGGAAGTGCACAGATTCTAGAAATATTTTGAAGGTAGAGCCAACAGACTTTGATGATGGATCAGTTGTGGGATGTGAGAGGAACGGAGGTGCAGAATTGATTCCAAGGTTCTGGCGGAAGCAACTGGAAGAATGGAGTTGCATTAAATGAGGTGGAAAAGGGGCGCCTGGGTGGCACAGCGGTTAAGCGTCTGCCTTCGGCTCAGGGCGTGATCCCGGTGATCTGGGATCGAGCCCCACATCAGGCTCTTCTGCTATGAGCCTGCTTCTTCCTCTCCCACTCCTCCTGCTCGTGTTCCCTCTCTCGCTGGCTGTCTCTATCTCTGTCAAATAAATAAATAAAATCTTTAAAAAAAAAAAAATGAGGTGGAAAAGCCTGTGGGTAGAGTTATTTGAGCATGGAAGACCAGGAGCTTGTGTGTGGAGTATTGGGGCTGCTCATTAGACCTCCCTGTGGAGACATCTAATAGACATATGAGTCTGGGGTTCCAAGGACATGTCTGAGCTGGAAATACAACTAGGGAGGTCATCAGTGTCTATGTGGCATTGACAACCATGAGACTAAATGAGGTCACCACTAAGCGAATGTGAGATCAGGAAGAGTCCCAAGAACTGTGCCCTGGGTACGCAGCATGTATGCGGAATAAAAAATCACCCCAAAGACTGTGTGAGTAACTGAACAGTGGTCAGATCTGGATCGTAGGGGACTTTTACTTCACCTTATGTATTTCCGTGCTGTTTGAGTCTTTATGATTATTACATGCTTGGACAAGTAAGAAAGCATATCATGTTTCAGAGTTTTAGAGGAGCTTAGCTAGATGATCGGGGATCCAGAAATTCCTTCTTTAGAACCATTGAGTATCACTGTTTCTATTTTATAAAAGCTTAACAATAAGGCAGTATTTTAAATAACTGATTGAATCATAGAAGTGATGGCACAGCTAAGGAAAAAAAAAACAATATGTCTTGGGAAGGTAACACAATATTATTTACCAAGGTGTATGGAGTATTAGTAGGTCAAACATAAACATGTTATCAGGACATACTATGTTTAAAGTGAAATATTAACATCTTTAATACAGTTTATAGACCTGAAGTTATTTGGAATTTATTTGCCAGAGTAGGTAAATTAGGAACATTTATTAACTCATATGCTTTACTCTTTCATCCTCCTCTAAGAAGGTGATAACTTAGCTAACCGTGCAACTGAATTGATAAACTAGGGGTGCCGTGAGGATGCATGGTGTAGTTGAACAAGCTGGACCTCACTCCTAGGCTTGTGTTGCTCAGTACTGTAGTCACTCAACAGCGCTGCCTGCTGAGCGCTTGAAAGGTGGCGAGTTCAAAATGTGATGTGTTTGTAAGTATAAAAAAGACACTGGATTCAAAAATTTAGAACCAAGAAAAGAATGTACAATATTTAATTTATTAATACTTATACAGATGACAGGTGGAAGTGATCATATTGGGGGAAATTGGGTTCACAGAAATACTCAAATTAATTTTACCTCTTTCTTTTTACTTTTTCAATGTGACTACTAGAACATTTAAAATTATAGAAATAACTTGCATTGTGTTTCTATTGGGCAGCACTGGGGCCAGAGCAGGGAGTTTTGTATGGCCTAGAGGCTAAGAATGTTTTTTACATTTTTAAATGGTTAGAAAAAAATTGTAAGAAGAATATTCTGGGATAGGTGAAAATGATATAAAATCCAAATTCTGGCACCCAGTGCTTCTTGTTGGTAGACTTGTGTTGCCAAAAAAAAAAAAAAAAAAAACTATGGAAATCTATTTTCTCTTTTGCTATTTAGGTACCTACATAATATCCTCAGTTTTGCCATTTGGCCCTCAACGCCAAAAGTAGCTCATTATCTGGCCCTGTAAAAGTTGGCTGCCCCCTAATCTGAATCCTCAGGGTTGAATTCTGGCTGTTCCCACTTATTGCTGCGTGTCCTCGTCAAGTCCCTGGTATCCGCCAAGTAGTTGTGACATTTGTAATTGAGGATACTAACTCCAGTTTCAGTGGTGTGACAGGATCAGACGAGAAATTACAGTCTCGGGACTTTGTAAATGATAAAGTTCCGTACAAAGGTAGCCCATTTTTTGGAAGTGTTTTAACCTCAGTACCAAAAACAGGGTAACAACGGGGAAATACAGATTCGGGTTACATTGCCTTGGGCCGGCAAAGTTAATGTGCCCATGGCTTCAACAGGATAGACTCAATGTGTATGTGGCACTGTTACTAATCATCCCTTCCTGTGCTCTTTTCTTGAAGTTGAACGAAGAAGACGATTTAACATAAATGACCGCATTAAAGAACTAGGTACTTTGATTCCCAAGTCAAATGATCCGTGAGTACAAATTCCATGTTCATCCACATCGTATATTTTTTGGTACCTTAATGTTTATTCATAGGTTGCAAAAAGTGCACAGTTATAGAAACTAGGGTCAAGAAGTCCCCCCTCTCCCTCTGGTTTTATTTCTGGTCTACTTCCTGTACCCTTTTTTTTTTTATTAGTCTCATCAGACTAAAATGTTGAGAGAAATCTGGATTCAAGGGGTCCTGGACATCGGCTGCTCGCTTTGGATTTGAGGAGGTGGCTTTCTGAAACCTGAGACTCCTTGGCAAATGACCACCAAGCTCCTAGAAAGATTCTCCTAACGGTTCATGCAGGACAGGGATTTCAGTAGCTGTTTAGACTGGATCTGTTGACTGTTTGCTGTACAACTCATGCAGTGTCTATGAGCCCCGAGAGCTGGTATTAGAGACTTCAAGTTCAACAATATTCAACAGACAAAAGGTCAAAAAAAATTTTGCCCTTAGATGCAAAAAAATGTTTGCACTCGGTATGTTTTACCAATCTGGAAGAAAGTAATTTTTAATCCTCCTTTAAGTACACGCCAGCTAGTTTGGGTTTCAGCTTCCCGTCTCTGCTCACCTCCCACCCCCCTTCAGACAGAGATAACAGTTGTAAAGATAATTTTCCTATCAGCAACGTCAGCAAGTAGGACAACAAATACACAATTTTTATCCATTAGAAAGTGGCCCATTTGAAGTAAGGGGCTAGAGGATGAACACATTTTAATGGCTCCCAAAGGCATCCGGTGAAATTAGCCTTTGAATATGACCTTTTAGCTACCTAATAAAATGTAAAGATGAAATCAAGCATTATTCATGCAAGGCTTATTAAATCTGCTATTCACATTGTTGTCAGGGAATTTGTGACAAAATAAAATACAATCATTGCCCACTGTAAGTGGTTCTGATGGATGTTCAGGCACAGTCTCCGTCATCAACATTTTGCTTTCCCGGGTTTCGAGGAAAGCCATTTTGAAACCCAAAACATTCAAATTCTCGGTTCTGCAGCACAAATTTATCCTACTAAGGGGCTGTGACCTTCATTTCCTACAGTCAGTCTTGCATGATAGTTGAAATTGAATTCCCATTTTCCTGTGCTTTATCAGCTTTCACTTTTTAGCGCATTCTTCTAAACTGTAGCATGTGAATCTCTTTAGCAACGTATTATGAAATTACGGGGCTGCAGTGAAAGCCTCTATTTGCATATCTTCTTTCTCTATTGTATTAGAATACTTACGTGTTTATAATCTGAACTGATAATGATCTTTAATTGTAGGCATTGTTTTAAGATAAATGGACTGTAATCTCTAATGGGAGTTTTTCCATACCACTTTCTGGAACAAGCTCTGGGGCTGCTGTAAGGACAGGGTCCAGCTGACCAGGGTCTTGGCCCCATATGCTCTCCTCCCCTACAGCAGATCTGCTTTTGTTGATTTATATATTGGGGATCCTTTTATACTTCTGTATGAAAAAAGGGTTGCTCTCTAATTATAAGGGGAAAAAAAGGTTAGAATACCCCTCCTTTAAGCCTAAAAGCATAATTGATTGATAGGGTCTCACAAGGAAGCAAAACCAAGTAAGATAATTGGTTGGAATAGTCACTTTTCAAAAACTGCTTACATGTGTCAGTATGGGTTTTTCAACTTACTGGCCTAGTTAAGGCATCTTTCATTACGGTTACATTTCTCTCTGGCTGCTAAAGGGTCTGATACTTTGATCTCAGCCCGGAACCTTAAACAAGTCAGCTCTGTGCTCCTTCTATCTCAGGACACCTCCCTGGGTCGCCGTCTTCAGTGCTCAGACCCCAGGGATCAACCCCAGGGAAGTCTCTGGGGTCTGTAAGTCTGCCTCTCATGGGAGAACTTCTGTTTTGTTCTTCGTCTAATCCATAGGAGGATCAATTACTTGGTGACTTGTTTTAATGACCTCCATTCACACATCCCGGCTGATACTTCCGATCTGCCTCGAGCAGCTATAGGTTGTAGGGTGGAAGAGTTTTCATATGTGAAGTTTTGTTCTGTTTTCCTTGTCCTTGTCATTGTCATCACGAACACCGTCTATGAAAGAGCTCAGATTAAGGTGCCCCAGAAATACTACTTATGTAATTATAATTTCATTCTTAATTATTTTTCGGGAGTGCTCTCAATGTTTCAGCTCACTTTTACCTACATTTTAACGGTGTTCTTAATTTCCTCATATACACGAGTACATTAGAGCTATAGCGATTAAAACTCAAAGGCACCAAGCTCAGGCTGCCTGGGTTCGAAGTCCAGAACAGTCCCTTACTAGATATGTGATCTCGTGGAAGACCCTTGATTTTCCTTATCTGTTAAAAAAGGAGGGGGGTGTGGTTCAGCATATTCCTACCTAGTCTGGTTATTTTGAGGACTCAGTCACATAAGAAGAATGATGTAATGGTTCAGCGCATGGAGTCTGGAGCCAGATCCTCTAGGCTTCCTGGCTCTGCTACTTCCTAGCTGCGTGACCTTGGGCAAATTACATCACCTCTCTGTGCCTTTGTTTCCCACTCTACAAAATGGGGACAATATTAGTGCCTAGCCACTGAGGTTGTTATGATTAAATGAGCTGTAAAACACCTTAAAACATACCTGGCACATAGTAGGTGCTGTTTAGAGATAGCCATTATAATCATTCTGTTGAGCCTTTAACACAGTACCTGTTCTGTTACTTGAACTGCATTCGAAACTTTTCATGGCACATTCATCTAAGAGCCTCCTTCCAGTTCAGTGATGTACCTACGAGGCTGTTCATACCTGTGTAGTGTCACCATTTTGTAGATGAAGAAACAGGGACACAGAGAGAGGGTAGAGAGCTTGGCCATGAATATTCATGCAATCACGTGGTCAAGTAGTAGGATCTCACAGAATTTTTTTTTTCTAACTGTAGCTTATTCTGCCTGTCTGAATGAGTTAATTGTGATAGTCCTAGAAACCTATAGCTCTTTAATATAGTTTTTAAGAATATTGATTTTTGTAATCAACAGAACTGAATTTAAATCCTGACTCCACCTGAGAGTAGCTCTGGGACCAAGGGCCTATTGAACAGTGTCTGTTTCAGCACGAGCACAAGCGGCCCTCCCCTCCAAAGTGCTTGTCTGGGTTTAGTAGGTTAATATCTAAGAAGTGGGTGGACAGTGTCCGACGCATGGCAAACACCCAGCGAATGACAGCCTGTCATCAGCGTGTCATTGTTACGGTATCTTTAGAAATCGAACGCCCTGAATGAATTTTCATTGTGCCTCAAATCCCAAAAAAAGGCTTTTTTCGTCTTCGTTACAGAGACATGCGCTGGAACAAGGGAACCATCTTAAAAGCATCTGTGGACTATATCCGAAAGTTGCAACGAGAACAGCAACGCGCAAAAGAACTTGAAACCCGACAGAAGAAACTGGAGCACGCCAACCGGCATTTGTTGCTCAGAATACAGGTACGGGGCGTGTGTTGTGAGGGGTTTGCAGTATGTCCCTGACTTGGAAGTGGGAGGAGAGGGGATATAATGAGCCATGGGGGACTTGATTTATGTGATCCTAATACAGCAGATACTCGTTATTTATGGATTCCCTATTTGTGCATTTGCTACTCATAAAAACTTACTGTAAGCCCAAGACCAACGTTCGTGGCCCTCTCCTGGTCATTGGTGGACATGTGCAGAGTGGCTAATTGGAGTTAAGGTTGACCGAGGCGATGACCTGCTGTCTTGTTTCAGCTAACACTATAAATAAGCATCCTTTTCATGGTCCTTAGTCCCGTGCTTTTCACATTTCTGGGTGGGTTTTATGGGTGAATTTTGCTGTTTAAAATGGCCCCTAAGAGTATTACTGAAGTTGTCTGGTGTTCTAAGCCTGAAAAGTCTGTGAGGTGTCTTACGGAGATAAGTTTCCTTCATAGGTGAGTTGCAGTGCTGTTGGCTGTGAGTTCGACGTTCATGAATCAACTATATATTAAGGTGTCTTTAAACATAAAACAAGGTTACGTGTTGATCAGTTCATGAAAATGTGACTAAGATACTCATAGAAACCTAACTCTGCATTTCCTCCAGAAGCAATCGTTTGGTATTTACTAATTCAGGGTTCAGAGCGACGTTATAGAGCATAACCGTCTTAGTGCATTTGGACTGTTGTAATGTAATACCACAGGCTGAGTGGCTTACACAACAAACATTATTCTCAAAGTTCTGGAGACTAGGAAGTCCAAGATCAAGGTGCAGGTAGATTCGGTGTCTGGTAAGAGCCTGCTTCCTGTTTCATGGACAGGGTAGTGTCCCTGGGTCTTCACATGGCAGCAGGGGGGGAGAGCTCTCTGGTGTTTCTTCTATAAGGGCATGAATCCCATTCAGGAGGGCTCCATCCTCATGACCCAATCACTATCCAGAGCCCCACCTCCAACTATATCACATTGGTGATTAGATTTCAACCTATGAGTTTTGGGGTGGGGGGAGACACATTCAGTCAATAGCAATAATTATCTCAAATAATGAGAATTGATTGAAGTTGTGAAATACCAAGATGCCTTAGTATTTGGTGGGGGTGTGTAGCCCATGGTGAAAGCCCATGTTTATAGGGAACTTGGAGACATCCAGAGGATCTTATCATCAAGATAAAAATTCTAGAAATAGTTACAGATAGTGAAATTATACCATATGTATCTTTAACTCACGCTATTTATTCTTAGAGGGAGAAATACTAATTGTAATATGCGCCGTCCCTCTGTCATTCTATGTATTGAGTGTATATCGCAGTGTGAAGTGTGAGATGGGGCAATCCTTCTATAGTACCGGCTCCTGGTTCTCCTCTTAGGCACTCGGGCCCTCATGCTGAGTGTAAAGACATAACTTCCTCTGAAACTCTCTTGAAGGAGACAAAGAAAAATGGACTCTCTGCTGACGACCAAAGGAGTTGGCAAGAGTAATTTTCATTTACTTGCTGACCTTGCACACCGTCCGCCAGTAAGAGATAACGGAGTACCTTCTTCTTGAGTAGATGGACCCCCTTTTACCACTTTTTCAGGTTTCCAATGCAACTGTTTGTGGCAAACAAAGCCTGACCCTTCAGACAGCAGTGTGTTTGATCTGGTCGTGTTAATCCCGGACACCGAACCTCTTTAACAGAGTAATTCATTTATAATACTGGGCCCCGATCTTTTGAATGCCCCAGAACACGGATGACATTTCCCAGTATCACTCCTCTCATTGCAGTGCAGTGATCTCCGGCAGGTAGACGGTTCTCCTCTGCGGGGTGCATTTTAGAATGTCCACAGTGAAGCAGAGGCTGCATGTCATTTGAAAGTCCTTTTTTAAAAAATCTTTTTTTTGGTTTTTGTTGTTTGTTTTATGTTCACGTGATCTCTTCAATAACTAGCCATAGGTTCTTTTCACTTGAACTTACCACGCCCGTTTGATAAAAGCAGTTTCTACTAACGCGTTGTTTCCTTATACAAATGTTAAAACATTAGGAACTATTTTGAAAGAGAAGCTAGGTTTTGCTTTCAGCACCCAAACACATCTCTTCGTGTGGAATATGAATATCGTGAAAAATGTGGATTGGAACTGCCACGGTGACGCTGTCATGGGTTTCTTCCGGTGACAGTGTGAGGCGGCCTATAGAACTCTTGCATATCACGGAAAACATTATTAGGTGGGAAGGCTCTGCCATGCAATGAGCCTGACTTCTCCAGGTGAAACTTAGCACATTGCGTAGAAATCTAAGTCACGCTTTCATCAACTGATAACCATTTTTAATTAAACAACAAGAGGTCAGAGTAAGATGGTTGCCTCTTTTCATCCAACTTTTTTTTTTCTTTTTAAGACAACCTACGTGTGTGGAGGAGCTGTTCTTCTTAGCATGTTGGTGTAGATTTACAATAGTGCATGTGTTAAGCTTGGGCCTAAGGGCTCCCTTTCATTTTCACTCCAAGTGACGCATGCAGAAATTTTCACAGAAGAAAGAGCATGAAGCTTAATATCATTGGAACGGTAATTTTATTAAACAGCCCAAGGCTTTAAAACGATGCCTGAAGAGACTTGTGTTTCTGGAGCTCGAGCAAAGGAACATGTACACCCTTGTGTGACATCTCAGGCTCCCGTCTCTTACGGGTCCTGTGTCCTGGGAATGATCTGTACTAGACACTGAACATGACTTTTCAGGAACATGCATTTCTAGGCTTATGGGCAAAGGTTGAATGGCTGGATCACGTGGGAGGCTACTTTTCCCTCCTCGAGAGGCAGGGTGACTTGCTTCAAGTTTTTATGGTGTCATTATTATATTAGTGTAGGACCAGCATAGAAAGGATCGTCTTGGCACCTAGAAGCAGAACGCTCAACGAGAGTCAGTTGGGTTCATTTTAGGAGGGTCCAGGGATACTCAGGGAGAGTGGAAAGAGCTCGCTTGGAAGGCATTTTGAAATGAGGAGCCCGGGGAGGCTGTGACACTTGGGAAGTGCATGAGTCTGCTCGGGCCGCCCTAACAGATACGACAGGTCCGGTGGCTGAAACACCAGAGGTGACTCTTGTCGCAGTTCTGAAGGCTGGAAATGCAGGGTCAGGGTGTGGGCAGGATTGGTTTTTCTGTACTTCTCTTGGAGACTGCCTTTCCCTGTGTTTCCCATGGTCTTACCTAGGTGTGTCTCTGTGTCCTAATGTCCTCTTCTTCTTCTTTTGTTTTTAATTTAAATTCAGTTAATTAACATATGATTTATTATTTGTTTCAGAGTACAAGTCTGTGATTCATCAGTCTTACACAACACCCAGCACTCACCACAACACATACCCTCCCCAATGCCCATCATCCAGCCACCCCGTCCCCCCACCCCCCTCCCCTCCAGCAACCCTCAGTTTGTTTCCTATGATTAAAAGTCTCTTATGGTTTGTCTCCCTCTCTGATTTCATCTTATTTTATTTTTTCCTCTCTTCCCCTTTGCTCCTCTGCCTTGTTTCTTAAATTCCACATATCAGTGAGATCATATGCTAATCTCTTCTTCTTCTAAGGACATCCTTGCTGTTGGAGGTTGGATTAGGACCCATGCACATAATCTCATTGAGCTTAATTACCCCTTTAAAAAACAGTAACTCTAAACACAGTCAGATTCTGAGGTGTTGGGGGTTAGGACTTGAACATACAAAATTTTCTTTTTTCAAGATTGATTTTATTTACTTGAGAGAGAGAGAGAGCATGCACTAGTCCGGAGAGGGGCAGAGGGAGAGGCTCTCAAGCAGACTGGGCACTGAGCGGGGAGCCCGACTTGGAGCTTGATCTCACGACCCTGGAACATAACGAATTTTTCAATTCAGCCCATAATATGAAGGATGTGAAGAAAGCATAGAAAGAAATTATTCATCCTCCCTATCAGAACTTCTTTTTGGAATTAAAAGAAACAGAAACCAAGTAAACACAACACTTCCCTTGGCCCTGGTAAGATGAGTTAAGCGACATTTCTCAAACTTCAGTTCCTTGTGTACAACTTCTACAAGTTTTGGCATTCCCACCCAGGCTTTATTAGGTCGTGATACCCTTCGTATCTTAGTAAGGGTTTCCCTGTGCCCTAGGCCAAAGGAATACCTACCATTTCTTTGTTAGGTCCAAGCAACTTAATGAATATTTAGGTCCTAACAACTTAGTCGCCATTTGAAAATACAAGACATATAAGCCAAAAGAGAAAAATAACATTTTTATTTTATTTTTGAATAACTACATTACCTTCTGATGGGACGTGTGTGTCTGTTGCGCACTGCACAGCTTCTGCAGCCTCGGAATCTGGTTGGAGAGTGCCGTGCCTCCTCATTTCTCATCCTGTGCTGATTTTCATGCAATCCTTCCTTTTTATCACAGCAACCACTAAGGGCCTGGCTTCGCAACGACGTGTGCTGAAGAAGCATGTCGCACAGGTTAATGCTGAGACTGTGAACTGTGTTGAGTTTGGTAGTTCTCGGAGCAGCGTGCTATTGCCCCAGATACCTGAAAATGAGAGTTCCCTGCAGAACCCCTGGATATGTGCACGCAGTTTAGGGACCCCAGAACTGTATTATTTCCTGAACATTTTCCTTTAATCAGCTCACATTTTGAAATGTTATTTTTATGTTTTTGTTTCTGTGTTTTTAAAATTTATCTTCATGAATATTAACATCTGGAAGAGACTGTCTCTGTATTTAGTACCTAATGAAATCCATGAAACACCTAAAACTCATGTCAGATACTAGCAGTGGTTCCCCTACTCTATTTTAAGAAAGAGCATTTATTAATTGAAAAGAGCAAAATAATATTGTTTTAATAATTTATTTTTTCCTCTGAGTGTTTAATTTTTTTAATACTTTACTTTTTATAAAAAGATTTGTATTTATTTGAGAGAGAGTGCGAGAGAGAAAGAGAGTGAGCACAGAGGGAGAAGCAGTCTCCCCATTGAGCAGAGAGCCCACATGGGACTCGATCCCAGGCCCCTGAGATCACAACCTGAGCCAAAGGCAGATGCTTAACCCACTGAGCCACCCAGGCGCCCCTAATACTTTACTTTTTAGGGAAGTTTTAGGTTCACAGCGAAATTGAGGAGAAGGGAGCGAGACTGCCCATATGCGGGTAGAGCCTCCACCGCTACCCCCCCCCCCCAGCGGTGCGTTTGCTCCAGCCGATGAACCTGTACCATGCAACACCATCACCCAAAGCCCCTGTTAACCCTAGAGTTCACTGTTGGTGTTGTGTGTCCTACGAGTTAGAACAAATACATAGCGACGTGTATGCCTCGTCATAGTATCGCATACAGTACTTCACTGCCCTCCAATCCTCTGTTCTCCGCCTCTTGAAACATCTGATTTTTTTCCTTTGATTTTAGGAACTTGAAATGCAGGCTCGAGCTCACGGACTTTCACTTATTCCATCCACGGGCCTCTGCTCCCCCGATCTGGTGAATCGGATCATCAAGCAAGAACCCACTCTCGAGAACTGCGGCCAAGACCTCCTTCAGCATCACGCAGACCTACCGTGCACGACGACGCTCGATCTCACAGACGGCACCATCACCTTCAACAACCTCGGAGCCGGGACCGAGAGTAACCAAGCCTATAGCATCCCCACGAAAATGGGATCCAAACTGGAAGACATCCTGATGGATGACACTCTGTCTCCCGTTGGCGTAACTGACCCGCTGCTTTCGTCAGTGTCCCCCGGAGCTTCCAAAACGAGCAGCCGAAGGAGCAGCATGAGCATGGAAGAGGCCGAACACGCTTGTTAGCGGGCCCTCCCTGCCCTGCGCTTTCAGAAACTGCTTCCTTTCTTGATTCGTAGGTTTCATAATTTCCCCGCACGGGGTTTCTTGATAATTTTCCTTTAATATGAAAGTTTTTTTCATGCTTTATCGATAGCCCAGGATATATTTTATTTTTAGAATTTTGTGAAACAGACTTGTATATTCTATTATACAACTACAGATGCCTCCAAAGTATTGTACAATGAGTGTACAGTATCTGCGAACTGAATTCCTCCCGGACTTTAGCTCTCTGAGCAAGAGGATTTTGCACCAGAGAAATTTCTGTCCATTTTTATTCAGGGGAAACTTGGTTTGAGATTTTTATGCCTGTGACATCTTTGGAAATTAAATGTAAAGTTTAATCGAAAGAATGTAAAGCAACCAAAAATTAAAAAAAAAAAAAAAAGAGAAGGAGATTAAGGAAAGAGAGGAAGAAATCCACACTAACCTTTTTTTATTTTGTCAATGTATTGATTCATTGGTACTGCCTTAAAGATCCAGTACCATCTAACAGCGTTTAGTCTTTCTACTGCAAACTATTTAAGGCAATACGATATTCTGTAAAAGAAAAAAAAAAAAAGTGCACCCAATTTCATAAGGATTGTCTGGTTAGAAAATGTAACTGATCCCTTACTTAGGTGCAAGTGAAATTGAAGGGTTAGAGACCTAGGCTCTGAAACATGGGCTCTAATCTTACTGTCCTTCGCTCTGTGCTCTGTTACAGTTTTCCTCATCAATGGGTGTGATTCAAGTTTCCATAAGATATATTTTATTTTGAAAAGGAAATGAGTGTCCTCTCAAAGTAACATATTGAGGAGCACTGAAAGTTGTCTTTTTTTTTTTCTCTTCAATTTCACTTTTGATAAAGTAAACCAAACTGGGCACATTTCTAATTGGCTTTCCTATTTTTATTTTTAAATTATGTTTTACTGTTCATTTGATTTGTACAGATTCTTTATTATCATCGTTCTTTTCAGTATGTTTGTATTAATTTGTAAGAATATGCATCTTAAAATGGCAAGTTTTCAATATTTTTACAACTCACTGGTGGTTTTCCGCATTCTTTGTACACACGTGAAAGAAAACTTTTATGCAAGGTCTTGTGTTTAAAGAGAGCTTTGCGAATATTTTGTATATTACAGTCTCACTCGGAACTGTTTTTTCCACACATTTAAGGTGTAGTATTAATAGGTTAAAAGTGGCTTTCTAGAGAAAATAAACTTACATATTTATTTTTAGTGATATAAAAGTAGCAATATTCTTGGAGACTGATAACCATAGCGTTAATACGCCCATTATGGTCATTGAAATTGGGGTTTATTTCAGCAAACGCTTGCTGAATTTTTGGAAGGAGAGAAATACTGTATTGGCAAATTACTGTTACTTGATAGCAGTGTTTTAACAAGCAGCGAAGTTGTAAGTTAGTTTCAGTGCATTATCTACTTGTGTAGTCCTTTGCAATAACAGTAGTGTTACATGTAATCTATCTGGCCTACGTGTTTTATACAGCTGACATATGGTGTTAAGAGCCAGGCTGTTGAATGGAATTTCTCAGTAGCAGCCTACAATTGAATAGCAAGTGGCATAAAGCATATCCATTCAGAATGAAGTGCCTTAAATATAGCAGTAGTCTTTTTTGGACTAGCACTGACTGAACCGTAATATAGGAGACAGTTTCAAGATGGTATCTATAGTCAAGAGGAACATGGAGCATGGTGCCTATGTAGACAATATAAGAGCTTCCAATTTTCCTTCAGATATTTTTCATATTAAATATATTTTAGTGACAGAGTGCCAACTTCTTTCATCAGGAAACCTTATTCAGGAGGGGTTTTTTAAAAAAAGGAAAATGAGTTTAAATGTCAAATACGAACTGGCGGATGGGTATTGGAGGGTTCAAAGAGAAGGTGTGATTGTCAGATGTATGAATGGAGGGCTTCCGTGAAAATAATCAACTGCATAGTTCCCATGCACGTTGGGCAATGAGAATTCTTGGAAACATTGATGATGCTATCAGTTTTATAGCTTTATTACCGAAGGGGGTAGGGAAAATTAATTCCCATTCTTTCAATCCCCTTAATTGTATAGCTCTTTTCCTAGAATAGTGATGCAAATCTGCATGAACAGCTAACTGTACCATAGTGTTCATTGATACAATCATAGCATTGTCTATTTTTCTCTTCATATTTATATGGGGGGAGGGGAGCTGGGTGCAGAAGTCAAAGATCGCGACGGTATGATGCTTGTTTTCTTCAGCTGATGGTGAGGGTTCTTAAAAACGGAGCCAGGTTGACTAGCCCCTGGCCCAGGGAATATGGCCGGGGCTAAGTGACCTTAGAGAAAGCTCTGTTGAGAGAAAGCATGGCATCTCGCACCACTATCCTGACTTCCGCAACTCCTGAGCTCACTGTCGCCTGCTTCCCTATCCCCTTCTTAAGAGACAATTTCTGGGAGTGGCAGGAAGGAAGCCCAGGAGAATGCTGCAGCCTCGGGGGTGGTTTTATTTATTTCTTTTTTGCCAAATCAAGTGTGGATTTGTTTTAGGGACTAGTTAAGCCAAGAAGCAGTGGTCTGGGGTCGTCGTTTGTGACAATGAGAGAACGATCCACACTACTCCCCCCCATCCCTGAGAGCAGACTTTTGACTCGGGGTTGGGCCTCCGTATGGAATGACCAAAATGCCAAACTTGTCCACCTGCCTCCAGGAAGGCAATGGAAATACCAAACCTTTTGACTTTGCCAAAAACCCTACAACCGATCTGGTCATACATAGGATGACAAAATTCTTTCTGGTTGTTTTTAAATAATAAAGCAATAAGAACAAATAAAATACATAGGAAGTTAAGAGATATAAAATAAAGCACAAAGGAATGCACTTATTAATATTTTTTAAAAATGCACTGGGGAAAAGTTGGTGTTGATAACAGTATATTAAAAAACCCTATTTCTTGAAAAAAAATGACAAATGACTGTCTCTTGCGGACGCTTGGTACTGTAATGTTAATAATATAGTCACCTGCTGTTGGATGCAGCAATAATTTCTGTATGGTCCATAGCACTGTATATTATGGATCGATATTAATGTATCCAATGAAATAATTGAACTGTTGTTCTTGATAGCCTCATTAAAGCATTTGGTTTTTCACATAGTGGTGGCCATTTGTTTTTAGTTAATGACAATTTCGAACATTGTTTGCCTTAGCCAAAATGGTAGCGCACATTTTCTTCTGATTTAACGAATAACAAATTGCAGGAAAAATTTTAAAATGCCAGTAAGTACTTTTTTTGTTTTAAATGCCATTCTAAGATATTACTTTGGGTTTTCAACATTTTTGATTATGACTTGCACTCAGATGAACTATAATTATACAGCTTTTTTTCCCCTTCTGAATTTGGGGGAGATTTTAAACTCCCAGATGCCAAGAATTCATTTTAGATATAGGAGTTTTATTGAACATGTTTTAGTGAGAGGTGGCTTTACAAGAAGAGAAATTGTCAGAGAATCCCTTGCATATTTACGAAAAAGACACTGGGTTTTTAAAATACAAATTTACAATAATGAGAGCTTAATATACCCAGGTTGCCAGCTCCTGGCTGTATTTTTTTTAAATACAGCACTTAAGAATCATTTGATAAATGTTGGATTTGACTTGGGAAGTGTCAGACAAAACATGTCTTTATTCCCTAGCTAGACCTTAAACTTCTGCCCTCTTTAAAAAATATTCTGGTTTAACCTCTGGAGAAAATGAGCAAGAAACTTCCTATAACGTTTCTGATCTGATTGTCAGCTTTTTGTTAAATTTGATTTTTTTTCTTAAATTGTAATATACAATAATCAAGCCCTTTCTTTTTCAGAGTTATTTGAATTATTTATATTTCCCATAGAAATGTGATTATGTGATGCCTTAAAAATGTGTAAAAGTAGGAAGATTTCCTATCTCAACAAGAAGTTTGCCGGGCAGCCTTGAAAGCAGGTAAGCTGAAGGTTGGAGCTGTTCATCCCAGGAGGTCTGTAGCTGAACTGTAACCCCGACCTGGCAATCGCTTCTTCAGAGTCACCCTACAATCTCTAAGGATCCTTAAGCTCGAGCTTCCCCCTGCCAAAAGAAAACAAAAAAACATAGCCTGTGTGTTAGAGCATTGATCCCTGAACATTGCACATTTGCCTACAGCTCGTGTGACTTCGTTTCGTATTCACAGACTTAGATTTATTAAATATTTTATTAAGTGAACCCACTTCACAGGTAAATCTATCCACGAAGTGACAAAACACGGACTGGCAGCATAATCTTGTCTCTGCCCATTTCCAACAAGCTACTTAGCCTCTCTGTGCCTCAATTTCCTTTCTGTTGTTTGGTGATCGTAACAGAGGCGACCACGTGGTGGTCTTGTGAAGGCCATTCAAATGAACAGACTAGAATTTCTGCTTGGCCGCACGTAGGAAGTCCTCAGTGAATGGTAGCTGTGATTATATTATCACAATCCCCTCCACGAGTAAAATGGAGCCCTCTCCCTGGACTTACCTAAAATCATCGTGTGTATCAACGGTGGCACACGCTGTTTGAGAAACGCTGCATTTTAGCACGGAGCTAATATTCGTGGGAACTGGCAAGGTGACTGAAGGCACCGGGTGCTTTGGAGAAGAGGACCGCACTGTATCTAGGACCCGGGGTTAGAATATTTTAGAGAATAATAAACCCAATTTATCACCTTTTAAAAACATCAGCAGCACAAATGACCTAAAATTTAAATTGTATTAAATGTGTGTAATCTGCACGGGTGCCTCTGCCATGAGAATAATTATGCTATATTATTCCCAGGAAATGTGCTTTACTGAAGTTGAAATCTCCATTATATTCCTTAGAGAATTGAACTTTTTAATCCTTTATGATATACACTGATGTTACGTATCTAAAGAGTGATGTCTTGACTATATCCTGTCTGTTCGCGTTCCTATCAATATTTAAATGGTTTTCAGGTTTTTATTTTCAATTATACTTACATTTGATGACTTCCTTGGAACACCATCTGAGGAGTTAATCTTCATAATCCAGCCAACATAAATGAACCTTTAGAACTACCCTGTTTTTATTTTTTGTATATGCCAAGATTTAATGCATAGCCAAGTAGCATGAGGCAAGCTCGTTTAAGAGGAGTGTTGTAAAGTTAGATTTTCATTATATTTAGTGAGAGATGGTGATGATCTCTTAATTCTTTGCTGCCACACGAGGCTCTCTAGCAATGGCTTCATGTCCTCACCCATACTCACATGAATCCGTAATATACATCTTGTGCGGAATACAAATGTAAAAGCTTCCATTCCATTCCCAGTTTTCCCAAGAGGCATGTACCAAAAAAAAAAAAAAAAAAAGAAAAAAAAAAAAAGAAAGAAAAGAAAAAAAGCAGAGCGCATTTGCCATATTAAAATTGTCAAGCCCTTGTTTATACATAAAATGTAGACATGGCTAATCTTATTTGTGTTCAATATTTATAGGTCTTTGGAGCCTATTACCTATACCAGATATACTGGAAAGTAATACAGCTGTATGCAAATCCAAGAAGTCTCAGCAACATTTCTAAATGGTAAAGGCAGTTTGCTTTTGAAAAATTTGCATTTTAAATTTCTAATTATGGAGTCAGTTGAAGTTAAATCCAAATGGGTGCAATTGTCACTCAAAATGCCTTCCAGATTATTCAGACAGCAAAATCTGTGTAGATAGAAACCACTAAACTAGTGTTTCCCAAACTTTGCTTCATGGAACTAGTGCCACAAGCTGTTCCAAAAGTTGCTTTGGGGCATTGGGGCTTGGAGGTTGGGGTAGGAAGCAAAACAGCGTATTTCATGTTGAGGAACTTACTGCTGGGAAATGCTGTGTTTAACACATTTGAACAGGTAGGTATCTGTCCTGTGAGACTTCCACATTCTCCAATATGCTAATAGGCACTGAGAGTTTTCAGGATTGAGAATAGTATTTAATGTTTCACCATCTTATTTGACCACAAGATTTTGTGTGTATGTGTGTGTGTAAAACACTTGTTCATGGTTCCAAAGAACATAGTTTGGGAAATTCCAGAGATTTTACAGACATTAGAGTTGATAAGAGATAACTTCTTTCATTCCTGGGTTAAGTAGGTTTCCATTTGTTTATTATTCTGCAGGTAGAAGCCATTGTCACTAAAGAATTCTTCCTGAATAAGCAGATTTGCTTAGGTTTGGATTTCCATTGCAAATATAAAATGCTGGTTAAGGAAACTATTGCCATTAAAATAGTAGTATTCCTGAATTTAAAAAGTAATTTATGTTATCATTTTCAATGGACATATAAATTCTCTTATGCTCACATTCAATGTACGTTTTCTATGACTGGTAAGAAGTAGTCCTTTATATTGCATGTGTCTCACCCCTTTAAATACGAATACCTGATGTGTGGGAA
This sequence comes from Ursus americanus, assembly GCF_024610735.1. NCBI lineage: Eukaryota > Metazoa > Chordata > Mammalia > Carnivora > Ursidae > Ursus > Ursus americanus. Next base: position 21,508,210 of record NC_142140.1, on the reverse strand, counting down.
GCTGGGGACAGATCTTGGCTACTGTATAAGGGGTTTATAACTTTGGGTCCTGCTCATTCGTTTTTGGTGGAAGGGAGGTAGGAAGAATTATGTAGTATTCAGAACTTACGTAGTCTTCTCAATGATTTCTTTTATTTTTTTTTTAAGGTTTTATTTTTAAGTAATCTCCACACCCAACGTGGGGCTCGAACTCACAACCCTGAGATCAAGAGCCGCAGGCCCCACCGACTGAGCCAGCCTGGCTCCCCTCAATGATTTCTTTTTTAATGCAAGCGAATCCTAACAGATAGGTTATATCTCAAAAGTTCAGTTAATTGGTTATGGGCCAACCCACAAAAGCCACATTAATTGTCAGGATCTGGTATATTATAGTATTAAGATTGTTACAGAATTGAAATAGCCGTATTATAAAGTCTGAGGGAAAACACATTACCACATATTTCTATTCCTTAGAAATGAGATCAGAGATTTCTTTCATTCAGTGCCTTTTTTATGATATTTTTTTTCAGCCCCCACTCTCTGCCTGGAAAGAAATGGTGAACAGAGGAACTTCGCTCTGGTGGGACCGAGGAATTTGTTGGCTTATATGACCACAAAGTTGAAATGGTAAATGTAACTTCACGTATGTCTGAATTTAAGGGCTCAAAGGCATTCAGTCTGCCTGTCTCTCATTTTCTTGATTCCATGCTCCTCTCTGCAGGTGACTCTTCCCCATGCGGACCCCCCAGTTCTGCTGAAAGCCAACACTTCCTTCCCAGTGTCTATTGTCAAGTCCCTGTATCAGTTCTGGTCAGGCCCACTGAGTAAGACCACCATGGCAAGAAGATGGAACATGCCGATTGGCCAGGTCTGGGTCACATGGTCCACTCCACTAGATTCCCTCAGCTGCACCTAAACCGTGTGGACCAAGGGAAAGGAAGGTGGGGTTAATTCACCCAGACTGCAAAGGAGTGATGCTGTGCTAAAATTGGGAGGAGATTCTGGGCAGAAAAACTACAAGTACTCATTCTTGTAGATCTCAAGAGGTTTGGGCAAGCCCTCCCTTTGCCAGTCTCTTGCTTTTCCCACGTGCATCATTTTGGGATTTTTCTTTCCTCTACCTTAATGGCAGGATGATGGAAAGGGAGGGAAAGAAGGTATTCAATCCCTAGAGTTCTCTCTCCCTCCTCATCATTCGTGGCTAGTTTTCCACAAACGATTCGCCAGCTCTCACCACCCCCCACCCCCAAAGTGGAGATCCTAAGACCTGAGTTCTTCAATAAGATGTTGAAAGGACTCTCGAAGCACAAGTTCTTCTAAATACACAAGAACTCTTACTTCCATCATTTCCAAAGCCCCCTGGGCTGTCAGGGTGTTTTCACATGCACATGACAGAAACCAAGCTCCCATTTGGCTCAAACTGGAAAGGGAGATTTGCTGGTCACATCGCAAAAAAACTCCACGGATGACACTCGGCACAATGACTTCAGATCTTCAGACGACAATGTCATGAATGGTTTTCTGTCTCCTACTCATGTCTGCTCTCCTCTCTGTTGGCTTCATTCGCATGCAGGCTCTCTCCGTGAGGTGAAGAGTGACTGATGGCCCCAACACACTCCTACAGTTTATCAACCAGCCTGGAACAGGTGTTTCTCTCCCAGACCCTCCTGGGCCCAGACTGGCCAGTGTGCTTATTCCGGGACCCATCCCCGTTGCCAGGGGCATGGAACAGACTGATGGGTTGTGCCTCCTCATGTTTTCACCCATCGAGCCAGGTGGCCTCTGTCCCTCTGGAGGGGAAAGGGACAGCCCTGAAAGCTGGGAAGGTGGTCCTCCTACGGCCCTTGTTCACTTGTCCTTTCCATCTGTGGGTGCCGTCCTCTTGATCTTCTACCACTCGACTCTTTCTCATTTAGGGCTCAGGTTAAATTTTACCTCCTCAGAGAAGAAGGCACTGACTACCTTTCAGAAAGGAAGTTCTATTTGTACTTTTTAAATATGCCATCTTGTTTATTTCCTTCAGAGCCTGTTTTTTGTTCTTCTTCTCTTCCTCCCCCTCCCCATCTACCTTTCCCCACCCTCTCCTCCGCCCCCTCCTCCTTTCCTTAAACTAATGAGCTGGTTTCCTGTCACTTGTATATAAAATAATCATATTTGCAGTCAATAGAAAAGTACTGGCGATTTTTGCCGCCATATTATCAATAACTATGCAGTATTTTTTTAAAATAACATAAGACATAAGTAAGATTGGAAAAAAGTACTAGGTTGAAAGAATGTGCTTGCTACGACTGTAGAAACATGTTTACAAGGACGTCATCACATCCTATTTCCGTGAGTTCATGGGAGAGTTCAAGTTCCATATGAATTAAGTAATGTAACTTGTGGCTTTAAATGGTTCACACTTTCTCTTCACTATTTTGATAATAGACTTTCTCATGTGTATTTTTCCCGGCCTTTTGAGACAGAATATAATGAATATAATTTTACCTGAGCTTGATGGTGCAGGATCATCTGTAAGATCCTTATTTCACTGAGCTGTAAGACGGTGGTGTCCTTGGGGGTCTCAGAGCTGGAATGGGGGTTGTGGTCCCTGTATTAAGGGCCCTAGAGACAGTGCTGTTACCCTGTCTTCTTTCCTCCCCAACCGCTTCCAGTGTACTGCTGCAGCCCAGCCGTGGGCTGGGGAGAACTGCTAACCCAGTCAAGTCATGGACAGATAACGGAACTGTGTCTTGTAGGAGGGAAACGGGCCGCCGATAAAGATTGGGGCTTTCTTATGCGCAGTGTCTCAGCTTTCGGGCATAGACTGTGGCTGTGCAGAGACTGTTTTCTCCTACTCTCCTATTTCCCACTGGACTTTAGCAAACAGAAGTTGCCGGGTGTGTGACTTGGTTAAGGAAGTTTTAATATGATTAGAAACCCCCTCCAGACTCTGTGGGATCACGGGCTTTGGGTTCCTACACCACTCACAGGCCGTTCTCTCTACACTTTGCAGGAATTAGTCCAGCTCAGACGATGACAATGGTCAGCAACTTCTTCCTTAAGGAACCAGGTAGTAAATACCGTAGGCTTTGTGGGCCAACAGGAAAAATCAAGGATGTGATGCTGATACGTGAATGAGAAGGGAGAAAACAAATTTCCAGGGATTTTACATTAATGAGTTTCAAAGTATAATCGTGAGGATCGAGTACAATTTTTGCAACACAGTTTTACTCATGAGAAGAATGAAATGCCTTTTTGGGAAGGAGCAACATCTTGCTTAATTGGGTTCAAAGTCAGTGTTCTTCAGCGTCGCACTGATTGTAAACATTCATCTGTAAAAGCCATCTTAGCTCACAGGCGATTCGGGAACAGGTAGCAGGCCGACCCCTGGACTATGCCATAAACTGATAACTGTCCCCCAACATCTGTTGTCTCTTCTTCCTTTTAGTAATATAACGCTCTGAATTTTTGCTCAGCTTCTAGCCACGGTGCTGGCTTCCTTTCTTTCCAGCCTTCCTTGCAACTCGGTGGGACCAGGTCATTCCATTCCAGATAATCAGATGTGAGTAGCCCTCCGTTCCTTGGAAGGAGTAGGTGCCGTGATGACTGTGGCAGAGCTGCGCCACCAGCCTCTGGACTGCTGTGTGCACAAGACAGAAACTTATTTCAAGTCTATATTTTGAGATCTTACAGTTTAGTTATACTTGCAGATACTATATCCTCGATGCTCTACCGTTCACAGGAAGAAATGTTCTCTCCTCCCTTCTATGTCCTCCTGTTTTTCCTTCTCTTCTTCATCCTTTTCTTCAATGACATTACTTCAGGATTTTCACCCTCTCCTACTGGCCTTCCTATTCAAATCATCTAGATCAATGAGCTTTTCTTTTCTTGTTTTTTCCTGCTTACGCAAAAACAAATTAAATTCCCCTTTGTAGCTTAGATGAGAATCATTGAACAGAATTTGAAAGCTATCTAAGGATTTTGTGAGCATGAGATGGAGTTGCTGTTTCGTAATAGCAAGAAGCAAAACAAACTTGGGAAATGTAATCTCACCTTGGTTAGGGAAACCTGCAGGCAGATTTTATCTGTTTACGGGGATTATTATAAAAGGGTGGATAACAGCCTTGACTATTCCTTCAGTTGTCAGCTGAACTTTAATCACATCCAGTTTGAGATGAGGAACTGCTGAGCGTAGTGTTAGACACACACACACACACACACACTGCGCAAAATTGAAAATCATAGAAGAGGTGATGAAACTCATACAAACGCGTTGTCTGTGGGCTGTGATTTGCTGCGGGAAAGGAGGGCTAGAAAAGCATTTTTCCTCATCCTTTTATAAGGCTACGGGTATGTGATATGTTCTTGGGCAAATACTTTCAGCTTTCTGAGCCTCAGTTTTCTTATCTTGATGATGGGGATAAAAGTGCCTGTTGCAGGGGCCGAGGTGAAGGTTAATGAGAGAAAATGTAAAATACATGTCTTTCCATGCTTGACAGTTGTTGTTATTTTCTCTCCAGTTGTGTTTATACCACAGTGTTTTTGTTGAAGCCAGAGTTGTCTTTTCTCTGTAAAAAAGCAACTCTTATTAGCCAGCATATCCTCAGGGGCTGTAAAGCCCAACCTGCGTTTGGTCATAGTGTTTGAAATGGTTTGAGATGTCAGACTTGGTTTTTCCTATCTTTTAAATAGAGTTTCTTGAGGGAAAAGGCCAGTAGTTTTTTTCTTGTATCAAACATACTAATAGAATCTTCTCAAGGTTTGCAGATTTTTCTGCAGGACCCCCACAAGTTCTGGCCCATATATCAGGCTCTCTAATGTGGTTAAGAACATGGATGCTAGAGACAGACTGGGTTTGAATCCACTGCCCTCCATTTAGAGCCTTGTCACTCGGGGCAAGATACCTAACCTCTGCTTGCCTCTCTTTCCTCCCGTGTAAAATGTCAGTGAATAATATTCCTTACGTCGCACAGTGTGGGGCTCACTGAATCAGTACATATCAAAGGATCTGTGCCTGCCACAGACTGACATTCAGTAAATGTTAGCTCTTCTCGTGCCATGGAGGCTAATTATTTTTTTTGTTTTTTGTTTTTTCTTGGATGGACCTTCTAGCAACAAGCAGCTCCAGGCAGCCCACTACTTTTCTGGTATTTTTCTGGTTCTGGACTGTTCCACTTATGTATTGCTGCATTTAAAAAAAACAAAAAACAAAAACAAACAGAAAACCAAAACAAACAACAACAACAAAACAGCCCAAAATCGTGGCGGCAAACAAAAACCATTTTGTTGGGCTCACAGATTCTGTAGGTCAGGAATCTGGGCAGGACGTAGCTGGGATGGCTTGTGTTTTCTCTGCTCTGGGATGTCTGGGGCCTCAGCTGGGAAGAGTCCAGGGACCGGTGGTGACTCAATGGCCGAGGGCTAGAATCACTTGGAGGCTCCTCCACTCACAAACCTGGCGCCTGGGCTGCATGACTCAAAAGGCTTGGCTCAGCTGAGACCGTTGACCAAAGTGCCCACATGTGGCCTTTCCACGTGGCTTGGGTTTCTCCCAGCATGGTGGCTCGTTTCTGAGAAGGAGCAACCCCAGAGTAAATGTTTCAAAGAAAACAAAAACAAAAACAAAAAAACAACAGACAGAAGTGGCACGGCTCTTTGTGACTTGGCCTCAGAAGTCAGGAAGTGTTACTTCTGCTACTTGGCTGATCTAGCAATCTCAGGTTTTCTCTGATTCCAGGGAAGGGGGCGTGGACGCCACTCTGGATGCAAGTGGCAAGGATCTGAGGTCTTGTTTTCTTTTGTAAAACTTTCCTCCTATAAATCTGGCTCTGTTTGGAACTTATTATCCAAGTTCTGTGAGTGGTCCCTAGTCTTCCCTGGTTGCTGTGTCCCCTTGAAAATCCCAACCCATAAGATTTGGACTCTAGCACATGCCTCTGGCAACCTTGGTCCCTGTTCCTGCCCACTACCCAGCCCTGCCTCCCTCCTCCTTTCTTTGCTCCAGCTCATCTGCCTACAGAAAGCTCACTGAGTGGAATAATATTTTTATAATTCCAGCCAAACTTTCCCTCAATATTGTAACTTCCTCCTTGGTCTACCCACAACTTGCTGAAACTCAACGTTTCCGTGCTTATGGACTCAGAAAAGGAATGTTTCTTCAGAAAGGGAAAAGCCGAGAAGGCTCTTCATAGGAAAATAGAAAACATGATCACTGCATAGGACAAATATATGGATACAAAGAGTCTCTGGTTAGGGGGTCGGAGGGAGAGTGATGAGAGCAGAGGTATGGGAGGTAGCAGGGAGACAGGGATTGTGCATTGTTCCTTCAGCTCAAGGCTGCAGAGATGACAAAAATCACAAGTAGTTTTATGGGATCTGAGAGCTGAGAGGACGTGAAACTCTTCCCCGGTGAGTTCTTGGAGAAGACCCAGTGTTCTAGAGGAAAACATGATGATTGCAGTATCGAGATGGGGCCTTAGACAGCATCACCCACCAGAAAGACCTGGAACTGACGATGGAAACAACCAGTGAGGGAGGGACCTTGCAGGGGAGGATGAGAAAAGACTCATCACTCACCCACATGGGCCCATCGCCAAGGACAGAGAGAGTGCCATGGAGGACACGGTGCCTTGTTTCACCCAGAGCCTCTTTTCTATAGACTCGCAGGAAGCTTGGACAAAACCCCATGGGAAAAGGAAGGGAACCCACAAATGACAAAGATTAATCTTCCACCTCCTTAACAGTCCAGAACCAGAAAAATACCAGAGAAGTAGTGGGCTGCCTGGAGCTGCTTGTTGCTAGAAGGTTCATCCAAGAAAAAACAAAAAACAAACAAAAAACAAACATTTCACCCAGAGCCTCTTTTCTATAGACTCGCAGGAAGCTTGGACAAAACCCCATGGGAAAAGGAAGGGAACCCACAAATGACAAAGATTAATCTTCCACCTCCTTAATAGATTGAAAGGAGAAATTAAGTCTAGTTTGAGAAAAATGAAACACGTCCTCTTTTTTTGCACACCTAAGACGTATACCACGATCCCTGTTCACTAGATACATTCAGTGTTTCATACTGAGGTTGCTGGGAGGAGGTGGATGTATGCAATAAGTTTCTATGTGGCATTTTTTAAAATCAATTCTTACTTCTGTTGTAGTTTTCTTATATATTGCGTTTCTATGAAATACATTGATAGAGACTTCACTGTTGAGTTGTTGTGAATGAAAGTTACCATTCATTCATTTAAACCTTTCTGAGTAACTACGATATGTCAAACATTGTTTTAAGTGGAGTTAACAGAGGCAATAAGGCCAGAGTCTTTGCCCTTGAAAATAAAGCTCACATTGTAACAGCTCTAGAACAGACATGATTTTTTGGGTCTCATAGTTAGGTCTTAGGTTTATAGCTAGACACATAGATGTGGGGAATCTGATCAGTTAAACACACACACACACATCCTTAGAGCTTCTTCCACTGAACGCGTAATAAGGATCCCATAGTTCCCCTCGTCTGCGGTTTGGTCAATAGACTCAAGAGAAAGGCTTGAGACACACACGTGCACACACGCATTCGCACACACCATCTATTCAGTACTAGGATGTGTTGTCATTGTATGATATATTTAGACAAAAACCACTTACTTTATAATGATCTTTGTTCACATGAAATCTACAGAAATAAATAGTATTCCTGATTTCTTCTTTTGTTTGATGTCAGTGTGAGATATTTATTAAGAAAATGCGCTGGATGTAATGTCACCTTAATTATAGTATGAGAAGGCTTAATGAAGGCAAATTCCCCTTTATAGCTTTAGGCTTTAATGCCACTAGGCTCTTCTGTTTATTCCAATGAATTACATTCTGGCACCCACGATCTCATGTAACAAATGCATAACTAATGTGACATTCACACAAAACATCACATTAGTTCCATACGATCAGTTCTATTCCAGTGAACACCAAACCAAATCATGTTATTGTAATGTGAGTTGTGATTTAATACCCTAATTTGTAGGTAGTTTTGTCTGAATCTAGCATTATTTACACCACGCGCGGCGGTTTCTAAGACATACTATACTGGATGCACACTTTATCTGGCTTGGCTACCACCCCTTGCCCAAGAGACACACCCCTAAATAATGTATCAACTAGTCTGTTACTAATTGCATTCTCAACTGTCTTCCTACCCGGTACAAAATTACTGGGTGGCAGTAGTTGGCTGTTTCAATAACTCGAAAATTCCCGTAATGTAACATGCTTTGAAATTTGGAGAACTAAGAATTACAGAAGAATAGAGACTATCACCCAGCCCAGGAAGACTTAATAGTTGCATAATATTATTTATAAAATAAGGTCAAGATTATTCTGTGAGCATAAGTCAATCTATTTTGAAATAAGGCATTCTTTCTGCCTGGTGTCCTCTCCTTACAGCCCATATGGCGAGCTCACTTGCATGCTTCAGATTTCAGCTTGATTGTTATCTCCTTTCTGAGAAGGCTTCTGACTACCCTATTTAACACAGCCCCCTCTGTACCACTAACTGTCTCTCACGTCACCCTGCGTGGCAGTATCTGGTACCTTTCTATCTGCTCTCCCCTTTCCTTGGTAATAAAGTATTGCACAATTTGCAGGTGGGCAGATGACCACCTAGAATGAAAGCTACGTAGTCCAGCTTCTCTCGCAGCCCTGGAATACGTCTGGCTGCTGGGAGACACACTAAAACATCTTTAAGGGTCGGGGGAGAGGTACAGTCCTCTTCTTGCCTTTGTCCTTCATATAGTTGCAATGGCTGAAACGCAAGCCACAATCATCCTGGGCCATGAAGTAGAAGCCGTGTGTTTAGAATGGTGAGTAACAGATCCAGGCACTTGATGAATTCATGAAGCTGCCTTACCCATTCTCTTTCTCTCTCTCCCCTCTCTCGCTCTCTTTTTAAGATTTTATTTATTTATTTGTCAGAGAGATGGAGAGAGAGCACAAGCAGGCTCCCCACTGAGCAAGGAGCCCGACGTGGAACTCGATCCCAGGACCCTGGGATCATGACGTGAGCCAAAGGCAGAGGCTTAACCCACTGAGCCACCCCAGGCGCCCCAGCTGCCGTAACCATTTTGAAGAGCCTTCTTTAATGTGAAAGGAGAAATAAACTTTTAAAACCATAATCATTATTCACCACATATAGCAACGTGTCCAGCATACTAGCCTGAACCAACCGAAGAGAAGAGGCACTGATCAGTCCGAGTAGAGCCCGTGTCAGAACGTTGCCGTGGCCGAATCACAGCCTTGGTGTAAGCAAATGATTGTGCATCTTTATCCCTTGCAGCTAAACCGATTTTGAAGTAATAGACTCTCCGTCTTCTTAACCCTCGTTATAGTCTGTGATTATCTTTTCATCGTTTTACTTATTTATTATCTTTCCCTCCCCTTAACATCTAATCTCTGTGAGGGCAGAGAATGCCTCTGGGGTTTGCTGCTGGAACACAACTTCGTGGAACGTTGGAAAGAATGAATGAACTAATTCTTTAATTTTTTATTGTGAGATACAATATTTTGGGAATGGCAGATCTGGAGGAGTGAAAAGAATTCTATTTGGAGGACGAGGGTTGGCAGTGCAATTGACAAAAGTTTTTTTTTTTCCTTCTGACTTGAAAAAAAAACCTGATGAAATTAGTGGTAGATAAAAATTCATTTCTCGCTTCTAACAAGGAATCACAAACAATGGAGGACATATAAATAGAGTAGCAGCTTTATTAATAATACTTTCCTACTCCATTCGTGATCTTTTGATGACAACCCTACCGGAGGCGCTCTTTATCAGGCACTAAAGCAATTTAGATGCTGTCACATGCCTTTCTTGATATATACGTATTAGACATAAAGCAGTTTTCTGTTCTTTAGCTTATTTTAGTATATAATTAAAACTCGACTGTCTGCTACTAAGCAACGGAGCATGGCAGAGGTTGATCACACGCTATCACAAAGATAGAAAGAGGAAAAATAATAAAAATAATCATACCCATTCCTATAATCAGCCTTCAGATCTTAATTATGTTTTAACTCCTTTGTTATGCCAAAGGCAATGCCTATTGGCATTTAAAGGACACTCTCACTTCTCTGCCGAAGTTCAATCTAGTTGTTTCATTTGGATCCTAGTCCGTTTATGGAATCCTTCTGGGGGCATTTAAGGTCACAAAGGATGATAGGAAACTGAGACAGGAGCCGGGGGGTTTGGGTTCCCTTCAGCCCCCAACCTGGCCCGGTGGGTGCAGGGAAGCAGCCAGATTCTAAACTCGAGGAAAGGGAGGCGGGGGTGGGGGTGCGTGCAAGGCTAGAGGCAGGGGAGGGAGGCATTGGTAGGTGAGCAAGTGTGTACATACCCGAAACAGCCCTCGGCCACCTTTCTGCCTGACTCATCAGGGGCTGACCTCTGAAGTTGCAATTGTGTATTTCACTCTGCTTCCAAAGACGCCTTTTTATCCGACTCTTGAACTTTTATATGAATGGTATTTCTGTAGAATTGTGAGATGCACCAGTTTTGAAGAATACGTTCAGAGGGAATAGCTCTTGCTCTGTTCTGGCCCCCACCTCCCTCAGCTCTCCGAAAGACTTCTGAATATGAACCGTATTCATTCACTCACTCACTCATTCCAACGCATAACTTCTGAGCCTCTATTTTGGGTCAGGCACTATTCTCTGCGTTAGGGCTATAATGGTGGGCAAAACTGACACCTGTGCCCTTGCAGAGCCCCGTTCCATAGGAAAGCCAGCCAGTAAATAAGAGAAGCTTTTTAAAAAAGGAATGAGTGCTTACGTTGTATTGAGCTCTCACTATACCAAACATAGCATAGTCTCCTGTTGCGGTTTACCCTTCACACCAGCAAACGGGAGCACAGCAGCGGTGCACGGACACGAGGCGCGCTGCCACTTACTAGCTGTGTCATCTTCAGCGAGGTAATTAATCTTTACTTGCCTCAATTTTCTTATCTGAAAAATGGGGGCTCTATTTTATGGGGCTGTTGAGAGAGTAATTAATTAGTGTATTTGAGAACAGTGCTTGGCTGTTATACATTGGCCCAATTTTACAGATAAGTAAATTGAAGCAAAGAGTGATTAAACAACTTGCCCCAGTCCATTCAGATAATAAAAAGTGGTAACCAAATTTCCAACCTATGTCTGTTTGGCTCTATAGTGTGTGCCCTGACCACAATTCTGCTTAATTCTTTTGGCAACATTTCCTCACTTCTTGGAGAATCCGTTTCTGCATTTGCAGTCTGGGCATGGTAATACCAAACCCCACCCTTGCGGTGTGTTGTGAGATTCAACTGTGAGAACGCACCTGAAAATTCTTTGGAAACTGTAAAGCATCCTGAAAATACAAATTGCTGTTATTATTATTGATTTGTGTTTTTACATTCAGTGCTTTAAATTGCCTCTGATGAGTCTCGTTCGTATATGTGCCAGATAAAACTTTCTGTTTAATCTTTCCTGATTATTTTTTTAATTTTTAAAAAAAGATTTTATTTATTTGAGAGAGGGAGAGGGAGAGAGCACAAGCAGAGGGAGGGGGAAAGGTTGGGGAGAGACAAGGGGAAAAGGGGAGGGGCAAAGGGAGAGGGAGAAGCAGACTGCCCCCAGCGAGCCTGACATGGGGCCCCACCCCAGGACCCAGGGATCATGACATGAGCCAAAGTCAGATGCTTAACCGACTGAGCCCCCCAGGCACCTTTCCTGTTGATTATACGACCTTTTAGGCAGCCTGGGAGTCTCCTTGCTGCCTCCTCATGGTCCTTTGTTGGTCAATCCGCTTTGTCAAAACGATCCCTTCTGTCGGTTCTAGATGGAAAAGCGAATATAGCAGACGGGCACCTGACGGGCACCTGATGCCATTTAATGTTTTGGATACTTGTTGGATGTTCTGTGAAAGTTGTAGTTTGGGCGACGGGTGAAAACACTCACACTATTGGCCCAGAGCATGGGAACAGGATCTGACTTAAGCAAGCCTCAGTAAGGGAGGCTTCATTGAAAGGACAGAGCGGCAGCTCGGCGAACCCCCAAAAGGCAGTTTGCCTTCAGGAAACCAAGTTATTCCCCTTGAAGGCAGGGGTGACCTCCTGAGGGTTCTAGATAAAACTGGCCAATTCCATCATGTAACTTGGGAAATGTTTCATCTGGAGAAGTCCAGTGACTCCTCAGGAGGAAACAATGTGATTTCTGTAACTCAATTCAAGGAATCACCTGTCGAACCAGATTGATATAAGTCAACACGAGTCTTTTCTCTCCATGTCAACTTCAGGAGGGCTAGGGAATGTCCCTCTTTTCCAGTCACCCATTCTCTGACACCCATACTACCACCCCACCAAAAGATTTCTGACCACGTTAGATGTTCCAGAGCCCAGGCCTAATTACTTCTGGAGGGAGAGACGGGGGGGATGATGATTGGTAACTTTTAAGGCCATACAAGGACGTCAAGAAGATCTGGGGTTGAGGGCAGGAAGAGCTGTCCTAAAACAGTTAGCTCCATTAGGAAAACTGAGAAAGTCGATGTACCAGCTAGAGCCGCTGCCCTTGAACTATGTAAATTCCCGGTGGGAGGTGAACGAGAGCAAGGAATTCCTGAGCGTGCCTGAGAGTCTGGTCCATTATTTTTCTTGGGCTTTTATCATCTTACTACATACTAAGCAACTAAAACTGACATGACGTCTTTTCTTTGTCCTTCTCTCTGCACCTGAACTCTTCTCCTCACGAGCGGACTGGGGTCCCTTCTTTGTCACCTTAGTCATGCCTAAAGACGCTCCACTGTCCGCCCAGAGAGAGAGAGAGGTGTAGAAGAGATTGAAAGAGCCCGGTGGGGACAGAGACACAATGTAATCGCTCAGTATCAGCCATGGAACCAGCTCCACGGGAGTCGGATGTCTATCCTTGCCCCAATCAGCTATCGGGGGAGACAGAATCAACTTCTGAGACTTGTTGTTATCGAAAACGAAGTTGTGGATTGGGCAAGCTTTCCGAAATCTTTCTCTTTTTGCTCCTCTCTTGCGATGACGTTATTTTCCACACAATGGGTCCACCTCCTCTGATCGCTGCCCTCAGCTCCACACTCCAGATACTAAGCATCAGTTCTATTGTTAACCGCCTTCGTAACTGTAGCAACATACAGGTTACTTTTAAAAATAGCCGTTCGTCTCAGGGGCGCCTGCTTGGCTCAGTCGGTTGGGCGTGTGGTCTCGGTCTCGGTTCAGCTCCCGTCGTGGTCTCGGGGTCCTGGGATCGAGCCCTGCGTCGAGCTCCCTGCTCGGTGGGGAATCTGCTTCTCCCTCTGCCCCTGACCCTGCTCATGCTCTCTCGCTCACTCTTCCTTTCAAATAAATAAATAAATAATCTTTAAAAAAAAATAATCATTAGTGTCTTTGTGCGTGGAGCGGCTCAAAATCTTACACGCCCGAAGTTTCGCTCTTAACCACAGGCTGCCAGGAGCACGCGCCACCTGACGTTTCTGAAAACAGCTGGACACGCAGGTCTGTGTTTTGTGCTCCTAGTTCATCGGTATGGTCCCATTATACTTAAAGGACTACAGGGAGCAATAGAATCCCTACCCTTACGGAGTCTTAATCTACAGTGGATCATGACACGTCGAGTTTCCCATTTTCTCCAAGCCCAGATCACTGAACTGGCTCCTTGAGACAGAAAATGTCCTTCAGGAACAACGGCTATTACAGTTGCATGTAAAAGTCGTCGCTACTCTCTTCCTTGCTTCCTTTCCTTTTGGGGTCGTGCCTAGTGGTTGGCTACCACTCAGGAGAGCGTTATAATTGCAGGCACTAGCTTAGCCAAAAGGCCATGTTTTAGCTTTAGGGTAAACTTGTTAAAATTGGGCCCTCAGCCAGGGTCATCCATCTAAGAACATTGTGAAAGCGTCTTACGGTTGTTCATCCAGCTACGGTCTAATTAATTTTCAAATGGACAAAGTAGCTGCTTGGGCCATGTAACAAGCATTTTCATTCATTTCAGCGAAGCTGGACTTGGCTCGGAGCAGGGTCACGAGAAATTCTAATGGCTTCTTCTCTTCTTTGTGTGTCCTTAGGAGAGCTTGCGTTGATATCAACAAAGCAAGATTTGTGCTCCGGGCAATCGGAGTAGAATCAGTTTCCAGAGAGCCAAGTTCTCTGACTTCCCCTAGAAGGGAAGGGTATGGAATTGAGCATATGGGAAGGCTCTCTAAACCCTTTTACATTATTGGATTTAGCTACGCTCACATAATGAAATTGTTGAGATTGTTTAAACCTTCTGCAGGGACTTCTGTTAGCAGAGAGGAAACTTGTACTAAAGCCATAAGAAGATTGTGTTATAGATATAATGGAATCTTTTTTATCTTTTGCCTGGTTTTCTGTGTAGGGCTGACATTTTTTTCTGGGCATGAAGCCAAGGGTCTATTTAATTTCTCAAAATTTCCCATGGTCACTAATACTGTCCCTCTGACGGCAGTTTCATAAATTTATAAATAAAGACAGAGCCATCAGAAAGGTTGTGAATCCTTGCAATTAACTTCAAATAATGTTTGGAAATTTTTTTTTTTCCCGGTGCTATTTTGCTCAGTAAACACAGGGACGCCTATGGAAAGCACGCTCTTGATTCTCCGGTACGTTTTTCACTGGTCTTACCTAAATTCCAATAAAATATTGAACTTTATCTTTGCCTTGAAACCACATCTATGATTAAATAAGGCTTGAATATAAAAATGCAAGTTGACTTACATCTGACGAATTCTCATGAACAGTTGAATTTATATGACTCATTTATTTTTATTGTATTTAGGATTTGGGGGTGATGGTGGCATTTTCTATTTCGAACATAAAAACTTGTTTTATTTTTTTACTTTTAGATTTTCTAAGAGGCTTTTTGCCAATTTAGAGACAATTTGTTTGGTTTTGTTTGGTTTTTGTGGGTTTTTTTGTGTTTGGGTTTTGGGGGGTTTTTTTGAAAGAGAGGTGGAGGGGAGGGAGAACGCAGGTGGCAGGCAGCTTCCCATTAAGGACCATAATGAGAGTTCGACCGTGTAAAATGCATCCCATCGAATACCACAATCTTCTGGAAGTGACTGGCCACAGAAAACACTCTGTCCCTCGCATTCACTTCAACAATGTCCCCAAATTACTCGCTTGCTTTTTTGCAGTCAACCAAGGACCACTAAGCATACCTGTAGAAAGTCATCCTGGCTTCCAAAAATCCCACCTTGACAGAACCCTTACCAATCAGAGGTTGTCTTTGCCTTCCCGTTTTGACTCTCTAAAGCTCACTCTCCCTTCTAACACCCTTGAATCTCTGCTGAAAGAAAAGTGACAGCCAATGGGTCCTTTCGCAAGTTTATGAATAAATAGTGTTTGTTAATTTTGCCTCGGACTTAGGTTTGTCTTTGACAGATGTTTCCCCAAGTTAGAACAACACCTTGCCCATAGAAGGATCAAATATTTACTCATGCAACAAATATCTGCTGATTACCTACTACATGCCAGATACCATTTCCAGCACAGAGACAGAAGAGGTGTACTTTGTCCTCTGTCCGGTATCCTCAATTTCATATTTTAGGATATAATAAAATAGTTTCTTAAATAATAACTTATCATTAACCATGATATTGTAAGTAATAACTTACAGTAACTTACAATGCTTCCTGAGATATAAACCTGATGTTTTTAGTGTAGGGAGAAGCAGTTCCTTCTTTGTAAGTGTAAGGGAAAGCAAACGGTCCTACGTGACACCATAAACTGCCTGCGATAGAAAAGCAGCCATCCCATCAGCCCGCATCTGTGATAAGACAGGCATTGCATTTTCCAAGGAAAGAGGCAATTAGTTGACACTTGCCCAGAAGAGTTTTCTCTGGCTGGTGATATAAAACGTCTTTTATTTTTTCAACTCCTGAAACTATATATAACATAATTGTATAGTGATCTATACTGACGACATTCCTCTCTCACCCACATTTTATCTCTGTTTTCAAGATGAAATGAAAAAGAATATTCTCGAAAAGCTAGCGAAAACAATGGAAAGCAAGACTTTATGCCAAATATAAACATATTTCTGTTTAGCAAATAGCAGGGGCATAGAAAACATTCCCATTTCTCTTCTCACATAACAGAATGTTCTCTGCTTACTGTATTAGTTAACAAATTCAAGTCTGTTTATTTTGTTTGAAATTCCACTTCATCCATAAATTACAGCGTTACACAATAACACCAGAAGGACAATATCACCATTGTTTGCTTTTACAATCATCTCAGCCCACAAAATTCTGTTCCATTGTCAGTGCTGTCAGCAAGCCATTGTTGTTTTCCTCTATCCAGGGTCTCCCTACTAATATCATTCAAATTATTTAGACACTCAGCAATGTTTTTGCTATCAGTGCAGACTTGTAAAGAGCTGGAGCCCCAGTGTGATGACCAAATCACCCTTGACTATTTATCTTTCCACAGGCATTATTTCCCCAGGCCCGGAGTAGCTGAGTTGCAGCTCGTGCGCCACAGGGTGGGGGGAGCGTCCCCGGCCGGACCTGGTTCGTTCCACCGGACAATGAGGCCTTTCTGCTAGACTCTCTCTGGGCACGTACACAATGAGACGGTTCAGGGCAGGGCAGGCAGGTCATTGATAACAACAGTTCCCAGACTTCCTAGAGTACGGAATTTTCAATTCGGAACAGGTATACATTGTTTTATTTACTAATTCTCTGTACCTCCTTTCGTAGTTGCAGAAGAACTCCAGACACTTGACCAAAAAAAAAAAAAAAAAAAAAAAAAAAAGAACGAAAGAAAGAAAGAAAAAAATCTATGCAAAGTAAGTCTCTCTATCTCTCCCTGCTCTCCTCTTTAGAATTATATTCTTTTATTCATTCTGCATCTATTTGTTCTGAGCCTCTTGTGTGTTAGTCATTGGAAATAGACACAATCCTCCCCCTCATGGGGGATACAGATGTTAAGTTGTTTCTAATGTTGTTTTGTTTTTGTTTTTAAGATAGCTTCTGTGCGAACAAGTATACGTAATATGTATTCTCCCATTTCTAAACACGCAAGTGGTGATTTACTCTACAAACACTTTTGTGTTTTGTTATATTCCTGTAACAGTATGTGGAGGAAGTTTTTTATTTTTTCTGTACAACATTCTTTTTTTCCCTTTCAAATGACACCCTGATTTTATTTTGGGGAATCCCCTCTTTCTCACTTTGCACATTCCTTGTGGGAACGTAAATCACCTGGTAGCCAAGGGTTGGGTATGAGACCCAGCACCCAGGCTCGCTCTCTCTTCAGAGTGAATCTCAACCCACGACTGACTCAGGATGGAGACAGCAATATCCAGTCAACGTGATGGAGTGAAACCGATGTTGGGCGCTCTGGAGCTACGAATCTGTCACCTCGCCATCCTCCTGGCCATTCTGTGACTCGTGTGGCTCCAATTCATTTCATTTTTGCTCGAGTCCTCCAGAATTGATCTCTGCTGCTTGTTACCCAAGATGTTTAACCCAAGACATACCGTCCATCGGCATACACAGACCTGTCTCATTCTTTGTTAGAATCCGAAAGGCATCCCGTCCTATCGATGTACGGTCTCCCCCGCTAGAACAGAGCATTCTAGGCAGAGCATTCTATGAAACATCTTGTAAGCCCAAGTGGTGTAAAGTGAAGAAGCAATTACCATTAATTTATACGGAAAAATCTTGAGCGTTCCCAGACCCCGAAAATAACTTCTTAGGCTTTTCTGATACCTTAGGACACATCTTGCTAACAGATGAACAAAATAAGTGGAGATAAAGCACAGATGCTCGCCGACGCAGTTCAAAGCGATAGCCCCTCTCCCTGGGCAGGACGCGCGGCCTCTGTAACGGCTCCCTGCAAAAAACACGCAACACCGCTTCCGCTCTTCAACTTTTCTAGTAAAAGTGAAAATCCTCTTCAGATTTTATTTGATCTGCAAAACCAAGTACTAACGTCGGTCTTCCGTAAAAGCGAAGGGGCATAAAGCAAACTTTTAGAAAGCGGGAAGGCCTGGATCATAGTTTCTTGAGCCGTCCCTTATTACTGGACATTTAAGATGTTTCCAGTATTCGGTCAACAGATAATTCAGAATATACATCTACACACACGATGTATTCTTGCATCGCCATCTTTGGACAGATGTATGGATGTTTTGGGGGATAAACTTCTAGAAGCGAAACTGCTGGGTCAAAGGATATTTTCCTACGTCTTTAATAACATCAAACAGTGTTGAAGGCCTTCACATGAGAATGATTGTGCTACTGTAACTATCTATTGAAAATATAAATAATGAAAAAGTGTTAACGACATTTTAATTGTAACAACTCTTTATGGTCGCTAAGTGAAAATGTAAGTCTTGCTGAACTTAGAAAACTGAGAAAATAAATATAAACACACAAGAAAGCCAACCATCAAATCACTTATGATTTTTTTCACCCACAGTGGTAGAGTTGTATCCGCTCATCATTGTTATTTTTTTGTCCAGCTTTTGCAAGTGTTTTTAAAAAGGATTATTACCAAAAAGCAATACCGTCATAGCTAGGAGTAGAGGCCATTAAATGTATGACTTGAATTCCGAATATATGGGATTCTCTACTTATAGTTTTGATTTCCAATTTAATTGCTAGTGGTAAGAGAAGATACTCTGTATGGTTTCAGTGCTTTCCAGTTTGCTAGGACTTGCTTCACGGACCACCGTATGTTCAGTTGTGCTTGTATCTCTGTGTGTCTTCTTTGAAGAGTATCGTCTCTACTTTTGAGCAGTATTCTTTGTACTTGCTTCAAATTGGGTTTGCTAGTTGTGCTATTCGAATCTACATCCTTATTGATTTTGTTTATTTGTCAGTAACAGAGAAAGGTATGTTAAAATTTCCTACTATGATTTGGATTTGTCTATTTCTTCTTATAATTCTGTCAATTTTTGCTTCATATTGTCTGAGGCTCAGTTGTTAGGTGCATATAAATTTAGAATAGTTGTATTTTCCTGGTGAGTTACATATGGATTATTAAAAAATGTTCCTCCTCAGCTCTAGTAGTATTTTTGACTTAAATTTGTTTTTTGTTATTTCACAATTTCCCTTTTGTTAGTTTATATGGCATAAAATTTTCTTCTCTTTAAAATATTTTGCTTTTAACCTATCCCTTGTAAACAGCTTGTAGTGGGTTTTGTTTTGTTTTGTTTTTTAACCCAAATAGTCTTTGTCATTTAAATAGGGCATTTAGTACGTTTATAGTTAATGTAATTATTAGTATATTACAGAATGTTATTTGTCTAGCCTGTTCTTATTTTCCTTTATTTTTTTATAATATTATTTTGGATTAAAGAGTTCCTAATAGTCTCATATTTTTCTCTAGGAGTTTGAAAGTGTATTGACATTCTTCTGTTATTTGTATGGTTATTACATCCATTCTTAACTTACCAAAGTCAACTATTAGTATTTTTAACTTGCTTGTAGATTATCTGAGGATTTTAATGCTAGTCACTTTAATGCTATTTATCCCCTACGGATTAATATGACATTGTGCACTTTAATTTTACACATGAGAAAAGCAAATAAAACATTAGAGTTATTGTTTTTTATATTTAATATCCATTTTGACATATCCACCTATTTACCATTTTTGCTGCTTTTCAGTCTTTCCTGCATCTCTGTTCTTTCATCTGGATAATCTTTCTTCTACTCAAAGAGCCCTCTTTAATATATTCTTTAGTGAGCATCTGCTGGTGACAAATTCTTTTAGTCTTTTAGAATGAAAATGCCTTTATTTTGCCTTCATTGGGAATTAATTTTTTTAATTTGCCAGTTTAACAAGTGATAATGGTATCATACTGCTTTAATTTGCATATATTTTATATATTTACTACCTATTCTCTTTCTTCTCTTAGGTATTTAATTTCTTTATAAAGTCAAAAGCAATTTTTTTTTTTTTTTTGCAGGAGATGAGGAGAGGCTAAATTATTCACATAATTGAGGTGAAGAGGTACTATGGTCTATGTTTTTGGTAACTTACCTGCTTATTTTGCACGTCTGTCCCGGCACGTGCAAAGACACAGGGATCTGTCCCAGAGCTGTCTCTGGCTAATAAATTAACTCTTCAGATGGACAAGTCATTATTAATGACATCAAGACTTTTAAACCATTCTTGACAGTCACTCTTATTTCACATGGCAAACTCCTGGACCAACTTTTCCACAACTGTGTGACATGTTGGGCATTTCTCTCTCTTCCCCTACAGTGCTTCAGAAGAGGTACTTTTCCTTCTGATGTTGTTTTGGAGGGAAGAAATAATCTTGGGTCAATAAAAGCTCACTCGTTCAACCAGGCATTTGATTTTGAGCACTTAAGTGAAAAGTTATGTTGATTCCCTGATCCATCCTGCCTCCATTTAAGTGATGTATTTTTGAGTAACAGAGCACCCCAGACATAGTGGCTTAAAACAATCATGACTTATTATCCTTCCCAAGATTTGCACCAGAAATTCTGGTAGAGCTCATCTGGTCAGTTCTTCTGTTCCATATGGGTGGGCTGGGCTGGGCTGGAATGTTCAAGAAGATGTTCCTGCTTTTCTGGCATTCCAGTTCTGTGCTTTTCCACATGTCCTTCCTTTCTCCATGTGTGTCCTCTCATTTACTATTCTGGCCTAAGCTTCTTTAGAGCTTGACATCTGGCTTCCCATTGAAAGCAAAGCTCTCGAAAGGTCTCTTGAAGACCTCGAATGGAGATGGCAAAGTGTCACTTCCACCATTTATCACTGGTCATTGCAGATCACAGTACAGGCCCAGAGGGGAAGTTGAATCTACCTCTTGGTCATTGGAGTGGCAAGCATGTACAGGGAATTGATGGAAGGAATTGATGGAAGCCATCTTTGGATACTATTCACTACTCTCTGTTAGCAAGTATTTCATATTTCTTTTCTGAAGACCAGAACACATTGCTTCTTTCAAACTTGTATTTATTTTAAAGCATAAATTAGAACATGAGTCGCGCATATGCTTACCCACTTGGTCCTTTCCTTATTGACTAAAGATAGAACAGCCTTGTTCTAAACAGGCTGCAGTTAATGCAAAGTATGTAGGCCACCCCTATAGAAGCTTGCTTTATAATCAAGAATTCATGTAATGTTTTAGTTTTTCATTTGCTTCAGCCCTCCTGGTATTAGCCAATAAAAGAATTATAGTTTTAATAACTAGTTGACACAGCTGATTTTATCGATTTTAATAAATAATCAAACATGCCTAAAAGCAAAAACATCAAACAAATGATTTAAATCCCTAAAACCTTGCCTGTGCTAATCACGAAACTCAGTGAAATGACTAAGATAAAAACAGATTAGTGTCATTAGGCAAAAAAAGAACACGTACCAATTACAGAATATAAGGCTTATCAGTTTGTTTAATAAAAACCTGAAATGCTAAACGAGCAGCTGCGCTCATACACACTTGTGGAATGCTTCAGCCCCTTGGTTTCAACAGTCATCCAAAGGAAACCAATAACCACAGCATATGGAGAAGCAAGAGAATATCGCTTGAGTGCCTGCCCTTTCTTCCTGTGTCCTCCCTTTTGTTACTCCCACGAGCCCTCTGAAGTTGACGAAAATGGAAATGAAGCAATCAGTTCAAGGACCCACAGCGACTGAGAGGTGGAAGTGGGATTCAAACCTAGGACTCACTGCTCCACAAAGTCCGTACGGTTTCCCGCTCCCATGCTGTCTCTCAAAGGGAATACGGTTGTACCTGGGACAGACGACTGGGTCTTCCTGGGGCCAATCTCCTACTGTCTGTTGGTGCTCTTGACAGAAAATGGAACCAGGGATGGATGCTACGTACATTGATGTCATTCTCATGTCTTAGGGTTTCTGTTAAATCTTCCCGGCTCCCTTTTAATAACTGATTTATAATTTCATCCTATATACTCTCTCAGGAATAATTGCTTTCTGAGAAATGTATATAATACACTGGCTTTTACACTTGCCGGTGTTACTCAAGGGTTCTTATCCTTTTTCTGTGCTACAGCTCCTTTTGGCAGTATGGTGAAAATTCCTCAGGTTAATGCTTCTAAATGCATACAAGAAAATACAAAGGAAGCCCGTTTTATTGAGATACAGTTTAATTTAGTACCAGAGCTTAATTTAGCTCAAGCAAAAAGCGAAAACATGCCATGAGCGGAAATGCGCTTGTTGGTATAAAGAACTAGAGAAGGATTGACACACTATGGCCCAGGGGCCAAATCTGGCCCATTACCTATTTTTGCTAAGTTTATTAGAACACCTTTACTCTTAATTATTTATGTATCGTCTATGACTGCTTTCTAAGGAGATAAAAAGGAAAAACAACAAGTCTCCTATTTTCTTACGCAGAGCAATCCGCTTCTCCCTTGCTCTCCCTCTAAACTCCGTTTCACACCTCCTCTGAATGCCTAAGGGTTTGGCCGAAGCTTTGAAAGTACCTTTAGTTAAGGACTGGCCATTGACATTCTTAAATTTAGCCCCAATATGTAGTTGGAGAGAGTTTGCTTTTTTCTATTATTCATTCAAAATGTATGTAATTTGTCTGTAATCTTAACAAAAGTCTACTTTGGCCCATAACTGTTTTCATTTAATCTGAAATTCAAGGGAGTGAAGGTATCTCAGAATTGCATGGGAGACTGAAATGAACATAGATTTAATTTTTTTATTTATTATAGAAGTGAAGTCCATTGGTTACGAAGTGGATGAAAGGAAAACTGTGGGTATTTCAGGCCCATTTCTCTAATAGCCAAGAAAACAGATTGGAAAAATCTGAAAACGCCCATTCAAACATGACCTGGGCAGGAATCCAAGAAAGCACAGTGATCTCAGACCTAAACAAGGAAATCATCATTATTCATGTTATGTTTTAGAACACAATTATTAAAGAGAGATCTCTGGAAGCTTATCCTGGAAGTAGCAGATGAACTTAGTTCCTGTAGGGGCCTGCACCTGATGACCGCTAAGGTGGGGCTGGGGGTTAAAAGGCAATGTGACCTTTGGCCCAGAAGAGCCGAAGGGGGTAATTGTGTGAATTATCTCCACCCCTTTGTCTGAGACCCCTCCCCGACAGCAGGAGGGCTTCCTGGTTCCACCCCCAAGATCCTGAGCTGGAGTAGACGGGTTGCTATTTCACTGAAAGCGTGAAGCCTGAAATTATTTTCTAGAAGCAGTGTCTGTTGGCCTTTGGGGAAGCTGAAAGCCTGCTTTGCCAACTGTGGTAGCTAAAATAACGTCTCCTCAAAGATGCGCGTGTTCTAATCTTTGGAACCTGGAGGTATGTTACCTTACATGGTGAAAGGGATTTTGAAGATGGGATTAAGTTAAGGAATTTAAGATGGAACCCACGATGACCCAGCTGGGTCCAGTGTAATCTCAGGTGTCCTCGTAAGTGAAGGAGAGAGGCCAGAG
This sequence comes from Ursus americanus, assembly GCF_024610735.1. Lineage (NCBI taxonomy): Eukaryota > Metazoa > Chordata > Mammalia > Carnivora > Ursidae > Ursus > Ursus americanus. The sequence continues at coordinate 21,484,823 of NC_142140.1, read as the reverse complement.
AGAGTCAAAGAGCCATTCGCAGATCGACACCCCTGGCTTTGAAGACAGAGAAAGGGGCCGTGAGCCAAGGAAGAGAGCAGCCTGTAACAGGTGGAAAAGGCAAAGGGGACAGATTCTCCCCCAGAGCCTCCGGAAGGAACACAGCCCCTCCCCCACCCATTTGAGACGTGTGACCTCCAGACTATAAGATAATACATTTGTGCCACTTTAAGCTGCTCAGTTTATGGTAATTTGTTAGAGTAATAATCAGAAACTAATACACTTACTTGTCCCTTTCCTCCCTAACTACGGGAGTCTTGGTAGCCCTCAGGCAAATCAGAAGACAGGCCTCAGATTACAGTTGAGAAGGTGCAATTTTGTGCGTGATGTAGAGAACAGTGGGGTTTTGCGTGGCAAATTTTCTGCTTCTTTCGTTTTCAATGAAAAATTAGGATTTATTTATTTATCTATTTTTTAGAAGCTCTGGCTTCTTACGTGGGTGGGATGGCATAAAGGTCCTGGGGCCTATTCTATCCTGGAAGGAAGCGCTGTTGTTCCTTTCTCTCTACCTTAAAGGGCCAAGGAAGGAAGAGAGTAGATTGGCCAAGTTTGCACACTCTGGAGCGAGACCCTCTGGTTGTGGAATGACTGAGATCTTAGGCAAATAAGTTAACATTGGTCTCTCCGTTTTTGAGTAAAGGATAATAGTATCCATCTGACGAATTATTTACGTAAAACCTTTGAACGGTGCCCAGCGCATGGCACGTGATGGTTAGCTGTCTAGGTTTTGATTCTGGCTCTCTCATTAGCTTTGTAATCTTGCCCGATGTTTTTTCCCCCCCGAGTGAATCTCAATTTTTTTCATCTATAAATTAGAATAATAGTAACCACTGGAAATGTTGTTATGAGAAGTAAGACCACACATAAAAGGCATGTGGCACATGTACCTGGTCAGTAAACTTGAGGCACATTTTAGTCAGTGGGAATCCAGGCAAAGGAGGCCAGGAGTCAATGCTTAAGCCTCCCTACGAGGTAATTCTTCTTCATCTTCTTTTATTTGGCTTTTCCTTCCCTAACTTTCAGGATTAAAAGGACTAAGAAAGGCACTATTACATTCTTATTCCACAGCCATGCACCTCAAAACGGGGGTCCTCAGCAAGGAGTCAGGTGGGTGAGAAGACACTGTATAAACATGGCCCATCTTCCTGGAAAGTCAACTTTACTCAAAGGTAAATAATTTAACATATTTTTCTTTTAAAACAAACATGGATGTATTATGAAGGAGAATGCAAATTTTGCATGAATTTTTAAGAACAGGAGTGGATTATTCAGCCACTTTCTTATTGAAGCGTTAGAAACTCAACTCAAACTAGCTTAAGCAGAAAAGACATTCCCGCCGCTGTAATTTGAAACTTTGCAGGGCTCCATTTCAGAGGTATGGCTGGGTCCAAGGGCTTTACCATTGTCATCAGGAGTCTTTACTTGTCCATCTTCCAGTTCTGTTTTTCTCCAGATTTTATCCGCAGGACAGAGGAAATCTAATTGGCTAAAGTAACCCGCTTTCCAGGGAGGGTAGAGTACCTGGACCTTTATCTTGACATTCCCCCAAGATGTGGACGTGTCTGAAAAGCAAATAAAACACATTCTGGTAACCGGAGAAGTTGGAAGGAATTGCAAGCACCATCAACCCTCGCCTACCATGAGGAGACTTCAGAGAGATGGCCTGCTTCTGACGACCATGGTCCCTAACTCCTTATGATGTAAATGTATTCTGTGCTTTGACACATTTGTCTGCTGTCTAGGCAAAAACACTACCTTTTTCGGAGCCTACACGTTCCAGCCAAATCCAGATACTCTGATTCTGCTCTGTGGGGTAGAGGTGGGAATGGACACACAGACTCTGACTACCTTCTCCACCAAACCTGCAAAGGGACCACTTGTGGAGAGTGTGGTCAGGAGCAGAATCAGTCACCCCGCTTTCCTCCGACCCCAGTGTAACTTCTGGCCTTGATCTTCAAAAGTCTGTGCTGGAGTTTGGGGAAAAGACTTTTTCATAGAAGTCAAGAGCGTGATTTTGTGTGAGTTGCCCGTGTCTCTAGATCTCTCAAGGACTTGTGCCTTCAGTTAAAGATCCAGAGCTCTGTGTCCTTAAACATCATACCCACAGTACTAAGAATGATTACAGGGTTTCTAAATTCCTCCCTTACATAGATAATACAGCCTTGGGTTTCTGAATCTAGGCAAGTGAAGACAAAAGAAGCAAATCAAGATGAAAAGCATCTTGGGACTTGTTGGAGCATTTTCCCAAGTGTTTAGGAGACCACTAATCCCAGGAAATGCTCCGTGAAAAAAGTGTTGGATGATCAAGGAAGTGCCTCTCTGGGGAGCTTATATTCCATACTAGCCCATTAAAGGCTCTGAGAAGTCTTGCAATAAGGGAGCCTGGTGGGCTTTGTCAGACTAGCCTTTCTCAACACTGATGAACACCTTGCATAACAATTATTCAAATTTAGAACACTTGGTGAGGACTTGCTGCCTCAAGTCCAGGAACTGGAGGCTCCGGAAGTTCTTGCCTGGCTCCTCAGTTACCGGCAAGGAGAATCCAAAGCCTTGGTGCACCGCGTCCATCACAGCCACGCCAAAGCTGGCGTTTCTACCGTGTCAAGGCACTGAGCTGAGCACCAATCGTGAGTATGATTATGTGATTAGGCAAATCCCTGGGGGAATATTGGAGAAATGCACACTGGGCATAACACATTCGGGTCTAAAAAGTTATCTTTTTATCCTTTTTTTAATGCTATGATGTTTACGTTCCTCCCAAATTCATATTTAAGTCAAACTTTCAAGGTGATGGTATTGCGGGGGTTGCGGGGCCCACTTTGGGAAGCACTTAGGTTTATGAGGGTAGAGCCCTTGTTAATGACCTTAGTACCTTTACAAAGGAAACCCCCACAGAGCTCCCTGGTCCCTTTTACCATTCGAAGACCCAGCTAGAAGGCAGTGAACCAGGAAGTGAGCTCTCACCAGACACCACATCTTCCAGCACCTTGATCTTGGACTTCCCAGCCTCCAGGACCTGTGGTGTTTTGTTACCACAGCCCCGAACCGTGGTGTCTGTAGTAGCAAATGAGTCCCGTCAGGCCTGGCTGCCCGCAAACTTGCCAAGGAGTGGTATTTATCTCCCACTTTCCCCCACCGCCGCCACGTGGAACCCCGTGCATTCTGCTGCTTCCGCTATGCACTTCTCTCACTCCTTGCCCACCGGCTAATCGGAATAGTGATGATAATAAATCAACATCGTCCCCTTAGCAGCTACTGTTGATAGAGCAATTCACAAGGCAGGATGCATTGTGCAACACGATACAGTGTTACTTACCAGGGAAGGTTGAAGCAAGTTTGTGTGTTACACAGAGTGAGATAATGATGGAGCTAAGTTTTGAAAGAGTTGGTAATAGCCAGGGAAATGTTTTTCCCTCCTACTTGGAATATTTGCATGTCAGAATGCAAGATTATGATGCCCTAGCTTGGAGGAGGGAACCAGAAGTGGGAATTTATGTTCCGTGGGGAATAACTTCAGAGATCTTTCTCTTTTCACCACATTGTCTGTTCAAGAAAGAATTGCCTCTGTGTGTGTGTGTGTGTGTGTGTGTGTGTGTGTGTGTGTGTGTGTGTGTAGGGCCAGGAAGGGAAGAGAGGACCTGAGGAGACTTGACGCCTATACGAGGCTAGAAAAACACCTTGCCTGCTATTATAATTAGTAGAATGAGTTTTCGTTTTCAGTTAAAAATATACATAATTTTTGTATTGGATTTTCTTTTATTTTTGTTCGATATGCTGACTTTTCAAGAAAGAAGCTGGCATCTGGCCTTTCAGCCTTGTTAACCTTTGGCCGTTTTTATAATCATTCACCCCGTTTTTACAAATTTTCGTCTATAAAAATGACGAGGTTTACCAACTTATAAAACATCTGTGGCAAAAAGAAAGAAATGGCAAAATGCTAAAAGAGCAGTCAAGAAAAACATAGCTTGTTTAAATGAGGCCAAATGGATGTCTACTCTACCTGATTATAATTTTTTACTTTTCAAAACCTCCCTTTGATTTTCTGTAATTAATTGTCATTAAGGATCCAAATCATTTTTTAGTGCAATGCCTCAAAGGATTTCTCAGATCGTGGTGATATTAACAGGGGAAAAGTCAGCATTATTATATATTTTATTATTTCGGGACTGTTTTCAAGCCACTGGAGTAATTGGCCTGTAGCCTGTTCCAATTAATAAGGTTTTTAAATGCATTTCTACAAATCTGGTTTTTGGAAGCAAAAATCTTGACTTAAAAAACTTGCAGCGGAGGCTTATTGCTATGCGTGGATAAAGCCTGGGAGCCATTTCTTTTTTAATAATTATTTTCAAAGAAACCTGTGAAATCTTCGTCAACACTTTTAAAGAAGTAGTCTCTATCAAGGAGAAGAAAGACTTTGAGATCTAAACTCGTGTTAACTACCATGGTGGGTGACAGAGTCTCATGTCACCTGCTGAGAACTAGTTTTGCAGAAGGCAACGTATTAACAAGAAGGGCCTTTTGTTTTTGCCAACCTAAATATTTTCTTTCTCCGGTAATCTGTTGTCCTTGAGTTGAGGCTGGCATATACAGAGATTTTCTACACACTGAATCTCTGTGGAGACTCAGAGGGCTCAAATGATATGTATGGCCCCCAAATATGCATTATTTGATTTCGTTAAGGAATTGTGTTGTATGACAGCCAGTACAGAAGAGACACAATGGATTACTTCTAATCGGCCCTCATGGTGGGTTTCTTTGTTGTTGTTTTTTTGTTATTTGTGATGGTTGTTGTTCTTTTGGTTTTTCGGCTGGGAACGTTTATGGGACTAATTTTGTTTCTCATTGCAAAATGTATGTAGTACTCTGGCTTGCCTCGTAATATACAAGGGCAATTCTAACGGGCCAGATGAGGTCTCTTTGGACTTAAGCATCTCACCATTTCAGTTTGTCTTCCCAGGTGGTTCCCCCAGAATATCATTAAAGAATTTGATGATTCTGACTAAATTTGGTGCACGAAAATATGGTAGCTGCCATGATTTTCAAATGCAAGAGCTTCTGTCATTGTAAATAATTTTTACTTATTTTTATTCTGAAGATGGAGGAACGATTGCATGGATACTTTTCTTGTGAAGAAAAAGCAGAGTGGGGGCAACTGGGTGGCTCAGTTGGTTAAGTGTCTGAGTCTTGATTTCTGCTCAGGTCATGATCTCAGAGTCCTGGAGTGGAGCCCTGTGTTGGGCTCCATGCTCAGGTTGGCCCCCCTCCCCCCCTCATTAGGGCACGCGCACACATGCACACACACACACACTCTCTCTCTCTAAAATAAATCTTAAAAAAAAAAGTCTGGGTGGGGTAGCTGTCTTCATGTGATTGCCCCAAATTAAGAAAATGGTTAGAGGAAAAACAAAACAAAACAAAACAAAGAAAGGGTTAGAGGAATTGAATCCAAACTCCCTCCTAATGTGATATTGCCCTAGATTCTAAAACCTCTTGTTATGACATCAGAATTGCAAAACCTTAACTAATTTCATAATCTCTCTCCTGAAGTTGCCTCCTTAAACATTATTCATTACAGTGGAAACTATCAAAATAATTTCCAGTCTCCAAGGCTAGGAATCTTCCAATAATTTTTTTCTGTCTTTTTCTTTATCCCTCCTAGTCACAGCTCTCTCCTTGGGTAGCTGTTTGTCATCACAGGCACTGTGGGCAGTTCACATCTGGGAGGCAGTGTTCATAGTACATGAAAATTTGAATCCCGACTCTGCTACACCCTCTCCTTGTGCGTCTTCTGAACTCAGTTACAGTCAGTGGCTCGCGGTTGTCCACTGTCGCTAACTGAGCTACGTCGGCTTCTTGTCTTTTGCAGCGAGGTCAGTTCTCCATCTCCAGCTCTCACCTTGAGCGTTTCTGTTCCTGTGCCTCCACTCACATCGAGACCTCCTTCCAGAATACCCACACTTTTGTCTTCTGCCTGTCTCAGCCTTAATTTCCCATCCAGCCTTGGTTCAAACTCCTCCTTCTTAGCCTCTTCCCAACCATTGTCACCCACAGCGGTCCATCCCTTGTTCCAGATCTGCTTCAATCACTAACGAGTCCAAATCCCACTCCTCTGCGTCCGTCTTGTTTTGTCTGCTGGATTGGCAGCCCTTTGTCTCAAAGAGAAATGTCCCAAATCTCTTCTGTGTTCCCACAGTGCCTGGCACAGGTCTAGACATACAGTAGGTGTTTAATACCAAATGAATATCTGATCAGTGGAATCATTGCATGCTTTCCTGGCTGTCATTGGTGTACCATGGTAGAAAACAACAGTATACTGTCATTCTTCATGCCTTAGCCTCTTGGTTTTTCAAAATCACCTCTTCTGTTTGCCCCAAAAGAAAATCAGGCAGACCTATCCTTTCTCATTGAAATAGAAGCTAGGAGATGATACTAGATAAGCATCCCAAGAATAATAGTAAAATGAGGTGCTATTTATTAGCAAGTTACCGTAAGCCATCAAATGAAATGGAAGCTGGAGAAAGTAAGATGCTTGCACAAAGGCACGGAGCTAGAAAGCAGCCCAGCCTCTGATGCCAGAGGACCATTCAGCCATCACACTCTGCTGCCTCCCAGCTCAGTTTTGCTTTGTCGTGATTTCTGTCATTCTCCACAGGGTCCGTTGGGGAAGAGGCAAAGGAAATCATCAGAATGCTCTTCTGTGGGTTGCCACTTTACTCCAAACCTCAATGTACAACTCTGCCATTTAGATTGATCCCAATAGAAGCCTGGTTTGTTTTCCAGAAATGAGAGCCTCCATCTGACCATCTGTTTCCTCCTACCCCCATGCAAATCTGGTCTTAACATTGATGGCAAAGAAAGAGAGATACCGAGGAAAAGGAGAGAGAGAAGCAGATAATTCGAGAACATTTGACTCCTGGGGTCTGTGGAAGAGTTGGTGGGAATAAGTGAGAGAAAGACGACCTGTGTCTGTTGTGGTCATGTGCTTGTCCCATTCCTGGTGAAGGGGCTGGAAGAGCCATGAGATGTCCACAGAGACCACCATGGGCTAATCCCCACTTAGGTGCAAAGGGCAAGTTATTTTAAAATGAAATCGGTAACGTTTGAGGATTGCTGGGTGGGGTAATGTTTTGAGGCACGCTGGCTTAAAAGAATCTGGAGGAAAAGGTATCTTGGAATAAAAACAGTGGTTGTATGTTAATACTGGGCATCCCGTTGCTTTTTTATTTAATTTGCTCACAACTCCTTAAATCAGAAATCCTGTTCTCAGAAACAACTTGGAAGAGAAAACAGAAAACAGGAAGAACAAGCCAGGATGACGAAGCGGCGAGCAGTGAGGGTTTCATAACCCCTCACGGAGAAAAAGGAGGAAATGATTTTGGAAAATTATTCAATGACACAATGATATGTTCCTTAATTAAATATTTTATTTTGCCAAGGTTCTGTATTTCATGAAAGGAACGAATGTCCCCGGAAGACAATATTCAGCGCTGCTCTGGAGGCATTGAATATATTCTCTCTCAACTTCTGAGGAAAAGCTTTCTGATTTAAGATACTTATTAGCTCATTAAATAGACCACAGTTTGAAGCTCAGCAGTTTATTTCTTCCATCCATGTCTTTTTCTTTCCTTCCTCCCTTCTGCCCCTCCCTGTTTCTCAGTCTCTCTGGTCTGCATTTCTGTCCACCTCTGTGTTTCTTTTCCACCGAAATCAAGAGTTCCTGATAGTTGAGTAAATCTGTGACAAATAACGTAGGGAAATGCCCTGGCAGAGACGAAAAGATGACAGAGCATAGCAGCCTCCCTGATCCCCACAGACGAGTGGTCTAGACATTCTAGGGGTTTTTTTCCTCCCTGCACAACATCCTGTGGGAGGGAAGTAGTTGGCTTGTTAAGGTCAGATAGTATGACGACCTTCTAGCAGGCTGAGCGACCGAGAGCCCCAAGTCTCTTTCGAGATTCCTGCTGGTGGGCGTGGAGTGGAAGGAGCTGGCGGTGTCTTCTGAGTTCACCCCACTCAGATGCCGAGCGGATTGGTGTGTCAGCACAGTTACAGGAAATACACTAGCTAGACGTAATTGTGAGATGGCGCATGCCTGGCATTTTATCCTCTCAATCTTTTCTTCTTCTCTTAACACGAGGGATGTTGATAAACTCCAGTTAAGCAAACATCATGGGCTGATGGGATCGGGTGGCAATTTGGACGGTGGCATCCCTTGGCACTCACTCCTGGGGGCACGGTACTTAACATGGGAAAATAGGAGCAGTGCTCAAACTGGGAAGTTTGTAAAACAGGCACTCTGTATGCATTTTTTTTTTTAAGATTTATTTATTTATTTGAGAGAGAGAGAGAGCATGGCAAGGGGAGGGGCAGGCAGAGGGAGAACCAGACTCCCCTCGGAGCAGGAGCCTGACATGGGGCTCTATCCCAGGACCCTGAGATCATGACCTGAACCGAAGGCAGCCGCTTCACCGACTGAGCCACCCGGGCGCCCCCACTCTGTACCCATTTTAAGAAAGACGTCTGTGGCCCTGCAAATTCCTCTAGCGTGTGTGAATCAGGCCATTGAAGCATTTTCATTTGTTATATCTTCTTGGAGGTTGAATGTTCATAATGATTTATTTCAGTAGTTAGTTAAAATATTTGTGTCTTATTTAGGCAAAGTAATGGAGAGGACAGTATTCTGGACTTTGAAGAATGGGAAAGGGGGAATTGAGCTTTGGAAAAAATGTATCATCAGCCATGTAGAAAGCTAGAATTTGGTATAGACTAATTAATTGTGACTCAATTTTGGTTCTAATACCCTTGAAGACACCAGACATTAATATCTTCTCTCTCCTTTGGAGAATCTAGTGAAAAATTTAAGTGAGTGAGAGGTGGACTAAATTAGAGTTTTCTTGAAAGCCACGATCGAAATTTATCATCAAGCTCTTGCGAGGTTATCCCTCAATGTACCAACCCACTAATTTTAGAAACCTTCCTTCTTTATCATGAAAAATCAGTTTGATATCATGAATAATTTTTTTTTAATCAAGGAAGTTGTGAAGATTGTTATAAGTGTTCCGGGGGTTGGTTCAAAATAGCAAATACTGGTTTATTTCAGAGTAACGCTACCAAGGTGGCTCTATACATTTATTCTCTTATACCAGATCTATTCTTAGACCCATTTGTCCCCAGATGTTGCCATCTTTGGAGCCATACATCATCAGAGTGAGGTGTTCTTATAATGTATTGCACTAATACATTGTGCGAAGGACAGCAGTGATGATAAATTTCTTAAATGATGGCGCTGTCGAAGGCTAATGACTCTAAGAGCAAATGCAAGGTAATGCAGTGATTTCTTTTCAGGCCCCAGCAAAGAATACAGAAGACATCTCAAAACCATTTTCACTTGGGGGTAATACTGAAATAGACAGTATTTCAACGCCTTGGTAACAGCACTTAGGCAGTATTAAGGAAAATGTAAATGGCCTTGCATTTTTCAGTGGTAACTGATTTAATGCTTTCCCTCATGGGAGTTAAGGGGGATTTTTTGTGTGTTTGTCTTTTTGTGTTTTGTGTTTTGTTTTCATTTTAAACATCTCTCACCTGAAGTTGCTTCTCTGTGTGGATGTCATGTGCCTTGTGCTGTCTCGAATCTGCAGATTTACTCTGAGCTCTTTACTCTGAGCAAGACTGTTGTTCTCATGGTCGCGGCCAAAAGGATGGACTCAGTGGCAGAATTTGTGGCTGGAGACTCTAGTTCTGGCAAAAGTATGTGGGTGGGTGGCAAATTCCTGTATGGGCCAGAAATTGTGTGGTCATTCATTAGCTCTCAAACGCCAAAATCGAGAAATTGAGAGGCAAAATGAAACATTTAACGGAACGTTTTGGTGGAAGTCATTCCTTTGGTAAGTGTGGTGTTTTCTCTTTGTGCTAAAGAAAGCAAAAACTGCGACCGAATCATTTCTTAATACTTGGGGGTGAAGCCTCTCCACATAGCATCATTCCCATTCTTTGGGCGTAGCCAAAATAAGAGGTCTAATGTTTTTCCAAGGAAAGAAACGTTAGGTCCAAATATCCACACAACAGAGTTTCTCCCTTGAAATAAGGATAGAAATCACCACTGACGTGTCTGGGGTGTGGCCGGCCACTGCTCCGGGTGCTTCTGTGCTCTGTCCCACTGCATTGGGACAGGCACAAGTTTTAGGCCCATTTTACAGATGAGCAACTTGGGCTTGGAGAAGGTAAGTCACTTGCTCAGGGTGACACAGTAGATCTGGTGTTTGGACCATCTGACTCCTGATGACACGATCTCAACTATTAAACTATTTTGCAGGTTTATGTGTTTTAAAATGAATCCTATGTCTCCCTCCATATCACAACATGAGACTGTAGGCATCACGTCATAGATTGGTTTTGAAAATAATGATTTCTTTGCACAATTTATTGACATTTTTCCAGCCAAGTATACACACAAGAAGAGTCAACTCTACCCTTTTTAGCTAGGTGTCATATCACACTTCGAGAATTTTTTAAAATGTCATTATTCTTAGCCTTTAAACAATGGAGAAGACCAATGTGAAATCTTTTCTTTGTCTGATGTACCTTCAAAGTTCTCTCCTCTCACTTAAGAGCTAGAATAGTGGCTCTAAACTTCCAATTCTTCCAGAAGACAACATTCTATTTTTACTAATTATACCTTAATTTATTGATGAAAATGGTTATGTATTGAGTTAGGTCCTTCGGAGTAGTGATTTTAATTTCTCCTAATAGTATTTGGTTGAAATCCTGGCTCTCTACTGTTTTCTTGTGGGTTACATTAGAAATCATTTTTTTTTAATGTGCTCATTACCCGGTAGTTTTTCCTTCTAGAATTGTTTTCTTGAATTCATATTTATTCTAGCTCCCTCAGTTATAAGGAAAGAGTCCAATTGTAATGATCTTTTTGAATGAGCTTAATTTTGGTCCACACTCTATGGAATATTTATCTTGTAAGAGTGCCAATAAGAGGAAAATGGAATGACAATATAGTTTTACATGATATTTTTGCCAATAAATTTGAACAGATGTGACAAGAAAAATTAATGATACAATAGTTATCACTTGTCAGCACTTAGCTTTATATACCAAGTCAAGTGTTTTATAAACCTTTTATAAAATTTAACAAATTGTTTATTTATTATCTTTTTTGGGGTTTTAATTTGCAATTTTTATTTATTTATTTATATTTTTTTAATAATAATTTTTTTATTATATTATGTTAGTCACAAAAACCAGGGATGTACTATACTGTTTATTTATTATCTTAATCCAATTTTCCTTTCTGGAGCTTATGTGATTGAGAGACTGGAACCAGCCTATAACTTTAGCTTTATTCTTTATCAGTTTCCTTTAAGATGGAAAGATACCACAGGCTACCTTCATAAATTATATCAAACAACTAGTTCTGATGGGTGATTATCTTTGTAGAAAGTGAAGCAAGATAACCAGAGAAGGTATACATGTACCTCACCATTTCTCTAAGAAAAGATAACTAATGTATTCAGAATAGAACTCCGTTTGTTGAGTCCTGGCCATCTGCCACCCACTGTACTAAGTGATTCTACGTTATCTCATTTGTTTCTTACAGCAATACCTTGAAGTGGTTATTAATACCCCCATTTTACAAATAAGGAAACTAAGGATGAAATATTTTTTTTAAATTTTATTTATTTATTCGACAGAGATAGAGACAGCCAGCGAGAGAGGGAACACAAGCAGGGGGAGTGGGAGAGGAAGAAGCAGGCTCATAGCGGAAGAGCCTGATGTGGGGCTCAATCCCATAACGCTGGGATCACGCCCTGAGCCAAAGGCAGACGCTTAACCGCTGTGCCACCCAGGAGCCCCAAGGATGAAATATTTTAAGTAGGCTCCATCAGCTTGTAAATATGTGTTTGTCTAACACCCAAACCCATGATGATATTGTTTGATATTACCAACTTTTTGGATATATTTCAGAAACTTCTGCTAAAGATAATGGCACAACCTCTTGTCACTTTTTGTTTTGTTTTGCAAGGCACATTTAAGATAAATGTTTTTTACATTTATTATATTTTTTAAAAATTTTATTTATTTGAGAGGAGAGAGAGGCAGTGAGCATGAGCAGGGGGGAGGGGCAGAGGGAGAGGGAGCAGAGCAGGGAGCTGGACTCGAGGCTCAACCCCAGGACCCTGAGATGATGACAGGAGCCGAAGGCAGGCTCTTAGCTGATTGTGCCACTCAGGCACCCCTCATTTATTATATTTTAAACACTTTATTAATAAAAACATTTTAAATGTTTTAACAAAAATGTTCTCAGTCATTAATATGTTGAAGTGCCAAATTTTAAAGTGTTTTGATGTTCGTCTTATAAGGGTAATGCAAAGAATTGTATAAAGCAGCAATTAGGTCTTTTTCTTCAAGCTTTCTACCCCTACCACCTATACCTGGCCTCCTGGTGTCTCTTTCCCAAGCAAATCATAAAGCATTATAAAGAGTTGCTTTCTTCCCCCACCCTTCTCTCTCTCACCAACCCCCCCCCCCGCCCCCGCCCCAGCCCAGCATGATTGAGATAAAATTGACAGAGTATCTTGTGTAAGTTTGAGCTGTACAGTATGATGATTTGATGCAGGTGTATATTGCAAAGTGATTACCACAGTGAGGTTAGCTAGCATCTCCTTCACCTGGCATAATTACTATTTTTGTGCGTAGGATGAGAACATTTAAATCTACTAGGAACTTACGAGAATATAATACAGCATTTTTAGCTATAGTCATCATGTTGTACCTTATTAGATTGCCAGAACGTAATCATATTATAACTGGAACTTTATACCCTTTGACCAATGTCTTCCTATTTTCCCCACCCCCCAGCCCCTGGCAAACACCATTCTGCTCTGTTTCTATGAGCTCAGCTTTTTCAGATACCACATTTAAGTGAGATCATATGGTATTTGTCTTTCTCTGTCTGACTTATCTTACTTAGTATAATGCTCCCGAGGCCCAGCCATGTTGTTGCAAATGGCAGGCTTTCCTTCTTTTTATGGCTGAATTACATTCTATTATGTATATATACATCACGTTTTCTTTATCCACTCATCTGCTAGTGGACACTTAACGTTGTTTCCATGATGTGACTATTGTGAATAACGCTGCAGTGAACATGGGGGTGCAACTATCTCTTCGAGATAGTAATTTCATTTCCTTCAGATATAAATGCAGAAGTGGGATTGCTGGATCATATGTTGGTTCTATATTTAATTTCTGAGGAAACTCTGTACTGTTTTCCAGAGTAGCTGCACCAAATTACATTCCCACCAACCATGCACAAGCCCTTCTCTCCACGTCCTCGCCAACATTTGTTATCCCTTGGCTTTTGGATAATAGCCATTCTAACAGGTGGGAGGTGATGTCTGATCGTGGTTTTGATTTGCATTTCCCTGATGAGGAGTGATGTTGAGCATCTTTTCATGTCTCCGTTTGAGCCACAGGCTTCATAATTTCATCATTTATGTAAGGTCTGGCCATGAATTGCCTCAATTATTATTATGTTTTCATTTTTATACCAACTTCTATTTTTTAGTTTTCCATTTTGTTTTGTTCTGTTTTGCCTGGTAAGGTTTTCAAAGGGAAATACCATACTCAAGTTGAAGTCTGAGGGAGCTGAGATGTTTCCATTACTTTTTCTGGGTTCAGGGCATCGTATGCCTTAAACTTAACAAACTGAACCTAATTCTGTCTGCAGAATCCCTTAGCTGATAATTGATAATGGATTGAATTCAACTGGGCTATAGAGTCAGCTAAATGCGGAAGTTGGGACCTATTATTTTGAAAGATACCACCATTTGTAACTTGTAGCCCCAGAATTCTAGAACATGTTTTGTTCGTTAGTGAAATTATCCAATATGGTTAAAAGGCACTGCTAATGGAGTCATTCCTGAGCCCTCCTGAGCTCAAGAACATTACAGCAGGTGGAGCAAATGAAACTGACTCTTACTTTGAAGTGACAATGTGAGGCAATGCTCTTCCTCCAGCTCACATGTGGCATGATATGTTTAGATGTGGAGCTAAATAATTATAGTATTTTTAGGGGCACCTGGGTGGCTCAGTCAGTTCAGCGTCAACTCTTCATTTCAGCTCAGGTCATGATCTCAGGGTTGTGAGATCAAGCCCTGCATCGGGCTCTGAGCTGGGCATGGAGACTTCTTAAGATCATCTCTCTCCCTCTTCCTCTGCCCTTCCACCCCCCCAACCCACTCACATATGCATTGTCTCTCTCTCTCTAAAAAAAAAAGTCAAAGAAATAGTATTTTTAGTATTTGGATTTTTCAAAATCAGGGATCACAACAACATTGGCAAATACCATGCTAAAAATCCCATGTTTTGTGCCATGTCAAAGAGCATTTCTCTTTGTGGAGTGTGTGAGATTTATCAAATTGTTTTCTAGTGCTTAATTTTTACAACTGACCCACTGGGACTAAATTCAAACGTGTAAGAGAAACCCTTAAGTATATGGCCAGTTGATTTTCAACAAAGATGCAAGGCTATTCAATGGGAAAAGGACAGTCTTTTCAAGATACAGTGCTGGGACAAGGGTATCTACATGCAGAAGAGTGGAGTTGGACTTAGTTTAACTCATGTATAAGAATTAGCCCAAAATGGAATTAAAAGCAGGAACTCAGATACCTACACACCAGTGTTCACAGTGATATTTTTTCCTATAGCCAAAAGATGGAAGCAACCCATGTCCATCGATATGTAAATGGATAAACAAAATATAGCATTTACCTACAATGGAATATTATTCAGCCACAAAAGGGAATGAAATTCTAACCATGCTACGACATGGATGAATCTTGAAAACATCATGCTAAGTGAAAGAAGCCAGATACAAAAGGACAAATAGTGTCCGAGTCCTTACATATATGGTACCCAGAAGACGCAAATTCATAGAGACAGAAAGTAGACTAGAAGTGACCAGGGAGAGAGGAGAATAGATAGTTGCTTTTTCATGGGTAGAGACTTTCTGTTTGGGATGATGAGAAAACTCTGCAAGTGATGACTGTGAATGTACTTAATGTCACTGAATTGTACACTTAAAATTGTCAAAGTTATAAATTTTATTTTATGTATATTTTATTTATAGTGTTATATTATTTTGTATATTTTATGCACACATGTGTATTTATTATGTGTATTTTGTATACAATATATATTTTATATGTGCATTTCATATATGCCATATATTTACATATGCATTGTATATATAATACATGTTTTATATATTTTACATGTAATATATATTCTATGCATAATACATGATACATATACAGAAGGGGGTAAAATACTGCTGGGCAAAGAAAAGAGTAGGTAACAACTGAATGTAAATCTAAATATAGATATTAGCTACAACTGTAGTGACGAGCACCTTTAACAAATGGCAAACATCTTCGAAGAGGGAAAATTCTTATTTTAGGTGTATGCATAATTAGTGGGATATCCTTAGCTTTGCTAAATGGAACCAACTTGATTTTCCACGAGAGTCCGATGATAACGTATTAAAACACTGTAGGCTTTTGGAGTCTGAGATGGCAGAATGGCTCTGCGTGCTTAATAAGAAATGCAACCTTGAGCACAGTGCCCGCGCATCGTATGTGCCCAATAAATAGCTGTTGAATGGCATGCCTCACTTTACCAAAAGACAACAGCTACGCAATAGTTTTGCTCTAACTTTCCAGATTATTTGTGAGTTGTGTATTGCACATTTTTGTGTGCAGTGCACATTTTTCCCCCAGCCACATGTTTTATAAAATGGAAAAATAATGCCAACTGGCATACTCAGTCAAGGGCACCGGAATTCTATTTTAAATTTATAGAAATTTGGGAACATGATTTTTTTAGGGAGGTGCCATGCTGCCTGGAATTAGGATGAGACCGTTATTGTGATCAGCCAATTAACATTTGCAGGCCGCCCCTCTGAACAACCACCCGTCTTTGTATTGAATTTATGTCAGGGGACATCAAGCAAACAGGAAAAGAAGGGTAGAGAAAAAAAGCCTGCAAATTAATTTGAATAAGGTTGGAATAGAAAAAAAATAACATAGCCACTTCAATTATCTTAAAGCTACTTTTTATCGATTGAGTTTATAGTAACAAAAATTTTTTAAAAATATAATAAAGATATATTGAATATTGACTTTCCCAATACATATGTATACATTTTACCTTCTTGCAGCCTGGAGGGTTTTGCTCCCTCTGTCTCTGTCACTTATTACTTTTAAAATTACAAAGGACAGGAAGAACAGAACTTTACTATGGCATTTGAGCTGAGTCTAAAGTATGTGGTTGTATATTTGACGGGGGTGGGGTGGGGGGAGCAGATCTTCAGCTTCTGTTAATGAATTGGTACTTTTATCTTTTTATCTGTGTTTAAACTCTGTGTAATCTGACATTCAGTAAGATGGAGTGGCTTCAGAAAAACTTTATTGATTGATTCATTTAACTGGCATTTGAGGAATTCAAGTAGAGACCAATGGCTCCGACTAGCAGGACATGCCCTCTTGGAGCTCAGGGTTGAGAAAGAGAGAGACAGAGAGAGAACAGTAAAGAGACAATGACAATACACTGGAGTAAGCGCTAGCAGAAGACGAAGCCCTGAGGGCTTCGGAAGAACAGTCTTTGGAGGGGTAGCGGTAAAGCTTTGCAAAGCATGAGTAGCAGGTCCTTCTGGGGGCCGTGCGTCACCTCCTCTTTGCTCACTTCCGATTCAGTTGCCAGGCAGGGGCGAGCTCTGATCCGCTGATTCCGCTGATGGTGTGAGTGGCGCCTCTCAGCTCTTCTGGCCGAGACTTTCTCTGATGCAACAGGACCCAGAAGTGGAGTGCAGAACTGCCCAGGTGGTTCATGCCCCCAGGGGCAACCTCCCCCGCAGACCGGGGAAACGAAAGCCAACAGACAGATTCCCAATCGCACCACCTTTAAAGGAACAAATTTTGAGAAACATTCTGCGCGGTTTCCAGATATCCTGACGTTGCCTACAGCAACAGCCTGGACACTGCAGCTTTCTTCACGGCTCCTTCTCTTTCTCAATCTTCCCACGTTGCCCTCTGTCTCCCTGTGATGACTTCCAAACAAACCACTTGTGCTCAAGTGCTGGCTTCAGGCTCTGCTTCTGGAAGAACCCAAAGAGAGAGTGTGGTGGTCGAGCTGGGAGATGAATGATATGGGTGGGAGTTAGCTGGGGTTGTGTGTGGGCCAAGGGGCAAGGAGCCTTCCACGTGGATGGAACAGCTGCTTTCAAGTCACCAAGGACTGGGAGTGGTTCTGGGAGGCCTGTAAGATGGGGAACAGTGGGGAGGTCAGAGTATGTGGGGCTAAGGGATGTGGGAAGGCGGAGGGGCCATAGAGGTTGTTGGGATCAGTCAAGAAAAGCCTTATGAGCATGAAAAGGATTCAGGACTGTCTCTGTCAGTGAGGGCAGGTGACATGCTCGGGGGGGATGCCATGCTCAGAGGTGAGACACAGGAAGCTGGGAATTAGGAGGATTGTCACAGTCCAGGGGAGCGAGGATGAATGAGGGGGATTCAGATGTCAAAGGGGAAGAGGTGAGAGGACAGCATGGAGAAATGTGGAAGCAGCAGACCCTTGGTGATGACATGGAGGGCTGAGGAGACCGAAGCCAAGGTTGTCATCTGGTGTTTGAGCTTGGTGGGTCAGGCGGGTGATGGTGCCTCCATAGGTAGAGAGCTAGTCCCTAGTGTGCCGGAATCAGGAAGTGGGGCCTTTGGGAGGTGATTAGCTCATGCGGGTGGAGCATGAATGGGGCTAGGGGCCTTACAGAAGAGCTCCCAGACGGCTCTCCTGCCCTGTTCACCTGTGGGAACGCAGCCAGCAGATGGCCATTGACAACCCAGAAACTGGGCTCTCACCCGACACAGTCTTGCTGCTGCCTTGATCTCCCTCTTCTCCACCTCCCAAACTGTGAGACGTCAGTGTTGTTCAACCCACACAATCTATGTTACTTTTGTTACGGCAGCCCAAACTGACTAAGATACCTCCCTGATGTGGAGGGATGAGTTGTCAGGTAAATTTAACAAAGTTGTTGAGTTCAAAAGTGTGGAGGGATTTGAATGCCATATTAAGGCATTTGGTTATATGAACATGACATTCCATGTTGGGGTTCTTAGAGATGAGAAAAAAAGGTCAGAGAATAGGACTTAGAAAGTAACACTAATCTATTTGCTACGGAGAGAAAGAGAATAAGAGAGAGAGAGAGACAGAGACAGAGAGAGACAGAGATGGAAGCTGAATAGGGAAGCAGAAAGGCCAAGCAGGGAGATGATCTCATGTGAAGTCTAGCTTCCTTCTGGTCCATAAAGTCCTTCTGCCTGAGCCCTTTGAATCCTGTATTAATCAGTCACTGGCTATCTGGATGGGGAGGGCTGGGGATAGCCTTCTGTGATGGCTAATTTTTATGTGTCCACTTGGAGAATGTTTTTGCATGAGATTAATGTCTTAATTCATGAATTTTGAGCCAAGTAGATTGCTCTTCCTAATGTGGATGGGCCATGCACAAGCAGTTGAAGGACTGAATACAACAAAAAATGTCTAGTCTCCCAAGCAAGAGAGCATTCTCCAGCAGATTGCCTCTAGACTTCATCAGCACCATTGCCCCTCCTGGGTCTCTGCCTGCCAGCCTTCGTTCAGGCTGAAACAGCACCATCAGAGATCCTAGGTCCGCATTGCGGATTGAGACTTGTTAGCCTCCATAACCGTGTGAGCCAATTCCTTATAATAAATTCATTCTATAGACACATTCTATTTGTTCTGTTTCCCTGGAGAATGTTGACTAACACACCTCCTGGAGGTCTCTGTCTCAGAGGATGTGGCTCCTATCTGTCAAGGGCAAGGTCTCTGCAAAGGTCACAGGTCTAAGCAGCAGCTGGTGGCTGGATGCTCCCATGGGGAAAGGGGGTCTTGATGGAGCACCAGTTTGGACAGCCCTTTTATGGAGTGCTTGGAGAATGATGTGGGAATAAATAGCAAATTAAATTTATTTAGCTGCAAGTTAAGTTTATGGCCCTTCACAGATCCCTCCTCAATACTCTGTGCGTGCTTGCAGAGCTCCTTTTAGCAACATTTATTGGTCTGGTAGCACGGTATGGCACTGTCAACTTTTGGGATTTGAAGAGAGATAAATGTTCAAATGCCAACTCTTCGCTTATCCGCTGAGCAATATTTACCCATGTCACTTAATTTCTGGGTTTGGATTCCATATCTATATGACAAATATTGCAAATAACCTCTGTGTTGTGAAGATTAAAATTAAAGCTGGTGTCACATGGGAAAAGCCAATAAATGTCACCTGTGAATACTGAGCTCCTCCGAGCCAGGCAGTAGGTTAAGCAACTTAAAAATGTTACCATGTTAGGGGCGCCTGAGTGGCTCAGTTGGTTAAGCGTCCGACTCCTGATTTTGGCTCAGGTCATGATCTCCGAGTCCATGATGGGCTCAGAGTCTCCTTAAGATTCTCTCTCTCCGGGGCACCTGGGTGGCACAGCAGTTAAGTGCCTGCCTTTGGCTCAGGGTGTGATCCCGGCATTGTGGGATCGAGCCCCACATCAGGCTCCTCTGCTGGGAACCTGCTTCTTCCTCTCCCACTCCCCCTGCCTGTGTTCCCTCTCTCGCTGGCTGTCTCTCTCTCTGTCAAATAAATAAATAAAATCTTTAAAAAAAAAAAAGATTCTCTCTCTCCCTCTCCCTCTGCCGCTCCTCACTCCGGGCTCTCTCTCTCTCGCTCTCTCTTTTTCTCTCTCTCTCTCTCAAAAAAAAAAAAAAAATGTTACCAGTTTACACTCTCACAATCGTTCCCTAAAGGAGAGGTTATTCATCTTGTTTCCTCACATGGAAACTGAGTTGTAGAAAAGACACATGGCCAAGGTCACTGGGCTAGGAAGCCAAGAGACTGATACTGTTCTAAGTCTCTATCAGGAAGTAGAGCCCTGACATAATGTTTAGCTTCTGACACATAGAATTCTAGAAGCTTTGTGACTTGACTGGCACTCGGGAAGCATGAGAGCTTGCTTCGGGGACCTGAAATTATAGGCTCCTGCTCTGGGGCTCGTGGCCCTCAGGCATAGTTGCAGTAAGGGAGGGCTGGGGTGGGAAGGTCAAGGACTCCAGCCATTGTCATGCAGTTTTGAACCCAAGGCAGCCTTGTGAATTCCCACTGCCTGCGAATCACCTCAGCTTGCACAGTGACTTGGGGGGAGTGCAGATCAATGGAAGTGAGAGCACACCGACGCCACTAAACTCCAGTTTGGTAGGTCATTGTGTTATGCCGTCATTAGGATGGGAATCTCTGGGCTGAAAAGCTCATAAACGGAAAACCTGCTTCACCTCTGAGTTTTCACAGATTTCCCCGGTTTGGTCCAAATCCAGAGTCTCGAGACAATAAAAAGGCTGCTGACTGTTAGCTGAGGACTACAGCTGAACTCTCAGCGAGCTCCTCTGACGGGACCAGAGGCATTTAATTTTCATGGGCTTGCAGTAAATTTAAAGGCAAATTATAAAAGCGAGCCTCAGTTTTGGAAAGGCTCCGATTTACAGGCTTCGGGCTGCTTCTAACTAGACTGTGGGGGCCGCGGGCAGAGAAAGTTTAGATTTAAAGCTTTGCCAAGGTGTCCTGTGTGAAAATTCCCAGTGTTCTGTCGTATATCCAAGAGGCGTCTCATGGCATACTCCTGGGCTTCATATTATTCTCAGGTTTGGAAAGGGGGCCATGGCTTCTGGAAGGTAATATTTTAATGAGCAAGTGCTAAAGTGAGGGACCAATTCACTTCGTCTAGTGGATTTAGGGAAATCACTTCGAATCTGTTTCGGTGTTAAAATTGAATTCTTGCTGTAGTTTCATGGTTTGCCTTTCCAGGGAGAGCGAGGCCTGCAAGGGCCCGCGTACCGACGAAGGCCTCCGGGTCTCGGCTTCTTGTCCGCAGCCTGTGATGTGAGGAACTGTCTCAGGGTGCTGTTGGACAGAATCAATTCCGTAATGACCGGGAAGCCTTAATGAAGTTGCTGGCATATATTAAGTATTCATAGAGCAATCATTAACAGGAGAAATCCCTCTGTCACACGGTGAGCAGAATCGTTTGTAATCCAGGAGACTGCGACAGAGAACCGTCCGCGGGTTTCTACCTGGACAGTGGTTGGGCTCAGGTATGGGACTGAATGGCTCTGAATAAGGTGGCCTTTCAAAGAGGGAGAACGGATTTTCTGTCCACTTTAAGCTTCAGCCGACTCCGAAAAGGCAGACGAACAGTTTCACGGTGTATCCGGGTTCCGTTTTTACAATTGGCTGCACTCATCCCTCATTTGAGGGTTCAAATGGGTAGTTTAGGAGAGAAAATGAAAGTCTACGTTCTTGAAGGCCAATTTGGGAGTGCGAAGCTGGGATCTGGGATCTCATCGGAAAATCTGCGTTATTGAAATTTCTGAAATGAGCCCTTCTAATATGACCTCAAGCTAATGGGTGGGTGTGTTTGAATAACAGCTTCGAGTAATTTCTTCCATCCGCCCCTCCCAAGCAACCCAAGATAAAAGTATTGTTTTTCCCCGTGAATGGTGGAATTGTCAGGAAGGTAACAAATTGCCCCAGACCTTTGGTTGGTGAAACAGAATTCAAGCTTATTTCAGTTGTTTTGGACTTAAAAAACAAAAGCAAACCAAAAAACACAACAACCTTTCAGAGACTACCGATGTGAAAATACCGTGTGCTTGCCAGGGATTCTGTAGATGACTACGTGCCGTGCTCCAATCTCGCCTTATTTTTCTCTTCCCTCAGCCCCCACCCACCATCTCTCGCCAGACAGAACAGGTGAAGAGGTTGAGCTGTAGATCTCATTTCTCCTGTTTTGCTGCTTGTGAAGTCTGCCAACAGAATCCACCTTGACAAAGTCAAGGACTGTGCGTTTAATGTTGAACTGAGTGAATAAATTATGCATGAAATTGTGCCGGAGTCTCTAGTGTGCAGAATTGCTCCTTTTGATATGAAAGGTTAATTCAGAAAGGAGTCCAAAATAGCTGGAAATTGTGGGGATAAGTGGGTAGTATTCACTGTTGTGAGCTGTTATTACTAGAAATTGCATTCCCTCTCTGGCTTCCCCGGAGATTTCGCTTTGCCAGTGAATATAAACTATACTCAATAGAATAGCATTTAGGAGTAACAAGAGTGTATGTCCACACACAATAAAATATTCTAATGGTGTTTTAAAAAGAAGTTGTACTTTTTCATGTATATCATGCACCCCCAGGAAGAATTTCTATTGCGTTTAGGTCAAGAACAAGGCATATCAAACGTAATGAGTTTTGAGCATATATGCATTGCAAGGAGCTGCCCGGGACTCCCATCTCAGAGCCTGGGCTGGTCATGCCACTGATTAGTTATGCAAGCCTGGTTTCTGAGAAAGCCCAAACCATCCTTGCTTAAAAGAAGGCGCAGCCCCCAATTGTTTTATCACTGCATCTTACACATCCAGCTTTAATTTAATCTTTGGTAAATTTATGAAGCTCTTCAACCTGTTTCTCTTAAATGTCCTTTTTACACACATCCTTATATCATTTTTATGTCACTTCATTATTTCCAGCAGAAAAACGTAGTTGTCTGGAAAGCTAAATTTTACTTAAAATACACATACACATATTTTTGGAGCTTGTTAGAGACTCCTTTTTGTGTTTCCATCACAAGGGAACAGAATTGTGCCACCAGACTGTGAACGTTGTTTATTTTTGTCCCTCTTATGTACATTTTCAGAAACCATCCCCTTCTTAATCTCCACTGGGGACTGGTAGTTTTTTCTCTAATTATAAAGTGGTCTCATTTCTGACCTGGGGTAGTTTTTAATTTTCATTCCTGGCTTGTGTTTATAAACTGTTACATTATATTATTCTGTTGGGAACATCGAGAGAAAGGTTTCAGTCCTTTGTGTTGGTTTTAACAATTACGTATTCATTCAATGTCTTACAGTGTATTTTGGGGGAACCAAAGATGCATTTTTGATGTCGATTTTTTACCTTCTGGGCTTCTCTTATCTACGTCTTTCGCAGTAGCGATAAAGTTTTAAAACTCTAGATGGGGTGACGGTGTATAGAGGTAGCCTTATTAAAAATCGAACAGAAGTGAACCAAATGGATATGGTTACTTTTTTTTGGGTATTCTTTTTTGTTTCAAATGTTTATGTGGAAAAAGATATAGAAATCTTGGCATGGGGAAGATCTTCCTACAAATTCTGGCAGATGCCGGGTTAGAATAAAGTAGTTGCTCAAACATTAAGGTGCCTGCGGGTTGTTTCTTTTTTTTTAAGTGTTATTTTGTTACTTTATGGCATTACTAAGGAGCATTTAAAATGACCAATCCTTACCCTACTCATTAATGCCAAGAGTGTTAAGTTTCTTTCTTCTGCTGTCTGTGACTCGCGAGTCTGCGTTCTGGACAGCAAATTGGCAAAACGGCCTCTTGTCACTGGAAATTGTTCCTTCTGCACAGTGAGAATATTCTATGCCTGAGGGGTTGCAAACATTGTTTTCCTGTGAACCTGAATGCCCCAGGCTGCTCACACTCAACACTTAAGTCACAAGGCAGTATGGAACTGTGTGTAATATTCCGATGACTTGCTTACAGGGGTGTCTACCCCTGTGATACCAGATTTGATGCATTTGAAATGTTTCAGGCCAACCAAAGATGCCTTTTTTGATGCAGATTCAAATGCTTCCGGCAGATCAAACTGAAAATTCATGGAATAAACAACTCTGTAGCACTAAAGACAGGGATTGAACGTAGAGAAGGTGCTGATTAGTGTCTAAGTATCTTTTACACAATTCTGCAAGATAAACTAATTAGAATTTTTCATAGAATTATGTGACATACACACACGTGTACAAATAAAACAAAACTGAAGATCTTTCAAGAGACGTCCAACCTAGCATTTACATACATTTATATATGGATATAAATATATTTACATACGCTTATATCTGCATACAGATGATTTTACATATATTTATATATGTATATAATACATGAATACATGTCATGATTTTACACATGAATAAATTACTTTTACATATAAGACAAAAAATTTGAAATATTTTATATCATTTTAAATATGTCTTGATAATTCTAATGACATTGAAATATAGCTTATATAATTTTAAAGATAACATTTAAATGTATCGTTTAAATACGTTATTTAAAATTACGGTGACAGAATGTTCACTTTTACCCCAGACATTTTTGCAGGCAAAGAATCACCCAAAGAAACAATTTAGAAGCAAATGGAGAATCTTTTCCACAAGTAATTAATACCTTTAAAAGCATGTTTGAAATAATTAGTTAAGAGAATCAATCTCTTTTAAAAGCCTCCAATTCACCAGAGGCCCATTCAATAGCACACACCTGCTCTCACCAACAGTCCAATATCCCGACACCATCAACATTTTCTTTATCCACCCTCCTTTTTCTTAAGGGAGGGGAGAGGAGCTACACATTTTCTTAAAAATTTATACAGCCCCTCCACCCCCAAGGCCCAAAAGCATGATGCATTCAATTTTCATTATGAGGTGACTAGTGAATATTTAAAAGCTTGGGTTTAAAAGTGCGTGTATTAAATGCGCATAAAATGAATATATTGTTTGTGAAATATTAAACACGAGTACTTTTTTCCCAGTTGTTAAGCACAACCACGGTCCTGCCATGCCCGCGTGCTGTCTTGGGAAAAATCGGGGGCTTTATTAGCTCTTCTCTAAATCATACAAATGATTCCTTTTAACTAGAAATGATCTTTGCTTTTGGTAAGTTTCCTTGACTAAAGATAACTTCACAAAAGCATCTGTAAGTTAACCAGAAATGCAAGGAAAAAGTAACTCTTGTTCAGAAGCGATTTATCTTGTTAAGCATCACTTGGGGGCAATATAAAAGGCAATTCTTAAAATGCAAGTAATCTTTAGGAAAATATTATGAAAGGACTTTATTAGCATTCCGTTGTGTTGTGTTAGCATCCGTTTCATGGGGAAGATGTTTCATTTCAACAAGAGCCTCTGCCACAAGAAAATTAATTTTTTCTTCTTTGGCACAGATCCAATCTTCTTTTTTTTTTTTTTCCCCTTTCCCCTCCCAGTGGATGAAATGATCAGAGTGGAAACAACATTTTTATGAAAGAGCAAATTTACAGGTGACTGTGACCGATGAAAATATTTGAAGTTAAACAATGAAAATCATGTGATGGATGCCTCTCTTGTTGGTGAACACTGTGGGGTTCTGCTGACTGGTTACACGGAATGGCCGTCTCCCCCAGCTCGTGAGGGAGCTCGTTTTAAGCCACTAATGTTGCATAGTGATTCTGGAAGATTTGCAATGTGATACGAGCCATAGGTATTTTTGCAGCTGGAACCAACTGTATCCAACCCTAATATTTATTTAATTATTCATTGCATTCTTGTACTTTCCCATTTTTAGGTATACAATTTGATATTTACCCTTGAAATACTTTCTAAAAAAAAATCCGTTTTCCTACTATTTGGAAATCTCGGAGAACTGTTTCTCTTCTGGTTGCAGCTGTGTTGGTTTCCTACGGCTGTTGTAACACACAACGGCAAATAAACAGCGCAGATTGATTATCTTACCATTCTAGTTCTCGCTGAGCGCAGATCAGGGTGGTGGCAGGACTGTGTCCTTTTTGAAGGCTCTAGGAGGTTGTTTGTTTCCTTGTCTTTTGCAGCTTCTAGAAGCTGTCCACATTCTGTGGCTCGTGGCCCCCTTCCCCCGTCGTCAAAGCCAGCCACGTTACATCCCTGGGACCCTTCTTCCGTCCGTGGTCACATCTCTCTCTGTCTCTCCCCGGAGCGGGAGAAGGCTCTGGTTAGGGACTCACGTGCCGAGGCTGGGCCCAGCCACATCATCCGGGCTCGTCCCCCCATCTCAAAGTCCTTCCCATCTGCCAAGTCCCTTTTGCAAGGTAAAGTAACACGTTCACAGGGTAGGATGCAGACATCTTTGGGGGTGATTATTCTGCGTCCAGGAGCAGAAAGAGGACGAAAGTCAACAGCAACAGCAGTGGCTGCCATTTATTTTCTTTGGTGCCTCTTTCGTGCCCTTTACAAAAATGGCCCTGTATGAGACACGTAGGCACTCAGCAAGTATTGGTTGAGTAAGTGACTGAAAGGTTGGTTGATTCTCATTGTTTGGAGCATTTAGCTGAAGTGGGAGGGCACTTCAGGACTGGTCACTAGCAGAGACATGAGGAGGTTTTACAGGACTTTACTGAGCTTGGTGTCATGTTTTGCCAGAGGTGTGGGGGTGCCCTCAACTTACAACCCAATGTCACGTGTTGGAATGAAGTCACCGTTCACACTCAGAGGTCATAGTGCAAACCTGTACATGTGTTCCCTGAAGGAAATAGCCAGCAGAAGGTCCATGACGCAGAGGATTCCTTCAGTCCTGTGGAAAATACCGGGAGGGGACAAGACAAAGCTCTGCGCACATGGGGCAGCAAACGTAATCTGGCCTTGTGGATGATTCTTCTTGACCACAGTCAACAGAGTTGTGAAGCTTCTTGTAACTCCTGGGGACTGGTTGGCACGAACCTCATGTTTGAAAGTAAACAGAGCACACCTGCCTTTATTCCTACTTCAGAGATGGAGCTGTCAGGTGGAAAAGTGTTGGGTTTGGGACCGTAAGACCCACATTCAAATCTTGCATCACTGGCTGACATAATGAATTCGTAAATTATTATAATAATATCTACCTTATGGATCAGGGAAGGATTAAATATATCTTTATAAGGCTTTTTAGGACAGGAACAATAGTAGACCCTCATTAAACAGCAGGTCTCATTGTTATTGTTGTTATAAAATTGCTCGGACAGCTTCTAATTTTGCCTGTGATGTGTCATTCAAAAATATCATTCATAGGGGCGCCTGAGTGGCGCAGTCATTAAGCGTCTGCCTTCGGCTCAGGGCATGATCCTGGCGTTCTGGGATCGAGCCCCATGTCAGGCTCCTATGCTGGGAGCCTGCTTCTTCCTCTCCCACTCCCCCTGCTTGTGTTCCCTCTCTCGCTGGCTGTCTCTCTGTCAAATAAATAAATAAAATCTTTAAAAAAATATATCATTCTTAATTACGAGGCTTAATTGGTTAAGAGTTTGGACTCTGGATTTATTCATCCATTTACTCGTTCATTTTTCCACACAGTCCAAAGTTTTCTATTACTGATGACTCACCATGTGATGGGCTGTGAAGACAATATTGAAGAGAACAGATGTTGTCTCTTGCTTCATAGTACTTTCAGTCTAGTGGGAGGGAGAGGCTGTTAGACAAATAAACAGATTAAAGTTCATATCCTGATGCTGTAACTTATCTGCTGTGTGGTCCTGGGCAGATGACTGAACCTCTCTGAATCTCTATTTTTTCATCTGTGCCTGAGGTTAGTAGGACTTCACTTGAAAGATTAAATTACATAATGCACATAAATGTTTAGCAGAGTCCTTGGCACATGAGAATTATTCTTTTGTGATTTTTAAAAATTTTTATTTTTAAATTTTCATTTATTACTTTTTTCTTTTTTTTTTTTTAAAGATTTTATTTATTTATTTGACAGAGAGATAGCCAGCGAGAGAGGGAACATAGCAGGGGAGTGGGAGAGGAAGAAGCAGGCTCCCAGCGGAGGAGCCCGATGTGGGACTCGATCCTGGTACACCGGGATCACGCCCTGAGCCGAAGGCAGACGCTTAACGACTGCGCTACCCAGGCACCCCTACTTTTTTATTTTTCTTAGAGAGAGAGAGCAAGCATGTGGGGAAGGGCAGAGGGAGAGAGAGAAAGAATCTTAAGCAGGCTGCACGCCCAGCACGGAGCCTGATGCGGGGCTCTGTCCCATGACCCTGAAATCATGACCTGAGTTAAAATCAAGAGTCAGGTACCTAACCACCTACGCCACCCAGATGCCCCTCTTTTGTAATTTTTAAAATGGTTATTTAGTACCTAAAGAAGATGTGGTACTATTTTTGATAACTTTTCCTTTGACTTTTCCTTTACAGGGAAAGCACCAAATAGCAGATAAAGTTAAAAAAAAAGGTGAGGCTGTGTCCTAATCTTCCCTCCCTAATCTTTCCTCCCTGATTCCTCATGCTCAGCATTTCAGGGGATACTACGACTTCTAATACTCTTGCTCCTATACCCGCACCTATTCCTACGATTGTTATTCCTACTAATACTTACCCTTTACTAAGGTTTTGCTCAATCACATTATGACATTTAATCCACATCACAGCCTGCAGTGTGGATTAGGTGCTGTTACAGAACCCGTCTCGTGGCTAAGGGAGTGGAGGCAAGAGGGTAAAGCCCTAGATCTCCATCGTGCAGGGGACAGGCCAGAACTCTAACTCAGGTGGATGACTCTGGGTCTGTCATGCCTCAGAAGGAGGCAGGATTCGGGACAACTTTCTAGTGAGGGAAACCTCGTGGTGGAGGGTGATGTGAAAATGGAAGAGGAATATACCCTGAGATTTTACATTGCTGCTGCGAGAGAAAACAGGATGCATTTGCTCGTATGTTCAGTATTTGATCAAACTCTAAACGCCTACCGAGTCCTGGGTGCTGTTTTAGGAGATTAAGTTTGTGCCCTCAGGGAGTGCCCGGTCCTCAGTGGGGGCAGAGAGTGACTAGGAGCCCATTGTTAGATGGAGCGTACTCCCTGGTCTACAGGGGTCTGTGCTTGCGGAGCTCAGGAAAGTTCAGGACATCTCATCTAGCCTCGGGTGGCCAGGAGAGGTCTCCCAAAGGAAGTAAGTCCTGAGGAAAATTTAAGACTTGCTTACTAGAGCCTCAGAATATTATTTACTGGGGGCGCCTGGGTGGCTCAGTCATTAAATCTCTGCCTTCGGCTCAGGGCGTGATCCCGGCGTTATGGGATCGAGCCCCACATCAGGCTCCTCCGCTATGAGCCTGCTTCTTCCTCTCCCACTCCCCCTGCTTGTGTTCCCTCTCTCGCTGGCTCTCTCTCTCTGTCAAATAAATAAATAAGATCTTTAAAAAGCCGGCGAACTTATATCATAATAGTTAAACATATGGTCTCTGCAGTTAAAACTGCCTACATTTAGGGTCACCTGGGTGGCGTCGTCAGTAAAGCCTCTGACCCTTGATTTTGGCTCAGGTCATGATCTCAGGGTCGTGGGGTCAAGCCCCCATCAGACTCCATGCTCAGCATGAAGTGTGCTCGTCCCTCCCCCTCGGCCCCTCCCTCTGTTGGCGCACACACACTCTCTCTCAAATAAATAAATGAAATCCTAAAAAAAACACCCAAAAAAACAAAAAAACAAAAAACAAACACTGCCTACTTTCAAACCCTGTCTCTGCCATGTTCTCATGTTTAGACCTTTTCCTCGTGAAGCCCTTGGAGCCCCCATCTGAAAAATGGGAACAATAAACATGCCTCTTTGTCTTCCAATTATGATGAAGGCTACATACAAAGCAGCTGGCAGGGTGCCTGGTATATGGTAAATGCCAACACAAGTGGACATTTATTGTCACTGCTCTTGTCATTGTCATCATCATTACCATCATTATTGTCATGGTTTTTTAAAGAACTACGAAAAACAGCATGACAGGTAACAAAGGGCTTATTTTGGTGGTTGCTGCTGAATTATGAAGAAACATAGTGCATTGGTCTTAATTTTTAAGGCTGGAAAAATTTCAGACAGTTTATAAGTCCCTGTGATCTTATACAAATATATATTACTGGAATTGATGTGTGCAAAGAGCACAGTTTGTTTTTACCCTAGTTGAAAATGTGCAATGACATAATGTAACCCTTTAAGATAACAGAAGCCAGCTGCCCCATTCATATTTAAATATGAGTCACCTTCCAGGGAGACTTGCAAGATTCTATGTGCCAAGCTGGAAAAGTAAAAATTGCTAGCAAGGCAGGAAAGAATAACTTCACACTTGGAAGTTGGTATTATAGGCTGACGGCCCCATCTCTCCAATTCCTTTACAGAGCAGAAAACGGCACCCTAGTGGCCAGAGGGAAGAACTGCAGCACCGTGGTCGCATGGTCTGTATTTTCGAAGCACGGAACCCTCTTCACATTCGGGGAATCATTTCCACTTGACTCCAAGTATTTTATGTAGATGGCACACATGCCCAGGCACAAACATAGTTTGCTGTAATGACTTTTAAAATAAAGGGGTAGTTATTTTTGAATTTCCTCCCAAGACCTTGGGATCGAGTTAGCCAACCTCTACTGGCCAAGTGCTCTACTGAAGGAAGAGCAGGTCTCGGAAGAAAAGCGAAGACCAAATTCTTGACAATAAGAACAACAAAAGGAAGGCCTGAAATTTCAAATAATGTGTGTCTTCAGGAGTGTTTGCTGAGAACCGATCAGAACGAGGAAGCCTGGCGGTTGGATGAGGTTGGAAGGTTGGTTTGAAGGAACGATAAGCTGAGAGTTAGGCTTCCCCTCATGTCTGAATCAGATTTGCTATGGGTCTGTGTCTGTGAACTTTTACCTGAATAATTCAGTGATCAGTAATCAAATCTGGTTGAATCAAAACCTGGAAGTCAGTTCAGTTTAGGTAGCTTGGGATAGGCTGTGGCTTATCTCTTGTCCCATGGAGCAGAGCACATCCCTGAAAACTGTCATGCTCATCCGAACGGCAGTGAACACTACTTTCAGGAACAGAGTCAAATAGTTAGAGAAGGCAAAAGAGCAAGTATAAAGGTGAACTTGAATTTTACCTTTTTAATAAAATCTTTTGGAGGACAATTTGGCTATCTGGATCCTATACTTCGAATTTTTCTTAACTTCTACCAAGTTAACAACATAATTCGAAATATACATAAGGGTTTAACCATGAAGATGTTCAGAAGTAACATTGTTTAATTAAAACAAAAGAATATAAATATTTATAGTAGGTGAGTAAGTACATAATAAGCACCTTACAGGCATACATTCTTATGTTGTTTAAGCAGTTGTTCAGAGTTAGATATGTGGACATATAAAGATCTGTATCTTACTAAATGAGAAATAAGGCAGTAGATTATAGTAATGATTCCAGTTAATCGGTATCTTTTTATACAATATTCTTTAGATTAAAAAAATTGTGGAGTATCTCTCCCAGTTGACCTCTTTCGATTTCTATTAATGTAATTATAAAATTAGTTTTGGTGGCATTTTAATGTTTGATTTCTTAGCTCTGTAAAAAGTAATATTTACTTTTATTGAAGAGAGTTAAAAATATATAACCTATCTATTTTCTGAACTCTATAGCTAGTTATTTCTAAGAAAAGCAAAAAAATTATTACCTGTAAGAATATTCCTACTTTCACGATGTTCCCATAGTAAGCCCACTCTCTTATGTGTTCTTGATGGCCAACCTAATATCGGTGTGACTCCATTACAGAGTCAAGAAACAATATTTTGTAGGAGTACATGACAAAAAGGCACCCCTAAATCTGCTTGAATAAAACCCATCTCACCGCTTTCACCCCTGTTATCCCACCAGCTTCCTGCAGTTATAGAAGCAGTTGGGAGAGTAAATGATAAATGGTATAATGTTATCATAAAACCCACCTCTGTTAATTATGTATGAAGAAACATTTTATAATTTCTTTCTTTTTAAGATTTTATTTATTTATATGAGAGAGAGAGCACAAGCGGGGGCAGGGAGGGGCCGAAGGAGAAGCAGACTCCCCACTGAGCGTGGAGCCCAACGCAGGGCTCGATCCCAGGACCCTGAGATCACGACCTGAGCCAAAGGCAGACGCCTAACCAACTGAGCCCCCCAGGTGCCCCTTATTTTATAATTTCAGTAACAAATTTCATTACATTGCCTTTCTGTTGTTATAATAGTACCAACATCGGATAAATTCTGGGAATCTGGGAATGCCATTCCACCTTGCATAATTTGGTGAAAGATATTTTAGAATGATTCTAGCATTAATGTTACCTGTGAGGCTACGTACATGCATGTATCCTGGGTCAGGATTTCTCATTCTTGGCACTACTAACATTTTGGGTTGAACCAGTCTTTATTGTAGAGGCTGTCTTGTGCCCCGTAGGATACCTTAGCAGCATCTCCGGCCTCTACTTACTAGATGCTTTATCTCTCTCCTCTGGAATTTCCAACACTCAATAACGCCTCCAGGGTTTGCCAAATGTCACCTGGGGGGAGAGGGCAAGATTGGGCTCCCCCACCATTGGAGAAGCACTGGCTTAAATTGATATATATGCACGGTGTTAATGGATGTCATTTTGGGGTGGTGGGAACATGAATGATATCCCCCCTTCTGTCTGCTTATCTTATTTAATTTTTATATGTTGATGTATATTACTCTAATTTTAGAAAAAAGGTCAAAAGACAAAAAAAAAAAAAAAAGAATCACAGCTCCGTAAAGCAGAACATACAGTGTTAGGCTCTTATGGTCCTTGGTTTTCTAAAGCGCTTTGCGGATTGCCCCTACTTTCACACATACGCCATCGTTTTGGAGTCCTTCGATTTCATGAAGGAGGTGAAAAGGGATTATTACCTTCCTTCTTTATAGATACGAATGCTGAGGGCTAGGTTAATGCTATCCAAGTGGTTCAATAACAGAAGCTGGACCACAGCTCTGGATTCCTTAATTACGTTAATCACTGGCTGGGGGCCCATAGCCTTTTCTATGTGTGACATGTAGGTGCGGCTCTGAGTTGTATTTGCTCCAGGGACTGGTGTGCAATGCACTGTGGTTGTGTGGACAATTTAATGGGGGGTTGGAATTGGCAAATAAAGAGAAGAGCAGAAAGGCCAGTCATCTCCCCATTAAAAATGCACACACTGGTGGGGTCTCCCATGGATGCTGATTTCCTGGACTCCCCCACAGAGTCCCAAGCCACCTTGAGGTTTTTCCGCATGCAGGGAGACTGACCGGTGTCAGTTTTGCAAGTTCTTTTCTATGAAATCCTTTAGGACTCTGCTTCTCTGTCCTGGATGCATATTTATTTTGAGAAATTTTAATGGAATTAATTTACCTACTTCCAAGGGAAACAGACCCTTCCAGAGGTCCCTTTATATGAGGTTTCTGGGGTTCTCCTTCTCTCTCTTTTTTTCATTGGTGCATTTCCTCTGGTTCTATTAACATAATGGGAATTAAGCATGTGCATCAACTAGTGCCCATCCCCATATGCTGGGATTTAATTTCTCAGTCTAGGTGTGTCTTGGATAAGGCACAGTAATTATTATTACCCATTAATATCAGAGTGCACAAAAATACCCTGAGAAGTAAATATTTAATATTTCACACTCATTGCCTTTTTTTAGTTTTTAATTTACTGTGTGCATCGCAAGCAAATTGCATGTCTTCTCTTCTGCCTGTCTTAAAATTAAGCTCTTTTAATTTTGACTAGCATCTGGTTGTCAAATACACACCATTTTATTTTCTTACACTGAGTGTTGAGCATTCCGGCATATCTGAAAAGGAGTCAACACGCAGATAGAGGTGAGTGTAAGAAATCTCATTTCAGATTTTAATTTTAGTTTCAATTTTAAGAGCATTAATACCTCACCCCTGTGACTATACATTTAATTTAACCCACTGTGGCTGCATTCTCACATTTCAAAACTGACAAATGAATGGGGAGGAGGGGAAGGCTTTATGTAGTGTTGGACTTGGCATAACTCCTTTAAAAGCAACATTACCCATCTCTGGATCTTGGAATGCATTGCAAAGAAGAGAGCCCAGCACATAATTTGGTTCTCCAAATAATTCTTCAACTAATCAAATCAATCTGGCCTCATAACTCCTCCATCCCCCTCTTGGCTTCCTTGTCTGTTGACTTTACATCTTCTCTTGTTCTGCCCTTGGGCTGACCTTCAAATCTGACCATTTGTCTTCAGGGTCATGACTTTCTGTTCGATCTGCGCCTTAGTGTAAGGCTTGGCTGTGGTCACCACTTATGTCGTCAGTAACCCCCAAAACTAAAGGACGGGTTCCAATCACCCAAAATTTCTGTCAGCTTAGATTTAGGATTGCAGACTCAGTCGTGTCCAAAAGCCAGGTAGATAGTGTAGACAGGTGGAATGAGCGGTGGGCAGGACAACTGGGCCATATCCGGAACATGCAAGACCTGTGTAAAGGGGGGATTGGTCACTCTGTTCCTGCTCAGTGTTTCGATTTTGGAATGTGCACGCAGAGTGGCTAGGTACTTTCATGAAGAGAAAAGTCAGAAATCTAGACTTTGGGTTGAACTATCTCTATTTCCAAAAGTGACAATAAGTTCCTAATTTTTAAAATATTCTATTGCATAGCTATCAAGGAATTTTTAAATTTGACTGGATATTTGATGGTGTTAAGAGATTATTTACATTTTTGCTTAATTTGATATGGGTATTATAGTTATGTTTTAAAAATGTCCTTCTAGATAGATGATGCCTTCTGTAAGATCTGCTTCAAAATGGTCCAGGGAGGGGCGCCTGGATGGTTCAGCCGGTGAAGCGTGCCCCTTCGGCTCAGGTTGTGATCCCAGGGTCCTGGGATCGAGTCCTGCACTGGGCTCCCTGCTCAGCAGGGAGTCTGCCTCCCCTCCTGCCCTTCCCCCTGCTCATGGTCTCTTTTGTGCTCTCTCTGGTGCGCTCTCTCAAATAAAGAAATACAATCTTTTAAAAAAAGAAAATGGTCCAGGGATTAAAGTGGAAAAGTGGATATAAATGAAACAAAAGGTGTAAATAAAGCAACATTGACCATGAGCTGATAATTATTAAGGCTGGATGATGGATGAATATATGTATATTTAAATTTGTGTATATTTGAAGTTTCCACAATAAAGAGTTAAAAAAAATTAAAAAACACGGCCATAGGCCCGATTTGACCTCAGAAGTTGACCTGTTAGAGTTGTCTCTGACCCAGGAATGTTTCGTACATGTCCCAATCTATTTATGTTTTCACTCTGTACTATATTTGGTTATAACATTTTTTAAACTTTGCCACAAACATACTACTCTAATGGTATGTTAGCTGTCCCTCATTCCAGAGTTCTTGAACTTCTTTGAGCAAGTGCGTGGTCATCCCACTTATTTGTAAATTTTTTAAAAGCTTTTATTTATTTATTTATTTATTTATTTATTTATTTATTTGAGAGAGAGAGAATGCACGAGTGGTGGGGAGGGGCAGAGGAAGAGGGAGAAGCAGAAGCAGGCTCTCCGCTGCGCAGGGAGCTGGATGTGGGACTTGATTCCAAGGACCCCGGGATCATGATCGGAGCCTAAGGCAGACCCTTAATCGACTGAGTCACCCAGGCGCCCTATTTGTAAATTTTTAAGCCTCTAATCATATTCCCTTGAACTTTCAATCTTCCAGAAGATTTTCAGTTCTTCATTTTTCTCTCCTCATATAACAGTTCTCAAATTTATCAATGTGCTTTTCAGAGACTTCTCTCTTTTGATCCGTTGTGCTTTTTAAAAGGTGCGTGGGATTTTGCGCAAAAATTTTGTTACGTATTGGAAAAAGGAGAGATTTATTTCCCTTTTAATTTTGTCACCCTTCTTACCTATTTTTCCTTCCTTTTCTTTCAGGACACAAATCTACCCATTTATTCTTCCCTGTTTGGACTGTGACTCTTTGCGGACAATTGTGGTTTGCCATCCCAGTGGCAGCCCGATGCCTGGACCATAGACAGCCTTTCATTTATTCAGACATGTTTACTGAGCTCCTTCCTCTGGGGCAAATTTTTTTCCTCTTACTTTTCAACTGCTTCAACTCCACTTCTTTCTTGCGGAGAAGTCTTACTCTTGTAGAAGAGGAGAGTAATAACCCAATTATCCTTTGGGCAATGTCTGTGTTCTTACTCTCACGCTCTATACGGGCTGACCAGAGATCCATTTATTGGCTAATTTTGCTCCCTCATTTTCTTTCCTCTTCTCCTTCTTAAGCAAACCTCAAGGTGACAGACAAAGGGCTCCTTGGAATTTCTCTTGCTTTTTACCAGTCTTTAATTTCGAGATCTGCCTCACCAAGCTCTCTTTCATTGTTTTTTGTTTTTGTTTTTTTTTAAATTCAACAAAGGTTTATTGAGCACCTATTATGTGTCAGGCATAATAGGCTGTGAGGATCTGATAGGAAACAAAACAGACAAAAATCTCTGCCCTAAATTAATGAGGAAGATAGAGGAAAAACTGGATTTCATCCATGAAAAGCACCCAGTAGCTTCTTAAAATCTATATCTGTTCATCAACAGTTATAGTACCTTTCATATTTTCTGTGCTTGTTTTCTTTTTGAATATGCTTATTTAGAGAGAGCTTTTCCCTCTTTTCCTCTTTTCAAGCCCCCTTTGATATTTTACATATGGTCTCTCTCTCCCTTCATCGAACATGTTAATGGAAATACACTATCTAGGTAGGAAGTGATGAAATAAAATTAAGTTAGCAATATTAAAATTCATAGCCTATCTATAAAAATGTTTCTAGTTCACCTCCAACACTTTTATTAGGTGTTAAGATACCGTGTTCTTGGAATTAACAAAAGATGCTCATTCATGTTAGGAGATAAACAGTCCTTACCCATATATGCTTCCCACTGTGAGTACTAGGCAGGGTTCAGTCCTTATCAGTTGCATATACTTTTCCAATGACAAAAGGCCATATTTTGAGGCCAAAGGTAACTGGTGCTAAATGGAATAAAAGCCTTATCTATAGACACAAACTAGTTAAAAACTATTATGGCATGTAGTCAACTGACGAGCTACGAAAGTAGTTGCTTCCAGAGAAAACATAGATCTGGAAGAAATACCTTATCTATTTGTGTCCCCCCAAAAAAGGCAGGCCGGAATTTATGTACATGATAGCCAGAGACCTGCGCAAAGCAAAAAAATTATTGTTTCTTGATACTCCTACTAGATTACATCAGAGCTCTTCCTTCCTATTATTTTGTTGCAACATGACTCTGCCCAATTTGAGTCAAGCAAGAATGCAGAATACATTTTATGGATGATTTTTAATTTTTTATTGGGGAGGAGCCTGATGACAGTGAGTTCCTTAAATACACCTTTCTTTTCTATCTTCCCTCCTTCCTTCCCTCTCTTATTGAATGTTTATTTATGTTTTTAAGGTTATCTGATCCTAAAAGGGTGGAATATTTTTAATTTATCTTGAAAGAATGTTTCCATATACATTCTTAAAAATTTTGGATTATTCCTGTAGGACTTTAACACAACACTGAAAATTTGGCATCTGTAAGCATAATTCAACGAAGAATTGTCTTTGCCTTGTTTGAGGACATTTAGTTTTGAAATAACAGCATTAGAGTCTTTTGAAAATAACAGAACATGAACAGAAAATTATTTCCCTTGGAAAAAACTGTAGCTAATTTTTCCTTTGGCTGATTTGCTGCTGAAATCACACATTCGTATAAATGCCAAGCTATACATATGCATATACATATGTATATGGGTGAGCACGTGGATGGGTGTGCGCGCGTGTGTGAGTGTGTATGTATGTATGTAAAATTCCACTCTACGATCATGGTATAAATTGGAGAATTTGTCTTTTTAAACTAACACTCATTCCTATACAGGTCAGGAAGTAATGCAGAATGTTGGTGTTGCTAGCACTTTCATCCAAGATTTCAATTAATTAAGTTTTACAATTCCCCCATGCAGTGGGCAAATACTGTCATTATCTCTGCTTTATTGATGGAGAATCTGAGAGTAAAATCTTGTTCAAGGTCACACAAGATCCAGGCCCTCAGAGCCAAAGTGAGAGGGAAATTGGAGACATTTATTTGATATTTCCGTTGAAGGTAACTATTTGTTGAATGAATAAAATATACATATTAAATAAAGATCTTGGATCTGAATTGGTCAAAATAGCTCCTCCTTTTTTTTTCCTTTTAAGAAAAATGCCATCAAAACTGTGAATTTACTTGTATTTCGTTCAGCCTCCAGAGAGTCGAGGAGTGCAGAGAAGTCCAGTTCAGTTCTCTCAACGCAGCGTGGGAACTGCAAAACAGTCCTGCCATCCTGGGGTAGGATGGACACTGAATTTCATAGCCAGAGCTGCATTTCTGCTTGACTTTATTTTGAACCTACAGTTCGAGCTTGCCTCAGTTTTCGTACAGTAAAAGTTCCAACTAACTCAGAACAGATTTGGCTATTCCAGACAGAATCACCAGATTGAAGGAAAAAGTCCCCTAAAAATTCAGAGCGCTATGGGGACAATTACAGGTTTATGCACTTTGAAGTATAATGCATGTCCTGGCCCAGTTCTACACTCAATCCATAAAAACCCCGTGCTGACTTTGTGGCTGCAAAATAGAGAAGTAAGAATTTTGTTTAAATGGATGAGATGAGGTCATTGATACTGTTATCATGTAACGTTTCAATAATCACGACATGGGCCATCCCTAGGAAATATTTTTGTCCAAAGTTCTTTCCTAATTACACTGTCTCATTTGTTTCTTTGTGATGAGAGGACCTGTATTCATTGAGCACTTGCTACCTACCGGCCACTGTTGACAATAGCATATAGGTCTTACGCTAGGTAGGTTTCTAGTTTTAACCCCATTTTACATTTAAAGAAACCGAGACAGAGAGAGAAAATAATTACCTAAGAACACGCAGCTGTCATGAGATAGAATACAGATTTGCATCTTGTTTGTGGCACTCCAAACCCTAAGCCTGCGGGAGCTATCCTGGCCAGCAGGCAGATATTAATGCACCCATTTTATGGATTGAAGAAACCAGGGAGGATAATCGATCTGTGTTAAACTCCCGGGTCTCTATTTTTTCCTGACAAAGAACTGACTCTACCAGCTCACAAACTTGTGGGATGATAAAAATGTGTGCTGACTAGAAGGGTTTTGTATGTATTATTTGTAAAGTGACATGTTTATTGTACAAATAAATAATAATTGAGCTTGAATCAATAGAAATTTAATTTTAAAATACCGGGAGAGAACATTAGGTAAGCATTTTAGACAGAGATCATAAATTCAAAATTTAGTTTCTAAGGTTCAATTTGGTTATGGAGGGCTTTTCGGCTGTTTTAGTGAATAATACCATCATTTATCTATTTCACCTGCAAATATTGAGAACTGTCACCTGTGTATTCATCGTTAAGGGTATAGTAAAAAAAAAAAAACCTGAAGATACAGACACTCTTGGAGATCTTGAATGTCTTTGGTGATAAAGATCGGCTCTCTAGAAAACGGAGTAAGAAGACGCTATGAAGTGCTGTATAGATTTCTAGTAAAAGAAAGACCACTGTCAGTTGGCATTAGTTGGAGATGTCTTCATGAAGATCATTGATTTTGAGCTGTGTCTGGAAGGAATAAGGGAATTGGGAATTGCGGAGAACTAGATGTGGGGTATATCACTCGACTATTGCAAGGTTTAACATTCATTGCCATAACACTCGCTCAGTGCCCTCTCTATGCCAGGCACTGTTCTAGGAGTTGGGGATACAGCTGTGTCAATGACACGTAGGTCTGTGCTCTCATGGATTGTACAACCTAGAGGAGAAACCAACATTAAACAGGCAATTATTATAGTCTGTATTGTGAGAGCCCAAAGCAAGGGAATTTGTCTTAGCATGGGAATCGGGGGTGGGGGAGCAAAACCTCCCCAGGGTGGGGTGCTCTTTGCTTTGATAAGAGATAAAAAAGTCAAGAGATGTACTAACTCTGGTTATTGGCAGTATAATTCAGACATAATAACTTTTCATCAGTGGCCATAATTCCTTTGCCACTCTGGTTATTTCTGAGCAAACTTTTCTGTTCCTTACTGTGAATATGTAGAGAGTTCAAATTAACTTGAAGGTTATCCTGTGAAAAATATTATGAGGGCTCAATTGTTCTCATCACATCTTACCTGGTAGGCACAGCTCAGGGGAGGTGCCCCTGGCACCTGGTGGGATGGGGTCAGGGAGGTTACTAAAAATCCTACAATGCACAGGACGGTCCCCACCCCCTATCGCCGCCCAAAAGAGAGAGTGATCTGGACCCAAATGTCAACCATGCAGATGTTGAGAAACTCTGAGATATATGAAAACTTGAGCTGAATTTGGGAAATCGGGCAGTTCCCACTGGCCAAAGCTTAGGATATATCCAGATATGGAAAGGCATTTCGGTTAGTAGTGTTGGGTGAAACACGTCTTACCGTGAAGAGTCATGGGTGGCGAGTCACCTCAAGTTGATTGTACTTATTTTAATGAGCAGTGAGGAACATCATTTCCAGTTTCTGGGAGGAGCCTGAAGTGGGTGGCAAAAAAGAAGCGTATTTTAGAAAGACGTGTCCAGTGACATGTGTAGCATGAGAGCAACAGGGGGGCACGCGGAGGTGGGAAATGATCTCAAGAGTCTCGACTGGAAGTAGGGAGAGCTTAACCTAGAAAAGAGGCCAGCGAAGATAGGAAAGAGATAAAGACACATGCCAAGATGCTGTAAAGGCCATGACTTGACAATGTGGCTTATGAAATGTTGGGGAAGGAAAAGAGGCAAGGCCCTGCCAAAGATGAGAACTTGCAAGTTGACCCTGGCCTTCAAGAGACATAGGCACAGCAGGAAGAAGGGCCTGGGGGGAGGAAATGAATTTGAGTTGGCTCAGGTTGTGGTTGAGACCCTGGCAGGCCCTCGAGTTGCATCCCCGGAGCTGGTGCAACTGAAAGTCAGGAGCTCAGAGACATGACCGGGTCCGGGGACCCTGCTAACGTCTTTCTTCCGAGCCAGAGGTCCTAAACTGGCAACCTGCAGGCCCCATCTGGACTACAGATGTGTTTTGTTTGGCCTGCCTCATGTTTAAAAATTCTTTTAAATTTCCAACAACATACACATCGAGAGACTGCATATAGCAACCCATCTTTTTAGCTTGTCCTGAAATATCAGAGCATCTGGCCGTTCTGGGTTCTCATTTTTGCATGGCAGTAGTCTGAGCTGAGGTTCAGATGCCCCCTTGAGATGGCATGATGTCTCCAGGCTGCCTCCCCCCAGTGCTCCTGATCTCACCTGGATGGCCCCTCCTCGAGCATTTACTTTCCCTGTACGAATTCTGAGTTCGCAGTCCTTGGTTTACATGCTGATTGCATTATTTACTTGTCTTCGTAAGAAGCCTTTCTGGAAACCAGCTCCCTCTACCTTTGTCCATTACCACGTCCTTCCCACCTGCAGCCTTCACTGTGCTTCTGTCTGTAATATCTCCCGTCCCTCTCTCCAGGCTGCCTTTCTTCTGCCGCGGATAGACACGAGTCTCCCTGAACTGGCAGAATGCTCACGAGGTCCTACCACCTCTCAGGATCCTCTGCCCTTTAGCTCAATCGTTTTGTTCGATGAGTGAATGGTTACATGAGTGGGTGAGTCTATGGCTTATTATTCGTTTCTTCGGAAGCCCCAGATTCTTGCGAACTGTCCAGACGTGTTTGTCTCTTTCCAACCTGCTTTTCAAACCCGGTCTCCTACGACTGCCCTCTGAACCACTTTGCTATTTACCTCCACACGGGCTCCCTCGCCCTTCCCTCAAGCGTGTAGCACTTTTCCTCAGTGGCAGCAGCTGTGGTCGCCCTGGGCGGTTTGCTCTTCCCAGAATCCCCACCAGCAACTCTTTATCTGACCGGGATCTGTACGTCTGCTCTGCAAACATGGCTTCAAACAAGTAAGTCCCTGAACTACCCCTTCCCTCCCCACCCCAGTGCAGCCGCGTTGTTCAGAGCACGGGCCACGGCGTGGGGCTAACCCGAGCTCGAGTCTTCACCTCTTCCACACCGTCGTGTAAGTTGTTCTGAGGATTAACTCAGGTGGTATTTGTGAGGGGCTTAGCACCATTTGTGAGGTGCCTGGCATAGCTCAAGCGTCACTCGTAGCAACATGGTCGTTCTTCTTCATGATTCAAGACCCACGCGTCTGCCATAAATCTTTTCCAGCAAGGTCAGTCCTCAGGTCTTCCCTGTAAGTCCTGCTACACTTCCTGTCTGGGCTATTCGAATTCGCCCATTTTACAGTTCCTAACCCTATGACGAGGCTACAGCTCTTGGCAGGCCAGCACCAGATTTTCTACCTTTTTGCGCCCCTCCGCAATCAGCATATTCGAACTGCCAAATATGTCACGGCTTTCCATGAATATTTGTGGGCTAAAAAAATCATTTGAGGCCGTGAAGCACAAAACTGCTTTAAAACAGAGTCCCACTGCCTTTCCGTTTAATTAGAAGGAAACTGTTTTGTGTTTCTTATCTATCTATTGTGCTGTCTTAAAACAGGAATAATAAAATAGACCAAGCACGAATCCAGCAGTCATTCTCGGAAAATTGGGACTTGACACTTTAATTAAGATCCTGTAGTAAAGCGTTTGGCCAGAAGATGGTGCCGTGTTCAAGGGATCGTTCCCTCTGAAAGTCAAAACTGATTTTAAAGGGCTGAAATTGCAATCCAACCCAGTCTATAAAGAAAGAGAAGAAAGTGATGCCAGTTCAGCGTTGACACCATCCTAGGGCTGAGCAAGTGTCATGCTTTCATGTAGTTTCTTCCTTCTTCCTGCCTAGCATAATGAGCTGGAGGATTCTTCTAATTAGCTAAATATTATTGTACATCAGAGTGGGGCCGTGCTTCCTGTACATTCTTATTTGTGTTTTGCCAGCCAAGGGAAGAAAGCTGTCAGAGGCAGGAACAGATGTAAGAAAGGCACGAAACATGCCAAGAAGTCATGGCACTTCTTTACTCTTGGATGAGTCATTTAACTTTGCACGTTCTTTATTCTGATATTAGCATGACTCCTTCAAGCCAGTGCGTGTGACCGGGAAAAGCTTGTGTGTGTGTGTGTGTGTGTGTGTGTGTGTGTGTGTGGTGGGCGTGTGTCAAAGTTTTCTCCGCCCTTGACAAGGTCGTGTGAGTCGGCTTTACTGCTGAAATATCCGCCGTTAAACACGCACTGACCCGGTCTCCTCCTTATTATTTTCCATCCTGCACGGAGCCAGGTAAAGAACATTGCAGTTTGCTTCCATTTCTTGGCGACTCGGATTGGAAACTCATTAAAAAAAAAAAAAAAAAAAAGGAAGATTCAAAGTTGGCGCTGATCAACCATCTTCTATCAAGTTTGTGTATCATGTACTTGTTCCTTTTTTTTTTTTTTTTACCATGCAAAGTCTTCTGAAAATTGAAAACTAATTTATGATCATGTAGTTATTAGCACAATCACAAAAGAGGTCACTGGTCTTTCCTTTAATTTCTGTCACAGGCTGCAGGCCGTATTATGCTAAATCAAGGATACGGGGAGATAATTAACATAGCAACTCTGGCAAGTTTAATAGGTGAGTGATGAACATGGAGAGTTAGGTTTCAGAATTCACGTCTTAATTACCACCGCTCGAGTGTGGTGATGGAGCGGGGCTCCCGCGCATGCGTCATTGATACCCTCTGTCAAGCCAAAGTTTCTGTGAGTTGTCCGTCAACCTGTGATTAGATGGAGAGACTTCGAGGAGAGGGGGAAAAAAAAAGGTGTCTTGTGTTTTGTTTTGAAAAAAACTATGTGAGATATCTTATGGTGTTCCAACGTGCGGCTCTTCCAGAAGAATCCACAGTAGTGGAACGGTTCTCACCTGGGACGGTGTTGTCCCCGAGGGGGCATTGGACATTGCCGAGAGACATTTTCGGTTGTCACACGCGGGGTTTGGGGAGAGGGTGCTGCTGGCACCTGGCGGGGGGCACTTGGCCGGGGATGCTGCTAAGATTCCAGACAACCCCCAGGCACAGACTTGGCCCCGAATGTCAATGTCAATAGCGCTGAGGCTGAGAAACACTGCCCCCCAACCGTCGACTGAATCGGTGGTGGTTTTACACCGCTGATTGCCAACAGGTGTCACCACAGCCCCTGTTCTACCAGCAGCGTTGTCAACGAGAGTCCATAAACCCTCGTAACATATGGAATGAAATCCCAACTGCAAAGCTTTTGTGGAAGGCAGTTACATGCTGGTGAGCTGAGGCCTATGCAACCAAAATTGATCAATTACACAAATTAAGCATAGCCCTTAAGGAATTTATTTTATTGGTCTGGACATCTGTTGCAGTATTGTCCAAATCCAAAACTCAAATGGTGCCTCGGGTTGCCAAGTTAGGCAAGAAAATCTAGTAGCTATAAAAGTACAACTGAAAACCCTATATTAATATCACGTCCATCTGCTGAATGTTACATAAATATGCAGACTTTTTATTTTCCTTGGGAATAACATTTATTTTTACTGTGCCCAGTTTGACATTCTTATGACATTCTGTTCAGTTTATTACATTGTAACTTTAAATGTTTCTTCAAAAATGCATTTATAATGTTGTTGTTAATCTTTTTTCAAGGGTCTCTACCACCTGTTTAACTTACAGTTAAATAGAGAAGTCCTTTTTCTTATAGGAAGAATGGGAAATCTTTGGACAAAGAGGCTCAGAAAAGATTTTGAGTAACACTTGTGTAGTGTA
Source organism: Ursus americanus (assembly GCF_024610735.1). Taxonomy (NCBI): domain Eukaryota; kingdom Metazoa; phylum Chordata; class Mammalia; order Carnivora; family Ursidae; genus Ursus; species Ursus americanus. The sequence continues at coordinate 21,440,323 of NC_142140.1, read as the reverse complement.
AAGGGAAATTATATAACAGCCATGAATGCTAATATTCCATCCTGCTCTTTTACAAGTTGAAATGTAATCTCCATTTTAAACTAAATTAGCATCATTTCCAAACAGAGTATCATATTTATATCAGATTTATACAACCACATCAGATTACTATTAACATGTAAAATAGTCTCTTTGATGCTGTGGGTAAAAAATAGATTGAAGAGAATGATTTGATTTCCACTGTAATGTCAGGGATTTAAATTAATCTGAGTGGACATGTTTAGATTGAGAGTAACTCCGACATCGAAGAAACAGCAGGTAGGGGCGGCTTTACCTTAAGAACCTGTTGTGATCCTGGCACGAAGCAAACCTTGCAGTTATAAAAGTACATCTGAAAATCATGATGTTCCTATCATGTCCATCTGCCGAATGTTAAATAAATATGTTGGTTGGTTATTTAAATATGTTGAGTGGTTAAGCCAACTGGAAAATTATAGGATATGTGTAGGAAAACTTAGAGGACATTTTTGTTCATGTTTTTTCTTCCTTCATTCTCATTTCACGTATTCAGTAAAACACGTTTTGGTAGTCAATTATTGAATGGATTGTAGTCTAATAATAAGATTAGCTAGGATGATCTGGGAAACTTCAAAAGCAAAAAACTAAAAAAATAAATAAGTACATTATAAAGCAAACAACACTTGGCACAGACCTCTGGGAGACTTCCTTGTGTTATTTTCTATCTTAAAAGAAAAATGTGTATATACAGTATCTTATCAGATTTATTTTAAAGAACATTTGAATTATAAAAGTGGTCCATGCTTGCAATGGGATGTTTAAATAAAAGAAACGAAAAAGGTTATTAAAAATAAATACATTTGTCTTCATTTTAAAAGAATATACATTGGCCCTAAGTTACATGGTTGCGAGATTCAGAAAAGAGTAACAATGGATGTTGTGTTTTCTTTACTAGAAAGTCACATTGAATTGGTTATCGTTTCTAACAGAATTCTTATATCCACCCACTTTGGGAACTGAAGAAGGGAGGGTTATTTGGATAAGTCCCAAATAAACCCACTTTAGGGAAACACCTCTCTGCGTTAAAGAAGATAAACACTTAGAAAAATGAAGGAGGTGTCTGAGGGTCTGAATTGGCCATGAGGGGAAGGGCCAGTCATTTGCCATTTATATATTGGCGAACTCAGCCCGTTTGAAATGAGATGAGATGAGATCCTTTTTACAGTTGTGCTTGTACTGGAAAAGGAGGAACAGAACTGAGGAATCTGGGGTCACCTGTAAAGAATTTTCATGCTAGAGATTGCCTTAGAAAAATATGGGATGTGTAACTCGTTGAGGTAGAATGGTATAAAGGAGCCTCCCCCAGATACACGTGAGACCTGAACCCTCCCCTCTGCCTCGGCTGCTGTCAGCCCTATTGTCTTGGGCAAATCAGTTACTCCATTGGTGAAATAACCAATATGGAGACTGTCACCGAACAATTTGTGGTGGGGGGAGAAAAGTCTATGGAAACGTCTCCCTAGCTCAGCCGTCAGCACTCTATCACTATCTAGGGATCCTTGTGATTTATATTCATGCACCCACTGAAGTAGATGGATGGTTGAGGAGAGGAGGTAACTTGCTTTTGGAGAGATTGACTCTAACTGGCCCAACTAAGAATCCCTCTTTGATTCCCAGTAGTCTCAAAACCAACAGGCATTTTCTTTTCCTGTTACAGAACGGCTGCATTTATTGAAGTCATAAGCCCGTAGTCTATCTTTAGACTCTTGATGTAATTTCTGAATCACCAACCATTTCTGAGACCACAAGATATTTAAAAATAAGATAAGAAATATTGACTGAGACTCCCCGATGCCTGCAAGGGAAACGAAGATACCGTGGCAGAGGGTTACAGTGGAATTTCTCTCCTGCAGCTCGTGCACATTGAAAATGACATGATCTATCCCAAGGAATAACTTAAGGCCCGATCCACTTAAACAGCTCCAAGTGATTTATCAGAAATGTGCTTATTTGGAACGTTTTGCAGTAACTGCTTATGGGAGGTGGTGGGGTTAACTACCAAAATTGTGCATAACTTGGGTCCTGTGTATGGCAATTAATCAAGAAATTATATTCTTTGACTTTCTAACAACCCACACAGAGTGCTACATCTGTGGTATGTTTCAAGAGAGTGAGAGAGAGAGGGACAGAGGGATGAAATATTTCTTCTAATAAAATGCTAATGGTTTTGTTTTGGAGAAAAAAATATTGAATTATTGTGGGGTTAGATTTATCTGTATGAGGGTTTCTCAAGTCACAGTCAATAAGGACTTGCGACAGAAAAGCTACTATTCTGAGTACCCTCCTCCCGTCCTCTAAACGACTTCAGGATTATGGCAAGACCCCTCCACAGTGTGGACGCAAGAGCACAGGAAGAAATGTTGTTAAGGAGCACTGTGGCATCCACGGCTATTGCTGTGGGCATTTATTACATGTTCCAGGGTATTATTCACCAAAAGCATGTGGGAATATCTTCATAAAGACAGGAAAGGCATTACCATTTATTTGTGGTATCCTTCGAAGGCATAATTTGTACCTGATCATTCACTCCAGGACTTTGAGTATTCAGAGGAAGGGTTGCTAGAGAGTGCCTGCCGTCTTTAGTAACCCAGAACTTAACAACTCTCCTGGAGGGTTACTTTTATTATTTATTATTATTATTATTTTTTGGATTTTATTTATTTATTTGACAGAGAGACAGCCAGCGAGAGAGGGAACACAAGCAGGGGGAGTGGGAGAGGAAGAAGCAGGCTCCCAGCAGAGCAGGGAGCCCGATGCGAGGCTCAATCCCAGGACTCTGGGATCACGTCCTGAGCCGAAGGCAGACATTTAATGACTGAGCCACCCAGGGCCCCAGGAGGGTTACCTTTATAAATTCAGTGCCTGAAAACTTGAAGGAGGTTAACATCACCAAAAAAAGGGACATTTCTGGCAACCCCACTAGTTGGTCCCCTGGTCCTTTGTGATGTGGTTCACATTTCGAGTCTTAATGTTTTATTTTTCAGTCATTAGCTTTTCAAAAATTACAATTTAACCAACACGAAAGGAGCATCTCCTTTGTTGCAACACTGGGCGGGAGGACAGAGAGATCGAGTAATATCTGCTCTCTGCCTTTCAGGATCTCATGGTGCAGTGAAACGGGCAGAGTTACAAGCAATACTTAGAATGTGGTAAATGCAACCGTGATGAAATAGTCTGGCTCTGGGCACTTACTCTATGCAGGCACTGCATCATTATTCCCTTTCATGGACAAGGGAGTTTCTAGCTCAGACAGAGGTTAGATCATGTAGTTTACAAGAGGGGCTGCCATTTAAAGGAAGCTCTGTGTGGTTCGGGCTCCCATCTACCTTACACTTCAGTCCCCTGCTATGTAGGAAGCACGCAACTGATGTTGATAGCGAGCTCCCCCAAAACCAGGCCCCATGTTAAGGGCTTTGAACCCCTTGCTTCACTTAATCATCACAACATCCCTCTGCAGTAGATACTGTTAGCTCCATTTTACAGATTAGCAAACTGAGGCTCTCAGAGGATAAGCGATTTGACTGAGGTTGTGCAGGTAGTGTCTGAGCAGTGATTTGAACATAGGCTCTCAACCTAGTAACTTTACTGCTATACTCCATGTGGGAGATGTTATTTCTGCCTGGAACAGTGGGTAAGTATAGAGAGTGGGGTAAAGAAACTATAAGACAATCAGAGAAAGTTAGAGACAGTCTTGATCAGGACTTTGAGGATGATAATACTTGCATCACACTTCCCTCTGATCTAAATAGATTAAAGGATCTATTTCTGAACCTTCCAGAAATTTCTCTTAAAATTTGTAGATCTGAATTTTAGTGAGAATCTATTCAATTCCTTGCATTGGGAAAATGCAACACGATGTCTGGGAATTCAGACTTATAAAACTCATATAGAGGTACTTTTTTCTACTTTTTATTTTGAAATAACTGTAGATGTATAAGAAGTTGTAAAAACTGAAGAGAGGTACCCTATACCCTTAACCCAGCTTCCCCCAATGGTAACATTTTATATAATCATTATATGTGTCATAAGCGGAAAATCGACTTTCCCAAAATACTATTAACCAAACTACAGACCTTATGTGGATTTCATCAGTTTTTAGATGTACACTATTGTTTTGTACAGTTTAATGAAATTTTACCACATGTGTAGATTTGTGTAAGTACCAAGAGGTAGTTCTTTTTAATGCTGGCATGAAGAAAAAGGAAAGTAAAATGTTTTGAACGATCGGTCGTTTTGTTGGATGGCATTGTTACGGTAGGAATTTTCTTTGCCAAATATCCTACTCTTTTAAAATAATTCATGTTTTAATGGAATATTTCGATGGTGCAAAATTATTATTTGTAGTACAAAAAAGTTACACTTCATAGAAAGCAACTCCCTTCAGAGAATATAAAATGATTCCATCAAAAAAATTAGGTTCCCATACCTGTATGACTTAAAACTTACCTGTTAGATTTAATTTCTAAACATTTGCAGATGGAAGTGCCGAGCTCTTGGTTTTTCTGAGTATTTCAAATGAATGAGCAGCCAGTACCGAATTGAGGTGAATTTTGAAGGACATACATTATATTAACACAGGCTACTGTTCATTGTAATTCTGGGCTTTTTATTTTGTAGCATTTTTTTCTTAGAAGGATATGGAGGTAAAAACCCAAGCTCACAGTATGTTCCTCAAAGCCCCAGACGCTTGAGCTTAAAGAAGGGTTAAATTTTAACGAAAACATACCTTCTAGTCAATGTGCTTTAAATTATAATTTTAAAAGCCAATCATTTTCTTTTTTGACTGACATGTGGCATTTTGGAGAAATTTTTAAATCTTCAAAGTCTGTAAGAGATGAATTTGGGGGGCTTGTAGTTACTGTATTTAGAACAGAGGGGGGGAAAAGGAGAACTCATCGCGAAGGGGTTGAATTAAAATCATTTGTAATTATGCATCACAAAGAGACACAATCACAGACCATCCATTTATACATTACATCTGTACATCTGCTTTTGACCCCAGCTTTCTGGTTTCAGTCCCTTTCTTTACAAAATCTTCAGTTCTGCGCAGATGCACACATTAGGAAACTGGGGCTAATGGTTTAGGAATGTGCTAATTAATTCTCATTATGTCCTGTGAACCGAGAGAAATAAGTGAAAGGTTGTCTGCATATGTATATATACCGTGTACATTTTTCCACGCTGTTTTTCTTCTGTAGGAAAGTTATGCTGGTTTTTTTTTTTTCTCCTCCTTAGGTTCTCACACACAGTGACAGCTAGCAGCGTCCAAAGTGTTGACATTATGACTTAGAGAAGTGATAAAGAGAAACATGAACTGCGTTTTCTGTAAGTAAATGTGGTTCCAGCATTGAGAGAACATACGTAATCAGATACCTGTTCTCCTCGAGTTTTTTAATGTAAGCATCGTGATTCCTAATTAGCAGATAGACTGCATTTATTGTAAGTTTGTCTTTGGTCATCAACGCTGATCAACCTTTGCTAAACAAAGATATGTAATCGTGCTAAGGACGCTCATGGATTTTTTTTTAAGGTTTTAACATTTGATAATAGGTTTTCCAATAGCTTGAAGGGTAGCTTTTAACCTTTCTTTTCCAGCTGAAGTATTTCCTGAGTTCTGTCCAAGCTCTCTATGGTTAAGGAAAAGTCTTTTTGACACTTAATAGACAATGTTGTGGCTTTTTTTTTTCCTTCTTCAGAAAAATGTATAGGCATTTAAACTGCTACATTGTACTACTGTAATTGAGACACCTTGCAGAAATGGCAATTATAGGGTGACTTGTGTCAAAAATATTCCAAACAAATTACATTTTACCTAATTTCTTGAAACTTTCAAAGATATCTCCTCTCCTTCCTCCTTTCTCTCTTTCTCTCCCTCATGTTGTTTTCTTTAAATATTAAGCAAACTCTTTGCATTTTCCCATTTTATTCAAGTTGTCCCAGATTTTTGGGGGGTTTAGCAAAACTCCAGATGTACCACCCAGATGAAAGCAATCAGCAAAGACCAAGGTGTTCTTACGTCCTGAAATGAAAACAACATAGACGTTCAGAAGGTTCTTTTTCACTCTGGCCACCAGCTTGCCTGCTTGCTCTGAGAATAGTCTTGCTCCCAAGTTAGTTCCACTTCTGTTTATTCCGCCCTGAGCTCGGTGAACTTTCCAAAGCCATCCTCTTCAAACAACACTTTTTTTCTTTTTCTTTTTTTCTGAGCTGGAGTTTATTTTGTGCCCAGCCTTCGTTGCGTGGGTCCCATGAATAATTCTAACACAAAGAAAAACTCTCCTTCTGACCAGTGAGAGAAGGGGGAGGGATCCAAGAATAGAGATAAAAAATTGCAAGTTTAATCCAAAAAGCAAAAGGCTTGGGAAAAGAGAGAAAAGGAAAAACAAATAGATCACCAAAGTAAAAAAAAAAAAACCTCTTAGTGAAGATTGCAGTACAAAACAGGTGTCTGATGAAGCACGAGCAAAATAAACCAGAACACGCTCACATACTTGACACAGATTTTTAACTGCCAGGGTGGTTTCACTTATGAAATAAAGACGTATTTCTACAAATGAGAATTTAGAGCAAATGTTGACATAGTAAAACCTATGATTTCTTGATTGATACTATGAAATGGGGCAGCGGCCCATTGAAAATATGCTTAGGTGGGTCACATAGAAATTTTTTTGGTTTCCAAAAATGGTTAAAAGGATCTTTCACCTCTGTGGAATGTTGAAAGTGGTAGAATTTCTGGTTTTGGTATTATCCTCAAACTGCCTCACAGGGAATTTCATTTTCAAAAGTTAAAGGAGGCAGAGGAACTCTACTCTTCGTTTTAAATGTGCCCAGTGCCTAGTCGGAGATGGGAAAAAAAAAAAAATGAGGAAAGCACCAGAGCCCCGGGACTCTAGTGGCCAGACTTAGGAGGCCCGCACTGAGGGCACCAGCATTATGCCGTTATGGAGACCCAAACAGTTTGTGACCGCAAATGCACAGAGACAGTGTAATGAAATGGTTCTACCCTTGCGGTCTTCTGCGTCGGCACATTTCTTTTTGAGGCCGCGTAGAACAAGGGAACAGCTGGTTGAAAAGTGAAATGTTGGGACACCTGAGTGGCTCAGTCAGTTAAGCATCTGCCTTTGGCTCAGGTCATGATCCCAGGGTCCTGGGATGGAGTCCCGCATCTGGCTCCCTGCTCAGGAGCGAGTCTGCTTCTCCCTCTCCCTCTGCTCCCACTGGTTCTCTCTCTCTCTTTCATGCTCATTCTCCCTCTCTCTCTCTCATAAATAAATAAAATCCTTTAAATTTTTTTTTTAAAAAAAGCAAAATGTTCAAGTCACAAAGACAAAAGAAATAGATGGTTGTATTTCATTCATTTATTTATGGAGTGCCCGTGATTGGCCAGTTCTATCTAGCCGGAGGGATACAGTGGTGGTCAAGACAAATAAGAGTTCCTGCCCTCATGGGGCTTATAATCTGTCAGAGAAATAAACCAGGGAACCCGTAATAAGAGAGTGTGGAGGGGCGCCTGGGTGGCTCAGTCGTTAAGCGTCTGCCTTCGGCTCAGGGCGTGATCCCGGCGTTCTGGGATCGAGCCCCACATCAGGCTCCTCCGCTGGGAGCCTGCTTCTTCCTCTCCCACTCCCCCTGCTTGTGTTCCCTCTCTCGCTGGCTGTCTCTATCTCTGTCAAACAAATAAATAAAATCTTAAAAAAAAAAAAAAAGTGTGGAGAATGGGAAGCTCCCAGAAGCATGGGGTTCTTGCTTTTGCTGACTTTCCCCTCCTTGCTTCCCAGCTGTCCTTTTCCTCTCTTCCTTTTCTCCACTCTTTGTTCTTTGCTGTCCCTCTCGAGATTTCTTTTCCAAACAAAATTCAGGCAAGCTCATTTTTAAAAAGAAAGAGGTGGCAGATTGCAGTGGTTACAGCCATAGGCTTGGGAGGGTGACCCAGATTGCAATCCTGGCTCTGCCGTTAACCACCGAGCAATCTTGGCCGAGAGAAATTACCTCAGTTTCTTATTTTATTAAAAAAAAAAAAGGCTTAAAAATACTTAGTTCGCAGGAATGTTCTAATGGTTAGACTGCATACTGTAAATGAAGTCCCTGGCTCAGTTCCTGACACAGTGAGTGTCCTAAAATTATTAGCTGCTGGCATATTATGATTATTAATTATTACTATTATTATTTTGCCATTTACGTTCTAGAAGCAATGTCTGTACTATAAAATAGGTAAGAAATAGTGAATGATATATTAATCAATTGAAAAATTTTCTCTGAAAAACAACCGACTAGCTTTGCTATTATATAACTCCTTATCTCTTGTAATTTTTTTTTGCCCATTCACAAAAGCAGGGTTTTTAGAATGTTAAAATTAAAAACCATTTCAAGAAACTAGGTTTTTAGATAAACCTTAAAAATCTCTGCCACATTAAATACAATTGCTATCTTTTCCTCCAAACATTTTGAGGAGTAAGATTGAACCACATTTCAATTAGCCCCTTTGGCAGAGAAATTTGTTAGTATTGACTCGGATTCAAGAGTGATTGAGACATAGTGCACTCCTCTGTGTGTCCATACAGAGTAAGGTGATAAGATTTTCTTGTGTCTTCTGACATCAGCCTTACTGTGTTATAGACAGTGTTATAGACAACCCCTAGAGAGTTGCCATGTGAGTATGTCTTTACGAAATTTGATAGCAATACAGGCAAACTTTAAACATTAAAATTGTTATAAATTTTTCCTTAATCGGGTATTTTCTGGACAGACTTCATAAGCACTTTTCTATTGCAGAAAGGCTGATACAGCCTTCCCTACATTTTGTCTTCTGCAGAGCAAAAGTAAATACAAGGTAAAGGTGACATATTCATACATAAAATTTAGATCTCTTTCTCTCTGTTTATATGTTGTGTGGGTGCTCCTGTCACTCCACCCTCCCCCAGGCTCAGCTTTAAGCATCACCAAAAATCTCTCTTCCACGAATGGTCCATTTAATCTCCTGTTGTCTATTTTGCTTGCATGGGTCAGTGTGCCTAAAATACCTTTTCCTGCCGGATTGAAACATTACTGATCTTGTGAGATCTGATGCCAGTGTCATCACTGGTGTGATTTCTTTCCCAATCCCCCTGGGCAGAATAAACTGGTCTCTTCTTTGGAGCCCGTAGCTCTTTGTTCTTCGCCCTGGTACAGGAGAGCTGCAGAAGTGAGCGTCTTTCCCCACCCCCCCATCCCCATACATCACGAACTCCTAGATGGTGGGGGTCTGTGTCTTATTCACCTTTCCAGAACACCTGATTCCTGTCTTCAAGGAGTTCCCAGTCCGGGCAGGGAAACAGACATATCCACATGCAATTATATTGCAATTTGGAAGGTGATGTAAAACAATTGTCTAAATTAGTACGCCCAGATGAGCACTCATTTACCAAAGAACCCTACTCTACTGGTGTAAGAAACGAGCAGTCGGCATGTAGGTGTGGTGTGTTTCTTAAAATAACAGTGTTTTCCCAGCGTTCGTATCAATATTTATATTGTTGCTTGTGCCCTGTAAAAAAACAAAAACTCTCAAATGACATTGTATATCCCATGTTAGTGAGAAGAATTGAGGAGTGTGTTGAAACTGTGACGTGCGGCAGGAGCGATGTGCACTCCTCCAAACCAAATAAAGTCTCACTGAACCTTTGCTGTAAGCTAAGACTTTAAGTGCCATTTATTTGTTGAGTTTGCCCCTCTAAATTGCTCAGTTTGGCACAAGAACTTTAAAGTATTTATAGTTTTATTGGTATGTGGTTTATTTTTAATTATATTAAAATGACCTGCTTATATTAAAATGACATGCTTTCCAAAACCTCATATTGCCTGAAAAACATTGTTGGAGCAGGGAAGGATTTCAAAATGTTATTCTAAGGAGCAAAGGAAAGGATTTCAGACCAACACACAGTCCATATCTCAGTATTTTTGTTTGTGCAGAGCTCCCAGGACATGGTTATAAAATCGTTTTCTATTTTATATATGGACAGTGTTTGGGGATTTGGGAAAAAAATTTTTAAAAAATTATTGTTATTTTTTTGATACCTGCCTTTTTTTTTTTTTTAAATACTCACTCCGAGTCCAATTACAGCAGGCTCATAACACCATAACCTCTATCCATATATAGCCAGGCAAAGCTTTCTGCTGTTAAGTAGAACTTAGAAATACTTTAGAGAGGGAAAGCATTGCTATTTTTGAGCAAACTCAGAGAGTTTAGAAGCATTATTTTGAAATGTGCTTCCTTAAAGTCAGAAAGAACTTAATTAAGTTCCCAGGGTTAATTGTTTCTGAAGTGTTAACATGTCATTTGTCTATTCAAACTCCAAAGCAAATCTAATACGGGATTTAATAACCTGTTTATGTGAATAGAAATTTGGGGTGGGGGTGGCGTGGGAGAAGAGGGGAAAGCTAATAGGGCTTTTACCTAGTTAGTGGGTTTAAGGAAGAATTCTTTCTGTCTTCATTTGAAACAAAAGGCAAATGCTATGTTCAAAACCCCTTCTATTTGGGAGTATAAATTGGGATGACAAGGAAGTTGCGGAACAAAACAGTATTTTTATACTTTGTTCATTTCATATTTATCACTAGCTTGTTTGCTAATTTTCATTTGCAAGAGGCAATTCTTCCAGCTAACTGGGTGCCTCAATGGGCCACTGATTTCTTTGAAGTGACAGTCTGTAAATATGCATAAAAAAGGGATGCAATTAGCGTGTGTGTGGTTCAGTGCAGCCTGATTCCATTGGCAAGTTTACCCACAGTGTTGATAAGCTACATTATCTAGAAAATTGGCCGCTGAAAAACAGCACCTCTGATTGCCAGCAAAGGTTCCAGATAACAGGGTGCTGAAGAGAAATATAATTGAGGTTGAATATATTAACCAAGGTGTCACATGCTCCTTAGAAGCTCTAATTTATCAGCATGTTGGAATTTTTATTAACATTTGGAATGCATTTCTACCACACTAATGAAGTGGAATTGGCAGTGCAGGTTTTGGTTATTGTCATTTCTGAGAAGTTAAATGTAATTTCTCGTTAGACACAGTTATGTAAATATATTTGTTCAGGGGCTAAAAAAATTATACATTTTGCAAAATATAAATATGTTGTTAAGAGGCGGTGTGACAAATCAGTGATGGCTGCAGTCTGAAAACCTGCCACGTATTTATGCTGCGTTTCATACATTACGGCTCTTCTTTGTGGGGGGACTTCGAGAGAAATGAAGGAAGCTTAATTTTATTAACTCTGTGACTGGCTCACCATTATGAGAAACAGTTAAAATTAGCCACTGTTTTAGTAGGCTAGCTATCTAAAAAGATTTGGTGATTAAAATAATTTTTTTAAAATGAAAACTTATTTAAATGATAAGATTGAAGCTGGTCTGGAGGATACTGCTTTTTTCTTCATCCTGTTTGGAAGACCTGACTTCTATTCATTTTCTCATTCTGATACATAGGTTTTGACAAATGTATGTGAGCAATAACCTTAATTTCTATCCATAAAGTGTGCAAACCTGGAATTATTTCAGGTTGCGTAAGTGTGTGATAAAACTAGATATTTTTTAAAGCAAGGAAATGAAAATAAACTTTGGGATAATAAAAGAGGAAGAGTCAGAAATACCAGGGGAAACACACAGGCAGCTTCATTAGTGCATTTCTTAAGTTACGTGGGTGGATTCAAAGGTATTTCATTATGGTGAGTCTTAATTACATTCGTGTAACGTACACTTGTATGAATCACATATCAAAGCAAAAAACGTTTTTTTGGAAGACACTAGCTCCATTTCTATTGACTTGTAAATTTTGTTCTTCAGGGGAAATGATTATGAGTTGCACCCAATGGTGTGCTTTGTATTTGTAACAGGCTTAGTATTACTTAATTGTACACATCTCCGACCTCAGGGAATGACGCCGGTAGTTTTCCTCCATTAGTAATAGATACAGTGGTCACAAAGCAATGGTTCCCTTAGGATGAATGACCCATGTGAGGCATTTTCCCAGCTTTCCCTTTGCATTCACCTCTTTGCAATTGCCAGCCTTCTACTGTCTTCAAGGACTCCTAACTTTACTCCTTCTTCTCCTACTCACTGCCACCACTCCTGGTATCCCTTGACCCAGGTTTTTATTCCTGCTGCAATTCTTCCCATCCATCTTACACCATCATCCTATAAACTTCTGATCCCTGTCATCAATCCCATTATAGGTGCTTGTGGTGGTGGAGGGGCAGTGTTGGTGTTTCCTTTACGAGCAGGAACTTCTGGTTGGAATTGGATTTGTCATGGAGAAGTCTCATGCCTGTTGGACAGGTACTCCTAAGCTTTCGTCAAATTAGACGTTTCTTAGGATGCCTGTTATGGTGGATTTGGTCAACTCTCACTTATCGTGAGTTTTATCCTTCTAGTGCCATGGGTTGGGCAGCTAAAATCCACAATTCCCAGACTCCCTTGCAGCTAGGGTTCTGGAGGAAAATTAGGTTCACACAGGTGCATGCAGATGCTGTTTGGAAGGTCGAAGCAAGGCAGGGGTATTTTCCTGCAGCTTCAGCTGTTGCTGCTGGCAGGCATGAGCCTAGAAGTGTTGGGTCTGTTTACAGCAGTGTTTTCTGCCATTCACTGACTTCCTGAAGGTCGAGTGACAGTGCTAGTGGCCTGGATCCTGGATCATGCCTGTGTCTCTGTATCCTTGAACTCAGACGTTCCGTGGGCAGCCTCAAGAGTCATTCTTTAGATTCTTTGAGGAGACAGGTGTAGTAGGTCCCTTGACAGGCTGGTCATCTTGCCAGCTTCTTTAGCCCTTCCAGCCTTTTTGCAAGCTCACATGAAACCGTGTGTTAGGTTTCTTGGTGCTCAAGGGTTCAGTTTTGACCGGTTGAATCTTGATCAGTACATCTAGAAGTCTGGGTCACATACCTCAATCGCAGGGCCAGGCTTAGGGCAAGGCAGTAAAGGTAACTGGGGCACAACATTTAAGGAGGCACTTGCTTTCGTGGCCACAGAAGTGTCTCCCTCAAGTTTGTATCCTTGATATCTCTCCTGCCTCCCCCTAGTGCTGGCCATGCTCTATCATTAAATAGCAGATGTTACGTATTATAAAAATAACTAAATAACATCTATAACAGGTGTTAGAAAAATATAACCCGTGGGCTCAATCTGACCCACTGCCTGTTTTTTGTTTTGTTTTGTTTTGTTTTTTTGGTCAATAAAGGTTTATTGGAACAGAGCCAGATTCTTCTTTTCTGTAATGTCTGTGGCTACTTTCACACGACAGGAGCAGAATTGCGTAGTGGCAACAGGCTGCAAAGAAGAACACGTTTACTCTCTGGCCCTTTACGGGAAAAGTTTGCTGATTTGTGCACTGTGGCTTTGCGGCTATGGCTGACTTGTGGGGTCAGGCTGCTTGAGATCAACTGCTGCTTCCGCGCTGAGTCTCGGGACGTTGCTCAAGCTTCCCGCGGTGGTGTGCTGGGGTCCGCCGGCGTGGACCGGGTGCATCTCCGGCCAACTCCACATTCATGGATCAAGTTGGTAGCTCGAAATCAGCCTTGGTTAGGAGTATTTACACCAGGAAAGTGGGCAAATGCTACCTCCCAGGGCTTTCTCAGAGACCCAGTGATGAAAGATTTGCTGCCTCTGGAAGTGTTAGATTCTTCTTCAAAATGGTGTGGCAGATGGACTTAGTGGCCCATCGGGATCCCCGCAGCCAGCCGGGCACACGGGCCCTGGGTGCTGCAGGGGACAGATGGTACCTGTGTCCTCCTCTGGGGCAGTCAGTGTCTTATTGCTACAGGGAGTAGCAGAGCCCAGCTCCTGTCCTCCAGAACACGACTCAGATCACTGCTAGACTCTGCCTGGGACCGCCGTCTCCACCGGCTCTTTTAGCTTCACTAGGCGGCTTCGCTCCTGCTACTGAAGTTTGGGCCTAAAGAGCTTGACCCAGGATCCCGATGAGCAGAGGAAAGCATCTAGAGCACAAAATGTGAGGGCAAGTTCCCCATTAAGGTTGAGCGAGTCGCACAACCCCAAGAATGAGTGTCCCCTAAAATTTGTGGCTTAGATGCCTCGCTCTCCTTGCTCTGTCTGGGCTCTGCCTGGATTCTTGCTTTAGGCTCTGCTTTGTCAGGAACCCAACCTAAAACAAATGGGGTAATAATGGATCCTTTGTGACCTATTGGTTATTGGAAGAACTGAGGGAGGTAAGGCAGGGAAAGCGTTTAGAGCGGTGACGGAAACAGCAGGTGGACAGGCACATGGATGGAAAGACAGATGGGACATACGGCTTTTGTACTTCTGTGGGTACCATTCTCTCCACCTGACTTGCAGCTCTGCTTCTATTTGCTTATCCAAATGGCACTTCCCCTCAAGACCAGTTTTGTCTATAAAACACTTACTAGCAGCAGTATTCTGAATCATGTACCTTCACTCTAAATTCCATAGCTCTGCGCTTCCAACTCCACTGCGGTCTTTTGCCAGAAGCATTGTTTCTTCCCCTTCTGTTGCGTCCATGCCCTATAACTTGTCATCTGTATGGTAACTTAGAACTTACTCGAATCTATTTACACACATGGTAAAACCAACTTCATGATTGTGCAACAATTATCCTGAAGAGCAGTTTTTAAAAATACAAACTGATGGCTTTGGAAATGTGGTTCTTGTGTTTCCTACCAAGTATAAGGATCACCCAGAGCCCACAGCTCATGAGGGGAATGTTTGAATACAGTTGACTTCTACTGCCTGCAATAATTGTGTCTAAGACTTTCAGCAGGTTTCAATGGCTATATGGGTCGATTCGGCCCCCTTCCCATATTTTAGCTCGTTTGTAAGTACTGTTGTGGTCTATCCCAGCACCCTGTTTAATTTCTTCATGGTTCTCATCACTACTAATGTTTTTCTAATGGATGTGTTTAGTGGAAACCATCTTTGCCCTGACAAGGTTGTAAGTTCCATGAAGGCAGGCTCTTCGCTGTTCCTGCCCTTTGTCTCTAGCCAGCCTGGCACTGGACAGGCAACCAGCAGATACATGTTTACCATGACTGACACAACGAATGTAATGTGTTGACTCTGGAGTTACAGTACTATAGCTTAGGATTAAGAAAGACTTTCAAGGTGAATGAATGAAGGAAGTCACTTAAAGAAATTCACGAGCATTGGTCCCATGAGGCCAGAAGCCTCTCTCATTTCAGCTGGATAAATCCTGTACTTTTCTACAAAGTGCAAATGTGTATGCATGTGTCTTTCCCCTGAAGTTAGAACTTAAGTGAAAAGATATAGAAATGATGCCACATCTAAAATTGCAAATGTGTACCACACATTATTTACTCCAGGTACTTTCCAGTTGTGCAAAGAATGAATTTAAGGGAAGGATTGTAGCTGAAATGATGAGGGGGACACTCAGATGGCTTTACGGGTTGACTCAAAGGGAGATGGGTCCACCTCATTGCTTTGCTGTGAGGGTATAAAGCTGTGAGAGGCTGGTTTGCCTGCGATCTCAGCACAGGAGCGGGTAGCTGATATTTGAGGGCATCACCTGTGCTAGTATCGGCTATATTTTCAAACTGGGTTCCTTAGAACCCTACCTGGGTCCTAAGAGCCTCCCTGAGAGGCTGCGTCATGGTGTGGTGTGGTGTGGTGTGGTGTGGTGTGGTGTGCTGTGCTGTGCTGTGCTGTGGTGTGGTGTGGTGCGGTGTGGTGTGGAGGGCCAGGGTGGACAAGGCAGGTGGGTATTAGGAGACCCGCCCTGGCTTAAATGAGAACAATGCTGCCTCCATCTGTTAATAATGTAATGGACACTTGCTTAAAATTTAATTTTAAATTGCTGAAAACACATAAAAAATGCCTAAAATTTAATTTAAAAATGTACTGAGAATTAAATTAGAATTCTAAACTCTGAAATCAGAACATGTTGACACTTGGACTCTTTCCAGAGGATTGAGGTAGTTTAACTTTCTGGGCAGGCAACCTCAGTCTATTAGGTTATTGGTTTGGTATTCACAAAACAGTATCAAAATAAAAATCCCTCACTAAAATATGCACAAATGTTCAAATTCCCTTATGCTTAATAGAGAAGCGGTGTTTAGTAAATACTTCGTGTGAACTTATTTTGATGGTAGAAAAAATAAGCGACTTAACTTTTGACTTCATGGTCTTTTTGCTTCCATTGCTAACAAGATCGTGTTATGGCCAGTGTGTGGTGCCCCAGTATCTACCCACCTTTGTATCCATTGTTCCTGAACCAAATGTCTGTTCACCCATCAAGCATTTACATTTCTATTATATGCCATGCCAGGGGTCTAAGGCTAGATAGATTACTAAAGATACCTGCTTCCTGCTCTCATGAAGCTTGCATTCTCCTGGAAGAAATGGAGTCTAAACAAATAATTACATAACGAACATTTCAATGTGGTTGTGATTAGCAATAGTAAAAAAAAAAAAAAAAAAAAAAAGGTCCAGTGTTTTTAAGACCATTTATCAGAAGGGGCTAACCTAGGCAAGGGGTGCAGGGCGGTGATAGGGAGCATCTCTGCAAAAATGATGCTTAATGGTGTTTAAATGAAAGTGAAGGATAAGCAGGTCTTGGGCTACGAGTTGCTGGGTAAGGTGGTTTGGGGAGGAATCATTGCTGGTTACCACTCTGTCTGCCTTCTGAGGAAAACAGGCCCTTGAACCACAGTGGGTTCTGGGCCATTTCTTGCCTTCACACACACTCGCAAGTGCTTACAGGAAACAATATAGTGAGAGGGAAAAAATGGGCCGCTCACTGAGCTGTGCATTCTTGGGCATTCTGATTTTCTCTGAACCTTATTTATTAAACACAACCCTCCATGGGGTGTCTGTGGGGGGGTCAGCAATCCGCCTCCTAAGGGCAAACTCTGCTCTAACATCTCTTCATACTGACTTTGCTGTATATCATTGCCAGTTCCTAACACCCCTATGAGGAAGGTGCTCTCACTGTCTCCATTTCTCAGATGTGGAAACTGAGGCAAAGAGGTTAGCTCTCTTGCTCAAGATCACATTGGCTGGCAAGTGTTGGAGCTCAGATTCAAATCTAGACTGTGACTGGGTCTGTGTATTTGGGTACTAACTCTTGATGTGTGAAACAGCTGGCCAAGTGAGCACCCAAAGGGAGCTGAAATAATCTTTAAAAAATAAAAAAGATTTACTTATTCATTTTAAAGAGACAGAGAGAGAATGAGCAGGAGGAGGGGCAGAGGGAGAGAGAGAATCCTCAAGCAGAATCCGTGCAGAGTATGGAGCTTGGCACGGGGCTCGATCCCAGGACCCTGACATTGTGACCTGAGCCAAAACCAAGAGTTGGCTGCCAACTAAACACCAACTAAAATACCCAGGTGCCCCAAGGAGCTGAAATAATCATCTCTCTCCCCTTGACTATTGGCAAGTCTAGGACCCTGAAGGACGTTGTCGATCTATGGAATGACCCAGGGGAACATGACTTATTGGAAGAAGAAGCATTCACTGTTACTAAAGAGCTCAGCATTCCAAGTATTTGCCAGAATCGGTTGTCTCGAAAGGCTTTTATTTGCCATTTGGTTTTCATTCCGAAGCCACATGTGACTGTAACTTAAATACTTGTGGAGGGATATCATGACTCCAAAGCTTCAAGTCTACATGTCAGCTCCCTGTCTTTACAGCAAGTGCTGTGGGTCATGTCTCTTCTTGTTTAAGCTGAGAACTCTAGAAAGTCATTCTTTTTTTTTTTTAAAGATTTTATTTATTTATTTGACAGAGAGAGAGATTGCCAGCGAGAGAGGGAACACAAGCAGGGGGAGTGGGAGAGGGAGA
Organism: Ursus americanus; assembly: GCF_024610735.1. Classification (NCBI taxonomy): domain Eukaryota; kingdom Metazoa; phylum Chordata; class Mammalia; order Carnivora; family Ursidae; genus Ursus; species Ursus americanus. The sequence continues at coordinate 21,422,470 of NC_142140.1, read as the reverse complement.
AGCAGGCTCCCAGCGGAGCAAGGAGCCCGATGTGGGGCTCGATCCCAGGACCCTGGGATCACGCCCGGGGCCGAAGGCAGACACTTAATGACTGAGCCACCCAGGCACCCCTCTAGAAAGTCATTCCTGCCCACAGATTTTATGTTGCCTACAGCCATGACTTCTCTCCACTGAAGGAAGGGCTGGAGTTCTCCGGCCCCACCTCATCCCTCCAAATCTAGCCACTCCCACCTCCAAAGACAGCAGCAGGGCTTTTGATGATGAGCTGTCCTCCCACTGGGTTTCCTTGGCTGCTTTTTGGTGCTGTGGGCATCAAGGAAGAGATGTGTTTCGATGCAGAGCAGACTAGAATTGTTTTTGCTCTCCTTTCCCCAAACCTAACCTGGCTAAGTGCTACGAACTCCTCAGATGTTGGTTCTGAATGTCATTTGGAATATAACCTCTCTTCCCTGAACAAATCAGTCCTATCATAAACTGTCATCTCATCTTTACTTAAACTTCTTGTATTTATCACCCAGTATCTACCTACTTACCTATCCAACCAGCCATCCAACAAGCCATCCAACCATCCATCCATCCATCCATCCATCCATCTAACCATCCATCCATCCATCCATCCATCCTCTTGTATGAGTAATTTTGATGTCTTTCCAGTGAAATTGTAAGCTACATCCACAGTAGAAGCTGTATGGGTTGAATGAATGAATGAATGAGTAGAGATGAAATGCACTTATGTAGGTATCTTTTCTACTATTAGGCCAATTCAATAATCCAGGCATAACTGGAATCCCAATCACAGACCTTCATATTTGCTAGGAGATAGACCAGCACAGGCTCTTTAAGTGTATTTCTGTTCCCCATCACACTCTTCCACCTCAATACTTCTCCATCAGCTTGTTTGCTGTATGCCTCTTTCTCACTTTTTGTGGGGCTCCTTAGTATGGGATCAATACACAAACCTGAGTGGGGCCCTCAGGAATTCACCCAAACCATTTTGTCTACAGAGGATTTATTTGGGGTTACCTGTTGCCTGCTGCAGCCTTTCCTAGAATCATGAAAGGATAAAGTGAGAACAAGAATGGATTTGAAACAGAAACCACCATTGCAACTGACACTAATTAACAGAGCTGAGAAAATCTTTCATTAGGAGAGTTTAAATCATATAGCCTGGTTCTACTTAGAATGGAGAAAAAAAAGGTGGCCCGTGAACCATTTAATGAAATTTGAAGAGATTATTTTCTTTCCATCTTTCTCAGGGAATATATTTGGGTGAGAGAAGTTATATTTGTTTAGAAGTAGGATAACAGAAGCGGGGTACAAGGCCCACTGCCTTCATGTCTGTCCCCACGCCCCCTGGCCCCTGTGCTGTGTTGCTTAACTAGACAGCTCCCTGCGTGCATGACAGAACGTTCCTTGTTACTTCTGTGCTTTTCAATTCTCTATCCTCAACCGTGAGACTTCCAGTTTGTCACTTACAAACAGTAGCAACAGCCACAAAACGAGCTAACATCTACTGGGCACTTACTGAGTTCTGAGCATATTACATGAATTGTTTTATTAAATCTACAAACAATTCTATGAGTTAAGTACAATTATTAAATCTGATTCACAGATGGAAATTGAACCATGGCAGAGTTAACCAAATAATTAAATTGATAAACTAATGAATCTGTAGCAATGGGTTACAAATTGATCCCTTCTGGACAAAATATGTGCATTATCACAGCATGTGCTTGAGAATAGAATGTCTTACCTCAAGAATGGGTTGGGAGTGGGCTGGGTGATGTCTGGGAAGGAGTCAGGGAGTAGGGAAGAAGGTTAGTTACCATGCCTAATAAAAGAGATCAAGAGTTCGTATTTGGAGGTGGCATAGCTTCAAATGCCTCTCAAATCAAACCATGGAGCAGGTACCCTTTCCAACTGTGAGATCGAGAGTCAGATGCTTAACTGATGGAGCTACCCAGGTGCCATTCTCTTTCCAAATTTTATAAGTAAATTCCACATCGCTTCCTAATTTTGAAGAGTAAAGTCCTCATTGTTAAAATTTTAACAAGCATAATATGATCATTGTTAACGGACCCAATTTAAGCCCAAGGACTTATGTTGTCTCAGTTCCCTTCAAAGTCATAACACAGTTACTATTAATTTCTCAATTGAGTTCCCCCTAAATAGGGGAAGGACTAATGTGACTGGCATAGCAGTAGGACAAGTTCTCTTACATTGAACTGAGTTAGTCTTTTAAAGAAGCCATAACCCGGTCACCTCGTGAAATCACAGACATGGTCTATGGCTCCAGGCCTTCTGTTTAAGGCATAAAACAACATTCCGAGCTCTAGGTTGCTTATGGATGTCTAAGAATTGACTCAAGGTTTCTTAAAAGCATCCCTTTTCAAGTAAGCATTTATCACGGCAGTTGTATAATTTCCAAAAATCTTCCAAGAGATTGCTACGGGATGTAGCAGGTCAGTTCAACAAGAGGTCAATCTGTTATCACTAAGAAAACCACTGAGGGAAGCAAACTTTGATACTGACAAATAAAATCTCCTCATGAAACTATCTCTGGGACCACGGCTTTCCTTCCGCTTCTCACATCTCCATATGTTGTGGTTATACTTGACGGTTCTATTCTGTGGACTCATGGCTATCCTCTGTGGGTGCACCAATCCCTTTATCTTAAGCTTCCAGTGTGAAAATTCTTTTCCCTTATTTAAACCAAGACAATTTTGAGTGTTTTCAAAAGGATCTGTTACTCAGAAACTGAAGTGAAAGAAAATCATACAAAGTCAGGGAACAGAGCTTGTCCTGCCCAAAATCTAACATAGTTGAGGTCTTCCTACCTATTGTCTTGGCAGATCAAGCTTACTAGGTACCCTTCCCTGGTTTCTTTTCGGCCCTGTCTGGGTTGGATGCTAGAAAAAGAGGCTCAGACTTCCAGCCTGAAGTAGGTTTTGGTTGGAAGTTTTCTCAGGCCTGATGAGATTTTTTCTGTCCTTTCTAGAAACAGCTTCTTATAATTCTATAAATTTAGGCTCCCGAGTCCTGGACTATGTTGTTCTTGAGTTCTTTCAAATGTCCTTGTTTGAGAAGACTTTCCATATAATTGGTTCTTGTGTCGATTATAATTAGTTCTGATGGCAGAGTTCACGTTGGTTGAGCACCTCCTGCGTGCAAAGCAATGTCCTCTGGGTTTTACACATTTACACCTTTATTAATCCCATTTATCTGAGGAGGAAAATTGAGGCTTAGAAAAAGTCAAGTAACTTGCCCAAGATGACAGAGCTCATGGTTGAGCTTGGATTCAAGGCCATAGTTGTGTGAAAAGTCCATGCACCATACTTCCACTCTCTCTGAGCCCAAGAGATTCCATTTCTGAGCCTTAGGCCACCCTTAATTGGTCTTAAACCTTTCTTTTGGAAGACAGAGAGTTTACTACACTGAGCTTTTCTTGCCTAGATCTCTGCCATGTTCTATTTCTTTGAGATGTTCCTAGTGGCCACTGGTAGAAAGATAGTCCCTTACTTTGTCCAAGTTGGTGAAGTGCTACTTCTCAGCCTCTGACCTTGGCTTGCTAGCTTTGGACCATAAGTTGTTGTCCAGGGTGACCACTTCCCAGCTGAGGATTGTATCTGCAAATAAACATTAGTTTATTTAATTCGATGGGAAAAGATCTTAGAAAATTTCCCAGTAGATTCAAGTGTATTTTATAGGAGAAGCAGCCAGTACCGTGCAACTTGGAAGTATAATTCCTGCCATCCTGGAGATCTTCACCTAAGACCTTTTCCTCCAAATGTGCCCATAGGCATAAAATAGACCCCAAATTTGAGAAGAAGTAGCCTGATTGACTCAGTAGTCTTGTGGATCTCTTCCACACAGAGCCTACCGATGTTCTCACTAGCAGAGATGACACCTGAGCTCTTTCCCCACTCAGGGTTAAGGATGGGAGAAAAGAGGAAGGTGGCTTTCCTATTTAAGAAATGGAGTGGGCTGGGAAAGGCATCATCTTTGTTATTTATCATTCAAACTGCCTAAGGACTGGGAGAAATGTGCCAGGAGTGATCAATAAAGAATCACAGGCGCTTCAGCTCTCCAGACCCTCTCTGTATAGCAGGCACACACTAAGGCAGGTCATAACTCAGAAGGAGGGCAGCGTGTTCACAGATGTAGGCATCTGTTGATGAGTGTATTATGGAGAAGGCCAAGAAACACAACCCACTTTGATGTAAGTTAAAATGTAAATTGGCTTTCTTAACTGAAAAATCTAGGAGATAGCATTGCTTCAGGCATGGCTGAATCCAGGTGCTTGAATGTTGATAGAAAAATTTACTTTCTTCTCTATTTTCCATTTACTTTCCTCTCTGTGATGGCTTCATTTGCAGGTAGGTTCTCTTCCCTTAGGGTCTCCAAATGCTCTAGGCTCGTAGTCTAGAATGCGAGCAACCCTATGATCAAGACACCTCCTCCTTTCCAATCCTTCCAGTGGAATCAAACAGGAGTCAGGCCTGGGTTGCATGCCAGTCGCTGAACCTGTCCCTCTGGTCTGGTCATGATTGGTGCCTACACCCAATCTTGGGAGCAGGTTAGACCCACTAAGTAAGCCACATGGACTGAGAACTGATAAGGGATGGTTTTGAAGGAACACTGTGATGATATTACATTCAGGGGGGAGGGAGGCAAATATAACAGGTGTTTGCCATGGTGCATCCATAATGGAAATAAGAGAGTAACTGGGGTGACACGTAAGGCTTATGATGAAGATTAAAATGAGAGAAGGTTCTCATATATAGATTGGCTCTTCTCTGTTAAATTTGGGAGGCTCTGTGAAGAAGGTCAGACCACAGATGTGATGTGTACTTGGTACAGGTGGGCCATTGTGGTTCAATTGCTGGGCCTCAGTTTCCTCTCTCTTGAAACTGTGGGTGATGATATCTCTACGGTAGTTTCATTGTGAATATCAAACGGTTCCAAGGTACCATTGTAGTTTTGTATTCGCACATCTGTGAACATCTTCCTGACATATGATTCTTGCTGTCCGATGGAGTAGAGATGCTAGGGAAATAAAGCGATCCCTTCAGATTTCCGATGAGAGTTACTGCTGGTAGAGACTGGGAGGTCGGGGCTGGGTGGGGCAGGCAGGAACCTTTTCTAGCCAGACGCTTGTTTTCACTCGCAAACCTCCTGAGGAGATCCAAGTTTGTGCCTCAGCAAAAAAGACAAGCAGACCCTCGGGGCCGCTAAGAAAGAGTCAAAATAGAAGTTGCTAAATTTAAAAATAGGTCTCCTCTGCGCTGAAGTGGGGCAATAAAAGAGGATGCTGGAAAAAACAAACTGCTTGCTCTCGAGGCTTCTTTGAGAATGTATGCCTTTCTGTATCTGAGTTCTATTCCAACCTTGTTCCTGGAAGGCTCCTTTATTTGGGAGTTTCTCAAAGAGACCAGACACGAAGTTCTCTATTCAAGAGAGATGATAGGTATGTGGTGAGCCGCAGTAGTAAGAAGCGAATCGGCACTCACTAATCCAGGCACACCCCGCGGCAGGTCCCGAGAGTGTACTGTCTCACCGTACTGTCACAACTTTCTGAGGCAGACACAGGTATCCCCAACTTATGGATAGGGAGACTGAGTCAAACAGAGGCACAGTCATTTCGCCGAGGTTTGTCAGCTGGGGAATGATGAAGTTGGGATTCAAATGCAGAAAAGCCTGTGCTTCCAAATGCTTCACTGTCCTAAGGTCAGGCAGACAGGCCTAGGATGACCAACCACTAGTCACATTGGGACCTTGGCTCACTCTTATGGGAAATGCCTATCAAAACACCACCTGCCCTTGGGGAGCCTGGGTGGCTCAGTCTGTTAAGCGTCCGACTCTTGATCTCTGCCCAGGTCTATGATCTTAGGGTCTTGATCTCAAGTTTGTGGAGCCTACTTAAAAAAAAAAGAAAAAAAAGAATACCACCTATCCCTTTGGGTTATTTTGAGGGGTGATAAGGTGATGGTCAGGTGCGCCTTTTACTTCCATGGGTCCATCTTCACGGGCAGAGTGCGGGACTCCATCTTCCTCAGCCCTGTATCTCCCTGGAGGCCCCACTTGGGCCTCTTTTGATGGATTAAATGTTCCTATTAAGCAGATGGCTGGGTGGATGTCCCTGTCTTTGCTGGCCTTACTTTTCTTGAGTGATTTCCTATGGTAGGAAGGGAGTATCCCATAATAATGAAAAATTGACAGGAGCTATTGATTAAATTCTTTTCTAGCCTCTTTTCCTTGACTTCCCCCCATGAGTTAAATATGAGCACCTCAGAGATAAATGTAAAAAGGTAAAGGGGGGTGAGCTGGCGTAGGGCTGTCTTCTGTCTTTTTAAGAAGAAAATATTCTTATTTTGTTTTGTTTTGTAAAAGTCCTATCTTCCTAAAAGATCAAGGGAAGGAAGAAAAGTGTAGATTACCCAATTCCTGGCAATAAATTATTTTCTTTTCTTGGGGACATATGAAAGCTTAGGATGGCAAATACCATCTGAGAAATGTTCTTTTATTTTGGTGGCACAGCAACTCCAGAAAATAGGTTAATTGGTTCAGAGACTTGCTCTTACTGTTAATGGCATTTAGCTTGTGAAATTGAACAACTGCATCTCAAGACAGAATGTTCATAAAATCGATATTCTGGTTGCTAAGTGTGTGTTTTTAAGATATAGTTTGAATTAATTTATTCAAAGCCAGCTGGTGCTGTTCCCAATATAACCTCTAGGAGGAAACCTCAACCCATGTTGTGCCTAAAATAATCGGGTTTTCCGTGTTCTCTCTCTATTCAACTTTCATATTGTATCTAAGTTAGTACTTTCGATATTTCTAAGTTTTTTTTTTTAACATTTATGTAGAACACCACATAATTGCAGGAAAGATAATAGTCACATACCCTAGGGCCTACTGTACACTTATGTTAAAAGTACAGCTTTTATTGGCAACTAAAGTAATAACCTTTCCGTGTCAAATTGCTTTAAATTAAACTTAAAAAAAAAACCACTGGCTGATACCCACACTTAGTAATTGTCAAGCATTAGCATAATGTGGAATGCTAAAGCTGCCTAAATCTTAGGTTTAAAAATAATTATTTACTTAGATAAATTTTGTATGCAGTGCCATATTATTAGAAATCCTTTTTTTACCCTTCTAAAAACGCCAGATCAATGTATATGTTAATATTATGCTTAGGCTTGACATGTAAGTGGAACTGTAACTTACGTTAGCCTCAGAGAAAGTGGTCTCATTTAATCTCTGCTCATCCATCCATCACGGACCACATACAAATGGGGTGAATCGACACTTTGGATGGCTTCGCGTAGTGTTCCTTGTGTTGGGTGACCTAACACGTGACCTCAGGGGGAAAAATGTACAAGTCTATTTTTGATGAGGCTGCAACATGGCCCAGCCTGCATAATTTCCACCCATTTCTAAGGCACTTGGGAGATGAGGACCCTAAATGATTGTGTGTGTGAAGCCCTCAGGCGGAGGTCACAGCCGCCTTTCCCACTAATGCACTTGTATTTCCCGGATCGCTCTGCGCTCAGCCATAGGGCTTTCAATGAAAACCAGCCACCAATGATTTTACGGTGGTGGGATGCCCTTGGTTTTGCAAAGTCTGTCCAGAGGCTGGGTACCACCTGGGCACATCTGCCAGCTAAAGCCAGAACAGTTTTTGTCAACTTTTATGGTACGTTGCTGATTTGAAGTAGAGATTTATTGATCAGGATTGACTTCCTGTTGTTCACTGGTACCACAAAGTCCTGAAGCTCGCCTCGACAACTACCTTCCAACTGTATGGATAAAGCATCTTGAAAGTAAGCATTTCCAATATTAAAGAATACTGGCATACATGTAGAGCCTAATAAGTTCGTTGCCTTCCGTAGGACTGTCATGCAGTCCAGAAGGCTGGAAAGGTCCATGGTGGGGCGTGACATGCAAATATTTGGTAATGTTACCAGAAACCAGAGACTCAGAGGATGAGCACATCATAGATGCTGGATGGAGCAGCCTTCAACACTCTAAACTGTGTTTTTCTAAAAGAAGATGTGTGTTCAAAGATAGCTTACGTGGCATGGGCACACGCAGGATTATCAGGAGAATACTATTCTCTTAGTAATGTTGGATTCAATCTTCAGTTGAACTCCAGTTGCCGCCTGCATTTTGGGATGCCTTCTTTCAGTTCATGGAAGAAGGAAAGAGACTAGCTTTTTCACTTCTTCATTGAGCCAGAGACCATAATGTCTGCGATGAGTATAAAAATAAGAAACGGAAGATGTGGCTTTGAGACCTGTGTCCCTACTCTGCTGGTTGGCTTTGTTTGGGAGATGAACCTCTGTGGGCCTCAGGGTTCCCATGTGCCAAGTCATACCTGTTTTGAAATTAAGCAATGAAATGAGAAGAGATTTGATGATGTTTTCAAAGATGATGCTTCTTCAGAGCTGTATGTTCATTTTTCATGTCCTTCACTTCCCTCCAAATGTGCCCTGTTTCTTTCCTCCTCTGGATCATCGCTTGGTTTGTTTTTCTCCTGCAACGACCTTTACTTTCCATGCGATCATCTTTCTCCAGCCAGTGCTTGTTTTCTGTCCTTTACGATGACTTCCTCTTACGGTTCTCTCATTGCTCTAGAATCCTGCAACACGATCATCTCTACTACGTTGTTTCTCATTTTACTGTATTCTGCTTTGCACTGTTGGGCTTTAAAATTGCTTGTCACTGTCCCACTCGAAGAGAAAGCTTTTTTTTTTTTCTTTTTGTCCCCAAGCTTGGATCTTGCAGGGTTTCCTTTTGCATCCTGTTCAGCCTCTATTGCATTGCTGAGCACAGAGTAGGCGTCTCATACACACCACAGGCATTGCTTTTGCTTTGCAGGGACCTGTTCACGTAGCATCTCCCCTGATTCTCTCCTAAATGCAGATGCGCCCTTGTGTATAGATCAGACTGTGGCTCCTTTCATTTCTGGAAGGGGACCTGAGACAGACAAGTGTAGTGATTTGCTTTATTAAGTTCTTAGGCAGAGGTCTCTGGATGTGTTATCTGGTGTTTTTTTTTTCCCACCAGATCTGTGTTCCTCAAATGTATTTCTGCAGATTTGTGCCAGAGCTCCCCAGGGGGCCTCTCTTGGGGATCAGAACAGTGAGAACATTGGGAGGGGTCAAGGGACGTGAGTGGTCAGGGGCATGGCAGGATATCTTTGCTGATGCTCCTATTACAAGCCTTCATTTTTACTGAGTCTCTTCCCCTGGAGTGTGAAGCTCTTTTAGCCAAGGGCCGTCTTTTCTCTACCTTCCGTGTTCTCACTCCTTTCCTGAATATCATCAGACAGGGCATAATCATAATCACGAACATTTATAAAGAACATACTCTATTCAGGCAGTGTGTGAAACATTTGGATATCACTTCCCTCGACCCTCACAGCAACTTTAGGGATAGCTGTTATTGCACCCATTGTGTAGATAAGGAAATCGAGGCCAGCAAAAACTAAATGGGGGCTGGAGAAAAGTTCTGGACTGGCCATAAGCCTCTAGAGGATTGTGCTACCTTGGGCTGCCGTGGGCTTGGATTGTGACTCTTCTTGCCTGGCTTGGAAGATGGCTTAGTTATTTGGGGACAACTAGACAACGAGATAGCATGCTTCGTGCAAGATCTGTGCCATCACCATCTTCAGAATGAAAGAAACTTAGTTTCGTATTTACGGGGTGGACTCTGGCCTCCTCTCTGAGTGACATTCAGGAATGTCCTGTGGCCTGGATGCAGGGATGGGGCTTGGGGTCTGGTGCACACAGGAGCCCTGGGCAGCAGTGGAAGGAAGGAGTGAGGTTTGCGGAGTTCCTTGCAGCTTGTCTGGTGGGGCGGGCTGGGCAGAGCTCTTTGGTGCTCTCGTTTGGCGATGCAAAATGAGACTTGGAAATATTTCTGCAGAGCGTGTTTGAAATGATGCCTGGAGCAAAGCTATATTAGCCCATTCATTAAACAAATCTGTTTTCTAAAACCGAAGCTGTTTGATTTTTAAATGAGTGATTGAAGTCCTCAGTCAAAGCCCCTAGGTGCCTTTGAGGGATGTTTTGCAACCCCTAACCTTCTGTAGCACGTTTTCTGTGTTTTATGTTGTGATATATGGGGAAACCACAAACCTGACTCCAGGGGCCAACTTTCCTGAGGCGCTGACTTTGACTTTGGAAATCATATAACCATCAGTCTGCAGTTGGTGCATATTATAGAAAATTCAAGTGGTGCACGGCTGAAACCTATGAGTCATCCGTCTTTGAACTCTCCCTCACTTCCCCTTATCCAAGCTCTGTTGATTTTCGTCTCCTAAACATCTCCTGGTTGTGCCCGCTTCTCTTCCCCACCCCCTCTTTCTTGGTTGAGGCCGCCACCATTTTTCCCTGCCTGGACTAACCTAATAGCCTCAGACATCTATTCGTCCATCTTTCAATCGGTTCTCTTTTCGAATCTGCGGTGGTAGTCTCAAGGGCAGGTAGGCTCATGCAGGCGTCCTGCTCCCTCTCACGCCTGTTGAATACCTCCAGTGGCATTCCATCCATTGCTCTTAAGATGAAGACACAGCTCCCTGACATGGTCCACAATACCGTATGTTGTCTTGGATCTCATCTCTCCCCGGTGCCTCAGCCCTACTCCCAACGTCTGCCTTACTCCGTTCCCTCTGCGTCCCATGGTTTCTGCCTGCCCCAGGGCCATGGCCTTCGCTATCCTTGTTCCCTGGAATTCCTGCCTGTCTCTAGTAAACTCTCATTACTCATTGTGCAGATTTCAGCTCAGGTGTCTCTTATGGCCTGGGTGGGTTAAATCCCCTCTTATAGCCTTTTTCAAGACCACAAAACTTTTCCTTGTAGAACTCACCACAGTACACATTTTGCATTTGTCAGTGGGATTATAGCATCACAGTTCAGAAGTAGGTTCATTGTCTGGTCTTACCAATAACCAGAAACGAGGTGCTGGCCGTCACTCAATTTCTCCTGACCTTGCTCACCTATAAAATGTGGGCAGTGATAGGTCCTAGGGGTTCTTGTGAGGAATAAATGAGAAAATATAGAGCAAAGTGCCTAGAATGTTCAGTGTCTCTACGTGGTAAGGCTCTGTAAGTGTTAGCTGTGATCAGGGGGTGATATTATAGATCTTCAAGCACAGCACTGATGCATGAAAGATAATTAATTAATTTAATTAGCTGTGTATTGCCGCGTAACAAATTACCTAAAACTTAGCGGCTTTAATATAACCCACATTTATTATCTCATGGTTTCTATGGGGAAGGAAGCCAGGCATGGCTCAGCTAGACCCTTTGCTTCAGGGGCCCTCCCCAGGCTGAAGTTAAGGTGTTGGCCAAGGCTGAGGTCTCATCGGAAGCTTGTACGAGTTGACTTCTAAGCACACGTGATTATTATTTTTTTTTTAATGATTTTTTATTATATTATGTTAGTCACCATACAGTACATCCCTGGTTTCTGATGTAAAGTTCGATGATTCATTAGTTGTGTATAACACCCAGTGCACCATGCAATATGTGCCCTCCTTACTACCCATCACCAGCCTCTCCCATTCCCCCACCCCGCTCCCCTCTGAGGCCCCCAGTTTATTTCTCATAGTCCATAGTCTCTCATGTTTCATTCCCCCTTCTGATTACCCCCCCTTCTTTATCCCTTTCTTCCCCTACCGATCATCCTAGTTCTTATGTTCCACAGATGAGAGAAATCATATGATAATTGTCTTTCTCTGCTTGACTTATTTCACTTAGCATTATCTCCTCCAGTGCTGTCCATGTTGTAGCAAATGTTGAGAACTCGTTCTGATAGCTGAGTAATATTCCATTGTATATATGGACCACAACTTCTTAATCCAGTCATCTGTTGAAGGGCATCTTGGCTCCTTCCACGATTTAGCTATTGTGGACATTGCTGCTATGAACATTGGGGTGCATATGGCCCTTCTCTTCACTACGTCTGTATCTTTGGGGTAAACACCCAGTAGAAGCACACGTGATTATTGGCAGGACTTCATTTTTTACTGGTTATGGGAGGGAAGCCACTCCCAGTTTCCTGCCTTGTAGGCTTCTCCTATGTGGCAGCTTGCTTTATCAAAGCCAGCAAGGGAGGCAGTCTGCTAACAAGACAGACGTCACGTCTGTGACAAATAATGGAGGTGACATCCTATCTTTTGGTTAGAAGTAAGTCACAAGTCCCATCCATCCTCGGAAGGAGGGGATGGCACGAGGGCACGAGTACCAGGAGAGGTGGCTCATGGGAGGTCATCTTAGAAGCTGCCTGCCACATCATTTGATGAATTAATGTGTCACTGTCTATGTGGCTCTTTGTGCTAGTAATGAGGTCACAGGGTGCTTATATAGAACAGTGTTTACCGAATCCTGTTCTGAGTAATTCCAGTGTATTATGAAACGGTGACAGATGTCCACGGTCTGTTGAGTTTGAGAAACATTAGATTACCAAAGTAAGTCTAGTTTGTGACTTTTTCTGCATTGAAAATATGAGTGTGACTTGTGATTCTCCTGGAACGGTGATAGGCAAACGATCACCTGTTAGCATCATACAACACGTTTGGGAAATGCCGACCCCCAACTTGAATGCGGGAGGCCACCCAACCACCGGCTTTAATGCCGCTGGTCAAGGAAAGGTGTGAAGGCATACGTTTGGTACATAGTTGTGGCATAAATGAATAAATGTGGAATTATCACAAAATGGCCAGAATTATTTGTTCAAGTAGGGAAATAACAAGGCTAAGATCAAGAGAGATGTGAGCCTCGGAGGGCACTCATGACTTTGTTTCTAGGCCATGAGTGCTACTGTCCCTTGAAAGAGAGCCAGCCTTATTTAAGTATGAGCTTTTTCCAAAAGGAGGCTATGCCAGGGAGTATGGGTGAATTGATATAAACCATTATCTGCTTCTAGGAAAACTATTCAAAGAGACTTCTTTAATTATCTTTATAAAGAGAATCGTCTCTATTTCCGTTGAATTTTATGACTTGATTTGCTGCTTTCCAGCCCAAACCCTAGCTTTTTCCTGATGGACCCCCAATCAGAATGTCTTTGTATTGGCAGACATTGGGCACTAAGGCCAAAGTCACTTATTCTAAAGTCTTCAGAATTATTGCAGCAAATTGAAACTACAAATACAATTTATGTCATTAACCTCTTAGGGATTATATTTTTGACTTTCTCCTATGTGACATATATCTGGTCACATACTCATTGTGAACCAGTGCTTAAAATGCATAATCCCCAAGGGTTACGAGCCGTCATTTCAAAGACCCCATATTCATCTCAAAACGCAGGAGTGGGAGATAAGGTTTAAGGAATGGCTGAATGGGACACTGGAATAAACAAGCCATTTCATAGTTCTTAAAATACTTACGGAGCACATTTCTATCTACAAAGCTGGAGAAATGAATTTATTAATCTTCACAACATCCCCCATGTTATTATCAACACATAATAAATATGGAGTAAGGGGTTAGAAGGTTAAATTAGGTTTATTTTCCCCCCGCAGGGAAGTTGGTGTTACTTTTGAACTAGAACGGAGTTATCTTGTGCTCTCCGGCTTTAAGGGTATGTCTCATTTGCCACATTTGCCCATTTGTGGATATTTTGGGATATAAGTTTCTCACAGCGTCAATTCTGAGATTCAAGGCCAGGCAAAGTCAGCGTCTTGTCCATTCCTCCTGGGAGAAAGCTGATCTCTGCAAGTAGAGGCTGGTCTCACTGCTGCTTGCCTCTCCTTCCTGCTGGCCTCCGCCCCACTCCATTTTCCTTCCTGCTACCTAAGTGAGCTCTCTGTCTCTCTTTTTATTTTTAAAATTTTACTTCGAGGTGTTCTGAACACATAAAAATGTACAAAGAACATTGTAATGAATGCTCCTATCCCTACCACCCTGCTTTGAAAGAAAATGTTGCCAGTTGAAGCAGAAAGTCCCAGGGTCTTTGCCACCTACCTGCAAAGGTACCCTTCTCTGAAGTGTGACAATTATCCTTCCTGATTCCCATGGCTTTCTTTATATTTCACTACCTATTTATATGTCTCCAAGCAATATAGATTATTATGTGCCATGTTTTAAACTGGCATACGACTCACATGAGAAGATTTATATATTTCTGCAGCTTGCTTTTTCTTTTCTTTGCTCAATTTTATGTGTAGGACATTCATCCTTGATATATGTGGCTCTAGTTCATTTTCCATGCAACTTAATATTTCACTCTGAATATGCCATACTTGGAGCTGTTTCCTATTGATAGACATTGACGTTATTTATATTTTTTTCAAATATAAGTATTTGAAACACATTTTTGAAATATGCTTTAAATATTTGAAAAAATGTAAATAACACTCCTATAAAGTTTCCTACGCACATATGTTTATAGATACAGGTGAGACTTATTTCCAAGGTATATGATGAAGAGAGGAATTGTTGAGTTAAAGGGTGTTGGTATCCTGAACTTTTATTGATGTTTGCCAAATTTCTCTCTAATTGAACCCTTTTACTCTTAATAGTATATGACAGTTCTGTTGCTCTATGTGTCCATTATCCTTGGTATTATCAAATTTTTATATCTGATGGATTAAAAATGATACCTCATTGGGTTTTAATCTCCATTTTTCTAATTTCTACCACAACTAATAATCTTGACAAATGATTTTGTGGTCATTTAGACTTTATGTTCTGGAAACTGCCTGTCCATAATATTTGTCCAGTTTTCAATTGGATTGTCTTTTTATTTTTTATTTTATTTTTATTTTTTAAAAAGATTTTTATTTATTTATTTGAGAGAGAGAGCACAAGTAGGGTAGGGGCAGAGGGAGAAGCAGACTCCCCTTGAGCAGGGAGCCTGATGCGGGCTCGATCCCAGGACCCCTGAAGGCAGATGCTTAACCCCCTGAGCCATGGATTGTCTTTTTATTGATTTGTAAATGTTCTTTATATATTCAGGATACCAATCATTTGTTAATTATGTGTGTGGACAGTATTACTCATATCTTTGTCCAACTTGTTTTTTATTGCCTTCAGGTTAAAAATCTAAAATTCTTAGCATGGCAAATGTGGATAATTTGGCCTTGATTTTGCCTGTAGTCTTGTTTCTAAAAATTTTCCACCTCCTACTCATGTTTTGGCAAATATGTCTCATCCCTACAAGTTCTTGCTTATGTTGTTCCCTCTGTTTGGAGTGCAGTTACGTGCTCTTTGCCTGGCTAACATTTATTGCTCTTTCACAAACCAATCTTTTAGGAAGATTTTTTTCCCCGCCTCGTGCCACTTCTCTCTACTTGCATAGCCCCCTGTACAGACCTGGGAAGACGTGTAGCTTCTCTTTTCCCAGAAATAGTGCCTGATGGGTTATGCCATCCACACGTTTGACTCTGGGGAAGTCTGCCTGAAAGGCCTACCAGGAATGGGTGGTGAGGTAGCTTTTTGAAGAAATTTTCAGCCAGGGCTCAGCTAGAGAATCCAGGTCCTATATAAACATTCTGATTTATTTAATCTCACAGCATTTCCACTGGGTTCCATATCATCATAGTCCTTTGAACCAGCAGCATTTTATCCAGTTTTCAAAGATGAAAAAAAACTTGAAAAAAAAAACCCAAAAACCTTAAATGTAATATTTGGAAGCCTAGAAAAAATTCCGTAGATATTTCCCCCTAATCTTTCCCAAGTATCTATTCCAAACGGAGCTCAACAAAGAACTTAACGATTTCATGCCCAGTGTAAACCTGGATCGGAGACACACCTCTGTTTACTCTACTCTTTTTCCTGTGTGAATGACCAGAACATGCATTGAGACATCTATAATTTTGAAGCCGGGCTTTAACCCAGCTAAGGGGGAAAAAAAAACCCCCAACACACCAAACTGTGTATTATTTACACATTTCAATATTTAATTTCCTGTCTCCATTACACACATTTTAGTATGCAGATTATTTGCCCAACATAATTTATCAGTTCCTTGTTAGATAATATTCTCCTCAGGGTACATATTGTTCATATTTAGAAATTCTTATTAATCTCAAGAATCATATTGTTTATCCAACAAAATTATTACAGCTTTGATGAAGCTTTTAAAGTGTAACATGTAAATCACTATTTTCTCACTTTCCTAAGCAGCTGAATTTTTGATCTGGTGGATTATTATGGTTTAGAGGATATTTAGTCTTGGGGAAAATGCACAAGATGGTGCAGTCACGTGTAGATGAGGTTATTTAATTAGAACTGCTGTTAATGACAAATTGCCATCACCAGAACTACCCCTCCTCCAAATTGCCTTTCTTAAATAGATAAATGAGTAGTGTTATCCAATGTTGTTATAAATAAGATGGGGCTAATATTTAAAGCTATAAATGTTAGAATAACAAATGACAGGATAGAAGCCGTAAACAAATATTCCAGTACTCTGATCACTTATTTTCTAGATGGCATATTGATTATTTTACCTGAGAAAATACTAGGGGTGTTCTGTAATGAAAAATCATAAAAGGTGATTGTAAAGTAAGATAAAATAAACGTGTCCTTTTTCAACATCATTAAGAAAAAAAACGTAACTTCCTTGTCTATGAGTTCTGTTTTTAGGTGAGATGATCACATGATCTCTACAGCAGCAGGCTCCCGTGTTTAGTATTACCTTCCATCCGAAGAGTATTTTACCTTGTCCAACATTTTTACATCCAGTTACATTTGTCCTTCTGCTTTCTCTGGGACGATAGAATTCCTCACTTGACAGATGAGGAAACAGACCAGAACAGGTTATGTGGCTTCAATAAAGCTGAAAAATCAATGAATAACAAAACTAAAATTATAATTCCCTGACGTTGTCCATAACGCCTTCTTGTAATCATACCCACCATGTAAAATGTGGGAAAGTTGAATACTGCTTACAGGTGATGAGGGTTTAAAATACAAGAAGACGTGGCAGTGTTCCAGTACTAGAGTATTAGAAAGAAATGATCAATTCCTCACCTGCATCCACTGGTTTCTCTCTTGGTTGTATTTTCAGCATCTCCTGTATGTTCTGTAATGAAGTTTTTTCCTTCATCGTTCACATACAACTCAAGTCCAGGGAGCCTTCAACTGAGGGGAAATGCTTGCCATTTTTAGATTGTTTAGGGACCCCATCTTTGTCTTATTTGAATTAAGTCTATGAGATCTACAATTTTTGTTAGTAGGATCGGTGTCTCATCCTTTTGTCCTCTTTTCCGCTCTTAGTAACAATGAGGTAAGAACCAATACAACTTTCAAATCAACGGCCCTGCATTGCTATTCCGAGGAATTGTAACACAGCCTTCATGTCACTGCTGGAAAGGTCTGTGCATCAGTTGCTCTAAGAACAATTGACGTTGTGCTTTAATTTTAATGCGTACGTACTAGAGGGCGAGTTCTATGAGACTTGAGGGCCACCTGTAGTTTTTTAGGCATTCCTGGACTTTTTCTGGGAATCCCAGTTTGCGGTTGAGTGGCAAGACCCCAGAAGGAGCATCTCATTTAGGTCCTTTCCTTTATCCCAGATCCTTCTTCCCTTCTTGACCATTATGCTGGGAGTTTTATTCTACACAATGAATTGGGCAAAGGAGGGAAAATCCTTCTCTATTCTGGTATGAATAGCACCAGACTCAAGTTCATAGTCAGTGCTCTTGAAAGGTCAGTTCCGGGGGGGGGGGGGGGAGGTTCAGAGGACTGCATCTTGTGCCTGGTCTTCTGAATGCATGCTTACTGAGTCTTTGTATTCAACAGGAGAAAATGGGCATATGGAGTGAAAATTAATGAATATATTGTTGTTTCTTAGGCTCTGATTGTGAAAGGCATAGAATTCTCTACTCTTATGTTTGATTTGGCCCTAAGCTCACCTTTCCCCCTTCCTAATGTATAGTGTGTCTCTCTATTGAGAGAGACTGTAGTTAAACAGAAGCAGACGAGCCCTTTGGAGAGTCAGCTTGGAAATTCTTTGACCAAAAATCATTCTTCTGTTTCAAGGATTGCAAACTCAAGAGCATATTGAAATAGGAAGCATCAGGGAGTTAGAACACGCCTAGGGCTGCAATCACGAGTGGCTGTGGCCAAGCAGCATTGCCCCATCCAAAGGCATGCTCTCCGGTCTCCGCACAACTGCTGCAAACTGGTGTCCTGCTGGAATGCAGGCCCACAGATACCCAAGCCTCTCATGTTTTTCCCAGAAATCTGAATTTTTATGTGAGATCTCTTGATTTAACAAATTGAAAAGAAAAAAAAAAGCTAAGTAAATTACCACGTAGGGTACGCGAAATATGCCAGATTGCAACTACTTATTTCCATGTGTATTAGGAAACCAGGTGAAGAAGGGAGATGAGATACGGCTCATGGAAAAGCTTCCCCATTTACATGTTGTTATCCACACCTAGATACATGGGGTGCATGCCAAGCCAAGTGATTTCCTGCCGTATAGACATGGCAGAGCAAAGCTTCTTACCCCAAGATATGCAAAATTTTGCACATGTACTCATTTTTATGGAGAGAATGTCCATTGCCTTTATGCCATTCTCAAAAGTCTGCCACCCTAAGAGGTTGTGAATATCTTTTCTTACATCCTTGACAAGTTGTCATCTAGTTTCTACTTGAATTCCCCTAGGGACAGGGAACTTACTACTGTACAAGATAGTCCACTCCTGTTTTAGACAGTTTTGAAGGTAGAAAACTTCTCAATGGCAAAAATTCTTACTCAACCTTTTTGTTATTGGGAGCTGAAAAGGCATCTAATCTTTAGGAAAACGCACTTGAAAAAAAATAGTCTTAGAAATTAAGAGGTTGCTATAATTTCCTGTAACTATTATCCATTCTTGGAAAAAATTGAGCATTATTAAATTGTGATAGTTACTAATGGAATTTCTAATTCTTTTACAATTAAGGTCATTGAATCTTTATGTCTTGACCTTCATTCTGAGGCTATTTGCATGAAAATAAAGACTCCAAGTTTCCTCGTGTTCTATTGATTCATTTAAGCTTTATTCATATCGTAGATTTCTAGAAATGTAGAACTGCAAATGATCTGAGTGTCTGAGGTAGAACAGAAAACCCAATGGTCTTAGAGTCAGAAGATGTTGGCTTGATTGTTCCGCTCATTAACTGTGTCGTGTTAAGCTGGGAGGCTCGGTTTCCTCATTTGAATGTGGAGTCTGATGAAGTCCTTCCGGGTTATGGGACAAACAAATAGGAATGGGCAGTACGCTGTAGTAATCAGCCCAAATCTGTTTTTCTTGTTTGTGATACTGAGTAATTTAACTTTTCTAGGCCTCAGTTTCCACCTCTGTACAGTGGGGCTAACCATTCTTGCTTACAGGGGTGTTTTAACTGTTAAGTGAGGTGATGCGTGAGGACTTAGAGAGCGCCTCACATACAGTAGATATTCAATTGATGCTGGCTGTTAATATTCTGATGATGCTAATGGAAGTAAAAGTACTGGGTAAAATTGGAAGCTTGAAACTGTTACAATCACCTGAATCCTTCATTTTCAATGCAGAGGAGAGGGTTTGAGCAACCCCACGGTAAGAAGAACTTGGTCAAGATGCGCTGGGAAGCATGGGAAAACTTCAAAAAGTGCCAGTTAGACTGTAGGGCAAGGAGCTTAAAAATACATTTGAAATCTTTAAAATAAACAGATTAAGGAACAAAATCTAGAGTTGGTATGAGATTTGGATACAACAAGAGATCCCACAGAACTTTTACCTTGTGGTAGTGCATTCAAGCTGTATGCCAAGGCCTTTGGTGCGTATCTTCTGTGGGTGGGTTGGAAAGCCTGAGGCTTGTTGCTTTTCAGGCTCTGGTTTTTCAGATGTGGGGTCCCAGTGGGACATCATCTGACGACTTCATGATCCTGTTCTCTTCGATGTGAATGGCTGGGCGGCAAAGACCCCTGATGTAGGTTCTAACAGCCTTGAACCACACTATGAGTATTTAAAATAGTAATGGTGTATGGATTCAGGGGAAAAGGAGTAGGGGGGAAAAATCAACATTGGAGAAAGAAATAAAAACACGTCCACCCAGAGAGTTACTCAAGCCCTTTTAAAAGTTTGTTATTAGGTACAGAATCTTATGCAAGGAGAGATTCTTGACAGAATCAAGGGAAATATAATCCCAATTATAAAGATAAGGTGAAATCATAAGAAGGTAGTCTTTCCCTTGACTAATTCACTTTGCTTTCCCATTGTTAAAGAGAAAAGTTGTTGATTTTATATTTTGTTAAAGGCAGAAGGGACATAGAATAGCAATTATTTTTTGCCGTTAGCCTGCCTTGCTTTGTTTGGGGGCGCGCTATGGCAGAATAAAGGTCTGTGCTTCAGAAATAATGAGCAAGGAGAAGCTATAGGCATAGTTTATACATCAGTCCTTTTGTAGTGAGTACACAGAACCATTTTATTTGGGAATTGAATATTTGAGGGCTAGGGGGACCCCTCCCCCTGAAAGTGCAAAGACCGTGACTGCTCCCTCCATTTCAGGATTTGAGTGGCATGTCGAGATCCTTCCAGCACGAGGTGCATAATGTATTGTGCAGGCTGACTCCCATGTGGAAGAGAGCACAAAACTTCCTTATGCATGAGGCATTTTTAGCAAATTGGACCCCATTTCAATCTTGATGAAACTTGATGACATTTCCAACTTGCAAGTGCACAAAATGAAAAAGCAAATTTTTAGCTATTTATGTGTCAGAACATCAAAAGCTCAAAAGCCATAATTAAGGGTGTCAGCATGGCAGGGAGACCATATTTCTACTCTTCTCAGGGGTCTTGTGGGTCTCTCCTTGGAGGTTAGATGAACCTCCTCTTCCCCTTGAAGACTTGAATCAAACAATTTGGATTTCATGAGCCCCACTTGGGAAACTGCCTCTTCACTTCCAACCCTGTCATGTTGATGTTTAGTGTTTTTCCACTCTCTCGTGAGCAGAGAAATTTGGGAAACGACTATGTAGTTGATGCTCCGCCATATTCCTTAGTTTCCCTGTGCTGCTTTTTGGAAATCTGAAGGCAAAATATAAGAAACAGTGATTTGACATGATATTTTAATTCCTTTTCATTTTGTGTTTCTATTATATGCAATTAACTTTCTGACTTTACATTCGAGGAAACACATGGAACAAGCTTTTATGATATGCTCATTTAATACATTTATAGATATTAATAGAGTTGAACATAAATGCATATCCAAATAAATGGAAATAAATGGACATTAACAATTTAATCAGTGTCCATTGAAACCAGCCCTTCTAAACTTCTGTTGTGTATATGTGTTCAAATTTGGCTCTGATTCAGTAAGTCTAGAGAGAACCCTGAGATTCTACATTTCTAACCATGCTGAGGGTCTCTGAGTCACACTTGGAGTGGCAAAGCTTCACACGTCTTTCCAACTCAGGGAGGAGTCTTAAAATTCAGCTCTGGTCACTGGGATTATCAACAGGTACACTTGTCTGGGATATACATGTTTTGGTTAAGATCACCTTTGAATTTTATAACAGAAATATTATTAAAATTAATCCCTAGTACTGCTGTTGCCTGTTAATGATTCACAAAAATCCCTGCCTAATAAGAGCTATTTTCTGAAGAGCTCACATTGAATTGCAAATACTACTTCTAATCTGAATGACATCCACAACTCACTTACATAGCCCTAGCCTGAGAGAGAGCGTCCCCTGTAAGTGTTGGACACCCATTATGTGCAATGCATTGTCTTGAGGGCTGCGTGGAAGGATGTCGAATAAGGCACAGATCTGCTACCACGATACTTAAACTCCATTGTGGGTGGGGTGGGACGGGAGAGATAGAGCATAGACACATGAAAATCCCCATAAAATGGAGTCTCTTCCAAGTGATATCAGATCTAAGAAAGACCCAAAGTAAAGATTAATCAGATTCATAGGCAAGAGAGAGGGAGAGGGAGCACATCTGATGGCAGAGCCCAAGAGAGGCTTCATAGAGCAGGTAGCATCTGAACTAGACTTGAACCATTCATTAGGATCAGGTGTGTAGAAATGGGGCTGTGAGGTGTGGACTGAGATGCAAATGGAT
Organism: Ursus americanus; assembly: GCF_024610735.1. Lineage (NCBI taxonomy): Eukaryota > Metazoa > Chordata > Mammalia > Carnivora > Ursidae > Ursus > Ursus americanus. Next base: position 21,400,414 of record NC_142140.1, on the reverse strand, counting down.
TAAAGGGAAGGAAACTCAGAAAAAAGACATGACAGGAAAAGGAGTTTATGTGTCATAAGTTGGGAATAGTTTCAGTTTGGCCGAAGTGCAGATTTCATTCAGGGATTTGGTTGAAAGAAAGTTGGAAATGACCTTAAGAGCCAGTGGAAGATGTTTGGGTTGAATTTAGTAAGCAGTGGGGAGCTGTCCCTTACCCCACCTGCTTGCTCTCAGTTCTCCTTCCAAAAGTTCTTCGGTCTTGTTCATTTGAGTTATTTGTGTGTGTGTGTGTGTGTGTGTGTGTGTGTTAATTGACATTTTAATTCTTTTCAAATTTCTTTTGATAATCTATAAAAGAAATTATTAAAAGAAGATAAGTTTGTCGTAGGAACTAACAGGAAACGGAGGATGGGGGAGAAGGAGGATTCCATGTATTGCCGTCTGAGAGGTGACTCTGTCTTATAAATTACAAAAAAGGTATAAACCAGAGTAGTGGAAATTTTTAACTAGGAAGCATTTGAATTTATGCCTCTTACATGGAAGGCATTCAGCAATGTGTTAGGTGACACAGGAGGGATAAACTTGGTACATCTTCCTGGATCATCAGTTTCATTCAGTCATAGTTTCACTCCACACTATATAATTTAAAGCCTTTAAAAATATATTAGAAACAATTATATTTATCCTTAAATTTAATTTATACAGTAATTAACACTAGTCTAAAATCAGTCAGAGGTACCATTTTAGATTTAAATGTGTTTTCCTCTTGTTTTTTAAACTTTAATGTTTACTAACGCTTGTTATGTTAGACTGTTTTAATTAAGAGCTCTTTTTCATTTAAAAAAAAGTATAGATATACATAAAGAATTAAAAAAAAAAGCATGCTAATCCCTCACTCTGTTAATCACACACGGAATGTCTGACTGTTCAAGCTACAGGGCTTTAATAGGACCAACGCACCCTAGTGGCAGCCTAGTAAATTGCAGGCATAGGGACAAGAGGGAAGTAACCTCTTGAGTGGTCAATGTGAAAAGCTAAGTTTATAGACGCAACATTAATGCTACAGACGGACTCAGCCAGTACCAAGCCTGGCATAGTTTACCTATGTTTTTCCTAATTGTTACTCGTCCCCTGCTATCATATTTTAATACTCCAGATATATTGTACATCTGCTTATGTTCTGTGGCCCTTTGGAGGGCAACAAAAACATTATGATATCTGAGATTTTTAAACCCATTAGAACCATTTGTTGCCCCCTTGGACCATTATTTCCTCCACTGATGACACATGATCTAGAGTTTTCCAGCTTCTGCGTCTCTGGGGTAAGATCTTGTCCTTACATTCTTGTGGTTTCTCCATCTGGATCACCTGGAGCCACCCTTCTATCAAACAGACTTTCTAGAGTGTCACTTATTGAGACCTGCTGTTGAAACCCAGAAGAGATCCCCTATAATAATAAGCACTCATTATTAACACAAGTCCTCCTGAATTACCAAAGTAATTAGTCCTGTTGATTGATTGACCTTTTAGTCATTCACCCAGACTAGACGTATCACCATTCTCAGGGTTCCCCTTTTCTCTTAGATAGTCATTCCCTGAGGTCCTAGCTGCACGGAGCCTGCTTTGATCTTGTTAGAAGGAGTCCTTGAAATCTCCCTGCTAAAGTAGGCCAACAGCAGGTCCAGAGGTGCTTAAGTCTGCATTCCCATTCCCCTGTCCATTTATAAATGATAATGGGATGACATACAGGAGAAGAGCTTGATCTATGCCCTACAGCTTCCATTCCTCTTCTCTTTCCCTGAAACCCAGACTCTAACTAGTAGGATTGTGTGTGTCCTCTTGGGTTCTTTCCCACATGTAATGTTCACAATAGTTCTGTAAGGCATTTATCAAGAATGTCCCCATACTACAGGCAAAGAAAAGGTCACACAGCTAATGAATCCAGCCCTTGAACTCAGGGATTTCTGGTTCTAAAACCAGTGCTCTTATTTTATACTCTCTTTGAGATGTTCGCCCTTGAACTCAGGGATCTCTGGTTCTAAAACCAGTGCTCTTATTTTATACTCTCTTTGAGATGTTCGCCAAGCCCTTTCTAAATGGAAGTCATAACTTAATCTTTCCTCTCCCCTATTTCTAGACAAATCCCTATATTTATTTTTTCACATAGTCATTTATTCAACAGCTATGTATTGAACAACCACTATCTGATAGGAACGTTTTTTAAAAACAGTTTTTAAAAACAATTAATAGCTGAGTTAAAAGGAAAGAAAGGGAAATATCTAGGTATCAAGGACTTATGAACAGAAGAAATCATGTCTAGAGTGGTTAGCAAAATAGCAGGTCTATTTATTATCTTTAAAGACATGAGCCTAATCTCTTAACACTAATGTGGGAGCTTAATACACAGCTCAGACCACTTATCAGGCCAATAAGGAGTACCATGGCGTTGTTTCCATAACTCATGGTACATAGAACTTCTACAGAAAAATAACCTCAACTAAAGATGTATTCACAATAAAAAATTAAAGATCACACAGGGACATGTTCCATTATTAGGGAGAATCAGCTGACTCTACAAACAGAGGGATTGATGCTAAAATGACCTTGAGATTATAAAATTGTGTTATCTAAGTAGGTTTAAATTGATTTAAAGTCTTCATGTGTGAGGAGGAAGAGAATCAATGAAAGAACAGGCAATTTTGATTTCTGTAATTTCTGTAACAGAAATAAAAAATATGGCCATAAAATTAAACCTCAGTAAATAAGTCAAATAGCAGATTACATATATGGGGGAAGAGGAGAGAGGAGAGAGAGAGAAAGAGAGAGGGAGAAAGAGGGAAAGATACAAAGAAATAATTCCAATCATTGTCCTGAAGGATAAAGATTTGGAAAATAAATAAGTTACATTAAAAGATATGCAAGATAGAATAAGAAGGTCCAAGAAGCTCACTGGATTTTCTGGAAGGAATAATGCAGTGAATAGGAGAAAAACTATATTATGGTTGCTAATTCTAAGTAGTGATAAAAGCTATAAATCTTCAGATTGAAGAGTTATATTGAATCCTAAGCAGGGTAAACAAACAGAAGGACCGTCTAGTAACATTGTGAATAAATTGTAGAACACCAAAGATAAAGTGAAAACCTTAAACACAACTAGAGAGAAAAGATAGATTTCGTCCAAAGGAGCAGGGGTCCTACTAAGAGTACAAATCTCACAAGTAGTAGCAGGTGTGAGAAGACAATAAAAATCTGCGACACGAGGAGAGAAATAACTACCAGCCTTCAGTTAGGCATACAGCTCGTCTACTATTCAGGAGTATCTTCTCTCAAAGAAGCTTGTGAAAATCATCACAGAAGGATGGGCTTAGGAAGAGGGAAACAGAAGCCCAGGAGGGAAAGGGTGGGATGGAAGAAACACTGGTGGTCCAAGATATTGGCAATTATGTGAGTCAACCTGAAAGTATATTGATAGAAGGGAAAAGACTAATATGGTAGAGGGAGAAAAACCAAACTGAATTGCCATATTCTACCAGAAAGCATGACTGACCAGAGTTCAAGCCCTCTTGGGTACACCTAAAATGCTTCTATACATTGTGAAGAAAGTGCGGTAAAAATTCCAGCGTAAAAAGATATATATATTTTTTTCTTGGTTGGGAAGGAGCATGAGAAAGGCAAAGGGAAGGCATGGCAAATAGGTTACTATTTGTAAAATAAAGTGGCAGAAATTAATCCAAATATTTTAATAACCACAGTTAATATAAATGAATAAATTTGCCACTTGACAGTCTGATATTTACATTGGTTCAAAAAAATTCCAGTAAATAAATAAATAAATAATTCCAGTTATATACTCTTTCAAAAGATAGACCTTAAATATAAAGGCACCTACTGTGATAGTGGGTTTGGGTACTTTTTAATCTCTTGAGAACCCTAATAAAATGCCTTTCTCGTGATAGATGGGAAAACTCACAGAGACCTATTTGGGAGTATTGAGTAAGTTTTTTTTTTTTTTTAAGATTTTATTTATTCATTTGACAGAGATAGAGACAGCCAGCGAGAGAGGGAACACAAGCAGGGGGAGTGGGAGAGAAAGAAGCAGGCTCCCAGCGGAGGAGCCTGACGTGGGGCTCGATCCCAGAACGCTGGGATCACACCCTGAGCTGAAGGCAGACGCTTAACGACTGAGCCACTCAGGCGCCCCAGTATCGAGTAACTTCTATGAACAAGAAGTAACAGCAGTCGAACATAGCTGCATGTAGGATTCCGAGTATTTTAATGCTTTATGACGTCAAATTGAGGAACTGCTGATCCGTGTTTGCCACAGGATTCGTTTTCACAGATGGCTGAGAATAAAGTGTAGGAAAGGACATATATGTCTCCTTTTAGGACAAAATGGACACATATAACAGCATATGGTATAGTTATTTTAATTATGAAGTTTTATCACACCATAATTGATGATAAAATAGAAATTCAAAAGGCATGAAAGTGTTAATTAGCTGTGATAATGCTATGACATAAAGCTTTTCTTTCCTTGTTTTCCCCAAATCAATTTTTCCATGTTATTAGGCTATTGATATTTTGATCATGTGCATACTTCCTAAAAGCCAGAGTAGATAATGGCCAGGTTATATCCACATAACTGCTCACAAACCAACTTTATAATTCTATAAAATCCGCATATATAGACAGAGGCAAAGTTGGGTGGCTTTTGAAAATGTAGATACTCAAATCTCACTACATAGTTATCTGAACGCATCTATATTTACATTTCACTTCACCACTGATTCAAATAATGAAGGGAGAGCTGGCCTTAAGGGATCCGATCTAGCACATCATTCATAAATAAGAAGTGACGTGTCCAAGTTGATCCCCTGCTAGGATTTTGAAAGTCAGATACGGCACAGTGAGACCCCGGAACAGGTGTTATGGGCTGAATGTTTGTACTCCCTCAGACTCCTATGTTGAAGTTCTAACCCCCAGTGTGATGGTATTTGGAGGTGAGGCCTGTGGAGGGGAATAATGTTTAGGTGGGGCAGTGAGGGTGGAGTCGCTATGATGGGATTAGTGTCCTTAGGGTCCCTAGGGTCTTGGCTTTGTGAGCATGTAGTGGGAAGGCAGTCATTTGCAAGCCGGGATAGAGGGTCCTCACCCAGATCTGAATCTGCTAGTACCTTGATCTCGGACTTCTAGATTCCAGAACTATAAGAAATAAATATGTGTTGTTTAAGCCACTCGGTGTATGGCATTTTGTTACCGCAGCCTGAGCTAAGACAACAGGGATCCGTGGTGAGGTTGGAATTAACAAGTGGATCCAACTGGAGTGCCAACTCATTCATCTCTGTTGCTATGCCCGCCTGAGGGGCATGTGGGAAGGGAGAGTGAACCTTGAGTAGCCTGTAGACCTTGTGAGCCTAAATCTCTGGTGTGTGCTAGTCTACTTATATGCGTTCATAAGAAGAATATTTAAAACCGAACCTTATTTTACATTTTGTTGAACATTACAACGAGTGCATTACCCTGTGTTTCTTGCCTTAATGGGCTCTCAGGAGGAATTGATGAGACATCCAGTTGCTGTATTCTTAGCTAATGTTCTTTTTGGCCTCATGTAGAAAATATTGGGCAATTTTTTTTTCTCCAACAAAGCCTCTTCGTAACTAGAGTAAAATATAAACAAAAATTAAAAGGGAAGAAGTCACACATAAGTTGTTTATGCAAATGGGCATCAAACCACATGAATCAAAGGCATTTTTAGTAACTTTTCTATTTACTGTATTTGTAAAGAGACTCATTTGAACTAAAGTGGGTAGAGGTCACAGAGTTTCACAAACAGTGCTTATATTTTTGTGCTTCTTGCTGACTCTGTTTAGTCTGTGCTCATTCATATCTCTAGACATGAGTTTAGGGAAAAGCAGAATTTTTGAGAAATCAGGACATTGGGAAGAGAGTTTTAAGGAAACATCTTTGACAGAGACCAAGTAAAGATGAAGAACACTGAATTTCTGTGATAAAACACGTTCCATAGTCATTCAAGCATAACTAACGTGGAGTTCAAAGTATCACCATATATATGGATATTAATTATTTTAGTGGAGGTTTTATTTTATTTTTTGTTGAAAAATACTATTTTTTTTCTAATTCTAATGTTTTAAAATAATGTACACTCAGAAAAGTGCAATTAAATTACATACACATCTTAACAAATAATTTAAAGTCTAGTATCTATGTAAGTATTATGTCAATTTTTTAGTGGAGGTTTTAAATCACAATGCAAGTTCTGTTTAAGATAGAGCTTCCTTTAGTGTTGGCATTGGCCGATCATTTAGGTGGTGCCTTATTTTCATATTTTTGATGAGCATTTTTTATAGTTACTAACATAATCTTGTCATATCAGAGAAATTTGTGCCAATATTTCCCTAGAGATAGGGAGAGAGAAAGCAGTAAAGAATAAATTGCAAATCATACAGAAAATGATGGAATCAAATATATAGGCCTGGATTTGAAGGAGACTAAATTTACACCAGGTCACTATTTCAGTTGGCCCAGGTAAACTTTGACAAGATTGCAAAAGATGCCTATTATTTCTGGTCATTCATTATCATAATTCACTATTCTTTCGCTCAGGTTCATTAAGGGCTTGCTGTATGCTGGGTACTGGTGTGAGGACTTCAGATGTGTTTGTCTCCCTGAATCATCTCAATAACCCCTGAGATAGCTACTATTACTATCTCTCCATTTCAAAAAAAAAAAAAAAAGGAAACAAAAGTCTAGAGATGGCAAGTTAAAGCTTGCTGATATTTGGTCAAGACAGATTCCGAACCCATATCTCTTGGACCCTAAGGACCATGTGTGTAATTGCTGTGTTAGACCTACCCAGATATTCTCAGTAAAGAGCTTTTCAGAAAGAGTGGTAAAATAAAAGTTAACGTTACAAAGATTCTTCATGAATAGTTTCATGAAAAAGATCCTTTCTCCGATATTCATGTATGAATACATACTTAAATATATATTAAGTATGTAAATTAAATTAAGCTAGTGAACTTCAACATCCATATCTAGTCTAGAGAGGTAGTGCTGAGGGATGCTGATTAAGGCAGAATGTGGATTCCATTTCTTTCGTTTTGTCCTTAAAGTATGTGCCATTGTAATGAACCCAAAGCACTTTGTAAAATGGAATGAGTTAAATTAATAGATGGAGGCAGTTTAAGGGATTTCTCTTTCCAGCTGGAACAATGTCTAGAGACACTGGAAATAATTCACTTAATCTCACCCTAATGTAGTTGCCCATTGAAGTGGATAAACAAATGCTTTCCTTAAACAAGATTTGAAACAAACAAAGAAGACCCACCCACTTAAAATAATAGTCAATGGAAACCACTCAGTCTGACTCGTGCCTTCAAATATCCCACAACATTGTCATCTCAAACATGTTAGCTCAGGTTTGTGAGAGAAACCGGTGATATCCAGTGTATGAAAAGTTCAGATTCATGTGTTACTGAACTCAAGAATGCTGCCCATAAGTCCTGGGAAAGTTTGGAACATATTCTAGAATTCTGAATGCAGGGTCTTCTGGTCCCGAGTTCCACTGTAGGAGTTTTGCCCACACGTCATCATGAAGTTAAATTTGTGACACCCTCTTCAGTTTGAAGGCAGACAGATTAACAAACGTAACCAAATTCATGGCAAGAGAAAGAAGAGTGAGGAGATAGGTGGCGAGAACTAACATTTATCTGAGCACAAATATTAGAAATTACTACATAGGAAGTAGAAAAAAAGGGCTTAAGTGAATGATTTGGTTTCAAGTTCTATGAGCAGGGCAACGCTTCTCTTTTTTAAAGGAAATTGTCTGCATTGCCCTTTTTTCATTGTGTCATATTTTATTTTGATTTGAAGTATTTTCTGGGATTCTATAGTTTTGCTGTATTCTCTGTCTGCACTTTCCAATAAATGATCTATTTATTTACATGAGAGGCAAGCTTTGCTAATGCAAAGACAACATGCAAGACTTTTTCTTGCCAATTTTCTAATGAAAACCAATGATAGTTTTTTTTTTAATTTGGTTATAAGTTTCATTTGCTTATAATGGAAAATGTATTCTTAAAACGAAATAAAAAAATATCATATTATCAGTATTTCTGGCAGCAAGTGAATGAATACTTATTCTGAATAGATCCCTCTGAATGGCTACTCTGTAACTACCGTGTTTTGTTAGAAAAGTATATTAAAAAGTAGAAACAGCATCCTGAATGAAGAAAAGGGATAGAAACAAAGTATAAAATATGTAATCTTTTAAAAGAACCTTATCAAGGAGAATCTTAGTGAAACTTTAAATGGGAGAGTCACACAATCCCCAAGCTTTCCCATTTCCTATTCAATGAATAATTTACTTTTTAGATGAGATTCGCTAACATTATTGCAGAATAACTGTAATTGAAAATTATTAAAGCTCTATCTTTATTGCATTTTAAAATCTGTGCATTTGGTGTTTGACCAGGTCTGCCTCATCATTAGGAGTTTTGAGGGAAAAGCAAAATCTCTGTCTCCCGAAGAATAAAGAGCAAAAACCTTAATTGCTTTCTTGTTTTCCACAAAGATGCTAATCTGATGAACTGAATGTCAGGAATAATAAGACAAAATGATGGTGTACACCCTGCAAAGAGAAAATAAAACATCTTTTTATGTAAACTGTCACCAGAACCTCAAGGAAACTCTTTGCTCTTTCCCTGCCCTGACTTTGAACTGCTTCATTAAAAGTAATTTTGTTTTTCAGGAGGATAACACCCACATTATTCTATAAAAATAATTTTAAGAGAAATCTTCAATTAAGAGGTTATTGTTGCCTGCAAGATTTTTCCATAGTTGGTTGGTAGCTGAAAATGCGATCTTCCCAAGTTTGAATGGAAATATGACATTCATAATGGTTTAAAATAGATAAGTGTCTTGTCTGTTTGAAATGCCAATGAACTTGGTATTATTTATCAGATCCTTTGAAAATGTTGGAATTTTCAGAGGACAGAATTTTCAAAAGGGAGAGAAATTAATCATCAATTCTTCCTGTCTTCAACTGATTGAAAAGTTACATTAGAGAGACTGATAAAGCCGTTGTTCAGTGCAGTGTTTTGAAAATAAACGAGACATCGCGGTTTCAAGGTACAGCCCTCTCCTGCCTGCGAATCTTCCTTTTGGTTCATTTTGGATGGAAAACCCTGTAAAACTCATCCCACTGGCCATCAGACTCCCATCCAGTACTTGTCTTATCTAAATTTAGGTACTTGCTTGGTTCACGTAAATACATATAAACCACTTAGAAGGGAATTTCAAATTCTTCATTTAAAAAAATCCCGAATTACTTAATAATTTGTCCTCCGGAGAGTTTCTTCCCAATGGACACAGGAAACTCCACTTGTCAACTCAGGCCACAAGAATCACTTTGCAACTAAAGCAAGAGTGACCTCAATTTGCAGAGAGTCCCCCAGTTCTTGTCACATCGTCTTTATGCAGATAAGCCCCAGAGTACCGTAGAGGGGTTTCTGTTGACTTAAGATGCCCCTTAAAATCCTCCCCACCCCCCTTTCAAACTCTGAGAAACAATTGATCTCCAGAAATACTCACCATAAAAGCGTTCCAGGTCAATCCAGAACTGTGGAGTTCTGAAGATTGGGTTGTATTTGTGATGAGAAAGATACCTTAGTGTCTATGAAAGGCTCTGAGAAGCCCTGCATTCTGTTCAGTCATCTGTTCTATATTGTTCAGTGTAGAAAGAATTGTTTAGTGCAGCATTTTCCAAACTTATTTAGTTGTGGACCCCTCTTTTATTCCCATCTAGACATCTGTTGTAAGGTAGATACCTTCCTCTTTTACAGATGAAGAAACTGAGTCTCAGGGAAGTTAACTAACCTACCTATGGTAGTCCAGCTCTTGAATGATACAGCTAAGATTTGAAGCCTCCAAGCCTACTATCTTATCAGCATCGTGGCCGAAAAATACAAGGACATACATTCATTTGAATATATGGGCTATTTCCAGTTATGTTTAGCATTGTTTTCCTGTGCAATCTTTAACAGATTTCTTTTTTCCTCATGTTCATGCTATTGGGATTATGTAAACAAACAAACAAACAAACTCCATGCTGTTACATACGGTATATTTGCTTAGAAAAAGGTTATTAAATTCTATGCAGTCCAATAGTTAGGAATGAGCCCAAATGGCACATAAGACACATCATTTTATAACCAATAAGTAACAAATATAGAGTTAAGAACAGCATGAATATTACCTTAAAGCTGGGAATGATATTCAGGAAAATATTGTGAGTCAGTAGAGAAACATGAAATAAAGAAATCCACTTGTTTGGAAGGACCTTGTTTAAGCTAATTTCAGAAATATTTAAAGGATTCAATTTTATATGTAATAGTAAAATGAAAGTTACATTGAGAAAAAAACATTTAAATGCATTAAAAGATTCCTGTCAGTGAGAAAAAATGTATATGCTTTTAATCTTTACATAGACATTTTATCTACATGTATCCCTTTCTTCTCTTTGTATACATGGATATTTTTTGATTAGGAAAGCATGCACATGCATATACAAATATAAATAACTAATAAAAACAACCTTGTATCTGGATTGTGAAAATACACATTTTGGGTATTTTAAATGTAATATGATTTTAGATCCCTTTCATAAATGTCCAGTGGACAGATTTATTATTATTATTTTTAATTTCCTGCATCAGATCTAGGTCTCTGATAAATACCACAGACAACCCCAGCACTGTAGGATGGGCTTGACAGTTCTTCAATAAAGGACTGTGTGGTTTTTTTTGTCAGTGTCTTCCTTCCAGTGACAGCTGCTTTGTTCTTTTCTAGTCAGATTTTCTAGTTAACACATCAAAAGTGTATCTGTGTACACGAAGTACGAAGAAAACAGTTCAAAGAGGTAAGAGATTCACTTTTAACTCTTGCTACATTTTCCCCACACTTGTCACAAAAGATGTCTCATATGGAAGGCTCAGAACAAGGTGAGGAGTTCATGATGGAGCCCAGGCATCCGTGGCATTTAAGAACTCGCATTCTAGAAGGCGAGTTGGTCAGGCAACGTACGGAGAGATCTGGGGGTGAGGAGTTTGCATTTTCCAGACACAACCAAACCCAAAGAGCCAGACACAGCTTTTTATATTTGGGTCATTGCAAAAGCCTGATTTCTTCTTAGCCGATGTTCATGACGGTAGCCACATGCTTGACGTGTACAACTCTGGAACCATTGCTTGGGTCTCTGCCAGCAGGGCTTCCTGCACACACACAAGACCTAAAACGTTAGCCATGCTTCCATGCTTAAATAAATGTTCTGGGGATGGGACTCCAAGATCTTTTTGACTAGGGTGGCCAAACCTGTGTTGGTATGAGCATATTCAAACCCCAGGAGAGCAGTGTCTTACACGGACTCCGTCTTGCCGCTGTCTAGTGATGAGTGCAGGCAGAGATCAGGTAGAAGGCAGCTTCCTTTCTCCTCCTCCCAGCCATACCTCCCCTAAGCCCCGAGTAGGGAAAATGTCTAGAAGGAACTACTGCCTCTCCTCCGCTCCCCAGTCCTCACCTTCAAGGAATCGGGTTGAAGCAGGCCAGCCCCGGGTTGCGCCATATGTATGTTTTTAGCTTACCAAGCGAAGCCAGAACAATAAACATTTGTTTTAAGGAACCTTTACATTTGAATCTTTTAACAAAGCATCTGCGCAGTCATCGTGAGAAAAATAACTTTGTTCAAGGTTCTTAGGCTTACTCTGTAGTTGAGCATGGTTTTAAAATCTGATATATGTCAGCTTTTCAAAATGTGATATATGTCAGAGTTGTAAGGGGCTCTGGAAGCCTTGAGCCGTCCCAAGCAAAAGCCGTGTGTACAGCAAACCGACAGAACAGCCCCACATTTCCCGAGTGTTCCCAGGACCATGTTGTGTTGTGGTAGCATGGGAGACAGGCAAGAGGGAGGCAGGATAGTGACAAGGAGGGGACATGGACTGGAGACAGGCTGCTTGCGGTCAGAACTGAGTCAGCCAGGTGGCTTACCCTCTTTAAATTTGTTCTGTCATCTGAAGTGGGGATTCTAATGGTCCCACTCACAGTGGTTTTTTTTTTTTTCCTTTTGGAAGTACAATTATGCACGTGAAGTACTTGGTACAGTCCAGGCACATGGCATGAATCTCATGAAAGACTCAGAGTGACCATGGCATTGACCAGGGTCTCCACAGACCTGGGATTTAACGATTATCTGTTGCGTTCCAAAAGTGTATCCTCTTACAGTGCCTCTGTGGGCCCTTTACTTTGCTCTCACTAAGAAATAAAAAGCCTTCCCTCCCCAGGATTTTATTTTTCACCTGCCCTACAAGCAGCCTACAATCAAGAATGTGATGTTCTTCCTAGATTGTACCTCTTTTCCATTAATTTTCAATTATTAAAGCACATAAAGGACATAGGTATGCTCAATCAGCAAAGGTATACTCATATTACAAATACTTAAAGCACAGTAATAATTTTTCTTTTTTTTTTTTCTTTTTTGAGAGAGAGAGCAGGGGTGGGGGGTGGGGGAGGGTAGGGGCAGAGGGAGAGAGGGAGAGAGAATCTTAAGCAGGCTCCACACTGGGCGATCTCATTCTCACAGCCAAGCCAAAATCAAGAGTTGGATACTTAACCAACTGTGCCACCCAGGTGCCCCCATAGTAATAATTTAAAGTAACATCAAATGTAAGTAGAAAAACTAACAGGAAAAAATATCACACATTTTATTATTCAAGGTCAAGAACTCTGGCAACAGGGCTATTTTTCCTCTTTCAGGCATATATTCTTTATTTATTTTTTTGTTTATCCATGTAGTTTCTTTTTTTTAAATAATTTTTATTTTGTTGTGTTAGTAGGCATATATTCTTTAAATTGTTTTCCTTTAGAAGTCATGGCTTTAGCATCCATAACCTAAAAATCTAGATCTCAAAATGGAATTATTTTGCAAAATAAATGTTGTTTTAAAAAATCTTTTAGTGTAAGTTTTGAATGTGCTGCAGTTAATAGCAGTACGCTTCAGTTTGTGAGTCCTCTACCAAATTTCTCTACCTTTCTTAATTCCCAAGGGTTCCCCCCCCCCCCGCAATTTTTTTTTTCAGTATTTACCTTACCTCCCTGGGGCATTCCAAAATGGTGTTTTGAGATGTGGTGAACGCTCTTCCTTTTGGTTCCCAAACTTTTTAGCCTTCAAAATTACCCGAGGTACTTAAAATAATTCCTGGCACCCATCCCATAACTTCAAGATCAATGGTTAGTGCCTTAGACTAACAAGAGGGCTTGTTAGTGCATAGATCGCTGGGCTGCATCCCCAGACTTTCTGATTCAGTGGGTCTGGGATGGGGCCCGAGATTCTGCATTTCTCATGAGTTCTTAGATGATGCTGATGCTCGTGGAGCGGGGGCTGTATTTTGGGAACTGCTACCCAAGATCATGCTTTTCTGGGAAATGTTTATTCTTAGGGCACCCCTAGGTGTTTCTGGTATTTAGCCAGGCTTGGAAGCCAGCGTTCTGTGATAGTGGCAGGGTATATTAACCCTTCCCATGGTCCCTGGGTGGGGACCTGAGCCAGGGAGTTGAAAACCTCCAAGGCACCTCCCTCCAGGCTCACGGGCAAGAAGAGATCTGTTCTCAGAGATCTGAACGTGTGCTGGACAGGGGTGGGGGGAGGAGGGGAGGAACAAAAAGATTAAAACCGGGAGGTTTTGGAAGGCCTCTGAAGATTCTCTTTCCAAAATAATTTTGAGATGCTTTCAGAATGAAATGGAATAATCTCTGTGAAGATGAAATGAGCACACAGTCCAGTGCCTGGCGCTCAATGAGAGGACAGAAAGTGGAGCCATTTTCGATATTGTGACCTCTGAGCAGGATGGGTGGCTGGGGTGCCCCATGCCCCAGAGGCTGATTCATCCACTAACTGAATGCCCTGCTCAAGTCACAACTCTCTTGGCTTTGATTTCTTCTTCTTTTTTAAAATATTTAACTTATTTATTTGACACAGAGAGAGAACACAAGCAGGGGGAGTGGCAGGCAGAGGAAGAGGGAGAAGCAGGCTTCTCACTGAGCAGGGAGCTCAATGCAGGGCTCTATCCCAGGACCGTGGGATCATGACCTGAGGCAGATGCTTAACCAACTGAGCCCCCCAGGTGCCCCTTGGCTTTGGTTTCTCAAACTTTCTCTCATCTTGGGGATTCATCATTGTGATTATTTGGTTGCCTGTCTCCCCAGACAGCATCTTGTCTTATTCACCATTACATCTCTAGCACAAAGCCTAGCTCATAAAGATTTGTTGAATGAATGAATGAAATTAATGAATGTATTTCTCTTCAATTTTCTCTCCAAGTGTTTGGCTCAGAGTATGTATTCTAGAAATATGTGCTCAATGAACTAACGGATAAACCTATACATTAGTGGTGTGACTAATCACAGATTTTCACCATTTGGGGAAGCAACATGTATTTTTAAAAAGCCCATCCCATAGGTGCTGGGGAATACCACGTACAAAAAAATGTCCAAATCTTCTAATGTTAGCAGAGAGTATTTTTATCTGACATGGAAGCATCCTTCATGATTAGACTGTTAAAATGCTGTACCTGCCAAATTTGAGGGTCCAATTCTCTACAAAATTTGCCTAAAAGCAAGTATAGTAGACATATCATTAAGTGCATTTTACTATAAAAAATGATCTATCAAAAGGAAGTTTCATATAATTTTTTGAAGTTAAAAACACTTGAAAAATCTCTCTCTCTTTCTCTCTGTTATTTGGACTCACTGCCTTATATGACAAGATCAATTGTGAAAAGCTGAGCAAGGCTAAAAAAAAATTACAATTTTAATCAAGTAAAATTAAGTGGAACATTTTGAATTGTCAAAGATGGATAGTCTGTATCATACTTACGTGAATAAGTGCCTTAAATAATGACAAGGGCTATTCCATTGAAGAGTATAGGCGTCTATGTCAATGAGAAGGTGGTATCTAATTCAAAACTTCACAAATAAAATATGTTATTTTTTTTCCAAAAGGAAGAATAAAATGTATATAGCCAAAGCTTTATGGTCACTATTATTATTTTTAATTTTCAGACTCCTCTTGCTATGTTCCTTTTTCTAGGGATGATAGTAGGACAGCATGCAGAGAGGAATGGTCCATTTTTTTTTTTTTTTTTTTTAGGATTGTCCTGGCATCATAAGCTGTGAGAACTTAATGAGCCCCTAGTGTAGGATGGCAGATAAAAAGGCCATACATTGCCACTTTCTGCACCTGAACCCAAGGCTGACCTAAATGGTTTATAGTGGCTCCATTTCCCTTCATATCACAAAGGAGATACAAGGTTTCACAATTTTTATTTTTTTTAATATTTTATTTATTTATTGGACAGAGAGAGAGAGAGAAAGAGAGCACGTGCGCACGAGCAGAGGCAGTGGCAGGAGGAGAGGGAGAAGCAGGCTCCCCTCTGAGCAGGGACCCTGATGCAGGACTCAATTCCAGGACCCTGGGATCATGACCTGAGTCAAAGGCAGACGCTTAACCCATTGAGCCACCAGGTGCCTCACGCTTTCACAGTTTAAAAAATATATATATTATTAACAAAAAGGAATGGAAGCTACTGTGATTGGTCAGCACTGACAAGCTGGGGTGAAACCTATTTGCCATCCCTGAATTAGTCTCTGCCCCACATTTTATCAATGATTCTCGGTACTCTGGAGTATAAAGATTAGTCAGGACCGGCCTGGAGGAAGTCCCTGGATCAGGATGTTAGCGTTCACATCTTGAATGAATCAAATGGCCTGTAGAAGTTTGGAGGCTCAAAGAAAATGGTGTGAAGTGAGATAAACATATTTGGAGGGGTTTTCCTTCTTCCTGTTCCCGGTTTGCTGGCTTTCTTGTCTTCCTGCTGATACTGACATCTCGAGTGCTTCTGTGTGCCACCCATTCGGGATGGTCTACCAAGTCATGCCTTCATTCTTCTTATCCTCTTCTCAAGTCAAGACGACCATTTCTCCATCTGATTAGCAGACATCATTATGTCAATTACTGATAAGTTCCTCTCACCAGTCCCTGAATTGTATTCCAGTGAATAGCGTCCAACAGGAAGAAGAAAAGCATGTCAAGGTTAAATCTGTATGGGACATGCTTCACAGAGCCTTCTTGGGGTTTCTCAAATATTAGCTCTGAAAAGTCCTGGGGAAAGAAACCAGTTTAATTTTTAAAACCATTTTCTATTTTAAGAAGTAGCTTGGTTCTTCAAAAGACAAGGATTGGAACAAGGATATCATATGATTAGGAGACTTTCTGTGTACGTCTCGTTTTAGGAAATTTTTATTGTAGAGACCCTCATTTGCTTTCATATTGCTCTTAAGATTATCCACCTCTTTAATTCATAAAGAGGTGGATATGCTCGGGGGGTGACATGAAGCGGAGAAGGCCAGACGAAGGAATTCTTTTCATAGGAGCAAGATAAGAGGCATTTGGGGCAAGAAATTAGCATTATGGTTTATTACTAATGATATCTATTAATAACGCTCAGTATCTCTCAAACATTTTGCCTGGTATATCTGGTAGTTCAGAAAAGTGAGAATTCTTAAAAAATATAGAGAATTTACAGCAGTCTAAAAAGTAATATTTCATGGGGTAGGTAAAGGTAGTAATTTTCAATTCTAAAAACTACTGTATAATGTTTATGTAAGCATCAAATGCATGTAAATCTTTTTTTTTTTTTAAAGATTTTATTTATTTATTTGACAGAGATAGAGACAGCCAGCGAGAGAGGGAACAGAGCAGGGGGGAGTGGGAGAGGAAGAAGCAGGCTCATAGCGGAGGAGCCTGATGTGGGGCTCGATCCCATAACGCCGGGATCACGCCCTGAGCCGAAGGCAGACGCCCAACCACTGTGCCACCCAGGCGCCCCTAAATGCATGCAAATCTTTAACATCAGGCCTGGTACCAATAAATATTTTCTATTAAAAATAACAGAAAAGAATAATTTCTATTCATACTTATTTGAGGCTGAGGTTATACATATCTGGGTTACTATTTTAATAAAAGTAGCCTTTTTTGGGATTACATGCTTCCCAAATGGTCAGACTAGCATGGTTCTCAGAACGTGGCTGAATATTAAAAAATAGGCAATGTTGAGTACTTACCTCATTTCAGGTTTTGTTTCAAGTGTTTCTACATATATTATATCTTCTCATTCTTATAATGACCTTAAGAGGTAAACACTGTTATATTCATTTCACAGATGAGAACACTGATGTTTAAGCAAAAATATGTAATGAAGATGACACATATATCAGCTGGTGGAAAATATTTGTGCATCTTTTAAAATAGATGAGTTATAGAATACTTGACTTGTAAAGAATTTAGAGATCATCTATTTAAGAAATCTCTTTTATAAATAATAACAAGTTCTTTTATAAATAACAATATTGAGGCATACAAAGGAATAGAATCTTGTTCTGGATGACCCAGACAGAGGTCAGACTCACGTCTTTAATCCAGCCAGTGATTCAGTGATTTGGGGACTGTTTATAAACTATAGTCTATAGATGTAAAATTATCCCTAACCAAGCAGATCTCCAAGCTTGCTGCAGCAGATTGTATTTTCCGTCATGGCCATATCTATATACTCTATCATACATACTAATTTTACAATATGATGCACATACTGTACCATCAATAGGTGAGGTCTTTTTCTCTCACCTTGAAACTGCGTGGGCTTTTGTAATTCAACCAATAAAATATGGCAGAGATGACATTGAATGATTTCCAAGGCTAATTCATAAAAGGTGATGTGGCTTCTGCCAAACCTTACTCTTTCTCACGACTCTTGCTTTGGAATGCAAGAGACATGTTTTGAGGATGGCCAAGGCGCAAAGAAGAGCCATGTGTTGGTGTCCCAGCTAACAGCCCAAGATGAACTCTTACTCAAGGGGTAAGACCTGTGAGCCTTCAGATGATTCAATTTCTAGCCTTTGAGTCTTCCTTCTGATGTCCAAGAAATCATGGCACAAAGATAAGCCACCTCGGCTGTGCCCTGTCATAATTCTGTGAGCATAATTAACTGATTGTTTTATGCCTATAAGTTTTGGGGTAATTTAATATGTAACCATCATAACAGGAATATATTTTGTATTAAAGTGAAGAAGTACCATAACAAAAATCTCAAGTGTATGGACGTGGCTTTGGGACTAAGAGGTCGATGAAGTTGGAAGGGCCATGAAGATACTCTTTGTGGAGACCTAGCAGGTCTCTTGGAGGATCTTGAGAAGGATACATGGGTAGCAGAAGTCATGCCCTCCAAGAGACTATTGGTGAGGTCTTAAAAGGTCTTAAAAGAACATGAGGATAATGATACTGGAAGCTGAAAGTCAAGGACTTTTGTTAGTGGTGTAGGGGGTAGAAAGTTTATCAACACGTTTATTAACACACAGTTACCTGTAGGAATGTGGAAAATAGGGAAGGTACCTCATGAACTTGTTCGGTTTTTGAGTAAAATTTATAGCAAACATAAAGGAGCCAGGCTTTTCCAATTTTCAAAGTAAAACTGTTTCTCATTCCAGACTCTCTAAGATTCTCAAATTAGGAAATGTTTTCCAGTTGGGGATCAAATCCAGGATAATGTCAAGAAAACATTTTATAAAGATAAATGCAGGAGTGTGACTGTAAAACTCTTTATTAAGAATGAAGAAAGGTTTAAGGTGGTGCTTCAAACAAACGACAGGGCTTTTAAGGATCTTAAACAGGTCTCCTCTGTCCCACCTTAATGAGCAGGGACCAACTGTAGCAGTTACTTTGTGTCAATTCCACCATTGAATGTTGGATGCGTCAAGGGTAGATTGCTTGCCTCTGATCCACGGGTCTTAAGACGGAGAGGAATGTACATAAGGGGCTATATTTAAGAACGTGTGTTTGAGGAACTTCATCTGTACCTGAATCTGATTCATGTGTGAAGGTCCTTGACTTTGACCTGATTTTGTAATCAGACTTGAAGTTCTCAGGAGAGAAATGTGTATGTTTTGCACATGCTAGAGATGTGAATGATCGTGGCCAGAAGGCAAACTGTAGCAGATTGCTTTCCAATCCCATCCCATGTGCCATTCTTCCAATGTGATGGTGGCATTTCCTTGTTCCTTCTGCTTGAAACTGGGTGGAACTTGGTAACTGCCATGAGCAGTCGAATGCAGTGAAAGTGACACTGGGTAACTCCTGAAGTAAGCTTATCAAAGGTGATGTGGCTTCTGCCTGGTCCTCACTCTCTTTTGGGATGCTTACCCATGGAACTCAGCTACCATGGTTTGAGGAAGCTCAGGCCACGTGGGGAGGCCACGTGTAGATGTTCCACATAGCAGCTTCAACCAACTTTGCAGCAATAGCCAGCACAGTCATAAGGCATTTGGCTGAATGAGCCTTTAGATGACTCTAGCCCTCAGCCTTCAAGGACTCTGAGGACTCCAAGGACTTTCAAGCCTCTCTCAGAGGCCTCAGATGCAATGAAACACAGAAACACACTTCCCTCTGTGCCCTGTCCTACAGATTCCTGACCCACAGAATCAGTGAGCACAGTAACTTGCTGTTTTATGCCACTAAGCTTTGGGATAATTTTTTACTCAGGTGTAGTAAGTGGAACGCTAGTCATTTAAAAAGGATCTTGAATGCCCGAGTGTATGATCGTTATTTGGTCACCATGGATAGAAAGTATGGTGCTTGTGGGTGTAAGTAACAGAAACTTGACTCAAACTAGTTTTAAAAATATAGAAGATAGATTATCTCACTTAACAGGGAACCTAGAGGTTAGCTAAATTCTAAGTCTGGTATTCTCAATGGTTTAATGATGTCATCAAAGAGCTCAGGCTCTTCATCTCTTCACGGAGTCATTCTTAAGGATAGCTTTATTTTAGTCTGGCAACAAAATGTTTTGGAAGTCTGTTTTCTATCCAGTCACAAGAGTATCTAGAAGAAAGAAAAATTTTATCTCTCCCTTTGGTTCTGTCTTAGGGGCAGGAACTTTGCCCAGACGCGACCCTTTAGCCCCAGTGAGATTTCTCTTTATGTCTCATGGCCAAAGACTCTTACTGACTGGCAGTGGTGGGGAGGAGGGAGGCGGCATGACCATGATTGGCTTGGTCCCTTGTCTAGGGCAGCATGGCAATGGCGAAGTCACTTTCATGTTCACTATTCCCTTCTATTGTTTATTTCATCCCAATCACTAAAAGGAAGAACAGGGTTTGGTGAGCTCAAGGTAGTAGAATTTGCGATTTTTGACCATGCCTGAAATGTTCTGCTTATAATCAGATCTAGAGACTAAATAGGAGATGATGTGCAATGTTTGCAATTTCTTTAAAGGTTGGCTCTGCAAGGCAGGTCCTCTAAAGGGCTACTTTAAGCTTCTAGTCTCTGATTTCGATATAAGTCCGTGACATCCGGTGAATGATGTGCCTATTGATGATGCCACTTGTGAATAACCGAGAAAAACAAGCAGATAGGGCACCAATATACACACATTAATTAGTTTTTCGTGGCCTAGCCGTTAAGAAATCAGGCTTTGGGTTCAGACTGATGTGAGTTTCTTCCTCGGTGAAGTGGAAGTCATATTTCCCACGTTGACAGGAGGTTACAAGATTAAATGAAATAATAACACACGTGGAAGACTCTATTTGGCAGTATTCCTGGCATATAGAAAGTACTCAATAAATGGTTAGTGTTACTGTTCTTATAAAGAGCACTCATTGTGCCGTGGCCTATACACTGGAGAAAAGTTTTAAGTCCTACACGGAGATGTCCTCACTTTCAAGTTTTTTGTTGATTAATGGTGTGATGACATATTTTAGCAAAAAAAAGAAAGGAAAAGAAAAAGTATTTCTCAATGGATACATATGGAAAGTAGCAGTCTGTAATCAGATGTAAATATGTGGCTTAACTTGCACACTTTACATTCAAACATAGTTATATTCAGCATAAGCCACAACTGAGGTATTTCATTCCTAAAATGCGTATGACCTAACAATATATTACAGTATATAATTTAAGCTCAGAAAAATAGGAAAGCATTTTGATGACATATTTCTAATTTATTGTTATTACTTTTACATATGATACATATTTATTTGTAACACAAATATATCTCTTTGGCCACCTATTTTATTTTCTTAAGTTACGGGCAGTACATTACTCATGAATGGCAGAGTTTGTCAGTTATTTATCTTTCCAAAGTATCTAAAAGTGAATGAAGCTTGAACTGAGCAAGGAAGTATCATAAATTAAAAAGTGAATTCTCTAAGAAAAGCTGGGAAAAGGTTTGAATATAAAATTAAAGTACATTTTGCCATAAAATGTAACTGTCAAAGTGGCATGAACCCAAATGTGAATTATGATTGGATTGAATTTGTATTTTTATCTGATGAAGCACTAAAGAATCATTCTGAAATCATTGATCTTGGCCAGCTTAAATCTTTATTTTTCTGATAACATGTCAATCAGGTATAAAGGTGGTGAGAGACAATTTAAGCCTGTGCATTTATTTGTCAATAAAACGTGTGCTCTATTGGTTTTTTCTCAGTTGCATTGTTTTATCATGTCAATATTTCATAAGATTATGCGACTGACTAATGGGAATAGCTATTACCAGTGTTGATGTACTTTGAAAATAGCAATCCATATTTTATGGACCAGAAAGAGGCAACACCTTTACCTTTGACCTTATTGAGCATAACAGTAAGGTAATGTACATGAAATTTGCTTCTTGTTTCACAGGTTTACAGTGAGCTTCTAGTGGCCTCGGGGATAAATGTTAGAATAGGTAACTTATCCTTTCTTGGTTTGTAAGAGTGATTTAGGGATATCAAATAAAATTATTCAAAAGGCAATTTAGGAACAGAAATGACTTAATACATACCAGAAAAACGGACTGTGAGCATTTGTACATGAGTCTTTGCTTATTATAAAAGTGATTAATGCATGTTCTCTCGTGAACATCATAGATAAAAACACACAAGCAAGAAGGAGAACAATCGTGCCCAATGCAAACACCCAGACATACCACTGTTCATGTCGGTCTATATCCTTCCAGTCTTTTTTCTATGCATATGAATCTCTTTTCCAAAAATACATTCTATACACTGGTTAGTAACTTAACTCTTTACCAGATGACTTCTTGTACTTTTTATGCTATACCACTTTGTCAGGAAAACAATAAGCTAAAGCAGGTAATTTTTACAATATAATTTTTCTCCATTTAATGCTTTACTACTTGTATTTTTTCACTTCTGCATGTGAATTATGCAGTTAGATAATTTGCTTGTATAAAATACCCTGAATTCTCTAAGTGTTTTAACAGCACTGATTTGTTGGTTGTCATATATTTGACAAGTTATAGTTAAGTATGCTTTCAGTATAACATAAAGATTTTTTTTCCCCTGCAATACAGCTACAAACAAAATTAGAATAATGCAATCAGATTACCATTTGTAACACATGGCTAATAGCTAGATTTAGGCCATGCCTCTGGCTATCTCGAAATATTTTTGACTACTGGTTGGTAGCCAGTTTCCAAGGTGGTGTCCTATGATTCTTGCTTCCTGATATCCACACCCCTTATGTAGTCCCTTCCCACATTGAAGAGAGCTGACCTGTAAACCAATAGGATACTGTGGATGCATGACTTTGAAGGCTGGGCCATAAGAGGCATTGTAGCTTCCATTTTCTTCTCTTCTATATCACTCCTCTCTGGGAGATGCCAGCTGCCGTGCCATGAGATCGTTATGCAGACCTATGGAGGGGTCCATGTGTCAAGGACATGAGGCCTTCCGCCAATAGTCATCTGTGTGAACCATCATGGAAATGAATCCTCTGGCCCCAGTCAAGCCTTCAAATGGTTGCAGCCCTGGCTCATAGCTTGTCTGCAGCCTTTGGAGAGACTGAGTCAGAACCAACAGCTAAACTACTCCTGAATTCTTGAAGCACAAGAATTGTGAGAGAGTATATTTTATTTCTGCTTTAGGCCTCTGAGATTTGGGGAGTAATTTGCTATTGAGCAATAGATAATGAGTACAAACTGAAATGACGGTGTCTGCTAAATAACGTGATTAATTATGTTCTGAACAAATAAAAGCTTAGGAGAACCATTATACCTTTAACAAGAACCCAGATGATGTTTACGTGTTTATAACTAGTCATAGTACAGGGTAGAACTAGTCACTTAAGGGGTAGAATTTGAGCCAAACGATATGTACCAATGGAAAAGCAATGCAAAGAAGGTCGGTAATACCTTGTACTTAAAAATGTTTTATACCATTATTTTTTGTTCTCATCTAAGTCGGTCTCCCCAGTTTTTGTAGTTGTGGTAAAAAGAAAACTTGTCACAGGAAATAAGCATCTATATCAACATTTCAATGATGAAGCCTTTTCTATACATGATGGAACTTTTATGGTTTCTGACATTTAAGTACGTATTATTTTATCGGAAATTTAGTTATGAGTCATACATGATGATAGTCATTAGCAGCACTTAGTAGAGGCAGATGTCTCCCTCTTTGCCTCCGATCTTACGTGCAGTGGTAACGGTTTGGACAGACTGTTTGGTATGTATCCTCCTATAGCGGTCTGGTCATAGAACACTAGGTAAACATACAAGCATAATCATTTTTTTTAGAAACATGAAATATTAGTCTACATGTTGTTCCGCAATAGGCTGTTTTAGTTTAGAGAAAGTGCGTCTAGTCCATAGAGACCTACTCCATTCTTTTCAGTACTGTTGAATGGTTTAAAGCAAGCTATGGCTTGTGGTCTAAAATGTCCTGCCACTTGTTTTCACATACTCCTTGAACCGAGTGTCATTTTTATATTTTTAAATGGTGGGGGGAAGTTGAAACAGAAAAATATTTCCTGATATGTAAAAATTTTATGAAACTTACATTTTAGTGTCCATAATTATTAAGTCTTATTGGGACATAGTCATGCTCATTCGTTTATATATCCTCAACTCAGCTGAGTTGTTGCAACAAAAACTTTACGGCTGTCAAAACCTAAAATATTTACTATTGGGCCCTTTACGGAGTTTGTCAACTCCTGATGTGTAGTGTGCTGTCTAATAAAAATACAATGCAAGTCACAAATGTAATTGTAAATTTTCTATCAACCACGTTAAAAAAAACACAAAAAGAAATAGGAAAAACTAATTTTAATATATTATGTTTTAATTAACTCAACAGTTCCAAGATATCACTTCAGCATTTAATCAGTATAAAAATTATAAATGAGACATTTTACATGCTCATTTTTCATGCTGTCTTTGATGTACAGTGTATACTTTGTCCCCACAGCACACCTGGACTTGAATTAGCCATATTCCAAGTGCTCCGTAGCCACATTTGGCTGGTGCCTGCTGTTTGGACAGTATAGTTGTGTAGTGTAGATATACCATAATATGTGTGTGTGTGTGTGTGTGTGTGTGTGTGTGTGTAGAGAGAGAGAGAGAGAGTTTTCCAATAGACGTTCAAGTTGTTTCCCGTTGTTTTTGTCATTATAACCATTGCTGTCCTTACACATATTTATTTCTATACAGTATGGACTTCCAGAAGTGGAGTTGCTGAGTCAAAGACATGCACACCATTAATTTTAGTAGATACAAGAATTAATTTTTGGAGTTTGGCCACCAATTTTTGTAGCAAAAATAGTGTGTATGTTAGAATGCCTTGCAGTTTCTAAGCAGTTTCAAACATGTCATTTTCCATGATGCTTTGGCAACTCCACCTAAGATGGGGTTTTATCCTTATTTTATGGCTGTGAGGCTGAGCCCCCGAAAAGTTAAACGATCTGCCTGAAGACACCACACAGCGAAAAAGCTAGAGCCAAGATGTAGAGTAAGTCCTGGATCATAGTGCAATGTTCTTCCTAGTGCCATGTTGCCTGTCTAGTTCCTTTGTTAATTTATTCAAAAAAATCCATTGGGCACCGTCTGTATGCCAAGCCCCGCGTGAGGTCCCAGCATGTCAGCAGGGCACAAGACCAATGGGTTTCTGCCCCAGCCCGAGGGATATAAAAAGTAGCAAATCTGTGAAGCACCTGCACCAAAGACACATAATTCAATTGCTTTAAGCATGCTCGAGTCCCTATTTCACTGAGAAGAAGCCCTTCATCTCATTAGAGGGATTGTGATCAAGTGAGGATAAAAAAAAGATAAGGACGCAGAATTATCTCGGTGTGCCTTCTGAATGAACCACTTAAAGCCTCAAGCACTTTAAATCATTGAGACATTTAGCTACTTTCAGAGTTGCATGATCAGATGCACTTAGAGAACTTCAGAGTTTTAGACCTGTTGCTTGTCCATTTGCTGTCCCAACGCCAAGCCCCATCAGTTAGGATGATGGACAGAGGGCAAGTACAGTTCTTACACTAAATGAGAAGGTAACATAATTTCTCCACGTGATGAAACATCTGGGCTTGGAATTCTAATATGCAGCATTCATCTTTCAATGGCAGTGGGAGAATCAAGGGCTTGCATTTTTGTGAAAGAAATTGTACACGTGAGACCTAGAAATAAATTCTTAATGAGTAGACCCAGTAAGTGAGTATATGTGTGAATGTATGTGTGTGTGTGTAATTGGGAGTGGAGGTGGAATTATTTCAATTATAATATGTACATAGGACATTTTTATTTCATGTACCTATTAATGCTTTCAGTTGCCTGCCTACCCTAGCCCCGAATACAGTCTCTACACTTTTCTACCTTGTTCTGCGCCCCGGGAAGCTTACCTTTATGGATCACGTTCTGTTGGGTTTGGCCAATGGCAGGGTCTAAGCGGTAAGAGAATGAATTAATACCCGGCTGGGGAGTAGAGTGTAAAATGGATTCTCTTCTTCAACTGTAGCTACCCTTGGGCATCCTTTGGAAAGCACCTCTTTCTCTTCCATCATTCAGGTCAGAAGAGTGAGTGCCCCATTGTTGCTAGCCTTGACGTGCTTCATCATTCCTTGTTGGTGTCCCAGATCCTTGCCCACATCTTTGTAAATAATTCCTTTTCAAATTCTTTTCAGTGTTTCTTTGGCGTGGCGACTGTTTTCTGTTGTCCTGCCTGGTTACTGCCTGTTATGCCCTTTTTTAAATGAGAAGTACTTATTTATTATTCTTATTTGTAGACCTTTATAAGTACGTAAGTATTGGACCATCCCTATGCCTCTTGCTAAGCATTTTTGGAGACAGTTTTGGATTCCTATCAAAGTACACTTAGATATTCTTAGGCCGCTTGGACTAATTGTATGCTTAAGTGTGTGCATTTAAAAACAGCTTTCCTGGGAAGAAGTCATCAAAAAATATTTAGAAAGGGCAATGACCTTTTGTAAAGGCATCCCATTAAAATGTTTTATATTTTTACCTTGACCATCATTTTTCTCATTAAAAAATATGCATTATTTATTAATAAGTCCATTCACAGGGACAGGCAGCAAATTGGCAAATTGGCCTTTCCATTAAACTTTTAATGCTAAATCTGTAATGAATATGCCAAACAGCTATATATAAAATAATTCTCTCTACTCTTTCTACTCATAACTGAGAAAACTTTAGTGGACCTCAGCACTGCTAGGTGTATACAAGGTCCATTTCTTTTTTAATGGTTCTCTGACCAAAATTAAGAAATCACATCCCTTCTATCTTTGGATTTTCAAGTCTATCAGTTAGAATTTAACAATTTCTATATTTATGTTCACATTTCACTCTAAGGGATTTTGCACTTTATCCACACTATTCTTCAAGTTATACTTATGAAAGAAAAACCTGATTATGCTATTTTCTGCTTAAAAGTCTGCAGTTATTCCCCATTGCCCACCAACTAACTGTTACTGGTATATTAGTGTATTTATAATCTGTTCTCCACTTTTCTCCCATTACCTTTTGCTTTTCTCCCTTCTTCTTCCTTCTTATGCAATGCTACCCCAGCCATATAAATCTGGTCAGGTTACTGTAAACTCTATGTAATATCCCCTACCAAATGCTTTCACATGCTGGGTCCGTGTAACCACAGCACTGCCAAATATATGAAGTAAAAACTAACAGAAATGGGAGGAGTAATTTAAAAATCCATAATTATGGTTGGAGAGTCCAAGACTCTTCTTTTAGTAATTGAAAAAACTAGTAGACATAAAATCAGCAAGGATGTAGAAGAACTGAATAATACCATTAGCCAACTGAAATCCAATTGGCATTTACACAACCCTCCATCAAAAAAAATATATATAATAAAAGTATTTTTGAGAGTATGTTGAACTTACCCGAGAGAGATCTTATCCTAGGTCATAAAACAAACATTAACACATTTAAAATAATTGAAATCATACAAAATGATTTTGTATTAATAGAGTATGTACCATCCTACGACCATAATGTTTTATACTAGAAACTAATAAGAGGAAGGTAAGAGGAAAAGCTCTAAAAACTTGGAAATTAGGCAACATACTTCTCAATAATCCACGGGTCAAAGAGGCAATCTCAAGGGAAATTTGGAATATATGTTGAACTATAAAAAGTAGAAAACATACCAATCTGAGGGCTGTAGCTAGAGCAGTACTTAAGTGAAAATGCATAGCATTGAGTGCTTATGTTAAAAAGAAGAAAGATTTTTTTTTTAAGATTTTATTTATTTATTCGACAGAGATAGAGACAGCCAGCGAGAGAGGGAACACAAGCAGGGGGAGTGGGAGAGGAAGAAGCAGTTTCCCAGCAAAGGAGCCTGATGTGGGGCTCGATCCCAGAACGCCGGGATCACGCCCTGAGCCGAAGGCACATGCTTAACCGCTGTGCCACCCAGGCACCCCGAAAGATATATATATTTTTAAAGATTTTTTTTATTTGAGAGAGAGAGAAGGAAAGAGAGAGAGCACAAAGAGGGGGAGGAGCAGAGGGAAAAGGAGAAGCAGACTCCCCACTGAGCAGGGAGCCCAAAGCAGAGCTTGATTCCAGGACCCTAGGATCATGACCTGAGCCAAAGGCAGAGTTTAACCAACTGAGCCACCCTGGTGCCCCCAAACAAAGAAAGATCTTAAATAAATATCTAAACTTCTTCCATAAGAAACTAGAAAAAGAAGAAGAAAATAACCTAAAACAAGCAGGAAGAAGGAAATAATAAAAAGCGAGGAAATCAATGAAATTGTAAATAAAAAAGCAATAAATTCAATTAAAGCTGTTTTTTTAAAGATCAATAAAACTAATAATTCTTTAACAAGACTGACAAAGAAAAAAGAGGAAAGACACAAATTCTGAATATCAGGAATAAAAATAATCACTACAGACACTAAAAAAATAGTAAGGGAATAGTACATACAATTCAGGATACAAAAATTCAACAACTTAATAAACCATTTTTAAAAAACAACAAATTACCAGGGCACCTGGGTGGTTCAGTCGGTTGGGCATGAGATCAAGCTCTGTATCTGGCTCCGTGCTGGGCATGGAAACTGCTTCAGACTCTTTCTCTCCCTCTCCCTCTGTCCCTCCCCTGTCCCCACTCTCCAGTGCTCTCTCTCTCTCTAACAAAACCCCCCAAAACAAAAAACTACAAATTTCCAGTATTACCCAATATGAAGTAGGTAACCTGAATCATCTATTACCATTAATAAAATTGAACTCAGAATTTAAAACCTTCTGAGAAAGAAATCTGTAAGTCCAAACGATTTCACTGGCCAATTCCACCTAACATTTAAGGAAGAAATAATGACAATTATGCTCAATCTCCCTGAGAAAAGAGGAAGGAACACCTCCCCACACCTTTTGTGACACCGGAATTACTCTAATACTAAAACCAAACAAAAACGGTACCAAAAAAAAAAAAGAAAAAAACCACCCCAACAACAACAACAACAAAACCCCCATACCATAGACAAGTATCTTTCATGAACACAGGTAAAAAGTCCTAGGAAAATATTAGCTGATCAAATTTAGCAGTATTTAAATATTAATATGCCATGACCAAGTGAAGTTTATTCTGGGACTTCGGTCTTTAAAAACCAACCAATGTAATCTGCCATATTAGTGGTCTAAATAGGGGGAAACACAGGAATATATCGATTGATATATAGAACTCTCAAAAAAAAAAGTGAGAAATTTTAAAATGAGCAAAGCAAAATCGTGGACAGTTCACCAAAAAGGATATGCAGAAGGCAAGTAAGCACACGAAAAAATGTTTGGTATCACTCGCTATTAAAAAAAATGCAAATTAACCCCAAGATGAGATAGCCCTGTATTCCCATTAGAAAGACTAAAAGGAAACATATTGACTCTATCAAGCGTTGGTGAGAATGTGGAACAACTGAAAGTCTCAAACACTGCTGATGGGAATGCAAAATGATGGAGCCACTCTGGGAAACAGCTTGGTGGTTTCTTCTAAAATTAAGTATATAATCTATCCCGTAGTATGTATTTACCTTGGAGAAATGAAGACTTACGTTCACGCACACACAAGCCATACATGAGTTTTATAGTAGATCTGTTCATAATCACCCAAAACTAGAAACAATCCAAATATTGGTCATTGGAAAATGGTAAATGGAAAGGTAAATGGAAAAACACACTGGTGAATCCATACAGTGAAGAAGTCCTCAGCCATTAGAAGTAGCAACTATCGATACACAAGACAACTTGCATGAATCTCGAAGCATATGCGGAGTGAAAGGAGTCAGTCTCAAAGGGTCCTAGACTGTATGATTCCATTTATAATATTCTTGACCAGACAAAACTCTGGTAATGAAGAGTAGATCGGTGGTTGCCAGGGTTTAGGGGTGCGGAAAGGATGCGATGACTAAGGGATGGCATGCGGGAGTTTTTATAGTTTTGGTACTCTCCAGTAGGTGCCTGTGGTGCTTACACAAATCTGTACTTGTGTTAAAATTCATAGACGTGCACACCAAAAAAGTCAATATTATTGCAGTTTAAATAAAAAAAAAATCCAAATGGATATAGAAACAACATCCCAGACATATACAAAGGTAGCGCATGTGAAAGCAGTAGAACCGACAGAAAGACCTGGATATCCATCCGATGCAAGGGGTAAGAAGGAGGCCTTTGCTGGGAGTACATTTTTTTTTAAGGCTTATTTATTTGAGAGAGAGAGCATGTGCGAGTGCATGTGTGCAGGGGGAGAGGGGCAGAAGGAGAGAGAGAGAGAGAGAGAGAGAGAATTCTCAAGTAGACTCCCCGCTGAGCTGAGCGCAGAGCCCTTCATGGGGCTAGATACCAGAAGGCTGAGATCATGACCCGAGCCTAAATAAAGAGTCAGATGCTTAACTGACTGAGCCACCCAGGTGTGCCTGCTGGGAGTAAATGTTACACGTTTCATATTGATACAGAAATGTTCATTCCCTGAGAAAGGAAGAGTGTTTTGCCATGAGAGGTATTTGGTTTTCTATTCCTGAAGATCTTCAATAAAAGGATGGAAACTCTTGCCCGAGAGCTTGTAGAAGTGATTCCTGTAGAAACTATGTCTTCAGTTAGATTTCTGAGGTCAATCCATTTGAGATTCTGTGAAATCACCAGGAGCAAGAGGGGTGATGAAAATTCTGTTGTTGCAAGGTGAGGAGCAATGCGGGTTGGCTGAGCTGTACATCCATTTGTCTCCCACAGGAACAGGTGCAATCACAATTATTTTAGAGATTGATCAGTTTCGGAAACTGGACTACCAGACGAATCTGAATTTCTGAAAATTATCCCACAACAGAAGGTCAAGTGGGATTACTCTCAGTTTATTTTAAAAATCCTTTTTGTGGGTGTGCCATATTTAATTTAAAAAGCGTTTATGCTGATTTTGTGGTGAAATTGTTCATCCATTTCTCTTTCGGCAAATTCCTCAAGCAGCTCTGGTCTATTAGGGAACAAATTAGAGCAAAAACCCTGGAGCCATTTTCTAGGGTGTTTGCACTTGCCAGCGGGCTTCTCCAGTTCATAGTGGCTTAGAATGGTCCTTAGCCATCATGTGTGATTCACGTGTGATTCCGTGGTCTCTAAGGATGGCCCAAACCAGAAGCATCAGCTTCACTTGGGAGATGATTAGAAATGCAGATTCTAGGGTTTCAAGCTAGAGCTCCTGAATCAAAAACTGGGGGTGGCAGCCAGTAATGTACACTTTAACAAGGCTTCCAGGTGATTCTGATGGAAGCTAAGGTTGGCTGATGCGTGTTAAGGTTTTGCAAGCATGGTACAGTTAGCTTTCCTTCTGACTTATTTCAAGCAGTGCTCCGGACAACCTCAAAGGTGATTTTCAAGCTGTTATGAATTCACGTTCTGCTGTCCCAAGCTGACCACCTGGTCATAGAAGTTCCGGTTGGCCCACTACTAGTTTAATGCAGGCATTAGGCATCAGAGACATTAAAATTCCATCACCGGTCTGTTTCCCACTTAGAAGCCTTTTCAATTTGCCGCTCGAAATTACAATCCCCAGAATGAGCAGGGGGAAACTGAACACATACCACTCTTCAGATTCTTATGTGATTAGTTCAGTATTAGCCCATTTAAGAAGACATAGTCTTTCTAAATTATGTGTCCTGTTCTAACTTCCTTCTAAAACTTAGTCCTGACTAAGTTTTATTATACTCCTGACTCTTTCTCATTTTTTAAGTTTCCAATTGGTAGTTATTTTCTTATGGTGCTTGCCAGATTGAGTTTAAAACTTCACTGTCTGTTTTAATATCTCAATTGGTTGCCATAATATGACTGTAGAGGTTTCTTGAACCAGAAATATGTCTGCCAAGTAAGCTTTCTGTCTGAAACTTGAATGTGAGATGTTTCCTCATCATTTCGAGCACTGTTATAATTAAGGATTGGTGAACCCCATTTCAGTTTGAGTTAGTTGAATGTCTAATGTTTATTCAAACATCCTGGTTTCAATAACAATTCTAGATGTGAGTTGCCAGCACTTTTTCCATTAACTTTTAAATCCCTGTGTGTTTCAAGGGAAATATTGTTCTTATGTTTCTGATTCATTTACACTTAACTCATCAGAATATTATTTTGCTAGAACTAGTTTTTGTCTAAATATCACATACCTCTTGAAATCTTTAGAAATAGGTTGTTAGTTAAAGCACTGCAAAATATAAACCAAGCTGAGGCTTAGAGAAGTTGAACCATATTTGGCTTTGTTTCTGAATTGGCCTCAAAGGCCTTATGTTTAAAGTTATAGTAGATTAGCAGGATTCTTTTCACTATTCCAGAGAAATATAACTGTTGGACTTGTACCTCTGGAGGCAGTCACACGTGCAAGGTTGGAGGTAATTATAAAGAGCACGAGTGAAAGTAAACTACCTGTATAGTACCAAAGTTTTCATTTCAGGGATGGGTAGGCCTCTTTCTCGAAAATGTTCATGCGAAGAGAAGTTAGCACTGGAACTTGGGGAACGTGAAAGAAAAGCAGGTGCTCGCTGCTGTCTGACTGAAGGTCACATATGGCAAATCTCTGAGAACCCAGAATAACGTGAATGAGTATTTAGCTTCTTAAATCAGGCGACACTTAAAAATGTAAACTTTTGTGTTCCTAGAGTCACAGAATGTACAAGTGAGTGCATCTCATTCATGGTCAACGTGTCTGTATTAGCCAGGGTCCAGTTGGGAAAACAGATGCGCATTCAGTATTTCAACAGAGAGAATTTCATAAGGGCACTGGTTAAGTAGGTCTGAGAAGACTCAAAAATCAAAATGGGGAAACTGAGGTAGCACAGAGCTACCTACAGGAAGCAGTTACTGTGCCTGAGGCTAGAGAAACAGAGGTAATAAATTGAGTTTCTCAAACCCAGAAGTTGGAGGAAGGCCCCCATGGAGTTGGAGATCAGACCTCTGAGAAGGGGTGGGGATGTCTGGGGTACTAGTCCCTCTGCTCACTGCTCCAGGTTCTGGAAGTGCAGAAAGGAGCTAGATGCTGGAGGTGTTGCCAGGGTGACATGCCCTATTATTCTGAGTTGTGGTCCGTTCAGGATTCCCATTAAGATCATTTATAGATATCTGTCCCTCTAGTTGAAATGCTGGACAGACGTGTTTACCTTTTCCTTTGTCTCTGTCTCTAAGAACTTCATTGTCTTCATTCGTAAAATGGGACTAATGGCCTTCACCTCTGCTCATCTTGATGGTGTCCTTGGAAAATAAAGAAATTGGGGCACCTGGGTGGCTCAGTCATTTAAGCCTCCAACTCTTGATTTCAGCTCACGTTGTGATCTTGGGGTCGTGAGATGGAGCCCTGGTTGGGCTCTGCGCTCAGCTGGGATTCTGTTCTCTCTCTCTCCCTCTGTCCCTCCCCCTGCTCTCTCTCTCTCTAAAAAAAATAATAAGTCTTAAAAAAAAAAGAAAGAAACATGTACAGAAGGAAGGAAGCAATTTTAAATGAAGTCAGGTTATTAACAAATAGTGCTAAGGATGTTTTACAGCTGCAGTTTATAGAGCTGAAAGTAAAGCAGAGCTGTGTTTATAAAACCATAAACAGAAATATAATTCCATGCTCCTTGAACCTTTTTCCTAATTATGCTGCTTTTGTACAGGTGAAAGTGAAAATATTTATAAAATATAAGATATAGTTATGACACCTGACACAGAAATACGTTTATCCTTCAAATTTAATGTTTCTGAATTGAACCTGAACACTTGGTTTGCAATGCCATTAGGGGAAAAAATAGTATCAAACACTTGGAGGGAGGATGTAAAGGCATCATTTCAACTGTATGGTTTTGAGCATTGATAGTCCCGGAAAGTATGGACAGGTGTCCTCTGAATAACAAAGAGTCGTTTTGATGTCCCTTTCATTTTTGGATTTTCATTTAGTAAAGCAATGTACAAATTCAGTGACGTATCTATTACCAGGAATCTTTTTTCCTAACTCTCTTCTAATCAGAAGTGACAGTAGGTATCTCATCCTATATTTTCTGAAGAGGCACAGTTTTTATGATTTTTTTTTTTACTTTTTCCATCAAAACCTAGAGTATTGGTATGTTCTCTTCTGTAGCCCCCCTCAAGGTGTTTTATTCCCTAACCCTCTCTATCCCCATCACTAAAAGTGGGCGGCAACAGACTCGTTTCCCCTTGGGATATTGTTGAAATAGGCTGCCGTTATGTGTATTATTTTCTTAGTCAATGAGCTTCGGAAGACAAAAAGCTATCAGTCTGCCACTCAGTGACTTACTTCAACACAAAAATACCCTTAGGGGAACCACAGTGACTGGTAGAGTAGAAGGGATTGCTGCATGTTTAGACTTTTCCAGTGAAAATGAATTGGAAAGTTAGAGCTGTTGTAACATGGGGGCGTTCCAGGGGGAGTGCCACGATCAATTGGAAAAGGGAAATGTGAATTTGAAATAGCTATTTGGTCTTCTCACTCCAGTAGCAGAAAATGTTAAAATTGTATCTGGTCTGAAGCATTCACAGTCACAATTGAATTTCAGTAGAAGTGTCTCGCATGGTGCGTAAATGTACGCAAAGTCGTCATTCCATTGGCCCTTTAATGAATCTGAAGGAGTTGCAGGGGCAACACATTGTCCCCAGAAAGGGTATATATATATATATGTGTACACACACACACACACACACGCACGCACGCACGCACGCATTTCCTTCCAAGGAAATGATCCCAAAATGAGGGCCATTATTCTGTCAATGTAAGTGCCCTTGGGATGTCAATGAAGTATTTTTTAATCCTCACCCTACCCGTTTTTTTTTTTTAAATGACTTTACAAAGTCAAGAGCAGTCTCTAATATGGTTGCACTAACAGTATATAAGGTTTAAAAAAGCTGTCACAGCATCAATCAAATGTCAACTCTACAGAAACTGTACAGTGTCAGTGAAAATTTACTCATTAATGCTCAGGATTTTCTGTTTGGGAAACCTTGGAAGTCACAGGGCATTCTCTATAGCTCCAATTCACTGCAAAGGATATCATTGAGAAATATTTTTGTGGTTGGGTCAATTTCCCATTGTACGTATTAAAAGTGAGGTCATAAGTTTTAAAAAAAAAAAGTTATTGAAATAATGGCCCAAGGAACACGAAAGAGTGAAAAGAATACAAATGGGTTTTTAATAGATTGACCGTAATCTTATAATCAAGGAAAGCAATGTACATTCTATATTCCTGTGAATTTTTTTACTCTTAACATGTTTTTACGGTGGTTAAATAACATAACATGAAATCTACCATTTGAACCATTTTAAGCGTAGAGTTCAGTGGCATTAAGTATATTCTTACTGTTGTGCACCGATCAGCACCATCCGATTACAGAGTTTTTTTATCTTCCCAGGTTGAAACTCTGCACCATAAACAGCAACTCCCCACTTCTCCCCTCCCCAGCACCAGCCCCTGGCAACCCCATTTTTACTTTCTGTCTCTACACATTTGACCACTGTGGTTATGTCATGTGAGTGGAATCATACAGTATTTGTCCTTTCGTGTCTGGCTTATTTCACTTAGCATCATATCTTAAAGTTTTACACACCCTGTGGTTTTTTTTTTTTTTCAAGATGTTTGTTTTCAGTGAAAACACTGAAAACAGCGATGTTTTTGTGATACCAAAGCCCTCCTTGAAACTGACTCTTTCAAGGCAGGTTCAGGGGCTGTTTGAAGCAGCATTGAATTAAATTTAAATCAGGGAAAACATATTCGTCCTTATAGACATATCCCTGTCCAACATCTGTAACTATAGCAATAACAACACTACTTCTGGCTTTCTGTGTGCTAGGCATAATTCTCTGTGCCCTGCATGTATTCGTGTTTTTGATTCTTATCATATCCCTACAAAAGTGGTCTGTGATTTTCCTCATTTTGTAGAGAGTGATCTGGGGCATAAGAAGCTTAAGGAACGTGAGAAACAAACTGAGGGCTTCAGAGGGGAGGGGGGTGGGGGAATGGGATAGACTGGCGATGGGTAGTAAGGAGGGCACATATTGCATGGTGCACTGGGTGTTATACACAACTAATGAATCATCGAACTTTACATCAGAAACCAGGGATGTACTGTATGGTGACTAACATAATATAATAAAAAAAACATTAAAAAAAAAAGAAGAAGCTTAAGGAACGTGCCTGTGATCGTATAACAAATAAGTAGTGTAGCCAAGTGTTGAGCCCAGGCTGTCTAGATCCAGAGGCTGGGTTCTCAGTCACTGCTTTTTCTCTCTCATGTTCCCGTCTCCTCAACAAGAGACTATAATTCGATTGGTCTGAGGTGGGGTCTGAGGACTCACAGGGTTTTAAATCTCCTAACATGATGCCAGTGTATAGTCAAGTTGAGAACTTGTGGAATAGAATGTAGGAAAATAAGAGAAAATGAGCCTTGGTACCTGAGTGAATGGCCTTGAATATTTGTCTCCTTGAAGAAGTTTGGCCTTGATTTATTTAGCAGTGGGGAGATCATGCAAGTTCCAGGGAGTTATGTAAGCAGAGCTTGTTTCAAGCAAGTTAAGGTGATAAAGTTCTGGGCTGCCAGCTATTTTGTAGAATCTTATGTTGAGTCATGGTGCTCTTTTTGGCTTTGACTTCACCTTTGATCCTGCTGAGAGGGGGCACCCCAAAGGGGGAAAGTTTGCATCAAAAAGGGAGTATTTAGATATAGGCTAGGGGAATAATGTGCTGGAGACACTAGATCCAAAGGGTAGGGGGTCATGAGCTAGAAGAGTGTTTTAAGACAGTCAAGTAGGTAGTAGAAAATATGAAAGGCATGGGCCAATCAGGTCAACTGATGTAATTCCTTGATTAATTCTTAAATTTTTATTTGTTCTTATTTGTAATGTTCAAGTAGGTCCTCGTGGCTATCTTGCTTATATTCTATTTACTTTCTTTACTCCCAGAATGCAATACTAGCTATCAGTGTCCATACCTGTAGACGTGACACTTGTCTTGGTTTTGTATTCCTCATTTGTCAAGTGTGAAGTTTCAGTGGGCCCTTCAGCATTGATTTTTATGACTTTGGGGTTTGGGGTTTATCCCTCTGGATTGTGAAATCCCTTCCCTCTCTGCAGAGCTCCCAGGGGCCCCAAGGCCGGAGGAAGTAAGCTTTTTCAGAAAATAATGTTAGCGCATTAGAATTGGACAATAATGGAAGATGGAATCCTCATTCCTCTTCTCATTGAGACAGGCAGCGGTGATCCATCTTTTGCCTCTGTCACCCTAATTTAGGTCATTCCTATTGTGAGGTGTCTCAAATCGTACCTGTCTGGGTATGAAATTTATGTTGAAGAAGCATTAATGCAAGCTCTTAATAAGATGAAGGACTTAACAGTATGCTGTTATCTGGGGATGATGTATTTTATATACTCAAGACATGTTTAATTAGCTCTGCACAAGTCAAATTGGCTTGGGCAGTAATGAAGCTTTCTTTTTACCCATCTCTCCCATATTTTGCTATAATAACAGGCAAGAGTTTTGAGAAATCTGCTTTCAATTTTGGTATATTTGTAAATCAGTCTAACTCTCCCTGTCCCCTCCTCTGTTCCTATAAAACCACTCTGTTTTGAAAATTCAGTTCTTGCTAAGGATGGAGGGCAGAGGAGAGCTCTCTGAGAAGTACACAGTGGAATAAGTAATAGAGCTAAGAGGTGTTAGAGCTCCTCAAATATTGAATGTGCATCTTTTTGAAACAGACTTACTAAATATTTAATGAGCATTTGCATCTGAGCAGCACTAAAGGGTTTTATAACCTATGATATTCACTCCCATTTTGCAGATGGGGACCCTGACCAGAGTTGGAGTGATTTGCTCAGAGCTTTAAGTATGGAAGCCAAGACTCAATATAAACCTCTGCTCCAACTGCCTACCTCCTTCCAAACAGAAAGATCTAGGTTTAATTTGTGAAGGCCATTCCTCTACTTAATGAATTAAAAAAAAAAAAAGATGAAATTTACTAACCAACATACCTTTGAACTTTAAGGGACAAATGGGAGATGAGGATTTGTCTCCGGTGGGTCGGGCCATTCAGAGCCAAGGAAGAAATGTAACAAGCATATGATGATCTTGAGTTTGATCCCAAATCACTAAATATGTTCATACTTGTGGGCTCAGCTACTGTCCCAAAATACCTTCATGATACATGGGGTGGCTGTTTTGATTTCCCTATGTGTTGAGGCTCTCATCTAAGGTCACGCTCATCATGTTGACGCGAGGCCAGGAAAATGCTGCTCTCAGACCAGAGCTACCGTGAAGTTTTATCCAATTTTTCAACAACTCATACTTCGATAGAGAGAAGACTAATGAATGAAGCAGAAAAGTGAAGATCCCATCAAAAGTGACAAAAAAGGGGAATGATGTAGGTCATTATCTGTTGTAAGGTATTTTAAAAAAGGAAGGGGGCAATTTAGAAATCGTCTGAAGAATACAAATCTTAAGAGAGAGCAGTTGTTTCCTTTGATAAAGACAGGTCTTCTGGTTGAAATTTGGATGTCTAAACTCCTGGAAAATGTCTGATTTTTTTCATTTGAAAGAACTATAGGAGGTAAAATAAGGAAACATTTCTCACAACGTATGTTTCTATTTTAAGAAACGGAGTGTTGCTAAGTTGTTAATACGGCAGATTAATTGTGACTACAGTAAAAGGCATTGCTTCATTCACAAAAGCACTGCTATGTGTTTGCAGTATATTGAGAGAGTTCAAGAGAGAGGGCTCAGGATTTCTTTACAAATTAGGGACTTAACACACTGAAATTTATTTTCTTGCCTATTCCTACCGAGTTCATTTCTACTAGGCTTCAGGGCTTAACCCTTTAGAAAGCAGGAAAAAGAGAAATGGGCTTGGGTTTCTTTGTCTCACAGCCAAAGAAGATATCAGGTGCTTGGGTAAATTTTTAATATGCATTTTATAAGACTTTTGCCTTTTCCTAAACATTTTTATTTATCCATTCCAAAATCAGGGAGCATTTCTCGATGTAAATCTATTTCTGTACAGATATAATCTGGATGCAGGGGTAGTAAATAGCTGTCCGACCACTCTGGCTCCCTGGAATGGTGCTATGGAAGGACTGAGAGTTACATTCGAGCTCCCTAGTCAAGAGTTCTGGGGTTTGATATCTTCCATGGCCTCAGGCAGTGGAGACTGTGAAAACACATCTGTCAAATTATACACTCAAGGAAAGGTAGATGGCAAATTATACACTCAAGGAAAGGTGTCATGTGTTATAAATCACATGAGTGACATGTATACAGTCATTCATAGAAGAGTTTAGAAGAGAAGCATCCCCCCTGGAATGGCATGCTCTGAAAGGATGAGTGGATCTTGAAGAATGAGCAGTTTTGGTAAGCAGGACTGGTAGAGATCTTTAGGTGAAGAGAATGATAGTACAATATGCCAAATCAGGAATCCCTAGGAGCAACCGCTTACCTGAAATAGCCCAGCATTTTGGAAAAGCCTGGAAGTAATTTGGAAATGTAGCTAAGAATTCTAGCTACCAATCAGTGAGCATTTACTCTGCTTAGCTTGGCTCAATGCTTTGAGTGCCCAGCTTCCATTTCTCAGGACGATCTTGCAAAGAGACACTATTATTAACCCTATTGACAGGCAAGGATTGTAACTCTCAGAGAGGTAAAATCACTCACCCAGGACACACAGCTGGTAAATGATGGAATCAGATTTGAACCCTGATCTGTTTGCCTTTAGAGTTCACACTCTTCTGTGCTCATAGTTTATTGTTTTGTTTTTGTTGTTGTTTTTGTTTGGTTCTGGGTGTGACGACACCAGACTTTGTAGGGTCTTAAATGCCAGATTGTAAGTTTTTGTTTGTTTGTTTGTTTTTAGGGGAAAAAACTCTTTATTTGGCGTATTCAAATTCACCCATTTCATGTGTACCGTTCCCGAATTTTTTAGTAAATTTACCAAGATGGGCAACCACTTATCTTTAGAATATCTTTATCACCTCAATACGATCCTTCACATGCATTCACTGTTAAGCCCTCCCCGTCCCTGCTCCCTTTCCTAGCAACTGCTAATCTACTTTCTGTTTCATGACTTTCCTGGGACTTATATAGATGGACTTATATAATAATATGTAGTATTTGTGTTGGACTTCTTTCACGGAGCATGTTTTCGAGATTCATCAATGTTGTGAGACGTATTCATAGGTCATGCCTTTTTATTGCTGAGGAGTATTTTACTGTGAGTGTACACCACATTTTGCATAACATTCACCAGCCAGTGGACACTTAGATTGTTTCTAATGTTTGTCTATTACAAATGTATACAGTCATTCATAGAAGAGGCCAATAAGAACACTCCTGTCCAAGTCTTGGTGTGGACATATGTTTTCATTTCTCTTGGCTATATACCTACTAGTGGAATTGCTAGGTTATAGGGTTATGTTAGCATTTGGAGGAACTTCTAAACCGTTTTCCGAAGTGACTGTATCATTTTACTAGCCATGTCTGAGGGTTCCAATTTGTCCGTATCTTTGCAGTATTTCTGATTGACTATCTTTTTTAGTATAGCCTTTCCAGGGAGTGTAAAATCACACCTACGTTTGGTTTCTATTTGTATTGTTCTAATGACTCATGATGTTGAACATCATTTCATGTGCTTATTAGACTACCTTGCATACCTTCTTTGGTGAAATGTCTCTTTAAATCTTTTGCTCATTTTTGATTGGATTGTTTGTCTTGTTGTTGAGGTGTAGGAGTTCTTTACATGTTCTGAATATAAGTACTCTGTCAGATATGAGTTTTGCAAATATTTTATCCCAGTCTGTTGCTTGTCTTTTGATGTCCTTAATGATGTCTTTTGAAGTATAAACATATTGAATTTTGATGAAGTCCACTTTATCAACTTTTTTAATACATCAACCTTTTTTTAAAAAATTTTTTATTATGATATGTTAGTCACCATGCAGTACATCCTTAGTTTTTGATGTAGTGTTCCATGATTCATTGTTTGCGTATAACACCCAGTGCTCCATGCAATATGTGCCCTCCTTAATACCCATCACCAGGCTAGCCCAATCCCCCACCCCCCTCCTCTCTGAAGCCCTCAGTTTGTTTCCCAGAGTCCGTAGTCTCTCATGGTTCATTCCCCCTTCTGTTTGCCCCCCTTCATTCTTTCCTTCCTTCTCCTACTAATCTTCCTGCTATTTCTTATGTTCCATAAATGAGTGAAACCATATGATAATTGTCTTTCTCTGCTTGACTTATTTCACTTAGCATAATCTCCTCCAGTCCTGTCCATGTTGCTGCAAATGTAGGGTAATCGTTCTTTCTGATGGCTGAGTAATATTCCATTGTATATATGGATGACATCTTCTTTATCCATTCATCTGTTTAAGGGCATCTCGGCTCCTTCCACAATTTAGCTATTGTGGACAATGCTGCTATGAACATTGGGGTGCATATGGCCCTTCTCTTCACTATGTCTGTATGTTTGGGGTAAATACCCAGTAGTGCAATTGCTGGGTCATAGGGTAGCTCTATTTTTAACTTTTTGAGGGACCTCCACACTGTTTTCCAAAGTGGCTGTACCAACTTGCATTCCCACCAACAGTGGGAATGCACATCCTCTCCAACATTTGTTGTTTTTTGCCTTGTCCATTTATGCCATTTTAAGGTGATATCTCAATGTGGTTTTGATTTGAATTTCCCTGATGGCTAATGATGTTGAACATTTTTTCATGTGTCTGTTAGCCATTTGTATGTCTTCATTGGAAAAGTGTCTGTTCATATCTTCTGCCCATTTTTTGTTTTGATTATTTGTTTCTCATGTATTGAGTTTGAGAAGTTCTTTATAGATCTTGGATACCAGCCTTTTATCTGTAGTCTCATTTGCAAATATCTTCTCCCATTCTGTGGGCTGCCTCTTAGTTTTTTTGACTGTTTCCTTGGCTGTGTAGAAGCTTTTTATCTTGATGAAGTCCCACAAGTTCATTTTTTCTTTTGTTTCTCTTGCCTTTGGAGATGTGTCATGAAAGAAGGTCCTGTGGCCAATGTCAAAGAGGTTACAGCCTATGTTCTCCTCTATGATTTTGATGGATTCCTGTCTCACATTGAGGTCTTTCATCCATTTGGAGTTTATCTTTGTGTATGGTGTAAGAGAGTGGTCAAGTTTCATTCTTTTGCATGTAGCTGTCCAATTTTCCCAGCACCATTTATTGAAGAGACTGTCTTTTTTCCACTGGATGTTTTTTCCTGCTTTGTCAAAGGTTAGTTGCCCATAGAGCCGAGGGTCCATTTCTGGGTTCTCTATTCTGTTCCATTGGTCTATGTGTCTGTTTTTGTGCCAGTACCGTGTTGTCTTGGTGATCACAGCTTTGTAGTATTGCTTGAAATCAGGCAATGTGATGCCCCCAGCTTTGTTTTTCCTTTTCAACATTTCCTTGGCGATTCAGGGCCATTCGCAAATCAATCAGTGTGACAGATCGCAT
Source organism: Ursus americanus (assembly GCF_024610735.1). Taxonomy (NCBI): domain Eukaryota; kingdom Metazoa; phylum Chordata; class Mammalia; order Carnivora; family Ursidae; genus Ursus; species Ursus americanus. Next base: position 21,358,045 of record NC_142140.1, on the reverse strand, counting down.
CAACAAGAAAAGTCAAGAACCATATGATCCTCTCAATTGATGCAGAAAAAGCATTTGACAAAATACAGCATCCTTTCCTGATTAAAACCCTTAAGAGTATAGGGATAGAAGGTACATTTCTCAATTTCATAAAAACCATCTATGAAAACCCTCCAGCGAATATCATTCTCAATGGGGAAAAGCTGAAAGCCTTTCCCTTAAGTTCAGGAACACGACAAGGATGCCCACTCTCGCCATTATTGTTCAGCATAGTACTAGAAGTCCTTGCAACAGCAATCAGACAACAAAAAGGGATAAAAGGTATCCAAATCAGCAAAGAAGAAGTCAAACTGTCTCTCTTCGCAGATGACATGATACTCTATGTGGAAAACCCAAAAGACTCCACCCCCAAATTACTAGAACTTAGAGACCAGTTCAGTAATGTGGCAGGATACAAAATCAATGCTCAGAAATCAGTTGCATCTCTATACACAAACAATGAGACTGAAGAAAGAGAAATTAGGGAATCGATTCCACTTAGAATAGCACCAAAAATCATACATTATCTTGGAATTAACTTAACCAAAGAGGTAAAGGATCTCTATTCTAGAAACTATAGATCACTGTTGAAAGACATTGAAGAAGACACAAAAAGACGGAAAAACATTCCATGCTCATGGATCGGAAGAATAAACACAGTTAAGATGTCTATGCTACCCAGAGCAATCTACACTTTCAATGCCATGCCGATCAAAATACCAATGACATTTTTCAAAGAGCTGGAACAAATAGCCCTTAAATTTGTGTAAATCAATCTTTTGATGTCATATGTAATACATCTTTGAAGTTCTTGAAGATCTTTCTGTTTTCTTCTAAAATTTGTGTTGTTTAGCTATTTCTTTTAAGTCTATGACACATTTTCAGTTAATTTTTGTGTATGTTGTGAGGTAAGGGTCTATTTTCTTCCTTTTTTTTTTTTTGAACATAGATAGTTTATTGTACCAGTACCATTTTAAAAGGTATTATTCCTTTAGTGAACTTCCTTAGTGTGCGTTTTGAATATCAATTGATCATAAATATAGGGATTTATTTCTGAACTCAGCTTTGCTCCACTGACCTTTATGTCTATATTTATGCCAATACCACACTGTCTTAATACCTGTGGTTTTTTAGTAAATTTTGAAATTGGGAAGTGAAAGTTCTCCAACTTTGTTCTTTTTCAAAATTGCTTTGGCTGTTCTAGATCTTTTCCACTTCCAATAGATTTTAGAATCAGCTTGTTGATTTTTGAAAAACAAAACCAAAAAGAGTCCGATGGAAATTTGAAAGAGATTGCATTGAATCCATAGGTCAATTTGGGGATAATTGCTTTCGTAACAATAGAGTATTCCAGTCCATGAACATGGAACGTTTTTCCATTTATTTAGATCTTCTTCAGCAATGTTTTGCAATTTTCCAAGTATGACTGGACTTTTTTAAATAAAATGTCTTCCTAAGGATTTTATTTCTTTGTTTGATGTTATTGTGAAAGTACACTTTTATTTTGGATTGTTCATTGTATTTAGAAATATAGTGGATTTTTGTATACTAACCTTAAATCCTGTCACCTTGCTATTACTTTTTAGTTTTAATGTGTGCGTGTGCGTGTGTGTGTGTGTGTGTGTGTGTGTATGTGTGTGTGTGTGTGTATTCCCTAAGATTCTTTACATACAGGACACGGCATCTGCAAATGCAGAGAGTTTTACTTCTTTCTGATCTGGATGTCTTTTATTTCTTTTTCTTGACTGATTGTGCTGGCAAGCACTTGCAGAACAACATTGAAAAGAAGTGGCAAGAAAGCATTTGCTGCTTGTTCCTAATCGTAGGGCATCTCCTTCAGTCTTCCAGCAGCAAGTAGGCTATTCATTGCAGGTTTCCCATAGATGCCCTTTATCATGATAAAGAACTTTCCTTCTTTCTAAACTTGTCCAAATCTGCCAGGGCAATTTAAGAAGTGTCCATTTTCTTTTAGAATCTTCAACATTGAATACTTGCCTCAAACAAAAATTTAATAAATTCTAAATCATTGAGGTCCATAGTTTGTACAATAAGTGTCTTCGATTTCCTTTTCCTTCACCTTCAGGGAAAGAAAATATTGGAAATGGGTGGGGCTAGAAATGATTGCCTTTCATTGATACTATTTGAGTTAGTTGACCTCTGAAACGAGCTCCCTCTTCTAGTTAATGCTGTTCAACACAAACATAAGGCAAGCTTCAAACGTGAACTATATACATAATCTAAAATTTTTTAGTAGTTATATTAAAGAGGTTAAAAAAGGTAAAATTATTTTTATAATATATTTTATTGTAATCAACACAAAATTCTTCTTTTTAAAAATTTTTTGTTTTTCAAATCCAGTGTAGAGCCCATGTGTAGCCTATCTCTATTTGGAATAGCCTTCTCCCAAGTGCTCAGTAGTCACATGTGGCTAGGGGCTACCATATTGGACAGCACAGTTCTATATACATGCGTATTAAATTATAGTTAGCCAAAAAATATTAAATAAGCAGATCAAGGGAAACGTAAATGGCTTGTTACTTGCCTTGTAGTAATAGGTACAGATATGTAGTCAGTGATTTTTGCCTTTAAATAACATGAGCAGAATTCAAGCATCTTCTAATAGATGATCTTTTTGTGGAACATTCTAAGAAAAATAAAGACCATGCTTTAATGCCATATGTTTCAAAGTGCAATTGAGTCTATATTTTCACGGCCTTTGGACATGGTGAGCAATATATTTTGGACAATACAAATCTAGCAACATGCCCATGAGAACATGGTGACTGAGAAACTGAACTGAGAAAAACGTGGCCCGTGTGCTCCTTTCAGCTTCCTCTTAGGAAACTCTGCAATTTCTCTTACTGCGAGATCTCTATCTCTTGGATATTTGGTCAACGAGATGCATCAGCTTTCTTGCCAGCATAAAGGGTGTTAGGAGAGCAAATGGGCATCACAGAGCCAGATGAACATCAGCACCGACTGCATTATGGCGCTCTAGCTGTTAAATCTTTCATGGTAATGGGCCGCACTAGAGATGGCTACAGTGATAGACTTCATGCTGGAAGAAGCCTGTGGTCACTGCAGGTGGTGCTAATGTCATCTCATCACTGCATTTGAAGGATCATTTGAACGGCTTGTAAGGAGAGTAGCTAAAGCTATTGATTTTGGATTACATCCGAATGCGAAAAAGACGATGGTTTTGAATCACAGAGAGCCACCCTCACAGGGAACCACTCTCCCAGAAATAGTTTAAAGGAATGAAAAATAAAGCATTGTTTCTGCGCTCAAAATGCGCTCAGCAAAAGACTCATATATTCTGAATCCAAGGGCAAAGAGTGGTCTCCTTATGCGTTCCTAGTCCATCTTTGAGTATCTGAATTAGAGCATTAGTTAGCAGGCTTGAAGAGTTCAAAGGCATAGGTTCAATGATCATACAGACTAGTGAACTTCAATATTTCTCAGTCACAGATCCTCTCCTTCCTCCAGCTGCTATCTTCAATGAGTGTGTGGTTGATCCCAAGGGAATTAAGGGAAAGAGGGGTGGCCGATAAGAACCATCCATAACCTGTGTTGGCAAAACAAGTCGTAACCTATGGATCATGGGTCAGAAGTGGCACCTTTCAAAGAAAACCAGCACACAGAGCTTGCGCCATCAGAAAGAGTCATATGCTTATAAATTGGATCACAGTGAATATTCAATAAAAGCCTGCCTTGGCACTAAAGCTGAGAATGGACGCAAAGCCAGTAAACAAAGGGGCGAAAGAGATTAGCTCTTTGAAATACGGGGCTCTCAGTAGATCCTAAAAAAAGCGCAAGCTGGTGAGATCAATGAGAGCAGATAAGAACGCTATTAGACTTAGCATTGGTAGCCAACGTCAGCACAAATGTTTCCATATCAATACTTATTTATGGCCTCTTTTTATGACATTACGTTTCCTTAGGCAGGTTCTCAATAGATAGTATCATTTCTGCTTGTCCATCAATTTATTAGCACATTTCTTGTTTATTATGCTTACACCGAGTTTTAATTTCTGGCACAATTCTAAAGGGGGCTGTTGGTTATATTTTACCAAGAAGCAAAAGGTTACATGTGGAACTCACACCAATGTCCCTGCCGATACTTGGTTCGAATTCTCCAGCTGTTTTCCGTGTTTGCTGGTTTCCATCCAGTTCAATAGATGTGTATGTATCCCTGGCTGTGCTGGCATCGCTCTACTCCACAGAAATCTTACAGCAACAAGGTGAAGGCATAGAGGTCCCTGTCCAGAAAGAGCTCAGAATCTAGCTGGGGAGAAAGGCTCATTAAACAACTAAAATATAAAAGGAAAATTGCTATCATGAAAAGTGGTTTTGCACACATGTGTTTAATGTCACAGATCTGGAGGAGAAAAAAATGTTGGATAAACTTTGGTTTTGCTTATATTGCTACCTATGAATAATCTTTCAAGGCAAAAATCCTTCTCAGTTTTTAAGACGGAAAACATCAGTTGAAGAAGCTTAAAATAAACAAAAGTATCAATTACGCTATGAAGTCATTGAGTGAAGGCTATTCAGCCACAGCTTACAGGATATCAAAAAAGCATACGAGCTTTTATACAAGGAGCATTTGTGGCTTATACTTCAAAACTTCATGGATTTAGAAAAATGTGTATATTTCTTATTTGGTATGATTTAGGGAAATATTTCTGTAACATCTCCTTTTCATATTGTGCAATTCACACGAGAGACATACCTATGAAATATTTACACATGACTTTTATTTGAAGAGGAGTGGCGGGTTGTTGCCCAAAGTCTTCATGGCGAAGATTCCTTGCTCTCCAAAGAAAATTAAGCTAAATAAAAAGACTTCAAGGAGAGTTTAGAGAGGTCTTTTCTTTTCTTTTTTTTTTTTTTTTGTGCAAGAGGTAATTGATTTGTTCCCCAAAAGGGTCTTTCTAGAACTCTGAGTAGACAATGCTCTAACCTTGTCAGAGGAGGATAATAAATTTAAAGTTAGACTGGTTTGGAAGGAAAGACTTAGAATGAACTACATTTTATAGGAACAGAGCACCGAGGGTCTGTTGTTAGTTTATAGGGCCTTGATTAGATAGGTTATTGATTTTGGCTGCTGGTGATATGGTTCATGTTCAGAAGGTATCAAACTCATGCTGAATAAAATAGAAGCAAACGCTTAAAAAAAACCCCCAGAAAGTAGCAAGACACTGGCTAGTAGGCTAGTTGCAGTTTTTCAAATGGAAAAGCAGCTGTGCCTTATTTTGCCTTTAGCCCTCTGGAAGCAGTTATGTGTATTAAATACTGGAATAACTTGATATTTTAAAAGCTTATATGCTCATCCAAGTAAAATGGTTTTAGAAGACTACCGGGAGTTTCATGATTTTATAGTTAAATCAATACCCAGATTTATGCCTTTTGGACAGAGAAACTTGAATTTAATTGAGAAAATGGATCTAATGAGGATAGACATATTTTGTGCAGATGTAGGAGAGTTTTTTCCCCCTTATTATCTGAAAAGTGAAACAGGTACTTTTGGTATGAAGATGAATATAGCTTTACAGGAAAAATGACAAATGTTCAGAAACCTTAAAAGAAGATTTGTGATTTTATATAGAGGTTCCTGAATGTCTGGAATCTGGCGGAATAATTTTTTGTCTCTTTTAAATTCTTCAACTTAAAATTCATTAATTATACAGAAAAGCACATAATATTTTACGTTATACTGCACAATTAATGGCCATATGGTATTAAATTGGCAACCAGACTTTCAAGAATAACAATTTTAAGCAGAATCCTTGCAGTGTAGATTTTCCTTTTCCTTACTTTACATTTATGGTGCTTTACATAGACATTTGTATTTTATTCACCAGCTAAACAGAGACATTTTTTTAAAAAGAAAATTGTAAAGGCCATTGTCTTTTTTTTTTTTTTTCAGAGATAGCCACACATAAAAATTCTCTAGACATTACTTTCTGTGTTCTCACAAGTCTTCCTGGAGTTTCCCATGTGGACGGAGAAACCTTGTAGGAAAAATTAGCAAAGTAAAGAGATGTTTTGGTGATCTGCGATCTATTTTCCACTAACCCTAATTCTCCACAGTCTTTGACCACATTTTGCTTAGGGAAATATTCAAATACACTGTTCTTACACAAACAAAAATTCAATTTCATAGACATTCTGCCTGCGTAATAACTGCAAGATAGACCTTGAAATGCAATGAAGCAAATTCCGCTTCTAGAAACATATGGACTCAAGTAACTTTAAGAAAAATCATTGGAGGGCAGAATTTGGCTCTGTGATATTTTAATGCAATGCAAGAGTTCCAGAAATAACTGCCTACTTTCTTGCTGTCCAGAAAATACACATTAAAAAAAATTTCCCCCATACTATTTTTTTCCTCTCTATTCTTTTTCTCACAAATTAAGAAGACTATTCTCTCAGGAGGCCCTATGAACATCATAATTTTAAAAGTGAAATTTGTATATCAAAGTGTCAGAGATAGACAGGTGTGGAGAATTGATCACTAGGAAATCTGGGAGTACCTAAGAGTTATGTCTAGGTTAGCTAAAGCTTAACTTCATTGCCATATATTTCTCCTGGAAGATATTGTGAATATAAGTTTTAAAAAAATTCTTCCAACATAGCAAACCCATACTGTTCGAAGCATTTACAGGTTTTGTATATACTGCTATAAATAAAAATACACTTTCAAAATGTGTACCGCAGAAAATGGAAAATCTGAGTATTAGTTTTGGCTGAAATAATCTTGAAAAGGCACCAAATAACCAGATACTGGTTTAGCTTAAAAGCCAAAGTCTTTTGAAGGAGTTTTACTCCCAGTATTTTTACTCCAATACGAATGATCTTCATTAAAAAAAAAAAAAAAAAAAAAGACAGCTGTTGATATTCTCCTACTGTAACCTCCATGTGTGTATTTAGGGATTTGCTCTATTGTCCTTTAAACCTTCTGTAACTCTTTTCAAGAAACAAAATCTAAATAAGAATCACTGGATATTCAAAAATGAATGAACTGCCCTCAGGCCCCCTGGCCTGGGTTTCAGGAAAACACCTGCTATGTTAGAGGAGAGAGAGCATTCCTTGAAGAAGCTCACGTTGCAAGTTTCCATATTTTAAGGTTAAATTGGAAGCAATTTGGTTTGTACAGATAAGTGATTTGAAAAGTCAGCAGTGATGTGATCATTTTTCTCTGGAAAGTAAGCTAACGAGGAGATACTACCGAATCGGCAAGGATTTCATCTGGACAGCTGTGGTGATCCTTTAGAAATAATGCTGCCCATTACAGAGAACTTTCTATTAAGCTTTGTTCAATTAAGTGTCATATTTTACATCTTTTGCTTTTATTCAGTGCGTAACCACAGGCCAGGTACAATATTTTTAAATTCCTTACAGTCTCGTTAGTTATTGGAACACAAACAGATTTTCCTCCCCAAGTTGTTACTTTGTTTCACGAGTGGTCTTTTTCTTTTTAGATGGCAGTCTCATGTTAGCCATGGGGAGTTCCCTGGGTCACGCTAGAAAGTTTATGGTCCCACCTGCATCCATGAGAAAGAGAAAACAAAGCTTCGTTTTTAAGTCCTTGGAAATTCAGTGCTGTTAAGAAACTGCTTCGGCCAGCTTTCTCAGGTTATTTAAAGGGGTAAAAAGTTCATTACGTTAGTTGGCTTACGAGTGCTTATTTATATTCAGGTGATTTGAAGAGATTCTATTTAATAATAGCAAATTGCTTGTGAGATGTCAGACCCATGTTTGGGTGACGGGTGGCTTTGGCTTTTTGGAAACTCAAGTCAGGGGAGCTTAACCACGAAGTGGGAAGAGCTAAGGGCAGTGGGAAGGGCAATGCGTGCAGGACGTGTCCTTTAGAAAGATAACGATATTTTCCCTAAAAGCTAATGCAACAGAACTATTTCTCATAGCTGATCACAGCCGAAAGGGAACCTGGGAATTTCAGAATTTTCAGCTAGGCACACTTCCAAAATCTGAGTAGTAGTAGTAGTTGGTGGTGGTGGTGGTGGTGGTGGTGGTCTTCTTCTCCTCCTCCTCCTCCCCCTCCTCCTCCTCCTCCCCCTCCTCCTTCTTCTTCTTCTTCTTTTTGAGTATTTAATTTAAGGAAGGAAATCATATCAAGGAGATACATTTCCATAGGGGTTATTTAACTGTTTTGAAAAGACATTGGTTTAGGGCAATTATTGGTTTTACACTTCAGTTATTTTCTTCTTTATTGGAACTTTGATTTTCGAAGAACTTTCTTCTCTTAGTTAAGCGTGCCTCATAGCATCCTCATGAATTAATCTCATTTTGGTTCTCTCCTACTGAAGATGTTGAAACCATCTACATAAGATGATCCAGCACTACGCAGGGATTAGGAGGATATATAAATTATTGCTCGCATGCTTAACCACTAACAGCCTATTGCATTTTTCTTCTTGGATAAATATAAGCGGCCTAAATTTAGACTGATGGAGATATTATTACCCTATTGTATTAATGCATTGAGAGTTTAATAGATTGTAGTACAAGCTACTGTTTCTTCAACCATTTATTTTTCAGCATGAATTCCCTTTAAAATAGTCTCTGTTCTCTTTGTCACATGGCCGATGTGGTGCTGCATTGATCAATTCAGCTTAATTCTTAAAAAACGTATTGAATACCTCCTATTTGTCCTGCCTTTTCAAAATCCATTTCTCATATTTTGACTATTTCAAGAAATGGGGTATAACTTGCCCAAGTTTTTCACAGTAGTAAAAAACGAAATCCACTTTCACTAAAAAAGCAAGTGTATATTTTAACTGGTAAGTCACCTGTGCAGGCATCATATTATCCTTGACACCCGTCCCCCCCATTACTTCCTGTTTCATGTACTTTTAAGAAATAGTAGAATTCATATATGCTCAAACTGGATGGTTCTTGCAAAATCGTTTTTAAACTCTTTTCTTTGAGTTGTTGATGGATTACAGTGATCCGGTGCCAAAATGACAAAACTTAATACCTCTTGAAATTCTGCACCATTTGTTTCCACTATCTTGTCAATTACATTAGCTAGGTAAAAACTGTGTCCCTATTTAATTTTGTTCTCTGAAGATGGTTAAAAAAGTAGAGTTGCTTTCCCTTAAATATTCATAACATCTTCTCCTAAAGGTGCTATTTATTAACTTTTCAACATGAGAAACAATTTTATACATTTAAAGTAATGGAGACATGAGCTAGCTCTATCATATCGTGTTATCAGGGCCCCGTTTCTGTATCTGGGGAATCAAAATGGCTGATGTTAAAAATAAAGATTAAAAATTGCAAAACAGGGGCGCCTGGGTGGCGCAGCGGTTAAGCGTCTGCCTTCGGCTCAGGGCGTGATCCCAGCGTTGTGGGATCGAGCCCCACATCAGGCTCCTCCGCTGGGAGCCTGCTTCTTCCTCTCCCACTCCCCCTGCTTGTGTTCCCTCTCTCGCTGCCTGTCTCTATCTCTCTCAAATAAATAAATAAAATCTTTAAAAAAAATGCAAAACAAAAATGAGGTCCCCAGGAGAGGTGCTTGGAGTGAGAACCCCAGATGACATCCTCTCTTGGATTAGTTGAACATTCTTTTCATGAAGCATCCTGTTTGGTGTAATTTCTCGTATTTTCCCTAAGTGATGAGGTAGCTTCCATTTTTTGACTGAATGGCGTATCTTTGGATGATGATATGGATTTGTTATTTGTTCTCGGGCTTCAACCAAGCGCTCTTACACCAGAGTATTTAGTAAGACAGTGTGGAGCAAGGTGACAAGAGATACTGTTTACTCCAGGAAACCATTATTTCACCTTTCGAGGTGAGTCTCAATGGTAAATGGAGTCATTTTTTGATATTTTTAAAAGAGCTTAAGTGGCTGAATAGAGGGGGAAAAGAAGCATTCTTTGCTTTACGAAGCAATTGAAACTTAAGCTTGTTGTTGAGCCAAAATAGAATGCACGTGAAGGCATAGGAAAGAAAGGAACTAAGTGAGATGTGGTGTGGAGATCAAGAATCCTGTAAGTGGGGACAGCTGTTTAATAACTCTGGATTTAGGTAAATATACATCTGTTATAAGAAAAACAATTATGTGAGTTAGAGGTACTTCATGATACCTCAAAAGAATTTTTATTCCAAGTCTTCTCAACAGTCTATTTTTCTCGGAGAATCTAGTTTTATTGTATTCATATACTTACAAATGAAAAATCGAGAAAAGGTTAATCTTCCATCCTTTCAATTATCTACTCAATTAATACCAACGAGGCCTAAGATTTTTTAGGCAGCTGTCTATGAAAGAATAACCACTGAACTGGAACCACTTCTAATTATAGATCGTAAATCCGAAGTGGACATTCTAATTTCAAAATCATGAACCAAGCCAATTCTAACTTATTTTTGTAATATAGCTTATTTCCCAAATTCTAATAAGTACCACCCCCCCTTCCCATATACATTTTAATGTTTTCAAATTGAACTACATCTTAAAATCAATATGGACACTTAATGCAGTTTTTCTTTTATATCACAAAAGCTGGCATTTAACTGACTTAAGTATAAAAATGTATTAAAAAATTATCTCTCACTTAACAGTATGTCTAGAGATGAATAGGTTTGCTTTTTAATTGACCCAGTAGTTTAACAGTATTAGAGGTCTTGGTTCTTTTTCTCTCTTTTCTGTCAGGGATCTGAACATAGGTATGGTATTGATTTAATCATGGCCATCAGGTGGCTGTCAATAGCAACCAAGACACCTCATTTCCTTACTCCTGCCAAAAGAAAAGTGAGAACGAATACCTTTTCCTTTTAGTCTGATTGGTTCAGTTTAGGTCACCTGACCACCCATGGACCAATCAGAGGTACCAGGGTACTGCTTCACCTTGATTGGTTTATTCTCCTAGGACTCTGCCCCTAAAGCTTCGCCTGAGTCCCATGAATCACGTGCGCTATATGAGCGAGGTGGCAGGAATCCATCTGGGTAGACAATTTATAGTGTCCACCTTAGGGACGTGGATATTGTAAGCTGACCCAGGTCCACAAATCCATGGCGCTAAAAAATAATACTTTGGGTGTGACTTCATAGATCTTATCCAAGGATTTGGATTTATTCTTTCTCTTACCCCGCTCCCCTCTGCAATCTCCTCTAGAAATTCTGCCAAATGACTGGATAATGAATTCCTGATGAGGTGTTAATGGCTTAGAATGACTTCATATGGTAAGCTGCTCAGGACTATTGCATAATAACAAGGAAATCTTCACATAAAAATCCCTTTTGATGGTAGTACATAAGTTGGGGCCAGGGTCCTCCTGGGAGAAAGCTAGTTTTTAAAATGGAGTGCCCTGACCATTCCTAGTTGCTCTTTATTTTGGGCCACCAAAACACCTTTGCACATGGTAATTAGGTTGAATTTTTAGTTTGCCATTCAAGAGCACATTTCATTTAGAGATCGTTCTGTCACTGTTCCAAGACTCAAATTCAGCATAGCCATAATAGCTTCGCACATTAAGGATTCACATTTCAGGTAAGAATTTGAATTCACCAAATTCACCACAACACAAAATAGAATATCTAGAGGAATTCCTCACTCAAGTTTTTTTTTTTTTTTTTTTTTTTTTTAAGGGTCTGTAAGCTCTTTACTTTAAGAGCTAAGGCTGAACATTCTGATGATGTGTTAACGAGGTCGTCTATGCAAGCAAAACGATGCAGGACTTTTTCACATATCCACTTGTCCTTTGGCGTTATCCTAAAAGATTAGAAAGAATACGTACATCTGTATATTCTCGGTGAAAGACAATGTCTGAAGAAAGTATGTGTCTTCTTTTGTACTCTTTTTCCTGATGCGGGCTTCTTTGTTTAGGAGATCAGCTTTTACTGTGATAATTCACATTCTTCCATCTCCCTGACTGACCGAATTTGACACTTTGCATTTGCAGATCTGTCTGCATAGCGTGTGTTATCTGTTAATAATTACAGTTGGTTCAATCAGTATTTATTGAGTACCTACCACGAACCGATCTCTGATCCAGAAGCTGGGGAAATGCAGATGAAAAATACACGGTTCCTGACTCCAAGAAGGTCATGGTCTAATGAAGGGGGAGAGTTACAGTAGGGTAGGTACCATGATAGGTATGCAGCTGCGGTACGTGAGAAGGAGAGGAGGGGAGGTAAGTGGAATGCCGTAGATGAACGCTCTCTAGTATCTTGCCATTTGTTTTGACTTCTCTTGGTTCGGAACGATTTTGCTGGTCACAGCCTGGTTTGGCATCTAGTATTAATAATGTCCACCTTTGTTGTGAATTTACCTTGCACTAGACAACGTGCTTCATGCTTCACATATATAATCCCACGTAGTGCTCACAGATATCCTGCGAGGAAGGTCCCAATATTATTCTCATCGTATAGAAGAGGTCCCGTCGCTGGGAAAGGTAAAGCTGGGATTCAAGCCCGCTTCTGTTCATTTCAAAAATACTTGCTCTGAAGTGCCCACGACGGTACCTTTAGGAACTTTTATTGTAAAAGAGATCCTTATTTGTTCATGATATAGCTTAAAAATTGTTTGAACATATGGACAATATATGTGCGTGTTTGTATGTCTGCAAAATATACAGTTGGATGGTCTCTATATGTACTTGCTGTGAAAAATGTATGGTGTATGTATATATCTATAAACACTCCCTCCCCATATGCTGAGCGTTATAGTTAGCAAGATGAACCAGTTGGCCGTTACACATGCTGGCAGGGCCATCTTAGGAGCAGTTGCTGGGGATGGATAGCACCCCCATTCTCCAGAAGGGTTGTCCTATTGTCTTATGAGGGCTCTTCAGAACGGTTCCAGGCCGTTCGCCAGGGCCAGCATTTCAGTCACCAGTGGATATTTTCTGCTCTCCTCTTAGGCTAGGGATGTGTGGAGGGAGGAGGGGGCATTAAAATAATTTTCTGCTCTAGGCTCTGATACACTTAAGACAGCCCTCTTCCTGGAATACATAAATGCCAGCAAATCAGCATTTCTTAAGCTGCAGTATCCTTCCTGGAAATCCTGTTAAAGGACGTACCCGGGCTACTTGTCTCCGACCGAATGAGAATATAGCAAGCCTCCTGATTTCCACTGCTGAGATATTAGCATAAATCTCCCACTAATGCACCCTCTGCCTGTTAGTGGGAGAGTCTCTGCAACCCAAGAAAATACGTTAAATTGAGAAAGGACTAAAGTTTCGCAACTGGGGCATGGCACGGTGAAGGATGCCTTCGCTGGGTGGGGGTTTCGAGCTCGGCAAATACCATTGGGTGGGCCTTTAGAATTTTCCCCTAATGGGTCATGAGGAATGATTAGATGCCTCACTAGGAAAAAAGATTTTTCAGTTGCTCGTTGAGCAACAGTAAGAACTTCACAGCTAATAGAGCAGTTTCCACTTAAGTTTTTTTTTCTTCTGGAATCACACATCAGGACAATCTCCTGAGGATGGCAGCCGGGGAATGATGCTCCTTTTAAGGATGGGCAGATCCAGGTGTGGGGGGTTAAAGGAGTCTGCAGTTGAGAGCTCAAAGCTGGAAGGGTTGTCAGAGTTCTAGACCCATGGAGTTCCGTTTCTTCTTTTCCCTCTTTCCCCCTCTGCCTTCTGAAACCTCTGCTCCTCTTCTTTTTAAGAAGTGGAATTTTTAGGCACTTCAACATCTCCCGGAGCACAGCGCTCAATGACCGGCTTCTGGAGTGTGTTGAGTGACTGTTAGATGGGTGTAAATGGAGGCATTCATGGGATCACAGTGCCTGAGACGGAGACCGAGGCGCGGTGGCTGCAGGGGAAGAGCAGCCCAGCCTCTTGTCCATTTGGCTGCCCTTGACCACCATCTTGTCTCCACTGACCACGCAGACACCACACTGAGTACTCCCCTGACAACACCCAATACCTCCTTTGACCGAGGCCTTCTTGTCTGCGGAAGGGTAGGGGCGCTAGGATCTTTACCTCCCAGGCCAGGGCTCTGCTTCCAAGCGGGGCTCTACCTGTGTATGAGAAAAATGATCTTCGAGAGTTCGCCGAGCTCACTTTGCCCACTGGCTGTTGGAATACCCTCTGTTCTGTCTGTGCGTGGGGCCAGTGAGCTTCTGTGAGAAGCCCTGCACCACAATGACAGGCTTGACAGGTCTTTAGGGAAAGGCTCAACTCCTAAGGAAAGTGGACATCGTGAGTGGAGGGATGTGTGTGGCAACGAGATGTCCATAGACGGTTTTACCAGGCCTGGGGTCTTCATTTTCCTGGTGGTTTTCTTTTTCTCTCATCAGAGGATAGATTTTTGTTGTTTTACTTGAGCTTGATGTGTGTGTGTGTGGGGGGTGTGTAAGAAGAGGAAATTTTGATGGATGAAGAGGAGGATTTTTTGTTGTTGTTTAGTTTTGCGTGTTTAATTTTGCTTTGGAATAATGAACTGGAAGTCGGTTGTCCTTGAAGATAAATGACTTTGAATACTCTTAGCTTTTAATCCTGGCTCTAAGAAATCTCAGTCAGATACCTTCATCATGATAGGTCCTAATTCTTCATATGTACAATGAAGATAGTAATGCTTTTTATGTTATTTTAAATGAAACTTAAATAATACATATAAATTGCCTAAGCCAGTGTCTAGTACACAGCAAGTCCCCAAGCCAGTGGGGACCATTCTAATAATAACAATAATAACAAAATAATCATGTTGATTGTCACCTATATATTATATAATATACATACTATCTATACGCAGTATACGTAACACAAATGTAAGTGCCAATACATATGTATGTAGGAATTATATACAGGTACAGAACACCTAGGCCTTAGAAAATAGATATTGAAGGGGTGCCTGGGTGGCTCAGTCAGTTAAGCATCTGACTCTTGGTTTTGGCTCAGCTCATGATCTTGGGGTCAAGAGATCCAGCCCGGGGTCAGGTTCTGCACTCAGCATGGAGCCCCCTTTCAATTCTCTCTCCCTCTCCCTTTCCCTCTGCCCCTCCTGTTCATGCTCTCTCTCTCTCAAATAAATAAATAAGTCTTAAAAAAAAAGAAAAAGAAGAAAATTGATATCTAAGACCTGAGACCTTTTTACAGGCCAGAGTCTCTTTTATAGACCCGCATAAGCAGGGATCTCCTTTAAGTGCACTAGTGTCTAATCAAGCAAACATTTAAGATCTTAGCTGAACTTTGAGATGTTCTTTTCCACACTGAACAATCAGGAATATCAAAGTAGATCGTGCTGCCCTGTACCCTTTCATTCTTTCACACGATATGAAATCCATTCTGACTCTGTACTAGGAACTATTTACCAGGGTCTACGTACCAGGGACTATAAGACATATTGTCCCTGCCCTCATGGAGTTAGAAATTGAATTAAGTGGCATGAAGGAAAAGAAAGGTGCTAAGAAACAGAAGCAGAGGCCTCCTAATTGAAATTGAGGTTTCAGGGGAAAGAGACCAAAATCTGTAATCTGAAGTGTGCATCAGAGTTAGCCAGTTGAACGAACAGCCAAAGCAAATGGCCTGTGGTAGAAAACAGCTGCTTGTGTTGGGGGAACTGACTGGTTCTGCTAAGGCTAGAAGCTCTGTGCAAGGATCATGGTGTAAGTCATGGTGAGGAACTTGGAATTTATCAAGGAACAATAGGTGAACATTGAAGGTATTAAGCAAGGACATGAAAAGTTTTAGTTTACATTTTTAAGAGCTTTCTTTGGCACCATCTTCCCGTCTGCAGCTGCTGTCCTCTTGCTTTGTTGCTGTCTGCAGTAGCCCAGGAATGCATCTGCCCTCTCTATCTGGTGAAACATGCCCAGAGAAAAGGATTTAATTTTCTTACTCCTGATAGGAGAAGTGGCTTATGAAGCTGTATATTTTGTCTTGAGAGAACATTTACATCTTAACAGAGATCCACATTTAAGCCAAAGGAATGAATCTCTAAGTGTGATTTTTCTTCCATCAACAACTCTAAGAGCTGAAGGGGCTTCTCATGGCCAGCCTATCCATGTGTGAGAGCTCAGAGACAAAACCCGGGCTCAAGTCCAAGCTCTGCTCCCTAGGTGTATGACTTGATACACTTAATCTTAACCCTCAGTTTCCTTATCTGTAAATGGGAGAGGGGGGAACTCAGAGTTCCTGAACTCACTGAAATGATGCAGAGGAATAAACACACCATTGTGGAACTCTTTATATTCAACTCTACTGTGCAGGGTCCGGAAAGGACCTCCCTTCCCCTGAATTCTCCTTCTTTTGAAAACATTATCACAAGGTTCCAGGGTAATTTCAAATTGACTTTCTCATGATCTGTATCATGTCATCTATGTTTAGACATTTTCACACTTTCATCCGAAAACATTTTGGGTGTTCTTGCTTTAAGAAACATATACTTTCTTCCACACATATTTTTGCATGTTACAAACTGTCTCAACGTGCAAATTATTTCCTTGAAATAATTGGCAATTTAGTGTCTGTGATGGGCAGGGGTGATTCAACTGAGAGTTCAAGAAAGAGGTTTCAGACAGACTGCAGGGAGGGGGTCGGGGTGGGGGGGAGGTGGTCTTCAGAATCCAGGGGGATGTAGGATAGGATGAATGAATGTCAAGTAGGCACAAACGCTCAGAATGTCAGTACCAAGATTGGCTGGAAGTCCTCATTTTGCCTTCAGAAAGGGGACCGGGCAGGAAATGAGTGTCTAATGGTGGTAACAAGTTTTTCAATTCCTATGGCATATGCCCTCGGAAAGCTTGCTTATCTCCCCACTCCTTGCTCCACCCCCCCCCCTTCAAAAGAAAGGGGTAGGGGAACTGAAAAACATTTGGCACAGGTGCAAGAAAACTGAAAACGTCTGGCAGAGCTCACAGGCGTCTTTTTCCACTAGGCACCAAATGTTTTACAGTCTTCGTGAGCCCATATAGATCCTGGCTTCTGCCCAGTCGTTTGTTTGAAACTGTAGGCTCCGAGAAAAGGCTCCACACTGCAGCTGGCCTTTAAACCGTATTTTATGGGGGAGAGTGTTCAGGGTACAATTGGAATGAGGAGAGCTTGCCTTTGACGTTGGACGTAAAAGTAACAGATTGGAGTGGGGTGGAGCTAACACTCAGGAATTGTTGGTCTGTTCATTTTCCCAATGAAGACGAAGCTTTTGGAAATTTCACCTCAATCTCAATGATTTCACAGGCTAATTTATAGCGAGGCCCCCAAATGTGATTTTAGCCCAATTTAGCTCCATTTTACTCAAACATAAATCTAACAGGTTCCGTGTAATGGAAACGGCAGGACTGTTCTCAGTGATGCAAATTTCTTGCTAATTTAGGGCAACTGTGGCTTAGATCCTATCTATACGAAAGTTCATTATGAATGAACATTTAATAGCCAACTATTCGTCTTTCTCCCTCTCTGTAGCCTTCTTTGGTTCCTTAGCATGCTATGGCTCATAATTTCAAAGGACTAATGACTAATTAGATTTTGTGGGGTAACTATATGTAAATGTTACAAAAGAAAGACTCCACCAACTTCATCGAAACTGAAACTGGCGCATACAAAGTCCCTCTTACTCTCACAATGTGGGGAAAAGTAGGCATTGGAGTCCTCCTCATGCTTTTGGGTTGAAATAATAACTATTCTTTATTGTATGCTTGCTACACGCCAGCCACTCTCCTAAGGGGTTCCCATTAACTTTTTCATTTCATCGTTATTGTAACTATGAGATCTGAGTGTGATCTCTATACCAGGCGACGGAAGTGACAGTGAGAGAATTTACGTGACTCTTTAAGTGGAAAAGGTGAATACGAGTGTGCATAATGGATGGATCGGTATGGTCCTTTTTGAAAAGTTTGCAGGAACCACGAAGAGCCAAATATTCCATAATTCCCAGAATAAATGTTGCACTCCCTTCTCTAGTCTCAGCGGCTCGTGTAAAATGAGTTATCCTGGAATGAAGTTAAAGATAACCCTGTTACCCCAGCGGCAGGGGTTTCTGCCTCTCGGGGGTCAAGGAGGTTCTTTTTCGGAGGAGTTCATGAATATGCAGCTGCATCTCGCATGTAACTAATTAATTTGGAAGTGATGATTTCTTTATTATTTGGGGAGCAGCTTTCTGTAAAAGCCAGCCACTATCCTGTGTCCGCTGGCCTGCCAGAACTGCGACTAAAAGGTAGAGCCATCTTGGAAGAAGGTGAGGTGGCATAATTTGAATGAGGCACCCCCGAAGACTCTGTTTAAGTCTTAGGAGCCACATCAGTCAGTAAATGAGCACTTTCAAGGTTTTCAGATGGAGAGCAGTTAAAAGAAAAAAAAAGAATAAGAGCACAGATACATATTTAGAGGGACGGGATACACGGAAGGAAAGAGCAAGTTGCATGCCATGAAACAAAGAGAAAAATAAGAAGAGAGAGGGTGTCACTACTTCCCTGTGGCAGAATCAAAATCTCCTGTTGGATGTCATGTTGAAAAGATTTCCAAATCTTAGTTCTGTGAGCTAAAGCAGATGGATGCTCCATGTTGGTGCGGATGCCGATGTGAAGGAGTGTGGTTGCAAAGATGGGCTGGGTCATTTGATTTTCTCTGAAAAACTGTCTTGTGCAGCTATCTGAAAGAATTATAATACCCAAGGAAGTGCATCATCTATGATGCTTTCAAAATGTTAAATCAGTGTTTCAGAGATGTGTGCCCTTATTAATAGACGGGTTTCTTTAGTTAATATGTTTGGAAAATGCTGAGCTAAACATATGTGTGCAGGGTATTTTTGCTGCAGGACTTCTCAGAGCCTTTAAAGTGCCCCATGAATCTTCAAGAAGGAGTAATACTATACCACTGGATCTTAGGATGCTTTCTCCATGAAGTATCTTCTTGAAACTACTATGCTGCCCAACCGACTTAGGGAAGTGCTGAGATACCATTGCTTAGCTAAAGAAGGGAAGAAGGGTCTTATTTTTTAATTGTCGTTACAGTAATTGTGGCTAAGCCCCCACCTACATAGAAGTACATTATGAATAAAATTTTCAGTTAAATCTTCTTCTTTCACCTTCCTTTAGTCCTCTTTGGTTTCTTATCATGCTTGTAGCACATAATTCCTAAGGATTAATAACTAATTAGATTTTCAGACAACCATAAATTAAAGATGTTGAAGAAGAAATGAAAACAGTAGGGTAAGTCAAAACTGAAATTTGGAGTCTCAGCTCCCACTGAATAATTTAGTTGTAAGCACTTGCTGGAATAACTACGTGCAATTATGTCACCTTTACGGGGAATCCTTGGGAAGAATCCTGAAGTGAAGTCTGAGAGACCTCTTGGCATAGCAAATTTTACTTCTCAAGTTGTCAGATGAGACTATGTGCAGTGTACTGTTCTAAAGCATGACAGCCAAGTTTGCAGTGCCCTTTTCCTGTAAGACAGGACTGTTTACACCAAAGGGGAATGCTAGCATGTGCAAATGCCCTGCTGAGACCCCTTCAGATTAGCTGTAAAATTCCTTGTCCCTTTGAGGTCTAGATCTCTATCAATAGAGTACAAGAAAAACTTATTCTATTGTATCCCAAACAGATGCAATTTACCTTGAAGCTAATGAAACTTAGGCTTCTGGGGTTCTCTCTTGTGCTGAGCTCCTTTCAAGCTGTTAATTTTTTTTTTTTTACAAAATTGCAAAACTAAGGTATTTTTGCATTTTTCATTCTTACAGAGATTCTCCCAAGTTTTAAGCATCAGTCCCCACAAAATGTGGCTCTGCCCCCATTCTAAAGAAAGACTTAATTGGATTTTACCACAAAAAGAGGGGCCATATTAAAATTTCATCCACAGTACACGTCTAACCAACTGCAGGCAGTCATAAAAAGGTTCAGAATACCTCTTTCACGTGCTGGGGTATTCACCTGAAGGTTTCATGTAGGTGCTAAGCTGTAGCTATGAGTGTCTGATCTGTTTTTTCTCCCCTATAATTAAGAGGCCTAGAAATTTCCGATGATTGAAGTTTCCCTCTAAAGCATATGTAGATATTATATAAGCTTCTGTCGGGGGAGGTCATCTAGAGGACCCGACCACCTGTCTATGTGTCAGCTGGACCCTGGCCAATCAGATGCTCCCCACTCTGTCCCCCGTCCTTGGACTGTGTATTCCATTTGCCTTCCTTGCTGGCAGAAGCTGCCCCAAAATACAGCCTTGAGATAGTAATGTGATGTTGAGGTATCTGGATGGAGTATGTGACTGAACCCAGTTAAGGCTTCGATAGAAACTTTCACTCTTTGCTGGGTGGGTGCAGGAACCTGCTGGTCTGTGGTGGTCCAAGTCAAGGGAGACATGGCTGTCACCATGGGCTGGCTGCTGATGCCGGAGTAGAGGCTGAGGATCCGGGGAGAAAGTTGGAAGAAGAGCCGAGGTTAGAGAAGGATGGGTGGGTGTCCCTCCTCTGCTGGCTTCGGGAGCTGCGGGTGGCACCGGGGAGTAGGATGATAAGTTGGAGATCTTAGTGTGTGGTTCCGCAAAGCTAGGAGGGTTCAAGCTGCCTGGGATGAAGGTCTGAGCGCTTGTGACAAAGCCCAATTAAGGTGCTAAGAGGAGGAGTCCACGGGAAACTGATGAAAACGAACAGGAGGATGTTGGGGTGATTGAGGAGGAAACAGATGCAATGTCCCATGCCTTCTGACCCCTGATATGAAGGAAAATTTTAAATAGCAATTACCCTAGACTTCTAGTAATAGGAGACTCTACCCCAAAAAACCCCTAGGAGAAACCTTTCATTCTTTCTCTGTCTCTTGATTTTGTGAATCTTATCACGTCTTTGAAATGTAAACAGCACACCTCGGGGAGGTATCCGAGACCGCCCACAAAGACTGAAAAAAAAAGAGGGGAGGAGGTCGAAGAGGCTTTTCTTTTCCTTCTTTTCCTTCCTTCCTTCCTTCCTTCCTTCCTTCCTTCCTTCCTTCCTTCCTTCCTTCCTTCCTCCTTTTCTTCTCTTTTTTCTTCTTTTCTTTCTTTTCTTTTTTTTCTCTCTTCTCTTCTCTTCTCTTCTCTTCTCTTCTCTTCTCTTCTCTTCTCTTCTCTTCTCTTCTCTCCTTTTTTTCCTGAAAAGAGGCTTTTTAAATACTCGATTGCTAGGGAAACTCTCTTGCCCCAAGACTCCTCACAGCCTCCACAACATTACTCGTCAAGAGCTGCAGTTTAGAATGAAAGCTACTAGGTCTGTGTGTCTGTCTGTCTATGGCGATGTATTTGATGTTTTTCTACCTGTGGGGGAGATGCCAAAATAAATTCATAAAATAGCTCTATTTAACTGACTTAAAGAAAAAATAGGCTTTAACATCAATAGTATACTTAAGTAAAAGTAAAACAATTTTCTTTCATCTGCTAGGAGGACAAAGTTTTCTTGGACTACTGGTCTGTTCTTAATGGGATAGTAAAAAGTTTTAAGTAATCTGCCTAGCAAACAAAGATTCTGTGTTTTATCAAAATAATTTCCTATGCTTCATGTTGTCTTTATCATGCCTTTGATTGCTAAAGAAAACAGTCTTTTATATTAAAAGACCTAAGTTATTTTTTACAACCATGTAACTTTCTGTATTTGCCTTTGAAATCTTTGTCATTTTGGCTAAAGGGATAACTAAGTATTGTTTCACTGTGACCTATAACCTATAATCCTATCTAATCAAATGTTTTAAAAACCTTTTAATATGTATTTTAAAGATTTTATTTATTTATTTTTGCAAGAGAGAGAGCGTGCACGAGACAGGGTCGGGGGTGGGGGTGCTGAGGGAGAAGCAGGCTTTCTGTTGAGCAGGGATCGATGTGGGACTCCATCCCAGGACCCTGGAGGACCCTGGGGTCATGACCTGAGCCAAAGGCAGACCCTGAACCGCCTGAGCCACCCAGGCACACAAAACCTTTTGATATTTTTTTACAGACTTCCCCCAAATCAAATTCTAAGTGAAGTCTTGTTGCCTTCGAACGAACACTGGGATTTTCAGAGGTCTCCCAGAACATCTCAAAAGATTTATTTTTTTCCCCTATAAAACGGAGATATTGAACTCATCAGAGCTTATTTGATATGTTACGGTAAATGGGAAGCCTTGTCAAGTAAGTGATGCTAACCTTTGCTTAGGAAATATTTGTATGGAAATGGTTAATATGTGTTCTAGAAGTTATATGAAATTCCTAAAAATCTGACATATCCTGGTATGTTATCAGCCATAATGAATTTATTAATTAATTGATTTTTAAGTGTACGTCCCAGAAATAATCAAATTCCCTGGTCGATTGCATTATTAGAAACTCTCATCAGACAGCTCTTGTTTCATTCTGATGCTTTTGCAAAAGCGTTCCTGCAAAAGTGCTTCCTCTTCAAGGAGATTCATGGAGAAGCCGCTGAGAACTCGAATTTTCTGCTAACTAGGATCGTACGACTGCACTGAAGTGGAATGAATTACACGGGATGGGAGCCCAAGCCCGTTCTCTTTCCTCACATCAGTGAAATGGGCCCATTACACTGGTGATGCAGTATTCACATGGGAAGACTTGCCTCTGTTGCAGGACGTTCTGTGGTCTTGGCTGGAACGTCTTTGAAGGAGAGGATGAGCAGTAAACCCACAGAAAACTCCAGGCCCAGGCAGCCTCATAAAGTTTTTGGGAGTCTTTGGTTGGGTAAGACATGCATTGTTTCAGAAACTGTGACCGATACAGTCCAAGCCTATCCAACCCTTAAGGATGTGAAAGGAATCCAAGTCTTTGTGGGGATTTTAATGTTGTAGAGTGTTTATTCCCCACGTGGCACAGTGCCTCCATCCTGTATGCCCCTCCCACCCACCACCCCCCATAAAGAAAGGACACCTGTGGGATAGGGGTCAGATCAGCAAACTACTTTTGAGAAGGCTGAAATGCTAATGAAACAGATGAGAGCTCTGGGCCTCTCCCAAGCAGGCCTGCTCTTCGAGTTAGATACACCTGTCTGTGACTCTGGAAGATATCGGTCGAGGCCCTATGGCAGAGACACGAACAAAAAGAAGACCCCCAGGATTTTTGGTCTCAGCTCTGGAAGGGGACAGAAACCTTCCACATCCCTCAAGAACATGGGCTCCTAGGGGTGTGCCCCGTTTCCTCCAGCGAGAGTCTTTCAGGAAGGAACACACCACAGCAGCCAGTGGACTGAACTTGGAGCGGTTTGGCTGGTGTTCACTCATTAGCCCTGGCCAGTCCGCCTTTGCACAGTTGGCCTGTTTTGCAAGGACTGACCCTCTCGTCAACAGTGGGAAACGGAGGGGCGTGTGATCATGGGTGGCCCTTCTGGGGTCAGAATGTGTGTCAGGACATTTGGGTTCACCTGCAAGAGCCTGAGGCAGTCCTCATAGCTTTCCACATCCTGGCTCATGAGGCACTGATACTCCCTGGTGATCAGAAAGGTGATGCCCGAGCCCAGGAGTGAGCCCTCAAAGCTGACCCTTCGTGAGATATGGCAAAGTGGGTGCATCGCCAAAGTGGCCACCATTGTACCTCTGTGGGATGGAGCATTGCCAAGGTTGTTGGATTGCCCTTGAGGTACAGAGACTTGGTTAATGCAATAATAATGTGTCCCGCGTACCCTGAACAGTGCCCAAGGCAACTGCCAAAGGAATGGGGCCATTCACGGCAGTGCCCAACTGGTAAGGGATTGGCAAATTGATTATATTGGTTGGCCCCCTTGGGCTGAGGGAGAGTTCTAAATATGCCCTGGTTTTTGTGGACACCACATCTGGCCTAACCTCTACTGCTCCTTGCTTGGGCTCACCCTGGAAAGTGGTGCTTTCCCTGGGGGAGGCCACTCTCCCTCACTCAGCTGCAAAGCAGCTCACCCCTCTGACTTCCTGGCTGGGAAACAGGGCAGTCCACCTCTGCTCCATAACACAAGGGATGTGTCAAGCACTCTATGGGGTCACATTGAAGTCCCTGTCACCAGGTAAGGAGGGGGGCAGGCACTCCCACTGCCCTACCTTTTTAAATCCTCAAAGTGTCAAATTGGCCAGCCTGGCCTCCAGGCATGGTTGCCTCACAGCTTAAGAGGTTAGGAACATGGGCTTTGCAATCAGATAAACTACATTCAAATCTCTCCTCTGCCATCGTGTTTCCTTGGCATTTGAAAAGTATGTAAATGCTGCAAGTCTGACTTTCCCATCAGTACTGTGGGGATCGTAACACCCTCCTCAGGGGTTGTTGGGAAGATTTAGTGATATAATGCATGAGAGGCCATTCCTATGGGCCGTGGCACCTGTTTGTGGTTATTAAGATTACCTGCTATAATAAGTATTATCCTAATTTTGGAGAATAGGATACGATATCATAAGAGAAAAGAAAAATAAAGAGATATGGGTAGTAGAGTGCTCATTTCCTGGGAGAGGAACCAGAGAATAACGAAAAGTGTGTCCTAGAAAAGGGGTAGGTCTCCAAAGCTTGGTATGATGTAGGGTATTGAAGAAATAAAGATGTAGACATCTCTCCTCTAATGGGAAAACAAACGACCTGGTAGTGATGCTAACAATAACTGTAGCTGAAATTTAGCAAGTGTACTGGATGCACTAAACCAGCACTAAAAGCTTTGCTGAATTATCTTTTTGATTCCTCACAATGACCCATGGGATAGTGCTATTAACCACATTTTATTGATGAGGAACCTGAGGCTCAAAGAGGTTTAGTTACTCATTCAATATATTTAGCTGGTCAATGGGGGAGGCAGGAGTTGACCTCAAGTCTGTTGATAGACCTCAACCTTCTTCCCTGGTAATACAGGCTAACGTGAAGTCTTTTTGTGGAATACACTTGGATTCTAATGGAGTGTTCTGGAGCAGGAGCCTCCTAATAGCCCAAACACCCCAAAGACCAGAAGGGAGGGCGCTTGAAACTGTGAACCTCACGACGCTCTTCTGATTTGGACTGCCGAGGCGGTACTCTGCCACACCCACAGAGAAGTCTGACCCTTCTAAGATAGCTTTAAAGCAAAGGATGTCCTCTGTTCTCCTACTTCTCTCAACTCCTAGGAGGAATCTTGAATTATGGACAGTTGTTATGTTTACAACAGATAAAATCAGAAGATTGGGGGGAATTTCCCCTGTATAAATGACATTAGTTATAAAATTTCTGCTCACTCTAGGGTTTCACAAGGCATCCTGCTTATGGCCCAGCTACCTCCCTCATGCAGAGAGCCCCAGCAAGGGTAGAAAGAAGCACATTGCAGGCATGACCAATAATATAGACACTGGGTTCTAAGCCAATGTAAATGGACTGAAAGTTTATCAGATGACTTTTCACTGATTATTCCTTCAGGACCAATCCAGTTATTGAGAAGTCAGTTTCCATAATTCTTCTCCATGCAGCAGAACTTGCCAGGGGCCTGGAATACAATTTCGGCTAGAGTCAGATGGGATTTGCACTTCATCCAACCCTGCGAAGTCACTCCTTGGCTATTATTTTTCACTCTATTGTAAATAGCAAGAGGCAGATGAAAAGGTAAAAAATATGTTGGTTGGAAGATACTTATTCTCGCCTACCTAGGGTAATCAAGAGGAGACATCAGCTCCAGATTTGGTAAGCAATAACTCACATTTGACTTTAATACACTGTGATAAACTTTGAGGAATATATCTTTTAAAACATAAAATGCTTTACTTCTGATTTAAAGTTTGGGGGATTGGTCCTACACCGTAGGCAGGTTAGATTTAACATCTCTGGAAATTCCAGAGCAATTTTAAACTACTCTTTTTGATCACTTGCTGCAGTTCCAGCTTTCAAAGAGAATGAGATGTTTTGGGAATGAATTGTGATGGACTTATATGAAAATTTATATGACCCAGAATTGGATTTGTTCCCCGGGAATATTATAGATTATGTTTTATGTTGGAATTACATCAGTGTGCAGAGCAGCAGAAGGCTGGCTTAATGTAGCTAAAAATATACCTTGACTTTCCACTTGGAATAGATCTCCCCTCTCCCCAACCCGTTCCTTCCCTAATGAAAATAATGGCTTCATGACTCATATATGTGATAGACAGTGGGGAATATTTGAGTCTTAAAATAAGAAGAGTTTGAGGAAGGACTAATGGTCCTTTTCTAATTTCTTTCCCATCCATCTCTTCCCTCCAGTTTTCCCTGTCACCGTCCTATTTCAGGCCTTCATCACCCCATGCGTTCCTGCAAGTGCTCCTTTGTCAGTCTCCAGTCTCCCCTTGCCATAATCCACCCCGTGCGCTGCTGCGTGGCTGGGCTTCCTCGCACACCACTTTAATCATGGGATCCCCTGCCATTCATCCATGGCTCTCCATCTGCTCCTAAGTAAAACACAAGCTAGCCTTCAAGGCCCTTTCTAAACATGGCTCTTGCCTCTTCTTTTCCTCCCCCACGATTCAGTTTTTATCCACCCCCTTAGTCCAGGCCTGCACTAGCTCTTACCTGAAGTCAGGCAGTCGCTGAATGGGTCTCACTCTTGGCTTTCGTTGAACCTAGTGTTCCAGCATGTTCTACAAGTACCATGGGTAGCATGCAGGATGATTTGGGTGCTATGCAGGTACTTCTGTTCTCGAAATTATTTCTAACACATTGCTAATACATTATTGTAAAAATGTCACTTGTAGATCAAAACTATACATTTATGCATATTATTGCTTAGCATGAGAATCATCAAAAAAACGAATGAATTTCATGGAATCTGTGGATCTGCTGAGGCTCTTCTACAACATTGAGAACCACCTTCCCACCTCACTTCCTGGGGGTTCCACAAACTCACCTCCTGAGCAAGGTGGTTTCCTGACATGCCCACATTGGCAATGACCTGATTGTCACAACGGCAGAGTGATGACACTGGCACTGTCCCACCTTCTCATCTTCCTCCCCCATTGAGGGGATCTGCCCCGGTATTGCAAAGCTATTCGGCACTGATTTGAGATGTTAATGCAGCTTTCTGAAGAGCTACTGGGAAAATCTTGTTCAATATTCTTGTTTTATTTTTTACAAAATTTACGGGAACTTGATATTAAATAAGGACCCACAGGCAGAAAGCGCTGAAAGAGGAAACAACGTAGATGTTAGAGAGGGCTGAACCTAGTGAAAGCTCTGCATCCACACAATAAGTTGTGGCTTTGTAAATTCACTCTAAGTACATTTGAGGAACAATAAGCCATAAAAGAGGTTACCGTGACCTTGGTTTCTGCATAGCTTTTGAGATAAAAGGTCTAAGTATCAGAATGCATTTGGTTGACTGTAGTGTTGTTGACTGATTAAAAACGTTCATGCTCCTGGCACCCCTTGTGGAATGCTGATGAGGGTTGGCCTGGGTGCTGTGTGCAGGATGGATTTTTGAGGGAGAGATCAAAGTTGCTTGGCTAAAATGGAACACTAAAAGGTAAGCCTTCATAACTGTAGATGAATGGGGTGAAGCTACTGACAGAAAGATTAAATTGCAATACATTGACTTTGCATTTATTACTTATTGGGGACATATCTTAAAAGCATTTTGAAGATGTTCCAAATTCTAATCACTGCACAGGATAACAACTTTTAAAACATTTACATCAGCGAATGGTTTTCTTTGAATCTAGTCATTATATTTTTCTTTTTTTTTTGGATGGTGCTAAACTTTTTTTTTAATGTTTTTTTTATTATATTATGTTAGTCATTCTATTTTTCTGATTGATTTTGCTTTAGAAGTGAATACTTGAACTTTGGCTTGGTTTGATCATTCTTCATATGTACAACTTTTAGGCATAGTGATTGAAAACAGGGCTTTGGAATGAATAGATCTGAGTTCAAACCTCGTGACTATTGCTTATTTGGTGTGTGACCTCAGACACATTATTTAATTTCCTTAAGTCTCTATTTCCCCTAGGAAAATGGGATTAATAACAGCATCTATTTTAAGAGCTGTTTAGAGAACTGTGGTAATGTATATAAAGCACTTAATCAAATATTTTCTATTGGGTATTTTTCTCATCTGTAAAATAAATAGGAATAATGTAGTAAAGGGAACACGTTCAGGTTCTCTGGTCAACCCCGAAATATACAATAAGGGTGCACAGTGAAGTTCATACGTTAGTAGATGGTATTGTGGTCCAGGCCAAGAAACGCTCACTCACCCCTTTTCCCCGCAGAGTTCTGACAGAGCAAGCAATACAGAAAGGAAAACAGATAGGGAAAAAATATCCCCTTATAGGTGTGCAGACATCAGTTGAGAAGGATCTTTCTGGCCAAGACTGAACCAAAAAATGTGGTTTAGTTATCAAGGTGTAAGTAAAGACTACTGCTTTCTACACCTTGAATCCAAATAGCCCTCAGCTGAGGTCCCTTCTCAGAAATGGGAAGCAGAGAGAATAAGATGAGGTCAGTTTAGACGAAGGTCATAGTGTCAGCCTGGGGCAGAAGGGTCAATGAGTATCCTTTGGATCTGATCTTTAAGCCAAGCTCCCTGACCTAAATTATACCACATTGTAAAATGAGGTCCGATGAATGTCCTGGCCTCTGACCAAAGAGATAAACAACTCCTCTCAGAGACACAGAGGGAGCTGGAAGATCATTCCTTCTAGAGAGCCCTTTCAAAACGTGGAGTCTTTTGAACTAGGGCTGCTAGACTTAGCAAATAGAAATATAGGACAACCAGCTAAATTTGAATTTCAGATAAGCGAGGAATCGTTTCTGTAGTATAAGTGTGTCACATGCCATATTTGGGACATGCTTGTACTAAAGCATTATTTGTTGTTTATCTGAAATTTGAAGGGAACGGGGCATCCTCCGGGTTCACTGGCAATTCTATTTCCAGCCACGTTTTACTGTCTATTTGGTGATGGTTCGCTGAGACTGATAGGAAGGCTTTCAGAGCTCTTTCTTTGTTGTGGGAGGTGTCCTGTGTGTTGTGGAATGTTTAGTAGCATTTCTAGCTCCTACCCACTGAATGCTAGTAGCATTGCCCCTGCTTCCATCGTGACAACCGAATATGTCTCCAGACATTGCCAAATGTCTCTTGGTGGGGGAGGGGGGACAACCACCCCTAATGGAGAGCCACTGCTTTAGAGATGGTGGCACAAGCAGGACTGTGAAGCATGTCAAGATGGTAGACCAGAAGGTGGCACTTATAGCTGCTTCTTGAACAACACAGGTTTGAACGGTGCAGATCCACGCCTATGTGGATTTTTTTTTTCAACAAATACAGGGCCGTACTGTAAAAATATAGCGCAGTACTGTAAATGTGTTTTTCTTTTCCTTATGATTGTCTTAGTCACATTTTCCCTTCTCTAGCTTACTTCACTATAAGAAGACTGGACGTCATCCATATATAAAATATGTATTAATCAACTGTTGATGTTATCAGTAAGGCTTCCGGTCAACAGTAAGCTATCAGTAGTTAAGTGTTGGGGGAATCAGAAATTATATGAGGTTTTTTGACTGGACAGGGGTTCAGGGCCCCTAACGCTTGCGTCGTTCTAGAGTCAGCTGTATATCCAAAAAAATGATGCGGGTCCTTCCTCTGTCTTCATTCTTCCCCTTCTCCCCACAGTTTGGGCTCCTTCCCAGTGATGTTAGGGGCTATCTCGGCCTATGCAGAGGGGCCCAACAACACAATTTTAGTCCCACGTTGATATAATCGCTAGATAATCATACTGTTTGACTTTGCCTGTCCACACAGATCACGTGAGGCTATGTATGGCAACGCTTTAGGTTTTAGCTCAGATCACTTCTTCAGAGAACTCCCAGCAAACTATTAAACCAAGTACTTAAATTTTATCACAGGTCACCAGTTTGTGTGGCTGGGTGAACTCCCCATGTGATGGGCAAAGCTCTTCTAGTCAATCTACGTTACTTCAATGTACACATTACTCCTTAGCTCCGTGTCGTAGAGGGAGGAGTTTGGAGACGTTGGGTGATGAATTCTGTCCTTCAGACATTTCCACCTACACATTTATTTTTCAAAACATGCTGATATGTCTTCATGTGGTGTTTCCTGTTTGTAAAGTGCCCCTGCCTGAACGTTTTCTTACTTCCTTGGAAAAAACTGAAGCGACTTTTCCTTTATTAACTTTGTCCAGCCTCGGTAATTAATTTTGTAGGCCTATCAGCTTCTGTAGTGAGAAAATTTCATTAGCAAGTTAAATGTAACTTTGTTTCTTCCTTGCTTTCCATATTTTGTAGGCTTTTAGAGAAGCAATGGTTTTATAAAAATCCATTGAGCAAAGCAAAGACAATGTAACTATCTTGTTACAGTGCTGGGGGGAAAAGAAATCTCTGTTCTCCATTCCCTATAAATGTGGTCTGTTTTCAAATCTTTTTTATCTAATGTGCTTCCTTAAATAGGAATACTCTGTTCCCTAAGCAGCCCATTCTAAAGAATAACATCGTCTTTATTTGTAATCACAGGCCTTAGTCATAGAAAAAAAAAATCCGAGCCTTCTCAGATTCTGATACCTGTATTTAATCAATAACCACATTCCTTTTTCATCTGTCTTACCTCTGCAAGTGCATTTTCCCAGCTGCGTATGTTTTATTGTAAGAATTCAATTGAAGGAGCCATTCATGTTTGCAAAAAGGATGATGTTTTATTATTGGTTATAAAGAAAAGAAATTTCATACTTTGTATAACCGACCCTTTCTGTTATAGCACGGTGAATTCTGAAAGTGAGGAACAAGTTAACTAACCGTGGAGAGACCGCAGAAAAATCTTGTAGTATTCTGACCACATTATAAAATCAGACCTGGCAATTTTTACATCTCTAATTGACAAGCATTCAATTCACATTTGAAATGCATAATCTTTGCACAATTTAAGGGTACGTAGACTGGAAAGAATAAGTGATGATGGTCAAAATATTTAACACGAATGCGGCATGGCCTGATCAGTGACACCGGGTACCATCTTACTGGGACAGGATCCCAGAGACCGTGCAGCGCTGTGTGTTCTTTTAGGGGCTGGACCATGGGAGGTGGAATGGGTGCTTGGAGAGGGGCCAGGGTGCCTGGGGGCATAGAGGAAATGCTAAGGAGGTACAAGGTAACAACTGTTTATGAGCCGGTCTGGTAGTATTTTAATATCTGAACCATTGGAGCAGCTGTACCAGTGGGTCCCAGCTGGGCTCAGAAGTGCAGAACTATTAAGTCGTGCAGTGTAGTTAGAAAATTAGGCCACCAGTTGGAGTTCTTAACAGTTCCATTAACTCACTGTGTGGTCTTGGATAAGTTAGCTCTTGGGGCCTCCACTTTCTCCTACGGAGAATGAGAATATTGAATTGGAACAGTCCTAGGTTCCCTTTCTGTTCTAAGAATCAATTTCTTTTCCCCCACTAATGAGCTGTAGGTTCTATGCATAGAGTATAGAGTTGTCCTCGAACCCCTGAAAAGCAGAGAGACCGAAGTGCTTCCTAGGCCGTGTAGGGCACTGTCATGCTCTGGGCTTTGTGGATAAGGTGATTGTCAAAGAGGAACGAAGCCGCATTAACCGTGCATGCCCTGCGCTGTCAGGACAAGACAGGAGTGGTTAAATACCTTTCTACAGGCAGCTTAAAGACATTTTTTAAAGATCAATAGTTTTCAATGTTTGGAGGAATTTTTTGCAGAGTAGCAAAATGTGGTAGTTTACTACAGAAACAAAACAAATGTTGCTTTTGCCTGAAATTACCTAAGTTGGGCAAAAGCAGATTATTTTGGAACTTTTTGTTATTTGACTAGATTACGGAAAGTTCCCTCTACTCTTTACTTCACTTTTGTGTTCTTTGTCTGAATATATGTGTGTGTGTGTGTGTGTGTGTGTGTGTGTGTGTATACATATATATGTATATTCAGTGAATATATTGAGACATCTCCATGGGAATATATAAGGACACATTAATGAGCAATGCCATGCCTACTGAAAGTAAAGAGGATTCTAAAATAACTCCAGTCTAGATGTGTTTTCCCCCAAAACGGTTTGTTTTAATTTGTTTGAGTTGAACATCACTTTCCAAGTTGATACCGCATCTCTAAAAAAATTTTTGTAAATATGAGGAGGTACTCAGCATAATTATGAATTACTGTAATTATCGAAAAGAAAAAATATAATTTCTGAAGCACATGCTTTATTAGAAAACTAGGTGCTGAGTAAGTACTTAACCGTGGATTTCTTTCGGATTCCTATATAAGTGATAGTTTAGTGAAATGACATGATTCTGTTTTAATATCCTGTTGCTTATTGTACCTGACAAACAGAAATGAGGAAAATGAAGAATTGATTATCTGGGGTCATTTTCTTGAAACTCGCATATAATTCCCATTGCTGCTCAGTGGAATAAAGAAGAGCGTTTCTGTAACAAATTAAGAGCATGTATGGCCTGTTATGACATAGTCATAGACGTATAATAATATGGTCTAGAATTACAGTACTCTCCGGAAGTACATCGTATTCAAAATTCACTGGAGATGTCTTAGAGACATCTGTTGTAATTACAGGAACATGGTTTCTAATTCATTTAATTCCCTTTCCTACCTAAACTGTACATATAAGTGAATTTTAAGAGACTGTATAAATAAATTTTTAATTACAAAATGATGTTATACAATACATTATTAATAATAACCAACAATGCATAATGTTTATGCATGAGTCCATTACAAAGACGAGCTAATGTGTGTCAATTCTAAAAGAATGCGCTAATTTGTCCTGAATTTGTGAATGAAGTTGAATCCATGATGCAAGCCAATGAATGCAATAACACAGAGGGGTTTAGCATGCTCTTTCACAGTCAAGAAACACCTTGTACCTATGGCATTTAAGAAGTATTCAGGATTTGCTCATCACATGTGATCAAGACCTTCTTTTTCAGTGAGCCATGCAGTTATGAAATTTGGAAGAAGACCATAGAGTTGACAGTTCTAGCTTTGCCAGACAGGTGCAGAATAAAATGGTCTATAGCATAGAAGAAACGTGTACGGTCCTTACATTTCGGCACATAGAAATCCCAGTCTTATTGTCAAGGAATTTCCTTGTGGGGCCAAAGGGACTGCCAGAATGTGGTTAACTTCGCTGTGCTAGCGGTAACAGATTTCTGAAATCTCCATGGCCAGCTCCAGACACTCGCTGGTCTCGTGGCAGGATTCAAAGAGGCTGCAGTCCATGTCACAGTTGCAATTGCAATCGTTCCGAGCGTGGCTTTCATCCGAGGTGTGGTGATACCTGTGAGAGGGGCAGCACAGGTTGGTACACACCGTTTCGCATGTATCCGGGAGCATCAGAAGACAGTCCCAAAACTGGCAAAACAGACAGGTGAGGATAAGGGAGGCACACTCCTCTGTTTAAAGAAGAAGAAGAAAAAAATGATTAGTGGTCCATATGGGGGCATCTCTGAAGGACAGGCATGTGTGCTTGATAATTTTACAGCCAACTCTTAATTGTCCATATAGGGGTGATGTACACCATTATTCTCTCAAGCTTCCCCACCCCCCCATGCAGGACTCACTCTACTTAAGTAATTGCTTTATTAACTTCCTGAGCATTTCTATTGATTCCACATAATCTGGTTATTTAAAGTGCTGTCACTTTTCTAAACCCCTTTATTTACTTTGCCTGGAGAGGTGCTGGGAAGCCTCACAACTAGCTATCTGTTTGGAAACCTTGCAACTGTCTGAAAAATAGCAGGTCCTCCCCAAGTGCAGAGAGCTTTCGGGAGCAATTAGCGTTGGGGACCAGGAGAGACTGTACAAACTTCTGGTTTCTTGTCACAAGGCTTTGTCATTTGTATGGTGTGGATTCCCAGAAATCTGCAACACCCATATTCACATGGAAGCAGAAAGCACATTTCAAAACCTAATATAAATGATTTTTAAATAATCATAGTTTTGATGTTAGTTGTGTTTTATTTTTAATCCCTGTGTCCTTTGTCCTCCAGTTAACGTGAAGCCTTGATTTTATATTCATGCTAAATGGAATACATCATCATATGCCTAAAAGAGGAGAAATCTTCTCAATCCTCTTTAAGAAAATTGGTTTAAAAATTTACTATGCAGACTTGTGAAAATCTGAAAAGTATCTCTAAGGTATTGAAGGTAATTGGTAATTCTAGCCAAACAGCTGTGATGGGTTATAGATTATTATATTTTTTGTTTCCATAAAGGGAATTAGTTAGAAGATGTAGCGGTTCTCTTGTTAAAATTATAACTTTTTTTTTAGTTAAAAAAGTCTCAAAAACGTGAGCATTTGATAAATGGATAGGTAAGCATTTACATGAGACATCATCTAATTAATTAAAGTCAGTATCCTGAGATGTTGATGGTTGAAAGTAACAATCTGGCATGAATTGGAGAAAAAATTCCTCCTCCTGATGGGTTTATCGATCAATTAAAGTTAGATTTTCATAGGGATTTATTATTTTTTCACCAAGAATGTTGATGTTAATAACTTTTGGTTTTCAGATTTCAGTTGGCTGAGACTGCACAAGCCTGCAGGAGAGATTTTGCCCCTGGAGTCATCTGCTAAAGGGTTCTGAGTATTCTTAGAGCCCTGTTCATTTACTTCCAACAAGTTTCCAGAAAACTTTTTTTACTTTTATTGCTCATCTATTTGTTTATCTTTCAGAGGAGGGAGAACATGGACACTTGCTCTAAAAGGGAACAAATATTTTGAAGATTTCTTTAGAATCCTTCTATGAAGGTCTAAAGTGGCCTTGCATATAGGCAAACAAAAATCTTCCTTCCTGCCTCCGTCCCACCCTCCTTCCCTGCCTCACACCCTCTTTTTTTTTCT
Source organism: Ursus americanus (assembly GCF_024610735.1). Taxonomy (NCBI): domain Eukaryota; kingdom Metazoa; phylum Chordata; class Mammalia; order Carnivora; family Ursidae; genus Ursus; species Ursus americanus. The sequence continues at coordinate 21,323,351 of NC_142140.1, read as the reverse complement.
TCCCAATAAGACGCTGGTGAAGAACGTCACTGTGACTTTTATGATGACTTTAATTGCCGTATATTGTTGCAGGTGCTGTGGCCATTACTAAGTATTTCTGGTGTAGGCAGCATAGCCCACAATACCTCTAGGGTGTATGTACTCATCTCTTTGCCAGACAGGGTGTATTTTTTTATTCACTTAGAGCCAGCTTCTAGCATGTGGCCAACTCACCCATATAAGTCACCACACACCACCCACAAAAATTCAGGAGTTAGTTAGCACAGTACCTAGACTCTATTTCACGTATGCATTTCTGAAGAGGGCGTGTTAGTGGTCAAAGATATGGAGCATAAAACCTCATCAAATTTTACTAATGCCAAGAAGGCTACGCTAGCAGCCTCCGGCGAAGAAGTTCTCAGTAGAAAATATTCCAAGCAAATGCTCCCTATGCCTCAGGCTGGAGACTCAAGAGACAGACTTAGGCTATGATCATATGAACGTGATCCAGTGGGATCACATCCTCTGTAGATGGAGATGTGAGGCGAAAAGTTTGGTTTGCAGGCAAGTTAGGGTGGGAGCTGGTGGTTCCTATCAAAGTGTGAAATACCTATCTGTGAAATGGACTTGTCCTTTCCTGAGGGTGTATAATCTTTGGTTTAATTCTTCTTGCCAGCGTTTTCTCAAGCTGGCAGATTCCGGAGGTCTCTGCTTCTGATGTACACTGTAGATTTTATTTACACACACACACACACACACACACACACACACACACACACACACACAGAGACACAAAAGTGTTTGGCCTAATCCTTTGACCAAACTGGCATTTGTTTTCTTCTACCTCTCTAGTTTGCATTTGAGAATAGAAGAGCTCTTTTTTTTTTTCTTTCTGTGTAGAAGTCAGTCCTTTTTATTTGGTTATAAAAGGCAAAGCCTCTTGCCCAAAAAAACATGGCAACATCGGTGAATTGAAAACAGATTTTTCCGAACTTTCAAGAGCATTGAAAACTTTTCCTAAAAGGCATATTACATAATTCTACACAGGCAGGCAAAACTGTTTTGCATATGGGCAATTTTTGTTTGCACAAAAGTAACATAAGCAGTTCAGGGGGAAATTTGCAACTGTTTGAAAAGAGAGTTGGGCTTCCGCTATTCCTCAATGGGTGTGTTTTCCTTTGCCTGCAGTATTTCTTGGGGCTTTCATGTTTAATAAACACGATACCCAAAGTCATAGCCCGTGATTAGCACCCTTGCTCTCAGCCCATCCAAAAAAGTACTCTATGCATCTGTCTGCCTACTTCGTGTCTCTTCGGCAGTGTCTTCAAGACATCTCCCACTTACAGAGGTCAAATTGCATCCAGATCTCTCTCTTGCCCCATTCCATACATCTGTCCTTCCTCTGACTTTCTCTTGTAAATGGCTCCTGCACACTCGGATGAAATCAGCAGAAAGCTGGGACTCATTCTTGTCATTTCCCTTTTTCCCCATCATACCACCGTCCTCCACCCACTTCCTTGCTGAGTTCCACTTGTTCTGTCTCAAGTCGGTATGGGAAAACCAGAAGCCTCTACCCACCTCTAGGGCCACCATCTTAGTTCCAGCCACTATCAGCCATTGTCAGGTCAACAGCAATAGGCTCCTATCTAACACATTGCTTTTACACGAGCCCAGCTCAAATTCATCAGCTCCTGTGATGTTCTTCATTGTAGATGGTAAGAGCTCACTCTCCCCTTAAAATCCCACATCCTTGCCATAGCTTGTGTGATGGGTTTTTCTGGCTTCCCATCCTCTGTCTTCCTCACTCACTGCGCTCCAGCCACACTGGCTCAGCGTCAGATCCTGGGATGCCCCAACTGAGAGCCTTTGCCCATGCTCTCTCTTTGGCCTGTGTTCCATACTCCCCACTCACAGCTTGACCTGATTCCTACTCGACCTCTGAGCCTTCGACTTAAAACATTTTCTTTCTATGTGCCATGAAACTCTCCTAGCATTCTATTTTTTCTTCATGGTACTGACCATAGGATGATATGAAACTAATTAATTTATTGATGAGTTTCCCCCTCTTCAAGAACCTGAGTTACAAGACAGCTGTATCTGTTGTTGAGTGAATGAATAAAAAAATGAATGATGGGAGATAAATAAAGTGGTCCTCATTTTATAGGTGAAGGGACTAAGGTTCAGGGATTGTCCCTGACCGTCATGAATCTTTCAGCCGTAAGGTGGTTGGGGCGGGGGCGGGGGGTGGTTCAAATCTCCATCTTTCTGAATGCAAAGTCTGTGCTCTCTTAGCTAGTGTTACATTGGAAGCAGACGAGCCATCCTGGGCACATTGTAGGCAGCTCACGTAGGTCCTGAAATAAGCCTGAGTTGAGTACTATCACTGTTCCTTCAGAGATGAGGAAACTGTGGCTCCGGGAATTTAAGAAGCACAGAAAATGGAGGAACCATGATTTGACTGAAACTGTCCCCTCCAGAGCTTTGTACCCTTTAGCCGGCCTGCCCTTTAGAAGGTTCACGCTTCGTCTGCCATGATCCAGCGTGGCGTAGGACGTGGCTGGCTCATGGAAGGCCTGCTCCCTTTCCTCTCCTTGCTCTGCTCTCTGTTCCTCAGATTGCTAATGTCTATCCTCCAGGTTCTGTCAATGGCTTCCTGCTAGCTTCAGCTGGTGGGAAGCAGTGGCAGGAAATGGAGGGTGGGAAAAAGGGAACGCCAGGGGTGTTTCTCCCCTTCTCTCTCTCTGCTTTGAGTGGTATCTCCGGAAGTACCTGTATCTTCCCCTTGGTGTTACCTCTTTCTGAACATCTTTCTTTCTGCGGCTCTTGTTAATGCCACTTGCTGGTGGTCTGTCTAGTAATGGTTAGTTATTAGTGGCCCACGAGTGAAGGCCAGGACTAGTCATCTACTAGTGGCTGGAGGGACCAAGGGAAGAGATGGGAGAGCGTGGTTGCTAAGGTCTGGGTGGCTTCACTGTTCCCTTACTGGGCTTTTCACCTCTCCTAATAGCGTTATAAGGAGACTCTGCAGGTTGAGGTCCCTTTCTTGACCCTCCTGGCATCCTGGCCTGGGCTCTCATCACGGCTCTCACAATACCCATCTCTCTCTCCCTCCTCTTGCCTTGTTAAGTCTGGATCAGAGAAGGTTCAAGAGGGAGCCAAGGCCTGCAGGCCGAGCAGCCAAATGTGGTATTTGACTGTGAGCAAGAAGCCATGACAAAAACCCACCTAGGTTGTTTCATTTCCTTTTCACAGCCCTAGGGTACCTTTAGGACATCGAGGCTGTAATGTGCTAAGCGAGACCCTAATGATACTGAAGGATTAATGCGGCCTCCAGAGGTGCTAAATGTACAGCTGGGGATTGGCTAATTAAGAGGGAGAATCTGTCTCATTAGAAAGGATCATGTTTAATTAGAGTGGAAAAGGTAACAATGCAAGGAGCTTCTACCAGAGTACCTGGGGTCAGTCTCACGGTCACGGTCCCATACTCCCTGGCTTTGCCCTCCCAGCTTTCGGTCTTGTTACCCTGATGCCTGGGAGTAAGAGGAGGGAGGGACAGAGGCAGATTTAGCTGTCCACTGGAGTTCTTACAGCTTTCCTCGGCTCTGGAAACATACCACCTGCTCATTTGGGCATCACTATCCAAAGTAGCAGGAATGTGGTTCCCCCACAAGTGGCCCCAGATAAACAACAATTTCCCTACCCCTCCCCTCCAAACAAACTAATAAAAAAAAAAAAAAAAAGAAGGGAAATAAACCTGGCCCAAACCCAGTATCCTAATATGTTCATGGTTAATGTGCTGTCCCGGCAGATTCAGCATAATCATGAGATTCCCTACACAGCGACTCTGACTAATTACTCCAAGTTTTTGGTCAGAAAGTATAAAAATTGGCTCCCACTCCTCCAACGCTGAGTTCTTTTTTTTTTTTTTTTTAAGTCGGTAATGTAGAATAGGAATAAATAAAGTGTGACTGAATGCTTTTCTCTAGCTGGGGTACCATCCCTGATGTTATCAATTTTAATAGCTACTTAAATATGTCAAGATCTATTTAAGTTCAGACAAGCACAACTAACGTTCAAGTCAGTTCTTTAGAACGAGGATGACTAGATTTGGGTGATACTTAGTAAATTTGTGCTTATGTTTTTTTCTGAGCAAATGAACTGAAATAATTATAAAATTGAAACATTTTAAAAGGTGACACTACTGCCTTTAATTGTATGAAATTTACAGTGTAGAAAATGTAATCATTTTATTCAGTAGTCCATGGTGTAATTAAGACTATTCTTTGGAGGTATCTTGTATTTATGATTTTCCTCTTCCACCTGGATGAGACGTCTCAAAATCAAAATTATACATCAATTAGGTATATTCTCAGGCTTCCTTTTAAGGAGGCTGTTTTCAAGTCTTGTGTGTATCCTTGATTTTATTACCCACAGGGATGCCTTTGCAATCAGAATGTAGCAACAGAGCAGAGACACAGACAGTGCTCTGGACTTTTTCCATTTTATTCGGGAAAGGGACCACACAGGATGAGTCCCAATTTAATATAATAAAGTAATGTTGCAGCACATAGTGTGTGATGTGCAGTAAAGATCCTTTTAAATTCCCATCAGAGCACACACCATGAACTGTGCTAATGGATGTAACACATTTTACAAAATCTGCATGTGTGAGGCTTTTCCATTCTGTTTTAAGTGGGGCAATGTATATAAATAATAGATATTAGCAATTAAGCATCCATTCCTATGCACTCATTTATACATTTGAAAATAAATTAACCACAAACTACATGAAAGTGGATGCAATCTTCTCTTTTCCCTTCTGTTTCCCCTGCTGTTCCTGAAAGATATTTCTGTATTTATCTCAGTACGAACAATGACCCCAGCTCTCAATTTCTGCATCCTTAAATTAATTACTATAAAAATTCTCTGACTTAACTCTTGATATCCTTGACGTTTGCTGTTTGAGAAAATGAGAGCTTCTTATTGACACTCGTGGGCCTTCGTTGGGATATTTTGCTCTCTCTTTTATCCAGGTACCAAAAATTCTTCCCTCAGTGTGGGGATTTTCACCATGTGGGAAGGGAACAGTGGGCTTTTACCTGTGTTGTCAGCCTAAAATCATGATTTCCCGGGTTGTACCGGCCTCTCAGCCAGCGCTTAAGAAAGATGGTCTAAGTCAACTGTCCCTGTGAATCTCCTTTGCTCTTTTGAAAAAAACAGTAAGTGTTGCCTTTCCTGCATGAGGTTTCTGAGTACCAGCCGTCATTTTAATGGCGGTCCTTTGGCTTTTCCCTGAGAATACAAGGGTTCAGGTATCATGTTAGCTGTACCAGCCCTTCTCCTTTCCCCAGAATCCCTGCTAGGACAAACCAGAGTGGTTCTGGAGGGTACTGTGTTGTACTACGTGGATAGGTCCAATGGCAGTTCCTACTTTGGGGGTCATTACAAACCAATATCCATGACATGTATCCCTGAGTCAACCCACAAAATGCTCTTGTGTCACAGTGCTTTCTAGTGTCTCAGAGAACTCTCCTGCATTGCCTCTTTTCTTGATTGGCATCAAACTCCAGCAAAGACAGAAATGTGGGCTTCATCTTGAATTTGAGGTTGTAACCTGGCAGTCCACCGGCCAAAGTTGGCCCCAAGCTAGGCATTGTTGGGAGTGTCTGGGGCTGCATAAAAGAAATAGAATTATTGCCAACACCTAAAAAAAATTTGGTGATTCACATAAAAGTCTGGAGCTGGCAACTCTGAGCCTCTATTTCCTTCTGGCCCCAATTAGCCTGAGCTGAGTAGTGGCAGTGCACTTCACTTTGCCCCAGTCCTCACCAATCCCTGTTGCTCACTGCCAGTCTAACTCATTATTCACGTCATCTCCTGGCACCTGCAAGCGGTTGTGTCTGTAGCTTCTGGTCTAAAGCAGCCATGACAATGTTTGAGCAAGATCATAAGGAACACATGTTAGAAGTTTCTCCCCTTGCTTTCTAAAACCGTAACCATAATGAAAGCAAAAATTAAATATCTATTATGTGCCAGGTTCTGTACTGGATCCTTTATACCTGTTATTTCATGTGGTCTTCAAAACACCCTAGCTCCATTATATAACTGAAAGACTGAGATTCAGAGATGGTAAAAAACTTATCCAGGTTTATACGGTTAATAAATTTCAGAGCCAGGAATTAAACTGATGTGATTCCTAAGCTCCTGTTACACAAAGTCCATTTATTTATTTTTTCCTTATTTTCAAAAAGTAAATATTAATTTAAATATAGACTAGAAACTATACCCTCTTATATTTTCTTTTGAGAAACTGTAAGCTTTCTTTAAATGCAAATGCAGCTATGGAACACTACACAATTCTTGAATGGTTTGTGTCTCCTATAAAGGGCACCGTACAGCAACCTGAGTAAAATTACATATGTCTTGGTGTGGAGAGCATGACTTTGAACTTGACTGTGATGACCATCTCACACCAAATCAATTTGAAATTGGCTTTGCAAAAGGAATGTGCCTTTTATAGTCATACACAGGGGTGGTTGGGTGTAGCTTGGCACTGATCAGAATGCCCAGGAAGTGATATCACCTAGAGGCATGAACCGTGGTTGCTGATGTAAGCATCTTGATATTTTTTACAGTCCGCATTTATACATTTCCAGCATTTTAATACCATTCTACTCTGCCTTCTTCTCCTCTCAGCCTAGCGTCACGGGCTGAAATAGTCTCAGATTTGAGAAAAGTTTGTCGTTTTTCTTTATCCCCTTCATAGCTCCGTAGCAAGAATGATTATACCTCACTCCAGCTATTTAAAACACTTTGCCTCTGATTTCCAGCTTTGAGAGCAAACAATCTGCCAAGCACCTCATAATTGCAGAGTGACCTTGACATGTGTCATTCACCAGGGTTTTCAAATCGAAGTCTTCCTGTTTAATATTCATAAAGGCTCTTTTTTCCTAACAGCATATGTGATGATTTTACAGGGGCTGGGGGTTGGGGAGCTTTATTTAGAGATGGGTTGATTCTGAGAAACATACCATCAGTGTCTCTCTGATGAACTGAAGTATCAGTTTGGAGGTAGGAAAATTTCGTTTGGCATTCTTCGAGGGAGGACAGTGATGTGCTGGATTCTGACAGTTTTTTCTCACTGGGGGTTTCCTTGGCTGGTCCATCTGTGATATTGAATTCGGATACTGAATTTATAATGATAGCATTAATGGGTTTCTCGTCTGCATGCTTTTCATTTGCGAGTTGCGTATCTAGATGAAAAAAGAAAACACACATACACAAACCCACTATAGTTGACATGACCTAGTGATCTCAGAATGGATATTTGCAGAAAGTTTCACACTTGAGACTTTTGTGAGAATAAGGTCTTATTTAAGAATGAAGCATCATTGAACCGAATCACTTTGAACAAAATTATAAGTAAGAATAGAAAAGTGCAATAATAATAAAATTTTATACACAGTACAAGTTTCCCTATCACAGTAATTTGTAGCACTTATTTCTACTGTGGCTTTTTTTTTTTTTTTTAAAGTGCTGGGTGGAGAGAATCAAAGATATCATTCACTTGGAGCAACGAGATCTCATAGTTTGTTGTCAGCTTATGGTCAAAGTGTTTTCTGGATCCCAGAAGCAGTAAAAGGGTCTTAGATGCTAGACAGTGCTGCTCAATAATGGATGTGATCCCAGTCAAATTGCTTTATTTCTTTGGTTCTACAAACCTCAGTTTCCTCTTCTGTATAAGAGAAGTGGTTATAAATGAACCGTCTATCTGCTCATACCTGTTCTCTATCCTCAGACACTCTCAGTTGCCATCCCTTCCCCTGCCCTGACATTTGTTAGACTCCTAGTCAGGTGAGTGTCTATATGGCTTTTGGGGGTGTGCTTTTTGGAATATATTTTATTTCCATATAACCACCTGGAAGGGAACCCCCGGCAAAGTCCTTGACCCTTGAGATTCTAGTTTGGAGAGGCATAGAAAAGACCAAGAAGGCCTAGGTGCCTCATGTATTTTAGAGCTCCCATATTCATTCATTCATTCATTCATTCATTCATTCATTCATTCATTCATTCATTTTCACATAATCATATGTGGGTCTGCTATTTAAGAAGCACTGGGCTGGGCACGGGGGCTACATTGGCGCTTAAGACCGGTGTAGTCCCCAGCTTTGACAAGCATCAAAGAATCAGCAAAGAAATAGCTAAGTCACAATATTGAGGAGTGTATGACAGAGCACCATACCATGAAATCGTGTTAGTGTGTTTCATAACCAGTCTGGGTCATAACTTACCTATACCCATTACACAGAATCCGAAGATGGAGAAAGAGTTAACAGAAGGTATTCTCAAACCAGCAGACCAGCCAGTTCCTAGGGACACCTTAAGCCCTGAACCAGCAGCAGTCCAGGTCATTTGGTGGCCCCACTGGGAGATGGCGAAGACGCGTTCTGCAGACTTGCATTCTGTGGCTAGCCCAATGCCTGGTTGATCCAATAACGCTCATTGAGTGACTGGGATAAACACGACAACTCACAACCTGGGTTTCATCATGCTTACAGCAGCTCAGTGCAAGAAGTATATTCTTGCCAGCATCCATTTTCATCACCTTTTCCAAAGCTGCTGCTTTGTTTCAGGCAGATGGAAATCTCTACTGGGTCCTGTCGCCTGGGTCCACAGACTTGTCTAATGAGTAAGATAACCTGGGAAATCTTTTAAAACTTTGGAATTTTTTCAAGCTCAGGCAACCCCTCCCATCCTCAGCAGATCAGCTCACAACCCCTGGGGGATTTTTGACGGTCCCTATGTGAAGCTGCAAAGGCTCTTGACTGCCTTGGGAGCTGTTAGTCCGGCATACGCAGTTGTCCTGTTTCTTTCTCAGCCTCCAAACAGCCTGGGCTTTCAACAAAGTTGCTTTTTATTTCCTACCTCTTATGTTGCTGGCTTTAAATCTCTTGGTTGTGGTTTGATTCACTCTAAACTGGACTGAAGGAAATTAGGGTCCATGAAAACATTGATCATTAATAGCAATTAACATAATAATGGATAGATGGAATTAGCTCAACCGATTGGGGAACTCTAAACTTCCTCTAATCCCAGAAAGATTCACCAGATTAACGTTGTAATGATGATGATATAAAAATAATAATTTATTTTTCTGGGATATCAAAGTGTCCGGCAATTAGCTAACATGACAAAGAGATAGCCATTCCGATTATGCCTTAGAACCCTTGGAGCAGTATTGATATTTGGAGACAGAGAATTGTCATGGGGAGATCGTAGGATGTTTAACAGCGTCCCTGTCCTCTACCTACCGGATACCAGTAGCACCCATGGTCCTAGGCTGTGGCGCACAAAACCGTCTGCAGGTATTGCCAAATTTCCCCTCCAGGGCAGAGTCACCTAGGTGGAAATCCAAACCACCGCTTTATACACACACTCACGTGCACTGTTGCACGCCTTTTATGTCAGGTTCCGGTTAGCGCTTACAAGCTTACAAACCTTATTTCCCTGAAGCATCACAAAGGCTCCAGGAGGCAGATACTGTCAACCTCCCTGAACAGAGGGGAGTGACTAGTATTCCCTGTTAACAGAGGAGGGAGTGTAACCAACGCTTAGAGAGTTTATTTAGATAAGTTGCCCCAGGAGTCCTCATTAGCAAATGACAGAACTAGGATTTGAATCCAGGCCTGGTGTCTTCCCAAAGCTCCGCTCTCATCCTTGTCTCTCTAGGGTACAACATCGTCTCTGATTTGTTCTTCGCTTTTACCTCGCTTCGTAGCTGCTGAGACTGCATATCAGCAGACCCCGCTGACCCCTAAATCCCATGCATGATGTGGCAAAGACCCCAAATCTAGCCTCGCAGGTTACTTAGCTTTCCAGATGCTTCTCTCCCTGAACGGTCTCTGCAAAGCAGGACTACCTTCTTGCACACTCAGGGAATCCTGCATCTTCAGTGACAGCTGCTTTATCCTGTACATTAGAGAGCGGCTCGGAAAGAGCTGGTAGATAACACAACCTTGATGAATATAGAGATTACGGCAGCTATTTACTTACGGAATTAATTAACAATCAGTTCAAATTATCACACGTAGTCAGGCTGCATGTAATTTAAATTGCTTTTGCACAAAGTAATTCAGTAACAAAAAAAATGTTGGATAGAGGTTACTGGAATGGAAGAACATGCGGAGAATACTGTATACAGCCAAGTGGTATATGATTCTCTTTTTAATTTTGCGACAATTTTAAGTATAGCATTTTGAATCTAAGTGGTATGCTACATTAAGCAACCATTTGGAGCCACTGGGTTTGTACTGAGAGAATTTTGTGGAGAAGTTAAACTGCCATTCATAAAGTTATTTTAATTCTCTATCTCTGTTTATATTTTTATTTTTTTTTCATTCCCCAGTGGGAACTATCTGTTGCTCATTAGAAAATCATCTGACATACACGCATTTCAGACCCCAGTCTGTTCAACCCAGAATTCTGACATCTGAAGTGAGTCACAATTTTTGGGTGAATGTTACTGACATCTTCCATCTTTTATAGATGGAAAGCTAACAATAAATTTCACCGGATTCCTCTTGCGCGGTGTTATTTGACATTGTATCCCAAGTATTATAAAGTAGCAGAGGCTAAAAGGAGAAACGTATAAAAAGTGGTATCACATCTCCTGCAGAGAAAACGATTTTGGAATTAAATAAGGAACTCGTGAAACTATATTTGGGATGTTATACATAGTTCTTGACATTAACTTAGAGAAAATAATTTTTTAACAGAAAAAAAAACACCAAAATTAGGACAAAAATTAGAAGCTCAACTCTATTTCTCAGGGAAAAAAATTTAAGTGTATCTTAAGTCAGTGAAATAGAAAATTCATGTTTGGGCTAGAAGTAATTGCAGAACCAATGGGCATAAACTTAAGTAACAGAAAAGACAGACAGTTAATTAATTTTTTATTGCCATTGAGCAAATGTTATTAATTTAACTCAATTAACATTTATTGAGTGCCCACATGCAATAGATGAATCAATGTGACAGGAGCTATTAATTTATTTACTTTAAGTTATTAAGGAAACATTTTAATGATTTTCATTTTTGCTCACTAAATGTGACTATAATTTTTGTATCCATTCTCTATTTGAGTGCATATATATAAATATATATATTTATATATATGCATTCCAATTGTGAATAAGTAGCATCTCTTCTTCCTGACTCTCCCGATTCTATTCTTGTTTTCCTCTCCCCTCCCCCTTACCTCTCTTTTCCCTTCCCAGCCTCCTACCTTCCCTTCTCTTCCCTAACCTTCCCTTCCCTAACCTTCCCTTCCCTAACCTTCCCTTCCCTTCCCTTCCCTTCCCTTCCCTTCCCTTCCCTTCCCTTCCTTTTTTTTTCCTTCCCTTCCTTTCTCTCTCAGTTTAATTCCCTGACCTGCCCTGTCTCTGTTATTGGTTTCTTTTTTCCCTCCCAGGTCCTTCAACATATTTATTCCTTTATTCCTATCTTTGTCCTCTTAGTTCCTTTCTTTGTACCCTACCCTTGAAGGTCATATTTGTCTACACTCACAATTTAATTGTTTTCTTTGTGAAGCTGGGCCCCGAAACTCTGTGCAGTTCATCAGCCAGCTGGGCCACGTTTACTGAGCGTTAAACTATATGTCTGGCCCCGTACTGGGTGCTGAGAGATTCAGAGAAGAATAGCAAATGGTCTTGGTCCTCAAGAGGCCTACAGTTATCACGAATTGTAGTCACACACTTGTCACTGACTACTGGACATTTTACTTGAGTTATCAGCTGATCTTTACAAGTAGTATATCTCTTTCTACTAGGCCCTAGTCTTCTCTCCAAACTGGGTAACTCTGGATATCCCTGAAAACCCACAATTCAATTTCTTTTTTTTTTAAAAGATTTTATTTATTTATTCAACAGAGGTGGAGACAGCCAGCAAGAGAGGGAACACAAGCAGGGGGAGTGGGAGAGGAAGAAGCAGGCTCCTAGCGGAGGAGCCTGATGTGGGGCTCGATCCTATAATGCCGGGATCACGCCCTGAGTTGAAGGCAGATGCTTAACCTCTGTGCCACCCAGGCGCCCCCACAATTCAATTTCTTTTCATTGTATTGTCATTTTTAACAAATTCCCAGTGCTTCAAAATATTCTTTGAATTCACCATCCTTCCATCCAAATATTTACCAGTTCTCATTTATTTTTTCTCTTAAATATCTTACAAGCACATTTCAGATTTTTCAGTCCCATCAGAACCGGTTACTCGAGATGAATCCTCTCTGTTCTTAAGTCTGTACTATTTTTGTCATCATTGGTCTTAATTATGGTGACAACCCTCCCCAAGATATCTTGTACACTATAATCGAAATGATATTTTGAGTAATATTCTTCTGATCGTCTTACTCATTAAAAACAAAACATACACACACACATATGTACACACCAAATGTTAATAGCTCATTATTACCAGACTATTTTCCCATTTTCTTGTTCTGATTTAATCTATGCACTCTATTGCAAAATAGAAAAAAGGTGTTAAGTTTTTCTTGTAAGTAGTAAACTCCAGAAGCCTACGCCAACGTTGTCAGATAACTGTTTAAAACAGGGTGATTTGGGGGCACCTGAGTGGCTCAGTCGGTTAAACGTCTGCTTTCGGCTCAGGTCATGATCTCAGGGTCCTGAGATTGAGCCCCACATCAGGCTCCTTGCTCAGTGGGGAGTCTGCTTCTCCCACTCCCTCTCCCTGTGTGTGCTCTCTCTCTCTCTCAAATAAAAATAAAATAAAATCTTAAAAAAAAAAACACAAGGTGATTTTAATTCTGGACCAAAATGTTTGAAGTCAGTGTGTATTTCAAAAGTATGGGCCATTTCTGAAGCTATCATGATAAATTATATTTTCCCTTGAATTTAAACTATCCTCTAACTTAGAATTTCATACTGTAATTATCTGGGGTTGAAATCAGATTGAAGCAGGCAGGTGACATTTCAGGGTATAAGCTCCCAAACCATCAACAAATAGTTATGGTTAGTAAATGTAGTTAATTGAAGTAACGCTGAAGAAGAAGAAAAAAGGGTTTTTTCCCTTTCTATGTAAAGTTTATAAAGTTCACACAAATGTCAGAAATGATTTTCGTTGTTAGACTAGAATATATGGGCTGTGTTTTCCATAGCTTGGTAGACAAGAACGCAACATTGAAGAGCATTAGACATGACGGAACTTGCTGAAAATTATGAGAAAGAGCTAGAGTCCCAGCTTCTAGAGGTGTGGGGCACTGTTCTTCTTATATTGAGTACAATTTTGGGACCTGATACTTTTGGTTAGAGACAGAACAAAATTAGGAAGATGAGGACTTCTCAATACTAAGATGCATATTGAAAGGTGATTGGTACTTAACACATTTTCTTTTTTGGAAACCGAGTGGGGGATAATTTGTTCAAACTAAGGGGTGCAAATATTCTCACCTTTTTGAAATGCCTGGAAATAAGTTACTCATGGCATGTTCCATTGCTATATCTTATGAAATTGGACAAAATAAAATCTTGGGTTTGTTAAACCTCTTTTTTGGAGAGGAGTAGAAAAAATGAGGTAAAGATATTGGACATTTTTTTTTTTTTTGTAATTTTCAAATGCCAGCTCTGGTGAGAAGATGTCCTTTAAAGCCTTTCAAGTTAAAGCAGTTTTATATACCATTGTTTTGTCTTCTGTGGTGCTTCAACTAAAACCCTGCCGCAAAAAACATTAGATGAAATGTTTATCGAGGGCCATGACAAGGGGACGTTTTAAGCCTTTTCCATCAGCATTAGTAAATCTTTTATTTTTTTTTAAAGAGAGTAAAAGCAAAAGAATATTATTTGTCCCGATACAATAGCAGTGAGTGTTCAAGGTGAAAAGGATTAAAGAGGAGAAAAGCACTGAGAGAATATGGTTGAGCACGGCCCCCTCGCCAAGCTTCCTCCGCACCTGCAAAGCATCTTCAACCTTTTGGGACCGAAGTGGGGTCTTTGGCCTAACGCTTCTAGATCATTACCTGTTTTCTGTTCCCCTGTAGTACGCTTGGCACCTGTAGACAGATGCAGGCTAAGTGATATACTTTTATGGCAGCTCCTAAGCTTGTAACAAGGAAAAATTCTGTCCTAGGAGGTGGTTGGCTCTTCAGATGTGAGAACAGTTTGCAATTACGAGTCTCCAATTCATTTGTATGCCGTTACCTTCAGCTTAATGTTTGTATAAAGTGTCTCAAGAAATAAAGATGATGTTATCTCAGGAAAAAACAAATTGGTTAGCAGTTTTTATAGCTTGATGCACTTGGGTTAGTAATAGGTTTAGGGCTTTAAAAAAACTCAGTGAAGCCAGTCAGGCTATAAACTCATGCCTAATTGGTATTACATATACGGTTGCTTTTTTATTGTCAGTATTTAAAGATAAATGTTAAAAATTAAGCTATAATTATTCAAAATATTCTCTATTATGTTAAAACCATCACAATTTATTCATCCCAATGAAGCGAATGCCACTTAAAGTCTCTTTCTTGCATTATCTCATTTGAGGCTCACAACAGCTTTGCAAAGTATTATTATCACTATTAGATGAATGAGGAAATGGATGGAAGGTCAGAGATTTTAGTGCTTTGCCCAAGATTACCCTGCTGGTAAGGGGCAGAGCTCGTACTCGCACTTAGGTCTTGTAATTCCTGTGACAGTCAAACTTTGCCTCCGTAAATCACATTATGAAACCAGGCAGGAGATCAAAATACTTTTCTGAAGTATATCTCCTGTGTCCCTCTGACGTTTCTCTCTCCAGGTTAATTGACCTCACGAGTTTTGATTAAGGGAGGCACTGGGTGTGTGTGCTCAAAACCAGAACTCCAACCAATGATTGCATTTTCCATATCCTTCAGAGCCCAATGCAAGTGTCATTGTCTATGTGAAGCTTCGTGCAATGCCCCCCACTCCTCCTGAAATTAATGGTTCCCATTGGGAGACCAATGGGTTGGTCTGGGTTGATATCCTTTTTTTTTTTTTTTTTTTTTTTTTTTGGTACTGTGGTTAATTGTGGATGTATTTCTCTTCCCCTTCCTGTTGCGAGTTCCTTGGGGAAATGCATGCTCCATTCATCTTTGATTTCCCGGCACCTAGCACAGTGTCTGGCAGAAAGCAAGTGTTAAATAAATTTCAGATGACTGATGAACTGACTGACAGATTGAATGCGGGGTGTCTCAGCTTTCAGTTGACAATTGACTCATTTTCCCTGGGACAGGTTTTCTGAGCACATCTTCCATCGGTCTTCCTCCCCCACTCTTGATATGCCAGTTAATACTGATGAAAGTCTAAAAATTCTCTTTTGTGCTAAAATACATATTAATTTTTATTTTGATTTGAAGGCAACATTTGCATTTATATCTGTAAAACTGTGAAGAATATAAAAAGGCACAAAGAAAATAAAATCCCCTATAATTCTACCATTATTAACACATTCTTGTATTTGTTTCACAAAAAGATAACGGAAATATTTGGTGTATATATATCTATATATATGTCAGATCTGGAATATGTGTATACTATATATCTTAAAATCAGCATAGAAAAATATATTCATATACTAATTTTAATATATTCTAATATAAATATCATATATCTACTACTTAAAAGATGTGTCACTCACTTTAATGTATCACATATATTATATACAGTGCTTCCAAGATGTGTCACTCACTCTTTTAGGAACTTTGCATATATGAACTCATTTAATACTCCCGGCAACTCTATGGTAGGTGCTACTGGTTTCATCCCCATTTTTTCGCTGGGGCACTTAAGTACAGGGATGTGAAGTAACTTACTCAAGGTCACACAACTAGAAAGAGATGAAGCTGAGATTTTAACTTAGCCATCTGGCTCCAAGTCCATGCTTCTAGCCATGATGCTATATTGTTTTCTAGATAGAGATTTAAAAAGAAAAACGGTATCAGGATTTTATTGAATATATTCATATATGTTACCATTATATCAGGAGCATTTCTCTATATCCTAAAGATTATTGAAAAACACCCACAGGTCTGAGCTCACATTGTCACCTCCTGGGAGAGGCCTTCTCTTACACTAAATCTAAAGCAATGTTTCTCAACGGGGGCAGATTTTGGCAACGGCTGGAGACATGATTTATTGTCGTGACTGGGGTGAGTGCGTTTAGTAGGGTGAGTAGCCCAGGGGATGCTGCTGAACTTCCTTCAAGGCACGAGAACTCCTTCTCCCCCACCCTGCCCAAATAAAATGTAAACACTATGGTTTCAAATGTCAGTAGTGCCGAGGCTGAGAAATCCATACATAAAGTAGTCCCAGGCTCTCACCACCAGCCAGTTCTAGGTCTCATTGTCCTCATAGTGCTTTCCAGTATTCTGAAAATGTTTAGTTTATGTGTTTGTTGATTCACTTATGAAGTTCAAGTCTCTTCTACCCTTGAGTAAAAAATCACCTTTATGAGAACTTTGTATTAATTAATTGCTATATCCTACAAGAGGACTTGGGACATAGTTGGTACTTAAGGAGTCAAAGAATGCATAGCATTTCTTGCGTGGTTTATCATAAATTATTTAACAATTTCCCCATTCAATAAAAAAAATAGATTGTTTCCTATTTTTGCTACTTTAAATACTCTTAAACATTATCTTCATGAATCTTTTCATATATCTATTTGTTTATATAGGTTGAATTCATAGAGAATAACTTATTGCATCAATGGTCATATTTCTAAAGGTCTGAATATAATGTACTAATTATTGCCTTCCAGAAAGATTGTGTCAATTTATACTTACACCAACAGTGATTGGAAGAAGTTTGCTGTTCTCAGGCCAATTCCAGATTTTACCAGTAAAATAATTTATTTTTATCAGTTTGAAAAGAACTTTGAGTCAATTTTCCAAATTGTGTACATCCAAAAAGATAGTCTTTTGCTATCGTGAGAGGTAGAAGATTTTTTTCATATTCACTGCCTTTCTGGGGAATCTTTGTTCTACACCTAGATTCATGGACAATTCTGAGATCTGCATTGCAGGATTAGGTAGGTAAAGACACTCATTTTGTGGTTATAGATCAAGAAACTCTTATTGAACAATGTTTATTGGACGATTGACAGTTGAATTTGGTTTATTTAGCTAGTTCTTGCCTTTGTTTCACAAGGGCTCTGAGGTGACACATCAGTTAACAGACTTTGGAGGCTCCCTGTTTTTTGAGGCCTTGACCAATTAGTATCCACCCATGATACACCTGGGTGAATGAAGAATAGAGATATGATCTACACAGAGATCCTGGAGAGGCCAGAAGTCAAGCCACACTGGAAGGAAGGGCAAGAAGTAACCAGGAGAAGCAAATGACCTGCTTATTCACAACTCCTTTTGCCTACAGTGTATGCTCAGTGTATTAGGAAATCTCTGGATCAAAATGGGGGGTTAAGATTTATTTTCCTGGTGGAATCACCTGGTAGAAGTTAACCCTGTGGTCTTTAAAGTAGCATATACAGACCTAGCAGAATTGCAAAACTATCCAATGGGGTTAGAGCATCTGTTTACGTTGACTTCTTAAAACTCCCAGTATAATAGCTATTTTTGCATATTTCATAATGTATATAGCAGTTAATATGGCAGTATATGTGTCCATTGTGTGTGTGTGTGTCCGTGGATGTGTGTGTATATGTGTGCTTGTGTGTGTGTGTGTATACACACACATACATAGTGGACTTGCTATTCCCCCCCCCCATTGTTTTTTACTAATAAAAGTTTACGACAAAAACTTTGGAGACCCCTAATCTAAGTAATAGACAAGGTCAGCTCTCTCTCTATCCCCCTCCACCTGAAGGAAAATCAATTTTCTTATGCTTCCTTTTGGTACCCAGGGTGTGGTTGCTGGAACGTTTACAGCCACAGCAGCTGCAGTAGTGGCCTGAGTAGACTTTTCCTCTGAGTTTCTATAGTGGTAACAGGATTAACAGACTCTATTCTGGAAGTACTTGGGTGGCATAACACCTCCCAGCAGAACTATTCCTGACAAGGATGTGCAGATGGAAATGCATATTTATGTCACTTAAAGCCTACCAGAGACACAAGGATTTGAGCTATAACAATAAATAGAAAAAAAAATCTCCAGCGTTTTTGGTAACCCATACTCAAGTGCATTGACTGTGCTTGGCGGAAGACCTACAGTTTGCTCTTTGTCCAAGCATAAAATATTCAACATTCAAGCATGTTAAGGTAGACTGTCCTGAATATATTTGAGAGTGTTAAAACAAGCTAGCACAAAGTTAGGTTAAAATTTCAGGTCTAAAAAATAACAGGACAATTCTATGGAGTGTTTGGGCCATTTGAAGGGAAAAAAGTCTCCTTTAGAAAAAGTGTCCAATTATTGCATTTATTCATAATGATAGGTTTAAAAATCATTTCCAGAGGCCAAATAGTCATTGTAATCAAGGTTTCCAGTTTAAAATATCTTTTTAGCAAGCCTTGATACACCTTCTGCCAGCTTCCTTCTAAAATATTTATGACAATATAGAAAAAAAATGCTCACATCCACAAAATCCATCTTCTATTGACCTGGGGAATATTTACATTACATATCAACCCATTAGAATTGAACTGAAGAATTCAATCAATCTGGCACTTATGAGAGGGAAATGAACAGCCTTTATTTCTCTGTTCCTGGCTCAGGAACCCAAAAGCTGGGTTGCCATGGCTTTTGAAGAGGTGTGCTTTGTGACCTGACCAGAGAGCTATAATTCTTTGTCACTCTAACCAATCCAGATAGGATTTGTCACAAGAAACAGAAGAAAACTTTCAAAAACGATTTAAGGTTCTCATTACGTTGCATGAAGAGCTCTGTGAAGAAAAGAGAAGATAATCTCAAGAGGCAAATTGAGTTGAAAAGTCTAGAGGAGAGATCCAAAGGTACATGGTGAAATTAAAGATTCTGAAAAAGTCAAAATTGTACTTAGAGAATTAAAATCTGCTGTAGGAGCAGCAAAACACAGAACTGACACGGCAGAAAATATCAGTAGTAATGTGGAGAGCAAAAATGAACAACTTTCCCATGGTTCAAAAATAAAAAAACACAGGATTCAAGGTATGATAGCAAAAATGATGCTAGATACATGGGTCAGAGCACACAGCTGTCGCCTAATAAACGAGTTTTCCAAAGAAGGAACCAAAGCAATTTAAACATAAGCTTTGTTCAAAGATAATCCTGGGATGTATGTTCTAAGTAGAAACAATTTTTGAGTGTGTACCTCATTGCTTAAAACTAAGAAAAATGAGACCTACAATCCTAGAAAATATTTTGAATTACAAAAATAAAGATCTTTTTCAGACATGCAGACAAGCAAAACTGTAGAAAGAACTGTCTTGAGGTTGTCCCCTAATCCTTCTTGCATAAAACTAAGTGCCAGAAAACAGCCGTACAACATTTTCTCAATTTTGAGGGAATAAAATTATGCCTTGATAATTTTATCCTCAATCCATTCGACTTTTCTGTGTGAAAGCCCAATAAGGCATTCTCATCATGCACTGTCAGAAGAAAATGTCCTATCCCAGAGAAAAGCAATGAAAACTTTCTTGAAAAAACGATTTAGAGTCATATTTTCACTTTGTGAGACAGCAAAAACAAAATCAGGAACTCAAGATTTGAGAAACTGAGGTAAGGAAAGATGACAGATCGTCCCCAGGAATTACAATGACAGTTGGGGTGAATTTCAGTGTTCAAAACCAACTTTCATTGGAGGCTACAAAGCCAGAAACCAGGAAGTGTGTGGAAGTGTTTGGTCTCCTTTTAGGATGATAACTGGCTGTAGAGTAAGGAAACCTCTGCATGATTAATTTTTATTCTTGATTGTGGCAGTAACCTGAAAATTACACGTAAGAAAGATTCTCCAACAAAACCTCCCCTCACAGAAGTGTTTTCTGAATTTTCCAAATGAGCATGAATTTTCCAATTTTCTGAATCTTTCTGAATCTTTCAAGTTTTCAGAAATGAGCATTTCAGTGCAAAGGACTGTCATAAAAGCTCAGAAGGATATATTGCTTCTTTGAAGACATAGTCCTTTTACAAATGACAAATTAAAAATGAGGATCTTTAAAATGAGTGCTGAAACGTACTATCTTGATGCGGATTAGGAATGAAGACAGTCAAATGGAAACATTAGTGGCTAGAGTGGTCAGTGTGTAGACACTGGTAATTTTATTTTTTGGAAAGTGCTAGAAATATTTCCTTTTTTAACAAAAAGAATGATGAAGGCAAGTATTGTATATTTTTGTTCTTAAGTGAATTTCTAAAATATTTTCATAAAGAAAGGAAGAGAGAATGAAGGCGTTTTGGACAGGACGCTGGAGCTGGTGAATGAGGGACCCATCTCTGGGCTATGTGGATGCCATGAGGTCAGAATCAGGGCAGAGATCAGCACAGCAGCAAAACAGCTGTACGCTTTCAATTCACGTTGCTTTCATAGCCACTGTCTCATTTCTCTGTGATTCCTTCCTCCCGACAGTACCCTCCCCACACATGTACATTCACACCTCCCAATTTTGTGAATGCCCTTTACAAGGTCATTCTTTCTACCTAGAGTTCCTTTCTTGTCTCACCTTGCTGAACTCCTGAGCATTACTCAAGACTCCGAGGAAATGGTACTTTATTCAACAACAATTTGTCAACCAAATCCTTCCAGGTCCTGGGAGTACAAGGACGAATGAAACCCATTTCTGCCCTTGCCGACATCTCAGCCTTCCCTAATCTGTGAAGAAGAAGGTCGTTTCTGTGCTTCCATGACATTCTGTGATAAGTGTATCTTCCCCACTGTTGAGGGAAGGGGCCTATGCCTTGGTGTCCCTGAGCTTAACACAGTGCTTGGCATAGACGCCAAATGAATGTAGGTGTGTGTCAGCTTACTAAATGGCAGGTAATCGAATGCTTAAATATGGTTCTCTGGCTTCTAGTCCTGTGCACTTTCGTATATTACATTGCCTCCGAATCAGGCACGATAGTAACCAGTGCTGGTGCAATATTTTCAGATAAGAAGTTTTCAGAGATGGAGCTCTTTGGAAACTCAATAGAATTACAGAATTTCAGATGTGGAATGAACTGTAGATGTCAGTCAGTTTCATTTCCCACACACCAATTCATCCATTCATTCATTCATTTAGCACCTGCTGTAATAATAAAAGTAATGATAGTTAACATTTGCTTCACACTATGAGAAGCTTTGAATGGATTCTCATTTAATCCTCACAATAACCCAATGAGGAAGTTATTACAAGTTCAGTTTTCCTAGTGAGGAAGGGGGCTGTGCCTTATTCACGGTTGTATTCCTAAGCTAGTAAAGATCGGAGTAAGAATTTGAATTTAGGTGTTTGGTAGCTATAGTTTTTCTTCTTAACCACTGTGGCATTTGTGGGGGATACAAAGGTGAGTGAGGCATAATTGTGCCTTTGGAGGACTTTATGGTGTATTTGAAGGAGCCAAACATGTCAACAGGTAGACTGCCCACAGGCAACACTTCTATGCCATCTGTCACCTGATTTTTGTGCCAGTGTTAATTCTGCTTAATGACTAACGGCTGGTCAGAATTCCCCAGTGAGGCAAGGTTCAAATGAAGGCGGGGGGGGGGGGGGGGGTGGAAAGGACAGTGAAATTGTGTATGATGGGAAATAAGAGTATTTGGCTGTTATCCCACTTTCTGGGACTCTGATGCATATGATTATGTCAAGCTATCATTGTTAAGGCCATCTTCCATATTTACAGGGCATCGCTCAATTAGAGGTTGAGGGTTGGTCCTCATCCTATCAGTTGGGTGGATTCATCACCTGATTGCCCCTTTAAGAAGCTGGATCAATTAGGTTGTCATAGAAGAAAAAAAAAAAAAAAACCACACCACTCTGGAGCCTGGCTGACACCCTGTAGGTCTAGTAAGGGAGTGCTCTGGAGCCTGGCTGACACCCTGTAGGTCTAGTAAGGGAGTGCTCTGGCTCGACCAGTTTAGTAAATAAGAATATTAACCACACCCACCCTTTATGCTTTAGGTTTCTCAAGGTGCTTTTATGTTTCGTATCCTTCCCCTCAGGCTGACAGGACAAAGAGGTTCTGCTGGTTTCTTTCTCTGGAAGTCTAAGATCTAAGTAAGGTAGGAGTGCAGTCACAGCAATAGTCTTGGAGGTTTGGGTAAAATTGGAATTCTTGGCAACCGGAGACGAGGACTCTGAAATTCCAGGTCTTCAGCTTCTGAAATGCTTTTATGTTGCCCTAAAGGTAAAACTAGTCATTATACTTCATTGTTCAGAGCTCATTGGCATTTGTATTTTTGTCAAATGAGTGATATAAGACTATGCATTTTAAATAATTTTAAATAATTGATATTTATAGATTTGTTTGTGTCTATGTGCTTATAATTTAGCGTTTTGGATGGCTAGACTTTCAACAAAGCCGCGCTCTGCTACTGCTACATCTGCTTTGGATTAATCTCACTTTAATTGAATGCCAAATACATTTGCAGAAGCTCAAAAGGTTGAAAACAGTAACAGAAATTCTAAAGGAATAATACTTAAAATGGAACCATAGGGCCTCCTGGATTACATGAACTTACTTACTACTTAGCTAATGGAATATTTAAACCTGAAATGAGCCAGCCATACTTTGTTTGAAGTTGTCCCTTGGTGATACAAACAAGTATAAATATACCAGGTGAGTCCAATTCAATGATCGTGCCAGACTAAAGGAGAGTTTTGTTTTGTTTTTCTCTCTAAGAGAGCTCCGTAAGTCAGAAGATACTGCTGATGTTTTAAAGAAAGTACATTTGCTATTGTCAAGGTTGCTTTGAGAGGAACACCTTTGCAGGTGATCAGCTTGTTGAGTCCAGCTGGACTATGTAAACAGTTTATGCAGTGTGTTGGCATGAGCCCACCTAGATCTTGTCTTATAATACCTGGGCAGTGATTCTGAAACTTCAGCATTCATCGGAATCACCTGGAGTGCGTGTTAAAACACTGATTGCTGTGTTATACTCCCAGGAGGGGCGGACTTTAATTTCAAGTACATTCTGTTCAACAGAGAGTGATGGAAAACTTGCCATGTCTTATGGACACACGTCTGCCACCTGCTTCAGGTGATTCTCATTATTCTGTATTAATCTATTTGCAGCAGGATGTTAATATGTGAAAGCAAGGCTTTTGGCTCCAGTTTTCATTTATTGGGCACCTGTTATGAGCCACAAAGCAACTGAAACTGACCTTGTGCCCAAGGTAACACAGCCAGGACTCAAACCCAGTTCGCTCAAACTCTTCCTACCATCTATCTCTGCACAGATGCCTTAAAATCCACTGAGATAAGTGCAAAGCGTGGATATAAACACTTGAGTCCAGTAATTTGGCCCCACATATGATTAAGAAGTTTTAGTTGGAATAAAAATGAGTCCCTTTCCCTTTCTAAGCAAACTTTGTCGATTTCAAGGAAACTAATTGTAGCGCCTCGATTCAGAAAGATTGAAGTCTTTTCCTAGAAACATGAGGACTCTATTGACAAGTTCTTGTACTCTGGACTTGTCATAACGAATTGTAAAGGCTGGTGCCCTGTCCCAGATTCGTCTCCAAAACTTAAGTCTAAGAAATTTCTTTTTCCACTGCGTGCGAGCCAAGTTTAAGAGCACCACAGAACAGAACCACGTCAACCACAAGCTTGCATGCATGCATTCAGCTTAATTCACATGCAAACGAATATTGGGCTGCTTTGGGGTTCTTTCAGTGGCTTTTTTTTTCCCCCTCATGGATGAATTTGTTTTTATTATTACTCTTTTAGAACTAATCTTTGTTCCTCTTTTATTGTGCTCTTTCTCTGATACTCTTAGTCAATCTGACTTTTGCTCTCTCCTTTTCCCTGCCTACTCTTGAGGTTTTCTTTCTTTGAATATAAACTGAGAGGCTATCTGCATTGGATGTATACAAGAATGTGATATTTGTAATCTATATATTTCCCGCATGTCTTAATCTTTATTGTTTATCACAACAGACATTGTAGAAAACACCAGGTTAATGTAAAAACCAGATCCCCAGTGTGTCTTTATCGCTAATAGGCAGAGGGGAAATAAGGAAGTGTGGATAAAACTGGATTAGTAAACTATAATAAGCAAAATATATTTTCCTCTAAGTTTGTAAGTAACCCTTTTGCAGACGGATTCCAAGTGCCCTCTGAGGATGTTACATAGACGAGACACACTGCATTCTTCTTGGGTCTTCCAAGCACATTATAATGACAGATGAGTAACCCCAGTTCCTGTGTAGCCATGACTCCACGCTGCAGCTGATGGGAAAACCTCAGTGGCTGAGCCGTTTTGCTTCATTATGTTCTCCCACCTATTCTGGAAGCCCTTTGGATGAGCTCCAGATGTTCCATAAAAGGTGGCACTTCTTTGTAAAGAAAAACGCTTAGTTTTCTTGTTGGCAGCACTTAATGAGTGTGTTCTCTGAAGATAGGGAAGCACCCTGCAGAGGATACATTTAATGCCACACTATAATTTCTGCAGTGCTCACTCTGTGTCTGACTTTACAACTGCCCCTTCGCCTTCCCGAGCGCCAGAGGCAGTAATGGGGTCAGTTAGAGAGCTTCCTTCAACCTTTGGAAGCCTACCCTCTGAGACTTCCGTGGGGTTAAACATCAGGAGAAAATTCACCCTCCTGGGTTGTTTTTTTTTTAATTCATTTAGAAGTTCACTCAGCAAAATGCCATTTTCCATTCGGTTCTCTATTAAAACACTACAGTTGATAACGTCCCTGTAATTTTTGCAGTTTTTTTCCCCCCGTGAACCATCCAACAGAGAAAGGAGATGGATGAAAATGTATGTTAAGTGAAAACATAATATTATATCTTCTTTTACTTTCGCAAAGGGTGTTAAAATAGATTCATGAGTTTTGACTAAGTACAAGGTTTCCGTGAGGATTTTCGGTAAGTGACATGACAATGTTGATACAGGCGCTCAAGACAATGGAGGTTAAAACTGTTTGAAAATATATTTCTCTGATATAGCTTGCATGTTGAGAAAGTTACGGAATAAATATATGGTAGATAGTTTTCAATGTAAGAGAAGGATTTTTAAGGCAGGAATGTCTTTTCATGAAACACCTTTTGTGCCAGAATGAGCTAGCCAACAAAAGAATTTTTTTTTTTTGGTTTAATAAGGGAAAGTAATTTATAATACTGATATGTCAATATGTTTTTCAATAAACTTTTCCTCAGATTTTCTCGAATTCTCGTCAGTGTAAGAATTATAATTATATGTCTTCTTTCCACTTTGAAAGTGGCACAAGGTGCTCATTTGCAGTTCTGCTGTTCAATTGTCACTAGAATAGAAATGTCATGACTCAGTTAACAATGCTTTATTATTCACATTGATCTTTTTTTATAGTGTTCTTTATCTCAAAAACATTGTAAATCAGATATCTACCTCCCACTCTTTTGTTCATTTGCAAATTTTTATTATTCTAGTTTAAGAAAGCAATGGTGTGTCAAGAGTTAGTGTATACTGTTTATGTTCTCCCTGCTTCAAAATCTTTCCCTCTGTATGGAGATGCCAGCAGCATCCCTAATTCTAACTTCTTCATACACCCTCAGAAGAAAATTTTCTATCTCCTCCAGATCAAAAGAGGTTTGATGTTTTTTAAATCCACAAAGATGAAACAATGGAGTGAAAGTATATTTTAGTGTTAAGAACAAAAGTACTTTAGATTTATGTCTTTAAAAATATGGTCACTTGCTTCTGACTCAGTTTCTCCCCCTCTAGCTCTGTACATGACTTGTCCTGCACTATTGCTCTCTAACAATTCAAGCATATATGGTGGGGCTGTTGTTGAAGTAACATCACAACGAGCCTTGTGATGTTTTGACAGATGAGGCTGTGGGAGAGAGTGCTGGCGTCCTTGCACTTAAAAAGCATGGCATCAAACCATTGTTCCTTCACCAACTACCAAGCTGGTTATTGATGTGATCTTGACATGGTTTACAACAATTTCAAAGTGGTGTGAAGCATAGCACTTTATTCCTGAATTCATCTCTATATGGAAAGCTATGGTAGCTATGTGGATTAACCAACATTTATTTAAGTGAAGACCATACAGTACCTCACGTAACAGATGAATTGGAAGTAGGACAGCAGCCAGGAATTCACTCACTCACTTAGGAAACATTTATAGGCTCTTTATAAAGTACCTGGCAATAGGCTAAGTGTCGGTAGATACACAGAGATGAATAAGACCTGGCCCTGCCTTCAGACTTCATTATTCAGTGGGGTGGCAGGCATTCAGACAACTTGAGGAGCATACAATAAGCAGATACTAGAGGTATGCACACAGTTCTGTGGGTGCAAAATTCAGGAATTTGCCATTATGTTGGATGTCATGCAGACAAACATCAAAGAGGAGATGAAATTTTCACTGAGTCTTAAAGAATTAGTATTCAGTTGCCAGTTGGCAATTAAAAGCAGGGACAGTCCATGGAATAGAAAAAGTTTCTAAAACTGGGAAGTGTGAAAACCGGTGTTTAGTAGAGCATGGTAAGACCATGGTGGAGATGAGGGGAGGAGAGAGAAGGACTGGTGAGAGTTAAGGTGAAGATTTTTATCTTTTCTTATGGATTTTAGACTTTAGCCATTGGGGCGGTGGTTCTTGATCTAGGAGCAGATGGACCCCAAGGAAATATATGGATCCTCTCTTGGAAAAATGCACTATATTCAGACATATGATACAGGTGATCCATTCCTCCCCGTCCCCAAACTATGTCCAAATTCCTTTAACTCCTATTGAAGAGCCCGAAGTTAACGTTTTAAGTAGGAATAAAACAAGATCATATCTTTGTCTCAGAAAGGCCAATATGAAGGATGCATTATGGGGAAAGTAGACTGGAGTCCAAGATTCTAGGCTTTGTTATTTGACTGTTCTCTTTCAAATTAACATGTAAACCAGTTTCTGCCTTCTCCTTACACTGTTTTTCTCTGAGCCACTGTGATATCAGTCTCTCTGATTCTTCCCATACCTCTTCTCCTGGCTCAAGAGATGAGAACAGTTTAAGAAAAAGAGTCTGGTTAAAAGGACCACGCACTACAAAGAAGACAGTAATATTTCCAGATGGAAAACAAACCACTGAATTTGGCAATTCGGCGATGTTTGTTAGAACAATTTCAATAGACAAATAAGGATAGAAGACAGATTAATTTAGGATGGGGAAAAACGATGAGAGACTGTGGACTCTGGGAAACAAACTGAGGGCTTCAGAGGGGAAGGGGGTGGGAGATTGGGATAGGCCGGTGATGGGTATTAAGGAGGGCACATATTGCATGGTGCGCTGGGGTGTTATATGCAAGTAATGAATCATGGAACATTGCATCAAGAACTGGGGATGGGGGCGCCTGGGTGGCACAGCGGTTAAGCGTCTGCCTTCAGCTCAGGGCGTGATCCCGGCATTATGGGATCGAGCCCCACATCAGGCTCTTCCGCTATAAGCCTGCTTCTTCCTCTCCCACTCCCCCTGCTTGTGTTCCTTCTCTTGCTGGCTGTCTCTATCTCTCTCGAATAAATAAATAAAATGTTTAATAAAAAAAAAAGAACTGGGGATGTACTGTATGGTGACAAATATAATAAATATTCTTTAAAAATTTCAAAAAAAAAAGGATGGGGAAAAACAGAAATAAGAACATAGAAAAGTTGAACATGTATTGTTCACTCAATAGGTAATGATAGCTAAATGTTTCTAGAGGCTGTTGATGTGCCAATATTCCATAAGGCTTTCGATGTAGAAGCTGATCTAAATCCTTACCCTAACCCTATGGACTAAACATTATCACTATCCACATTTTACATATGAGGAGGCTGAGGCACAGAGAGATAGCAGAAGTTGTGAATTAACATTACAGATAGTGAAAGGTACAGTTGGCATTTAAACCAGGAAGTCTGGTTTCAGAAAAGAAGATGAGCTTTTAACTACATGGTGCACTGCCTCTGATAAAGTAGATGTTACAGGTAAATAGTAACATTCTTTGTGCAGGTACTGTAATGGGTAATATTGATAATATAGTAGTATTATGATAGTACTTAATGAGCAATAGAAATTTTACCCAAAGGAGAAACTTTAATCTCAATTTGAATAGGTTGCCACTATTATTAGAATAATCTGTGCCAAATATTTCATTATTTGGGATTGGATAAGGTGCTACCAGTAGTCTTTAGTGCCCCTAAGTTTTAGAAGTTTTGATATGAAGCAAGACGTTTTTCAAAGGTGACTATCTGTCACAAGGTCTAGAATATTACAATAATGTAAAAATACTGAAGAAACCTAATGCCATATCATGCTGTGTTTCACTGTAAATGGAAAAAACCTTGACAAAATATTTTGTCTCTGATGAAAGTTTAATTTGAAAAGTAAACTATCTGCAGTTTAAGTATTCATTCCTATCCCTCAAAAGGAACTGTTTGTCTTATGACAAATGTTAGGTTGCCAGAAAAATAATGTCTCACTAATAGAGAGTCAGAGATGGTCTCAGTTTTTTAATGATAGCACAAACATTCTGGGAGAAGAATCCCTGGGACCCTTGCTCTCAGTTGTTATGTCCTTGTCTTCTAGCTAAAATATGTGAACACACATAGGAAAGGAAAATATTTCCCAAGCCAATGACTGGATCCTGATAAAATAGTCAAAATTTTTTACTTTTTACAAGTATGGTGCTAAATGTTGAAGATTAAAAACAAAAAAACGGAGAGTTTTATACTTTAATAAAGAAAAATGTATATTCTTCCTACTGGTGTATTTTCATGAATCATTTATTCTTTGATAGACAGTATTCAAGTTTTATTTGTATTATGGTTTTCTTTACTGCCAAAAATGTACAGCTGGGTTATATCCCCAAATTCCTTCATTCCGTTGGTAAGTGGTATTGTCCACTATCTGGCAGACACTGTAGTAGATGAGGAAAAACTCCAGTAAAAACCCAAGTCAGTCTTCAGATACCTTCCAATACCCAAGTCCAGTAAAGTGACACTGAGAATCCCATGTACAAAATGCTACGACAGATGTTACGGGGATACCAGTGAGGGATGCTCACAGCCTCCATGTTAAAAGGTCTTCCCAGAGAAGATAAATCAAGATATAAATCTAGAGGATAGGAAGGATGCACATTTTCTTTTGCATGAAACTTTTGGTAAAAAAATTTTTTTTTTCTGTTACCAGCATCCTGGTACACGTTTTAGAAGAAGAAGCAGTGAAGGAGAAGAAAAACCAGAGACCGCCAAGTCAGGTGAGTGTATAAGAGTATTTTGTGGCCAACAGTGCTAGTGCCTATATATGTAGGACCATTATGTATTCAGAAAGTTCCTTCTTTACATATATTGGTGTACCCCATGCTTCAAACACGACTAAGGAAAATACTCTCAATAACACCATCTTTAGCTCATAAAGATTTACGTTGGTGACATGCCCTGACTTGGATGCATACTGAGTTGCATGTACTTCTTTCCAGACACATAGTTAAACAACATTTTCCAGTGGCCTTTTTGCATCTGGGGGGTGTCCTGCAAATGGTTCTGGCTGAAACAATGTGGGCAAAAATGATGTGCCACACTTGCAAGTTTGTCCTCTAACCTATGTCATATGATTCTCCACATTTTATTCTTTATTTAATGGACACCTTTAAGCAATGCAGTAGTGGGTGGGTGGGTGGGGTCATTGGCTGATGGACATTGAGAAGGACACCTGACGTGATGAGCACTGGATGTTATAAGCAACTGATAAGTTATTGAACACTATATCTGCAACTAATGATGTACTATATATTGGCTAATTGAATTTAAAGAAAAAAAAGAATGCAGTAGAAAACTGAAGAGCCCCTGGGGATAGCAGAGCCAAAAGATAAAAAAGCCTGGATCCCTGAGTCACCACATGGTGGGAAGCAACTCAAAAATGTCTACCTGCATTGAGCTTTGAGTGGCTTGGGATGAACTTTTATTAAGTTAGGCCACTGAAATGTCGTGTTTGTTTTTTACAGCCACTACTCTTAATAAATCTGGCTAATAATGCAATACAACTCATATGTGAATTAAGTAATGAATATTTTCAGTATTTATTATAGAATAATAATTTTTAAAGTATTGACTATATATTGAATTCCAGGACTTGAATAGAGTATATTTTTTATATAATTTTATCCTATAAGAAATGCTATGAGGTAGGTACCATTACTGCCATCCCCACTATAATGATTGAGAAATTGGGGCTCAAGAGTTGGGAACATTTACTCGAGATCATAGAACTAACAATAGTGTGGCCAGGATTTGAATCCATGCTGTTAGACACGAGAGCTGCCCACTTAACAGTATATTGTTTCCCATTGGTAGATATGATAATATATGTCGAGCAGCAAATGTCTCATATTATTTCTTACAAGAAGGTAAACACAGTTGAATAACAACCAGCATAGTTCCCTTTATTCTGTAAAATAATGTAGAAGATCCATTTTACCCTGAGTATAATAACAGAAATTCTTTTCACCAGCATGTCCTTTCATAAAAATATGTATTTGGGTATAGACTGGTATCAGGCCCTTATTTTTGACCCCACTAGAACTTTATTTGGTTCTCAAAACCTCCACCAGCTCATTTTATAATTAGGCAAATAATAGATGAATCTTATATACACACACTTTTTAAGTCTATCCAAATGGATGTTCGAATAACGACAGAAATATCTCTTGGAATTGGCTGATAGAAGTCACTTATTTGTTATTTACTGTTGCATATGTGGTCTCATTTAACAAAAACAAAATTGGGCTGTGATAATAGCAAGCTGTAAGTTATTAGTCAAGGATTCTCATTTTTTTGATGGATACCTCCTCTACGGTTTACTCTATGGAACCATTTATCCCATCCCTTCATCCTCCTTGAGTTTTGAAGACAACGTTCCATGATGAACACAAGGGCCAAGGATACATTCAAATACGAGGATTCTGCACGCCCGCCACACCGTGTTTGTGTTATCCTCCTCCCAGGTGGGAGAAGAGGGTCTCAACCAACAAGGCTCTTTATTCAAACAGTGAGCTTCTGTTTGAATAAAAAGACCTTCAACTGGATTCCCTGTGCTACTTTTTCCTGCTCCCAGGAGCTGGATTGACCCTTAGAAGGGACTAGCAGCTGTGACGCACATCCACACGGGCCATGGCTCTGCATTTGTAACAAGCACATTGTTACCTTTCGTGACAAAACAGCCCTATTGTTATCAGCTGTAAATCTATTAAAAACACACAAGAGCATTTTAGTATGTATAACGTGCATGAAAAATATTAGCGCCTGACAGGCTCCACTTGGCAATGGAAAAGAGGTCTTACGGAAGGAAACAGCAGTAGCAAACAGTGAGCAGTACACGGGAAGGTAATTGTGCCTTTAACATTGGCGGCACACGTTCACTTAAGACTAAGACTCCTGCCCCTGCCTCATCCACACCCAGAGGACCTGCTCGACAAGCAGCCAGTCATCTCTCTCTGGGATCAAGCTGTCAACGCAAACTTGAATTCTTTCCCTTTTTTCTGAGCTAAGCTCTACCCCCAGAGCTCCCGACGCCTTCCTGAGTGAAAGCTCTAAAAGAGCTCCCTTCTAAATTGCATCACATGCACAGCGCTCTTCAAACTGACAGAACAAAAGAGCCAAATTACAAAAGTCTGGTCTGAGTGACTTGTTAGTTGCGCTGGATGATTACTTCTTAATGGGCTCTGAGAACAGGCTGTGGGTTTTGATGCTGTTTAAACCTTGCAGAGTTCTTTCCTAGTTAGTTACTAATTAAGGTTGATTTGCTTAATCAGCTAAACACACACTAATGAGAGAGAGAGAGAAAGAGAGAGAGAGAAGATGGGGCAAAAGGTAGTCCCTTCTACTCTCTCTTACCCTTCCCAATTAGTGGCAATGAAATTACTTGGACCAAGAGTCACAAGGATAAATTCTCATCTGGAAGGGCTAAACAGGCCTGCTGTGAAGTGTGATGTGTGTGTGTGTGTGTGTTCATGGCTTTTTCCCTTCCCAAACTGATGTGATGCCAAATAATAGTCCTGTTTTCTCGAAGGCTAGTTAGCGCTGGATGCTCCCAAAGTCTATTGTCTGCTCCTTCCGCCCTGCTTCCCCCTAACCGTTAATGAATATGTTCAACTGGCCAGGGTCACTTTATTCTTCTGACATAATGAACTGGGGGATGTGATTTCCAAGTTCCGAGGCTGACACTGGCAGGGTGACGATTTCACCTCCAGATGCCCCAACTGTATACTCGACACACTTGGAAGAATAAATATTGATCTGCTTTCTGAGGATGTGCACCATGTGAAATGTTAATGCTTTTAAACGACTTTGGACATACAAAGTAGCTATTATTACCACTATTATTATAAGGTATAAAATCTCAGAGAGTATCTCACCTTTACCCTTTATCCTCAAGATTAGTGCACATGTGTTGAGTGCCCACTGTATTCACACAACCACTAATGTGACTGGATATAGTGATGACATTCTAAGACAAAGACATTCATTTTGTGACTCCTTAGCAAGGAAGGGAAGGTTTATTCTTCACAGTCATGTGAATACAAATTGTTTTGTGAACTACTGATAATGAATGTTTATTCCCTCATGGGTCCTCACTTGTTAATGTGTTGGAGATTTTCTGCTTGTCTTCCCTAGGTGATTCATTCTTTTCTATAAAAAGAAGAAAAAAATTTGCCATTTAAAATCATAGTTGGCTATAAAAGTTTGAGGCCCTAAGAGAGATGGGGTTAATAGCTGAACTTTGGTTTGGCAGAATAATTTCTGAGAAAGTTGGATACTAAAACTGAGTTTCCCCAAGCCCTGGTATAGGAGATACTCCTAGTTAAATTGCCCTATGGAAGAAAAAGCTGGAATTTGTGGTTTGGGTGGTACTGGTGAAGTTTGAGAGAAATAGGAGTGTAGTAACATGGCAGGAGGCAAGATCTCAGAATGGCATAATGGCCAAAGAGGATGGTCAAGTGACATCGTTAACAACATGGCTATCTAAGATCGTTCTAAAATTGCTTCCTAGCTAGTACTTTGATCACAAAGCCCTCATCCCATTGTTTTTTCACTTTTGTCATACATTAGTACAAATCTATTAGATATAATCTATTGTTGATGACATGAAGAACAAAGAGATTGAAATCATATCCAGTAAAGCCAGCTGAGGACCCAGATAGATGAGTGAGGTGTGGAAAAGTGCTTGCAATGAGCAATTTGGGATGGGGTAGGAGGCAATTCTGCTTTTCTCAAGGATTCTAGACCCTTGAAGAGATTCCTGGGCTGATGTCTGAGTTATACATTTGTTTACTTATTCAATGTATTTATTCAACTGATGGTTATTGAACATCTACTGTATGCCAGGGATGCTGATAGTGGTTTGGAAATACAAAAGTGACTAGTAGTGATAAGATCTCTGTGCTTAATACAGCTTATCATCATAAGTAATGGGATGCATCTATGTCTACCTTGCAGTAATTTAGAAATTTATAATGATTTTATGTGATCTGCACACATACTACTGTTTCTACTGTCTTCCCTACTTCTTCTTCTTCCTTTGTTTTAAATGAATTAATATCTTCATTGGTTCCTAGTTTTTAAAATTTTGCTCAAGCCACTGTCATATGTAATGCCTCCCTCTTCTCACCTAGTTAAATCCTGCCAGCTTCTCTTTAAAACTGGCCTCAGATATCCTCAGCCAGAAGAAACCTCGAGATTTTTCTGATTTAATTGGTCTGGAATGCACTGTGGACATCAAAATTTGTGACAGCTGCCAAGATGGTTCTAATGTATAGTCATGGTTGAGAACCACTATTCAAAAGTGGACATATAGAGAGAGTGCAAGATGGCAGTATAGGAAGATCTTGAGCTCAGCTCTTTCTGTGGACACAACATATCTACAGACTCATATGGAATAATTCCCTCTGAAGGGGATTTAGGAGCTTGACAAATAGAGCCTGCACAAGAAGGGACAGCACTGAGATGGGTAGAAGAGGCAGAGACATGGTCTCAGGGAAAAAAAAAGAAAAGCCACACCCCAAGAACAGTTTTCTATGGGTAGGAGGGGTCTCAAAGATTTCCTGGGGAGCAAGAGATTTGAGCTCCACATCAGGCACCCTAACTGTTAGATCCTACCCAAGAGAGATGAGCCCCCAAAACATCTGGCTTTGAAAACCAATAGGGAATACACCCAGGAAAACTATAGAACTGTGGGTAAAGGAAAACTGCTTTTAAAGGGTTTGTGAAGACTCACTCACCCTGGAAACCAGCACAAAACACCAGATTGAAAAGTCCATAGACCATAGATGAAGGAGACCCACTTGCTAATCTTGGTGCACCTACTGAAGAGGCAGGAGGTAGCTGAGCCTCTCCTCAGGGACTGAGATGTGGAGGCAGCCATTTTTGCTATCTTGTTCTGCTGTGCTGATCCTGGCACTAGTGGGTGCCATTTTTGAATCCTCTCTTTAAACCGTGAATGCCAGGGGCCACGCCCTTCTGAGAGCCCTGTGCAAACTGCACTTCAGCTGTCCTCACAGCTAATAGGATAATAATGCTCCTCACCACTGTGCCCCCAGCAGTTGTGGCCAGGCCGTGCAGACAGAAGGCCAATGTTCCTGCAACAGTCACAGTCTTGCCACAACAGGAGGGCACATGCCACCCACACAGTGGACACCCCTGGAGCACCTGGTTCTGATGGCTCAGGGATTGTGCTTCTGGGCTCCACAGGACACCTCCTACGTAAGGTCACTCCTTCAAGACTGGGAGATATAGCTAAACTACCTAATACATAAAAACAAACACAGAGTTAGGCAAAATGAGAGAACAGAGGAATATGTCCCAAATGAAAAAACAAGACAAAACCTCAGGAAAAGAGCTAAGCAAAATGAAGGTGGGCAATCTACCCAATGAAGAGTTTAAAATATTGATCCTAAAAATGCTTACTGAACTCAGGTGAAGAATGGATAAACACAGTGAGACCTTCAACGAAAAATAGAAAATGTAAGAGAGTACCAATCAGAGCTGTGGAATACAATAACAGAAATGAAAAATACACTAGAGGTAATAAACACCAAACTATTTGCGTGTAAGACCCAGTGCACCATGCAATACTGGGTGTTATATGCAAATAATGAATCATGGAGCACTACATCAAAAACTAAGGATATACTGTACGGTGACTAACATAACATAATAAAAAATTATTATAAAAAATAAAATAAAATAAAATAACATAAAATAAAATAAAATAAAATAAAATAAAATAGAATAAACACCAAACTAGATGATTCAGAGGAATGGATCAGTGACCTGGAGGAAATGTAGTGGAAATCATCTAAACAGAACAGAAAAGAGGAAAAAAAGAATTTTTAAAAATGAGGATGGTTTAAGGGACCTGTGGGACAACATTAAGCACACTAATGTTTGCATTATAGTGGTCCCGGAACGAAAAAAGAGAGATTGAGACGGGGACAGAACAATTATTTGAAGACATAATAGCTGAAAATTTCTCTAACTCAAGAAAGGAAACAGACATCCAGATCCAGAAAGAACAGGAAGTCCCAAATAAGATGAGCCCCAAAAGATCCATATACAGGCATGTCCTAATTAAAATGTCAAAAATTAAAGCTAAAGAGAGAATCATAAAAGTGGCAAGAGAAAAGCAATTAGTTACACTTAAGGGAACCCCCATAAGACCGTCAGCTGATTTTGCAGGGGAACTTTGCAGACCACAAGGGTGTGGCATGTATATTCGAAGTGCTGAAAGGAAAAAACTTCCAACCAAGAATACCATATCCGGTAAGTTTAAAATTCAGAATTGAAGTGTAGGTCAAGAGTTTCCCAGACAAGCAAAAGCTAAAGGATTTTTTCACCACTAAACTTTTTTTATAAGAAATATTAAAGGCACTTCTTTGAGTGAAAAGAAAGAGCACTGATTAGTAACAAGAACACTTACGAAAGAAAAACAATCACACTGGTAAAGCCAAACTTACAGTAAAGATAATGGATCAACCACTTTACAGCTAGTATAACAGTTAAAAGACAAAGGTGGTTTAAATCAACTACATCTACAATAATTAGTTAAGGGATACACAAAATAAAAAGATTTAACATATAACATCAAAAACATAAAATGTGGGAGGAGGCAGTAAAAATGTAGTGCTTTTAGAATGTATTCAAACTTAAGTGAACACTAAGTTAAAATAGATTGTTATATACATAGGTTGTTATATATAAATCTCATGGTAACCACACACACAAAAACACACCTATAATAGATACATAAAACAATAAAGAGAAGGGAATCTAAACATAACATTAAAGAAAGTTATCAAATCATAAGGAAAAAAAAAAAAGAAGAACAAAGAAACAGAAATGAACTACATGGACAACCAGAAAACAGTTGAGAAAAATGGCAATAAAGACATACCTATCAGTACTTACTTTAAATGTAAATAGACTAAATGCTCTAATCAAAGACCTAGAGTGACCGAATGGGTAAAAAACGGAAGCAAGACTCATCTATATGAAGCTTACAAGGAACTCACTTCAGATTGAAAGACACACACAGACTGAAAGTGAAGACATGAGAAAATATTCCATGCAAATGGATATGAAAAGAAAGCTGGGATAGCAATACTTTTATCAGACAAAAAAGACTTTAAAATAAAGGCTGTAACAAAAGATGAAAAAGGGCATTACATAATGAGTACCCTTAAAGGGATCAATCCAACAAAAGGATATAGCCCTGATAAATATTTATGCACCCAACATAGGAGCACCTAAATATAAAGCAAATATCAATAGACAAAAAGAGAGAAACCGACAATAACAAAATACTAATAAGGGACTGTAATGCCCCACTTACATGAATGGATGGATCAGACAGAAAAGTAATAAGGATATATTGGCCTTAAATGACACAGTAGATCAGATGGACTTAATAGATATAAAGAGAATGCTCGTTTCATCCAAAACCATTGAAATGCACGTTCTTTTCAAGTGCATGTGGAACATTCTCCAGGATAGGTCACATGTTAGACCAATCAGTGGATCAACAAAGAAATCAAAGAGGAAATAAAAAAAAAAAAACCTTGAGACAAATGAAAGTGACAACGCAATGTTCCAAAAATCCATGGGATATAGCAAAAGCTGTTCTTAGAGGGAAATTTATAGCAATAAAGGCCTACCTTAAGAAACAAGAAAAATCTCAAACAATCTAACCTTCTACCTAAAGGAACTAGAAAAAGAAGAAGAAATACCAAAGTTAGTAGAAGGAAGGAAATAATAAAGATCAGAGAAGAAATAAATGAAATAGAAACTAAAAAACAGTAGAAAAGCTCAATGAAACTAAATCTGATTCTTTGAAAAGATAAAAAAAATTGATAAACCTTTAGGCAGACTCATGAACAAATAAAGAGGACCCAAATAAATAAAATTGGAAATGAAAAAGAAAAAGTTACAACTGAACAGACTTCTGATACAATAGAAATAAAAAGAATGATTATGAGACTACTACAATCATATGACAACAAACTGGACAACTTTGAATTACATCAGTAATAATAATAGTAAAAAAACCACCTAACAAGATTCAGAACCAGAATCTTCATGGGTGAATTCTACCAAATATTTCAAGAAGAGGAGTTAATACCTATCCTTCTCAAACCATTCCAAAAAACTGAAGAGGAAGGAACACTTCCAAACTTATTTTACAAGGTCAACATTACTCTAGTACCAAAACCAGACAGGGCGCTATAAGAAAAGAAAACTATAGATCTATATTCCTGGTGAGTACAGATGCAAAAATCCCCAATAAAATATTAGCATACCAAATTGAACAATTTATTGGAAACATCATGCACCATGATCAGGTGGTATTTATTTCAGGGATGCAAAGATGGTTGAATATCTGCAAGTCAACCAACCTGATACACCACATTAACAAGACAAAGGGTAAAAATCATATGATCATCTCAATAGATGCAAAAAAAGCATTTGGCAAAATTCAACATAATTTTTGATAAAAATTCTCAGCAAAGTGGATGTAGGAAGAATGTACCTCAACATAATAAAGGCCATATAAGACAAACCCGCAGCTAACATTACACACAATGGTGAAAAGCTGAAAGCTTTTCCTGAGTTCAGGAACAGGACAGAAAGTCTCACTCTCACCACTTCTATTTGGCATAGTATTGGAAGTCCTAATCACGGTAATTAGAAAAGAAAAACAAATGAAAGATCCAGATTGGAAAAGAAGTAAAACTGTCATAATTTGCAGATTACATGATATGATATTAAAAAAAACCCTAAAGAACTCATCAAAAAACCATTAGAACTAACAAATTCAGTGAAGTTGCAGAATATAAAATCAATACACAGAAATCTATTATGTTTCTATCACTATTAACAAACTATCATAAATTAAGAAAATAATTCCATTTATAATTACATCAG
Organism: Ursus americanus; assembly: GCF_024610735.1. NCBI lineage: Eukaryota > Metazoa > Chordata > Mammalia > Carnivora > Ursidae > Ursus > Ursus americanus. The sequence continues at coordinate 21,284,857 of NC_142140.1, read as the reverse complement.
AAAGAATTAAATACCTAGGAATAAATTGAACCAAGGAGGTAAAAGACCTATACTATGAAAATTATAAGATATTGGTGAAAGAAATTAAGGATGACACAAATAAATGGAAAGATATTCCATGCTCATGGATTGGAAGAATTAATATTGTAAAATGTCCGTACTATCCAAAACAGTCTACACATTCAATGCAATCCTTATCAAAATATTGATTTCTTTTTCACAGAACTAGAACCAGTAGTCCTAAAATTTGTATGGAATCACAAGAGACCCCAAATGGCCAAAGCAATCTTGAGAAAGAACAAAGCTGGGGAATTATGCTCCTTCATTTCAAACTGTACTACAGAGCAATTATAATCAAAACAGTATTATGGTGTGGGCATGAAAACGGACACATCGATCAATGGAACAGAAGAGAGCCCAGAAATAAACCCATACTTACATAATCAATTCATTTACAACAAAGGAGGCAAAGGGGGAAGAGAGAGTTTCCTCAGTATGTGGTACTGGGAAAACTGGAGAGCTACATGCAAATGAGTGAAACTGAACCGCTTTTTTATCTTATGTACAAAAATAAACTAAAATCTATTAAAGATTCACATGTAAGTCCTGGACCTATGAAGTTTCCTAGAAAAAAAACATAGGCAGTAAGCTCTTTGACATCAATCTGGGTGACATTTTTTGGATCTGTCTCCCAATGCAAGGACAAGAAAAGCAAGAGTAAAGCAGTGGGTCTATGTCAAAGTAAAAAGCTTTTGCACAGCAAAGAAAGCCATTAACAAAATGAAAAGGCAACCTACTGAATAGAAGGGGACATTTGCAAATGATATGCCCAACGAAGGGTTAACATCCAAAATATATAAAGAACTCCTATAATTCAATATCAAAAGAACAAACAATCCAATTTAAAAATGGACAGAGGACCTGAACAGACATTTTTCCAAAGAAGACTTACAGATGGCCAATAGGCACCTGAAAAGATGCTCACCATCACTAACCATCAAGGAAATGCAGAGCAAAACTGCAACGAGATACCACTTCACACCTGTCGGAATGGCTAGTATCAAAAAAACACAAAATAATAAATGTTGGCAAGGATGTGGAGGAAAGGGAACCCTTGTGTACTGCTAAGAATATAAATTGGTACAGCCACACAGGAAAACAGTATGGAAGTTCCTTAAAAAATTAAAAGTAGAACAGTTATACAATCCAGCACTTCTTTTGTATGTATTTATCCAATGAACATGAAAACACTAATTTGAAAATATATGTGCTCCCCTGTGTTCATCACAGCGTTATTGACAATAGCCAAGATGTGGAAGCAACCTAAATATCCATCAGTAGATGAATGGATACAGAAGATGTGGTGTATATACGCACGTGGAGACATACATACACACTGGGATATTACTCGGTCATAAAAAAGATGAAATTTTGCCATTTGCAACAACATGGATGGACCCAGAAGGCATTGTGTTATATGAAATAAGTCAGAGAAAGACAACCACCATATGATTTTAATTATATATGGAATTTACAAACCAAACCAACAAACAAAAAACAGAAACAGGTTCATGGATCCAGAGAACAAACTGATGCCAGAGGGGAGGAGGTAACAGGATGGACAAAATCGGTGAAAGGGGTTAAGAGGTACAATTTTCCAGTGATAAAACAAGTAAGACCTGAGAATGAGATGTACAGCATAGGGAATATAGTAAAAAATATTGTAACAGTTTTGTATGCTGACAGATGGTAACTAGACTTACTTGGTGACCCTTTTGTAATGGATATAAATATAGAATCACTGTGTTGCACATCTGAAACTGATACAGTGTCGTATGGCACTTATCCTTCAATAAAAAATAAAAAATAAAAATATTAAAAAATTGAAACCATCCGCCCACAGAAGTATACAATGTTATTGGTACAGTTTGCTATGATTGTATTTAACTGCAGTATCTGTCTCTTCCTCTACATTTTCTATACCCTATCAGAGGAGAAGAGGCCCTCTTCCTTTTAAAGTGGAACACATGTATCAGGGAATTGCATCCCCATGTCCTCACCATCCACAAGACTTATCTTTGTCCACCATTGTCCCCTTACTCTGTATTTTGAGTTTCACCCTACTGCCTCCTTCCTCCCTTTGCATGTATGCTTACATGTACCATAGCCCCAAATCCTTCTTGCATTAATTTTTCCACCATTTCCTCAGAGAAGTCCTTAACACCTCCTACTTCATTATTCACTCATTCCTTAATCCCTCACAATTGACTTCCATCCCCATTTAAACGAAACTCATCTTTCAAAGCTCATGTGATGCTGCATGCTGAATGTATAAACAAGTGAATACATGACTTTCTCCTCGCCAAATCAATGATCTTTAATCAGTTTTCCTCCTCTTTGATACATGGTTAGTCGGGCCCATGCCTCCATCCCTGTTGTCTTTAACAGAATTCCGGTTCTTCTCTTATTCTGATGTTTCTCGTATGATGCTTGACGGACCACTTTTTTGGAAGCGGTGTTCCACTTGTTTATGTGTTGTGGTGGAGGACAAGTTTAGGGTTCAGATCAAGTCCCTGATATTTCATAGCTGTTAAGACTTAAGATAAAGTGCCCGTTTCTTCATCCATAGTAAGGAGGTGATAATAGTGTTGTTCTAAAGGTTGATGTTATGATTAATGCCTTTGTAAAGACAGGAAGTGCTCCTTTAATGTTAGTCAGTATTTGCATTCCAGTGGCTATAAGCTCCCCATGGACAGTCTCCATGCCTTTTTTTCCCTCCTATTTTTCTGGTCCTCAAAACCAGCAGTGTTGAGCTTGGGGTCCTCGAAAACTATTAGTTGTGAATGAGTGAGCGAATGCATTGTTCCCCTTCTCCTAATGGATGTTCTTTCCCAAAGCGTTGGTTTCAGTTTCCTTCACCCTTCCCTTGCTGATCTCATGTAATCCCTCAGGACCTTTGGACCTCATTCATTTTTTCCAACCATCGTCATGTAGATCACCACCAAATCTAAACTGAAATCAGACTCAGTTCATTATGACCCCAGATCCAGATTTCCTATCTTTAAGATAACACCCAAAAGAACATCCTCAGGACATCTCTTGGTACCTTAAATCCCTATGTGTAGAAAAGAACAAGTCTTCTTTCCTTCTCTCATTATTCATTCATATAGATTCATTATATATTTACAATTATATATATTTATTTCTTTATTATACATGTTCATTTAGGATAGCCTCCTATATAAAAATATATGCCTAACCTGTATCTTTAATTTATATATACATATACACATATAAAATATAGGTATCATGTATTTGTAATAACCTCCAAAGAATTCTACCTGCAAAATATTATTCATCCTAATTTGTACCTCAAGTTATTAGCTACCTGCCCCATTGAAACCAAAAACAAGAATACTGTTAATTTTTAAGAGACCAGACTCCTTAGCCTGCTAGCAATTTGACTGTTGTTTTAATAGAAAACTTTCTTTTATGGAAACAATATTAATTATGCTAGTAACAAGTAGATACAGTTTTATTATTTTTAAAAAAAGCAACACGGAAGTGTAAAATTAAAAGCAAAATCCCCACTCCACCACTGATGTTTGCTTCATTCTTACTATTCTTTACAGAGATGATTCCTATTATCAGTTCGGGATAACTCTTTTACAGACATTTTATCTACATTACTGAACACATGCATGTTTGATTTTTATTTTATGTAAGTGCACGTTACTGTATTTATTAATGTGAAGTTGGAATTTTCCCCTTATTAATATGTCTTGGAGAAGTGCCCAATTAGATCTGCCTTTTGCTTGAGACCTACTGCCTAGTATTGCCTCATAGAGAAGCACCCTATTTACACAGATCTTACTGATGAATCCTTAAAAGCTACCTTGCTATTTATTTCCCATCCCTCTCAGATGCGTAACCTTTTAACTGAATGAGGAAACACATTTCACACTGTTCTCTGTTGGCCTCTTTGTGCAGGCTATTCTTGCTGTGCCTTGCAGTGAAACTTCTACTGATCCTCCAAAACCCAGTTCAGACGTGAACTTACACAGGGAGTCCTCTACGCTAACTCCAGTTTAAAGTGACATCGTTAAGAGATTCCCCAATTTTGAAGACAGATACTGAGGTTTTTATACTCCCACAAGGCTCAACATAGTGTCCTATGTATGGTAGATTCTGAATGCACGTATCGCATAAACAAATACATGATTCTTAACTTTTTGTGAACCAACATGTATGCAGAGATAGGCTATAAGCACCTTCAAGGCAAAAACATATCTCAGCGTGCCTCGACTAATGCAGATATTTGATGACTTGCATGCCAGTGCTCTATCAGCTGTACTGTGGACGTGGACAACGATGGAGTTCTTCCCTTATTATGTTGTATCAAAAGTGCCCACCAGTCAGTATAGGAAGCTGTTATAGAGAAATAGGGATGAACCTACCAGGATCTCCAAGAGGATTTTGAGTGGAGCTGGATAATCCTAAAGGAAAAGAAATTAAAAAGGATTATTCCCATGGATATCCATTGTTTTGTTTGTTGTTGTTTTGCTTTGTTTTTGCGTTTCCAAAATCCTTTCCCCCTTTTTTTTCAGCAAAGAGAACCCCACTTTTGGGTGGATGACCTACTGTGTATAGCTTGAGTGGAATGGCCTTGCCCACTCTGCTCTGGGCACAGTGACACGGGAACCCACGTTCTCCATTGACCAGCCACAGCAGTTTGTTGTGGGATGGTTACGAGAGTCAGGTTGTACCAATGAGGATGTCCCCTGTGACTTGAGATAAGCATGCCGGAAGTAGAGGGTTCTCTGCTCTTTAGTGAGGTGGAAAGATAACGTAGGCTCGTGACTGACAGAAGCCCATTTTCCCGCCATGGGTAAAAAGTCTGAGAGGAAAGCCTAAATCAGGGCCAAACGGCCGAGGAAAAAAAGGTATAGACAGGACACTTAATTCATCATTTGGATTTCTTGATTTACTTACTCCTGAAGCTGGTCTACTCCTGGACATCCCGGATAAGTTAAGTGAGTCTCCAAATTCTCTCTACCTAAGCTAGTTGAATTTGTATGCCTTATAATGGAGAGAGACTCAGAAAATGATATAGAAGGTTTAATTAATTTTAAATATTTTTTCTGACTCTATTTTCTTCCCATCTCTTTTTAGAGGATGTATGGTGATGAAATTCTCTAAATTTAATTGTTTAGTCTCTGCTTTCTAACTCCCAAAATGTTCACAGAATGGAAATGTTTAATTTTGTGAAGGTATGCCAAAAATGATCTACAAAAATGGCTTAAAATTGGAGGCTGGATCTTATGCTAAAATGACTGGTTAGAAATCAAGAAACTGAAATGTGGTTTCTGCTGACCTGGTCTTTTATCAGTTTTATTCAATTTACAACAGTGAGAAGAGGGGACGGAAACTTATGTATCTTGACTACCTACTCAATTCCACTATTTCATGAAATTTACGCCTTTCATGTAAACATTGTTATCCTGATTCGAAAATATTTTTTAAAGAGCCAAATGATTTCCAGAGTTCCAGTCTTGCCCAGTGTCCCCTCGCTGGTTAAGTTTAATAGATTTAAGATTAGAATCCAGTTGGGTCTGACCCCTAACTGTCCTTTTCCACCATCGAGAAGGCCATAAAATTATGATGGATGTTGACTCTGTTCTCTGTTCTTAAAGCACATTTCCAACTTTTAGTCAACTGTCTTGACATTCATGGCTTCGTATTATTGTTTTGGGGAAATAGCAGTCATTTTAGGGGGTGAAGTATATAGCTCTAGAAAGAGTACAAGATTTGAAATTGGGGACATGAATTCTAGTCCTGTGATTTTTCCACTACAGGGCACTGTGATTATGTGGTTCAATCTTTCTAAATCTTGGTTTCCTCTTCCGTCAAGTAAAAGATAAGGGCCAATCATCTCTCAAGTCTATGTCAGCAACTTTCTACTGGTAAATGCCTCCCTAGAATGCTGTACTTCTCCCACTAGAGATCGGGTCAGTCGATGATTTGCTAGATGCCTTAATGTCTATGTTCAACTTGGTGTTTCCCAACAGTGAGCCCGGGGTATGGCAAATAGTAGATGATCAATAAGTATTTGTTGAATAAATAGATGAGGGAATGAAGTCTATTCACTTTTGTGTACAGAACACTACTTTTTATTTTGATTTTCCCCCCAGTTGACCAAAAGAGTGATATTTGAAATCCTGCCAATTTTGCGGGTGAGAGGTAAAAAGAGGTTAGTGATAGATTTGAGTACTACAGTGTGCTATGCATCAGCACAGATTTTAAAGAGGACTTTATTTTAATTCAAAGCTCAATGTAAGTCAAGAGCTAACTCAATTTTTTAAAATAAAAGACCTACTTTAAAGTGTAAAATGGTCATTTTAAGTGGCCATTGTAATTCAGCTTTTAAGGCTTGGTAACGTAGCCATCCTGGTGAACCTTCTGTGTGAATGAAGCCTTCCTTAATCGGCTTTTCCTATATTATTTCATCCTGGGAAAGAAAAGCAGTAGCTAAGCCAGAAGCAAGCAGGATAACAGAAAAAGGAGTCTGTGGCCAAAGCAACAGAATTACTTTTTTTTTTTTATTCTTTCACTTGTGTTTGTGAAGGAGAAGGAAGGAACATAATTTTTTGTCTTTGTTTAGACATTGAACAATACAAATCACAAGAACATATATTTTTGACATACTATTTTTTTGGTGTTCTTTGGAATTTGGACCCTAATTAAAAAATATGTGTTTCCTAGCCCTTCTTACTGTGAAAATCCTTGGCAATATAAACAGATGCACTGGTTGGCTTTTAATTCTGACACCAGACTGTCTGAAATAATAGCTCGAAGAAAGTGTGAATTCTTTCATTCCTCAAGCTTTAATTATAAGTACTTAATTTGTTTGTCTTTCTATTGCTGACTGTCATACCAATCTGGTTTATCTTTCATCTGGCTAAACATGGTGCACCTCACAAGCCCCTCATTTTGAAAAGTTTATTCTGCATGGGAAGATGGAAATAAGCTAGAAGTTTGAGTTATTTTCATCCTCCAGGGCGCCTCACTGTAATTTAACAATTAAGATATTAAGTGGTGTTCTAAAAATTTCAGTAATATAGGCCTGGAAGATGACAGAATTAGGATCTTGATAAGCAGTTTGGAAACACTGAGTATTTCTCATAAAAGTTTGAAAAATGAGCCAAGTTAATAGCTTGCTAACTCATCTTGACCTTTCACAGCCAAAGATGTTCTTCATTTTTGTGTGTGTCCGCCATTTTTTACACTTCGAAACCAATTTGCTGTCCTAACGTTTTTAGCCACGGGACTGACTGTCCGGGCATTGGCTGCTGTCATTAGGTGAGGTACCACTTGGCACATTAGCGGAAAAAGTCCTCAGTTGCTGGGAGTGGGGGTGTTTTGGAAATATTGCTCGGTCTGATCTTCCTGAATACTGTCATATTCCACTTTTAAAACTTGACTGCGGAGAGATGTGTTTTTGTTTTCTGAAGGCAAAAATAAAATCCAAGCAAGGCAAATCACTGCTGGAACGCATGATAAATATAATGAAGAAAGGCTCATGCTCTTCATCTAATTGGTTTCTTTCCAGGTCTTTCTCTGTATGTACATTTGCATTGTGAGATACTTCCCCCCATTATTGCAGAGCCTAATATGAAAGAGGTTTATATCCCCTTTGTAAATATGATAGAAAGAATGAATATGACGAAATGTATTAGGGATTACAAAGCCCTTTATATTTATTATTTCAGTCCCTATAGCAATCCTCTAAGTAATTATTATTATTATCGTCCTCATTTCAGAGATGAGGAAATTGAGATTTAGTGGGGCTAACATATCGAAGTTCCCAGAGCCAGGAAGCTGTGGTGGCTGGGGTTTGAACCCAGGAAGGACCAGGATATTTAATCACTTCCCTGCTGCTGCTGGACAGTAAGATACCAAATGCTTTATGCACATGACCCCATTTAATCCTTCCTAAAAACTGTCAACGTGGGGAGCACGTACCCATTTTACAGATGGAAAAACTGAAATTTTGCCAAAGTCATTTGCCCCAGCTTACTCAGTTCATAAGTAGTGGCAATGGGCTTGGAACTGAAGTTTGCTTGATTCCAATAACCTGGTGCTCAAAACCTTCATTCTAAACTGCATGGTAACATTTATTAAGGGCTTTAGAGCTTTATTACCTAAATCGAGTAGATGGCACCAAAAAAAAAAAAAAATCCTTCAGTGTGCAGTGACTGACTAAGGTAAGATGCCGGTAAGACTTGAAAGAAGGGTAAGAGCCAATGATGTGTATTCTTGTTTTGGCCATTTTTCTAACAGTGATGAAGAAAGAGTGTTGAGGGCGATGTTTCTCCTTTATACCCCTGAAGAGAAGGTAACATCTCTTCAGGAACGGTGGGAAAAATACCTGGGGACACTCTCTTGCTCTTTTTGTATCAATGTCTACGTTTTACCCCCCCCCCCATAAACAGAAAATTTGTTTATGTGGAATTAGAGTTTTGAGGATATGAAATTTCAGTATCCCTTGGGTTCCATGACCACGCTTTGGGGCAATAACTTGGACAGCAACGACAGCTTCTAAGTTGTTTCCTGTTTTTCTTGGTCTCATTGCAATCCTTGTCAGAGCTTCCCTCCTTCACTGCTGGTGCATTAGTAATGCAAAATGAAATTCATTGTGCCCATTATATCTGTTAAATGGTTTCCATTTTAACTTGAGAAAAATGTATTGACGTTCATGTGTTTGGCATGGAAAATGTGTATATCTATCGAAGATAGCAACTTGTCTGTTGGAATTACAGTGCATTATGTATAATGCTGCTTTTAGCTGTGCATGTACATTTCCTGGAATCTTATTGTGTCAGAGCTTGGAAAGTTTACACAAGCATTGGTAATCTAATTTTTGTCTGGTGGGTGGCTGTGGAAATATGGAGTATTTGAAAAAGCAAATGTCTTGGCCATCTGTGCCAGGGAGTGGTTTGGTGGCTGGGGTGTCTAGTCAGGTGGGGTAAAAAGCATCCATCAAAAATAAAGGTTTTAAAAACCTTGCCCCGGGCCTCACCTCAATATTAATTTGCCCGGGAGCAGAAAGATAAAACAGTTATCGTGACATGGTTTTTAGCACGTTTGTGGTTATTATTTTTAGGAGTTCTAATTGTAAGGTTGAGGAATCTGTTTTATCTTTCTCCTGCCTCTTAATGACAATCCTTCTCCAGACTACATTGCTTTCTATGTCTTTTGTCTTCTGCAGACACGAGTCTTTGGCTCATGAGCATCTTGTTAAGGGCCGTTGAGGATTAGGGGCTGTGACACAATTTTCTTGCTGAGTCTTTTTATTGGGGATTTTTCAGTTGGTTTGTCTTGGAGGTCTTTGAAATGTCTCCTATCAAGCAACGATTTTCATTTTTCTTTGTTCTCCTCAAAATCGGGGTTGTATTTTGCTCCACTATTCCTGGGGTCTAGGTAATGAATTGTGTTATTTAATAGGCAAGTGTGAAATTTTCTGTGCAGCGGCTGTACTGAGCTCTGCGTCTCAGAGTTGCTTAAATCCTACTCACTGCACCGCTGCTGAACTGTGATGTAGTTTTGTTTTTTAGCTTTAAGTGCATTTCAGTCATCCCTCTAAAGCAGGGTTTCTTAACTTCAGCGCTATTGTCACTTGATGCTGGATAATTCTTTGTTGTGGGAGACTGCCCTGTGCTCTGTGGGCTGTGGAGCGCTGGCCTCTACCTACCAGAGCCCAGGAACACCTTCCCCCAGTGTCTCCAAGTATTCCTAATGTCCCCGGGGTGGGGGGTGAAATCACCCCATTGGAGAATCATTGATCTAAAGCAAGGTTGAAAGACAAGGCTGGCATGATGTAAAGGAATTTCCATAAAAAGCACTGAACTCAAGCAATGCAATGACAATGCTGAGAGAGCTTTGTATCTTGGAGGATATGTGGAGGAACTGTATCACACATCCCTGGAGAAAATACTGTAATAATTGTCTATAGTTTCTTAGACCGAGTAACAGAGGAGGTAAGGGTCACCTTTTAACTGCTTTGCTTCTGATCTGCTAATTATCTCCTCACCCCGTGATGCCTTTTATCTCTCCTCTGTGCTACTTGACTCACATAAGGAAGATTCTAATTCTTCTCAGATTTTCCACCTTAACTACTTTTCTACCCTAACCTCCCTGCTCTTCGGTTTCCCCCCCTGGTTTTCTTTGGCTCAAATGGGAACATGGTGCCCATTTATTTCTTTAATCCACTTCACCACCTAATAATACACCTCTTTGGAGGACGAATTTTAACAAGATGCTTTCTACTCTGTGATGCACTCCAGTAGAGAATTAACGTTTAGCACCTTCTGTTCCCCCTGAAAAGCTGGGATGCCACTGACCACTGCAGTGTCGACTTACACACTCAACTTTCATTTAACTTTTTCTCAGTGCCTCCTTGAGTGTTACAGCTGTTAAATTTCATGGCAATCTCATGGGCCTGTCAAAAGGGCATCTATGTGCTCCTGAAATAGCAATTAAGATAACATGGAAACGAATGAAGTAATCAAACTCATCTGATAGTCATATCAAGATGATTCTTTATTTTTTTAAATGCTGTGAAAGCTGGCGAGGTATGCTAACAAACCTATTTGATCAATATATGGGATGTAAAAAGACAAGATTGACTGATGAATAAAATGAAACTGACACAAACAGGCTGGCAGCCAGCTGCAAGTCTCTTTAGGGCAAATGCAATTAACTTAGAATAATAGACTCAAAGTTGATGGTTAGAAATGCATTTTTATTAACAATCACAGCCTGAATCATTATGCTCTTATGAATAAGATGCTACTTATATTTTGTGCATGTGTGTGCATGCATATATAAATACACATACATATGTCTCTGTACGTATATATCCATGCCTCTCACATTCCTATGTGCTCTGCTTACCATTTGGGTAGAAAAGTTGATTTTTAGAATAATGTACTTTAAAAAAGAAATTCATTCATAAATTGTCTCCAGGTCTATAAATTCCGAATATTCTCCCAAATTACATATATAAAAATCATGCTACTTATCTGGTGCTATTAGACATAAAGCCAGTGAGCCCTGGTCCCAGAACTGCTGGTCCTTTGGGGATTTGGAATTGCAATCAGGGATTTACAGATTTCATTTTGAAGAGGAGAAGTCATTACTAGAAACCTAAGCTCATTTCCTCTCCTTTAATAGCTATTTTAAATCATTCATTTAGAAAATACATTAACTATTTAGGGTACTTGCAATGCGTTTCTCTTGGCATTAGGTCTGTATTTTTATAAGAGTTTTTTTTTTTTCTAAAATTATTTCAAAAGAAGAAGAGAATTAGGAAAAAAAAAAAGACCAAATGACATTTTGGTGACATAAAATTACTTTTGCATAACATTTTCCTCTCACCGCTTAAGAGGAAGCAACTTAAAACTTGAACAAAATATTACAATATTATTAGCAGACTCTTTTAATGCCATGGAGAAGAAGAAAGGTGGGTGACCTTTAGGAAATTACAAACTGGACCTCAACTATGCTTAAGAAATACCATATGGTTGGCAGCCTCTTTAAGTGAATTTGTTAGTAACTGAAATAGAAAACAGTTTTCGTTCTGTACTAATACTCAATATTGATTTCAACCTTAACTAACAATCGGGTAATAAAAGGACAAACGATTACAGTAGAGAATAAGTAACTTTGATTTCTACAAAGAATTCTGAATATGGAGTCTTGCATAACACTGCAAACTGCTTTATATATATATATATTTTTCAAATGCAAAATAAAGCTCCCTGAGTTATGAAATTGCTATTCTTCAAAAGGACATCATGAAGGTTGACAATTTAAAATGTACTCTTCCTGTCACCCTCCGATTTTTTTAAATGTCTGCTGCTGGTGTTAAAAACAATCTCCACGGAGAGGGCTGCCATTGCCAATTTAGGACCCTGGCTTTGTTATTAGCGTAGGCATATTAGATCATCCTCTTGCTCTTCCTGCCTGCTTTGTTCTTTTGATATGGCAGGGAACTGAAATTGACAACAGCCTACATTTATATAACAATAACTTGCATTGTTAAATATATATGTGTAGATAGACAGAGAGTTCTTTTATTCCCCGAAGATATCAAAGTTCACTACACACCATGAAAAAACCCACAGAAGTATGCAGATGCTTCTGGGGTGAACCATGGCAACTATTTAAAAGCATAAAGTATTGACAGCCTTAGGATTCTAGAATAGTTCATAGTCGTTTTTAATTTTTGAAAATTTTCCTCCTTTAGAAAATTTCTATTTTCTTCAGGAGGAAAAAAAGGATAAAGGTCACACTTCGTTACCTGTGTGATAAACCAGAAGCAGTCTAGGAAAGTAAGCTGGGAACATAGTTGTCTGAGTCTGCATACTTGAAAAACAGTGCTGTTGTAAACACAAGGTCGAGTAGCCTGCTTTGTATCTCAGTCACTGTGGGATCCGTTGTATCCATTAAAACTATACACAGTAAACTCAGAGTGAAGAGTCTAAAGATTGGACAGGCACCCCTAAAAATAGGGTTGCCAGGTTTAGCAAATAAAAATATAAAATGCTCAGTTAACTTTGAATTTCAGATAAACAATCCATAAGTTTTAGTAGAAGTATGTCCCATGCAATATGTAGAACATACTTAATATTAAAAAATGATGTGTTATTTATCTGAAATTTAAATTTAATGAGGCATTCTCTATTTAGTCTGGCAATCCTAACTATAAAAGCAAGGCTTTGTGTACTGTTTAGAAAGCAGTTTACAGTTGGGGTAAAGAAAGTTTTTAGAGGAAAAAAAAAAAACAGCGTTTGATCTTTTTGTTGTTCTTAAATAAACTTACCAACTTAAAATTTTATAAAACTCTTTTCTTCCTTACAGAATAGTAATTCATGATATTAGACTTAGACATGACTGGGCTAAAAGCTTGTGAGGATAGGTCCTGGGGAGAATATTCTCAAACAATATAATGCTTAAGTTATATCATAATAATTGGTGGGTACCTGTCTCCCTGACTGCCCATGAAGGATAAAGAATTTTTTTTTAAATTTATTTGCCTGAGAACCAGGTATGGTGCCAAGCAGATGGTAGGAGCTCAAGCCATATTGCCTCAGTGAATTTATTCTCTGACCATTGAATTTATTTTCCCTCCTTTCTTCTAACCTTGTCTCCTTTTCCTCCTTTTTCACACATAATGATAATTTTCTATGTTTTAATTTCTATTTTGAAATATTCTTCAGCATACACAAGGTGAAATGTCATATCATTTTAGTGGTGAGGTATAGGCAGTATTTCTCTGGCAGTATTTCTTAGATTAAATCTGGATGGTTAAGGATCATTCTCCTGGAGATGGGGAGAATTAGTGAAGACTTTTTTTAACCCCACCAGGAAAGGTATATTACAGAAACATTAAACTTGAGAAATTGATTTATACTCTTGAGCACTTCATATGTATTCTTTATTATGTAATGTATATTATCTACTATCTGAAGAAGTTAAGAATTTTCTTACAGGACTTAAAATGTACAAAATTTTTATCTTAGGTACTGAGCCAACTTTTGAAACACAGACCCAACCTGCAGCTCCATTGTATTAAAATTGTGATATATAAAATTACATCTCTTTTGAAACTTGGAATTCTATGATGCTTTAATAGCAAACAGAAGTCGTTTCATCCTCCTCCTCCTTGTTATTATTGATTTTGGTTTTATTGTATACATGCTATGGACATTTCCCAAGGAAATATAAAGTGAGAGAGGTGTGGAGTGAGTGTAACAAGAAGCAGAGTGTGATAGAACCTTAAAGAAGACTCAAGGTTACAAACACACAGAATAGGATTTTGGTTATCAAGAAAGCAGAAACCAGAAGTGTTCATCAAGCACAAAAATAACATCACATTTTTGTTTTTTAAAGTATAAATATCTGTGAGTATGTGTGTGTGTGTGGTGAAAAGAAGCTTATTCCTTTTTTTACATTAGACATTACATTAATAAAGTAGAATTTCAGTTAATATGATCAAAATAAAAGTCCAAACAAGCCAATTCAACCATCTTTTTATTACTTAAAAGGTAGGGGGGAGGCTAATAGTAGAGATAGACTAACAGTTATCAAGCATCTCCTATATTTAGGCACTTTGCTGGGCAATGGGAGTACTAAACCATATCTCTGACTTCAGGACTCTGTCATTATTTTTCTTAATTTTGATTTTTATTTATTTTTTAAGTAACCTCTACACCCAACATGGGGCTCAAACTCACAACTCCAAGATAAAGAGTCACATGCTCTACCAATTGAGGCAGCTGGGTGCCCCATGACTGCAGAACTTTTTGACTCATGGTCTAACGAGAGAGACACACAAAGAAGTAAATGTAACAAAGTGCTATAAAGACATAGGATATTGTGAAGACAAAGTTCAAGTAGAATGTTATCAACCTTATAATGCAATTCCAGAAGTGTCCTCACTGGGGAGGTAATGCTTGAGTTTGGTTCAGAAAGAATTTATCAACTGGCCAAAAAAAAGTAAAAAAAAATAAAAATAAAAAACAAATCGCAGTTTATGTAGAGGGTACAGCAATTACCAGAGTGTTGAGTCATGAAGCTGCATTAGAAGCAAAATCATTTGACTGGAGAGTAAGGTTCAGGGTAGAAAGAATTCCAGGAAATAGGACTTGAGAAATATGGATAACTCAGAACTTGGAGACCTTAAGCATCATAAGGAGAATTTAAAGTAGGAAAATAGAGGGTCAAATTTAGAAAGAGAATGCTAGCAGCAGATTGGAAGGAGCAAGATTAGGTTAGAAGAGCAATGTTTGGACTCTTACAATCAATAGTCCAAGCAAGAGGTAATGAAAGCTTAAACAAAGTGTCAATTTGTAATTAGAGATGGACAGGATATAACAAATTCAAAAGTTAATGAACCAAAGAATTCAACAGCTGAACATTCTGGAGAGTGGTGATAAACCTGGTTAATATAAAACAGGATTGTATTGAGTGGCCACCATATGTGATGTGTTTGCTGATGGTGGCCTGTATGACTCCAATGAAAGGAAATCAAGGGAAGGAAAGTGAATTAGCTTTTTTGGTGATAGATCAACTTATAAGGAAATGGACTAGGTAGCTTTACGTTCATTGTTCCAGTGGGCAGGATTACAGCCATCTTCCTTTCCTATGGAGTTTTATCGCATTTGGCTATGAAGAAATTGACTCTCTGAAATATTAAATGTACTGTTATAAGTTCACAGAACTAGGAAATCATGGTGTGGAAGTCCATTCTTCAAGCCCATCAAAGCACAAAGTTCCTGTTCTTCCCTTTAAAATGCATAGCATCAGGTTGACTTCACGCTGATGTGTGTGTTTGGACCAAGATAATAAGGATTTAATTCTACACCAGGCACACTTAAGTAATCTATCCAGGAGTAGGAAGTGGTTTCAAGAGCTTCGTGTCTCTGATGTTTCCTAACCAGTTTGAAAGGACAGAACTGGATTCGTTCATTCAGTCTCTCAAGATTTATTGAATGCCTTCTTTCTTATTTTAGTCATAATTTGTTGCTACTTGAGGCTTTAGTGTCTAAGGGAAGGAACTTATCATGCTGTCCAAGTATGAGCATTGGTTTAGAGGCATTGTAGGAGACAACTACTAGATGCTATCATTGCTGTGACAACCATGTCCCAGAAGAAAAGGGAGAAGAAATGAATTAAGTTTCAATTTTCCCCCTCATCTTCCTATTTTGGTTAATCATCCTTTTTTCTACCTCTTTTGTGCTTACCCCTGTAAGTCTAAGTAAATCTTTTCCTAAAATATATCATTGCAGGTGCCCCTGCTGTGAAAATGGAAAGAAATGTAATGTTTTTGGCCATAGGGAAAGCTGCCAAGCCCAGAGTACCAGCGCGATGAGAGTCATCCTCGGTTTATTTCCCCCTTTCCCTTTTTTGGATGTTGATGAGACACTAGTGTGGCATGGAGCCTGTTTGCTCCTTGCTGTATTTATTTTGTTAAGATTAGAGTTGCTAAGATACGGTAGTTATTTAAATTGTAACCACCGATGCCAGTGGTCATAAAATAAAGAACCAAAATTTCTTTATTTGCTAACTCTAATGAAAAACATTCTTGAGGGGGCTGGGGAGTTTTTTAGCAAAAAAAAAAAAAAAAAAAAAAAAAGAGCTGTACACCAAGTGGCCTATGTTACAGCACATAATTAGATCTACTAGTCCAGCCGGTGTTGAGCTATTTCAGTTGAAAATCAAGAGAGCTAGCTTCGAGGATTTTTTTAAAAATTATGTTATTGTTTTTAAACAAAGAGAATGGTCAGGTTCTGCATATTTTATGCCGCCTCTTCTATTTAGTGGTTTAAGCCAAGGGATTTTTTTTTTTTTCAATTTGTTGCTAGTTAATCTCTTCTGTTCAATAAATATTTTGAGGGATTTGAAGTTTCAGCACTTTTTCACAACTTCTCGAGTTGGGTCTCTTAATTCTTCTCATCTTTTATAGCTAAAGCCCTAAATCTCTCTCATTTATTAATTCTTCTTAGTCCATAATTTAGAAATTATTTATAATTTTACTCAGGTCAATGACATTTTTTAGGCAACTGAAAAGAAGCCACAGCTTGTCTCAGATTTTATTGTTACTGACAAGAAAACATTATTTTTTCCTCATAATGAATCATTTTTAAAAAAAAACTCAGAGTGTTTTCCAACCCAATTTAATCAATTCTGGGACATTCCTTGAACTTGGTGGTAAATATTTTCAACTAATACTTAAAAGCCATTAAACTATTTGGGTGGAAAAAACAGTCTCTAAGCAGCCAGTTTGGCAAAGGTTTGTTCGTGAATGTGTGTAATTTTAAATTACTGTATGTTTTTATTTCGCAAAAAGTTCCAGCTTCCTCACAACACTTCAAATACCAATATCCAGAGTTTCCACTGGCAATTCTTTGTTTGACCTGGAATCATCTTACAATTTGGGACCAAGAACATAGTGTGTTCCCTTTGGATTTATCAAGATAAACATGAATTTCTTCTTCAGGACACGGTTCTTTGCAGAGGAAGCTAGGTTTAGTGGGCAGATTGTCAAATAATAAAAAGGCTTTATCAAAACTCTATAGCACATTTGGCTGAAAAAGTGATCTTCAATAAATTTTAATCTATTTAGAGAAAGACAAACTATAAAATAACGACATGTCCGATGTGATTTGGTCAAAAGTAATATTTCGTGAAATCACCATTTAAATACCTTGCCAGAGAGACGACGAGACTATGCTGTACACTATCGAATTGTATTCATTAAGCCAAACTTGTAATACCCAGTGGAGCCTTATTCCACAACAAGCTTGTGGTTAATTGTAATTCCATTAGAGAAATTGCAAAAAGGTGGCTTCTGCCCACATCTTTGGAGACAAAGTGACTCCTCAAGTTCTGTGGTTATTGCTGTGTCAGGATTTTGAGATGCCTGGGCTTTGTAGAGTTTCAGTTCTACCATCTGAGTTCTTAGACCTTAATGTCCAGAAGGTAAAGTGATTTACCACAGTCTTCAGTCTTCATATCCAATATTGATCGCTCATATTTGCCGTATTAAGGGCACCACCAGAATTTTATTTCATCAGACCATGCACACTGAGGTCTAATAATATAGATACATCAGGTCTCTGTCTACTTTTATATAATAGTTGGTATATTACATTGATTTATTGGTCTAAAGTTTTCACTCCTTCAAATAGCATTGTATCTGCAAGCCCTTGCTCTGGCTTGTGTTAGGTGAAGTATACATCCCTGCTTCTTTTTGGAGAATTTAGTGTTGTCTGATGACTTGGTCAAGATAAAGACCATAAGAAGAGCAGTATACTTGCAAATAGGAACTCCTACCTTTTGCTCCGAGAATATCATGCCTAAATAGTTGTGGTCCAAGAAAGATGAGAGACATGTGGGGCAGACTTGGACCCATTCTGTAGCTTTGACCTGAGCCCTACTGCCCCTAGCCTAGATTAGGCAAACTGCAGCTGACTCAAAGATATGCAAGCAAGAAATAAATGCTGTTTGTCATTTGCCATTGAAATTTGGGGTGATTTGTTATGCAATATTATTATGGCATCTATCCAGCTGATACAATGTGCCCAATTCTGGTTCCTTAACCAGTGTCTTCAAAACAACAACATTCTGTGTAGGTGAGAAGGTGCTGATCTAAAGGAAGACTTCTCCACTGCTCTTGATTAAGTCTTCTGGCTCTCTGCTAGCTTGGAAAATACAGTTTGAGTTTAGCTCATATAGACTAGAAAAGCTTAAATAAAGTTACGAGTCATATGTAATTGATCAATACCCAGAACTGTTATTTGGTGAAATAGAACAAAATAGGTTTTTGCAAACTTGAAATAATTTATGAAGTAGAGATATGCATAGTCTGGGTGGAACTCTTACCCAATATATCACTCAGGCTTAACGTACACGTATCACATGCCGTGATTTACCACTGGGGTATGGTGGGACATACCAGTGTTCCATAAACCTTCCATGGATTGATACGTGACCTTTTTTAAATGGGTGATGGAAAGGGGAGGTTAGTCTCAACTGATAATATAAACTATTATAATAATACCTTTCAAATGGATTATTAAGCGAGGTAGTTCACTTACGATAGGTTGGAGAGTAGTAAATTAGAAGCATGATTCCAAAGTTACGATCTCAAAAGTTAAGCAAAGCCAAGCAAAGAACATAAATCAATAAAATGGGCCAGGTAATAGGAATGTGACATTGATGATAAACTGGAGAACATATGCCCTATTTATAAGAGGTAGCTGTTTGGCTTCAACTGGTTTTGTCATACAGGTCCTGTATAACCTTTTGTTTATTCAAAAAGAATTTTTTGAAACACCTGCTATCCGCTAGGAATTATTACAGATTCTGTGGATATAACAGTAAACAAAACAAACAGAAATCTTCTTGGAATTAACATTCTAGTTCATGAAACAGACCATAAAAAAAGCTAAATAAGTAAAATGAACAGTATTTCAGATTGTTGTAAGTGCTAAGGAGGAAAAAAAAAAACACAGAAGAAGAGCAAGAGAACATAAAACTTCCAACAAGACTATGCCATAACCCATTTAGAGAAGTCCGAAACTCTTGCAAAAAATAAACCTAAAGGAAAAAATTCTGCTTCAGGAGATAACAACATTTAAATATATTAGAAATGCACAATCATGTCCAAAAACTAAACAAAATGAAATCCAGAAGAATTTCTATTCTGGTCATTGGTATAATAGAACTATTTCATAAGAATGAAAAAAAGAGGTTAACAAGTGCAAAGATAAGTCTGATCTGTATAGTCTGATTCAAATAATAGCTGTTTAGTAGGCATATTTATATTTTTAATATTCTTTTCAGAATATTAAATTTTTTTGGCAATTGTACATAACAAAACCTAGTTTTGGTTATAAAAAGTGTCTGCTAAATAGTAATGATAAAACATTAGTGTCAAATGGATGATTTTAACAGCTGTAAATTCTTTATTTGAATTCTGTTGAATTTAATGGATAAATTAAAGTCATATTTTAAGACTACTTAAAAGAATCTTTAAAAAAAAGCTCAACCCCAAACATTCAAAAATTGCTAATTTTTATGCAATCTGTGCAGTTATTCTCAATTATTATTTTGTTTTATGCAAGTTTTACATTATTATAAACAGATGTGAGTATGAATGGAAATAACATAATCCTTCTTAGATACAAAAGATTTAAAAGGACAAAGAGACATTTTTAGACTTCCCTTCCACCAAACATTGGGGAAAATTAATTTTCACTTAGAAGTCTTTGGAACAATAAATACAAGTCTATTTTCCCTAATGGTGAGGTGGCAGAGGTAGTGCACTGAAAAACCAAAAAGTGAAAAGCAATTTTCTTCTGTGAAATCAGGCATCAAGAATCCCGAGATTCTAAAATGAAATTAGAAGTCCTGTCATCTCTCAACCACTCTACCTCAATGGAGATGTCCGCACCACCCCCTCCCCGCACAGTAGTTAAACTATGGGCAGGTCCTTAAGCGTTCTTCTGTACATGATTTATGCATATGTAACATCCTCTAAATGAGAATTAATTATATGCAATGGTCTCCATTTTGTCCCACTTTAACATTTCTCTTTAATGTTTTCATAATATTCCTGGACCAGTAATAGGCTTAAAAGCATTTAGATTGTTTCCTATAATTTTAAAGTAATAATTTTTGGAAGGAGTGGGAGCCAGCTTGAAGAAGAGAGACATGCATGTGAAAGTTAGGGACCAATTAGAGGTGCACATTTCAATTAATGAAAATAGTAAGCAAGGAGATTCTCCAATTATTCTGGTCCTTTGGCAGCAAGGAAGTTATTTTGAGATAGGTGATTACAAGAAGAGTAAAAGGAATTTAAAATATTAGTAAACTACAGGATGAAAAGTAGATTATAATAATGACTGGTAATTTTTTTTTTTGTAAAACAAAACTATGAAAAATACTTTGTAATTTTATAGGCATGACAAATACACAAATAAATGGGCTGAAGATGAGTCTGGGCTGTTCTTGATATTTGGTTCATAAAAAGCAGATATGGAACGAGCGTGCTGCTTCTGTGATTCAGGAGTGTTTACGTGGCCTATTCTTCAACTTTGCTTTACTCCCTAAGCAACTGGGATTAGGGAACAACTGATGGAAACCTCTGTCACTTTGGAAAATACTCTAACTCCTTGGTCATATGTAAAATTGTAGATCCCGAGCATTTTATGAAAAAAAAAACCATTTCATTGGATGGATTACAATTACAATTGTAATTGTAATTACAATTAATGTAATTTTTAAAATGTATAATTTAGAATCAGGCTCTACCCCCTCTTCTCTCTACGTTAGAGCTAAACTAATTTACAGGTGTAATAATACCATCCCCCAATTTTTTTTTAATACAAACAGTAGTAATATATTGAGAATTCAGGGTTCTAGGTAATGGGGCAAGAAGCAGAAAGGTCAAAGAATTTTATCTATTAATTTCTCCATGATAAGGAAAATTCTTTAAGATGGGTCCTAGTAATGAAGATGGAAATGTTAAAACCTTAATAATAATAATTCTAAATTATTGCTAGTAAAAATAAAGCCACTTTATATGAATCAAGATTACATGTATCTATGTTATAGGGTCTCTGAGTCACAGAGATGCATGTATCTAGGTATCTATATTACCAGGTTTCTGGGTCATACATAAATGTACTGGTTATTTGCAAGACATGGTTTGGCCTCTTTATCAACCCTTCCTATGACGAGCCATTGTATAAAGTAATGTTTAAGCTTTCTTTAAGATGGAATGTGGGCTGTAAATTGTACTATTCAAAGCTTATGATTCCAACTGTAGTTTGGGGAAGTATGTTAACTCTTTGAGGATCTCATGACCCAATTGTTCAGTTAGTTCTTCTAAGTGTTGTATATCAGAACTCAAGTGATTTTAAAGAAGTTGATACGTTGGAAAACCTATGCCACTCCCTGTTCCACCAGTAAATTAAATAATGCATTACACAGGAAAGCCTATAGTTGTGGGATATGTTTCTTCTTTTCTAGAAGTATGAAGAAGCAATGGAAAGGGCCAAATGATATTATTGGTCTTCTAGTTCATTTTGACTGTGAGACATGACCCTATTAATCATTTACTTGCAAGTTTAAGAGCTGCTAACATGTTTAACATACTAATACTGCAATTCAAAGTTGACAGGTACTTCCCCTTTGTTAACAGCTAGAGGCTTAAATAAATTTATTTAGATAGATAGGATTTTAGCAGATGCTTTCAGTTCCATAGGAAATGGATTAAAAATTTTCCCCACTGTGAAGCCCAAGGAAATTGTGGGTTAAGCAAATAAGAGGAGGACAACATAGTTGGTAAGTATTATAAAATTTAGAGATTTGGTAGTGAAAATAAACACCAGCATAGATTATGAAAAATGAAAGAGAATATACAGTGTTTATGGAAGGGCAAACCAGCACAACTTTTCTGGAAAGTAATTTGATAATAGATATCATAATTATTGTAGAGAACCTGGTTAACTATGCTTTTTCTCTTCCCAGCACCCTCTGTCAATATTAGGAAGAGATTTCTATGGCAAACTCTTCCCAAGTTCTTAACATCTGTTACCTCAGTCACTCAGGACAGACTTATTTGGGAATTTCTTGATAGAGCTAACAGGGAAGAACTTTTTCCTTTTTCCTTTGAGCTTTAAAGGATTAGGTTTAGGATTGTCAGTGGCCATATTTCATCTTGGAGACAACCCGTTTGTGGCAGAAGTCAAAGTCAATATGGCCAAGAAGAATAAGAAGAAAAAAAAAAGAATCATAGACAGGCAGAGATGTAAGTGGAGGGAAGAAAGGGACTGGGAGAGGGAAAGGGAGGGAGGGGAATTGGAAAATAAATTTGAAGAAAATACCACTTAACAACAGTATCAAAAACCATGAACTACTGAGAAATAAATTTAAGGATGTGTGTATAAGACCTTTACACTAAAGCCTATTTAATGGCTGATTTTTGACAAAGATGCCAGGGTAATTTAGTGAGGAAGATGGTTAGTCTTGTCACCAAGAATATATGGATATTCATATGGACAGATGAAGTAAATCGGAACTTTCACCTCACAACATACACAAAAAATTAACCCCAAATTTGTCATATATATATATATATATATATATATATATATATATATATATATATATATATATAAAGTATCATTTTCTAGACTAAATCATAGGTGAAAGACTTTGCAACTTGAACATTACAGTAGGCAAAGATTTCTTAGGACACCAAAAGCATGAACTAAAAAAAAATATAAAAAATAAAAAATAAACTGGGCTTATCAAAATTAAAACTATCTGGTCTTTGAAAGACCGTTAAGAAAATAAAAAAGCAAGTCATATATGGAAAAATATTTTTAAAAAGAAAAAATATTTACAGTATATTCACTTGACAACTTTCTTTGAGAAAAAAAATGGCAAACACACACATATACACATACACACACCAACACACACATCATAAACTCTGGATGCAGCCATAACTCTAGAGCAATCCCTAGACTGTCCAGTCATAAGAGCCAGTAGAGTCTCATTTAAAAGTTAGTAATTCTGAATCTCTGTCATTTGCTGAAAAATATATTCATATTCATGTGCTCTAACCCAAGTCAACTACTGGAAATCTATGGAAAGTAAAAAACAAAAACAAAAAACTTTGCAACCAAAGCTTTATGTGTGAGTGTGCACTGAAGCATTTTTTTAAATAATGAAAGCTTTAAAATTATATAAATAGCCATTAATAGGAAAACAGAACCATACAATACAATGTTATTTATCCAATAAAATATAAAATTAGAAGAAAGCACACAGAAATCCTGACAGTGGCTAGCTGTAGTTGATATTTTTCTTTTCTTACAAAAAGCTGTAGACATATTCTAACAGTGAACTTGTTATTTTTATAATTGAAATTTAAATGTAAAATTGAGAAACAATTCAAAGTACAAAAAAAAGTTGAAGAGGTAAAACAGAGAAAGTCCCGAAGTTAGTGCTAACGACCTAGACCAAGATAATGTAGATACCAGGTCAACCCAAACTTAAAATTAACCAGTGGCTCCCAGTTGCTCGCAGTTTATATCCCAACTGTCTCAGGATGGAAGACAAGGCCTTTATCAAGTGTCTCTTTGATCTACAGCCCCAACTTTAGCCATTTGCCAAGATGCGCTCTATTTATAGTCAAGGCTAGAAAGCTTAACAAGTAAGTGCTAGAACTTTGCATTATCTTTCAAGAAAACGGACCTTTATCAGTGGAAAGTAATGAGTCAAGTCTTGCACTCAGGTCCAGGTTACGTTAGAAGTAGTACAGGAGCTCTTGAATGGCAGGAACCTGTCTGCTCTAGCCGCATCTGTCTCAGAAGTTAGAGCTGAGTAGGGCTTTCTAGATTATCCCTTTGCTGGATATTTTTTATTTTTTCCTCCAGACTTACTTTCTACTCTTTTCTAACTCTCCTGAACCCTGAAAGTCCCATGTGTGTGGACTGTATCAGTGAGCTTTCATATCAGTTTCTGCGGCAGCCCTTAAAAAATATCACAAACTGAGGGGCATAAAATAAAAGAAATTGATTATCTCATAGTTCTGGTGGCTGGAAGTCCAAAATAATGGTATTGGCAGAGCACTGCTTCCTCTGAAACCTGTCAGGGAATCCTTCCTTGCCTCTTCCTAGCTTCTAGTACTTTGCAATCTTCCATATTCCTTGGATTACAGCTGCATAGTTCCAATCTCTGTCATTGGCATCATATGGCATTCTCCTGTGTGTCTCTATCTTCACATGGCCATCTTCTTACAAAGACACCACTCATGTTGGAATCAGGGACCCACGCTACTCCAGCACGACCTTATCTTAACTAATTACACCTGCCTGTTTCTATCTCCAAATAGCATCACATCCTGAAGTACTGGGGACTAAGACCTCAACATTGCTTTGGGTGGACACAAGGTCCTCAAGGTCATAAAATTCACAGAATCTGTGGACTCCAGATCTCTTGAAAATTTCCCTTTGTCACCACACAAAACCTGCAGAAGGATCTTCCTCAAACAGTAAGAATATAAACACTTGAGTTGTGTTTAAAGTTTAATTCCATTAATTTTGGATAAAAGCACAAAAATCAAATGTCCATGAGCAGAAAATATTGTATTTCAGTTTATTCTCCTTTTGCATTGTTTAAAATTTACTCAAAAACCTGGGGTGGTCAAAGCTTTAAATGATTCACTTGGGTCAATCCTAGATTCTTAAAATCAAAAGCATGATTTTATTGCTTTTAAATTAAGGGATTCAGTACGGTGTAGCTTTTTCCTGACTGCTCTGCTGGCTTCTCCCTTCTTCGTCATATTCTAACATCTCTGCTTCAAAAAAGTGCATGTGAATACACTTATGATAAATCTGAAACCTCAGTCATTTCACTCTCTTTATCAGGCGGCCTTTCAGTATCTCAGATGCAACTTCCCTTGACTATCTTTCTTTCTCCTGCCCATTAACATAGTTTTGAATCTTCTTCTCTTGGTAGTGATGCTACCATCGTCCCTAATGTTTTGTGATTATTATCCTCAAGCACCCAGAATGTGCAGAGACTGGATAAGATAGTGGTTAAAAACATGACCATTGGAGTCAGACAAAATAAGTTTGAGCCCTGTGACCTTGAAAAGTTCCTAACCTCTCAAAGCCCTGTTTTTCTTCACCTGGATGACAGAGGAATAACACCACTGGCACTATTGCTATGAGGATTAATGAGAGATAGCATGTAAAGTCCTCAGCACAGTTTTTAGGGCATAGAGGAGTTCAATGAATGAAAGCTTTTTACATAAGATCATATCAAAGGAGCTCTCTTCACCACTTTTAACAATTTCTACTTTCAATAGAACCATCAAATAATGATGAAGGGACCATATAAGGGAGGAATGGGGATGGATAAATACTTGTACCAAGAACTTTTGAGTGAAAATAGGTACTAGGACTTAGAATAAAATGTAACTCTGAGATTCCTGGGGGCCAAAGAAAAATGGAAAATGATGCATTGTTAAGACTTATCATCTGATAAAATAAGTTGTGATGAGGAAAAAAATCTAAGTGGAATTTAAGTAGCTACATATGTTTAGGTTGTTGAAAACCATAATGGACAATAACTTCAATACAAGGTTTTTAAAAGATGTGGAAACATTCTTAGGAAGTCTCTGTAAAATGAAGTCAGAGCATTTTTAGGAAATGCAGAGGAGTTTATCATGAGGATGGCTTAGGGGAATCTGGAAGGTCATTTCATGTGGGCCTTATTTACTGTTAATTAAAATAATTTAAAAGTTATTTCTACATAAGATTATATGTGACACATGTATAGAGAGGTACCACTAGGTTAAAAACAAGGAATCATTCACTCTGTAGTTTATGCCGGGTCACATAACTGGACTTTATTATTATGATTTTTTTAAGATTTAATGTATTTATTTGTCAGAGAGCAAGAGAGCACAAGCAGGGAGAGCATCAGGCAGAGGGAGAAGCAGCTCCCTGCTCAGCAGGGGACTCAATCCTAGGACCCTGGGATCATGACCTGAGCCAAAGGAAGATGCCTAACTGATGAGCCACCCAGGAATCCCACATAACTGGACTTTAGATTTAGTGCATGCATTACGTTTATCCTGCTCGGGGTTATTTGAGATTCTTGGATTTCTAGCTTTATTATTTTTTTAAATCAAATTGGAAAATCTTTAGGTATTATTTTTTCAAGTATTTATTCTGTCTGTTATCTCTCTCCTCTCCTTTGAACTCCACTTGCACTTATGTTAGACTACTTGATATTGTCCTATTGGTCAATAAGGCTCTGTTTCATTTTTCAATATTTTTTCTCTGTGCTTTGCTTTAGAGAGTTTTTATTGCTATATTTTCAAGTTCATTACTTTTTTAATCTCCAGTATCTAATCTACTCTTAATTACATCAATGAAATTTTTTAGTAGGTGTTGCATTTTTTCACCTCTAGATATCTCATTTGGTTTATTTCTCTGCAATTCATTTCTCTCCCAATTACATTTTTGTTTTCCTTTACTTCTTTGAGCATATGAAGCAGCTTTATTATAATTGTTTTAACTCCCTTGACTGTAAAGTCCATTATACTTGTCATTTATGGTTGTTTTTAATCAACTGATTTTTCCTTGTGGTTATGGATCACCTGCTTCCTCATCTGCCTAGTAAGTTTTATTTTATGCTAGACATTGTAAATTTTATATTATCAAGGGCTGGATATTTTTATATTCCTCTAAGTGTGTTAGACTTTTTCTAGTGGCAATTAAATTAATTGTGATCAGCATAATTCTTCTAAGTTTTATTTTTAAGTTACTTTAGGGTGGGCCTATAGTAATATTTACTCTAGGGTTAATTTAGCCCTTCTTCTAAAATATGACTCTCCCGGAGTCTCTTCTGATTGTCCATGTGTTCACAGAAGTTCTTCCACTTTGGCTGGTGGAAATTCAAATAATTCTCAGCCTGGAAGTAATTTCTGGAAAAACGTTTGGCTTTCAGATCTCTAATAATTGTTGTCTCCCAGAAAATTTGTCATGCCTAGTCTCGGGGGATTTCCATACTACACATATAGGATGGAAATGGACTCCTATGCCAATTTCTCAAATATTTCTCTTCATAGGTCCCTTCTTTTGGGCTCTCTGACCTTCAAATTCTATCCTTTTTGTCCTCTCCAGTTTTCAGTCTCTAGTTCCTCAACTCACTGACATTACCTGGCTCCATTTGGGTTCCCCCTTCTATAACTGCAGTCCAGAGATTACCCTCAAGCAGGAGGTCTGGATAATGGTAGGATGCACTTGGTTTCCTTTCTTCCAGGGATCAAAATCATGAAATTCCTGTCATTCAATATCTAATATAGTTATTTCCTATATTTTGTCCAGTTTTCTGGTTGTTAATATTAGGTGGAAGAATGATTCACATCCTCCTATGCCCTTATGTTTGGAAGTAGTAAGTTGAATTATCATTACTTTTAAAATTCTGTAATTATCTTGTAGTTAGCACAATCATTTTGCATTTTATCTCTTTACATAAAGCATTACTTTGAAAGTGATTAAAAATATAAACATTTCAAACATAGCATAAATTTTTCAAAAAGGACTTCATATTTCTTCATAATTAAAAAAATATATGTAGATTGCCTTAGGGGGAAAAATGGCAATGGCTTGAGGCTCTCCTTACCTCCCTTGACTTCTAAAAGGCCCTGGTCTTGTCAGGGGGATACTAGTTGTCTCCTTAGTTGAGTTTATTTTGTAATTTTTTATACTGTAGTATTTTATCATCTTTACATTCTTAGAAATGTGCTTTTGTTTAATGTTCTAAGAGTGGATTTATTTTTCAGGGACCTACTCACAGCAATAGGTTCATCAGGTCTAAGAACTGAATTTCAGTTTGGTAATTTACAGACCAACCATAAGCATCAAAGTGCCTGAGTCCACATGAGCAGTGCCTTCTCTCCCTTAGAAGACACAACCTGAAGACTCATTTATGGAGTCTTGGAATTTGAGCAAAGAGAATTATGTGAATCAAATAGTTGCTGACATCAGACCATACATTGTGTCACTCATCTATGCAACAAATATTTACTGAGCACCTACAATAGGTCATTTACTTTGCTAAATGCAGTAAACAGGGCAAATGCAGTCTCATGCTGTTAGAATTCTTGGGCAAACATTAGACAAGGAATAACAGCAGCGTGTAAATCTTATGATGGATAATGTATAAGGATCTATGGGAACTCTTGGGGGCTGTGTATCAAGGGAGAAACTAAAGTAAGCTAGGATAGATAAAGCTCTCTAGGAATGTCATATTTAAGTTGAGACATAAAGGATTAGTAAGAATTATGTGAATAAAAAAGGCAGAAAAACTGACGTAGTTAAGTATTCCCAAATTGTGCTATTTTTCTCACTGATGGTAGGCAAGACCAGGGTAGGGTATAGGTTTTGGAGTGGATGTGAAGGAGGAAAGAGCTAACAGAGAAATCCATCATCTCTTTTGACTGTGGAACTTTAAAGAACACCACCCCATCTTCCCTCAGCCCTGCTTCATGCCACCTCACCTCAACATCCTGCACTTATATATTAATACATAGTTCATAAATGAAATTTCCCCACCACCTTGTGACTTTTGGAGTGAGGCTGAACCATCAAGAGTGGGGATAGTTAGAAACAGTAGTTCTGGTGTGCCTGTACATTAAAGGGCCCCTAACCATATCCATTTGTTCAGAGGGCTTGGGAAGAATTAGGCGGAATTGTAGCCCTGAGGTGTGATTCAGCTGAAGGCAGTAGTTAAAAGCATAGCTCTGGAGTTGAAATAATCATTATGTGTTGCATGGCCTTAGGTAAATCTTGGGCCCAGTATACTTGGGTATATAGTGGGGATAATAATAGTACCTATCTCTTGTAGTTATTGTAACATTTAAATGAGGTGATTAAATGAGATTGAAATGAGGTGTGTTTAAACACAGTACCTTATTTCTTTTTTTAAAGATTTATTTATTTAAGAAAGAGAGAGCTTGAGCAGAGGGAGGGGCAGAGAGAGAGGGGGAGAGAGAGAGAGAATCTCAAGCTGACTCCCCACTGAGCAGGCAGCCGGATGCGGATGTGGGGCTTGATCCCATGACTCTAAGATCATGACCTGAGACGAAATCAAGAGTCATGGCTTGATCAACTGAGCTACCCAGGTGCCCCCCCAGTGCTTTATTTTTAATGAGTATCTAATAAATGATAGCATTATTAGTTTATCCTGCATCAGAGACAGTACCCCCAAGAGACCTGATAGAAAATACATTAACCTTATTCATTCATTAACCAGTACACAAATAACAAAAGCTTTTTCCCTCCTCTGAACAGCCTTACCATAAACTCATCTAAAGAGCTCCATAAAGATATCTGTCACATTATGTGGAGACACTGGAAAGATGTGATCAAGGTGCTTCACTAACATGAAATAACAACATTAAGTGGATAAAGGACATTTCCATAGTATTCTTTAGATCTTTCAAGATGAGTAGGCATTTTTAAAAGAAAAAGAGAATGTGAGATGTTTGTTTTTTGACCCAAAAGTTTACTCAGCAGAAAAGGCTCTTATATTTATTTGGTTTTTATATCTTTAATTTCAATTAAGTAGCCTTAAATACAATGTCCTTTTATTACAAAGGATGTATAAATACTTCTGTTCTTTTCATTGACAAACTTATCGTTAGCCATGCATTTTTATAAGTTGATTACATCCTTTATCATATGTGTTTATACATGATGTCAAATTTTTAATTTATAAAGTTGAATGACATTTTATTTCAACTGTAGTTGTTTTTTATGTAAACATTTTATGGCAATTGTAACTGCTTTGCAATTTTACTTATCACAGAGATATGTAGTTTCTTTTAAAATGTATTTATTTAATTTTTGAAACATGGATCAGTCTTAAAGCAAATTAGTAAACATCAGTACAGATGTTACATGAATATGTCCAAAAAAATCAAGTAGAAGTTTGGGAACATTGATCTTACTCGTCCATCCTCATGAGAGGCATGGTCTGGCAGTGGGATAAGATATTGGAGTTTTGTTGGCCGAGGAGTCTTCACATATAGACATGCCTGGATGAACACTGCCAACATTTGCCTCTCATAGTTTTTCTTATCCAAGCTCTCATGAATGACCAATTCCAGCCTCCTTCTGAGTGTTGTGTCAAATTCATTTGGGTCACTCCCCAAAATTGCTGGCTTGGGGTGGGGGGTGAGGGGTAGAGAAGGGAGTGTTGTTATAAACCAATTTAAAAATATTCTCTGATTAATTATACAACAATTTTATACTTAGTTACCCCCGTATTTCTCAAATAGTGAGGAAAGGTTCATTTTTATCAAGGGCAAAAGGATGGACGCATCTTAGTATTGTGGAGGTATTTCTGTTTCTATCATGTTCTAAAATAAGGTAGTCGAACTTTGTAGGATTGTGGACTCTAATCTGTAATATAGATTGTTTTTTAAAAAAATAGCATTTTCATGGCAGCTTCATGGCACACAATTCAAGATAAAGACCTTCACCAGGTGAGAACTAAGTTGTTTTTTAGGAAACAAATTCTGTTAAGTAAAAATGGGAATCTGATATGAGTACTAATCCATTCAAGGGATTAGTTCACCTTCTGAAAAGTGGACTTGGGAATCTGAGCATTGATTCTAATTTCTGAGCATTCTCTTTCAAACCATTAAATTCTTAGTATCCCCCCCCACAACTTTTTTTTTTAAGCTGATTAGAAAAAGAGCTGTTGATTCTGGCAACTCCTTTAGAGAAGCACCTCAGTGAAGTATCCACTTTATCTGCAATTACTTGCTTCAGAAATATTTCCCTTTCATTTACAAAAAAAAAATCTTAAACTATAATTATAAAATATTTAGTATCAATAGATTTATAAACTCTCAATTTATGAGAATTATTTTTTTCAGAAGCACCCACAGAAAATGCCCACTATTACTAATGAACAATGAAAGCAATTAGAACAGAGTGCTCTCCATTGAACCAGAAAAAGGTTTCAGCTCCCTGTATATTACCAAGGTCCAATATAAAGAGAAATTAGAAAAATACTGTTGTCATAGGAAATCTTAACATCCCTTTATTGATCTGCCAAATGTTAAAAAGAACACAAATATTTATACATAAATAAAATAAAGATTGGGAGAATAAAACTTACAAGGTGGAATTATATCAGAAAATACATATTCTTTCAAAATATCTGCGACATATTTATTTGGAATATCCACATTCACTATTTACAAAAATTAAAAACTAATGATGTATCACATACTACATCATAAGAAAATACTAATAAATTCCGCAAAGCGGAAAACATACAGGCTGTATTTTACTACAGTGACATAAAATTAGAAATTAATGGCAACAATTTAAAAAAGAACTGCCCATCCAATTAAAAGTTTAAATACTGTTCTCCAAATTGTTAGTAGGACAAAGAAGAAATCAAAACAAAATTACACTGTATTTAGGGGGAAAAAGGCACTGATATTAAATATCCAACCTTTACGAGTTAAATTTAAATTTAGGAAAATTACTATTCTCGAGTGATAACTACTCACCTCAAGAAAATTGAAAAGGAAAATGATCCTAAGGAAAAGACAAGAGAGGAAGACACATGGAAGCAAGAATATGAATTGAATAAGAATAAGAAGAAAAGTGAAGTCAAGAGTTTATTTTTCCTGCGGGGAAGGAAAGACACAGAATACAAAATTCTGAGAAATATAATAATATAAACCACAGAGTTATGTAAATAAATTAGAAATTCCAGATTATTTTTAGATTTGGACTATGTAGACAAGCAGGATAGACTAACAACTTTGAGAAAAGCAGTTGAAGTCTCAATTGCCAGCTGATTTCACGGATGAGTCCTTTCACATTTCCAAGGTATTGCTAATCCCAGCACTTCATAAAATATTTCAAAGTAGACAGAATAAAAAGGAACAGTTTCCAAAATAATTTTATAAAGAATATTTAATCCTGAACCCAAAATGATAAACGAAACAAAACAAGAAAGATACAGAGCCATCACATACAAAGACAGGATCTGTTTCATGACTGAATTTTGTGTTTCATTCACTTGTTGATCAGTGGCTGATGGTCACAGTCTAATTCCTGGGCTATTTTAATTACCGAAACTTTCTCTAGTACATATGTGGCTGTGCTGAGTCCTATTCCAGTGTTTGCAAAAAGCTGGCTGGAATTTCACAGCGTGGAGTGCTTTCTCTGTGTATATGCACGAGTGAGTGACTTTGCAGAACTGATTTTTTTAAAATTTATTTATTCGACAGAGATAGAGACAGCCAGCAAGAGAGGGAACACAATCAGGGGGAGTGGGACAGGAAGAAGCAGGCTCATAGTGGAGGAGCCTGATGTGGGGCTCGAACCCATAACGCTGGGATCACGCCCTGAACCCAAGGCAGACGCTCAACCGCTGTGACACCCAGGCGCCCCAGAACTGATTTTTAATACATTAAAATTTCATCCCTAAATTTGGATCTCAGGTCATTTATCAAAGCTTGGAAATTGTATTTACATCTTAAGGATCCAGGTATTTATCATTGTTCTAATTTAGGGTTTCCAAATGACAGGGACTAGGCAAGTATGTAAATGATGATAAGGGCCGGGTAAGAACCGGCAAACTGGAGAATATTACACAGGGGTAACCAGATTTGTGGCTAATCAGTTCCAGCTAATTGGTGCCATTTGGGATGCAGATTAAGTACCATCAGAGATTTGCTTTTCAACAGAAGCCAGAAGCCTGGAATTTCTATGAATTTTTTCTGATTTTTAAGAATTCGTAATTAATTCAAATATTTAACAAGAATTACACTACAAGAATCACACTGCCCTGGACCAGCAAATGTTAACCAAATGTGAACCACAGGCCACCAGTTTGCAAATTTGGCCTGGCCCATTACCTTCATGATACATTGGAGAAAACTGAGACCCTGGTACATTAACTGACCCATCTAAGGAGGTCTCACAGACAGTTAGGGGCAGGGATGAGCCTTGCATCACAGTCACCAAGACTGTTTACACTAAAAACCTACGAGAAAGCACAACAGAGTGACCTGCCTGCCCTGATTCATAGGGGCTAAAATTGTGATCAAACCCTTTTTTTTTTTAAAGCAATAATGATCATCCCCATCACAAGCCAAGAGTTGTCATTTATTTTGGTCAAGTTTATGGAAGTATAATTTATATACAATACAGTGTACCTATCCTAAATGTATAGTGGAGTTTTGGCAAATGAAAACACCACCATGATCAAGGTGCAGGACATTTCCATCTCTCCAGAAAGCTCCCTCCTGCCCCACTGAGGTCACAATGCCTCCCATCGGGCAGCCCCAGACAGCAATCTGCTCCCTGTCCCTATGGATTAATTTGCCTTTCTTCGAATTCCATGTAAGTAGAGCCATACAGTGTGTAGCCTTTCGTGTCTGTTTTATTGCGCTCAACATAATGTTTCTGAGATTCATCCATGTTACTGAGCTCATTCCTTTGCAACGCTGAGGCATAGTCCATTATATGAATAAGCCACAATTTGTTTATCTGATCTCCTGTGATGAAAATCTGGATGTTCCCTGTTTTGGGCTCATATGAAGAAAGCTACTGGGCACATTCTTGTGCAGGTCTTTCTGTGGACATACGTCTTCATTCCTCCTGGGGAGATAACCTAGGGGTGAAATTGCTGGGTCATATGATAATAGCATGTTTAACTTTATAAAAAAGATATTTTTATATATTTCATAAAATATAAACATATATTTACATATAATATACTTATATATATCACATTTTCAAATTGTGAGTTTAGATAGAACTATAGCATGGTTGGAATGCAGAAACCCTCTTATCCTTCCTCTGAATTCTTCCACACTTTCCTCTAAGTTCCCATTGACAAGTGTAAAGGAATATTTACTCTGTCACTGAGCTAGAATTTTCTTTTCAGCAAGGTTTTGGGGAGGAACAGAAATGGAAAAGAGATCTGAGATCACTCCAATAAAGAGACAGCTAGCAAACAACATCTGCACAAACTCTCTGAAGAGCCCTTCCTAGGCTTTGTGCCTTCTGACTGGTTTCCATTAAGGTCCGTGTCAAATAGTATCCTCCCTCCTCGTTTTACCTCCAGATAGATAATCTTCTCACACTCCTGCCTACCTGTGGCCAAAGCAAGTCCAGCCAGACGCCTGAGTTTTGTCTGAGAAAGGCTGTCTTACGGTGGATAAGATCCTGAAGACTGCCAAAGCTGAGACTTACCCTGGTGATCAGTGAGACATGAAAGGTATATGTGAGTTTTTGTGCAGATGTGAATGCTGGTCCCAGAAGTGGAATAACAAGTATGCTAAGCCTAGCTAGTTCATTAAAACTTTCTTGACGCAACAATTTCTCTGAAGATTGCTCTAAAGAAATATGTGTTTATATAATACTTATCACCTCTTTTTTTTTCTTCTTAAAAATGAGATGCTAAAACCTTTAATCCAAAGGGAAGTCTTAAAAGCTTCAGGATGAGATCACAGAATTGTTTCTCTCCAGGAGTATTTTAGGATGATTGCCATCACCTGGGAGATGCTCCAGAAAAATCCTCCCTAAAACAGTAAACTCCAGATAATACAATAATGTCATCTAATTGGGAAAAAGTCAATACTTGAGTAAAGTCTGAGTTATAAAGATTCTTTTTAAAAAAGAAATGCAGGGTCTTGTTTTTGGGTTATAAAAGCATTTTGATAGTGTCAGAGGGGAGAAAGCCAAGGCATAGATCTCTGCTGCACAGAGACGTTGCCCTTCTCAATGTATGGTGCCAACGGCAAGCATTACTAATTATGATTAGTTTTTAAAGGACGGTCTTTTTTTCAGAGTTGTTTAGTAGTGAAATGTACAGTGTAGTCCAGAATTTGCTTTTGATACCAAAATTTATTAGCCTTTCAGAAACAAGAGATTGCTATAAATATTATAAGTACAACAAATAGCTGCCTCTGTGTGCACGCGCTCAGGTGTGTGCGTGCGTGTGGGCGCACGCACGTCTTGGAAAGAGTGGAGTTTTTTGAATCGTGGAGTTTAATGAAGCAGTTCAGGTTATAACATTTTGGTGCTTTTGATTGCAGATGAATTATGATTGATGAAAATAAAACAAGGTTTAGAGTCATTATATTCAACAAAATAAACTTAACTCTTAAAAATGTAGAATAAATATCTGCCAGAAATGAGCACTGATATATAATTTTTAATAACATTGTTCATCAACTGGGCTCTTAATATGATATGTCTGAAAAGTATTTTCTGCAGATAATTAGTGTTAAACTAATTGACTAACTTAGGAGCCCTAAGGAATGTTGTAAAAATTACTAGATATTGCTAGTGACTTAATTTTAAAACCCAAATATCTTACTACTCCTCCAAACTCTGGATTAGTTCCATTAGAGATTTTTACCAGTTTTGCAAAATGAGTTATATAAAAAGGGAGAAGAAAATCTATTACCATGTGAAACTACTTTTCTGTGGTAACAAAGATTTTTGTCTTCCAAAGCTCACTGCAGAAATAAACTGCCCTTTCTGGGTGATTTAAGTCTGTAGCTGTCATTTATAACTTTCAAACAAAAATTCCTATAGTTGTCAGAAGTATCACCTCATCATTCTCACTGATCTTATAATTTTAAAAATGTTAGAAACTTTAACTTACAAAAAAGTTGAAATTAACAAATTATTATCTGCTTTGTATTTTGTTTCCAAATAGTATTCATGATTGTCCTAGAACCATTTAGCTTGGGTTTAAATCCTAGCCTTGCCATTGCTTAGTCTTGTGACTTTAGGCAAGTTACTTACCCAAGCCCTCAGGCCTCAGTAGCCTCATCTGTAAATTAGGGATAATAATACTTACCTCATAGGGTTGGTGCAAGGATTAAGAAAGTTTCTGTTTGTGAAGTACTTAGAGCAGTGTTGTGTGTGTGTGTGTGTGTGTGTGTAAGTGCTGTATGAGGGCCTGGTAAATAAAATAAATTACATTTGAAATAAGGACTTCTGTATCTTATCGTATGAGTTTTTAATTAGGCAATAATTACTTAAAAGCAGATTATTTATTATTGATGTAATATGTATTACCTAATCAGTTTTAATATTTTTAGTCAATAAAATTACCCATGATTACATTTGCCCACAATTAATTTTAAAAAATATTCTGATGAAGAACATTTCAAACTTCACAAAAACATATATATATATACACACACATATGATCTTTTTAACAAAAACACAATCATACTTATTTAAGATAGCATGACGTAGGCTGTATGTGGACAGGATTTTTGCCAGTTTTATTACTGCTGTATTTCAGTGTCTAGAATAGCGTGCTTGGTATAGAGTAAGTGTTCAATAAATATTTGCTTAATGGAATAAAGTTTTTTGTTGTAATAAAAATTTTACTTCATGTATTTGAAGATATTTTAATGGTGTTAAATATTCTTTCAATATTGCATATCATTTTTAACGAGTGATTAATATCCCATCTAATTAATATAAATATTTATTTATCAACTCCCCCAATGTTGGACATTATCGTTACTTCTGCTGTCTTGCTATTATAAAGAAAAACTGTGACAAGGACTCATAGCAAAATTTGCATTCACTTATGATTATTTTCTTAAGGCAACATGTAGAGGTGGCTGACCAATGAGTTATATGAAATTTTAAGGCTTATGATTTATTCAGCATTTATTTAGTAAATATTTACCAAATATCTAACCTGTGCCCTGTACTAGATGCCTATGTGGGAATACCATGGTGAATTAAGCAGGTATAGTCCCATTGCATCGTAGAGTCTAGTGCAGAGTTGGGTAAACTATGGACCATCGGTCAAACACAACTGAATGCATTTTTTTCCTAATAAATGAAGTTTTATTGGAACACAGCCACACTTACAAGTTTATGTACTGTCTGTGTTCTCACATCACAATGGCAGAGTTGGATAGTTGGGACAGAGACTGTATTGCCCGCAAAGCTGAAAATATCTGGCCAATTACAGAAAAACTTCGCCGACCACTGATCCAGTCAATTTTAATTTTGGCATGTTACCCTCCAGAAAGTTTATATTCTCAACTATAATCCAGGAAAAGTCCTCACTTTAAGAAGACAAACATGTCTTCGTTTTCACTGGATTTATTTATTTTTTCTTAAGGAACTCCTTATAACCCAAGTCATTTTTAGTATGACATGCTTAAGTAATCACCAAATCTGAAATTAGTGCGATCAGAATTATTGAGATTTACTTTAAATGAGAAATATTGGCTGAGCCTGTGTGATTGAGCCCTCAGAAGTTTTATTGGACTTTTCTTATATGCTCATAAGGACCGAGAAGCCCTGAATAACTAAAGCCACCCATATCTTCCGCTGCCTAGAAATGAGACTTTAAAAAATGCTGTGATTGTGGAAAGCGATAGAATGTCATTTTACATATGAAATCCATTTTGTTTATTCTGAAACTAACCAACATTACCTTAATGACTTATGTAAACGGAAGTATCAGTTGTTTGATTTTTTTCCCCCTGCACTGGCCTCACACAGGCACGCTAATGATTATTTGTCAAAGTCACACTGTTTGCTTACAGGGTACGAAGGCTTTTTAGACACTATAATGACGGCTCTTGATTCACTTGATAATATTTAGAATAAGCCATAAAAGCCGATCTCTGAACGAACAGGCCGCTTTTATTGGCTTTTAGTGCTATTACTGCTGTCATAAGTGGAAAATTGGCCTAATGCAAGCAATACTGCTGTGTCATATTGCAAAACTGCTGCTTGGTTTTATAGTTTATTTCTTCTAATGAAAGTATGGCCAGGTATGGGGATGGTTCTATCACGTCCTGGGCTGAAGGGTCTGCTGCCACCATGGCCTATGGTTCATCTGAGGAACAAGGATGGATGCACTTGAAGATGGGTGGGAACTTGGGTAAAGTCATAGGCCTGTGCTCATTGTTATGTAAATTCTTTCTGAGTCCCATTATGTGCCAGTTACAGGGGATGAAAGTATGAGACAGATCTAATTAAGATGGAACTCGGTTTTAATAAGAGGATGACTATTGATAGCCAGCTGGCCAGATTTTATTGGCTTCTCAATGCTATAAATTAAAATTTTATTGAGATATTACTTATGTATAATAGAGTTCACAAATCTTGAGCATACAGATTGACTTAATTTTTTGCGTATGCCCATGTAACCACTACCCTTCAAAATGTAGAACACATTCAGCACCTTAGACAGCTCCTGTCACCCCACTCCCAGTCAGCACCTTTGCCCCAAGAATAACTACAGTATTATTCTGACTCTATCACTGTAGATGACTTTTGCCTCTTCTTCATATGAATGGGACCATATAATGTATATTCTTTTATCTTTATCTTCATTTGCTGAGTATCATATTGGTAAGATTCACCCATGTTATTACATGTACCAGCAGTTCATTCTTTTTATTGCTGTGTATTATTTTCATTGCAGGACTATCCCACAATTTATTTATCTACATTATTATTAAGCGACATTGAGTGGCCATTTTGAATAAAGCTGCTTTGAACACTCTTGCACATGTTTTTGTGCAAGAGGCATCAACACTCATTTCTTTTGGGGATAAATCTGGAATTAGAATTGCTGTATTATACAATGGGATTTTGGTTTTTTTAGCCTTGGGTAGTGGTTTTCTCAAAATGTACATTCATCAGTAGCATAGGAAAATTCCAGCTGCTCTGTGCTGTTGTGTTGTCAGCACTATTGTTTTAATAGATTAAAATGCTTTTATATGCTGCATGTACAGAAAATGCAAGAAAAATACACTTAGCTTTGGCATATGTTTTCTATGTACACTTGAGCATGTGTGGAGAATATATTGGGCCACAGAGAGGTAGTGAGAACACAAGTTTTAGAATCACAGGGATTTAGGTTGACATCTCTGTCTCTACCAATTGATAAATGAGTGGCCTTGGTAAAGTCATTTATGTTACCTTATGCCTCACATTCCTCTTTTTAAAGCATAGCAAAACACCCCAAGTCAAAGGGCTGTCGTGAAGACAAATGAAATGACACAAGTAGCAAGTTAGTGTCTTGGCTTATAGGAAGGCATTCAGGACCTCCTGATCCGTTCTTTTCTCTCTCAGACCTCATTATTTGACTCTCCTCAACCTAATAATTAAGGTCCCATGCTTCAGAGTTAAACCATATTTGCTTCAATTCTGCCTTTACCAGTTAGTAGCCAAGTAGTCTTGGATAGGCCACTTAGTTTCTCTAACCCTCACTTCCCTTTCTCATGAAAGGCCCTCTCATGGTTATTGGGGTGATAAAATGAGACCACATATCTGTCTGGCACAGGGTAAAAGTTAAAAAAAAAAAAAGCTCACTCCAGTTGTGTCAAATCGAATGCAGGAATCGAATTATCAGCTGATATTTTATGTCTCTAAGTGTTTATCCATGACGGTTCCTCTCCTTGATGCATCCTCCTCCATCATCACTTCCTGCTTCTTCCCCACAGGTTGACTCTTTCTTGTGTTTGAAACTCAGTTCAATAATTCTCTTCCCTGCTAAGCTTTCCCTGACTTCAGAGTTGTCCAAAATTTTTACACTCCTAAGTCATCAGGGCACCTTGTTTGAAATGCAGATTCTTTAGCTCCAGCTATAGAAATTTTGGCTTATCCTATCTTGTGGATCTCATGAAATCTTCAGGCCTAAAAAGCTCTTGGAGTGATGCCAGCACAGGTGGCCCCTTGATCTGCTTGGGCACCCTGTGTACTCGACGTGGCAAGTCCTAGCTGGAAATTGAAGCCATTCTGGACAGACACATGACTCACTTGGAATCTGATGTGTTCTCCCACTATTCCTACCACCTAAATTTCACAAATCAGATCATGTTACTTACACGTGCTAATGATTTCTCATTCCTCCCTAACTAAAATCTAAAATCTTCTCTCCAGCCGCTTAACCTCTCTGGCCCTCACTCTTTTTTTTTTTTTTTTTTAAGATTTTATTTATTTATTTATTTATTTATTTATTTATTTATTTATTTATTTGACAGAGATAGAGACAGCCAGCGAGAGAGGGAACACAAGCAGGGGGAGTGGGAGAGGAAGAAGCAGGCTCCCAGCAGAGGAGCCTGATGTGGGACTCGATCCCGGAATGCCAGGATCACGCCCTGAGCCGAAGGCAGACGCTTAACCGCTGTGCCACCCAGGCGCCCCTCCGGCCCTCACTCTTACCACTCAACCTGGCTCATCCTACCTCTTTGGCCTTGAACATGGCAAGCACTCTCCTGACTCAGGGACATTGCACTTGCTCTTCCCCATGCTGGAAATTCTCTCCCTGTGGGTATAAACATGGCTCTTGCCCTTATTTCATTCTGGTCTCTGCTAGGGTGTTAGCTAATCAGAGAAGCCTTCCTTGACTAACCAGTTTATACCCTACCTGCTTCTACTCCTTAACACGTCTCAACACTGGCCATTCCATATACTTGTTTGTTGATTGCCTACCATTCTCCACTAAAATATAAACACATATGACTTTTTTTTTTTATTCCTTCCACAGAACTTAGAACAGTGGCTGGAAAAATGAGGTGTTAAGTATTTGTAGAATGAACGAATCTGTCAATATTTTCTCACCAATACAAAACAAGAAAAGGGAAAATAAAAGATAAGTCTTAAAAACTTTGGGTGTCCAAGATATGCCTGTCACCAAGACTGACTCTGGTAACAAGACAAATGGAGCAGGAGACCGAAGAAGCAATTGAATATCCCAATCATCAAGGGTTTGGGAGCTAGTGCTTAGAAACCTCAGTAGGATTCTCTCCAGCAATGGCTTTGGGGTGATTAATAATCAAATAATAGAATCTACTTATTTTGGCACTGACACCAGCACTAGGTGGTCAGGAACATAAGCAGTCCTGTGGCAGGAGATGCCTGTAAATCCCAGCCTTATTAGATGGGAAGACACTGGAATAGATTTGCAGAAGCCTTGCAAAATGATGCAGTACTCTGAGTGATTGCTTTTTGGTTGGTCTGTGTTTTTAATGCACTGTGCTTGGCAGATAGTAAATGCTCAATAATAGTGGAATGAATAGGACCTGGATTTGGAAGTAGCTGAGTCTGGGTAGTTACTATTGAGACTGATGGATATCATTATTCTTCCTGGGTACTATAGACATATGCAAAGAACAAGGACTTTGAGGACTAGTCTCAGCTTCTCTTTGTCCCTGTTACCTAATCTGTACAATGGACATAATTGGGTCACCCACTTCCCTCTGTGGGCCTTGCACAGATTAAAGAGATTGATGTTTGGGTCAGGTTCTTTGTAGCTATTATCATGATAAGGGTTGGGGTTTGGATGTCTGAATTTTAAGGGAGCTGCCAGTTAGAGTCCTGATTTCATACAGAGTAAGAATAAGGAGTATGTGATGCTTATTTCTTAAAAAGAGAGAAGAAGAAGAAGAAGAAGAAGAAGAAGAAGAAGAAGAAGAAGAAGAAGAAGAAGAAGAAGAAGGAGAAGAAGGGGGAGGGGGAGGCGGAGGGGGAGGGGGAGGAGGAAGATCTGAGGCAAATATGGCCAAATGTTAACATCTGTTAAATCTGGGTGGTGAATAAATAATGTATTTTTTTTTAAGATTTTATTTATTTATTCGACAGAGATAGAGACAGCCAGCGAGAGAGGGAACACAAGCAGGGGGAGTGGGAGAGGAAGAGGCAGGCTCATAGCGGAGGAGCCCGATGTGGGGCTCGATCCCACAACGCCAGGATCATGCCTTGAGCCGAAGGCAGACGCTTAACCGCTGTGCCACCCAGGCGCCCCATAAATAATGTATTTTTTAAAGAATGTGTAACATGTCAAAAATTAAGCAGTTAATATATGTGCTGTTAATCATCTTGCAAGATTATTAAACTTAACTCTGTTTCTGATCCCTGAATGTTAGTCATCCCCCCTTAAACAGATGGCCTTTCCATAGTGTTTGGGTGGCAAAAATACTGGCTAATGGCTTTTTAACGTCCTGAATAGAACATGATTTTAAAGCCCAATCAGACTGGTTTTCATGAGTACAACTCTTAAAACTGTCACCTTGTTCTAGTTAAAGTTCCATGAAAGCAAGGGTCATGTGGTGTTTCATTTATAGTTTTTATCTCATTAGACAGACATAACGAACGTTGGCTAGCAGGAAAAGTGACAAGGCCAAGATATTTGACTTGTTCATTCTTATGATTTTTTTCTGTAATCTTGCCCTAAATTTTCTAGTGAGGTTAACTCAATTCCAAATTGTAAACTATCAAAATTCGTATTTGACTCTTTACCTATTTGTGTTAACCTTTCTGGAAACAAAAACAAAAGCAAGAAAAGCAGTCTTTGAAGAACGACAAACATCAAGAGTAAATGGAATTGGTGTAGCTGATCCGTGTTTTTGAAGTTTTACTGACAATGTTACGTGGGTTAAACTTTAATCACTGTAGTTCTAAATCACTTGTTTCTTACCAAAGAAAATCATATTCTTAAAGTAATTTTACCTCTCTCTGTAGGACACCTATCCTATGCAAAAAAAAAAAAAAAGTATTTTTCACCCATTTTAATGGTTAACAACTAGGGTTCTGGACCATAAGGGTTTGCACCTGACTTTCCTACTTACCACATATTGATCTTGGGCAAATTACTTCTATTTTATAGAGCTCAGTTGTCTCA
Organism: Ursus americanus; assembly: GCF_024610735.1. Classification (NCBI taxonomy): domain Eukaryota; kingdom Metazoa; phylum Chordata; class Mammalia; order Carnivora; family Ursidae; genus Ursus; species Ursus americanus. Next base: position 21,242,038 of record NC_142140.1, on the reverse strand, counting down.
TTTGTGAAATGGGGGTAATACAAATAGCCATCTTGTGTGTTTTTTGAGAGAATTCGATGAATTCAAACATGTAAGTGCTTAGGACAATGGCACACAAATTGCAAGCGATATGTGTACACTGTTATTAGAACTAATATGAGTTACTAATTTTCCATGCAGAACTCTTATCTCCCTTCTCTGGACTGGCCCGCAGTCCTGACCTGGCTGTGTTCTGGTACTTGTCATAGTATATCATACTTTTTCTGTTTCTTGGCCCTTATCTCTCACTATACTCGGAGATTCTCCTGAGAAGAGACAATACTCTTAGCCCAGGGCCAGGAGCATCAGTGGACAAAAAGGGCAGATCTTTGGCAAGTGTGCTGACATTCTTCCCTCTGGTACTCAAGACAGAGTTGCTCCCCTTATCCCACTCAGAATCCTCTTCGACACAGCATCCTAGGCCTCACTGGCAGTAGATTAGAACCACAAAGTTCAAGATGCTAACGTATTTGTTACCCGTATAATACATGCTCATTAAATGAGTAATGTAAGTATCCTTTGTCTGTTTATTTATTATTTTTTAAGGAATTTAAAAACAATTTCGAGAGTAGTTTTAGGTTTATAAAACAATTGAGAGGGAGGTTCAGAGATTTCCTAAACCCCAACCCCCACACAGGCGTAGCCTCTTCCATTATAAACATCACTTCCATTATAAACCAGATGGTGCCTTTTTTTTTTTTTTTAAACTAAGGATGAACCTTACTTTGTTCCAAGATGTGTAGTCTGCATCTGCAGATCTTGTTGTTGACTTCCTGGCAGAATGTAGGAGTATAATACTTTCTTTTTTCCCATTCTCCATCTCCTACTTAAGTTTGCCCAATGGTTTGTTTTTAATTAAGAGTCATTCCCTTGTTGAGTCCTATCTATCATATATGAGACATGATGGCTTGAAAGATGAATAAATGATCTCTTTCCTCAAGAAGGTAAACATTAGTATTATTAATTATAAATATGATTAATATTAATTATGAAGTTATTGCTTTATGACTAATTTTGTATTAATCTCCCCTGTTAAACTGGCAGATCTGTGGCCCCCTTAGGACATATTACATCATATCTCTGAATTCAAGCTTCTTTTTACAAAATGAAGATAGTAGTACGTATATCACAGAGTTGTTGGAAGAATTAAGTGAGAATATACACCCCGTGATTTTCTCTTATAATATTGATATCAATTGTGCTTAGCCAATTATTTGTAATAAGTAATATCTGCCTAGCTCGACTGGGGCCTCTGAGTGTTGTTACTGTGCCTGCCTTACTCCCCTTGATCGCTATTTTCAGCCACTGTGCCTGATACATGGTGAACTTAATTACTGTTAATCACTGTTAAGTGAATCTCGAAGTAATTGCAAAGATGGGATTCAAGCTATGTGTGTGTCTGACTCCTTTAGTTTGAGAGACATTGAGAAAAGAAAGTTTATAAACTTGTTTTTTAATTTTTTCATGTAGGAGTACTTTGTATTTGTTATACTTTTCAACGTACTTTTTATGTAGGAGTATCTTGTATTGGGATGAATTTTTCTTTTTTTGAGCAATAGCCCTTTCATGCCGCCTAATAACTTGACAAAAATTCATTTCTAGTATGACACCTATGAAATGTTCTCTTTAATGATACACAGATATTTAAAACTATATATATATGATAATATATATCTATATAGATATAGGTGTTATCTATATCTATATCTATATCTATATATGTTATATATATGTGGATAAAGGGAAGAATCCCCTTTTCATGATTATACAATATTTTGCTAACTGTATGTAATTGGTTTTGTATGTATTTTTTAATGCATTTTAAATATTATTCTGAGGAGGGGTCCATAGGCTTCATCAGGCTTCCATGGCCTGATATTTTATTAAAAAAATAGGAGTTTTGTTCAGATTTTTTTAGGGTTGAGTGGCAGAGGGAGAGGAGAGAGAGAATCTTAAGTAGGCTCCACGTCCAGCACAGAGCCCTGTCTTACAACCCTGAGATCCTGACCTGAGCCAAAATCAAGAGTCCGATGCATAACCATTGACTGGCTACCCAGGTGCCCCTCAGATTTTTTCTTAAATGGCTGAATTACCCTCATGGTTATATTTCCTACAGAAACAACTTTTTCAGAATAAGCTTAGTATATTTATGATTTAAAATTATTTAATAAGAGAAAGATATATATAATCGATTACTAAAAATGGAAATGATTATCTCCTTGAAAGAAGGGAAGACGTTGTTGGTCACGCAATCTCAGGCCTTTGATTTGTGCTGTTGGACAGGAAATCAGTAGCATATTATATAATGGGAGGGGCAGAGGCTCAGTGTTACCCAACCCAGCTCCCCAGCCCCACTGTTCAGATTTCAGGAAGTGTTCTGCTTGTTAGGGATCCTTAACATATTTTTGTGCCATGGAAGCCTGATGAAGCCTATGGACCCCTCCTCAGAATAATATTTTAAATGCATTAAAAAATACATACAAAACCAATTACATACAGTTAGCAAAATATTTGAATTTTTTTGATAATCTATGTGCATATTTATCGTTAAGTTAAATAAGACTAGAAACTGAATGCGAATGATGGGATTAAGAGTAAACAGTATTGACACTAATATAACATTGTATGTTAACTATATTGGAATTAAAATCAAATTAAAATAAAAAAGAAACAACATTTTGAGATATCAGAGACAATTATAATGTGATATGAAAATATCTGTGACTTCTGGTCTTCACAAAATCACAGTTGTCACCAATACCACTGTTGTGATACTGCCTGTATTTATGATCGAAGGGAATTCTAAATTTTAGTTAGAGATTAGTGAAAACTAAACACTTCTGTTTTAGTTGGGTGCTATGGGGAGATAAAATGGCGTTAGCTTGGTTTTTGTCGCCACATAAGACTTTTTAATAGCGAGGATGGTTAGATTCCATTTCATTTCAATTTGACAATGTTTATGAGCACTTCCTGTTGCCAGACACCGTGTGGATGTGTAGGGAAATAGAGAAAGGAATCAGAAACCACACATTCCCTGGTGGTTTCAAAAGGGTCAGGTGAAGGGAGGAAGAGACCTAAAAAGTAAGCCATGAGAAAAAAGAGTAAGTTAGTAATAATAATAGTAGTTATTATTGGGTGCTCGGTACTTTTCATTCATTTTTGCTCATTCAGGAAAGTAGCCTTCATCTGGAAATAACAGAAAATTCCAACTCAAGCTGGCTTAGAAAATAAGGTAATGTGTTTCTCGTGTGCCCATTCATAAGTAGGGCATTCAAGGATGATCAAGTCCATGGCTCAACATCTTTTATAACAGTTTTTTTTCCCCTGTGCCCTTTCCCTTCCCCTTTCCCATTTTCCCCCCTGGGCCGTTCTGGTTAGGTGTGTAGCTCTATTATCAGTCTGATAACAAACTTTATGGTGACAAGACGGCTTCCCCACTTTCAGGCATCACGGGAAAACTTGACAGCATCCGGAGAGAATTTAGTGGCCAAAGAACAAAGGACAAAAACAGAACAAAATAAAGGAACCAGCCATCCACCTTCTCCCAAATGAAATGAAATAAAGTACAAATGTTCATCAGAAGCTCCCAGCATACGACCCCCACCCTGTGTCTCGTTGTCCTCACAGCCTCTTTGTACACCAATTAAGCGAGTGTCTAAGGAGGGTGGCAACTTGTTGAAGACACCGGCAGAATTCTAAAACTGTTGTACATCTGACAGTTCATTCAAAGCAGCAACATGTTTACTGATGGGGAAAAGGGAAAGCCTTGTTTATCAGAACGTTTTCCTCACTTTGCAATAAGGCAAAGATAAAACGAAGGCGTTGTTTGCATCTCTTACAAACCTTAGGTTTCCTTTTCCCATAATCCCCCAAATAAATTGTAGTTTGACACATGAGATGCATGAAATTTAATTTAAACCCTATGCTGTTTTTCCCTGTCTAAATTGTTGGCTGATTGTCTCCCTAAGAGATGGAAACAAACTATACATGATAATTTCTTCCTGCTAACTACTGCTTCCAAAACTTACCAGAGACTATGATGGACCTTGTTTTAGTTCATCAAAGTCTGAAAAATACTCAGACCCAGTTTCTAGACCTATCACTTCTAACACCTTGACACTAATTAACATACATTTCAGATAAGGTCATTAAAATTTTTTTAAAGGTAAATTTTAACAGTTAAAATAAGTTGTTATTTAATTCATGCCAGGTGGAGTATACACTGTAATTCCTGTGTTTCCAATGGAGCAAAGAGCTTGATTATTTTCCCAGCAACCTGGGTGCTGCCCTTGTTGTCTCTGTCTGCTTCGTCCCCAGAACCAATTTACCAGAAGTCCTGACTATTCTAATTTTCAACGTATTCTCAAATTTCTCTTCCCATTTACACTGTCATTCTTTTAATTCTTACTTTGGCTGTCATAAGCCCTCCTACCTGCCATCCACCAATCAGCTTTTCGTCCTTTCCCATCCACATTGCTGCCAATGTGCCTTTTTAAAAGACACATCCAATCATGCCCCCTCTGTGCTTACTGCCACTTAACATTTTCTTATTACTCTTAGTATAGCTTCGCTCACATGCTGTTCAGTACTGTGTTCTGCCTATGTGGTTTAGGGTGTTGCCAGGCTCTGGTCCATGTCCCCCAGTGTATCATGGCTTTACCAATGTTTGTTGATTGACCAGTGAGGGTATTTATCATGTCTTATCAGACATTTCTTCAGAAATAATGCAAACCTATTTCTCTCTGAGCCCTGGTAACTTTAAAAAAGAGAACAAGGGGCACCTGGGTGGCTCAGTGGGTGGAGGTTGAGCGTCTGGCTCTTGATTTCGGCTCAGGTCATGATCTCAGGGTGGTGAGATGGAGCCCCTCGTCAGGCTTCATGCTCGGTGGGGGATCTGCTTGGAGGGTCCCTCCCTCTGCCCCTCTTCCTCTACTGGTGCTCATACTCTCTCTCTCTCCCTCTCTCTCTTTCGCTCTAAAATAAATACATCTTTAAAAAAAAGAGAGAACAAACTAAATTTATATTGAAGCACGCTTCTCTTATTGAATTTAACATTGGACAATTTTAATAATTGTACAAATTCTTTTGCTTGGCTCTGGATAGTTAATTACTGTAAAATGAGTCCTTATGAAAACAAAGTGAAAGAACCAAAGAGCCTACCTGTTTACTTAAATATGCGAGGGAAAGTTGAGATAGGGATTGTAAGGTAAATGTTACAAACCGCAAAAAGACTGAATGTCTTGGTGGAAATGAACAGTTTAGATATTCGAGCCACTAAAGGGCTGTCATTAGACTATACCTTTGTTTAACCCCCAAGTTCTTCAGTTAGTTTCTCTGCTTGCTAATGCCAAATTCGTGTAATGTCTTTAGTTTCATTTGGACAGAAATACAGATGCTTATTATTGCATACGTCTGGGTACCTTGCGGAACAATAAGCGTATTTGGGGAATCACAATTCCTTGAGCTTCATTACAATTCTTCTTGGAGAGTGGAAGAGTATTTGCCTTTGTTTTCTCCTTATGTAAAGTGAGGAAGTAAAATCCTTCCTTAAGCCTTTTGTTACTGTTGTTTTCCTTCTCTAAGGTAGATGTTAAAAATTCCGAGGGGCGCCTGGGCGGCACAGCGGTTAAGCGTCTGCCTTCGGCTCAGGGCGTGATCCCGGCGTTCGGGGATCGAGCCCCACATCAGGCTCTTCCGCTATGAGCCTGCTTCTTCCTCTCCCACTCCCCCTGCTTGTGTTCCCTCTCTCGCTGGCTGTCTCTATCTCTGTCAAATAAATAAATTAAAAAATCTTTAAAAAAAAAAAAATTCCGGTTATTTGTAAAGTATCATTTGACTACCTAGCTTTTTTGAACTCCAAGCTTTATCATTTTAACTAAAACATATTATTATTGTAAACTCACAGGCTTCTGATCACCAAAGTATGACTGAGATTAATTCATAATTGAAAAATACAATGGATGCAGTGTCTGTAATGGCTAGCTGAAGTGTGTTTGTTTCTGGCTTAAAGCTTTTGCAGAGTGGTGTCTTTTATTCTTTGCTAAATCCTACTATTTAAAGATTTAAAGGGAGAAATTTTTTAAAATTCTAAATATAAGAGGGAAAGTCAAGGTCATGTCTAGGGTCGACGATGGGCTGCTACTTGCTGAATATGAGGAAGCAGGGCTGTGTGTAATATAATTTTCTTGCTGGAGAGATGGTATGACCAGATAGGGATATTTGAAAATTAAAGTTAGATTTGGCATCTAAATACCCTTTAGTTTGCAGGTTTTTGATCTGTTTATTGCCCATGCAAAAATATATTGCTGTTTCATAATCTGATCATAGTTGATTCTGCCATTAGTTTTTCCCCCACGCCCCACGCTTTGATGTGGTATGTTTTATTTTCAAGTGCTTGTTTCACAAAGATCAACAAACAAAATAAGATAGCCACTTCCCTCCTCCATTGGCCATGCTTTTTGTTTAGTTAGCCAACTTCAACAGGAAGATATTAAAATGATTAATCCTTATAACTCGCTTGTGTCTTAAGTGACTGGGAATTATGGGAGCTGGACTCCAATTGCTATCTCTTAAATATGAATGCAGTATAATATGACAGAGGGGTAATTCATTCTGAACTATTTAATCACTACAATCTGTAGATAAGCTGGCTTCTGAATTTTTGCCTGATGTCATAACTAAGTCCTCCTTCCCATTCAAGTCACCATGACCGGGCTGAAGATAGGGGTTGAGAGAATCCAGCTAAAGGAATAATAGAATAATAGGTTGAAATATGCATCATCTGCATGACTTCTCCGAACTTCTCCCAGCTCCTTTAATTTTAGTTGTCAAAATGAGTGCCAGTGAGGGGTTATGGGTTATCTACCTTCAAGTGTATCTCAAAGCAGAGTCCATAACGGGAAAGCACTGGATTCAGAATCAGAATACCTGGAATGAGACCTAGTCCTGGTGTTCATTACCCATGAGACTTAGGACCAATTATCTAAACATCTCTGACTTAACTTTCTTCATCTATAGAAGAAAAGCACGCTAAGGCCTTCTGCACGTGGCTGTCATGTAACTTAACCGATGTCCTGATGCACAAAATATTGGAAATTGTCACCTGTAGAACAGAGGTGAGGGGTGAGGACTCTGTAAGGTGCTTTTCCTTCGTTCACTTACAAGGAGCTTCTAGTAGATGTTGTAGTGTGAGATTCAAGAGCACAACATTGGAAACAACCTGAATATCCAAACGTGGAAATTGGTTGTCTATATTTTATTACTTCACTAGTGGAATACCATGTGTATAACCGTTGAAATGATGCTGTACATCTATATTCATCTGGAAAGGAATTCATATTCATTGACAAGAAAAACACAGTATTAAATATGTTGCGTAATCAGATTTTATTAAAATTGTTAATTTATTAATTACTGATTACTAATTTTGTATGCATGCATACAAACACACATGCAAACATTGTCTCATGAATCTAAAATACAGAAGAGAGATGTAAAGTGGCTATCTCTTGATGGTAGGATTTGGAGTGATTTTGGCTATTTACATCTTCTAATTTTTCTGAAATAAACATAGACTATTTACATAAGGACACACACACACACACACACACACACACACACACACATTAGAAATTGAAGTTTCAGTTCAGAAGCTTTCTATAGTATCTGATAACTCCTTCTTCCTTCTATGCCTTAATATTCAGTTTATGGCCAAGGCATTGGGACCAGCACTTTCTTGGATGCTAGTACCTTTGTGTCCATTGCCCTGGCAACCAGCTTCCTAATTCGGAAGTCATTCTTCCTCATCTGTGGATGCAACAAGCTTCTAACAAGTCACTCTGTTTCCACCCTTCACCTCTATTTCTTCCAATCCATCTTCACGAAGATCCTCAAATCACAAATGTTTTCTAGAGCTCAGAGTTGATTCTGTTACCCTTAGGTCCTTCCTGTTCTCCTGACCTCAACCCCAGATATGTCTGATCACTTCTCTTTGTCTTAGGATATTTGGTTTATGCTCTTTGGCGTGGTATTCAAAATCTTTTATAATACAGCCAAGGTTTATTTCCTGCTCTCCCACACATATCCTTCACCCAGCGAAACATAACTACTGTTCTCTGAACGCTCTGGACTTTTCTGTCTCCACTTTAGATCATCATATTCATTAGTCTGTAATGCTACTGCCTATTAAAACCCTACAAATTATTTATATAGCTCGGCTGAACTCCCACTTTTTCCAGATTCTAGGTGTACTTTTCCTACCTCTGAATGTCATAGAATTTTTGAAATTTATTTGTATATTCATTTATTCATATCATTTTTTTAGCAGTTCCTGTGTTCTAGGGGCTATCTTGATGTTCTAATAAAGAGGTAAACAAGCCTGATATACTCTTGCCCTAGAGCAATTCACAATCTAATACTTAAACATTTCTGCTTTATTTAAATCTATTGACTTATGGTGAACTTGCCTCAACTACCACCTCCCCCTCCAATCACACATACACTGATTGTAGGCACCTAGAGCGTTATTTATGTTTGGCTCATAGAAATACTGTGTAATCTGACAAACAGAAGACAGTCAACAGATGTATTGTTGGAAGGGCAGAGAGAAGAATGGAATAAAATATGTTTTCGAGCAACATAGTCATATATATATGTATTATATACGTAATATGTATAGTTATGTATATTATACATAGTTATATATTATATATAATTTTATATAGTACATATATAATTTTTAAACTATGTGACTTTTTTCTGTTCAGTGTCTTCAAATTTAAATTTGGAAAAAAAATTTAAAAATATTTATAAGTAAACAAAATGTAAATTTGGTTCCTGTGGAGCATTACTGATTTCTAAACGATAAGATCAAGTTATTTCTGCTAATTGGTCCCAGGGGAGTCTAAGATGAGACTGGTTTCGTTAAGTAGAACCGAGACAGAGCACATTCTTCTATTAGAGAGCAAGTTATGTTACAGATCTCACACTTGATCATTTAGCGTGAAAGACTGAGACTCGAGAGTTTGTCTTTTAATTAGTAGATGTTGGCCTACAAGTATTTAGAGGCTTAACAGAGTACTGAATTTAGACACTCAATATATTTATGACCTATAAATACACTATACCTCTAGGTTGTGTTGTTATTTTAATTTTTAAAAAAAGTCCTTAATTTTCTCTCTTCATGGAATAAATTATCCCCTTATGAATCTCCCTTGGAAACATGAACTCCCTTACTATCTATTAAATATCTCTATCTCTTTATGTTATAGTTTTTCCTCATTTTAAAATGAGGATATCAGTTGTTTTCTCTCTCTCGCTCTCTTTTTAAGGAAAAGGGCTGGTAATACATTAAAGGACATTTACACAAAAGGTCTTTTCTTTTAAGAAACTATGTAATGAATCTAAGTTATTATTTTTAAATGAACTCGGCTATTTTCAAATGACTCCTTAGTATAGTTGTTTTAAATCAACTCTGCTAAATCCATTAAAGATGAGATGAAGCAAAAAGCACTGTTATAATCTTAAGAGAAATCTGTATCTGTCTAAGGAATTGGGTGTACCCATATGGTTCGGTATGTGAGAGATTTGATACTGAAAGAGTCCATCCAAATGGTTTGTGGACATTCTTCTATGATTTAAATACAGCTTACTTCCAAACTTGCTCCTGTCTGAATCATATAGCAAACAGGATATACTGTTGGTATTTTGTTTTCCCCAACTGAATTATAAGGTCCTTGGCATGGGAGTCATAGTGTGTTATTTAAGTCTGTGCCTTGTAGGAAATCAAAACATTTGCTGTTTGAGTTTACTCAATTTCATATTATTTTGTACTTGTTTTATGGTATGAATGGTTTATCTTATCAATCTGATTTCTCATGTAGTGTTGTAGGAAATTAGTTTTAAGACACATGCATAGAGTGGAGTTTTTTCCTTTTTACTAACCGTGGCCTGCATATAACTTTTGATATGTTTTTTCTCTGGAAGAGTTTATTTATGTGTACTTTGTGTTTATGCAGTTTATATTCAAGATGTTTTAGTATTAGCATCTATCTTTTGGTAACTCCAGAAGAAATTTGTTTTCCTGTCTGTCATGTTGACTATTCTACACATTAAAAAGAAAATAAAATTGGTAAGTGAAAGAAGAGCTAAAATGCAGATTTTCCTGTCCTATTGTCTGTTGTTTGAGATTAGACATCACAAAGCACCTTTCTTACCTTCTGCAATGTAATTATTGCTCTTTAAATCCACATTGGTGTGGAAATTCAGCTCAAGAGGAAGGATTTCCTGATGTCTTATTTAATACTACACCTCTATGAGTTGTCCTCTCTATTTTTTCTTGAAGTTAGACACTGGCAAAACTACCGTCATTGCCCTTGCTTTTCGTCTTTGCTGCACATTTACTTTTCGACAGGCTTAAATAATGGCTAAAATGGTTGAAATGATTTATGCCTGTAGAGTGATGTCTTCATTTGCTCTATTCACATTTCTTTTTTTACTAATGGTCTGGTGAACACCTAGTGTAGGTGCGTTTTATTAGAGAGTCTATTCCCTCTAAATGCTGTTCCTAAGCTGAAAGAAATGGGCCATAATCATATAAAAATAAAGTATCTCTTTGTAGAATTTATAAGAAATGGAATGTCCTTATTCCTGAGGCATAGAACATAAGGGACTTTTCTCTCTCGCTCAAAGATGGCTCTTCCTACTAATGTTGATTAAGTGGACCACGTCAACAGCTGTTGTGACGTATAGAAAACGAATGTGTCTGTTGAACATCTCAACTGAAAGGAGTAAATCTCTTGAAGTTTCTAGTTATCCACAATTTTCTTCTTCCTGTTAAGACAGGGGAGATGGTTTCCAGTCTCTACAAATTGCTTCACTCCTAGTTCATAAAACTGCAATTAATAATGGTGAGCTAAGATCATTCTGGACTTGATGTACTGCCCTATCATCGTTGAAAGAGAGTCCTTAAATCTGCTGTTTAACAACTTATAGGGACTTTGCACTGATTAATTCATCTGGTCATAGTCTCAAGGCTGACACGGCATCTTGTAGGCCTTCCATTCCATTGGGATCAACATCATCATTTTATAAGAAATGAGCTTACTACTTTATAGGCTTAGTTGGAAAGAAATTTCAAACGTCAGCTGTAGGACATGCCACTGGAATTTAATTTGTTGACCTATGAGAACACAGAATATCTCATTTTTTACTGAACCTTCTAAACATAAAATAAGTTTATCAGAGAATCAAAATGATTCTGACACTTGAACTTCAGTAGAGGACCAATACATTTAAAGTAAGTACTCTCCTTCCTGAAATGTTCAGCGCTCCATCAACAGCACATGTCAGGTTCTTAAGAAAATATTTTCCCTTGCGGAAAAAAACACTGGAAATCAGATCATGGGTACTGGCTCACAGAGTCAACACCATTTGGGGGCCACACAGCATCTGTTCTCCCTCTATTCTGGTGCCGAATTCCCTCTGACGAAGCATCTCTATCCCTTTAGATGCAGTCTTGTGGTACCGTCAGTCAAGGTTCCCTGACTTGCCTAACCACAAGGGGGACTCATGGCCAAAGCTAATGAGTTTTCTTCCTTGGGATTTGGAGTCTTGAGTATGGGAGGACAGAAAAGTATGTAGAGCCAATTTGTTCTAGGAGTGGTGACCCAAGGATGCTGTTAAGTCTTGCTATCTGGATCACCAGAGCTGGATTGGTTCCTGCCCATTCTGGACCTGGATATTTCCTCTAGACTGTAAGCTACCTCCAAGCCTTCCAATAAATTCCTCTTTTTATTAATTTAGCTAAAATCACTGTTACTTTTTTTCTCAAGAACTATGTGATGAATAATTTTATGTGTCAGTTGGCTAGGCTAAGGGATACCCAGGTAGCTGGTAAAATATTATTTCAGGTGTGTCCATGAGTCTGTTTCAGGAATAGGTTAACACTTGTATTTGTAGTCTGATTTTTTTTTTTTTAATAAGCTTTCACCAATGTGGGTAGGCATCATCCAATCTGTTAGATGAAACAAAAAGGCAGAAGAAAGGTAAATTTTCTCTCTTCACTTGAACTATAATATCTATCTTCTCGTGCCTTTGGACACTCCTGTTTCTCAGAACTTGCTACTTGGACCAGGCTTTACATCATTGGCTCACAGAAATTGGGACTTGGTTGGGCACTATATTGTTGGCTTTCCTAAGCCTCCAGTTTGCAGACAATGGATCATGAGACCCCTCAGCCTCCATAACTGTGTCAGCCAGTCCCTTGTCATAATAAATCAATCTGTCAATCATCTATCCATCCATCCATCCATCCATCCATCCATCCATCCATCCATCCATTCTATTTATTATGTTTCTCTGGAGAACCCTGACTAATAAAAACTATTAAAGCTTTTTTGTAATTATTTTGTAATTATTAGATTTTGAATGTAATGTCTTGTCCTTTGTTAGTCTCTTACCTTAGAGTCTTTTGAGAATAAAATGTAGTGGGATATTTTTACTACGGTATAAAATATATCTCTTGCAGGCATTTCCAGGGTAATGATTGCATTGGAATCCAAAATGCTGACCAAGGTCTATGGAAGGTTCGAAGCTCTGTTCCTGAGCAAACTCTCCAGACTCATTGAATGCCAACCTTCCTTTGGGTCAAGATGCTCCAGACACTTTTGTTTTCATTCATTCACAAAGAGCATGACATGTTCTTTCCTGCCTTAGTCCTTTACCTGAAATTTTATTTCATTTCCTTCACTCTCCCCATCAACAAATGCCTTCTCATTCTTAGGTCTATGCAAAATCTCTAGCAGACTTTCCCCATCAACATTAGAGTGAACAACTGGTCTCATATATCCTATTGTTCGGTTGATAGTCTTCATGGGGATGCCTCGAAGACATTCCACACTTAAACTGACCCACCCAGATCTTCTGATTCTCTCACCTCCAGCCAGTTTTTCTCTCATTCTTCTCCATTCAGCATTACTGTCATGCAGTGTCTCACACCAGAAGTCAGCCTTGACTCCTTTCTTTGTATTGCCCCACACCAATGCACCAGCGGGTTCAGTCGGCCCTACCTCCCAACTAGATCCCAATCCCTATTCTCCCACTTTCACCTTCCAAGTTTTATCCTATCCCAGTTGTCATCTTTTGCTTGGTCAACTGCAATGTCTTCTCATTTATTTCTGCATACACTCTTTGCTTCATACAATTTAAGTGAGTGTATGTTCTCCTGCTTGGAATCATCAGTGGCTTCTAATTCCAATGAGGAAAAAAATATCCAAATTCCTGACTGTGGCCAGCAAGGTCCTACATTATTTCCAACTTAAGCACCTTGCTTTGCCTCCCCCCGCCCCACTTTCTTTCCTCCCCTCCAGCCATGCTGAGCCATAGTATTGGCACAGGCTCTTCTCCCTGTTGGAATGCTTTTCCCAGATTCAGCACAGCTGGCTCCTTCTGGTCATTTAGGTCTCAACTCAAATATTTCTGCCACAGGACTTCTTCTGATTCTAAAGAATAATTCCCCATGCCAATCCCTATCCCATCATCTTGCTTCCAAGCTTTAAAATAATTACCCTTGTAAAATGAATCATGTTCTCGTACTTGTTTTCTTATTTATATGACTTGCAAGGGCCTACTTTCACATCTAATTTTCCCTTTCAACTGTGTTTAAAAACAAAACAACATTCTATTTGACTGTTACTTTTTACTCACCTGTATTTTGGTTATGAGGTAACACATTTTTACAAGGTAATGAAGAGTACAGAAAGAAGAGCTAATGATTCCATTTTGTGTGTATACATAGGAGGAGGCATTTCAAGATATGCTATTTGTGGCAGTTAACAATTGGAGATGGGTGGATATTACCATGTCTTAATTTTTAAGGTAGGCACAAGAAAAGCCCCTTTACAAATGAGAATTATCTGAGGGAGAGAATTAGTATGGATTACTAATTATTAGTATGGATTACTAGTAGTCATTATAATAAAGTACCTAAATACATAAGCTCCTGGAGGACAGGGACTGTGGCATCTTCAGTCTTTGGCATCTTTATTTCTTTGCTTAACACATTGTCTGTGAGTTTTAGAAGAGCCCCGTCAAATGGGTTGCTGAGTTGAATTAAATATGCATTTAGAACTGTTTGAATGTTCAGGGTCTGAAATTATTTTTTGAGCAAATGAAGTACACTGTCTTCCCTTGGGATTAAGGGAAGGCCAGTGAATGTGTGAATGTCAATAAATGTAAGATTCTCACTTTGCTGTCTCATTTGCGAACAAACATTGATTAGGACTGAGGTGGGATGCTTGGATTATGGATTTGAGGCTTGGCATTTTATTGAAAAGGGAATTTGGGGAACATGACTTTTGGGACCTCGAGGCTGTTTTTAGTATCTTGGATTACTAGCCTCTAATATTCATGAATTCTGTTTCAATGATAACCAGTGCTTTCAAGTTGCCAAGTCATTGGTGACCTGATCCCTCCACTTCAATGCTAAATAAGTTTAGGGAAGTCTACTTTAAAATGTATTTAATAATGATTTTGCAATCACCAAGGAGCTATACTGAATTCAAAATAACTACAGAATTCTCATTTTTCATGCTCTTTTCTTCCTGGTATTTATGGAAGGTGAGAACATAGCTTATGTGTTGCCTTCCTTCCTCCTTTTATTTGACCACACCCGATTTCCAAGTACGTATTTTCTCATTGGAGCCTCTCGCAATTTAACAACTGTCGGGTGGAGTGAACACCCACTTAGGTTATGAAACTATGCCTTGGTACGCTGAGGGCACACTTCTAACTTGGGATGATTTTGGTCTTCCTTCTGCTTATTACACCCATAAAGAGAATGCTGCACTAAGACAATTATAGACAGCTCGTCTCTTGAAGGACAAAGTTTTATTTCAAGGTTCTTAAGTTTATCTTGTTTAGTTCAAACACTTGTCTTTGCTCATACCTATCAATGTGTGTGTTTATTTATATATATCTGTGCCAGTGCAGCGATATGTATGGAAAAGAGCCTTTCAGGACATTGTAATAGATTTTGTTTAGAGATACAAGCTCTTGGGACAGAAGTTACAAACTGGTAGCCTCCGGGCTACAAAAGACTCACAGAACCTGCCGTCATTTGTCCTGCCTGGCGCTTTATTATTGCTGCTGTTGTTGTTTTTACTTCATTTTTAGAAATCTGGAGATTTCACCCAGAAATCCAGATTTCTATCTTCTCCTGAAAAATCCGGAGACACTGTAAAAAATTGTGTGCCGTTCAAACACTGGCGATGCTGTGATTTTAAACTGCAAATGGCAACAATTTAAAGGCTTCCATCCCTTCATTTTGATGTTTCTCTTCCGTATCAAATGGTGTAAGGTACAAGCACTAAAATGCTTACCCAGAATGCTCCCTGGCTTAATGGGGTATTACATGCCATCTTATTCCACCTGTAATTTTCCCCCCAATTTCTATGTTATATCAATTTTTCCTTCATAAAGTTTTTCACATTTGGGCCTATTTTCTTCCTCTCCTTGTTATGACTTTTATCCAGGTTGTTTTCCTCACTCCTGGGCTACGGAATGAATGCACTGCTGTCTTAGCCATCACCGTCCCTCCTGCTTTAACCTTGCCTCTGCCTGTCCCTTTCCGCTCCACACAGCAGTGACAGATCCATATCCCCAAATCCCATTTCAGTATATTTGTCCCTGCCCTCAGACCTGTCGTGACAACCCAGAACCTGTGTCCAGCGACTTCACCTGTAGTCAGAACTCAGTCTGTTTGCTCCCCGCAGTTTGTGTTAACCCACTCACAGATGACTAGCCAACACGCCCATTTCCCATGCACCAAACCAGGGTCTTCCCGCCCTGACGCCTCCGCTCCCGGTCGTCTATCTCCTCCTCTCCACCCGTACAAATAGACCCTGAGCTCCTTTAAGATCTCCTTTCTCACCTATTTTGGTCCACACTTGTACATCATGCTTCATCTTGCCTCGTACATATTTCAAAATTATATTGTGTTTCTCTGACAGTCCTAAAACACAGTTTCTCCGCGTAAGGTCTGTGCACATCTTACTTCAGAAGCACCTGTCTTGCTCTTCAGTGTTTATTCCTGGGCTTCCTAAATACTCCTGAATTCTTTAAGTGGGGGCCCAGGAATCTGATAAATCTCAAATTTGAAAGTCTGGCATTTAAAGGCGGGATGATTAGTAGTACCCATCACCAGCCTATCCCATTCCCCCACCCCCCTCCCCTCTGAAGCCCTCAGTTTGTTTCTCAGAGTCCATAGTCTCTCATGCTTCATTGCATGGTGCACTGGGTGTTATACGCAACTAATGAATCATGGAACTTTACATCAAAAACCAGGGATGTACTGTATGGTGACTAACATAATATAATAAAAAAATATTATTATAAAAAGAAAGGATGCTTAGTAGTGGTACAAGATTGCCTGACGGTTGGGTAGAAAATCAAGTAAGATTCCGTTAATTTGACAGTGAGTGCATTTTCAGGCCTGCCTGCATGTTTCTCAAACACTTTTTACTCTAATTGTTGATCGCAGCCCTGGGTGTGGCTTTCACCAGCTCTCTGACACCATTGCTGAGGCCTTCAGGCACAAGGGATCATCCATCCCCACCCGAGGGCAAGTGGAAGGTAAGTAAGAGCCTCTTCACCTTTCAGGCAAACGCAAGACAACTAGATAAACCCCTTGAGTACAGGACCGTGTTTGTTTTTCTATTTTTTTTTTTTTTTTTTTTTTTATGATTCTCTACCCTGCTCATGCCTTGTCTCCAGTAATGCCATGATTAAGAAATGTCGAGTCACATTGGATAAACTGAATTCACGTTTGAAGTTGAGAAGTTAGAAGGCATAGCAGTTCTCATGTTGGCAATGACGGTGATGATTCCTGTGAGTTGCACGCTCACTCTGAGGTCAGACCCTGAGGTCACTGTTTTCTGTAGGTGATTCCAGGGCAGGCTGACCCCAACCCTAATTAGGCATTGCTAGGATTCCCTACATTGTAACAACAGGGAGCATTCAGCTGAAGTTGCAGGGGCAGGCAAGAGACACAGTGGTGTGAGAAGCAGCTACTCTTGTCATTTGTGAAAAGAAAAAATTTTTTGAACAACTTTAAAGCATCAGATTTCATTTCTTTGAAAGCGAGGGGTTGATACATTTAAAACATGGATTGATAACCATTGGAGAAGTCACTGTGACAAAGTGGATGAAGGCCAAGAACAGAATTTAGAACCGGGTTTAAGATTCGGGTTGCCATGGGCACCTGGGTGGCTCAGTCTGTAAAGCATCTGCCTTCTGCTCAGGTCATGATCCCAGAGTCCTGGGATCGAGTCCTGCATCAGGCTCCCTGCTCATCGGGGAGCCTGCTTCTTCCTCTCCTCCCCGTTCGTGCTCTCTGTCACTATCTCTGATTCTCTCTCTCAAATAAATAAATAAAATCTTTAAAAAAAAAAGATTCAGGTTGCCACTTAATTGTTCTGCAAGTTTGAACAGATCCAAAGTCTCTCTGAACTTCAGTACTTTAATCTGTGAAATGGGGACAATGTTGCCACATAGCCAATTATTGTAGGGACTAAATGAAGGAATTTATGTAAAATACTATAAGAATATACAGGGCTGTTACTATTACAGACTGTTTGAAGTGTGAATCAAGGTCTCAAAAAACATAGTTACTTTATTTTGAATCATGCTTTAAAAAGGGAAAGAAACCCCACAGTAATAATGGAATCTTATCCCCATAATCTCAC
Organism: Ursus americanus; assembly: GCF_024610735.1. Lineage (NCBI taxonomy): Eukaryota > Metazoa > Chordata > Mammalia > Carnivora > Ursidae > Ursus > Ursus americanus. The sequence continues at coordinate 21,224,279 of NC_142140.1, read as the reverse complement.
AAAGCAGGTATCGTGGTCCCTGGCTAAGTAAGGAATCTGAGGCTCAGGGAGGTTAGGTAACCTGCCACAGTCACACAGCTAATGAATAGCTTAGCTGAGATTTAAAAACCACACCCGTCTGCTTTAAATGCTCTGTTCTTCCTACTGCACCAGTTTGCCTTAAAAAAAAAAATAATTAGCCGGCACATATACTTTTTCTTAACATTAAAAAAAAAAAAAGACAGTTATGTTCGAAAACTAACTCATCCTGATAATTCCCAATTAAGATGTTGTCATCTAGCATCTGGCTCAATTTCCTTTTATGAAATATAGTAAACATAATTTGAGTATAGCTTAAATGAAGTGTCCAAATGGGATAAAACAGGTCACCTGGGAAATTAGATTTTATAGATTACAAGAATTCAATGCCTAAATCGTACTTAATGGACGCAATTTTTTTTTTAAAAAATTCTTCAGGAGACAATGGACTGTTCTATCAATTTTACCATTACTTCTGTGTGAGACATCTATAGCCTGGAGCAACTCAAGCAAAAATAAATAATATAAATTCCGCTCTAAGTGGTAGCGAAGAACACCTCTGTCTTCGTGGGTTTGGGGTTCACAAGAAAAACATAGGGGGATCTCTGACCATTAAGTTCAATTTTTCACTTCCACGTTGTATTTTAAAACATCCCATTTAAAAATATTTAATAAAGAGAAGTTAGAGAATGTTCTTGCCCTGTGGCTTTTTGAAATTGTTTTGAGTCTGTACCAGCCTTTCTCCAGAAGCAGAGTCTGCAGTAGAGATGAACTCCAGCCATTAATTTTGATTACTGGGTCATATGGCGGAAGAAATGATCTTTTATTTTTCTTTTTTTTTTTTTTTTACAAAGTCAACACTTTTTGAATGAGGGTGGGATTAAGGATCAGAGCAGATATGAGGGTGTGAAGGTGGGGGTGTTGATGTAAACCCTGTAAAAAAACCATCTGAGCCCAGCCCCGCCCTGCGCAATAAGTTAAGTATCTTTCCTTTGAAACGGGGGCAAGGCAGTGGTAAAATTCACAAACTACAGAGTCCCACCGTCTGGGATCGAATCCCGGCTCTGTCATGTGCTAATTTTGTGATTTGAGGCAATTTTACTTGAACTCTCTGAAATTCTCTTTTCTCATCTGAAAATTAGGAATAGTTACTGCTTCCTCGGATTGGTATGATGACTCAGCGTCATCCTCGATACCCAGTGTCGGTGTGGTTGATGTCATTAGTATTGTTTTGGTTTGTAGAGCTTCCTCGCCATAAACATTCAAGCCCCCCATGACCTTGTAAAACAATTTTGAGGAATGGCAACTACTTCAGAGTCTCTTTACAATTGCATAGATTCATGCAATAACCTACAGGGCCCGTATCTATTGGGATAAAATGTTAATTCAGTTTCTTTTAAGAGGCATTAAAGATAGTCATAAAATGAAAAGATGATAAAACCAAACCTTCTAGTAAATAATCACGAGTTTCTACGTATTTTCAAAAGTGCACACATTCGTACTCATCTTAGGAGAACATATCGATTTGTGTGTATTTCAAGCAACCATCTTACCCACGCGAGGCCCGTGGCCGCCAGCGTTCTCCCCTGGGAAGGTGGCTTCTCTAATTACAGTGAATGGTGATTCTATTTGTAGGCATGACTTCCTACAGCATGCACGTCTTTCTGTGATTATTATTTAAAAAATACTTCTCCTGAAATTATTTGGTCTTCCTGGCTATAAAGGAGAGCATCTACAGTGTAAGAACCTCACAGATAATACGTGGCTGGGTTGAAAATGTATATTCTCTTATCAACAAAATAATCAGCATTTACTGCAGCATAGGGCATACAAAAAACATTTCAATACTAAAGCACTCAAACTACCACTTAGGCCAAAAGGAAAAAAAAAAAAGAAAGAAAGAAAGAAAAAAGGAAGAAAAAGAAAAAAAGAAAACCAGAAGTACTAACATTATTTGAGCTTTTGGGACATTTTCCTCCTTTTCCCATACTACCTCTTGCTAATAAACAAAAGCACAATTTTTCCCATGGATAGAAAATCAACAGCAAGAGGACTTACCTTCCTTTAACCAAGAAATGTTATTTTTATCATTTTCGAAATGCTCAGCTGTTCTTACTTTTATCTTTTCCAGCTCAGTTTCTGACATCTAAGTGGAAACAGAATTTGTGATATAAAAAATTCATTAAGAGCCCGAATTTATAACATTGAGCTTTATATTTAGAGACTACTGCCATATTATAGGAAAATTTTATCTCTATAATTTTTCAGCTCGCTGTCTAATGTTAAGTCTTACATTTTCTCCATTTGTAGTATTTTAAAACATTGACAGTGAGAACTAAACTTTATATGATGGTTCATTTTTCAGCAGTAAAGATGGTTATAAGACCTAATAATTTCTGAATACGAAAGAATAACAGATTAACAACTAGTCACAGATTTGTGAAAAAAACACTCAGTTGCTGTTTTAATGTCTTTTTTATAGTCTATAAAAAAGCATGCTGCAAAGTGATATACAAAGATATAACCAATAATAAAACTCAAAAGGACCTTTTCAGCCATTTATTGGATCCAGTGAGAACCTTACAACCTAAGTCAGGCCAAGTGGAGCTCCCTGAAGGTGCTGAGACCTGTGAATGCACCTTCAGTGCATTTGCACCTGACTTCAGTGGCTTGCTCCCAGTGAGCAAGGATGCTCCACTGGAATCAGCATCTCAGTGCAACTCACCTGTGTGTTCCCAAAAGAGGAGGCCCAAGGTGCAGGGCAGGGGAGCAGCCTGGCGATGCTCTGGGCAGCCTTCCTTGTTGTTTCTGGATGTCCAGCATTCCTCCACCCTGCCAGAAGTGAGCGGAGAAGCAAATACACTCCCTCCCTGGGTGGTGCTAGATTTGTCTTGCTGCCAGAAGCATCTAACTTGCGGCTGAAAGGTTTTTTTTTTTTTTTTTTTTTTTTAAAGGTAATATAAAGCCTGTGGTTCAAAACAATAAAAACCTTTTGCTGGCTAGCACTTATTTAAAAGGACAGTCTGCAAAATAGGATACAAGTAATGAACTCTTTTCAAATGGACCGTTTCTCTAGTCCCTTTCCTTCCACACCCGCCATTCATCACTTGGGGGTTAATTGTAGAGGATGTAGAAAAAAACATACTGAAAAATACACACGGACTATGTGGGTTAAAAGAAAAGGAAGGGAAATCTCTAGGAAGGGAAATTCTCTAGAAGTCCATCCTGCAGCTGACATTTTGAAAAGCAAGTTTTTCTAACATTTTTTAGGCAACAAGAAAATGTTTCAAATTTTTTTTTTTTTGAGAGTCTGCACATATTCCAAAAAGGATTTGGAGTAACATTTTAAAAGAGGATTTGTCATTAGATTCTTAGTCAAAGATCATATATTTTTCAACCAAAAGTTAACAACAAGAAGTATAATCCTTAGGTATGCCTGACGATAAATAGTCCATCATTCCTAAGTGTTGTCTTTTTTTTTCCCATCATGGAAAATAATCTTTATTTTGTGGCCCAAAGAGGTTTTCCTCCTCCAGTGTCCCCGGACAACCGTCTGCTATCTGATCACCTTGTACCCATTTCATCTCCTTTACCAACTTCGTTTGTTGCACTTGGCTCCAGTTTTCATCATTTTTAAAAACTCCCTTGATAATCCAGTTTTCATACTAAGATAACGTTCACTTCTTCCCATTATCAATAAGATAAAATTCTTCAGGCAACTAAGGAAGGCCTCGAATGGTCAATTCTATATAACATCATGTTGAAACTGTGGCTTCGATTCCTAATATTTCTCCAGGTGCCTAACCTTTTACTCCAACCTAATTGTAATGCTCTTGTTCCTTGAACTTGCCCGTTTCTGTTATTAACATTCCAGAAATGTTTCCTCAAAATCCCATTTCCACTCCCACCTTGAAGCCTTTGTGATACCTCTCACCCGGAAGTGATTGCTCCCTACTCCGATCCCACTTGGGACTCCTGGTGTGATCATCTCCATTTTGGACTCACATAAACCCATCTTATCTTCCTCCCAAGACTGTAAACCTGTGAGGGCTCAGGCTAGATCTCAGCATTTTCTGTATCTTGCTCAGTGTGTGGCTTCTTTAATTGCAGTAAATAGTGACTATTTGTAGACATTACTTCCCATAGCATGCATTTCTTTCTGTGGTTATTATATAAAAAATACCTCTCCTCAAATTGTTTTGCCTTCTTGGCTATAGAGGAGAACATTCTATAGCATAAGAACCTCACAGATACTATGTATCTGGGTTGAAAATGTATATTCTACAGATTAATAATGAATTAAAACCAGCATATGCAACTGATGGTGTTTTCCTTTGTCCCAAAGTCTTAGGATACACCTATTACAAAATTCCTTTAGGTTGTATCTTTCTTATAGTTAGGGGGGGTTTTTTGTTTGTTTTTCTAGTCCAATGAAGTTGGATTGGCCTGTGGCCATGAAGAGGAGGGCACACCACTGGAAAAGTGGACTCTTCTCAGTAAAAGAAAGTGAAAGTGGTCTTATTAGATAAAGTGCTTGGGTAAGTGTTGGAATAGGGGAGGCATTAAGAAAGAGGAGTTTCTCTCTTAAGTGGGTACGTTCTATTGTAGCATTTTATGTGCCTTACTCATTAATTTGGTGACCTAATTTCCTTAATAGTTTAGACATTGTTCTTTGGAAAAGCAGATTATCTAAAAATTTATGCATTAGTGGGGCCTGGAAGAAATTTGGTAAATAGCAGTTATGGCAATCTTAAAACAGTGAACAGAGACAACATGGAAAGTAAGAAGAGGTAAGGCACAAATAGCTAGTGGAGAAGAGACAGTCAAGCAACCAGAAGGGAATAATGTATGGTTAATATATATATATTTTTTAAGATTCAAAATGGAGTTTGGATCTTATAGGGTTACAAGTCATCTAACCTCTTTTCTCATGTTCTAAGGCAGGGAACCCATTTTGACCCATGAGCCTGATGCTTCCAGGGTCAGATCCTGTGGTCATTTTTATGGATTTTATTTAATTTCATCTAAACTATTTTCCAATCATCTGTCCCAAGAGCAGTCCATAACTCAAACTCCTGTCACGTTTCTTACTTTTGAGATTACAGATTACTCTTGCTTCTGGTTTATTCTCTGATTATCCTTGATATCTACATCTTTACCACTTGTTTCACTTTTGCAATTACTATGACACAATTACTTGAGAACCAGTGTTAAGTAAATTGCAAACTTTAAACATCCCTTTGCAAAAGTTGTCCTGAGGAGGGAATTTTTAGGAAGATAAAATCCATTTCTAATTTGGAAATATCTAATTTTGGCTGATATTATTTTCAACATGTTCTAACACTTAGAATATTTATTATTTTGTTTTATCCGTTCTTTTTGCTTAGCCTCTCCCTGCCCTCTGATTTTGCCTTTGCCTTTTCAATTGGCTTTGATCTTTAAGAATGTTTGGCATGACTTAAAATTTCTGTATGGAGTTTTATTTTGAGGAGCACCATTTTTTGAAATCAGACATCTCATTTTGAATTCTATTCTCGTCTTTGTTTTAGCAATCATATGAGACTTGTAGACGTGAAATATCATATTCAATTTCCTTCATTTACTTTATCAGTAAAGATGGTAAGAATAGGCACCACGTACTTTTTCCTGTGTCAAACACGTATCACTAGTGTCCTTGCGAGTGAGACACTGCATTAAGGGTAGTGCATACTCATGCCAACCTTTAAACCATTTATTCATTCACCTAGAGATGTCCTTGGGCCACAAAACAGCCTCTTGAGCTGGACTGAGCCTTGGAATGAATGAGATAAATCACAGTTGATGGTAGGAAGTGAAGAGAAACCAAGTCTAATGAATCTGAGGCCTAGCATGGAAACAATAGATGGTCCAAAATGAAGGTAAAAAGTGACAAACCAGCCTCAGAAGTCAGGCTGGTTTGACCAGAATTCAAGGAGAACATATTTAAAAAAAGAACCCTTTGCCCAAATTATGTTCATTGTGTCCACTTAAAATAACGAGCTAAACAATTCAAACCCAAGGATGTGATTTCAAGGTTCAAGTTTTCTTGTTAAATTCTATGTTAGTTTATCTTTTCTAAATAGGGTAAGTTTGAATGTACTCTTTTTATAATTCTATTCCTTTTATTTTGACTCATGCATCAGCATTTCTAGTTCCTAGTCAAAATCTGATTAAAGGTAGAAACTTAAAGGACAAACTATCCAGCAGAAGGCAATCTTTGCCGAGAGAAAAATCTGTAAGTTCATTGTATGTTTCATGTTCTTCTTTCTATAAAAAGAAAATAATAAAATTGAATGCATGAAGCTAGAGCCTTCCTTAACAGAGAAACAGTTATGTGCTATCAGCAGCAAAGGCAGTCCTAAGAGGGAAATAGATTACAATACAGGCCTATCTCAAGAAGCAAGAAAAGTCTCAAATACACAACCTAACCTTATACCTAAAGGAACAGCAAATAAAGCCTAAAGTCAGCAGAAAGAAACAACATAAAAACAAACAAACAAACAAAAACCAGTAGAATGGATTAACAAAACTAAGAGTTGGTTCTTCGAAAGAATTAATAACATTGATAAACCCCTAGCCAGGCCTGCGAAAAAGAAAAGAGAAAGGACCCAAATAGATAAAATCATGAATGAAAGAGGAGAGATCACAACCAACACCACAGAAATACAATCATAAGAGAATACTATGAAAAATTATATGCCAACAAACTGGGCAGCCTGGAAGAAATGGACAAATTCTTAGAAACTTACAAACTACAAAATAATTATGTGCTATCACATTAGTCTTTTTCGTTGTCTTCAAGATCATTACATTGTCACTTGCTTTTTTTCTAAAACAATGGAATTGTATGTGTGATGGGACACTGATATTAATGAATGTGGAGAGAGGTCGCCAAAGCAGATTTTTGTGTTTGAGGTATGTAATTTGTAGAGCAGAGTTTTTCTGAAGGATTAGTGGATTGGATCCAAATAAAATGTTATAGGAAGTTGAGCTATTCTTTGGCAGTATGTTTTCTGCTATAGAATGGAATTTCTATATTATTTAGTACAGTTACTTAAAATGGTTTCAATAACCGTTATAATGACTGATATATGCCATCAAATATTTGCATTTTTAACATTCTCTGGGATTTTTTTGGCCTCAAGACAAAAAAATACACAGGGAGTAAATAAAAACGTCGGTCCAAAACATCAGAGGCAAAGGTAAATAAAACAGGAAAAAAATTCCATATTTGTAACACAGGCTTTCCCAGGAAAAGGTTACAGCTAACACCACGGGCGTACCAATTCCAGGATTTATTAGATGTTAGATCTCATCAAAAGTTTAGGTTCAAGAAATAACACTCAGGGATATAAAATGCAGTAAGTTTTATCCTTGTTTCATGCCAGATCGTTAAAAAGAGCTGTTTACCTTTACCAAATTATTTTTATATCTTATAGAGTTCCTTTTACTGACTTAGATGTTGGCTGGCGTTGAGAAAAGATTTAAACATGTCAATGACACTCACTAGTGGGTTTATTATGAAGATTTTTGGTTCCTCGGAATTTTGATATGCCTCCTTAACTTAATGCAGTCCACATAGTGTAAATATTGTTCCACTTCATGTTAAAGGTAATAACTTTATAACAGTGTAATTCCACTTACACACTCCTTTAAACTATTATTTTCACATATTGTACTCTACAAATGTTACAATCTGACAGGCAGTGTTCACGTATGTGTGTGTGTTCCTGTGTGTGTGTTTAAACAGTCAGTTGTCTTTTAAAGAAATTAGAAGGAAAAAATAATTCTTTTAATGTTAACCTACACAGTTGTCATTTCCTCAATTCCTTTCAGCAGACATCAGTTTTCATTTGATTTCATTCTTCTTCAACCTAAAGAGCTATTTTGTTATTGTTGTCGTTTTGTTTTGCTTTTTTTTTTTTTTTTTTGGTTTTGAGGGTTATTTTTTGGGTTTGGGGGTTTTTCTTTGTTTTTTTGTTTTTGGGTGTTTGTTTGTTTTACCATTTCTTGAAGTTCAGGTCTGCTGGTGACAAACTCAGCTTTATTTATCTAAAAACCGTTTTAGTTCACTACCATTTGTGAAGGGTATTTATCCTAGATATAGAATTCTTGATTGCCAGTTTTTTCCTCCCTCCCTCCCTCCCTTCTTTACGTTCTTCCCTCCGTCCATCCTACATCTAACATGTCTTTTCCCCTCTTTGGTCGCTTTAATTTTCTTTTCTTTTTCTTTGGTTTTCAGCAGCCTGACTATACTGTGTTCGGGTGTAATTTTCTTAGTATTTTTTTTTTCTAATTAGGTTTCTCTGAGATTCTAGTTTCTGCAAGTTGATTGATCTTTTTCACCAACTTCAGGATATTTGGGGCCATTATTTCTTCAGATATTTTTCTGCCCCCTTCCCTCTTTTCTCTCCCTCTAACATTCCAATTACACATATGTTAGACTCCTTAATATTTTCACACAGGTCACAGAGGCTCTGCTCGCATTTTCCCAGCATTTGCTCCCTATTCTTCAATCGGAAGGTAATTTCAGTAGATTTGCCTTCAAAGTCAATAACATCTTTCATAGTCCCCAATCTACTATTAAGGTAATCCCATATATATTTGATGTTAGATATATCTTCATTTTAGATATACCAGAATTTACATTCTATTTTGTCATTTCTAATAGTTCCCACTTCTTTGCTGATAACACCTATCTGTCATCATCACCATCTTTTCCTTCAATTTCTTAATTGTATCTATTATAGCTAGTTTAAAGTCATTATCTGGCAACTTCAACATCTGTAACTTCTACCGACTATTTGTTTTCTTGGTCATAAGTTACAATTTCTTGATTCTTCAAGTGTGTAATAATTTTTTACTATACCCTTGACATTTTGGATGATACATTGTAGGGAGTCCTACACTCTGCTGCATTCTTTGAGAGAGTGTTGAATTTTATTCTAGCAAACAGTTACATTACTGGCACATACTTTGTATACTATCAGTCTTGGTTTTATGTTTTGTTAGGGTAGGTCAGTTTTAGTTCTTTTCTTAGTTTTATGATGTAGCTTATGCTAAAAGATCTGGTTGTTATGGCCAAGTTATGTCCTTTTCTAGGTCTCAACTAAATGTCCAAAGTGGTCAGTGAGATACGTCCACTCTAGTTGGGCCAGAGTGTCTTCTAATGCTATATTAACCACCGTAGCCACATGAATTGCTCAGCCCCGGAGAAGCTGCTTTTTGTGAGATATTCTATGTCTTATCCTATGCATGCATAGCCAAAACCTTAGCCAAGACTACTTTTGGTGAACTCTGCCCCTTTCCTACTTTGTGCCACTCTTTCGTCTCCAGAATCTTACTTTGAAAATTCTAGGCACTTCACTAGCCCAAACTTCAGTCTCTGCCTCTTCAATTGAGCACATCTGCTACTCTATGTGGTTCCATCTACTTGCACTATGGTAGTGAAAGGGTTGCAAGACAAGAGGTAGAGCAAATGTATAGCTTATCACTTGTGTTTTCCTACTCTCAAGAATTACAGTATGGTTCTGCCTGTTGTCCAATGTTGGAAAATAGCTTCCTCATTTATATATGAAGAAATGCAAGTACAGTGCCATTTATTCCATTGTGATCAAAAGTATAAGGAATTTTAAAAATTCCTTTACCACTGTCCTTCCTATCAAGAAGACATCAGAGGTAGCTTTCTTTCGCATCCCCTGGTGCAGGGCAGATGAACCTAGAACAAAGGATGTCTTATCTTTGTGATTCAAATTTTACTTTATTTTAAGTTCATAGAAGAATCAGTAGTTTCGAAAGCAAGTCCTTTTTATGATAAGTACCAAAGAATTAAGATCACATTTAAGCCATAAATCACATATTAGGTAAGAATACAAAATTGCTTAAAAGTGTTTGAGCTAATCACCCCACCAAATTAAATTTTGACAAGTGAGTAGGAAGGGAGTTTGAAGGGGCTGTCTGACTATGGTTTAGATGCTGAATGTTCATTAAAAAGGAATTTGGTGCATTATTGTCTTAGATAATCCTAGAAAGATTGGGACAGTAGGATCTCCAGGTAATCTGGAGAATAGCAGCAGAATAGACCTTTGCCCACTTTCCCAGAAGCACCTTAGTGGTTTTCAAGACTTAGTAAAAAAATCTCTGCATCCAACATGACATCCAAGTATCAATAGCAGATGGAGAACTAGGTGGAAAGACTCGAGTATTTTTCATCATATGATGTATTCTGAGGACAACCTGGAGAGAATCCCAAACTTCATCCAAGTCTGAGAGAAGGGCTAAGGGCCAGGAAATAGGAACAAGGCCCTTAGTCACAATAAGTGGTGCCATTAGTGGATGCTGGTTAAGTGTCAGACTCTTGGTTTCAGCTCAGGTCATGATCTCGGGGTCCTGGGTTCGGGCCCCGCGTTGAACTCCAAGCTTAGTGCAGAGTCTGCTTGTCCCTCTCTCTCTGATAACCTCCTCCCCACTTGTGAGCTCTCTCTTGCAAATAAATAAATAAGATCTTAAAAAAAATGCAATTTAAAAACATACCACCCACATACTTATGAAGTCAATTTTATCCTATAACATACAACTTAACCTTTAAAGGACTAGTTGGTATGCAGATGGAGTTTACAACTGTCTTCATCCTTACATTTGACTACTATGAGGTCTTTGAGCAACCAAAATCTGCTGGAACACCCTCTAAAGGGGAAAAAGACAGTAAGACAAGACACTACCCCCCTTAACCTCTCAAAATTATATTGTAGAGTTGAAGAGGCATACTGTCGTCCTGTAAATGTGGACTATTTTTTTTAAAGATAGTGAACTTTAGTACATTTGCAAACTCAGTTTATTTTATTTTAAAAATCAATTACAGAAGTGGCAGCATTGCTTTCTCACTCAAAACCTAAATATTTTGAAATACTTGGATGGCAGTGATGGCAGCAATATAGAATGTTGTTTACTGAGTTTGTATTAGAAATTACTTAAAATTATTTATTAATAAGAAGGTATTGATTTATTGATTCTTACAGTGCAGTACCTTTTGCTAAATTCTTAGTAATTATTTAAAATGATTATGTAAACTAATAGATACTATTGATGGAGGTATCATGATGCTTAAGACAAAGTCCTCTGTAATCAATACATGATGTCGGTAAAATTCACCCTAAATGTTAACATCTGGAAACGTCTGTCTCTTTCGCATGCGGTTATTTTCCTCCTGTTTTGTCCTGTTCTTTGTCATCTTTTGGCTATGTCTCTGCTTTTGTAGTTCCAAGATCTTCTCTGCCAAGTAGGGCAGACAACTATAATTTCTTTCATACCGTACTTGGTCTTCTACCTACATCAGTGAGGAATACTTTTTTTTTTTTTTAAACCCAAGAGAGAGAAAGAAAAAAAATCTTATCTTGATCAGTCTTTTCTCTAGTCCACCTCTCACGGGTCAGTCTTAAAGCAGGACATTTAAATAAACTGAACTTCAAATACAATTTCAGTTTAACAGGACTTTGGGATCCAAAGAGAAATTCTAACATTTGATCAGCTATTCACAAATGATGTCTTTGTATCCTTTAAAGAACTATAAAGCAAATAAAAAATTATAAGCTGTTTTATTTGATGTTATCTGAGATAAAATAATTCTTTGAAGAGCCATAGAGACTAATTGGAAAAGAATATCGGTATATCCATAAATTAGGAAATTAATAAAGTTAAAACCACACAGGACCTACATAGGTAATGCCACAGTGATCTAAGAATACATAATTGTTAATGTACAAATTCTAAGGGGGGAAGTGGGTTTTCCAGACAAGAGATAAGAAAATTTTAGTGGGCAGAGATTTAAAAAAATAATGTTTGCATATGGGAAGGAATAGGTGAAGGTGAGAAAGGGAGAAGTTTCTTCTTCCACAGAATAGATTGAAATGTCATTTTCTTTGCTTTTTGGAGAATTAAAAAGTACCAGGTTCTTTTTCTTGTATTATAAGTCGCATAGTTAAGAAAAATGTAAACCCTAAGATTTTTTGTTATTGTGAAAGGTAGAAGGAAATAAAATCATTATGAATGTGTTCATTTCGTACTAGTAAGTGACAGATTGGGATTTGCATTCAGGCTTTATGGATCTTAAACTAGGATCACTGAAAGGAAAATTTTCATCACTGCCAGCTCTTTTCTCCCAGTTGCCAACTGCCCTGATATGACTGCATGGCGTCATTAGGGATAGTCCCTTCCATCAACGTGTACTTTGTCTTTGCAGCTCTTATCACGGTAGGAATGGTACCACTGCGTGGTTAATGGCTTCAGGCTGGCCCGTGCAGTTCTGCAGACTGGGCTCTTCAGAACTCCAGGCTGCATGAGGTGACTTTATAATATGTCAGCTTAGCTAGGCTGAACTATGTGCCCCAGAATTCCTTTCCTTGTGTATATCCAGTTAGAATGGGCTACAGAAGATATTTTTTTGGGAGATTTGAAAGACAACCTTTCACTGGGAAGGTTAGAGTAGCCCCTTGTGTGTTTCCTGCCTGTTCGTTGCTCCATAGCTGCTGGCTCCCTTCAGAATGGACGGCCACCATTCTGCGACTTTCCATTTTCCCCTGCATCTTCCTACAGCTTCTCCATCTCCTGGGAGGTGGTGTGTTTATCTCCATGATGAGGGAAACTAACATCTCCTGTAGGACAGCCATTTCATTCGGAGGCAGTGAGAATGGACTCGGGTGCCTGTCCGAATTCATGAGTTCCAGCTCAAGCTTGCGGGTTCCAGCTTGTCCTTGTCATCCTTGACTTCCCAAGGACCCCTCTCTTCCTGACTACTTTCTCTGCCAACTTGAAGCTACATCAGGAGCAAAACCAGCAACTTTCTAGAGTTTAACCAGCTGCCCAAATTGTGTAAGGTCAAATCCTGGTGACAGATTCCTTACTGTATGAGCCTCCTGGTCGTTCTGCTCCTTGGCTGATCTCCGACTGAAAAAGCGCACCATTTACATTGCATCAGATAAACGGCACCACCTCCTACAGTCATGTAGTGCACGGGGGCAGTGGGGGGCCACGTCAGCAGCCCTGAAAGTCTGTATTCCCATAGCTTAAATGGCATAGAGACTAGAATCGTTTGTTTCTTGTTTATTGCTCCAGTAATCGGTGGGAAAGTTGACTCTGTGGGCAAATACATTTGGGAAACACTGAAATTACTCTGCATCTCCTCACTGAGATCCTACCTCCCTCCCACAGTAAAGACTCTGTAAAGCTAGCATGCATTAAAGTAATTTGTTCAGTCCAGCCTTCTTTAAACTTTTTGACAACAGAATCATTTTCTGGGTAGTGTCTGTTAACATAGCCCTGGAACTAGTGGTCTACAAACCACACTTTGAGAAACAACTGGAATACATTCTGATAATCTCGGTCACTTAACATTTGGCTCTCATCATTTCTAAGTGCTATCTGAGTACAGAGTTAATGTAACTTAAAATCCTATTTAGGCAGTCAAAATTAAATGGAAACAGGGGATGTGATAATAGGAATATAGTGAAGAACAATGTGTGCCGATATGCAGCGTAATTCATTCCAGCACTTTTCAGGAGATATTGAACCACAAGAGAAAGGCTGGTGGCAGAGAACATATCCTGCATAGGAAAGACAAAGTGTAGTGCACCATGACAATGAAAAGAGGTAAGAGAGGAAATGTTTCTTCTCTTCTCTCCATTCCTTTTCCCTCCTGGTGTTGAGTTAGAAGGTGAATATGTGAATGGTGAAAAAGGCAATGAGATCAGGAAGAAAAAGTATTAGATACTGAAAGCTGGAACCAGTTTAGCTTCAGTGGAATGGAGGAAAATCAGGCTTGGGGCGGTCCCCACACATCTTTTGTATCTTAACTTGGGTGTCAACGTGTAGATGAGCTATTTCTGTGATACACGAGATACTTTAGAGCCAGCCCAGGCAAAATTGCAAAATATAGTAGACAAGGCTCCTTTTTGTTGTACTTATTTTCTCTTGATAAAGCAGAAAGTGGTTCTCAAAAGGATTGCCTTTGGGTTGCCATAATGACTGGGCGACATCACTGGCATATAAAGGAGAGGAGCCTAGGGTGCTAAACATGGCGTTACACAAGGAAGACCCTGCACAGTAAAGAAATGACCTACCCAGAAGGAGTTGCCTCACCACTGAGAAACACTGAAAGCACTTCGTCTGGTTCCATATATTTCCTCTTCTTTTTCAGTCATCTCCCGCAAGAGGGCTGTGTATCTCTCAACTAGGTGTGGATCTGATTAGCTGATAAAAGTTATTGCAGAGAGGTTGAATAAAACTCAACTTTCAAGTGTTCATTTACATTTCAAAAGAGGAAATAATCAACTCCAAAGAGCCTCTAACTAATTGATGCTCCGAGAGGAAAAATATATTAAAATATTTTATTAGAATAGTAATGTAGTCCTCTTATATGGAGAGAAATTTTGCAATCTTTTCCTTCCTTTGTAATTTGCTCATTTCAAACTCTGTCCTTTTCTATTCGTCCACTCACAAGACACCCTTTCCAAGGAATTAAATATGTGTGGCTTACGTTACATCTGCACAGCATCAACATTTAACCTTTGTGTATACATATTCATAAAAACAAAAGGCCAGCCCTTGAAGAGAACTGGTAAATACATTACAATGTAAATCATGTCTCTGTCAATGTAAAGGAAGTCTTATCTGAACTATTAACTTAAGCTCTCTATGAAAAATAGGTGGTCGGATGTAATACCAGCCTCTTATCTTTCCTCTTGCCTACACATGACCAAAACAAAAATATTTAATTTTCTTGCCTGGTTTATGGCATAATAATCCTTTTCTATATTACTCTTTCACACCTTGGGCTGAAAGCTCCAAAGGTCGAAGAGTAGGAGTAACTGATGAGTTATATCACTGCTTTACATATGTATATATGGAACAGCTGCACTCTGAAATGTACCATTCCCTCCAGGTCAGAATTGACCTCAGGTCAGTTTAGCATCTAAGCTTCTACTTCATTACCATACCCTGTAGTATACAGGTCTTTTCAGTTTGCTTTATAGGCTGCCCTGCATGGGTATGCATGTTCTAGATAGCTCTGAATATAGCCCACTATTTAATGGGCTTGTCTAAGGGAAGTATAAGTAATCCATACCATCAGGGAGGTTTTGCTGTAGTTGGAGAGGTGTCCCACCTACAATGCCATATGCACATGGAACGGTAGCCAGCAAAACATGGCATAATACTACAGTGCCAGTGGAAGGCACATTCAATAACTTTGTAGGATTTTAGTAGCAAAGAACTCAGAGTTGACAGACTCAGGAAAAAGCCAGGGCTGTTTTTTAGACTTTATGTGTGACTAATAGTAGACATAATTTATTTTTTAAAAGTGTGGTTGGCTTTTATGTGTAGATCTGGGCTAGGTCCTGAGAATACAATGGTGATGGGGTTGGACAGGGACCTTGTCTGTCCTGTGGCCCCTTCCTCCCCAGGCCCCAGAATTTCACATGCCTATAGAAGCTGGGCATCTTGTTAAAATGTAATTTCACATTCAGGAGGTCTGGAATAGAGCCTCAGATTCTGCATTTCAAACAAGTTTGCAGGTAATGGTCAGGCTGCTACTCCACAGGAGGTACTTTGAGTAGCAGAACTATAGAGGAGAGAGTGGATGAGCAAATGAATTAACAAATGGTGAACATATAACTTCAGCAAAAAATAATTGAAGGTTCATTAAGGGCATGTAGCCAGCTCCTCTCTCCACAAACAGATTGGCTACTATTGCCAGCTTAGGATAGCCTAGGTAAGTCTAAAATGTTGGATAAATCCCTTTGGCTTACCTTCTTCTAGATCTGTTCACATCTTTCCTTCTGTTGAATTGTTTTCCCTCATGTCTTATAATCCAGTTGATTGTACAAACCTTTTTTAGTTCATCACCTTTTCTAGGACCATTCCCCAAATCCTAGCAACATTGATGATTTCAGCCATACCCTGGTCTTCTTGGGATCAGCATGATTGCAAAGCATTTCTAAATTCTGTGAATTACTAATCTCATTTCTAATGCGCTTTCTCTCTCCTTCCTCCCTTTTTTCCTCTTTCTTCCCTCTTTTTCATCTTTCTTTCTCTATTCTTTCTTTCTGGCCTTCTTATTTACTCACAGAGTGTAACGTTCGCAAATTAGTGGGAATTCTTAATATACCCCTCAAATGATGAGTTTGATGTCCCAGCTATGTCACTTATTAGTTGTCTGACTTTGGGCAAGTTGTTCAATCACCCTGTGCTTTACTCGTCTATTAAATGAGGATTAATGATAGTATCCATGTCACAGTGTCATTGTAGGATTAAATGATTACTAAATGTTAAGTGCTTAGAACAGTTGCTAGGACAGAATAAATGCAATATAAATGTTTGTGGATATTCTTGGTGCTATACAATCTTCTCTTCCCCTCTGTGGGACAGCAAACTTTGTTTTTGGTTTGACAGTGCAGAAGTCCAGGGCACTTACACATGAAGTTCAGTGCGGTGGTCACCTCTTATATTCTGAGGAGATACGTGGGAGGGCTAAAGACTTATACCAGAGTCTTTATCCTTCTATGTCTTCTTACTCCTTGTCTTATCAAACTTTGGACACTTTTCCCTGATTCATATCATTACCTTTCCCTTAGTCTTGTTATTTAATTTTCCCATAAATGTCAATTTCATGGACATGTAATTTATTCCCTGATGGCCAGTCATGCATGAAAGTTGTTTTACTATTTTTAGGCCTCACTGTACGTATTTGATGATGATGATATGATGATGTTGATGGTGATGATGATGACGATGATTACTACAGTAATGTTAACATTCATCAGGTATATAATAAAGGATTTCAGTTTCCAGGATACCTGCATAAGAAGAACCAGATTTACCATGTCCCCCTCCCCAGTTAAAACAACTAAAACAAACAAGAAAACAAGTAGACCTGGACAAATCAGACTCTGGACAAAAACAGTTCAGGACAGTGATCCTTGACAGAAGGAAAACAGAGATGAGCTCTATGATTGCCCCAGCCTGCTTCCCAAGAGGATTTTACAGGTTCAATGCAGGGTATTTGTGTCCCAGAACAAAGATGAAAAATATTTAATATAAAAAGAATCCTCCAGCCCTCAAAGGTGTAAAAAGACAATGTCTGGGATCCAATAAAAAATTACCAGGCACACAAAGATGCAAAAAACACAACCTGTAATATACAGGACAAGAATCAATCATAAATAGACCCAGAAGTGCCGGAGATAATATAATTCGTAGACAAGAACTTCAAGACAGCGATTGAGACTATATACTCCCTATGTTCCAAAAGGTAGAAAAAAGCATGCATATAGGAGAGAAATGGAAGATCTAAAATAAATAAATAAATTAATTAATAACAACAACAATTTAAACTTCTAGAGATGAAAAGAATTACTGTGAATGGGATTAAAAGCACATTAAATTCTGAAGAAGAAAGGATTAGTGATCCTGAAGACATAGCAATAGAAATTATTCAAAATAAAAGACAGAGAGACAAAAATGACTGGGGGAAAAAAAAGAACAGGGGATTAGTGAGCTGTGGAATAACTTACTTAGTGTAACTGACTCAGTGAAGCGGAGGCTTAGAAAAAGATGAGTGGAGAAACAGAAAAATACATATATTTGAAGAAATATGGTTGGAATCAAATTTCTGGGAAATCATATTTCCAAATTTGATGAAAATTATAAGGTTAAACATTGAAGAAGATCAATGAATCTCAACCAGAAGAAACAGAAAGATGACTATATCAAAGCCCATCAAATTACCTCAAACTCATGTTAATAGAATATCTTAAAGGTATCTAAGAGAGTAGAACACATTAGAAAGTAGACTAAACATTGGTAAATGACAGCAGGCAATAGACATCAGAAATAATACAAGATGGTGCAACTTTTTTAAATATCGAGGGGAAAAAATCAACAAGTTCTATACCCACCAAAAACCATTTCTTTCAAAAAATGAAGTGGAAATAAAGACTTTTTCAGACATACAAAAGGTAAGAGAGTTCGTCACCAGCAGACCTCCATTACAAACGTCCAATAGGACAATGTGCTAAGCATTTAATGTGCTTTTCTTCATCTAATCCTTTTCTAAATTTTATGGATACATGCTGTTGGAATCCTTACTTTATGGAGTAAAAACTTAAGGTTGTGGGATCCCAAAGAAACATAGCCATGGTAGAGTCAGACTATAACGTTTGCACTTACAGACTTCAAGCCAATCTGAAAGGATGTGTACTGGGTGACTCCATTTATATGATAACCGGAAAACACAAAACTATGGAGACAGCAAAATGATTAGTAGACATGAGGGGGATGGCAGCGGGGAGAGATCAACAAGTGGGGCACTGAAGATTTTTAGGCCAGTGAATATACCCTGTATGACATCTTCATGATAGACACACGTTCTTATGCATTTGTCCAAACCCATGAAATATAGAACATCAAGAGTGAACTTAACCTAAACTATGGACTTCGTGTCATTGTAGGTTCATCACTTGCAACAAATGTGCCAGTCTGGTGGGAGATGTTGATCATGGGAGAGGCTGTGTATGTGTGGGGACAGAGGTTATGTAGGATATCTCTGTACCTACCTCTCGATTTTACCATGAATCAAAAACTTATAAAATTTTTTTAAAAAAAGATCTACTACTATCTTTATATTTGTTTCACTAGTCTCAGACCTAGTTTATAGCCAGGGAATAGTGTGTTTTGCCATTTTGCAGGAGGTGGGACCATTTCAATTGAAATCAGGTATCAGGGCACCTGGGTGGCTCAGTCAGTTGAGCATTAGATGCTTGGTTTCAGCTCAGGTCATGATCTCAGAGTCGTG
The DNA here is from genome assembly GCF_024610735.1 of Ursus americanus. NCBI lineage: Eukaryota > Metazoa > Chordata > Mammalia > Carnivora > Ursidae > Ursus > Ursus americanus. Next base: position 21,205,399 of record NC_142140.1, on the reverse strand, counting down.
AGATAAAGCCCTGCGTCAGGTTCCACACTCAGTGAGGAATCTGCTTGAGATTTTCCCTCTACCCTTCCCCTACTTATCTGCACACTTGCATGCATGCATGTACCCTCTCTCTCAAATAAATAAATAAATCATAAGAAACATAAAGAAATCAGCTGTCCAACAAATGCTTTTGGCAATTAAGCTAGTACTGTTATTATCATTTTTGAGAGTTCATATTTACTAATGGTCTTTGTTACAAGAAGAGATATTTAGGGGTGCCTGGGTGGCTCAGTCGTTAAGCATCTGCCTTTGGCTCAGGGCGTGATCCTGGAGTTCTGGGATCAAGCCCCACATCAGGCTCCTCTGCTGGGAGCCTGCTTCTTCCTGTCCCACTCCCCCTGCCTGTGCTCCCTCTCTCACTGGCTGTCTCTCTCTCTCTGTTAAATAAAATAAACAAAATCTTAAAAAAAAAAAAAAAGAAGAGATATTTAAAGAAATCCCTTTCTTATGTTTTAGATAGTAAAGATGTGGTACAAATTTTAGGCAACACAGTACAAAATTTTAGGCAATCACTTTTTGCATATATACAGTAGTGGTGATTTATCTTATTAAAATAATAATAGCAGTAAACTTTTTGAAATATTTAAAGTTAAAGAAGAAAAAAGACTCACAGCACTCCTTAAGCTTTACAGCAGAAACTTTCAGAATAACAGTGAAATATTAACCTCATATCTTTTATAAGTTACTAGATTTTGAAAACTCTATTAACATTTTCCTTTATGTTTTTCATTCAGAAAGCTTAAAAAAATGTTATCTGTGAGCAGGTTAATGGTAAAGCTTTTTTTACAGTTATTTGACTCAATTTTTCTAAACACTATTAAATTGGAAGTACTGTAAGAGAAGCTCCAAAACTCAATTTGTGTCCAGTTGTATTAATCAATCAGTAGTAACTTCATCCTACATACTGAATCTCAGTAAGAATTTGTACAAAACTATAGTTAAAGTATTGCATCATAGAAAAAAAAATCCATAGGCTTATATCACTGAAAATATAACTTCCACACAAAAAAAGTTTACTGTTTTAATAAAAAATATTCAACTGATTCCGATACGCTGGCAAAATTAGAAAACACTGTCTATGAAAGAAAAATGATAAGATGAATTTTAGCATATGTCATAAAGCTCATTTATAGACATGTTATCTGGGATTAAAGGAAAATCAGATGTTTGGAAGGATTTTAAAGGTATTACTTTATTTTAATTTGGGAGGAACAAATAAGATCGTTTGTCTAATTTGCTTACTTGAAGTTTCTGAAAACTTCATTGAAATAGAAAGTTTAATTGAATAATAAATATTTCGAGTAAAGACTTTCACTTTGTATCTTATAAATTATCAAAAAACGCCTAGACGTACTGTAGATATCTATCAAGTATTGGTAGATCCTGAAATACTTTTATAGGCAATAGAAATAGAAAGTTACAAGGTAGGATGTGAGCCGGGATCTGGCGGCCGCCTCTGTCACCGCATTGATCGCCAGGGCTGACTGGGCTGATCTGGCTGGCTAGGCAGGTGTCACCTTCCTCCCTCATCATTCCGTGTGTGTCCCTCCTGACCCTGCAGCTCTGGCTCTGCTAGGTGGTGGACTAGGACTATCCTCCCGCTAGAGTTCTTTGGTCAAGGGCATAGGAGTAGCTGTGCTCTCCTGCCAGAACCTCTAAACAGGCTCTCAAGGTCCATCTGTAATAGAACATCAGGTAATCAAATTGCCAAGACCCCAGACACACCCACATGAGGGGCTGCAAGCAGCAGTCGGCCTTCCTTTTAAAGAAAAAAAACCAAAAAGTTATTAGATACTTAATTTTTTTTAATTCAGGAAAAAACATAATCTAAGTCTAAATAAAAAGACAGCTGTAATACAACATGGAAAAGGACTACTAACCCTGTCTTGAAAAAGAGAATGAATAATATGTAACGAAGGACAGAAATTCCCTCATTTATATTAAGTGATGATAAGCCTAATTCCGGAAGAATAGATGAACTTCAAGAGAAACTTCAAAAGTGATAAAAGGAATAGCTAGTAATATGTATAAATGTGTTTTTACATTTTTCAAAAGTCAAATCATTTAAAAATCTTAATGATGAAGTGATAGTTGATCTAAATCTTTCAAAACCCACATACCTTTTTCTATAATTAGTTGTAGAACTTTGAGAACATATCAGTAATCTGATGTACATGAAAAGTGAAAGGAACAATTAACATTAAATGGCATATTCAGACAAGTTATCTTTATCTTTGTGGTATATCTATATTTATCTTTATATAATACCATTGAATACAGCATTTTGATTTCCTGAGGTCTTTTATAGGTAAGAGAGAACACCAGGAAATAACCAGAGGGGGGAAAATCAGTATTACAGCTTATTTACTAATTCTACCATACTTTCATTTATACAGTTTTTCATACCAATCAAAATTAGTTGTTTATATGCTGTATTTGGTATTTATGCTGTTTGAGTGAGTGCTGCTTCTTAAAAAGTCGGTCATCTGTAAAGGGGAGGATGTTTGGGGTTTTCAATTAAATATAAAAATAATGGTAAATTATAGTGAGTGGTTATTTTAATGCTGTCATTTCCTTACATCTCAATAAAGCATTCCAAATAGAATCTAAACAAATCATTTCAACTTGTATAGAAAATACTATAAAAAGACACTTATGGTATACAATCTGTATGATTGGAGCAATTGAGGATGCTTCTAAAGGCAATGCCTTAGATGTGATTTTATATACTTATAAGTGAAAACAAAACATAATTACTTTTAAATTAGGGTGTAACATTTTACATATCTTAATTGATTTAGTTTTATTTCAGTTGATAACAATATGCCCAACTAGCCTATGGTGATACGAAACTTGGGAAAACGAGGATTTAGAAGTTGGAGGTTTTTCCTCTTAAACAAAGCACAAACACTTCAAACCTCTGAACACTGTTTACATGTGCCCAGTGACCCTCATCCCACTTGTCAGGAATAGCTCCTGTAGCATTTTGTTTATTTCTATCACTCTTCTATATTTTTTCTCTGCAATGCATGATTTCCTATTACTCTCAACCCTCCTGCTTGGCCCAATCAAAACTTAGTCCCATGAAGTAATTGGTACTGGTAGATGATCTAATATTGTGGACGGCTAGAGCTTATGTGCAGCTTATCACATCATGGGACTCCAGGGGAGAAATGTGTGTTTTCTGTTTCCTTCTTATCAGAACAAGACTTGGGGCCACCTGATATCAGACCCTAGATTTTACCTCCCCCACAAATCCAATTTATTCCATCTCTTTTAGGCTTGAGCGTTCCACATAGCTCTCGACACCTCACTGGAAAATTCAAGGCACTGTGGATGAAAATAAAACAACAAAGTCTGCACACACAAATCTTGCCGGAGAAGTGCATTTAACCATTTTAAAATGTAGAATTCATCTACTTAAACTTTTCAAAGCAGCTTGTTTATATAAATGATGGAGTAAGGTGCATTTGTTTTTATTTCTAAAAATTGTCAGATAATTTGCATCTCTGCCCTTTATCTCTACCGTTATTAAAGTATTGGAGGAATAACGTTCCATTTGCTTCTATTCACAGAAGACTGTCATATTCAGATAATGGCACAATTCAGAATTTATCAAGTGCCAGGAGATTATAAAAGTTAATGGAACAAAATGGTACTAGCGTGAGATTTTGGAAAAATCTCATGAGATTTGGTACGGTAACTTCACAATTAAATTACCATGTCACTACTGTATGTGCAGACAAAGGGAAGGGGGGCATTTGTGAATTCCATATTGATAGATCTTATGAATGATCTAGAAATGAAAACCACCTTTGTTTAGATAACTGTGAATCTTTTTGGAGTGTTGCTTTCTCTTTCACTGTACAAATTTTCAAAGTGAAGGACACAGCAATGTAAGTCCACTAAGCAGATATTTTAGGATAGCTTTCTTTAATTCAAAACACACAGTGTTCTAAAAGAAAAGATGGGTTTGGGGATACAAATGCTATTACCAGAATTTCACTTCAAATATGTATTTTTTCTTCACTAAAACTCTCCCATAAATAGGCTGACTCTTGTAGAATTCCTTCATGATGTTGGAATGACTCTGTTTCCCTCCTGGGCCCTCCAGGCTAGTAGGAGATGTAGGCTAAGCTCCTTCTGAAGGACTCCCAGGTCCCTTCCTCCAGTCCTCTTGCGCACTGCAAGCCTCAGTTTCTGTCTTCACTTATTTCATAGGCGACCAGGTGTCATCTCAGACCTAGTGTCCCCCAAGTACCTCATTACCATCTCTGGGAAGAGGTTACTGATCATCAGATTAAGGAGTAGCGTGTGAAATGAATGAGACAAAGAGGACTTAGCTCAGTGTCTGGCACTGAGGAACTTCCTAATAACTCTTAATCGATGCTATTACAAGTAATAATAACTATTCTTTGATCTCGTGGGTCCTCCTGTGTTCCCTGTTGTATCCATGTTATCTTTACTTAACCACTTGGCCTCAAAACCTTGACGTCATTTCCATTCCTTTGTCATCCTCACACAGGCTGTCTGACTTGGTCACAAATTCCTGTATACACTATCTTTTGGGAATTTCTTTTTCTCTTATCACTGTTATCCTTAGCCTCTTGCTTCAAATGTTGCATAACCATTGTTGGTCCCTACTCCTTGTTGACAGAACCTCTTTCCCACTTTGGAGGCTGAAATGCCAGAGACTCACATTCCCATCCTCCTTTAGCACCCGGAGCAGAGCCATATGACCCACTCCCACCTATGAGATGTGAGGCTTTTAGGAAGGGTATTCTCCTGTTTAAAAGTTAAATTTAAAAATAAACAATAATCAGAAACAAATAATAAAATATTTTAAAATACCAAAATGATTTTTAAAAACTACATAAAAAAGACTTCAGTAGAAACTTTTGTGGTTTTCTTCATTAGAAGTTGTCACACCTACATGTCATCCTGGAACTGCTATGGGAATCCTGATACTAGCCAAAAAAATACCATTTTTATAGAGGATGACTGAGTTGGGCAGGGGTTGGGGGGATAGAGGGAAGTCTTCTGGGTCTTGATTTTATTTTATTCCTTTCAAGCTTACATGGAGCCTAGAGTCTAAATTGGTCCTCTAACTGGTCTGCTTGATTCTTCTTTCACCCTTCCAAACTACCCTACACATTGCTGCTAAATAGGACTCTTCAAACCGCTCATTTTTTGTCTGAATTCTGATGAAACACCTTTAACAGTTTTTAGTTTCTGTAATAGTGGTCTTCAAATGGAGTGGGGTGGGCAGGATAACCCGATGGAGCATGTGAAGAAACTATTAGAAATTATATATAAAAGAGAGAAATTAAACTTTGCGAATATTTTCTATATTGGTTATCAATGGCTTTCTCACTAGTCCATTTATCTGACGGTCACATATCAGACACGAGGTAGGAATTCTACATGGGGAATCTATTGACGACACACTCTCACTTGTTCAACTGCTTTCAGCATAATTTGAGGTGTTGAATGTAACCTGAGCTTGGTGAAGTGGATTTGTGGATTACATAATTTAGCTTTTTTCTTAACTAACTGTAAAAAAGTGGCTTAGAGAGATTTCTGTTAAGCTATACTACCCGAAGATAGTATAGTTACGCAGGCATGCTTCCACTATTCAGCGTGTAAGCCCTTTGCCAGTCTCACCATGAGGCACCAACAATAATGCGATCATATTCAACGTGAATCAGCCAAAAAGTTCAGAATTATTAAGAAGACAATTTAAAATATGGGTTTATAGTCACTATTACTAATGATGATGCCACCTCTTGAGAAATGAACACCTTGAGATATTAGCCCATGATCGAAGTACATGCGTCCAAAAGGTAGGTAAGTACGCACACACTGGGGGCACAGACTCAAGACTGTGTTTCTCTAGTTCAGATTTAAATGAGAATAAGTTGGACACCTGTACCTACAGGGCAGTATCTTCCTTTTGCTAATGAGCTAAATCCTGCTTTTTCTTCAATATTGCAAAATAATTATAAATGAGTGCTCTCATTCATGAAATGCTTAATCGTTTGCCCGGCACTGTGGTAAGCCCAATGCCTAATAGCATTTATTTTGTTCTGTATTCCTTATAAATAATTTTGTAAACTACATGTTACCCCCCATTTTTACAGATGAAGAAACTGAGATGTTAAAAACTTTCCCAAAGGTACCCTGCTAATAAGCTAGAGAAGTGGGATCCAGTCTACAGTTAAGCCCCACCTACTGCTCTAACTACTCTTTATTATTTTTTAAATCTAATCAAACATTTAATTTCATCTAATTAACAATATATATAAAATGTAGCAAAAAATTTAAATAATGCCAGAAAGAAGCAATCAAGCAAGTCCCAAATATATTTTCTTTTGTACAATTGACCTACTCAGTTCATTAAAGCAATGACAAGAAAACAGGAATATTCTAGATTAAGAGAGACTTGAGAGACAACAATCAAATGCAATGCATGGACCCTGTTTGAACACTTTTTGATGAAAACAATAACAAAAAGATATTTGTGAGTGTAGTGGTAACTTACTGCATTTTTCTGATGACTAATGATGTGGAATACCTTTTCATATATTGTTGGCCATTTAGGTATCTTCATTTGTGACATGCCTGTTGTAGTTTATTGTCCATATATTTATTGGCTTGTCTGTCTTTATTAATCTGTGGTTATATGTTCTGGATACATATCCTTTGTTAGAGGTATGCATTATTTTCTCCCAGTAGCTTGGTTTTTTATTTTCTTAATGGCGTCTCTTAATGAACAGAATTTCTTAAAACTTAGTGACGTCTACTTTATCAATATTTTTTCTTTTATGGTGAGTGCTTTTTGTGTCCGGTTTTAAAAATCTTTGCCTATAGTGGGGCATCGTATTTTGTCTCAACTCTCATGGTACCCTCAGAGTGGCAACAAACAGACCAAAAAAAAAAAAAAAGATACGAAAACAAAACTAAGGATATACTGTGTATTAGAAAGCATGCTAGGTATTTGAAACACTTAATAATAAACCTTTTCAGTAAACCCTGTTGGCTAGCTGGCATTATCCCCTATTTTTTTCTAATGAAGAAGCTGCCATGTCTTCCATCCCACTATAATCTTACTTCCTCCTGAAAGTTATGCACAAACAGCGCCTACCACTTTTTTGGCATTTGATTGTCTCCTTCCTCGTGACATAGTTTCAGTAGCTGGTTTTCCTCATCAAGGCCAGCGTGATGTAATGGAGGAAAATGGATTTCGTTCCAGGGTCACCTGATGTCTAATCTCCACACCTCACCCACAAATGAGTCCTCTTGGGTAAGAAACCATGGTTCCTTCACCTGTAGAATGGACCAAAAAGACATTCTTCAGATGAAGAAACACCTAGCACAGTGCACTTGCGTGTATTTATGTGAATGTCATTTTCTCACCTGGCGGGTATATCTCATCTGCAACTAGACTACAAATTCCTTGAGGTCGAAGTGTGGATGCTTTGCTATTTTGTTTCTCTCACAATATTATAAACATAAGTCAGCTCAGTGCATGTTGAGGCAATGCTGTCATTAGCTCCTAGAGTCCTCAAATCTCCAAACGTTGTTTTGTCTTGTTTGGGGTTGGTTGTGAAGCACAACAACGTGTATGCCCAGCTTTTGTCCCTTTGACCAGCACATGATTATCTTTGTTAAGGTTTTCATCAAAATGTTACGTAGGTATTTTTGTTGTTGTTGATACCATGCACAGTATTTCTAAGAAAGGGCTCAATTAGAATGGACCATTCTGAGGTTGAATAACTGACGGAGCTGCTTTGCACAAAAGACAGCCTATTTACTCAGCCACCATGGGACTGTCCAGCACTGTCATTATGAGTGACATTGATGTACAGCTGGTACCTTGAACTTGTGCCCACTCCTATCTGGGTAATTTTCAGTCAATACCATGCTTGTGAAGTACAGAAGCTAAATTCACTTTGTCAACAAGAAAACAGTTTTATTATGTCATCAGCGAAGGGTAAAGGGGCTTATCTGGATTTCTTAAAAGTAGGGATCTCACTCTTCAAACTCCCCAAAAAATAAATTTGAAATATGGTATAAGTCTCAAATTGATTTTCCCATTATGTTATCATAGTTGTACTAAAACAGGGAGCTCCATCTTGGAAAACGAAAAAGAATTCAATGGTTAGACAGTATCAAGGTCTAGGCATTCTTCTAGAATAGTAACAATTTCAAACTGAAGTTAGGAATTAGTATCATCAGCAAGACTGAAAGTTCTTCCTCAGAAGGGAGTCTCAAGTAAGCAGAATGCCAATCAGGGTCTTTTATATTTACAAGAATCACTGTACAGGGGTGCTTGGGTGGCTCGGTTGGTGGACTGTCCGACTCTTGGTTTCGTCTCAGGTCATGATCTCAGGGTTGGGAGACTGAGTCCCACATCATGCTCCACACTCAGTGGGGAGTCTGCTTGAGATTCTCTTCCTCTCCCTCTGCCCCTCTCTCCCCCCTCTCAAAAATAAATAAATCTTAAAAAAAAAAAAAGAATCACTGTACAAAACAGCACTCAGCACCCAGAAAATATGGGAGCTTGGACATCTCCCAATCTTGCAATTTGAATTGGGAATATGTATTGTAGCTTTAACTTGAAAATTGTGATCAACTTCTTTGCATTTCTAAGAACTGCCTGTAAGTTATATAAAAGGGAAAAAGTAAGTAGAGCCTGAGTTTTTGAAGGCAAGGACCAATTTGATGACTTTCTACAATTTCATTATAGTTCCTTTGAAAACTGTTTCACCGGTACTCTGTACTGGCAGTTGTAAGACGAGGGTAATCAGTGTAGCAGTGGGTACCTCTAAAGTTATACAAGAATTTACTTCCTTTCTAGAGTTTTCCATGTTACACAGAGTTCCCTTTTCCCACACAAGGACATATCTGTCAATCCTGGAGGTTTGTGGGAGAAACTTGTGGGAGGCAGATAAAGACAAGCTTCAAGAAAATAACATTTTCTGGTTCTTTTTTTTTTTTTTTTAAGATCTTATTTATTTATTTATTTGCCAGAGAGAGAGAGAGAGCAAGGGCACACAAGAAGGGGGAGCAGCAGGCAGAGGGAGAAGCAGGCTCCCCGCTAAGCAAGGAGCCGGACATCGGACTCGAACCCAGGACCCAGGGATCATGACATGAGCCGAAGGCAGGCACTGAAAAGATTGAGCCACCCAGGTGTTGCTAACATTTTCTAGTTCTTTTGATTGGTATAGACATCTACTTATGAACAACTTTTGTTCTTTATCAGTGTTGTACAATAAAAATAAACTACAGCAGTATGATGCCTGAATTGGGACTGGGTAGAATCCAGTAGTTGAGTTTACTAGGGACATTTTATTTTCTGCAATGTCCATACCTCCCGGATACTTTCTTTGGAGAGAATCATCATCTTTTCTTTGGAATGTTTTGTAGTAGGAGTTAAAGATAGTGGAGTTTTGTTGTTCTTGCTATTCTCTGTGGTGCTGGGGGTGGGGGCAGGGAGAGAGCGAGAGCGAGAGAGAGAGAAAGTTCTTGAAGAGTAGAGTCCCTACTAAGAGGTAATAGTTCATCGATTGCTAATTATTCCCAGGCTACCACCAGTAAATCAAATATTCTTCCACATGTTACAGAAAATTAGAATGACTTAATAATAATATCTAAACTTAATAGGGAATTTTATATCTCATGCTCTTTGGTATTTAATTTAAAAATAATTGCTCTGGTGTTCCAGGATTTAGAACCACAGAGAGTACCAGCTCCTCTTAGAACCATAGCTTCCTGCTCTAGGAGTGGGCCAGTGAAGCTGGAATGCAGTTACCCCGTTAAGTGCTTGTTTTCCCTATTGTATAGTCTGCATTATGGCTACATTTCAGCTGTTCGTTTTCCCCAAGGAAAAAGCAGCAAGCAAAGAATATGAATAAATAAATGCTCAACATCTTGCATGTCCAAACTTTATTATAATTTCTTGCAATGATGATAGACATTTTGCAAGCTTTATTTAGGGAGATTTTGTCGTTCCTTGGCATAACCATATGCTATAGCGGATATTTGAAGGTGCCTCTATTCCTGCTGGGATATGGCTTGAATACTAACTTAAATAATGATTGTGCATTTCATAAACTGACTTAAAAATATGATTCTTTAAATGGAATTCCACTAGTCATGTACTCAATGAAAATTTACAAAAATAAAATTCAAAACAGTAACATTTGTCTTGTAATCTTTTAATCAGTAATTACTTTGGCTTTTATGTTTTTTTCTCCATAGATCACATGGCACACTATAGCTTTAAATTAATCTCTTTGTCTTTATTTAAAATTCAGTTCCATTTTATTTCTCCAGTTCCTTTGAAATATATTAATTTGTAGATATCAAGTTATTGTTAAGGTATTAAGCTCTTGATTGTATACTTCCCAATAAGTAAAGATTATAATTGTGTTTTTGTTCTTGAGGGATATGGCTCAGTAGATCAAAAGGTACACTACATTTCAAATATATTTATTATATGATGAATTTGTATAAAGCAGTGTGTTTTAATGGGGGAAAATTTAACTCCCACATTGGGACAAGCCTACGTTAGAATCCTGGTTCTGTAACTCCCTCGCAAAGGCTACTTTTTTTTTTTTTAAGATTTTATTTATTTATTCGACAGAGACAGAGACAGCCAGCAAGAGAGGGAACACAAGCAGGGGGAGTGAGAGGAAGAAGCAGGCTCATTGCGGAAGAGCCTGATGCGGGGCTCGATCCCACAACACCAGGATCACGCCCTGAGCCGAAGGCAGACACTTAACCGCTGTGCCACCCAGGCGCCCCTACTTTTTTTTTTTAATCTTGGGTAAGATATATGCATTGTCTGGCCCCCTGCTTTCTCATAACCATACTTAGATGCAGATATCCCTATACCGACTTTTTTTTAAAGTTATGAATTCCCTTTATTATATTCAAAAAGAAAAAAGGGGGGTGATGGAATATGGAATCAGAAAGTCCAGGTTTGAGTCCAAGTTTTAGTATATTCTAGGTATGTGATTGTGCATCAAAGAGTCAGTAGCAGGCCTGAGACCACTGCCCTTAGAAAGTCCTGCTTGAAATGTTGGCCAAATTTCGAGAGGGTTCCCACCACCCTAAATGATAAGAGTGGCTGGCTGTGCCGAGATTGTATAAACAGTGTGATTTATGCTGAACACCTACTTTCCTTCAGGGCATCTGGAATCTTGGTATGTGCCAGGCAGAGGATGCCTACATCACCCACCCCCACTGGAAACCCTGGGCACTGAGTCTCTCCTGACCTTTCCCAGAAGACATTTCACATGTGTTGTCACAACTCATTGCTGGGAAAATTAAATGTATACTGTATGATTTCACTGGGAGAGAACTCTTGGAAGCTTGCACCTGGTTTCCTCCACATTTCACCCATGTGTCTTTTCCTTTGCTGATATTGCTTCATATCCCATCACTGTAAAAATCAGCCATGACTATGATGACGTGCTGAGTCCTGGGAGTCCTCCTAGCTGATCACTGAACCGAGGGTGGTCTGAGGACCCCGGGCACAGTGATCTTGAGCAAGTTAGTAAGCCTCTCTGAGTTCATCCTCTCTTCTGTTTCATGTGTATGATGCTGACAGATGTCCCTTTCTGGGTGGCTATGAAGTTAAAATGTGATTGTGTATATCTGCAAAGTATTGTATGTATGTGAGTTGGTGCTGTTATTATTATTACTGGCATTGGTGTCATCACATCCTTTATATAGACCTCTTTCTGGTGCTTTGGGATATACTTTCTTGATGCAATATGAGGGGAAAAGAGAAACATCCAGGTCACTCCCTTTTCTCAGCGTGGCCCTGCTATGGTTCCATACTTAGTCTGTAAGAGACTATGATAAAGCTGAAAGGACTTATTCCAAGTGTAACCACTTCTCCCCCACTAGCATCTGGAAGTGTTTGGTTGTTTTGTTTTGTTTTTGCCTGCTGAACAGGCCATCTGTACCATCCTCATTTCCACTGATCAGAACTCTGACCTTTTTCTTTTGGGGAGAATAAGACTGCTCAGTCTCAGGGAAGATAGGTTTCTACCTTCATCCTCAGCTCAGAGGTTGGATCCTGGTTGGTTATAACAAATCATGATCTCAATCCCCTTGACTGCTGGTAGGTGTAAGAGTTGATAGGTGACTATGTTGTGATTTATGACATGGAAGAATAAGACTGCCAAGGAGTGTTTCCCTTCCTACATAAGAAGACAAAGCCTCATGAGGCAAAAGCCTTTTCCCCCTTGACTTTTTCTTCTTTCCTGCCAAGAATGGGAACGTGATGACTGGAGGTACAGTGGCCATTTTGTGTCCATGAGGACACAAATCAGGAAAGTGAGCAGAAGGACAGAAAGACCCTTGCCTTTAATGGAGCCATGGAGCATCACGATGTTTCCTTACTGAGACCCAGTGTCCAGCATGTGACAGGCAATCCAGTAAGAAGAAACTTTTAAAATATTGCTTTATTGATATTAGATACATGCAGCAGTATTTACAATATATCAGTACTATATGAAGCCTGTTAATAAATATCTCTGGGAATCAATGAACATGTCAAATCCAAAGCAAACATTTGCATATGTGGGTATCTGAGGCTTGCTGTACAGCTGTCTTCATTCTGAGTCCCAAAACAGACTTCTTCTTGGATTATTACAAGGAAAACACACACTTTCAGAACAATAGTAACAAACTGTATTCTGGAATATAGCCTTTAATAGAAATGCTTATTCTGTTTATATCATTTCTGGTTACAAACTACTATTACCATTGAGTGTTTGGGGTCAGTTTTGTTTTTTGTGTTTTTGTTTTCTTCAGGCAGAAATAGTAATGACAGAAAGCACTTTTTTTTCTTTCTGCAAAAACTGGGGAGAAGATCACATGGTGTCTATAATAAGAAACTTTAGGTGACTCACTTCAAACTCATATCTTCAGTAGCTGCAGTAAACACCTGCTGTCATATTTGACACTGCTTGTTAATAAGTGGAAAAATTTTAAAGTATCTATATCTTAGCATAACTGCTTAGCTGGCTTGGAAATCGTGAATAATTGATTACAGTTTTGAGTTGAAATATATCGATGGTGCCCAGTGGCGTAGTTGGTGTTACACTATCGTCTTTCCAAAGTGTTCGTCTTAGTGTCTCATTAACTTCCGAAGAACCAAATGCCACTTCTCTTTCCCTAAATTGATTGATTAATGGATAACTGTAAGCTACATTTTCCAAAGGAATCCCAAGTGTCTTGTGGTCGTTTATGAATTCTGCCGCAGAATGTAGCGGAGAGTTTATGAGAGGTACACCCTTAATTTCCAGAAATGTCATCTTTCTGCAGAGATTGACAACCAGTGGCCAAGGGCCAGCTAGCATTGCATGAGGTCACTGTTGGTGACCTTGGCACTTCCCACATAAACCTTGACAAGTTGAAGGAGCATTGCTCAGGTATACTGTAGAATGTCTCTCAACTAAGAGTTCTCTGATATCTTTCTCATTAATGCACTGAGGTTATGGGTTTAGGGAGGAAGACCACAGAGGGGAAAGTGTGAGGCTCATCGTGTCCTATCAATTGTATGCACTCCCAATTTGGCTTATCACCATTGATACTAATCTCAAATGAGGTAATGTTTGTCAGGTTTCCACACTGATTTCAATATGTCAGGTTCCCCCCACCTTTCCACTGAAGGGGTGGGGAGTTTCGCTCCACCTCCCGGAGGGTGGAGTACGTACAAAAATTATTAGAAATTCTTCTACACGTGGAATTTTTCTCTTTTACTCTATTTATTTCTTTGGACCCATGGAAATTTGTTTTATATTTTAGATTAAAAGGCAATACTGCTTTATTTTGTTGCTAAAATTGTCCCATCTTTGGCCAACAGGAGCTTTTCCAACTGGTTCCTGTGTTCCTTAGACATACCTCCATCATTGTGGGTATTTTTGAGCACTTCCTTAGTTTCTCGCACTACCAGATGTTCCCAGGTCACCTACTATATTTGCTACCCCAGCCCTAGAGTAGGGCATTTCTCCGAGAATCTCTGGTTCCTTTTTATAGAGGATGGTATCAGACACCAAGAACTAGGTGCTAAGTATGCTTGTTACCAGGATGTCTTTGCTTCTAGGCCTTCCTTGCAGATAGAACAAGGGAATAGATGTAGGTATATAAACACCTCTGTATACCTATATCTATAAATATTCCTACGACCTATATTTATATTAAATTAAACTTGAGTTCATCCTGATGTCTCCAACTCTAACCCATTTTCACATAGTTCATGCTTTCTCCTCTTTCTTACCTATAATCTCCTACTTCAACAGTAAGAAATTTGGCTCCTAACATTTGTCATCCATTTATTAAATTGTTCATTTACAGTATAAATGCATGGTGGTCCCAGAAGCGATAACCCATGTTCCCGTAGGAAACAACATCACCAAGTGTAGCTCAGTACATATGAACAGTTCCTTTTACCTTTAGTCTTACAGACTATAGTTATTTCTAATGTTACTTAGGTAGACACCTTTCTCCCTGACACTTCAATACAGTTGTCTCCTACATTTATAATACAGTCAGATAGCTTTGTCACATTTTTCATTTCATCCTTTAATTCTGCAACTTCCTAAATTATTTTTTTAATTGCATACACTTAAGTTTACTCTTTTGGCTGTAAATTTCTATAGATTTCAACAAATATGTAGTATCACGTATCGATCATTACAGTATTATACAGAATAGTATCACTGCCCTAAAAAAATCCCCTGTACTCTGCCTGTTGAAACCTCCCTCCCATCCTCCCCAGGACCCCTGGGCTTCACCATTTACATCATTTTGCCTATTTCTTAATGTCCCATGATTGGAATCATACAGCATGTAAGATTGACTTCTTTCACTTAGGAGTAGAATTTAATATTGATTCACAGCTTTGCATGGCTTGATAGCTCACTCCTTTTTGTCCCAGAATAGTATTCTACTATATGGATATACCACAGCTTGGTTACTCACCCAGTGAGGGGCATCTTGGTCTTGGTGATTATGAATGAAGCTTCCATAAATACTGCAAGATTTTGTTGTGCAAGTTCATGTGGATATGGGTTTCCAATCAATTGGATATATATCAAGGAGCACAATTACTAGATCATATGATAAAGCTATCCTTAGCTTTTTTAAAAAAAATGCCAAACTGACGTGGAGAGTGGCTGTACGATTTCACATTTTTACCAGCAATGAAGTAAAGTTCCTGTTGTTTTGTGTACTCCTCAACAATTGTTAGTTTTTTTTTCTTTTAGCCATTCTAATAAGTGTGAGGTTTCTTATTGTTGTTTTAATTTGCATCTCCATAATTAAAAAATGATTTTGTGCATATTTTCATATGCTTATTTTCCATCTGGATATCTTCTGGGATGAGGTATCATTTTAGACTTTTTGTCTATTTTCAAACAGGTTGTTTTGCTGTTGATGGTATACAAAAACTCATCATCAAACTCAAGGCCACACAAATTTTCCCCTATGGGTTCTTCTGGAAGGTTTATAGTTCTGCATTTTACATTAAAGTGTTTGATACATTCTGAGTTAATTTTGATTAAGGTCTATATCTGGATTTATTTATTTGCATATGGATGTTCCAATGCTGTTTGGTGAGAGGACTGTCCTTGCTCCATTGCATTGCCTTTGCTCCTTTGTCAAATATCAAATGACTGTATTTGTGTGAGTCTATTTCTGGATTCCGTCTTCTAGTCCATTAATCCATGTGTCTGTTCTTGCACCAATACTACCATTTCTTGAATACTGTAGTTTAATAATAAGTCTTGAAATTGGATTGTGTGAGTCCTACAACTTTGTTTCTCTTCTTCAATATTGTACTGGCTCTTGTAGGTCTTTTGCTTTTCCATATAAACTTTAGAATTCATATCAATAAATACAAAATATCTCACTGTAATTTTAGTTGGAATTATGTTGAATGTGACGATCAAATTTGGAAAAATTGACATCGGGCCTTCTAATCAATGAACATGGAACATCTTTCATTTATTTAGATATCTGATTTCTTTCATTGTAATTTTCCACATATAGAAGGCTTATATATATGGTTAGATTTCTACCTCATTATTTTAATTTTGGGTGCTATTACAAATGTCTATTATAATATATAATATATATAATATGTTTATAAACATAAATTATATTATTTTTATATTTATTATATATTTATATATTTTTATATGTTATATATTTATATATATTTTATAATTTCTAATTCCAATTATTTGAATGCCATTGCTTTTATCTAGGAAAGCAATTTATTTTTGTATTCTATGACTTTGCTATACTTAGTCATCCATTCAAGAAGTTTTCTGGTAAAGTCTTTGGGATTTTCTAGATAGTCAATTATGACATCTGTGAATAAAGGCAGTTTCATTTCTTCCTTTCATGACTTTCTAACATCAGAAAATTAAAAAGTCCGAGAATGTAATAGAAAAATACAAAAGACCCCTTTTTAATTCTTTCTCATATTTCCCCTGGAGTCCTTTTTCTTCAAAAATTCAGCACAACTACATTTAAGCTTTCCTCTATACTGGGTACATTGCAAGAAGAGGAAAAAGTTGTCATATATTTACTTATAAAAAGTTGTCATGTATTTACTTGTCATATTTACTTATATTTACATATATTTATTTAAGAAACATTTCTTAAATGGAAATAAATCTTTTTTTAAAAAACGATTTTATTTATTTATTAGAGAGAGTGAGAGAGAGAGCAGGAGTGAGGGGAGGGGCAGAGGAAGAGGGAGAAGCAGACTCCCCACTGAGCTCGACATGGGGCCCGATCCCAGGACTCCAGGATCATGACCTGAGCCAAAGGCAGACGCTTAACTGACTGAGCCACCCAGGCCCCCCTTAAACAGAAATTTCTAAGGAGGAAATGAAAATTATAGAAACATGTCATCAGTCTTCCAGAGTTGGCTCAATATTCCAAATCCTGCCCTTTGATGGACCAACAACTATCTTTTTATAATATAATTTTAACTCTAAAATTCTTACAAAGAATGCATTACAGTTTCTGTGTTTAAGAACAGAATTGGGCATTATAGATGTACTGTGTATTTGTATAGCTATAATCCGGTTATAGAGCGTCCCCTTTTCAAGGGCAAAGCAATCATCTCTGATGTGTTACGCTTTAGCTTCGAGTTGTTGACTCCTTCAGGAATGCACGAGTAGATCTTGCAATGAAATTAATGTATAACCATTACACAAAGGCATGCTGATTACACACTGATAGTATATTGATTACAGATCTAAGCAGAAGAGGAATGGATATCACCACCCCAAACATGAATTGAGCCATTAGGTGGATTGCAACAGGCTAAATTAAGATCCACAAACACTGACCTGAAATGTACAGAAATTAATTTAACAGCAAACCAGACTAAGATAACATAGGCAAGTAAATGCATCATCACTCTGAATTTCTAGCTGTAAGCAGTAGCAATATAAGAATGCCTTACTGTGGAACAAATAGCTTAGCAAGTTAGGCTTCATTTAGGCAAAGTTGCATTTTTTCATTTAGCATAAATGTGTGCATTGTATGCAAGACATTGTGACAAATCAAGAGAGTGTGGTTAAAAGAAATAAATGCACTTGGCTTTTGCCTTTTTAATTGTATTAGACTCCTAGGTCAAGCCTTAGTAATTTGGGGGGCTGGTTCAATAGGAGAACTTTATATGATAGGAGTGTCTTATGCCCTAAGGGTGAGGGTGAAAAAGGGCCTCAGGAAGCTTGTGGAGGCATGAACTAGGGCACTAAAGAATACAGCAAGCTCCCCTCTGCCTCCGTCTTTGACTTTCTTGTATAAACATGTTATGGTTGTCTTTAGCTTCAGACCTGCCTTTTCTACTCTCCTGTTCACGTAATAAAAAATAGTTGCTCATTTACACAACCCACAGACATTTATGGAATGTTCATCATTTCAATCCTTGTTTTTTTTTTTTAAGGTTTATTTATTTATTTGAGAGAGAAAGAGAGAGAGTGTGAGCGGGGCGGGGACAGGGGGAGAGGGAGAGAGAGAGAATGTCAAGCAGACTCCACACTGAGTGTGGAGCCACTCGGGGCTCAATCACAGGACCCTGAGATCATGACCTGAGCTGAATTTGAGAGTCAGATGCTTAAGCAACTGTGCCACCCTGGCACCCCTCCAAGCCTTGTTTTAAGTACTTGAATACAGACTGCAATGAAGAAGGGACAAAACACCCGCCCCCATTGAGCTTTTATACCCTAGCGTATAGACACAGACAATAAATAATAAACATCAAAAATAAGATATAAGGAAAATGTTAGAAAGTGTTAAATGCCGAAGGGAGACTACATGGGTCATGAATAGGGCAGGGAGGTTGCAACTTTAGACAGGATAACAGAATTACCAGAATAGGCCTCATGGATAGGATAATGTTTGCAGAAAGACTTGAAGAAGTGTGAGATGTGGCCATGCAGGTATCTGGAGGATGAACGTCATGGGCAGAGGGAATGATCTGGGTAAAAGTCTCAAGGTGGAGTACGCAACAGGTGTATGGAACAGCATGAAAGCCAATGTGCCTGGAACAGAGAACTAAAGGATTGAGAGGTGCCAGCACAGAGATAACAGGCCCACAAGTCCTGTGGCACTTTGCAGGCTATTTTAAGGACTGGTTCTTTTTCCTTGAGGAAAATGGGAGCCCTGAGAGGCTTTGAGGAGATGAGTAACACGATTCCGTCTCCAGGTTGGATCTTACTGTCTGAGCTATGTGGGGATGATAAATAAATCAAGCAATCTCTCTCCTACTCCTTTTCAGCTTTTGTGAGGTCACATACCCACCCCAGGCCAATGGCTGCTCCCCACGGAGCTGAGGCTCAGTAGGTGAGGCCAGGTTGCCTGTGCCTCAGAGTTGGGGCCGTGGCGTGGGAGAAGTTTTCAGAAAGTGAGGAACAGTTCGGGGAAAGAGTGTGAAGAGGCTGGCAACCTATTAGTTGCTCACTTCATGTCAGTTACAATCTAGCAGAGTAACATGTGTCCATAAAGATTTTCTGTCCATATCACAACTCCCTGTAGTGAGAGGGGTATCAGTCAAGTACGAAGGGAGGTTGAGACGAGACAAAATCACTTTTATGGGGCTCACGAAAGCACTTGAATTTGAAAGGCAGTTTGGGTTTGGCCATCTGGAGATGGGGGCGCAGGAAGGGGTGGAAGAAGAGGTCATTTAATATAGAAAAAACATTATGGGCCCAAAGCCCTGAATGTTTCCTCCCCCAGGCAGGGGTAGGTAAGGTACTGCAGACAGTATGTTACGCACTAATTATGCATGAGTTTACTCAGGAGACTGTGAAACTGCTCCACAGTAATGGGTACTTGTCTTAGCACACGCATCCTCCTTTCTCTCGTGCACCCCAACAAATAATAAAGAGAAAAGGTATTAGAACAAATGTCAGTGCAAAACACACTCTTTCTGTGAATATGATTGTAGCACAGGGATCCTCTATTAGAAAGTCTGTAGACACGTTGATTAAAGTAGTAGGAAATTTCCTTCCCTAAACTTTTTGCCTTTGGATACTTAAACTTGAACACGAGTGCTGGTGAAATACGATGGTCCAAATTCCATAAGAAAGACCAGAAGCCATTTAACAATGATCTATTTTAAGCCAGAGAGGAATCCTCTGGGTAATTAAAATCTCTGGAATGCTGAATTTGCTCCCCAAAGTTATTATTCCAAAATACAGTTCTGTTTACTTATTTTAACTTTTTTTGACCTCCCAAAGATCCTGTGGTACTTTTTTTTTTTTTTTTTTTTTTGCTAAAAATAATTAACATTTTCTTCCATGGAGGGATATTGAAATTCTAAAGAACAATTATCTGTTTAGCTCTTCTATTTTGAACAAAATATGTAAAATATTCTACCTCAGAATTTGGTGCCAAAGTTATAAGGCATTTCTTTCTTTCTTTCTTTCTTTCTTTCTTTCTTTCTTTCTTTCTTCTTTTCTTCTTTCAATGCTATTGCTTTCTAAGATCTGAGTTTATTTCTTAATGTGTGTTTAAGTAGGTTATCATATAGGAAATACCATTAATCTATTATGATACAATGAACTAAGGACTATTTATGAAAGACAATCCCATATGCAACATTTTTTTGCCATTTCTTCATTCAAACTCAAAGCTTCGAAACTAATTATAACTATATAACTGTTTTATAATGTGTCATACTAGCTATTCATTCATTCATTTGTTCATTCAAATTCAAAGATCCTTCCTCATTAAACTTATGTTCAAGAGAGAAGATAGAAAATAAATGTAAAATATGTAAATAAATTACAGTAATTGCAAATATTGAGACATGCGATGAAGAAAATAATGTAAGATAATGAAATCAGGAATACTGTGCAATGCATGGACTAATTTAGACTGGGAGGACAGTCAGGAACAGCATTTCTAAGGAGGTGACATTGATTTGAGACCTGAATGATGAGAAAGAACCGGTTTTGCAAAGATGTAAGGGAAGAGCAAGTTAAACAGAGGGTATAGTCAAGACAGCCGCTAAAGTTGAAATCGGTTTGCTGTATTGAAGGGTCGGAAAAAGGGCTTGAAAAATGTTGTCATCGTTCTCATAATGTATATATGTATAAAAATGTATAAAAATATATCCTATTTTAGGTATTGTGAATAATTTGTGATATTCCTTTTAATTAGGCCACCATGTAAAATCATGCCCTGGGGACAGAAGTGAATTTCAGGAATAAAAACATATTCCCAATATAAAAGTGGGAAAAATGGGAAGACGGCAGGTGGAGTTCATATCATTCCTTTAATTCAAAAACCAAGAGAAAGATTCTAAGAATAAGTATCTAAGCTGACATGTGGAGGATGAAAAAGAAACCCCAAAGTTTATGAAAAAATACCTGGTCAGAACTTGTCTTCTTTAATGATAAATAATCAGAAGAAAAAATGTACGGGCTTTTTTTACAAGGTTCTGTAGCAGAAAACACGGAGAGCATTTTATTTGAGGCAGAGAATAAAGATCTGTTTCAAAATGATTTAAAATTAACAGAAATACTTGTATTTCCAGGAAGATGGAATAGATACACTTTGCCTTATTCCTCCTGCTAAGTGCAACTAAACCTCCTAGACATTTTTTATTTTTAATAGCCTGAGAAGAGAAGTGGGGAGAGACAAAAGGAAGACTGCCTAGAGGTCATGGGAGCTGAGAACAGCATGGGGATGGGTTCCTGGGTTTTCTTTGTATCTCCTATATCGTAGACTTGGAGCTGAACAAGCTAGCTCCTAAGAAATGCTAATGGGCACAGACACACACACAGACACACACACACACACAGACACACAGAGACAGACAGACAGACACACACACACACACAAACACACATATACATACACATCCTAACAAAAGCCTGCTCTCTCTAACCAAATGACCAGAAAGGAAACCCTAGCAAGACAAAATGTTTTACACAGTAATCATTCTGCTCTAGCCACACACCGCAGAAAAGGACTCCATCTCCCCCTCCTGCCAGCAAAGGATCAAAATGGAGTCTAGCCTTCCTCACTCACTAGGCTGTATAACAAGGCTCCCCAGCTGGATTAGAGGACAATAAAAATGATTTCATCTGAACAACAGAATAAACTAAAAAAAAAAAAAGTTAGTACTTTAAGGATCCTTGGGACTATGACAAAAGATCGAATGTGCATGTCTTTGCAGTTCTGGATGGAGAGAAAAAAATGGCAGGGATGAAAAAACAGTCAAAGAAACAATGGCCCAGCTTCCTGGGTTGCAAGGTTATAAATCTACAGATTCAAGAAACTGAGAAAACCCCTAAGAAGAAACCCAAAGAAATGAAGGCCAAGGAACATCAGAACCAAATTTCCAAAAGCTAAAGAAAAAAAAAAAAAAAAAAAAAAAAAAAACCTTGAAAGCAGTTACAGAGAAATGAGGCCTGCCCTATGGAGCGAGTATGATTCAAGTGACAGCAGATTTCTCAGGATAAACCATGGATGCCAGAAGTAAGTGGCACATTTTTCAAGTCCTGAAAGAAAAGAACTGTCCACCTAGAATCCTATAACTAGCAAAAATATCCTATAGGGATGAAGGGGAAATCAAGACTTTCTCAGATAATGGAAAACTAAGAGAATTTATCCTCAGAAGACTAACCATAAGGTGGCTAAAGGGAGGTCTCCGAACAGAAAAAAATAAATAAATAAGTAAATAAAAGAAACTACCTGGAATGTCAGGAAAGAAGAATGTGGTAAGCAAAAATATGGGTAAATACAATTGATTTTCCAGCTTAAGTTTTTAAAATGTGTTTGACAGTTGAGCAAAATTCTTGACATTGATGTGATTACAAATTTATGTAGAGGAAATAATTTTTAAACTATATTATAAACACAATTTTGTAGGTATAGACAAGACTATTGTAAAATTATTTTCAAAATTTAAAAACAGAATGAAACAGTTTTGAAAAAGAATGAGTTCATCCCATTTCAAGCCTTATTATATATCCGTAGATATCAAAACTGTGTGGTATCAGTAAAGGAAGAGATACATAGATTAACAGGATAAACAACCCAGAAAGAGACTCATACAAAGATATTCAACTGATTTCTGGAAGAGATGCAAAACCAATACAGTGGAAGAAATAAACTATTTTCAACAAATGGTACTAGAGCAGTTAGCTTTCCAAAGGTTTAAAACAAACAAAGAACCCTACTTAAGTTTTATATCTTGTACTAAAATTATCTTAAATAGATCATGGGCTTAAATGTAAAACATACCTTTGAGGCTACACAAAGAATTCTTAGCCTTGATACCAAAACAATCTATAAAAGGAAAAATTAATGAGTTAAACCTCATCAAAACACAAACTTTTCTTTGTGGAAGTTCCCGTTAAAGAATGAAAAGTTAGGCTACAGACTGTGTGAAAGTATTTGCAAATTACATCTCTGATAAAGCACTAATACCTAGACTATAGGAAGAACTCACAAAACTCAGCATTAAATAAACAACCTGATCAAAAATGTGCAAAAGATATGAACAGACATTCCACGGACAAGGACATAGAGCTGGCAAATGATCTATCGCTATGCTATACACCTCTCAGAATGACTAAAATAAAATAAATAATGTCGGATTATAGTCAGAAGATCAGGAAAACCAGATGAACCATACATCACTCATGGGGATGGAAAATGGTATAGCCTCTCTGAGACAGTTTTGTAGTTTCTTTAAAAGCTGAATATACCCCTACAATATGATTCAGGAATTACATTCTTGGGCATTTATCAGAGAGAAATGAGAAGTAATGTTTATATAAAAGCCTATAAATGACTGTTTATAGAAGTTTTATCTATTAAAACCCCAAACTGAATGTCCTTCAATGGGTGAATGATTACACAAACAGTGGTACATCTATACCATGGAATACAACTCAAAAAGGAACAACCTGAATGAATCTCCAGGGATATGTTCTAAGTGATAAAAGATAATGTGAAAAGGTTATATACCCTATGACTCCATTTATACAACATTCTGCAAATGACAACATTATAGAAATGGAAACCAGAGTGTGGTTGCCAGGGTTAGGGAGGCAGTGGGAGTGGAAGACAGGTAGGTGTGGCTGTAGGAGGGCAAAATGAAGGGTCCTTATGATGATGGAAATGTTTTGTATCTTGACCATATCAGTATAGACATCCTCAGTGTGATATTGTACTATGGTTTTGCAAAGTGTTACCATTAGAGGGATGTGAGTTAGGGGTATACTGCTCTGTATCATGTCTTATGACTGTAGTTGAATCTACAGTTATCTCAAAATAAAAATTTAATTAGAAAATAAACAGAAGTCAAATTTAGAAAATACTGGCTTTACTGGGATGCCTAGGTGGCTCAGTCGGTTAAGCGCCTCTTGTAAACAAATATTCAGGGCTGCTGTACTCTCGGTTTCAAAGGAGAAAAAAAACCACTTTATTGATATTATAAAAATCCAATAGAAACAGAAAGAAGAAAAGGGAAATTTGCACATAGATGAGGGCAATAGTAAGCAGTAAAGCAGAATAAGACAGAGTTATACATTGAATCGGGTACTCAGAACATCCAACCTCATTAGCTGGGGAAGCCCGGTGCAGACAGCCAGGCTGGAGTCCCAGTGGAAAGGCCTGGGTGGATTATCGTTCCCTCGGGTGACACTTCCAGCTGACCATCCCCATAAGGGCTGTATTTATAGAGTGAATGACAGGGTCTGCAGTTAAACATTTGTTTGCCTATGTGCAGTTGGAGCGAGCTGCATCCCTATGTTATCATGTCTTTACATATTCAAGGAGCCTGGGCTGGGTGTATTTGCCTGCCCTCCCGGATTCCACTGGGAAGGGGGGGAGGGCTTGCAGCCCAGCCTGGAGCTGCAGGGATGCAAGGCAAAATTTATAGCTCTTGGCATCCAGACCAGAAGCGCCAATTCTGACCTGGAGGCTGGCTGATGTCAACTAAGCAAGCTCCTGAGGTCACTCATACATCACAAATCTCACAAACAGCATTCTTTAGCCTGCTTGCATACGTGCAGGGGTGCAGGTCAGGGTGGTCAGTTATACAGGACAAATTACAAAAACCTCCATTCATATATATCTGACTGTTGGTTTTGGCTCAGGTCAGGATCTCAGGGTCCTGAGATGGAGCCCTGTAGTGGGGAGTCTGCTTTGAGATTCTCTTCCTCTCCCTCTCTCTCTGCCCCTCCCCTCCAACTCACACACATACTCTCTCTCTCATTACAATAAATAAATAAATCTTAAAAAAAAAAAAGAAAATAATGGATTTATACTCAAAATTCAAAAAAAAATAGACCTTTGGAAGAAAATTAAAGATGAAGTCAAATGAATATAAAATTGGAAAATGAAGAATCTCAAAATGTTAGAAATAATTTAAAGACAATAAAATCTAGTCAGAGAATTAAAATCATCAGCATTTGTCTTTCCCAGCAGTCTTCCCAAAACTTCTTTGGACTGCATGTATTCTAGAATGCTTCCACTCAACCTTCCTTCCCACTCCTTCAGTGGGTGTCAGCCTTGCCTCGTGGTCTGACTGTTTTCCCCTTCTTACCAAACCCTCTCTCCATTTTCTCTCTTACAAATGTTTTCCTTCATAAAAATCCTTGGACTTCAAACCATATCTTGGCTTCTGCTCCTTGGGGGACCTGAACTAACACAAAGATCTACCAAGACTTTGAGGCCCTAGACAGAAGGACTGGAGGACAGTAAAGGACTGGAGGACAGTAAACATACACTCAAGACAGAGACTGAAAACAGGGATAAAAAGAAATCTTATACTTGAAAATAAGTCACCCACCTGTGACTGATGGAACGAACACCGGCAACCAGACCCTAGCCTTTCAGGCAGGAGACCTTAGGATTCTTTTCTGGATGAGCTGAACAGCTGTGAAGAAAAGATGTCTAGATACTGACACTGGAGATCTGCTCGGGAATATGGCATTCCCTGACACAGTCAACAAGCCCTGCTAAGTTTCCAGTCAGTTTCTCATAGCTTATTTTTAAATAGGAATGGACTGAGCACCACCAGCTATTGGGGAAAACCTCCAAGGAAGAAAGATATTGAAATGAATAAATGGAAAGAGCCAACTGGATATATAAAGTGATATACAGATATAAGATATATACAGAGAGTACAAACAAGGAAAAAAACATGTAAGAAGAAAAACTAATAAGAATGCTCGAAGGTTGGTGCCTGGGTGGCTTAGTCGGTTAAGCATCTACCTTCGACTCAGGTCATGATCCCAGGGTCCTGGGATCGAGCCCCGCATTGGGCTCCCTGCTCAGCGGGGAGTCTGCTTCTCCCTCTGCCTCTGACCCTCCCCCCGCTCATGCTCTTGCACTCTCTCTCTCAAATGAGTAAATAAAAAAATTTTTCTAAGAAAAAAACGAATCCTCAAAGAGATACATGACATTGCTTCCATAAAACAAAAACAGGTTACTATGTATTAAAATAAATAACCAGAAATCAAAAGAAAGCTCTTGGGAAATAAAAGAAAAATACTTGCAAGGAAATCAATTTTAAAATCAGAAGCTGAAGTCAGAAATATTTTCTAGAAAGTAACACAAAAAAAGGAAGGAGATGGAAAAATGAGAGAAAACAATGAGAAAAAGTTGTTAGGATTGATTTAAGAGTAAGTTTAAAAGAGAGATGAGAGGGGCGCCTGGGTGGCTCAGTCGTTAAGCGTCTGCCTTCGGCTCAGGGCGTGATCCCAGCATTCTGGGATCGAGCCCCACATCAGGCTCCTCCGCTATGAGCCTGCTTCTTCCTCTCCCACTCCCCCTGCTTGTGTTCCCTCTCTCGCTGGTTGTCTCTGTGTCAAATAAATAAAATAAAATCTTAAAAAAAAAAAAAAAGAGAGATGAGAGAAAAGTAGAGGGCAAGAAATGATGAAATAAATAACATAAGCATAATTTTCCAGAACTGATAGACACACTGTAAATCAAAACTGTTGGCTGGGTGCCCAGCATGAGGAATGGTGGGAGAGGGGAATGGTAAACACCACACCTGGGCACATTGTTGTGAAATTCCTTGCAAACCAGCAAGAGAATATCTTAACATCTTACAGATACAGAACCATAGGATCATATCATTTTCTTAATGCATAAAATATCCCAACGGGAGGTAATATATAAAAAATGGAAAGCTATGGGATAAAGAGAAGGGAGTCTTTAAAGGCATAGATGATGGTTCATGAACCATTTGATGCATTTTGTAAGTTTTTGCATAAATATGCATTAGTCTAGGGAGAGTCAAAGCTTTCCCCAGTGAGCTCATGGTGGATGAAAGGATTCATAGATAGATGGGTGGATGGATGGATAGATGGACGGATAGATGGATAGATGGATGGATGGATAGATAGATAGATGATAGATAGATGATAGATAGATAGATAGATAGATAGATGATAGACAAACAAATAGGCAGATAAACACAAGTGAAGGACCACAGTTAGAGAGGAAATACAAATACCCTTCAAATTATACATATCTAAGATTTATATTATTTGGTTTTTACTTTTTAACTCAAACGTATCATTTGGGTTTTCCTGCACATTACTAAAGCTAGAAAAAATATTATTAAGACCTCACTTATGTAAGGAGCTTAATCTGACACGTGTTCTATTGGCAACACTCTCAGAAATACAAAAATGACAGTTGGAGAGTTTTAGAGCTGAACTAAATATGTGATAGTACTAATAATCACTGGCATTGTTTTTATGGTAGTGTTTATAAATCCCATTCAGAGCCATGATTTTATGAGTACCTTCAACAATCTTTTGGGTTATGAAATCCAGGTTTTCTCACCACATTTGATCTACAATGTTTCACATGTTCTAAGAAAAAGTACTCAGCAAAGAATGACCCCCCTCAAAAATGTGTCCTAATCATTAATAAATTTATCATAAATTTGTCATAATCATTAAAAATAAGTTTAAGTCAATGTTCATCATGGAAAGACTAATGAAATTATGTGTTCCTTATGTTCCTATGAATCTGAATTACCAACGTGATCAGAGATCTAACAGTGATGACTCAGTGATATTAGTGGAAGCAAATATTATTTTTAACCAAAGTTTCTGAAGAAGTGAAGTTGTTTCCCTAAAAACACTTTTTAAAAATACACATCGTTTTCTTTTATGGATCACAAAACTGCACAGACTCTTTTTAGAAAACTTGGAAGTTATCACAGAAAACAACATAAAAATCACCCATAATTCCCCATCCAGAAATAGCAACTATTAAGATGTTGGTATATTATTTTTCCAATGTTTTTTTTCTATGCCTACAAAAGTATATTATCCAATTGTATACACCAGCTTTAATAAATTTAAACATGTCAATAAAAAGTTTCCAGGATGTGCTATACACTAACCTACCAAGTAAACAGATAATTGAATATATTATAAACTTCTCTTGCTAATTCTGAGTCCTGGTGGCAAGTCCCAATTGTTGCTTAATGACATTCTCAAGATATGAGATATGTCAGCTCCTTGCCCTGGCACTCTACAGTTCCTCATTCCTCTTCCTTTAAAAACACCTGACCGCAATTTTGTTTTGTACAGCGTCTTTTCTCATGAATGATCAACATTAACTAATGTTTCTTTCTGCCCTAAGAGTACTAATCCCATGTAGGGTCTGTTTCTAATTTAATGCTTTTAATTTGCTGTGTGTTAGGAAACCACATAGCTAAGTTTATTAATAATCATAACTCCACCCAAAGCAGCAAGGATAGCCAGCATTTTGGGGAGCACTTACTTCACCCCAGGCAATTACTGTGTAAGTGCTTTTAATCTTCATAATAACTGAGTGGGAAACTCTGGATTAGGCAAATATTAAGTAATTTGCCCAAATTCACACAAGAGCACTGACTTGAAGTAGAATCGATAGGCCTGACATCTGGAGAAGGCAAACTGTACGGGGGTTTTAAGCCAGCATGACTGGGGAATGGTTGTAGTAATATTGAGAACAAGGAATATGCACCCCCAGTGGAAAGTGAGATGATTCTAGGGTATACCCTAAAGGATTTCAAGCATAAGGATGTGGACAAGAAAATTAACAGCACTGAATTACATAGTGAGCTTAATTCAGCTCCAATTTTTCTGATTATGTCAGAGAGAAAGTCTCAATGAGTGCTAATATGTTTTTAACACCTTGTTAAAACTTGGTAGAGTATTTTTTGATGAAAAGGGAACAGGCCTTGGATATAAAGCTTTTGATAAACAGTAGTATCTAATTATAATTTATGACCAATTTGCTTTCATCATTTATTTATAGGGCTAATGCCAATTTATAAAAATATGATAATGCTTTCTCCTTTGTGAATATGAGATTTTTCTTTTTAAATAAAATTATTTAAATTTTAAAAGTTGAGTTGATTTTTTCCTACTAAATAATAACAGATGTCCAGAGATATGGCAGAAAAAAACCCATGAGTGTGTCATATAAATTATTAAAAACGAAAATATGTGTCTAGAGGGAGAAAAAATAATCACCAAAGAAGATCATCTGGTCTGTACAGGTCCCAAGAGTTAAGTTTTCAGTAACTTTGTGAGCTAGTTGTTAACCATAGCCGTTAAATTATACAAACTTACAATTAAATAAATTATATTAAAAACAATGGTAATAAATTCTCAAATCTCATCGCTTCCTATCTTGTGATTTTACTCTTTAATCTTGAAGTTATTTATGGCTACGGTGTCTGTAGGTTGGAAATACAGTCTAATTGTGTCCTACTGTGCGCTTCTTCCCAGGTCCATGTTCAGTGAATTCATGGTGGTAGTTCAAAGTGGACCATGATGGGAGTATTTACAATACAGAAATTGGCAAAAGCTATAAATTAGAACTTTTTCCTTCTGGAGAGGTGGTTGTTAGCCACTTACCAGCACACCACTGGAGATAAGAATAAATGGAAATGAATTTCTATTTCCCTGGAAGTGATTCCTGGTGCAGTGCTTTTAGTTGGTAGAGGAACCCTTCCCTGAAAAGGAATAGATGGTAAGTAATAGAGGAGAACATCTTGGCCAGGGACAGTAGGGAGCTGTTAATCATATTACAACTGAACATTTTGTGACTGAGGAATTCTGCCTCCTGTCTCCTAAAGAGGCATAGAGAATATATCTGCTAAATCTTTTTTCTTGTGAAAACGAAATCCATCCTAATTTTGTTTATATTATTTTAATTAAAATGTGTTTCAATAATTTCTTGATAAGGAGTAGTCTTCAAAATTTGGTTACTTTCCTCAATGATGTGAACTTATTCTTAAAATCCATAAAATGTAAAAGAAGCCAAAGTAGAGTGATAAAAATGTCAGTTGTAGTAACAGAATTTATGGCTTTGGTTTTAATACGAGGAGTGTTTTGAAAATATCTTGTCTCTTATCTTGTGCACACAGTGGCTCTTATTCAGCTGAGGAAGAGGTTAAGTGAGAAATGAGTTGGCTCGCCAAGGATACATTTGTCCCACCCACCGTCAGCCCCCAACACACATATATACTCACACACACATACTCTGATGTTAATTTGATTTGAAAAAATATCAGGAAACATCATCATCAATTTCTTCTCTTGCAGAAGTGATTATTCTTGCTTGACTGCCCTCTGCTGGAATTCCTGAAATATACACTTTGCCTCTACTTACAGGGACAAGTTGTAGGCGTATGCAACTTAATAATGTGAGCAATCTTTTCAAGGCATATTATGTGCAGAAGCCAAGGTATGCAAGATTGGAAATAAAGCTGAGTTGAGCATTAAATGCAGTGGTCAAGTGTTGATTTAATTAGCCATGAAAAATAGCCAGGTTTTGAATGGATCAAAGAAAACAATTATACATAATGGGTGAGCTGAAAACAATTGACTATTACTGAAAAAGAGGAATGCTTTAATTAAACTAAAAGATATACCTAATGTTAAATGAGGTGGCTACAAAAGCTCCACAAATAAAGCTGCTTAACTGCTGAGTATAATATGAGAGATCAGAAGGAGTGTTTAAATATACCTAATAAAAAAATACAACCTTATTAAAATTGTATTGGTATTATTTAAAACTATAGTGAGCCTTTTCTCTGTTCTGTAAGCTAAGCCCCAACATTTAAGAATATTTGTTTACTTGTTTAGAATATTTAGGTTTCTCATTTAATATTAATTCCGATGCAAAGATATTGCTTTTGTGTGCTTAACAGGAATATGTTTTTGGGATATTTAGAGAAAAATTATTTTAGAGAGAATAGTGATTGTGGCATACCAGACCTTATCAGGCAGTAGTTTAGCATATACTTTTCTGTGCATTTGTAAGGCTTTCCAAAGATAGAGGAATACAGATCTATTGTCAGATAGATGGTGGAATTGACGCTGTGGGATTCACGTTTGAACAGTATCAATGTGGACTAGTTTTACTATAAAGATCAAATCCTCCACCTAAGGAATTTGAGCTCATAAACAGGACAGACTGCTATCAGGGCATTTGCTGCTCAAAGTGAGAGCCTTTATTTCCTTCACCCTATTCCGTTTATGTTGTCGTCAACGTAGGAAATGAACAAGGTGATTAGAGAGCAGTGGGAGGAGAAGAGAGGATGAGATAAGTCAGAGAACGAACAGGAAGAAGACAAAAGATCCTTTCTCTCTGCACACCATTTTGTTTGATTCTTGTCCCTCCTATGGGTTAGACTCTGCGAAGTTAAGCTTGTAAAAAGCCAAGTTTTCCAAATTCAAAACATGGACTCTGCATCACTGCACATTACGGTTTAATGTACAATAAGGCCAGGACCTTCTTGGAAACAATGCTAATCAAGTGGTTATGGATGTTAATTCTTTTGAAGTAAAAACTGACAACGATACAAGTAAGTCATTTTTCCTATTGTGAAAATGACAGTTATGTACTTGAAACTAGTCAGCAGAGGGAAAGAAGGAGATTATAGGGACTTGTTCACTTCATCAGACTAAATGCACTCTGTTCCACCGCCTCCCCACCCTGGATCACACACAGAGTGGGTTTCCGGTACTGATTTGCAAGGAAAACCTGAAGGCAGAGTGGGATGGTAGACGTGGAATTTGATTGAACTTTCTGAGTATCATAAGATGAACTCAATCACTGAATTTTGAATGGGACCAAACAATCTAACACTTGTCAGAGAAAGATCATATAAAACGTCATAAATGGGGGGAAAAAATCCAGATTTTTTGGAAAGTTTGTGTGTGCTCAGCTTTTTTGGAATTATACATTCCTATTTGAGGTTAAAAGCGTTAAAATATTGTGTAATCTGATGTTATTCTAAATGAAGAAGGAAACCTTATTTTATTCAAAGGACAAGTATTCGTAGAGTATAACTATAATGAATAGTTACCATGTATTGCATTTTTAAATGTTCTGTTGTCACTGTGCTAATCATTTTGCGGCATTATATCATTGACTTTTTAAAAACGCCACTATGAAGCAGGTACTCAATCACACCCATATTACAGATTGGAAAACTCAGGCTCAGAAGCCCAAGGTTGCAGAGACACTATGTACTAAACCCAGAACTCTCATCCTGGTATTTCTATCCTAGCAGTGATAGGACCCTTCCTTCTTTGAAAAGGCCTGCAGTGCCCTCCGGGGTCACTATCCTGGTCCTAGACAAGGAATAAGCAGAGCTCTCGTGTCTTCGCATACTCAGGAACTGAAGGTGCTCCGGTTCTTTTAAAAACTAAAAGCAACCACCTACGACATTTCTAGATTACCGATTCTCAAAGAATTTTAAGAAATTCTACACAATACTAAAGCACTATGGAAGAGAATTTTCATCCTCTTTGGATAAATTTCCGTTGTCTACGGGCCATCATCTTTGTTCATGTTTCCAGAAACCTATTCTGGGGAAGTGATCTGACAGACAGCCTGCTCCCAGAGCAGCACGGCCCTTTCTCCACTCTCGTCTCTCTGCAGCATCTGCATTGGGCTTGAGCCCGGATCCATATTTACGAGACATATGTAGACACTTTTCCCTTTCTTGGCAAATGCATAAATAGAATCCTACTGTCTACATGTAGGTACTATATAAATACAAAGTTGTGCATACTCTGTGGCTGTCATGTATCATTTATCTGTGTATTTTTAGCGTCACCAAACACATTTACATATGCTGTCATGTTTCAAACTGCACCTCAATATAGTGCCTTTTTCAACATGAACTCGGCAGCAGGCAACATCATTCTTCAAACATTTTCATCACAAATGAAGGTCAGAAAGCAAGAAAACAAATCCCAAAATAGAAGACCAATTTTAAGTGGGTAACACTTTCCTAATATGTTCTGAAGATACTGTAGAATTATCTAGAGCAGAGGGCTGAATTTTTTACTGTATACTTAGATTCACGCATGTATACTTAGATTTTAATGTACCTTATTATGCCGGGATTTCCGGAGATGAATGTTTACACCTTGGCCATTGTCTAGAGGGGATATAGTTATGTAAACCATCATTTGCAATTTTGTATTGAACACCTGTAAGGTGTAGTAGCAAAAAGGGAAACGCTCTCTAGAGATGACTAGAGAAGTCAGGGACTCTTCATTTGGGATCTAATATTTGAATTGATTCTCGGAGAAGGAAGGAAGTTCTGGATTTTCTTTTGTATGAAACATTAGGAGAGCTAGAGGTCAGTTGACCACAAGATCAAGTCTAAGATCAAATATAAGAAATTAATTGATCTAACAGGTAAAGTTTAAGATGCTTGAATTTCTTAGCAGGGATCAATCTTAAATTTGAAGAAAACAAGTGGGCAGGCGATTTCCCTTTCCTTCTTTTACTGAAGCCCTAACGTGTCTTTCTTTGACCTTCTATTCTGTGTACTGTGGTTATGGCAAATCAGGGTAGGAGGTCTGTGGTAGAACCGTACCCATGATATTTCAAGCCTTTTCCTTGAGAAGCAGAACATTTCATTAAACAAAATATTTCAGGGAATACGGAGTATAAAACAGTTAAAAGCAGAGAGCTTGTCTGGTTGAAGTGAGGGACAGGGAGAAAAAGACCACCTACATGGTACCATTTGAATATGCCTGAACTTAGTAAAAAGTGTATGTGTGTGTGTGTGTGTGTGTGTGTGTGTGTGTGTGTGTGTATGATTTCTTTAAGTTCCTAAATCACTTTAATTGCTTTTTACCCTCAGATTGCTTCTAAAGAACTCTGACTCTAACCCAATATGCAGGCCTTGTCGTGTGGAATTTCAGAGACCCGGGAAAGATCTGTTCTGTCTCTCCTTAATGTCTTTTTTCCAATGGGTATTGAAGTAGCAAGCATTCTGTGTTGACTTCAACAGTGGTTCTCAGAGTGCAGTGTGAGCAGTAATCACCCAGGAAACATGACAGATGCAGATTCCTGGATCATCTCCAATGATACTGATACCTCTAGGTCTGGGGTAGAGGTCTAGGTCTCTCTGTGGGTGTCACTGCACTCCAGGTCATTCTGACGCAGCAATCTACCAGATGTATGGGCTCAAGTATAGACTGCAGTGGGGACAAAGGGGTGACAGAATAAAATAATAAATTGAAAGGAAAAGAAGAGTAGAAAGGAGAAAAGGAGAACATATGTTAGTTGCAAAATGCCAACAAAAATTACCTAGCAGGCCATGTGATGAAATTGATGCCAGTTTGCTACCCCTGCTTTAGAACAATGATTAGAAAAAAACCTATGGAAGTCCTTAGGTATGGTTTTCCAAATTACTAGCATTTAGTTAGTCTGTATGCACTTCTCCCCACCCCATCCTCCCTCCCTCTGTTCCTTCATTTCCTCCACCTACTTATTTCTTTTTTTAAAAGATTTATTTATTCGAGAGCAAGGGGGGAGGGGCAGAGAGAAAGAATCTCAAGCAGACTCCCTGCTGAGCACAGAGCCCTACCCGGGGCTCGATTCCATGACCCATGAGATCTTGACCTGAGCTGAAACCAAGAGTCTGAATGTTTAACTACTGAGCCACCCAGGCGTCCCACCCCCTACTTATTTCACTAAATTTTAAAAGATATTATCAAGTTTTATAAAGAAAATCCAGTAAAATTTTTGGTAAACATATTCTGGACTTTGATTATACACGGTCCTTTGTTAGATGATTTTATGTTGCAGCAATCATTGAATATATCTGTATATGTTTGATATATACCTGCTTTGTGTCTTACACTATTTCATAAGCATTTCCGTATTGTAATGTGTCTTCTTATAGTGCCTACGATAGTACCAAAGAGGTACAAGGATTAAAATATTTAGTGCATGTAAAACTCGATAGAATGAATGGCATACAATTAGTATTCATTAAATTATAGCATTGTTGTATGCCTTTTCCTAAGCTCAGAATTATCTTTTCATAGATGCCCAGGAGAAGAGTTACTGGGTCAGTGTGTATGAACATTCTTTTTGTAAAAACATTTGAAGGTCTTAGTACAAGATTTGTGTGTGTGTATATGTGATTCATTGCTTTTCAAAGAGTCATTTTAATTTACAATGCCACCAGCACTTTCTGCGAGTGTCCATTTCATTGGCCCTCATTAGCATGTGTAATTTTATCATTTTTTAAAGGTTGATATTTTTAAATTGCATTATTGCATTTTGTGTGTGTGTGTGAGAGAGAGAGAGAGAGAGAGGGATTTATCTGTGACCTGTTCCCATATATTTTTTGAAATTTTAATATTTTCTTATTGTTTTACATGGGCCATGTAATATACTATCATCTGTACATATATTTCTAGGGTTTTTTTTTTTTTTTCTATTTAGTTTGCTATGGGTTTTTTAAAAAAATGTATAAATGTTCATTTTCTTGAGATCTTATCTGTTGGTATCTCCATCTTGCCTCCCCTTCTCCTCCCTAGTACTTATTTCTACCATTTCTACCTTGCCGAGCATACATTTATGATTAATTTCAGTACTCATTTCCATTTTTTAAAAGATTTATTTATTTATTTATTTATTTATTTATTTATTTATTTATTTATTATTTACAGAGAGAAAGAGAGAGAGTGGGGCAGGGAGGGGTCAGAGGGAGAGGGAGAGGGAGAGGGAGAGGGAGAGGGAGAGGGAGAGGGAGAGAATCTCAGACTCATGCTGAGCATGGAGCCCAATGCAGGGCTCGATCTCACAACCCTGAGATCATGACCTGAGCTGAAACTGAGTCAGCCGCTCGACCAACTGTGCCACCCAGGCACCTCTTTATTTCAATTTTATTTTTATAGTTAAACCTATCCAATGCCCACTAGTGTCTTTTCATTACAGTTTCCCCAATTATCCCTTTGTTAGAGAAGTTCGTCCTCAGGTAGTTTTATCAAGAAGGGCTTATGGAAAAAATCGTTTGAGCTCTTTGGTGTTCAAAACTGTGTGTGCATGTGTGTGTATTTTAACAGCATTATTCTTGAAGGATAGCATGGAGGGGTATAAAATCTTTGGGTCATCCTTTACTTTCTGATCTTGTAGACGTTGCTCAACTTTCTTCTGATGTTAAAAATGTCATTGTGAAGAAATTTTGAGGCCAACTTCATCTCCTTCCCCTTTAAAGTGGCTTGACCTTTTTCTCTTACTCCCCACCAAAACTCCTTTTTCAAAAGTCTATCATTAAGTCCCAAAAAATTTACAAAGATGGGTTTTGATGTTGACTGTTTGGGGCCAGTTATCTATGGTTCATGGTATATACTTTCTTTAAGGAGACTCAAGTCTCACTCTGTCCAGGACATTTTTCCTGCATCAAATATTTAAATATATTAATTTTCCATTGCTCTGATCTTCTCTTGAGGACTCTAATAATACAGATGTCACATCTCCTTTTCCTACATTCTGTAGTTATTATTTTTCTAATGTAAACTTCCTTTTTTCTTATTTTGTTTGTGTTTTCTTCTCTAGTGTCCATACCTTTTGCCCGGTTTTCCACAGTGGCTATTCCTGTGTTCTTTGCAATATTTTGCTCATTGCTTTTGTAATTTGGATGTTTGTGTTAAAACTTTTCATTTTGTATTAAACTTTTCATTTTGAAATTATTATAGATTCATATGCAAACTGTAATACAATACCATACCACACTGTAATACCTTACAATATCACACGAGAATATTAATTTGAATACAGTTAAGATATAGGAAGTTTCCATCACCACGAAAATCCTTCACATTGATCTTTTATAGCCATACTCACTTCATTCTTGACCTCCAAGCCCCTCTACCTACCTTAACCCTAGCAATCACTAATCTCCAATTGTTCTTTATGATTTTGTCATTTCTAGAATGTTAGAGAAATGAAATTATATGGTATGTAAACTACTAAGATTGTTTTTTTTTTTTAAGAGCAAGAAAGAGAGAGAGTGTGTGCACACCCATGAACAGGGGGAGGGGAAGGGGGGGAAGGAGAGAGAGAATCCTTTTTTTTTTTAAAGATTTATTTATTTATTTATTCGACAGAGATAGAGACAGCCAGCGAGAGAGGGAACACAAGCAGGGGGAGTGGGAGAGGAAGAAGCAGGCTCATAGCGGAGGAGCCTGATGTGGGGCTCGATCCCACCACGCCAGGATCACGCCCTGAGCTGAAGGCAGACGCTTAACCGCTGTCCCACCCAGGCGCCCCGGAGAGAGAGAATCTTAAGCAGGATCCACACTGAGTGCAGAGCCTGACACGGGGCTTGATCTCACGACCTCATGAGCTGAAATCAAGAGTCAGATGCTCAACTAACTGAACCATCCCGCCATTCCAAGATTGGATTTTTTGACTCAGCTTTATTCTCTGGAGATCTCTCTAAAATGTTGCTTGTATCAGTAGTTTCTTCCTTTTTATGCTGAGTCAGAAGCAAGGATACAGACTTACTGTAGTTTACTTAATAATCAGCCTGCTGAAGGACATCTGAGTTGTTTCCAGTTTTTGGTTATTAAAAATAAAGGGACTAAGCATTATTTACAAGAACCAATTATGGAAGCACCCAAGTGTCCACTGATAGGGAAATGGATAAAGAAGATGTGGTGTACATATGCAATGGAATATTACACAAGCACAGATAGGATGAGATCTTGCTATTTACGACAACATGGATGAACTTAGAAGGGATTATACTAAGTGAAATAAGTCAGACAGAGAAAGATAAATACCATATGATTTCACTCACATGTGGAATCTAAAACACAAAACAAAAGAATAAACAAAAGAAAAATCAGACCTTTAGATTCAGAGAACAAACTGATGGTTGCTAGAGGGAAGGCGGAGTAGAGGAATGGGCAAAATGGGTGAAGGAGAGTGGAAGGTCCAGGCTTCTAATTATGGAATGAATAAGTCATGGGAATAAAGGATACAGTATAGGGAATATAGTCAGTGGCATTGTAATAGGGTTGTATGGTGACAGATGGCAGCTACACGTGTGGTGAGCATAGCATAATATATAGAGAACTTGAATCACTATGTTGTACACCTGCAACTCATGTAACATTGTGTGTCAACTATACTGAGAGTAAAAAAATAAACTAAAAAAAAAAAAAAAGTTAAGCTGCTAAAAACATTTGTGTATCCACTTTTCCAGGATGAATGCCCAGGAGAGCAATTATTGGGTCTTATGGTAATTTCACCTTCCTTCCTTCCTTTCTTTCTTTCTTTCTTTCTTTCTTTCTTTCTTTCTTTCTTTCTTTCTTTCTTTCTTTCTTTCTTTCTTTCTCCCTTTTCCTTTCCCTTTCCCTTTCTTTTTCTTTTTCTTTTTTTAGTTGAAGATACTTTGGGCTCATGTTGTATGTTTCCCACGCGAATTCTAGAATCAGCTATTTCTCCAAAGATCCCTGGTTCTTTCATTGGAGGATGGTATGAGAAACCAAGATCTGGGAGGTACACGTGCTCCTTGCTACTGGCGTATTGTTTCTAGGTGCTCTCAGCTCACACACCAAGGGAATACATATATGTAGACTAATGCCTGTATGTACATATATCTCAAAATATTTATACATGTAAGTATCTGTATCTATATTAGACTAAACATGCATTCACACTGTGTCCAATTCTCATTTGTTATCACATATATCATTAGAGCTTCCCCCCCTTTCCTTATCTCTAAAATCTCCTTCTAACAGCAGGAAACCTGACTTCCATCATTTGCCATCCATTTACCTTATCGTTATTTCCAGCAAACATTTGTAAGTTATCAGAATTGTTAACCAGTACCTGTGTAGAAAATAACTTTATCAACTACAGTATAGTATTTATATATGGGTTCTCTTGTCTTTCATCTCAAAGAGTCGACTCATTTCTGGTTACCTAGATCCATTCCTTTCCCCAGCCCCTTCAGTGAGTTGTATACACTGGCAAAGCACTCAGATTGTTCGTCACACTCTTCATTCTAGTCTGTGAGTTACTGACCTCCTTAATGTTCTTTATTTGCATATAATAAGGTTCATTCTTTGTGCTGTAAAGTTCTATGTATTCTGAAAAATATACGGCATCATATATCCACCATTACAGTATCTTACACAATAGTTTTGCTGCTTAAAAATCCCCTGCGCTTTTGCAACCCACTGTGTTTCCTGCTGAAAACCTGGCAAGCTCTAGGAGTGCTGACCATGCTGACTCTGTCTTTAGCCCTCTGTCTTATTCAGGCTAGTTCAATGACCGCCCTTGGGGCTACATGTTCCGGGTCCCTTGGAGGTTAATGTATGTCCAAGGTGGGAATGGGGACAGACTTGTTCTGATCTT
Organism: Ursus americanus; assembly: GCF_024610735.1. Lineage (NCBI taxonomy): Eukaryota > Metazoa > Chordata > Mammalia > Carnivora > Ursidae > Ursus > Ursus americanus. The sequence continues at coordinate 21,166,141 of NC_142140.1, read as the reverse complement.
CCCTAAAGTGGCACAGGGAAGGCTCCGCTTTAAATACCTAGTGGAGATAAAACTCACACGCAGGTGGCATCCCCTTTAGATAACTACATTTTGACCTCTCCCCCCATGCCCCTTGCTCCATAAAATCTGTGGCTTGAGGTCTGCATGGGTGGTGGGCAATACCTGTATTGTGCCTGGATCCCTTAACTGCCTGATCCCGTCAGTCAGCTACCAGGAATAAAACTGTGTAAACAGTATGGGGTGGCTTGCTTCATTTTCCCAGTCTCAAAGTGCTTTCTCAGTCTGTAGGATAGTTTACTGTCCCTGCTCCACCTTCCTCTTTCTTTCTTTCTTTCTTTCTTTCTTTCTTTCTTTCTTTCTTTCTTTCTTTCTTTCTTTCTTTCTTTTTTTCTTTCTTTTTAAAAGATATTTATTTATTTATTTATTTATTTATTTATTTATTTATTTATTTCAAGCACACACAATCAGGGGGAGGGGCAGAGGGAGAGAGAATCTCGAGCAGACTCCCCTGTTCAGCATGGACCCCGTCGGGAGACTCCATCTCATGACCCTGAGATCATGAGCCAAGCAGAAATCAAGAGTCGGATGCTCAACCGTCTGGGTCACTCGGGTGCCCCCCTCCTCCTCCCTGTATCACAAGCCCTGATCTTTTTAACGTTTTTGCCTTTTCCCAAAGCATCATCAAATTGCAGTCATGAACTCTGTAGACTTTTCCTATTGGCTTCATTCATGAAACAGCATAATTACGATTGGTCCAAGTCCTTGGTTTTGCCCTGGTAGCTCATTTTTTTAAATCACAGAATAATTTTCTATCGTATGGATGTACCACAATTTGTTCATTCATTCAGGTGTCGAAGGACATTTTGGTTGCTTCCACTAATGGGAAGTTATGAATAAATCTGCCATAAATTTTCATGTGCAGGTTTTTGTGAGGACATAACTTTTCAAATCAGTTAGGTAAATACCTAGGAGCACAATCGCTGGATCCTATGTTAAGACTGTTTTAGTATATAAGGAACTGCCAAGCTGTCTTTCAAAGTGACTCCATCATTTTTGCGTTCTCACCAGTAATGAGGTAGAGTTCCTGTCACTCCACATCCTCACCAGCAACTGGTATTGTCAATTGAAGCCAAATATATGTTTCATATCAGTGTTTTAATTTGCATTTCTCTAATGACAAGTGATGTTGAGGACTTTTTCATTATTCTTATTTGCCATCTGTATGTCTGCTTTAGCGGGGTGTCTGTTGGGTGATTTTGCCCACTTTTTAAATTGAGTTGTTTCTTGTTAAATTTTAAGAGTTCTTTGTATATTTTGAATACAAGTTCTTTATCATGGTTTCTGCAAGTATTTCTCCCAGTCATCACTTATGTTCTAATTTTCTTTACAGTGTCTTTTGCAGAGCAGAAGTTTTTAATTTTAATAAGAATGAAGTCTGTCTTATCAAAATTTTTCCTCCTGGATTATGTTTTTGGTGTTCCATGAAAACCTTATTACCAAAACCAAGGGCGCACAGATATTCTCTACTGTTTTCTTCTAAAAGTCTTATAGTTCTGCATTTTGCATTTAGGCGTATGATACATTTTCGGTTAGTTTTTGTGTACAGTTAACATCTGTATCTAGCTTTATCATCACTATTATTATTATTTTTTGCATGTGGACTTCCATTTTTCTAGTACCATTTGTTGAAAACAGTACCCTCTCTCCATTGAAGTGCCTTTGCACCTTAGTCAAATATCAATTGACTATACCTGTGCGGGTCTAGTTCTGGACTCTTTCCTATTCCATTGATCTATGTATCTGTTCGTCACCAACACCATAGCGTCTTGATCATTGCATGTTTATATTCCATCTTGAAATAGGATAGTGTGAGTCCTCCAGCTTTGTTGCTCTTCAATATCGTATTGGTTTTTCTAGGTCTTTGTCTTTTCATATAAACATTAGAATCAGTTTGTCAATATCTACATATATTACATATATGTTATGTCCAGAGTTTTTAGTTGTAATTAGTGAGAGGAACAGTGAAAGGCACATCTACTTCATCTTGCCATAAGCAAAATCCCTCCCAATTTTTTTTTATTCTAAGTACTATCCATGCACACATTTTATATCCTTTTTTTATATCTCAGTATCTCCCATTTTTATATCTTCTTTTTTATATCTCAATGTTTCCCCTAAATTCTTGCATTTATGCTTTGATAATGTTCTTATATTCATGCAGGGGCTCTCGCATTTTTCTTTATGGTCTTCTTAGAAGTGAGTACTGCCTCACATTTTCAGAGCACTCAGTGATATTTTTGGTTGGAATTATTTTCTGCTTCCTGGCAATATTTTATGGTAAATATATTTTTTCCTCTTGAACCGTTTGCTGTTCTTTGCCACAGATTTCATGTTACATCTTTGTGTTGATACCGTTCTAGAATTTTTCTTATCACTCCTAAAGGATTGAGTGGTTATTTGCAGGAGATTTGCCATGGTGTGAGAGTTCAGGATGGGGAACAGCTGGGGATGCTCCAGGTTCACAACCAGAAAGCTCTCTCCTCTGTTACCACAGAGACAAGTAGGCAAATATGCCCTTCCTTAAACCATAGCGGGTCAATGGGATTATTTGTAGAGGCCCACTGCTCCTACTTCTCCGAACCAAACCAGGTCAGGGTTGTTCTATTGCCAGCCCTGCCTACTTTATTTTCTGCCCACTTGCTGCTCATACAGGATATGAAATTTTTTTCACCACAGGGTGAGGCTCTCCTTTTCAGGAAATGTATTATTGTTTTGTTTGTTTGTTTGTTTTAAAGATTTTATTCATTTATTTGACAGAGAGAGAGACAGTCAGCAAGAGACAGAACACAGGCAGGGGGAGTGGGAGAGGAAGAAGCAGGCTTCCAGCAGAGGAGCCTGATGTGGGGCTCGATCCCAGGACGCCGGGATCACGCCCTGAGCCGAAGGCAGATGCTTAATGACTGAGCCACCCAGGTGCCCCGGAAATGTATTATTGTTAACTCTTGCTGATAGTTACTTTTGCCAGGTCCTCTCAGCAACTTTTTTTTTTTTTAATTCTCCTCACCTTTTCCCAGTCTAAGCTATCTTTGGCAGATCTCTGTATATCTCAGGGTTATATCTCTATCTTAGCTTCATTGTAAATGGAGTTTGCAGACAATTCACCCTTCTGTCTTCATGTTGCTATTATATGATTTCCAAGAAGAGAAGGTAAAAAAAAAAAAAAAAAAAAAGTGCTGACTTGAGACATTTTCATAGTGGAAATTTTTAACCTGCATTTATTGAGTACCAAATGTTTCAATCTTTCATTTTCATACTTCAAAAGAATCAAAAGCAGACGTATATTGGAAGATGAGACAACAAAGAACGTGTTGATAGGGTTTGTTCAGGGGTAACAATTTTCAATTGGCAATTTAGCCTTCATCAAAATACTTTCTAGAGAATTCACAGAAAGTTTTTTTTTTTTTTTTTTTTTTGAGTTAACTAGGCGTTGTCTCCAGTTCATTCTTTGACTAGTTGGTGATTTCAGGTAAAGTGCCTTCAAAATTTCCACATGAAGCATTTATTATATGTTGGAATGAAGTTATAAATGCCCTATACACTAATTGCTATTACTTCTCATGAACTCCAACATAATGCTTATGTTGGAAGACTGAACTGGTGTGCTTATTTTAGAGTTTCTGTTTTATAAGGAAAGAAACGTTCTACACATATAATGGTGCTATGTAATTTGACTGAATCCATCAGACACCTTGTCATAGAGGGTTTTTTATAGGTCCTTCTGTGACAAAATGGGACTCTGGCACACAGCAAGAGGTGCCACTTATTTTTCACTATTGATTCTAGGATTCCTACTTCGCCACCTCTTTCAGGAAGCAAAATATAAGAGTTTATATACTTTTTTCACCCCGAAACTTGCTCTGGGTCCAACCCACTATTAAAAGTTTAGAAAATATAGAAAATTATACGTGGTAGATAAACATCATCTACAAATTTTTTCCTCAGACATGCCACATTGTTAATGTTGTAGAACATTTCCTGTCAGTCTTTTTCTGTGCATTTCAACCTCATTGCATCATGCTTTCCATGTAATATATGTTTGTTTGTTTTTGTTTGGTTTAATAGTTCATGTTATTAAGTGCTATTTAAAATCTTTTCAAATATCATCCTAATAATCGAACTAATATTCTTATTCGGTCCTGTTGAAAATACAAAACTAACAACAAGAAAGCAAAGGCATGCCATTCTTGGAGAGCAAGATGTATCATAAAAATGTCAAGCCTCCAAAACTTAATGTGTAAGTAAATTACAATCTCAATCAGAAGTTCTTTTAAAATGTTTTGGAAAAGAGTGAAGGAAAAAAGGTGAAATGCTCTATATATCCATGTGGAAGAAAAAATATTCAAAATACCAAAAAATTATACTAAAAATTGCATGAGGTGATTAATTTCTAAAAATTAAAATATAGTGTATTATAGTATGATACTCAAAATATGAAGGGATTAGCATTAGAACAGACAAATATATCTGTGGAAAAATACGCCTGAGTATACCTAGAAAATTAAAATATAATGAAGATGGTACTTTGATTCAGTAGAAAAAGAGTGGTTTATTTACTAAATGTGCTTTCACAACTGGCTATCCATCTGGATAAACAGCGGTCTTGGACCCCCACGTCACCCAATAAATAGAAATAAATTCCAGATGGATCAAAAGGTTAAATGTTTTCCTTTTTTTCAAAAAAAAATCAAAAACCTGATAACAAAATTTAGGAAAATGTTTTTATAACTTCAGGGCGAAGGAAAGTAACTTAAGCAAGACAGAAAACTCAGAGCCATAAAAGAAACAAATCCATAAAGGTAGTTTTGCATGTTAAAGTATGCCAAAAACCAAGTCAAAAGACAAATGATAAACTGGAGGAAAATGTTGTTACACATATGACAGAAAAAGAATATTAGCCATAATAGTATAAAATACCTACGATTATGTGAGCAAAAGGCATGTGCCCCCAGTAGAAAAATGATCATGGAATATAAATAAGCATTTGACAGGAGAGGAAATTCAAGAGTCCCATAAACAAATTAAAGAACACTTTATTTCATTAGTAACTATAAGATACTACTTTTCATCCCATCAGACTGGCAAAAAAATTAATAAAGTTCTGGTGAGTACATGGGAGAAGGAGATTTTCATAGATTGCTGGTGGGAATGTTTATTGGTATAGACCTTAAAAAGTGATATGGCGGGGCCACTGGGTCATTAAGCATCTGTCTTTGGCTCAGGTCATGATCTCGGGGTCCTGGGATGAAGCCCCACATCAGGCTCTCTGCTCAGAGGGGAGTCTGCTTCTCCCTCTCTCTCTGCTCCTTCCCCCTGCTCAGTGCTCTTTTTCTCTCTCAAATGAATAAATAAATCTTTAAAATGAATGAATGAATGAATGAATGAATGCTATGGAAATATGCATTCTAAATTAAAACAGCATCCCCTTTGCCTTAGCAACTCCACTTCTGGGAATCCTTTCTATCTAAAGCATTCTATCTAGTGATATGTACAGGGATATTTATTTAGCATAGAGTGACAAAACAAACACAAAAACAAACCTCTCCCTGCACCCAAACCTTGTAATCATCCTGAATGTCAATAGATGGGAAAATTCACCACTTTAGGAAAGATCATTCAGCTAGCAAAAATAAGAGTGATTTAGAACAATACGCAAGTAATGAATCATGGAACACTACATCAAAAACTAGAGATGTACTGTACGGTGACTAACATAACATAATAAAAATTATTATAAAAAATAAATAAAAATCATCCAAATTATATCATGTAAAAAAAAAAAAGAACAAAACAAAACAATATCCGGTGACCATAGTGATGTCTGTAACATGATGTTCAGTGAAACGAGCCACTTCTTGAGAAATGTCTAAAGAATGATCATATTTATGTAAAAATAAGCAATGACCAAAATGTTCTCTGCATGTGAATTTGTGCAGATAACTTAGGTGAGGAAGGAGGAAGGTGAGGAAGGATACAAACCCACCAGTAAATAGGCTAATCTTAGTGGGGTGAGAATTAAGTAAGAAACACCAAGGCGGGGCGCCTGGGTAGCGCAGTCGTTAAGCGTCTGCCTTCGGCTCAGGGCGTGATCCCGGCGTTATGGGATCGAGCCCCACATCAGGCTCCTCCGCTATGAGCCTGCTTCTTCCTCTCCCACTCCCCCTGCTTGTATTCCCTCTCTCACTGGCTGTCTCTCTGTCAAATAAATAAATAAAATCTTAAAAAAAAAAAAAAAGAAAGAAACACCAAGGCAGTAACACAATGGAAACATATTGATCGTATGTTCTGTAAAACGCAGACTATCGAATTCTGTGTTATTGTAACTCCGTACAAGTTGCAGAAGCATGCAGCAGCACTGAAGTTTTCTTGGTACAAATGGAAATTGTGGCCTGGGTGATAAAATTCCAGAGAATTTTCCTTTGGGTTGTCATTGTTATTTTGATAGCAGGTTTGAGTTAAATTATTTAAAAATAATATTCATTCTTATAACCACGCAGTATTTTACTTGTGTCCAAAATTTGTGCTATGAACAACTTTGCATATAAATCATCCACATTTCCGACCATTTTCTTAGAAATGGCTTTAAAAGCATAGGTATAAGATGAAAATACACAAACACTTTGAAATTTCCTAATACCTCTTGCCAAATACTTTTTAGAAATTATTTCTACCATACTATTCAGGTTTTAGAGAATAATGCTTCCAACTTCTGTCTGCTTTTCCTCTCTATTAGTTTCTAACTTGATCCCATTTTTCTTTTATTTTTTTGGAGAGTTTTTCATTTTTTAAATTCAAACAATAATATATACACACTTAAAAACAGTGGTACTAATTTTACACATGCAATGCATTAGAAAAAAAAAGACACTAGTAAGAGTGATCAGTAACCCCCTGATCCAGAGCGAAGCAATGCTAACATTTCGATCTCTGTCTTTTCCATCATACCGTGCTGGCACAACCGTTATCAAGTGTAATTGACAATATTTTTAAAAATTACATATGCATTTACTCTTAATCTGGCAATCCGATTCCTGAGAATGTACCCCAAAGTGCAACAGTACAAGTATGAAATGATATATGCATAGGTTATTCACTGTAACATTGTATGTAATGGCAAAAAAAAGGTAAATAATCCAAAGAGCTACCAGTAAATTCTTACAATGAGCAGCAAAAATAAATGAAGAAAAGATAAATACACAAATGCAGAATGATCTGTAGAATATTTTGTAAAGTGATCATTTATATTCTTTAGGATAAGTATAAACATGCCCCAAATATTGTAGAGGACTTACACTAAAAAAAAAAAAAAAAAAAAAAAAAAAAAAAAGTTTATCTGAATTCAAATTTAACTGGGCATCTCGTATTTTTATTTGCTAAATCTGACAGCCCTGTTTGGGAAATAGAGTTTAGTGTGCAGAATGTTTATAGCAGTGTCCCTGGATCAACACCTGTGAATACAGGAGCAGAGGGAGTAGTTATGCAATGAGAAGCCAAACGATTTTAGGTGATCCCACAAGGAGCTCTAGAGCTAAAATGATGCATCAACGTCCTCTATTAGGACATTGGCAGGTCTTTTTTACCTTCTTCCTCAGTCACTGGAGATGGTCAAGACAGCTCTCTGTGGCTGAAGCATCCGTGAAGGGGCTAACACCTGAAGATCATCTACTTACATCATTTCCAGCAGCTGAGCAAATGGTCCTCTTTCAAAGGGGAATCTAGGTGACCAGTGTCTGTTCCCCTTACAGCGAAGAAAGCAAAATGCCAAAAAATCCTATGTATGCTACATTTTATTTTCTTTTTTTTTTCCTTAAAGATTTTATTTATTTGTGTGTGTGAGAGAGAGAGCAAGAAAGAGAGCACAGGTAGGGGAGGGGCAGAGGGAGAGGGAGAAGCACACTTTCTGCTGAGAAGGGAACCCAAGGCTCCACCCAGGACCCTGGGATCATGACCTGAGTGAAAGGCAGAAGCTTAACCAACTGAGCCACCCAAGCGCCCCTACCTTTGATTTTCAAAGGCATAAAATATAATATATGGTGTACTTGCTTGTGTTGGTGAAAGTTAATAATAAGTGTACATTAAAGTTAATAAGAATGGTTAACAATGGCAAAAAGAAGGAATAGGGCAATGGAAGAGAGATATCACTGAATATACTTTGTTCAATAGTTTTGACTTTGGATGTAAATTTTTTATATTTTGAAAAAATGAAATTATAGACACAAAGAAAAAAAGACCTACAAAGTTAAACTGAAGTAAGTAAATCTTTATCAAGCATTGGAGACATAATAACTAAGAGAAAAAAATGTCATCAAGTCATTCTACAAAGGGGTTTTGACTATATAACCTTAGTTTGGATCCTAAGATCAAAAATTTAAGGACTACAAAATATTTTAAACTTTGTTATTTCCGGTTTTATTATTTGAGTCTATAGTACATATATTGCAGGATAAGTAATTACGTGGATATTGTTCAAACCCTGAATTTTCGGTGTAAGAAAAAGGGAGATATAATTACTAAAATCAAAGAATTTATATGTTCTGCAACATTATATTTGAAATGGAAATTGACTCACTAAAAATTTATTTTTTTTGCTGATACCCTGTTTCTACAACTCTGTGTACCTAAATACACCTAGTTCTGTGCACCGAAAATCTCCAGAAAAACTGACAACCTAGTTGTCATGAGTACTAACTGCTCAGATTGTGGTCTCTAAGTACCATTCTTTTCTAAAAGGAATTCGGAGCTCCTTGAAGAATCTTGGAGATTGTATGAGAAAGTAAGGTATTTTTCAAAGAATAATGTGGTTGTGCCAAGAGGATAAGAAACCAAATCCTTACTTTGAATAGTGGGAAGTAAAACATTTTTCTTCCGGTCTTTTCCCTATGAACTAGATTTCAGTTCATATATAGTTCAAATTACAGCTTTAGTCTAAAATATCTAGATTCTGAGGCCCTTTCTTTTTCAAGACTTGAGAGGGATTAATTTGAAAGAAAATTAGAGAGAACATCTGAGAAAAAAAGAAGTATTTCAGTCTTTCTCTAGTTTGAAAGATGAAGGTGGGTGATGATGTTTTTGTTGGTTTGTTTTTTACTTCTCGGTAAGTGAAAATTGGTCCTTCCTGCCCTTTCATATTCTCTTCGTCCCCATCCCCTTTTTCCATCCTTTTTCTGCAATAGGTAACCTCCCTTGATAATCCTTTCTATAGAAGATTAGACAGGGGGAATCCCAAAGCATAAATAGTTTTCATTAAAAGTTTTTACATTTAATTTTTATACTACTTGGAAAATCATAAACTAACAAAATAGTAAATTACATACAAAGCTATCTCACTCCTCCGGTGCCCAGCAGGGCGTAATGTACATTTGTTACATCTATTGACCAGTCTGCATGGTTTAAAGTGTAGGTGTATTTTTATAATTGTTTTCCCTTTAAAAAAGAGAAAAAGAAAAAAAAAAAAAACCCTTATGGTCCTCTCAAGCTTAACAGGTAAGAAGCAAGAAGTCATATTGGGAAATAGCTTTCATTTTTTATAAATGCTATAATTAATCATTTGAGGAATAAAACTATAGCGGTGACCCCTCATGTTCTTTAAAGCTTCCACACCCACTTTCTTATGAATTGGGGTGTTAAGTCCTGGTGTCAGTGCCAAGTCTAACTTAGAAATTACATTCTTCCCACTCAGAAATTCCTCCTGGAGTTTCAACAGGAGAAATTATTCTTCATTTCCCTCCTGAAAACTGTTGTGTAATGTTGCTGGCAGAGGGAGGATGTTTGGTTCCACCCCAAAGGTAACTGGATTTCAGCGGTGTTTGAAGTGGTATCTATATATAGAATGCAAAAAGCCTGAGGCTAACCATAGATGAAAAGCACTCTAGATAGGGAAGGTATTATTACTACCAAAGCATTATTATTTTAACTTTGCTACAAGTTACAACGAGCCTATAAAATCTGCCCAACAGTGTTACAGCAGGGCGTGCTTTGTGCTTTAGGTCCTTCACCTCTAACCAGTTGTTTCTCTTATAGCAACACTGTCCTTTTTTATTAAGCAACATCATTTGAGGCATTTTGAGTATTTTTACTCTAGGTGTCCTCAGTGGGGAGTGAAATGACCAATAAAATCCTTGGTGAACGTTGCTCCGCTTGAGGGCCACTGAATAAGGCAGCAGATAGCAACCCTTGCAAGATTAAAAAAAAAAAAACAAAAAAAACAACCCAACAACCACAACAAAAAGCACCTAGGAATAAAACAATCTACTCCAGTCATACTGAGTCTTAAACACGATTCTGTTGTTACCTGCTGATTTAATCAATCCTTTTCAGTTAAAAAACAGAAATTGGAGTGTAATATATGTGGTGAAAAATTTTAATAAAGCACATTGGAATTTTGTGTTTCTTAATGGAAAATGAAAATGATCTGAAGGCTGCTAGTGCACCTTTTAAGACCTCCTGTAAGGGCCACCTGGGTTGCTCTGTCAGTTGAGCATCTGACTCTTGAACTCAGCTGAGGTCTTGATCTCAGGGTCGTGAGTTTAAGACCCACACTGGGCTCCACACTGAGCCTGGAGTCTACTTAAAAAATAATAACATTAATAAATAAGACTTCCTGAAAACAAAAAAACAAATGGTAAGAATGCATCAAAGCCTATTCACAGTTTTAGATATGTATTAAAATATAGAAACATTGGGTGCTTTCCTCCTTGCAATCAGAGAGATAAATATGGGTCAATCTGATGACCTGAGGCCAGATGTTTAGTTGAGGTATTTTGATCTGAATCTCCAAAAGAATCTCTGGACACCCATCAGCTCCCTCTCGAAGTGGAAGTGAGGGGCAGAGAAAAGGGCAGGGGCACAAATTATTTTAAGTCCCTTTCCACTGTCACTGCCAAGGAGAAGCACTTACACCTCTGACGAGCAGGGGGCCAACAATAACTGTAAACGAAAGACACATTTTAATTAATAGGTTCATTGAGGACTCTGAATAAAGAAGAAGCTCACCGTAAATTACCTTTTGTCTCTCATCAAAAGGTGGGAGAATTCAGATTTTTAAAATAGAGTCCTAGAAAATAAGGGTTTTTTTTTCCTACTGAGCTGTTGTGATCTGATGGAACTTCCATATCCAATGAGGTAGTGCTGTTCACATGTGACTAGTGAGCACTTCTGAAGTTAATTTTATGCAATTGCAATTAATTTTAATAGCCACACACAATTTTAATAGTGGCCAACATATGGGATAACACAGTGTAGGCATCAGGGAATGAATTAGCCAAAGTGGTAGACATCTCCAACCAAGAACGTATCTATCCCTTCCAAGGAAAGCCTGGGCCACACACCCTGAGAGGCAAAGTGATGTACAAGTAAGAGCATTGGGTAATGGAGTCTGAACATCGAGGTTCCAGTCCTGACACTCCACCCTTTGGACGACTTCTTCTTTAAGGCTGGATTTCTATAAAATAAGAATAATAATACTTACTTTGCTAATCCATTGTGAAGATTAATAGAGAAAATGTTCTTAGGACAACTAGAAAAAGGCCTGTCATCTAAGAGGTGCTAATCAAATATGAATACTTCCTCAAAATCATTACAAATATGTTCATGATGGAAGACCTAGGCCTAAATTGGGCACAGCCATTAGCCAAAGAGCATTTAATGGTTGTAGGTGTGGGTGGGTTCCTGGGAAACCAGCCAAAATGTGTAAACTCATTCAGAGGTTAGACGTATTCCATTCATTTAAGATGTAGTTCAGGGCCAGGTTGCATTCCGCACTCTGGTAGGCCCTAGGAGAGTGACGAGGAGACACCAGGAACGCCATCGGCTCCTGAGTTCTTGCGGGTACTTTATTTATTTATTTATTTATTTATTTTTGTAAAGATTTTATTTATTAATTTGACAGAGAGAGACAGCCAGCGAGAGAGGGAACACAAGCAGGGGGAGTGGGAGGGGAAGAAGCAGGCTCATAGTGGAGGAGCCTGATGTGGGGCTCGATCCCATAACGCCAGGATCACGCCTGAGCCGAAGGCAGACGCTCAACCACTGTGCCACCCTGGCGCCCCCTTGCGGGTACTTTAGGACAGTCTGTGTGTGAGTATGTGAGTTGGGAGGCCACAGCAATGGTTTGTCAATCGTGAAAATTTTGACTAATGGCATGACCTACGTGGTGACGGATGTCAAAAACAGAACTACCTCGTTAGCGGCCGTAACTCAATAGCTTCTTTCTCTTCACTCTCGTCCATTATTGAGTGTAAGCTCCTAAAGGACAGATACATTGTCTTAACTTGATTTACATAGTGGCAGAGTTCACATTCTGTTTTTTGAAAAATTCCTACGGATAATGGTAAAGATTAACAAGTGTCAGACAGTGCTGAAAGACACTATTAATAGTCTCTTTTCAGCAGTGTTTTTCCATCATGAGTTTTGAACAAGCAGTGTGATGCCCAGAACAAATGAGGTAAGCTTTTGAACAAACATCCAGACTCAGGGTCACAAATCTGCGAGAGTTAGGAAGGTTATTCACTGTGGAGAATCACACTGGCTGCTTGCCTCCGTGCTTAGGGAGCAGGACCGCACAATACCATTGGCAAGAGAGTTCTGAAGCAGCCTGGAAAATGTGAGTAAAATCGCAGCCTTATGCTACCAGGTCAACAATTTAAATGCAAGCCAGACATACAATGACAGAAGTTCCACTGATTGTCAAGGTCCCTGGCATGCCTTGTCTCCCATTTCAAAGTCAACAGCTCTGTCTGGCTCTCTGATTTCAAGAGGGGAGTTAGGTTATCAGCCACTGTTACCCCCCCTAAGTGGTTTACTTGAGGCAACTGGAAACAGAAAACATGTGCTGTTAAGACTATATCCCATTTGCGAAGGGATTTAACTTCGTTTTTAAGTATATAAAATGAAAATAAATAAATAAATCCACTTGAACTTGAATAGAATATGTGATAAGGGAGAAACAAACCAAAGAAATAGAGATTGTATATTACACTATCCATTATCAACTACTTTAACTGGAGGTGCGGCAGGAATTAGACTATGATTCATCTCATGTGAAGTTTTTGGCAGATGGGGAATTTGGAGGTGTCAGTGAAGCCCCATGTAATTAAAAAAATGATTTCTGAAATTTGGAGTAGCAATGGCTATTAACTGATTCAGATGCTAAATTCTCATGTAAAGTCCTAGCGTAGATGCATGAGGGAAGTATCACATCTTGGATCTTAGTGGCAGATATACTAGGGTAAAGGGAGGTAGCTTGGAAGAAAATGTCCAAAGGGGCTTTTTCAGTTAATGAAAAAAATTGACACACAAAAAATCCAGGCATGAGGCACTTGATTTCTCAGTTGGGATGTATTTCAGGAAAAGATGGCATCGTGCCTTCCCCATCAGGATTTGGTAACCATTCCACTATTCATGAACAGATGCCTTGGTCAGACCCCCAAGTGTAAGTGAATTCATTAAAAGATCTAGGGAATTGGGGTATTAATTCTAAATCATTACATATTATAGATTTTCTGGAAACAAGTAGGGGGACGTGGCAAGGAGAGGAAATAGTGGAGATTGTATCTAACTCTCGGCCAGAAGTTGGTCTCATTGGATCACCAAAAGAGCTTTTTAGCATAAGAATTAAACTCTTGAAAAAAAAAAGACTTAAGCAGTTATTGTTACAGTGTAGAAGGTTGATATAAGACAAAATAGAATCACGAAAGCTGCATGCCATACATGGGAAATAATCTATTGGATAGAGGAATGCGCACAAATCATTTTGTTTTTTACATACTTCAAAAAGAAACTCTTTTGATATAATTTTTATGAAGGAGACTCTGTCCTGTAGAATGCTTGAAATGATGCTGTTTGTAATAATAAGTAGTGTTCTGAGTATATTGTGGCATATTTTGTACTGGGGCTTAGTTGCTCTCTTTCCAGATTTTTATTTTTTCACTCAGACAATTTGGCACTGGTTGATGTGGAGGTGGATATATTTTTCTCACCTGCACAATTAACTTGAAGTTATTTTTGGAATCGTTTTCCTTTTCAGCTATTATGATGATACCATACTTGGGAAAATTCTGTTGAGCTTAAAGATTCTGACTAACTAAGGGCAAAATGTAACAATCGGGTCACATGAACTTCAAAATAGCACTGAAGTTGTTTTACCAAGGATGAAGTTTTTGAGTACACAATTTTTAGGAATATGCTCTTTCTTGTGCTATGGCTATAAGGTCCATCATAACAGTCCTACAGTAGGGGCTGTATGAAATGCTTCTGCTTACCTCTCAACCAACTTAATATCATCAAGATGTAAGAGTTACTTGAAGGGCCTACATGAAATTTGATTGTAGAACGTGACTGAAATGTATTATAAAAAAAGAGACCGTTTTCTGTAATGAAATCCTGATTTTACATTTGCTACATTTAAGCCTGTTTCTGTTTGTTTTGTTATTGCTTGTTTGTTAATTCCCTACCCACAAAAGCAATGAAGTGATGAATGCTTTCTTGGCACATTGGTCACCAATAGGAAGGGTGGCTCTGTGCAGACCAGTGAGTAGAAGCAGAGGACTCTGAGGATGTAGTAGGTTGGGCATATATTTGTTAAAATTAGTGTTCTAAAGCAGGGGTGAGTAAACAGTCACCCAAGGGCCAAAACCAGCCCACCACTTGATTTTGTAAATAAAGTTTTATTGGAACACAGGCTCATTGGCTTACATATTGTCTATACCTGCTTTTGCACTACCATGGCACAGTTGAGTATTTTTTGGCAGAAATGTATGACTTTCAAAGTCTAAAATATTTATCTTGTCCTGTACAGAAGAATTTTCCTAACTCATGCTGTAAAAGATAGATCTTTATTTGTTTCCTTTTATTTTGTTTTGGGAGGTTTTCTTTTATATAGAAATCACTATAAATTCATGAATGCAAAAGCTAGTCCAACTTTCCTCTCCACTGATATCTCTACAGTGTAGTCTGAGAGGGTGCCCGGGTGGCTCAGTCGGTTAAGCGTCTGCCTTTGGCTCAGGTCATGATCTCAGCATCCTGAGATCAAGTCCCAAATTGGGCTCCCTGTTCAGTGGGGGGAGTCTGCTTCTCCCTCTCACTCTCCCTCTGTACTCTCTCACAAATAAAATAAAATAAAATTAAAATAAAATAAAATAAAATAAAATAAAATATAGTCTGAGAAAATTTATTTACTCACTTCCTAATTTCTTTTATAGTTAAATGCAGCCATGTGACTCAGTTCTAGTCCTTGATATAAGAATAAAAAGGTGGCTGTGGAAATCTGAGGAACGGCCATGACTAGCACCATCCCATGCTCACCTGCTTGCCTTGAATGTGAACATAAAACCTTGATTTGGGGCAGCTATGTAGATCCATGTGGGAAAACCTGAGGAAATAGCAAAAGTACTAGTCTTGATATTTTATATTTTTGTTAATCAGTCGTAAGTAAATCTATCTAATATAAAATGATAACTTGAAATCTTGTAAATCTTATTCTGGGGGTGCAGAAAAGAAAATGGGAAGGGAATGTTGTCACAAATTCAATCTAAAATAAAATAGGTGGTCTGCATTATAAGCATATTGTACTAAATTATGACCATGTTGGTTAAATGGGACCAATTCCCTTTGTCTCCTCTTATCCCCTTTTCCTTCATCCACCTATTTAACTGCTACTTATCTTTGAGGTCTATGACATAGTCTTCCAAGATGGCTACCCATAACTCCTTCCCTCCCTGTGCACTCATATGTGAAGTCTATATTCCTTTCCCTTGACTCTAGACTGGCCTTTATGACTTGCTTTGACCAATTAAACGCAGCAAAACTGATATTCTGGGATGTCTGAGGCCCAGCCTTAAAAGGATTGGCAGATTTTTCTGGATGCCAAGAGAAGAACAAAGTGATTCAAAGAGGAAGGAGTAATCAACTGTCAAATGCTGCTGACAGATCCAGTAGGATGATGACCAGGAACTGATCACTGGATGCAGTGAGGTGCATAGCATATATAACCTGGATTGTAGTGATGTCCGTGGAACATTTGGAGCCAAGTCCTGATAGAAGTATATTCAAGAAAAAATGGGAAGAAAGTAATGAGTACAAATGAGTACAAATAACTCTTTCATCTCTTCTGAAAATCCAAGAGCAACTGAAGGAGGAATGATGACATGTGGAGAGCAATTTTTAAGGTGGCAGAAATAGAGTCAACTTAACCCAAATCCTCTAATACAATTCTTAGATTTAACCTACAATTTAAGACAGTATGGCCTCATTGTAAAAACAGGATTCCTAAAAGCAAGGTTAATACTTGCCGCATGATATCTTGGCAAATTATCTTCCTCGTATTTCCGTTTATTCATTTGTAACATGAATACAAATGATCATTTTATAGAGTAATTGCCCTGATAAAATTTCTTCATTTGTGCTTTTAAGTTTGATTGTTCTCATTGTTGCAGACTGTTCTATTTGAACTTGGTAGAAGATACAAAAATTGATGTCAAGAAACACTGTTTTAATAAATACAATTTTTCTATATATAAGGGAAACCAAATAAAAAGCAATTCTTCATTCTTGTGATTTCCCCAAATTTTGGAAGAATATATAAGTTAAAAAAATGGGAGGAGTATATGTAGGAGATGAAAATATTATAAACAAAATTATAAAATTATTTACTGCTTAAGATATTCCATTAATAATTTTTGATTAACTTGACCCAATTGTGCCACTGCAATTCGTAGAAAATATGTTACCATATTTTATCATGGTCAGGTGGTAATTTAGACTGGAAAGGCTCAATGCCAATGCAAAAGAAGAATCCCCTCACCTCTACAGCTGGATCTACATATCCTAGGAATTAACATGTATGCATGCTCTTTCTATTTTGTTTGAGATCACCTCTGAAGACAATAGTTTAGAAAAGTAAATTGCAACTGCCCTTTTGACAAAAGTGTATTAAAATAGGAATGGATAAATGAGTAGAATATTTTGAACTTAAAAGATTCAAATTAACTGAATAAATATTTATAATCATTTTGATACATTCTTTAGAATTATGCCCCTTTTGGCATCCTATTTTGTAATATTTTGTGTACAATTTCAGGTTCATTTCATGTTGGCACCTGTGCTGGGTTCTCAATGGCACAACATGTGTTTTAGGCAAGTGCCAGTAATGTGTGTCTTTCATGGTATTCGTAGGGATATTCTTCTTATAATTGCAAGGCGGAAGTTGTCTGTAGTCCAATGATATGTGCATAATTGTTTGTGTTCACTATAGCCAAAGTTTGATTGTCAGCAGTATTGAGGGTTATGGTCTGGTTCTTTTTATTTTAATAATTAATTACATTTCCTGATAAAGGGGGTTTGGAACAGAGATTCATGTTTTGTTTTGTTTTTTAAACTTGCGTGTTTCAGTTGCTGGGTATTAAGCTAAAATGCAATCCCCTTTAAAAGAATAGGACTTTTAACTCCATCAATTAATATTGCTCTTTATTTTGGTTACACGAAGGCAACCTCACCAATCATGGCAAATAGGTGTGGCAAGAATTGACAAATGTCATATATTATAAGGGTGTCTCTTCAGTTCTCAATAGACCCATGAAACAATATTAATAAGATGTACTGGTTAGTACTTACTACAAGCCAAATATTCTCCTGTTACATCAGAAAACCCTACTATTTCTCTCCATGAGTGCTAAGCCCATTTGCTCGCAAATACCAAGCTTCCTCTTTCCAGTGATAGAGAGAAGTGGGTACATCACCCCCTAGGTTAGCTCTAGACATATTGCCAGTTGATATGATTTTATCTTGGAAATGTCTGTCTTCTTTCTGAAAATTTAAATAGAAGACAAAAATGTTGAAGATCTTAATCATAATAATGGCTCTGATTTTCGAACACTTACTCTGTGACAAGCACCATATGATGTGTTTTCCATCCTTTATCTCCGTCAAAGTCTCACCATCCTGAAGGGAGGTGGGTACTATTTTATCTTCATGAATTTGACGCTCAGAGAGGTTATGTAAGTGAGCCAGGGTCACACAGAAAGTTGCAGAAGACACAAGCCCCGGCTTGCCTGACTTCAAAGCCCCTGCAAGTAAATTACGTGCACGTGGCCTCCCTCGAGGGACGATTCACTAATGGCGGACATCTGGGGCTCTGCAGCCTGACGGGATACACGCCAGACCAGGCTTGCTTTGCAAGAGCGTGGTTCTGCCCCCACAGAAGTCCCGCAGAACCACCCTGAAGAATGTCTGAAGAGTTACAAGCTGAGGCTCTGACGTAGTTTTAGCCGTGTTTAAATTCTGACTTATTACCAGCTCCACGACCTGACTAAAAAACTCTATTCGCGTTACCCCATCTGTAGAGTGGATACAGTGATAGTATGTACCTCAGAGGGTTGTTGTGGAATGAAATGAGATCAAACCGGTGCTAGTTCGGACTCCTGCCAGGTGCCAGGTGACGACGGGGCCATACCAGGTGAAGGCAATATGAACACATGGAAGATTCAAGTAGCAGAAGCCACGGGAGCTTGGGATGCTGGGAAGACAGAGGCCCTGGGGCCAGGCTGG
The DNA here is from genome assembly GCF_024610735.1 of Ursus americanus. Lineage (NCBI taxonomy): Eukaryota > Metazoa > Chordata > Mammalia > Carnivora > Ursidae > Ursus > Ursus americanus. Next base: position 21,147,544 of record NC_142140.1, on the reverse strand, counting down.
TTTTAATTCTCATCTCAACGTTAATTTCGCACATTTTGGGATCTCTGCTGAAGATTTCACTTAGGAAAGGTAATTCCTATCTCTTTTTGAAGAAACGTGATGCCAGCAGGTACAGAATAGAGACTGAGTGGAATGTGTTTGATAAAAAGCTTGAATATTTAAATATTATTGCGATAGATTCTTCAGTAGTATGTCATTTTACGATCTGTACTGTGAATATCTGTGGTAGATTTTTATGTTCACTTGGTATTGATATGTTTTCTAGGTTCCAAAAAACCGGCAGGCCGGTTTTTAATTCACATCACAGAGCTCAGCTTCACATGGTTTCGGCTTTGGGGAAGTCCATAAAACTCTATGAGCCTCCGTTTTTTCACGTGAAATTGGGACATTAATATGAGATAGTATATGTAAAGAGCTTTGTGCAATGTTTAGCGATCAGTTGATTGCAACAAATGGTGGCTGTTTTACTGTTTTTCATAAAACCTTTATCACTTGTTTATCAGTGTTTCAACAAGTTGTTGGAGTACCTACTAGACGCCAGAAGCAATGCTAAAGGGTGGGGAGAAAGCCACCCCTGAAGAAGCAGCTCTTGTTTTCCGGAGGTAGAGAACAATAAATGTATAAGCCATTAAACAGAATGATATAAGTACAAGTTTGTGATAAGCGCTTCTTAAAAAATAAGATGTGAAGGAACTTGGTGCTCTTCTCTAAAGAGACGGTACTTGGGATGAGGTTTGGCAGATGGAAAGGACTGAGGCAGGTAGAGAGCAGGGGGAACAGCAGATGCAAAGGCCTGGGGGTGGGAACAAGCTTCACTGTTCTGTCTCAGCAAAGTGAAAGCCCAAAGGCGGAGGTAGGGGTTGAGCTCAGAGACGTGGGCTGGGCCAGGCAGCAAGGTTTGCTGAAGAGTGCTGGATTTATAATATGCATGTAAAATAGTCCCTTGCGAGTTTTAAGCTGAGTAGTGACACACTTCAGTATTTCCTAAAGATGGCTTTGGTAGCTCTGGACAGAATGGAGTGGGGGAGGCTTGTGTACAGGGCTGAGGTGGGAGGCGTTCGCAAGTGAGTGCACGTAGCACGTGCTGATGGCGTGGGGTCAAGCGCTAGCGGTGGTGCTGGTCAGAAAACTTTGAGTCTTTGGAAGGTGAACCCACAGGACTTCTTGTTGGACGGGGCGTGTAGATGTGAAGGAGTACCAGCCTGAATTACTAAGCCCAAGACTACTTCCGGTCGTAGGTTTTGCTACCTGTGGAAGAGATGGCCAGTTTAAAGCGTGTTGGGTCACTTAGGTCACTGTGTGGGAACTGGGGGTGTTTGGTTACTTTATCTGGATGAATCTTGACCTTTTTCTCCTACTGCTCAGAATACCCTGATTATTGACTAGAAGTGACGCATGCAAAGAAAAGCGGGTAATAGCCCACAATTTCCCTTTGCAGCGCTTTGCCAAGTCTGTTGGAGCCAAAAAGAAATGGGTTTGCTCTTATATACACTTATCAAAACCTCTTTCCATATTTTGAACCCAATGGAGAAAGTTAATAAAAGCTCAACAACCAAACAAGGTGACTATATGGCAGTTACCAGGGCTGGGGGAGGGGGGAAATGGGGAGATCATGTTTAATGGGTAGAGAGTTTCAGTGTGGGAAGATGAAAAAGTGCTGGAGATGGGTGGTGGTGATTGCACGGCAATGTGATTGTACTTAATGCCACTGAACTATACACTTAAAATGGTATATGGTGTGTGTGTGTGTATTATACATTTTAAACATTTTATTAGTGTGCAAGCATGCATGAGCGGTGGACCAGAAGGGAAGGATGCACAGAGGGAGAAGCCGATTCTCTGCTGAGCAGGAAGCTCGATGAGCAGGGCTCAGTTCTTCGGACCCTGAGATTATGACCTGAGACAGGCAGCTGCTTAACTGTCAGAGCCACCCCGGCACCCGGTATATTTTTTACATATATTTTTTTGCCACAGTTTAAAAAAATTTCCCCCCAAAGGAGAATATATATAAAGCCTGGTGTTGCCCAATCTTTCCAGTCTCCGTGCCAGTCCTTTATAAACACGCATCAGGGGATGCGGTTGCTGTTGGAGGCCGGGAACCGCAGGGTGATTGAAATTGATAGTTCCTATTGCACGATAACCAGGGTTGTAGACCAAACAAACAATAATAGTTGATCTTTACTTAATATTTTGATGTTTTGTTCATCATTGGTTTTCTGCATTAATTTTGATTTGTTTGAGATCATACATTCTGATATTACTTACGTTGAATACTGGGATTTGGGGACTTTTGTAACTGTCGTGCCCAAGGCCAGGACTTCATTCACCTGTCTCTTTGTGGTGTGCGAACCATCACCCAACCAATTAGTGGTCTTGCTGTAGACTAAGGATCTCTCAGAAACCTAGCTTTTCTCTGGCTCTCTCTGGGGAACAGGACTCAGTGGTCCCTACTGCTATTGAACCTTCCCAATCCTGTCAGGAATATATGTTATTGCTCTGGGATTCCACTCTTCTGTCTCCCCAGGACAAAAGCCGAGGTGGGAACGGGTAGGAACCCATTGCCGGCATCAAAGTTCTCCTCTCCCTTTTTGTTGCTACCCACTCCTGTGCCTCTAACCTGCCCACAGAGGTCTTTTATCTTGTCTGTGCATGGCGAGAAAGTACTTCACAAACCCCACAGTTTATGGCTTGGATTCTATGCTTTGGGACTTCTAAGGTTGTGATATTAATATGTAAACCAAGCTGTAAGAATGCCAGCAAAACTGCTTTATTTTCTCCTTAAAAGTTCTTGGCTTTCAGGTTATTATCTTCTGTTTTAGGTTCACCAGAAATGAATTTTATGGTTTTGTTGTAGGCTTTATGTGACCTCCCCTGAAGCAGGTTAGGAAATGCTTAGGAAATGGTCAGGAAATGGTCAGGAAATTGTCAGGAAAATATAATGGTTCAGGGAAACTGGAGTGGCAGAGACAGCCACATAATAGCTCAAATACCATAATCCCACTAAGTAAAATTAAATAAACTACAGTGAAGTTTAAAGTGCCCCAGGTCTGGAGTCAGCAGTCTGGTTTCTCGCTGTGACCAGCACAGGAAGGGTCAGGTTCTTCCCTTGGAGGTTGCATTGCATGGCATTCAAAGGCATGAGCTGGGTCTGAATCTTGGCTCATCCCGCCTCCCCTTTGAGACACTGGCACATAATTTCATCTCTCTAAGTCTGTTTTCTCCTCTTTAAACTTCCTAATGATTGTAATCCCCAGCTTATAAGGCACCTAGCTCACGAGCATACTAAGCTTATCCAAGCCTGTTTCCTCATCTTTAAAAGACCTTATTTAGCACCAAGGGTTGAACATGATCAAGCATACAAAGCATGAAGCACAGTGCCTGGCATACAGTAGGTGTTTAATAAATGACAGCTATTAGTATTTTCTCCATGTATGACATAAAAGGAAAAAAAGATTATGTACTGTGGTTGATTCATAGTTTGTTGAAAGACTGATGTAAAAAATATGAAATGGTGTTGTATATTATAAAGGGTTAGGCCAAAATATGGAATTATTTTGCAGCGATTTTCAGGAATCATTCAGTGACTAATATCTGTAATTGTAGAGTATTCAAGAAATCAAATCCTTTAAAGACCCTCAACCATGTAGAAGTACTCTGTGACCATAGCAGGAGCTCACAGGCCCTTGAGGCAATAATTCAGGTATTTGTCCATTCAGCAAACATTTAACGAGCATCTGCTGTGTCCAAGGCATGGTTCAGGCATTCTTCTAGGGATATGGGGAGTGAGTAAACCACAACCAGAATATTTCAGGCTTTGGAGAGAGTAACTGAAAAGCCTATAGATACCAAATTAAGGTTTGAAATGGACAGCTGGTTATATGATTCTAGAGTTGTAGAAAGAAACCTGACTTAGAAACATAAATTCATGAGTAATCAGAATATACATGTTACGCAAAGTCAATATGAGGAACATGAAAAAAAGGTCATCTCTTATTCTTACCATTACATGCTAGGGGAGACGGGAGAGTTTGAGGTAAGAAAAAGGAAGTCAGCAGGACTCAAGAAGATAATCTAACTAAAGGAAAATGGTATTACTTTCTTATCTGTGTAAATTTTAATTTGGCTTTGAATGGAAAAGCAAATTTCATAAATTTAGCAAATACTGAACGAGTCCTTTATTTGGACTATGGTCCATTATGTAAAAACAGACAACAAAAGTGTTCCAAATTGTTATATACTCTTCAGTAATTAATGTGATAAAAAAGAAAAGGGCAATCACCACAAATCTCACCACTAAGAGATTTTCAGTGTTCTGTTATATGTTTCCTCACAGTTTGTTTTTCATGAGCAGTATCTATAATTTTTAATGATGATTTTGAGTATCACTACATGTTCAGTTTAGTGTTCCATTTTTAGCTGATAGTTAGATCAGAAGATTTTTCATTTGTTCTCTTACCTTTTAGAAAAATTATTTTTAATGTTTGGTAAATGGAGGGGATATAGAATGATCATTTCTCAGTTGTTGAAAATCAACTTTTCGATTAACGTGTGTGAATATATATTGTTATAATGATAAAATTATAACATAATTATAATATGGTTACAATAATATATATTTAATTTCATTTAATTTTCTTAGGAAAAAAGTCCTGAAAGTAAAATTACTGGATCAAAGTTACAAATACACAAATATTTATGATCTAATTATCTTGAGAAACATAATACCATTTACATTCTCAACATTGGGGAAGAGGAAGCTCATCTCACAGTACCCACACCAGTGTGTTTGGTTATTACTTGTTAATAAGTTAGGCAAAATATAATATCACAACTTCTTTGTACTTTTTGTTATGCATAATGTTGAATAGGCTTCTGAATTCTGATTTTCTTAGTTTTTCTAACATCTTAGCAAATATTTATTTTTTTACCCCCTCATTTCTAATAGTTACATATTATATTTTTCTTAACTAAATTATCTAGAATTTCCAAAACAGTTGAGTAACAATGGTCATAGTGGCCAGTGTCAAGAAGCAAAATGTCTGGAAACGAATCTATGGGACACAACGGTTACACTAGAGCAACTTAGAAAAAAATTCCATGAGTTATAGAGCAGATATTGAAAAGAAAAATATAAAATTACCTACGTGTATGGGTGGCTTGAATATGTTTGTCATTTGAAAAGAAAGTGAGGTAATGACTCATGTTAGTTTTCTACTAGAATCATTTTTACTGATCTCATTTGAGAATGAACAAGGTTTTCTGTACATTTTAGACTACAGTAAATTAAAGACTTTTCATCCAAAATGGATTCAAAATAATTTTGTATATCCTATCATAACATATATCTTCAACATGTATTCCTATGTTTCCATAATTTACAAACCTGTTTTTTTAGTAAACAGGAAGAGAAATTTCTAAAGCAATGTATTCTTTTTAACAATTTAAATAAACATAGCACATTCTTATTACTAATTTCTTTCTCAATAGCACACATCTTTGTGATCCTTAACCATTTATTTGACCAGTTTATGTAAATAGATGTTTCTGAAGCATTTTTTAAATATTAAAAGAACACATTACAAAATAGCTTTTATATGACCTGAAGTTACTCTTCATAATTTGTGAAATCCTAAAGATGTCCTGTAAATTTTATACTCATCTCTTCAAATTTGACTTTTCACTTCATCAACAACATAGGGAGTGTGTGGTAGAAAATGTAAATGCTCGATGCTCTGCTGAGACTCACATAAATATAGATTTGTTGGAATTACTACAGCTATCTGTCAGCCTCATGGCTTTTGGGAGCCAAAATTTCCTAACTCCAAAATTATGAACATGTGACAAAATAGGATTTATATTGCTTTGTGAAACTAAGACCTCCATATAAATAAGTTAATAGACTAAAAAAAAAATGGACTTGGCTAACGAGAAATATACCTTAATTCATCTTTTAGTGATCATTTGAAAATGTGAGCCTTAGATGAATTCTGTTTTAGATCTAGACGCATCTGAAAGACAATATATGAATCTTGTGACTTCAGTCTTGGAGAAATTTACAATGGAAATAGAGACAGAAATGTTTTTACTTGTAATAAGCAGCCCACCAACTCCTATTCCATGACATCCTCATTGTCTTGGTTTTTAGAGGGAGACTTTGTAATGGGATAGATAATGGGCCAACTCCAGTTGATATGTTCTAAGCAAATTGTTTAAATTCTTTGAACCCAAAGTTTTTTTTCATCAGTAAAATAAGGTGGGGGGAGGCGGGGGCAAAAATACCAAAAACCATTGAATTATCATGTGAATAAATTGTAGTTAAGTCAAAAGCCTGATAAAAATGCCTGATAAATATGGTAGTGGGTAATAAAAGGAGTTGATTATTCTTTACTGTTTGATTTCCCCCAGGCTGTAGACCAACTAGAAGTCCATGCAATTAAAAAAAAAATACATTTATTGATATAATTTTAGCAAAATGTTTACAATTTTAAAAACATTTTCATGGGGGCACCTGGGTAGCGCAGTCGTTAAGCGTCTGCCTTCGGCTCGGGGCTTGATCCCGGCGTTCCGGAATCGAGTCCCGCGTCGGGCTCCTCTGCTGGGAGCCTGCTTCTTCCTCTCCCACTCCCCCTGCTTGTGTTCCCTCTCTCGCTGGCTGTCTCTCTGTCACATAAATAAATAAAAAAATCTTAAAAAAAAAAAACAAAACCATTTTCACGGATATCAGCTTTCTCATTCATTCAAAGTATACATTTCTAATATAGGTAGTTTTTCTTTGGGGTAAGCAGAGTATATGATGATTTTATGTGATAATATTGATAAACATTTTTAATACTATTTTTAGTTTAATATGTATTCAAAATATTACTGGAACACCAAACCCTTCATTTCATGGTGATAATAAGTTTTCTTTTAATCCAGCTAATCAAGAAAAAAATCAGGTTGATTACGAACAATTAGTAGACATTGCATACAAACATGGCAAGAATTATGAATTTGGTACATGAGTCACTGTGATTTGGAAAACATTAAGCTAGGAGAATGTTGGAGGCAGTTAGAGATGGTTGTCACTAAGAAACTCTGAAAAGAATATATGATTTTATATTACAGTTAAGGATTCATGTCAAAATATGGCCCACCAGTATTGTAAGCTGTTTAATACTCTTCATTCTTTTTCTTTTACATTTATTCCCAACATTCTTAAGGCCAAATTCTTTTCTTGTTCACACTCATAATTTATATAAAGATATTTGTATTCTCCCCTTGGGCAAAACATTTGTCTCCCATTACAAATTAGTAGAGCCCAAACGAACAAAGGGTTTTTTGGATAGTCTTCATATCATTACATAGCTCAAGATAGGAAAGCCAAAATGAAGATCTACATCTCATTTTCTAGATTAGGCAATAATTTAGGTAAATCCTGAACTCTGTGATGCTCGAGAAATTCTAGACAATCCCAGAACGCATGTTTCAATGTAGGCTCTTGCCCTACTCTGAAATAAGGCAGTCTCAAATACTTTGAGTTAAAGGATTCTCATTAATATTCTTTGAATAAAAGATATCCCTAGTAATTTGAATGAAATAATTCAGTTATAGGTTTACTGTGTACTGTTTTCCCAGAATAATATGAAAATGAAATAGAAGCACAGATCAGTTTATTTTCCAAGAAAATTTTTTTTTGCTAACTCTCAATTCTAATTTTTCCATAATTTTGTTCCAATTTTTTTCTGGAATTTTTTTCCCATTTATTTTCACTTTTTTTTGCAATTCAAAAACATTATTGAAAATGTGGTTAAGATTTAGTCTGAGGATCTATTTCTTGCTAAAAGAAATATACCTTTTTAGCTTAGGTTTCCTTTTTGAAAAAGCTCAAAGCAAATTCATTGGCAAAAATCTTCCTTTTGCCTAAGGCAAAAACCAGTGAAATTATGCCATATGAAAGAGATTATTAAATATTTTATTTTGCCTTTTTGAAAGAAGTCATGAGCAAACATTTACAAGGTTCTTCTTTATACTGAAGTTTATTTTTATAAACCTTGGCTAAAGCACTTCTTGTTCTCCTCTCCCTAATCATATTTCTTTAGTATGTCTTTAGTGCTTACTAAAATTCAACAGATAATTAACCAGCCCTGTTTTTCCAGGTTACATAAAAGTGTGACCCTGTACTCTGCTAAAGTCTTGGTCTATTATGTGCTTGTCTTTCACTATGATCCATCACTTCAGATCTGTCCTATAGGGGTAATGTGTATATTTATATAGAGTACCTTGTAGGGGAATGCGTGGCTATTGCCAGAGTCTTGGTTCCTAATAATTGCAGTAGTTATTCCTTCTGGAGTCATAGAACTTGAGAAATAATAAAACACATATTTCTTACTAAAACACCATCTGAAAATACACATTTCTTTTAATGAATTGGATTAGTTCAGGAGGTATGTTTTCCTATGTCTGATACATTACCATAATGGAAGTAGTATTTGAATGCCTACCATATCCCTGTATTGTCCTGGGCACTTTATTATGTTGTCTTAATTAAAATTTCACAATAATTCATTGTTTTATGAAGTTCATCATACATGGATTCAGTTGGCATATTTTTCTGAAGGCTGTAAATAACAAACTGGTGGAATATCCTATATAGTCTCTTAAAAGTATTTATTTCAAAATTACAAACGATGTGCATGATGGACATTTTTTTCCTACTCCTCCAATCATTAGGGAGGTGCAGAAAAAAAAGAGATGGTTTGGATAACCTTATTCTGCATAATAATCTGTGAAATTCAAATAATCTTAAGAGTTCATATGCTTACCCTACACCTTGTTCTAGGTAGATCCATCCAAGGTTTGGGACACAGAGACAAAATCATGTTTGAGTATCCTGCCTCTAGCGCTCCAGAGCAAAAAAAAAAAAGCCAGAGAAGAGAGACCCAGTCAAAATTTTTTTCTAGAGAATTGCTGGAGAGACCAAACCACTATCCAAAGCCAGGAGTGGGGGCCAAAAAGGAAAATGGAAACAAGCACACAAATGGATTGAAATGTGAACAGATAGATACGCATCTGGGTTGATTTCTAGCCCTCAAATGTTACCAATTCCATATTGTGCTTACACAAGAGATGGGCACAGAACTTTGTCTTAATGGTTCAAAGCTGACTCTACATAAGGCATCTATCTTCAAGTGGTTTAGGACTTTTGGTTTTCTCGTACTATAGATCACTAATTGGCAAACTATTACTCACAAGCCAAAACTGGCTCACCACCTTTTGTGTAAATAAAGTTTGATTGGAACACTGCCCCACCCACTCATTTCCTTATTTTTTATGGCTGCTTTCCCACTACAATGGCAGAGTTGAGCACTTGTGACAAAGTCTAAAATATTCATGATAGAGTTCTTTACATAAAATGTTTGCTGACTCCTGCTGTAAAGAAATCTTGTAATAGGATACCAAATGTCCTCATTTGGATCCTCTGATCATAGATAAAGATATATAGATAAATGTACACATATGTGTATGTGTGTGTATATAATGCATATATATGTGTGTGTATGTGTATTTTAGTAGAAACTTCCTTCCATTTGCTAAAAGATTTTTCTTGACCCAGAACAGCTACTATGCTTCCTATCAAATTTCACTTTTAGTGTCTATAAAAAATGTCCAGATTTTGACAAATAGCTTATAGTTTTCAAAATACAAGGTCCATGTTTGGAAGCAGTATCAAATGTTTTTTTCATAAACTTTCAAAATAGTGGTTTTATTGAAACATTCATGAGTTGTGAACGCATTTTTTGGTTATAGCTTAAATATCTGAGTGATTAGAACTTTTTACTGCTGTTACCTTTAAGCCGATTTAGCGTGTAGTCATCATGGATATTAAAGAGTTTCTTATTTTCCTGGTATCATTACCATCATTATCACAATGCCTGCTTATATTTTGGGGGGATTTGTTGATACTTAAGGTCATGCAATTGAGAAATAACTCATTATCTATGACTTTGAGACCAAGGAATGTTGTGCATCAAATTTAACCCATATAAGACATTAATGAACCTTATATTGACCTAGACCCTTGTAGGTATGCTTCCATATGGCAGTTTTGATCTTGTCAAGATTCAGAGATACCCGGTAGACAGAGAAGACCAGATGGGAAGGAGCTATGCTGACTTGATATAATTAATCTTCTTGGGATTCAAACATAAGAATAAAAACCATAGTAAGGATTGTATATAGTTTGAATTAGTTTTGATATTCTCTTATTAAATAAGTATGATTCTCTTCTGCTTCTAAGTATGGTGGAGTGGTAGTACTAGATTTGTACTCCAGTCATAAACAGATCTGAAGAAAATATAAGAAATGAAATCAGATAAAATGCAGCACAAGACTGTGATCCCTAAGACAAGGGGAAAAGAGACAGTAAGACCTATGATTGCCCTGTATGAGATGCTTTGCAGACAACAGTGTAGGGAGGGGAACCTAAGCAAGCACAGGAATCTCCCTCAGTTGAGGACACAGGGTTCAGAGTTTGGTGAACCTGAAACATCTGGACTTTGATGAGTAGAGTACAGGAGAGAAAGGAACTATGCTGAGGAAGAGCTCCAGAAGTCTATAAAGGGTCACCTTGAGTCTTTGGCAAAATACTAAACTGTTCACGTGTAGGGTGAGACTCCCTGAGGCCAGCAAAGAAAAAAAATGCTGGTGAGAGAATAACTGCCAGGTAGTTTTAAGTGGAACAGTTCCTGGAGCATTCACAAGGCTGGGAGACGTTCAAATTCCAACTGAGTCAAGTGACAGAATCTCATTAAAACTGTGACATTTAGTGGATATCAAGGAAGGGTCACAATATAGTGGTAGGTAAGCTAAACTAGCCCTAAATTAAAGATTATTCTAGACCTGCCCTAGAAAAAACTTGAAATAAGACCCGAAGGATAAGGCTTAATGCGGGCCTGAATAAAAGAAAAAAACTTTGATGCTTTTTAAAGTAAAAATCCAAATATTCAACAAAATTCTAAAATTACCACAATCTGATCAAAAATTACTTCACATGTTTAGGCTAGTAAAGACCATAGGAAAAATGTAATCCATGACCAGAAAAAAAAAATCATTCAATAAAAACAGACCCAGAAATGACAGAGATGATAGGACTGGGAGATAGCTACCATGAATATGTTCAGTGGCTTAAAGGAAAACAGCATAAAAGTAGATAAATGGCATTTATGAAAGGACAGCCAGATGTACCTTCTAGAAATGAAAATAAAATAACTAATATAGAAAATTCACTGGTTATGCTTAATAGCAGATTAGACACTACAGGGGAAAAAAACTGATAAGCTTGAAGACATTGCAGTAGAATAGAAACAATCCAAATTTAGGTACGAAGAGAAAAAACTATGAAAATAATAATAATAAGATACTTTGGGACCACAGATCATTTTAAGGCATGATTAACATCAGTAATGATCTAGTATTTCTTAAGTGTACTCCTTCTTTTATTATCTATTTTGGCTTCAGGAATTAGAAAAGGAAAGCCTCACAGAGTGATGTATATTTAATCCTGGTGTCATTACGTTCTTCGAAGGTTTGGCTTTTGGTAATGAAGCATTAGGCTTTTGAATTCAGAACTCTTTTCTCCTTGAACTATTCTCCATCTCATTTTCAAATGTTTTCTCTCTCCCATTTTCTTTGTGTTCTTGGAATCCATGTTTGACCTCCTCGCTAGAGCTTGTTTGGAAATCTTTTCTACAACCTATCTTCCACCAAGCTAAATGCCATACTCTGGTAAACCAAGTATTCTGTTTGCTCTACAGCTAGAGGAAAAGAGGATGACACAGCCTTAGGTCCTGGTGTTTAGCTGTCACTCACCCCTAGTCCCTAATCCCTCTCCCAGGCTTCTCATCAGCTAGGATATTAAAAAAAAAAAAAAAAAAAAAAAAAAAAAAAAAAGACATGGGTAGTCAACACTTGGAACCTAGAAAGCATAACTCTTTTTCCAAGATGCATTTAGAATATAACTCCCAAAGGTCTAATTAGAAGGTACTTGAGAAGGAGGGGTGCCTGACTAGTTCAGTCAGAGGAGCATGTGACTCTTGATCTTTAGGTCATGAATTCAAACCCCACATTGGGTGTAGAGATTACTAAAAAAATAAAAAAAAAGAAAGGTACTTTAGAAAGATAAAAAGAGATCTAGAAACAAACAAGTTAGGTACTGGGATAATCAAGGTAAAACAGATGTCTCAACTGTAGGACTTTCTTGAATCTTCCGTATGGTAAGAAGGATTGTGAAGGGTCAATAAAATTCACGCGCCACAATTTCATAATTGGTGACTAATGTTTAAGCTTGGTGAGGCTGTGGATTAAAACAAAGCAACAAAATAAACTTGTGAAATTATAGCTTAACCCTGTCCCCACAGTCATAAAGCAAAAGTAGTAACCATGATGTTAAAAATTACTACCAAGGCTTGTTTTTAGAGGGGCAAGGCCTAGGAATGACTTCACCAATAAAAATGTCTCTTTTCTCAGAAACTCCAAAGAAATGTGCCCCTTTCATTTTCTGTCTAACATCTGTTGGTATTGTAACCACTCACTAGGCTCTGTACTTGCTGAGGGCCCAAATATTGTCTCCTTCACTGTTGTAACTAAGAAGGCAGAGGCACTGAGATTATTTATCACTGTTGAACATTCATCTCTTCCACCTCCCCGATTGGATTTCCTTTCCTTTGAAGCCCACCATTGATCTACCTAAAATAGTACAATTACAGACTGAAAAGGTAGTACCATTGTAGTACTTTAAAGCCAACAGAGACCAGAATATTGCAGAATTGTTGAGGCTAACATGGAGGCAGTTTAACTGAGATTCAGTGTTTATTGTCAGAGAAGGTTTTTACATTTTGTCGGATTCAATCTGTTTGGATGGCTTAGATTTGAGCCTTTCTAGAGGTAAGGATTTTAAAAACATGAACTAGTTCTTGATTTGTGGATAAAAAATTCATTTTATAGAAGAGTCTTCATTCAGAGCTTTCCTCTGCCCACAGTAATACTAGATGAGAAACATTTAGACTGTCCATTCATGGTAACAGAATCAAAAACTTTTTTTTTGTTTATTTCTAGATACTTTCAGTATCTTTCTTTGGTTCTTGTGCTACCACAATGAGAATGATTTTGCTTATGCTTTGTAATAATGGAGAATGTATATACCCATGAAATATCTAACAAAACGTACTTGTGATGTTTGGAAGCAAGAAGGACATTTCCTCCTGGTTTTGAATAATTTTAATGATCTCACAACCCATTCTCTTCACTTTTCCTTTCAATTTCCTTTCACATTAATGAGGGGAAGCTTTTAAAGGACTAATTCAACACTGATGAAATTAAAAGAAGCAGTTAAACTTCATGAATTGAATATGTAAAAACATATTAACCATTATGGACTTATCTTACCAAAGTGATCAGACAGACTTCTTTAAATGTGTTGGAGTGTAAGACTCAAGCCCATAATATATCGTATATCCACCCTAGTTTAAAAATACCAGACTGACGACCTTCCTGTAATGATATGTTTACTAATTCTTATTACATGGCACATTTAACAAAATATTTGATCATTAAAATAGATTTGGAAACAAACGAAAGAGTGAACTGTCTGGATGCTCATTTTTTCCTTAAACTTTGAGAAAAGTTTTGATATATGGAAAGTGATCAAGGCAAAAGAACATATAAAATAATGAAGAATTGGCAATTTACTAAGAGGTAACTTCGTATATCCAGTCACAAATGATGCAAAATGTTTGATGTAAAATAAGGTACAAGAAATTCTGCTTCTCGGGTTCTGATGAGGACCTACGTAGCACAGATCAACAGCACATTTATGGTGTTTAAAAGTCAGTATCTCCTTTGCCTGCATTGGTGTCAGAGAGATGGCAGGGCAGAGATAAAACAGAATATAGTTGGTGGGTTTGTGTCTTCCTAGAAGCCCATAGGGTCTCATTTATACACCTTGAATCAAGCAGTTGGTGACATCCTAAATGAAGAGACTTAAATTACTATGCTGACTAAAGGTGTTCTTAACATATCACCAGTATGCTTGTGCCTTGCTTCTCTTGGAGATTGCAAAAAGACATATTTTATACTTAAAATATATTACATATATATGTATACACACGTGTGCACGCACAGTTTGACCAACCACAAGATATTTGAAGTCATAATTGAGGCCATCTCTCTTTTGTTCAGCTTCCTTATTTTCCATTATTTTGTCTTCTATCTCAGTAATTCATTCCTCTGCTTCGTCCAGCTTGCTGTTCATTGCATCAAGCCTGTTCCAATCTCATTTATTACATTCCTCAATTCAGATTATTTTTTTTAACTATTATCTCTGTGGTAGGGTTCTCCCTAATGTTTTTTCTCAAGCCCAGGGAGTATCTTTATGATTGTTGCTTTAAATTCTCCATCAGGCATGTTACTTACATTCACTTAGACCTTTGGCCATGGTCTTGTTATTTCGTTTGGGGTAAATTCCTCTGTCTTGGCATTTTGTCTATGTCTCTGTCTCCTTCTGTGTGTTTGAAAAGCCAGTTATATCTTCTGTTCCTGAAAGTAATGGCCTTAGGAAGAAGAGGTCATATTGTCCCCAGGGCCTGTGCTGTAAGTGGTCTGCTGTGTTGTGACTGCTCTATCCTTCAGACCAGTTGTTTGCAGAGACTCTCTTTGCCTACTGTGAACAGTGTTTGTTCCCTGGCCATTTCAACTAGATGTGCTCTGGTCTGCTTGTGAAATGAGACCTGACACCAACTCCACCAGAACTGAGGCCCTACAGAACTCTCTGGTCAGAAGACCTGGTATGGGCAGGGGTTTGTACTGGTCTTCTGGGGGAGGGTCCTGCCACACTGGGGCCAAGGCAAGCTTGACTTAGGTGGGCAGTGCTGCCAGAGAACAGAGGGGTGCTTCTTGGTGTAAGCAAGTTGAGGCCTGGAAAGCTGACTTTAGGAATGACAGCATTTTCAACTTGGCAGGTTATTTAAAAAAACAAAACAAAACAAAACATAGATTCTGCATTTCTTAAGAAAATAGCCTAAAAATAAGGCCTTTAAAACTTATTTTTCCTAATTTAAGAAAACTGAGAAGGAATTAAAATATCAAACAAATGGAGGAAATGTCAAATATTTGGTGTGTTCTGAAGCCTCTACCCTGAAAAACCTTTGAAGCACTGTGATTCTAGATAGTATGGATTATTTATCCTTCTTTAGTAATCTGCTCTTGTGCTCAGTCTTTCTTCAAAGATTTTACTTAATATTTGAGAGAGAGAGAGAGCGAGCGAGCAGGGGGGGGCAGAGGAAGAGGAACAAGCAGACTCCCACTGAATGGGGAGCCCAATGCAGGGCTCAATCCCAGGACCCTGAGATCATGACTTGAGCCAAATTCAGATGCTAAACTACTGAGCCAGCCAGGTTCCCCTAGTGTCCAGTCTTTATTCTTTCCCTATGTCAAGCTGAACTTTATTGCTTCAATAGAAATTTAAGCTACACTTCATTTAGCCTAGACAAGTACTCCTATATCAGTTGTTCTATGTAAATAAGCTTTCTAAAAACACTCTATATGTGATAGCACCAGTGGGTTTGTCCAAAGTCACCCTGAAAAGGACCAGAAAAAGTCCAATCATCAGCCAACTGAAGTGCCTTATTGTAAGCCTGTCCTACAGGAGCCAAATTAATCACAGAAGCAGAAAATGTATGCAGAGTAATCAAAATACAACATCAAATATTAAAACTACATAAAAAGAAACTGAAAGCTGCATACCCCCAAGAGGGCACAACTACTAATTTGTCCTCGAGACATTCGTGAGACAAAAGGAACCCAAATACTTCTTACAAAACATTTTGTGGAGATTCTGCTTGCCATGCATATTCCGTATATTTTCAGAAATTGTGTGTATAAATAGCATGTCAAAAGAGGGCACTATTTAGGGAAAATAATAGGCATTAATTAAAATATGGACAATAGGGAATGAAGGTTCTTCAGTTTCTAAAATTAGAGGAAGATGATTCAATAATAAATAGCTCTGCCATTATTAGTTTGCGGTAGCTTCTGCTAATTGTACCTTTTGTTACCTTTACAGCCTGTCTAAACATAGTGTGCTTGAAAGCTCGATATTGTTTTCTAGCTAGTCCTTTATAGAAACTGTTCTGAAGCTTATCGGGCAAAGAAAAAAATGGGAGAAGGGAGAATCCAGTCTTTTGTAGCAAAGAGCTTAATAAGTAGAGTACCAGAATAGGTTTTTTTATATCTGTCCTACATTTGTTTTGGATAATTTTGTTCTATTGGGAGCTCTCTGAAAATTTCTAGTTTCTAATCATTAGACAATTTGTAAAGTCTTGTGTGAGGGGCACAAATTTTGAAAAGTGTAAGACTGATTTGCTTTGGTCAATAACATGTATAAACCCATTATCATGGGGTCACTTCAGCTTATCTCATGATGTAAGTATTGAGAAATAATCCCTGACCAATTTTTTTTTTAGATTCATAGAGCTTGTAATACAATGAGATGGTAGTCTTTACCAAGGTGATTAGTTTATTTTGGAATTAGGGGAAAATGACTGACAATGAGACTACCACTTATTGTGGAATATAAAGATGGAAATTTCTAGTTTTATGAATATCCTATTGTGGTATGATACTAGAGTGGCATACCATAGGGCTATCCTCACAGTCAGCAAGGTTGTCACTTACTGTGTGCCCTCAGGTGAATTAATTCCCTTCTCTGAGCCTGCATTTTTTAAATCTATAAAGTCATGAAAACTAATGCCTGGTTTTCCCATGAGGTTTTGTGAGATTCAAAACCAGAGTGTAAAGTACAATTGAAATCAGTTTGCTAAACACTTTTTAGTGACTGTGCCAATGTTAGGTATTTAACTTGACCTTGATTAAACCACATAGCCTTTCTGGATCTCAATTTCCTTATTTGTAAAATGAGGCAGTTGCACTAGATAAACCCTGACTACTTCTAGTATTAAAAATGAAATCATTCAGGGGCACCTGGGTGGCGCAGTCGTTAAGCGTCTGCCTTCGGCTCAGGGCGTGATCCCGGCGTTCTGGGATCGAGTCCCACATTGGGCTCCTCCGCTGGGAGCCTGCTTCTTCCTCTCCCACTCCCCCTGCTTGTGTTCCCTCTCTCGCTGGCTGTCTCTAACTCTGTCAAATGAATAAATAAAATCTTTTTTTAAAAAATAAATAAATAAAAAATAAAAATGAAATCATTCAAATTGAATTCTGTGAAAATAAATATTTTTCAAAGAAAGAAATTTTAAAAGTATGATTTTGATTAGAGTATTTCAGATGACTTTATTTTTATTTATTTTTTAACTCATGGTCCCAGTGGCAGAAACTAGACAATGGCAACTAACTTGATACAAGAAAAGAGGGGAAAAGATCCATGAATACAAAGAAAAGATGAAGAGGATGGGGTGGTGGGGGTATAGACAAACTACAACAATTACTGTCAAGTATAAATGGGGAGGATCACAAGGGGGCAAAAGGAGGAAATTACACCTCCGTTGACTTCTGCCAACACAGACCCCCTTCCATTCTGTAGAACAAAGGTGAGCAAAGCGTGCCTGATAATATTTAAAATATTATGAATTCATTTTGTAGACAAAATTTAGACTGGGAATGAGGACTCATCTGTCATCTCCTCTTCTGTCAAATGCATGTTGCCCTTGGCAATGGGTCTGCTGTTACTAATTTCGTTTTTGTTTAGAAGCTTGCTTTTCCTCTTTGGTTCTCTGAGTTGATGTGAATTAAAAAAAAAAAAACCCTCACAAAAGAAAAATGTCTTTGATTGATTTCTGATGGTGACTCTGACACTCTTGTACTTAATGTCAGTGCCAACCTGATTGTTTGATGTTTATTACATAGGTGAGTAGGAGGAGCTCCCCCTCCTTTTTGGTTGCTGCTATTGTAAGACTGGCTCTGGTGTTTAGTTTGATCGGGGGGGGGGGGGGAGAAGCAGTAGTTATTAGTCTGTGACAATTGGGAAGACCCAGTCTTGTTTTCAGACTTTCAATATGCTACTATTTTCTAAAACCTTTCAGGAGAGGTCCATGTCCTCATCAAATTTCAACTGTCAGAAGCTCTGAAAAAAATTTAGATCCTCTTTCTAAGGTAGAGAACACAATCTTCTGAAGAGTTATCATAGAACGCCCTGATCCTATTTGGAATCCTTCTAGCTAATTACCAAATATTTTTAAACCAGGGTCATGTTGTTAAATGTTGGACCCTGAGTTACCCTTTATTATATAGTCTTACAATCCTGTATATATTTTGCTTTTTTTTCTTTTTTTTTTTTGCTGTTGAGTTTGGATTCTGTGTACAGCAAAATGTCTATCTTGTTCTTCTATCTATCATTATTTTGCTGTAAAGACAGCAGAAGACCTATTTTAAATTATTCATAAGCTTTAGATAGAAACCTAAGCAAATTAAAATGTAGGCCAATATAGAGGAAAATGATAATGGGCATATAAGTATTTGTAGCTACTGTAGCTTCCATTGGGACAATCATAAAATTAATTTCATACCTTGCACAGTAATTTCAATGGGAACAATTTCTTAGTTCGTGGTCAAACTTGTTTCCAACACTGATGGAGATGAGCACTAGAGAAAGTATTGAATTTTCTTTCTAATTAGCTTTTTCTTATGAAATAGCTTCTTAATAATTTCCCTTCGTGTCCAGTACATAAAGGTATCTATTCCTTTTAAACTGTATGTGAATTTAATTTATATGCCAATGATGTTTAATGCATTGTCTTGTCTGCATCTCATTACTGTCATTAATAAGCACTGGAGTACATCTAGTTACAAGGTTAATTGGGACAAATCTGGACTCCTTCTTTCTACTGTAAATATGCTATATCTTAGCAGCGTATTACTCACGGATGGGTGGTAAAAGTTATGGCATTTTACATTACATTTCTCCTTCTGTTGTCATCCAAATCAATCTAAATACAATATGAAGTGATTTTCCTGCATGTGTTGTGCAGAGCTTGGTCAGTTTTTTTTTTTTTAACCAGACACATAATTTTATGGCTGATTTAAATAGAATTGCTACTTATCTGTGTGGTGTATACACTTCCCGCAACACACACACACACACACACACACCTCACCATCATTTTAAACTGTTTAAAGGGATATATAACACCAGGAAGAACTCCTTTCAACTGAGTGAAATTCATAAGAATTTTCCATGAGAAAGTTGCAGGCCAAGGATTAAATCTTTTTAGTTATTATGTTTGATATTGCCCATGTAAATAAGCTAACAGAGCTATTGAATTTTGTCACTGGCCCAGGAAATTCATGTTAGATAAGCTATTGCTCAAGGGCTCTGCTTTTGAAAATGAAGCTCTACAGCCAGAGCAGGAATAGCAAAAACAGCTGGCTTAGATCCTACCATTTCCCCCTCCGACTCTGGTGACAGACATCACTAATAGTCTGAGACCACTTTTCTAAGGAGCCCAGTCCCAGCCTCAGAATGCTTTTCTACCCATTGCTCCAGGCAGCCATCAAATAGCTTGGCACTGGAGTAAAACCCAGCATCCTTTGCAGAACAGGAAGACCTTACCACTCAGAGTATTCGCCCCCTTTGTCAATGTCAGTCATCCCTGGGCTTGGTCAGCCTACTTCCTAGAACCAAGACATCAGTCAGGTGAAATTGGTTTAGGAGTAATTTAAAATTATCTTGTATTAACTTGAGGAGCCCTAGGCAGAGCAAAGTGTTAAGTTAAAATTCTATTGAAGTGTGTGTTACATAGTCTTTCCCTGGAGCAAAGGCCACTTTGAAGCCACTGTATATAACTTTGTCTTTAAAATAGGATCTGGAGTTCTTTAATTCAGGGCTTTCCAAGTATATTTCTCAAGAGTGCTCTCCCATACATCCTCCGCAGGTAACTTCCTGAGCAAGAGTCTCTTTCCAAGGAACCTAGTACAAGACCTGCTCAGATTTTTCAGAACATGCTTTTGATATTCACCATTCAGATTTTGCAGTAGGACATATTTTTGTCTCTCACATGGCCCAAGTCAAAAGTATCCTCTTTTTCTTGAATAACGAAAAACTACAATGGAGCTCAAGCCCAAGAGTTAGACTCTGATTCTTTGGTCTAACTTCTCAATTGAAGAAGCGAGGTAATACATGAAGGTAACAAGGCTCACTTGAGACCTTCACATGTTAGCCTACTGCACAGTTACTACCCCCAAATGCTTCTCTTTCTGTCGGATCAGTCCTTTGGGTTAGTGCTGTGACTAGGTGTCTCTGTATTTGCCAATCTGCCACTGATAGGAAGAAGGGTTTGAGAAAGTCAATTCCAGGATATAGGTTATATAGGAAGTGAAAACAGATTCCCTTACGTGTTGAAACCCTACCATACTTACACTTCATGTAAAATGGTGTTATACCTAACAGAGTTGTTCTTCGGTTTTGGTTTATTGTCATATTCCTTATTGAAGGATAGTAACTAAGAAAGTAACTAACAGTTCCCAAAAACTCTTTGAAAGAGAAGCAGGAGAGATGGAAGAGGGGCCTAGACCCTCTATGAAGAGCCTTTTTGGGGAAAGATACCTGGACTTTGTGGCTCATTGTCCATGTTCTCGGTAGCATACACTAACTGACTTATAGATGGTCCTAGAACAGTTAGCTGGTCCACATGTTCTCTGATGTACCTGGTGGCTTTTGTTGTACCTTCACAGTTGTTTGCATTGAGTATCACAGATTTCACCGTAACACCCAAAGCTGGAAAGACATGCACATAGACATTCTAAACTCACCATGAAGTCAAAGTTGTTCACTGAATGTTTTTAGGAGAAGGACCATTTGCTTCTGGAAGTGTACTGGTGAACTGTGTTGCCATGATTTGATTGTGCTCTGATTAAAATGGAGGATGACCGTCTCTTGATTTGTATTTTTCTGGATTCAATGTACAATGAGAACCACTATCTTAATATATTATTGTTAATGGTAAATATAGTTGAATGAGTGTACAGTTATTTGCATTGACATATGATCATAATATTAAGAAAAAGTTTTCTTGGCACACCTGAGTGGCTCAGTCAGTTAAGTATCTGCCTTCAGCTCAGATCATGATCCCAGGGTCCTAGGATCGAGCCCTGCATCAGGTACCCTGCTCAATGGGGAGTCTGCTTGTCTGTCTCCCTCTACCACTCCCCTTGCTCATGCTCGCTCTTCCTATCCCTCTCTCTCTCTCATAAATAAATAAAATCTTTTTAAAAATATATTATAGGGGCACCTGGGTAGCGCAGTCGTTAAAGCGTCTGCCTTCGGCTCAGGGCGTGACCCTGGCGTTCCGGGATCGAGTCCCACATCGGGCTCCTCCGCTGGGAGCCTGTTTCTTCCTCTCCCACTCCCCCTGCTGTGTTCCCTCTCTCGCTGGTTGTCTCTGTCAAATAAATAAATAAATAAATCTTTAAAAAAAATATATATATATATAATAAAAATATTACATGAATATAAATTAGATTTTTGTTGTAAAATTTTTTTTGTGTTAAAAAAATATTCCTAAAATGTCTCACCTCTATCTCGAAGGAGACTCATGGGATTATTTTCTCTTCTCGTTGGTGTTTAGGCAAGTTGAAGATGGTCTAGTTCCAGAAATAACATATAGGAGGAGATCATGGGAGCTTAAATACAGATGTTTGGCTGTTTTCCTCATGGAAGACAGGTAGTAACATTTTCCCAAAATTATTTGTGCTAGAAACAGGCAAGACAAGGTGGAAGTGTGTGCCAGTGATAGAGACCCTACAGTGAGGACCACAAACTCAAAAGCCTGCAGGCAACAAAAGCATGAACAGAGCCATATGTAAAATAACAATTATTTTATTCCATGCCAATTGGTTGATTGCTGTCTAAAATATTGAAAGTTTTTAAATATTTGGATAAATAATAATTACAACTCTCATTTATGTCTAAAAGGCTCCCGATATATATATATATATATATATATATATATATCTCATTTAATCATTTCAACCTCCCTTCCCCAAAGCAAAAAAGATCTTACAAAGAAATGGGCAAAGTAACTTGATCAGTTTTCAGTTAGTAAAGGTATTTTTACTGTAATGTGTTTTTTATGGTAGCCATACTAGCTGACTCTAGGCACAGAAAAAAACAAAAGACCAAATGCTACATATGCTGAAATTAAAGAGAAATGTATTAATCTGAGAACAGCTTTAGATCTGGAAATACATCTTTATGAGTCACTTATACATAGGCTATAATTATTTGGTAATTAATGCTCCCAAATTAATCCCTTTCCTAAAGAACCTCTAGTGGTTCTTATGTGCCAGTTGACATAGAAAAGCCAGATCTTAGGAGGATTTCCCTCTAAATGCAGAGAATGTTCATCCATGCAAGTTTCCAAGGGCCTACAAATAAAATCTAATCAAGGAGGAAAGCAATCAGGTCCAACCAATCAGAAATCGAGCTGTGGGGCAGAAAATCAGAATTTAAATAAAAGTTGCAATTAGAACCCACAGAACTGGCATGACACTCGTTTTAGTTCTTAGCGCTCAGAGACAGTTTGAAAATTATCTCCACAGTAGGAATAAGAAGGGCTGGTGAAGATTTTTGCCTCTTGATAGAATATTGAAAATTATCTTCATCAGTGGGTTAATTGGCTTAATTTTCCTTCAGATGGTAACTTTCAAATGCTTGGTCTTAATTAGCATGGGTAAATGAGAAATGTAGGTGATTCACACTTTTCAGTTTTCTTGTTCTCTAGAGATTTCCATTCCTTTCCCTTAAGATATTTGAAATGGCTGAGGGCTACATTGATTAAACTAAATTATGCCGGTATTTTACACCAGTAAAAATGTAGATGGAATTGACTTGTGCCTGGTCCGTTAAAAAAAAAAAATGCAACCTACAAATACCATAAAGGAGAAAGTCAGTGTGAACTAGAGATAAACCTTGTATTTAGTGTGCTAAAAATTACAAAACTCTTCATTTTTCAGTATTGTGCTAGTTAAGGTATACTGTTCAACTAAGAGAGTACAAAAAAAATCTAAGGCACTTTGTGTATTTAATAAAGTGTGTATGAGGGGAAAACTCATACTATGAAGGAGGGCAGTGTCATAAAAGGAGAAAAATATTCTTTGTTATTCTTAGTTTATGTTCCTCAATCCCCATTTGTCTTACTCCTGACTCCCTCAACTTTAGGTTTACCTCTAATAAAGAGATAATCAACACCAAATACTGTTTTTGGAATCTGACCATTAACTATCACACATTATGAATTTTCCCTTTTTCTTATGTTAATCAATATTTTATTCTTAACAACCTATTACGTAGTAATCTCTGATAAGAAACAAGTTTTTCATATGTTGGAATTTGAACTACAAGAACACAAAAAAGCACATCTGAGTTATTTGGACACACATTTATTGTGTGATACTGTCTAAATTAAAATGAAATAACATCCACATTTCACTGTGCATCTTAAATAATTTCTGTAAATTACATAACAAATAGAAGACTTTATTTCACTTCTGTTAGATCCACCTATTAAAACTCTAATAATGGTGATAATAAACCTAAGTATTTATTTAAGAAATTTTAAGACAAAATCATTTTTGAAATTTCATTAGTATGTATTTTTTCCAATAAAAAAATCCTAATTTTTTACATATTCCAAAATTAGACATAAAAGCAAGCAATTATAAATATTTCATAATTTTTAATAAAACTTTAATAAAGTTCATGTTTTACTTAAAGCAGAATTCACACACCCCCTTATAATGGAGATGCAAAAATTTTTAGGGATTGGGAAAGCTGTATCATTACATAAAAAAGCAAGCTAAAGGGGCGCCTGGGTGGTTCAGTGGTTAAGCATCTGCCTTTGGCTCAGGGCGTGATCCCGGAGTTCTGGGATCAAGCCCCACATCAGGCTCCTCCACTGGGAGCCTGCTTCTTCCTCTCCCACTCCCCCTGGTTATGTTCCTTCTCTCGCTGGCTGTCTCTATGTCTGTCAAATAAATAAATAAAAAAAAATCTTTAAAAAGAAAAAAAGGAAGCTAAAAATTATGTATATAACATGTACTAAAAATGAAGTGCTTAAATAAATCTGTGCATATAAAAGGAGAACAAAAGACAGAAAGATGAATTACATGAGAGAGAAAGAGAGAAGGAAAGAAATTTATACTAATGTATTAGCAATGTTTATCTGTGGGTTTGGGGATTACAGGTGTATTTTGTGTTCTTTGTGCATTTCTCTATTTTAAAAACTTACTGGCACAAATTGGTTTTTCTTTTAATCAGATTAAATGTTTGAAAAAATGGGCCCTTTCTTTGCCTTTCCATGGAGAAATAGGACCACCGTGGTTTTATTATCCGTAAGAATTTCAATTCTAGAAATACTGTTGCATCCTTCCAGGTAGGCATGCCGAGCACTCAACATGGAGATCACATTTTACCTTTCTACCTAATAGCATCTCCGTTTCCAGATTGCTCCCCAAATAAAAACAAGCATTGAACCTCCAATCAGTGATGATAATTTAATTTCCCTCTCAGCTGTAAGTACCAGAAAACAGTCAGGCAATCAGTGAGAAAAACGTGTTCTCCTGGTTTATTTTTACATTAACTAATTAACATTTTCTTCTCTACCTATAATGGGAGGTCTAAAAAGTATAGGCTCAGCTGACCTAATTGTGTAGGGCTTCTTAGCAACAGTGCTCTGTGTGTTAGGGGGTTAGGTGGGGCAGGATGCAAGAGTGAGATCATTAAGTAAAACCTGGAAATGACTCTGAACTCTTACAAGGGTTCTTCATAATACAAAAACTTTAGGACTGAATGGGAAATGGGCAATAGAGATTAGTAGGTGTCTTTCAGTGGGATGCTGGGCACTGTTGAACTCACCTTTCTGGTCTGGGATTACTAGACTCTATGGGGGTATGCACCTTTGAAGGGTTATTGTCTAAGCTAATTTACAACTCTACGGGGATAGAGGTTAAGTTGCAATGATTTTGGTTCATAATGAAGTAAATGAATTTTATTCAATAGAGATAAAATTTCCATTCTGTAGATAAGATGGCCCCCAATATTACATTTAATGCCCAATGGAATAGTACTGCCACGTCAACATTTCTAACTTTGTGTGTGTGTGTGTGTGTGTGTGTAGGTGTGTTATTTGAAATCTCCTTTGAACCACTTATGATGTTTTACTGGTTTCCTCATTAATTCATTACTTTTTTGACATAGGTTCATTTTATATTTGTATAAAAGTCTTGTGTTTTACTTTTTGAAAAATCCTATCTTAATGCCCAACATACATTATTTGGGATTTATAACAAACAGAGCAAAAGGTGGTCCACAGAACGCTGGCGTTCTGTAGAGGTAATTTAGGAATCTTAAAAATGTTTGATTTGGGTTTTACTTTTAAACACATTTTTACATAGCTTTTCAAATGACAACGAAAAACAACAAATGGGTGAAAATGGGATAAATGCCAAATTTTTTCACATTGGATGTCACATAGGAACTGTGGCTTCCATTGCATGACTTCATAATATGTAAAAATTATGGACTTGCGCTCATAAACTAAATATCCAAATGTCCAAGAGAACACTGCTTTTATTTGCATATTGGAGTTATGCATAAGAGGTCCTCAAGAATATAAGACATTCTACTTTTTAAAAAATCCTAGGTTATACCCACCTTGAATCACTGCACACTGTAACTAGAACAGACTTTATCAATTTCCACACTGCTGAAATTTCAATCTGGACAATTCCTTGTTGGGGGAGGGGCTGTCCTGTACATTGTAGGAGGTTTAGCAGCATCCCTGGCCTCTACTCTCCAGGTGCAAGGAACACCCCCTCCTCAGCTGTGACAACCAAAAATGTCTCCAGACATTGCGCCCCCTCCCCCCAAGGGGTAATATTGCCCCCAGTTGAGAACCCCTGAACTAAGGGAACAATGAAGAAAAAGGAGGAGGAGAAGGAAGAAAAGTAGAAGAACAAAGAACTTTGCAGGAGGCCAATTACTATATTAGTAGTTCCTAATACTCTGGACCATGTGCCAAGAGATCAGTGTTAAAATCACTGTCTTATTTGGAATAAGCATGGAGAATATGGTCACATCATTTAATTTTCTTGGTTCTCAGCTTCATTTGTCAAACAAGAATATTATACTTAATGGTCTCCAACATGTCCCTTTTAGTAGACCCAGTCTCAGGAGCATAAAAGAAATTGAACCAAGAACCTCCCTAGCAGGTCTTCAAATTTTGCTAATATACTCCTTTAGCCAGCAGGCTAGTGACTGATTTCAAATGTCTATTTGCTATGCTAATGGGTGGAAATACTTAAGAACATTAATTGAGCAATTGGTATGAACTGATAAGAAATACTTCCTCCTCTTTGAGGCCTGCGTGAGGGCTCAGGATGAGTAACGTCTAAAATGTAGTTGTATGCTATTTGAAAGGAAATATTTCTAAATAATTCTGTTGGGGTCAGGTCCAACAGCAATATTTTTGAAGTTATTTTTGTGTCATCTGTAGCTAGAGCTCTTGAAACTCAGTGATATTCTCAGGAACCTGTGTTGGGCTAAAAATATAGTTGCTGTTAAAAACAGAAGCAATACTGATGGAAAAGACAGGTTTAGAAATGTTGCATCTGGGATATTTTCATTTGATAACTACTTGCTCAAACCTTCATAAATCACTCATTAATTCATTAGCATCAGGTCGTTCTGTTGAACATGGAAGAATGTGATAAATAGTAAGCAACTTGGCAAGCCTGTTGTCCTGTGTCATCAAACGAGCTGTTTCTCAAGGCCAAGTCCTTTGATCTTGACCATTTGCCTGACAGTGAAGAGATCAAATGTGACAACTTTGAGGAGGTTCCTGTCCCCGAATTCCTTAAACTCAACATAGCAGATTTTTTATTGAAGCAATAGTGTATTACAAATAACCAGTGTCATTACTGAAGCAGAGATTTGAAGAGGAAGTATACACACTGAATGATTTTAAGAAAGAGCCCCACCTTGAGGAGTTCTCCTCTGTGAAATATTTCAAAATATACTAGGATGCTTGGGTTGAGGGTTTTGAGGCTGCTCGACTTTGACAATGTGAAAAGGCCTGGATTTTGTTTTTTTGTTTTCTCCCACTCTTCCCCTCACTCTCCTTTGCTTCCGCTGCTGCTTCTTCCCCTTCTGCTTCTACTTCTGCTTCTCCTTAAGTGTGGCAAAGGGTGTGGTCTACATTTCTTTCCCCCTAATAATTTTTTTTTTAACCATCAGAATAACTTCCATGTTAGTAGAAAGAGCTTTTAGCCATTCATAGACTGAAGGTCTCATAGGATAATGGAATTATTTATATGCCCTGAACAGCACAAATCTATTGCCTTGGATTCTTAGCATCTTTGAGAACTTAAGAGCAGAAAGCATAAATGTGAAAATAGGAAGAAAGTTCCACCTACTTCAACCGCTGGATCATTCAGAAGAACAGGCATGATCAGCTGAACAACTGATCTTAAAACCAGGTCACCATTCAAAATTTGCCAAATAGGTTCTAGTCAGATTGTCCACGGTAATGGCAAAATAAAATTTTTACTTTTGCCTAAAAAGTACATATGATAATGATATTAATAGTTTGTAGAAGTTAAAATTCTTCAGAAATTTACTCCAATGACCACTCAGTCCATACGAGGGTTAGGACAAAAATGAAACGTGGGACTCGAGTTGTTAATCATATAATGTGATCAGATTGAAGGCAGGAAAAGCCTTTGAACGTGTGAATTTCTACGATGCAACAGCACATTTTAAAATATGTGGTAGCGGACAGTTAAATTTTTTTATGCTCAGGTTTGATCTTCCATTCACTCATTTGTTCAAATGCTATTTGTAAGTTGTGTCTACTACTGGGTATTTGTATAAGTTTTGAGCTTTACAATGTGTACTTAGTCCATATTTTCTCACTTAGAGAAAAGCACTGAGCAAAATGTTTTAATGATATAAGTGTAGTAACATCCAGAAATTAATTCTCATAAAAATGCCCCCAACGATCTCTATTATTCATACAAATTATAAAATCCTGGCTTAGGAAGTATTTGTGGAATGTCCTTATTTCAGTGCTAATTTCAAGGACATCTTTATCAATCAAAATAGGCTTCTATTTTTATTTGCAAGGCTGAGAGATAAAATATCAGTGTTTAAGATAAATTGTATTTCTGTATGCTAGCAATGAACAATCAGAAAATAAAATTTAAAAAATATACCATTTACAGTAGTATACAAATATATGAAATACTGGGGGTAAATCTGAGCAAATATGTGATAAATCATCACCTTGAAAGTGATAAAATATTGCTGAGAGAAATTAACAAAAACTTAAAAGAATGGAGATATATACTTTGTTCATAAGTCAGGAGCTTCAATATTGTCAAGATCAGTTCTCCCCAGATTGATCTATGGATTGGATGCAGTCCATTCAAAATGTCAGCAGGCTTGTGTAGGAATTGACAGCTGATTGTAAACGTCATATAGAAATTCAAAGGACATAGAATAACCAAAAGATTTTGAAGAAGGAAAAATTGGGGAAATAAAATGATCTGATTTCAAGAATCACTTTAAGAATCAGTAATCAAAATAGTATCAAAGTGGCTTCAAGGCAGATAAATAAATCAATGGAAAAGAATAAAGGATAGAAATCAATCCACAGGTAGATAGACCACTGACTTTTGACAAAGGTACAAAGCAATGCCGTGGAGAGCTTTTGATAAATGGCACTGGAACCATTGGATATTTATGTGCAAAAAAAAAAAAAATGAACTTGGAATTTAATGGACTTTTACTAGTGGTGATACTGTGCTTTTAAAATGTGATAGGTCACAAATGTAGAATTTTGTGAAGGCTTTGTATAGGTCCTTCTTTTATCTTAGGGTGATGATTCATTAATTTATTTAACAAATATTCATTGACTAATTAGACAATGCCACAGACTGATGCTACAGTGATGAACAAGGGAAGCATGATCCCTACTCTTATGGACCTTTTGACAGAGTAAATAATGGAGATAAAATAAATAAATCCTCCCAATGCTAGTTCTGTAACTAAAGTCATAATAAGTTGAATTGAAAAATATAAGTTGTTAAGAGAGCATTGTCACTTGATATCAGTGTAGAAGAAAAAGTGCAGGGGGAGAGGGGAGTGGGTTGAAAAAGGGTTCTTAGAAAAAAAGACATTGAGTTTGAGACCTGAATGGAAGTAGCCAGGCGGAGTATGCAGAAGACCATAACTGGAATCCTTGAATTGATACAATCAAAGGAGCAACACAAGTCTTAAACTGTAATCTTCTAATTTTGAATTCAGGAGAATAAAGGCCATTATTTTTATTGTTCATAGCAGCACCAATGGCTATCCACTAGGCACACACTCAGACAAGATTAAGTTTTACAAATATCCTTCGTTTCCTCATCATCAAGAATTGGGTTGACATCAACTATTAAATACATTTGTGCCTATCACAGTATAGTTATGATTTCTACTCATTCTTATTTTATCTTTACATTTTGGTTTTGAGACAATTCCACCAGAATCCTCAACAAAGAGGATACCTCATTTTATTCGTTACTTGGGCTCCCGTTCAATTTTTTTTTTCACTTGAGAATATATTTCAGCTGTTCAGTGTTTGGCTATGGATGGATGATTACTGAGTTTTTCTTTAAGCTCCTGGTTTCTTAGAGAATAGTTTGGACAGTCTATCGAGTTCTTTGTTGAAAAGAATAGAAACTCCCTCAAAAAAGCTCAAATGAGAACAACAAAAAAAGTATGAAATGATACAAAGTCCTCAGAAAAGCTCAAAATGTTTTAAATTTTTGAAGTGTCCCTTTTCAGTGAAATAAAACCATCACTAAACTGTTGATTCTTGTGTGTTTTAAATTTCAAATGCTAAGATAATGGAATTGATCAGAAATACGGCATTACTAACTACAAAAGTTCATCAGTTTTAGTTTGGGGTATAATAAAATCCATGAGACGGATCATCAGGTACAGTATACGTTTGTGTCTCATAATTTGGAGCATTACATGATTCTCTTGAGATATTCAGTTTTGCTTTTTTTTTGTAATATAGAATGAAATTCTCTCAGGATACGAATCCTTGAGAGTAATAGGAATATAATAAAATATTTCAATCTGTCTCCAAAATGATTAGTTTGGGAACAGGGCCTGCCCAAATTCTATAGTAGGAAACATTTTAATTCATGTGAATATATTTTATTGTGCTGGCATCTGGGCATTTTTATTTAGCTATAATTAACATACTATAAAATACATAGGTCTTGAATGTTCAGTTCAATGAGTTCTGGCATTTGTGTACATCCATATAATGATCACCCCAAATGAGATAAAGGATGTTTCCTAGAAATTTCCTTCATGTTCTTTTCCAGGCAATTTTCCCTGCAATGATTATCTAATTTTTATCACAATGGGTTAGTTTTACTTGTATTTGGATTTCATAAAAATGGATCTGGATCACATAATATATGTTCTTTAGGTTCTGGCATCTTTTACTTAACAGAATGTTTTTGATACTTCTGCATATTTCTGCATGTATAAGTAGTTCATTCATCCTGTATCCCTGCATGGTTAGACATTGTATAGATATACCACAATGTATTCCACTTTTCTCTATTATGAATAATGCTGCTAGAAAGATTGAGATATAAATCTCTGTGGGAGCACATGCATTTCTATCTTTCACATGAATGCCAAAGGGTAGAATTACTTGGTCATGGTGGTCATGAGGCAAGAATGTTTATAAGAAACACCCAGGCATTTTGCCAGTGAAATTGTATCATATTACATTCCTATCAGCAATATTTGAGGATTTCAGTTTCTCCATATTCTTGACAACTGGTTTTGTCAGTCTTTTAATCTTTCAAGTGGGTTGAAAGTGTTAACTCATTGTGGACTTTTTTTCTCATATGACAATTGGCCCTAACATATTTTCTTTTATGAGGTATGTGTTAAAAGTTTAATGCTCATGATTTTTTATGCTAGTTCTCTTTTATTGTTGATCTTTAGGAGTTCTTTATATACCTACATACAATCCCTTTGTCAAATATATGTACCTTGAAAAAAAATACATATATATACACACCTGTATGTCTATGCATTTACATATAAACAAAGCAATTGTTTTATTTTGCATTCCCTCCAGCCATGAGAGTTCCTCTTGCTCTCCATTCTTTCCAGCATTTGGTGTTTTCAGTGTTTTGCATTTCAGCCATTTTAATAGGCACGTAATGGTATCTTGTTATTTTAGTTTGTAATTCCCTGAGGACATAAGGTGTAGCTCATCCCTTTGTATGTTTATTTGCCATCTGCATTTGCAAGTTCGATGAGGTGTCTGTTCAGATCATTAGTCCATTTTTTAATACGATTGTTCTTTTGAGTTTTAAGAGTTCTTTGCATATTTTGGATACTAGTCCTTTATCGCATATTTTATGCAAAGAATTACTCCTTGTCCGTCACTGGATTTTTCATTCTCTTAACTGTGTCTTTTGCAGATAAGAAGTTTTTAATTTTAATGAAGTCCAACCTACTAATATTGGCTTTCATGGATTATGCTTTTGGTGTTGTATCTAAAAAGTTATTACCAACTCCAGGTTCCCCTAGATCGTCTCTGTTATCTTTTTAGTTTTTCATTGAGTCTGTGATCCATTTGGGGTTAATTGTGAAAGGTGTAAGATCTGTATCCACATTGTCTATCTTTCTTTTTCTTTCTTACTTTCTTTTCTTTTTTCTTTTGGCATGTGGATATCCAATTTCTCCAGCACCATTTGTTGAAAAGACTATTATTTTTCTATTGAATTGCTTTGGCTCCTTTGTCAAATATCAGTTGACTAGGTTTGTACAGGTCTAGTCCTGTATTCTCTATTCTGTTCTATTGACCTGTTCATCTATTCTTTGACCAATACCACACTGTCTTGACTACTATAGCTTGATGGTGAGTCTTGAAGTCAGGTAGTGTCAGTCTTTCAAGTTTGTTTTTCTCTTTCAATATTGTGTTGACTATTCTGGGTCTTTTCTTTTTCTCTATAAGCCTTAGAATCATTTTGTAGCTATCCACAAAGTAATTTCCTGGGATTTCGATTGAGATGGCCTTGCATCTATAGATGAAGTTGGGAAGGACAGATATCTTAACAATATTGAGTCTTCTTATCCATGACATAGAATATTCTTCATTTACTTAGCTCTTTGATTTCTTTCATCCAAGCTTTGCAGTTTTTCTCATGTAGATCTTACACATATTTTGTCAGATTTATACCTAAGAATTTCCTTTTCCAGTGTTAATATAAATGGTATTACATTTTTTATTTCAAATTCCAACCGTTCATAGCTGGTATATAAGAAAGCAACTGATTTTTGCACATTAGCATTATACCCTGCAACTTTGCTATAATTGCATATTAGTTCCAGAAATTTTGGGGGTGGAGGTTTGATAGTTTCTACATAGATAATTATAGCATCTGTGGGCAAAGACAGCTTTATTTTTTCCTTCCAAATAGGTATACTCTTAATCTCATTATTGCATTAGTTGGCATTTCTAGTATGATGTTGAATAGGAGGGGTGGGAGGAGATATTGTTGTTCCTCATTTTAGCAGAAAAGTATGTGGTGTTTCATCACAAAGTATAATGTGAACCATAGGTATTTTGCATAGGTGCTCTTTCTCACGTTGAGGCAGTTGCCCCCTATTCTTAGTTTATTGGAAGTTTTTATCATAAACAAGTATTGGATTTTGTCAAATGTTTGTTTGCATCTGCTGATATCATATGATTTTTCTCCTTCAGGCTGCTGATGTGATGGTTTGTGCATTAATACATTTTCAATTAAGCTATCTTTTCATGAGCAGAAATTTTATTTTTGATCGAGTCCCATTGATCTCTCTCTCTTTTTTTTTTTCTTTTACAGTTTTGGCTTTTTGTGTCCTTTCTGGGCTACTTTTTCTTTCTTTCTTTCTTTCTTTCTTTCTTTCTTTCTTTCTTTCTTTCTTTCTTTTTCCTGGGCACTTTTTTTTTTTAAAGATTTTATTTATTTATTTAACAGAGACAGCCAGCGAGAGAGGGAACACAAGCAGGGGGAGTGGGAGAGGAAGAAGCAGGCTCCCAGCGGAAGAGTCTGACGTGGGGCTCAATCCCAGAACTCCGGGGTCACGCCCTGAGCTGAAGGCAGACGCTTAACGACTGAGCCACTCAGGCGCCCCTCCTGGGCATCTTTTTAATGGGATTCTCTATCATCATTAGATGATGAAATGGTAGTAAATAGGTTAGGACTTTTTAACAATAGTGTTTTGGAACTTTTAAAAATGAGAATGAACTCTTTTATAAGCCACAAACAACTATAGCAACTGAAAAGAAACAGAACATCGACATTAAACCCTAGAACCTCTGACAAGGCAATCAGTGAATTTTTAGCTTGTTAACTTCTCAGAGTTCATCTTAGTTTAGCGTATTATCAGCCTGGCTGAGAAACAGGTAGACCTGAAGTCTAGCCTCACCTCTGCTCACCAGGCAGCACCGCTGGAGGTAGGGGCAGTATTTTCTCATCAACCAAAGGTGTGATCCTTCATATAAGTCTATTAGTAAGACTGCACCAGTCCTAAGGGGGTTTATTCAAGCCTTTTAAAATCCAGTTGTCTGGGTAAGGCTTGTTTAAATCTTAAGATCAAGACCGATGCAAACTACAGCAGTTCTGCTCTAATATTTGTTTTGAAAATGTGATTTGTTACAACATGAATAATATACAGGGGGACAATTCAGCAAAATATGAATTTTGCATTTGCCTGTGTGTGATTTTTGTCAGCGAGACAGATTAGGTAAATGCAAGAAGTGCACCTAGCCAAACTGGGTAACATAGATACATACAAAAGGCACACACAGGCGTACCTTAAACTTCTGCCTCGGTTCACCACGCGTGTTACACACCATACCCATTCACATGTGGTGTTACAGCATTCCAAGCAGTTCCAGATAACACTGTTCCCACCATTCATAATAACTTACAAGCTGCAACTCCTTCTAACATCCGTTTTGCTTCCATGAGCAAACTTTAGTTGTTGTTTTCATTGTGAAGTGTCATGTTTATTGTCATATTTCTGTATTTCTTAAATGTGTACAATTATGCCATTGGTTTTATTACATTCCTTTTTTTTATTTCTATTTTTATCCATCACTGTTTTTGAGTGTTGTGCTCCTAACACTATTTTCCATATAAGTTTTGTGGTCTTTAATATGATGATTTTTAAGAACTTTTGTGTTACACTACGGCAGAACTCGTGTGTTTAGTTTCAGCCATGAAGAAGCTGTACTGCAAACCTACTCTAAACCTAACATAACAAATTATCATAAGGTAGAAAGGAAGACAAGGTGTATGTATTACAGCAGGTATCTATCACCACTCCCATCTTGTGGGAATAGGAGGGAAAATGTTCTCTCTCCCTCACCCCATCATGTTGGCATCTGGAGACCTGCTCATTCGTTAGAACCTCTTTGCAGCCTTTGCTCAAGGCTTTTCTTGGCCTTTATCCCATCTGCTTTGTATGATTGTGAGACATGTGTGTCCTCCTTGTACTGGGATCTAAGGGTAGAAACACTCTATTTTCTGTTACAACTTGTTTCAAGGTATGAATCCTCAAGAAACACATTGTGTGAAATGGGGAAACCACATGCTACAAGTAAAGGATCTAAGAGATCACCTTAGGTGAACCAGGATGAAAGTACGTGTTAAAAATAAGTGGTGATGTTTAAATTCCAAGTGTGTTAAAACCTAACTACCAAGCACAGTGCTTGGATCATAGTGTGTACTCAAAATATTTGATGAAGGAATGAATGAATGGTTATGAAGGCAATTGGTAGCCCATAGATCTGTTTAAATCATCAGTTCCCCCAAAGAACTGTTCTTCAGAGATAATAAGAAATTCAGAGATAATAAGAAAATCTTCAATAAATAATACTATGTATTATGGTAGTGTCTTTTGCAAACAATGAAAAAGGAAGCTATAAGAATTTTGTGTAAACTGGGGTGCCTGAGTGGCTCAGTCGTTAAGCATCTGCCTTCGTCTCAGGGTGTGATCCTGGTGTTCTGGGATCGAGCCCCACATCGGGCTCCTCCGCTGGGAGCCTGCTTCTTCCTCTGCCTGTGTTCCCTTTATCGCTGGCTCTCTCTCTGTCAAATAAAGAACTAAAATCTTTAAAAAAAAAAACAAAATAAAGAATTTTGTGTAAATTTTACTTTTTACGAAAGTCCTTTCTCTAGAATTTGATCTTAATCTGAAAACAGAAGCATTACCCTAAATAGTTTCTGATTTCTAGCTAGCTGTATTTAAGAAAAGCATTACGTATGTGTCAACAGTGAAGAATGATGTTAAATTAAGCCCAAGTTGTGTTTCCATCACAGTGCTACTGCTTAGACCCAGGTTTGACCTTCCCTCCTCTCTCCACCAGATTCCTGCCATCCTCTCCCGGCTCCATGCATATCTCCTGACAGCTTACTCTCATGACAACACCCTCTTTACATGATCTTCTCAAAATGTTAGATTAGCTCAGGCTCCTCCCTGCTCAGTCTGCCATCTTACTCAGACCAATGACCCCATGTTGCTTTCCTCCTTCTTACCTCTCAGACCTGCCCCCACAACTTTTACCCTCTCTCTCCTACCCCCAACTCTCATTTCTGTTCCAGCCTTAGCACTCGGCAACCATCCTACTTTCCAGAAGTACTTCCACATTTTTTTGTGCCCTGGGTGTTTCTTCTGCATGGAACATTATCCCCACAGATACCAAATGGCTCCTTCCCTCACTTCCTTGGAATCGACCCTCAGGTGACCCCTTCTTAATAATTCTTACCCATACTACACTATTTTTATAATGTGAACCTCACCCTTCCCTGGCCATTCACCGCCTTGGTCCCCTTTACTTTTTCTTTTGCCATACCAATTTCACTTTCTAACCTGCTATGTAGTTTACCTTTTATCATATGTTAATTGCCTATCTTTTCCATTCTAAAACAAACTCTGTAAGGGCAGGGATCCTTATTGTTTTGTTCACTGATGACTTACCAGGGCTTAGGATAGTGTCAAGAATATAGTGGGTACTCAATAAATACTGTTGAATGTATGAGACCATTAATGAACATTTTAAATCCTTCTACTGTTTCAGCCATATATTTCTAATGATTTCAAAGTTCACTGACAATACAGCAGACTTAAAACTAGAAGCATAATGATGAAATAGAAAGCAAAGGGCTTTTTTGTTTGGGCTGTTTGTTGTTTTATGTTTTTTTGACATCCAAAGTTTTAAGTAAACCCAGACCTAATACTACAACTGTAGTTTTGGTGATGAGGAAAAATTTTTTTTGAATAAAATGTAAAAAACTGTGTTATTAAGATGACATGTGGCAAGAACACATACAATATTTTTTTTTTAATTTGAATTAGTAGGAAATGCTCATTTTTATTTGTGATGTTTTTCTCTCACCGTTCTAGTACAGATAAAATGTATCGATCATAATAATATTGATTGACTTCTTTCAAAGGCGGAAGAAAAACTCTTAGCCTGTGTTTTTCCATTGGGATTGTGCTATTTAAAACAGTAGGGCAGAAAGGCAAGTGAGCATGGCTGTTTAATTACAGTACAACATGCTACCAATTCAACTATTGATTTTACTTCACTTGCCATCTTATAATATATTATATACTTTTTCATCCATTCTACATAATGTTTGGTATAGAATTTCATATTTATAAATTCTTTTAAATATTTAATGCCTTCCCATTTAGGTTCTTAAATCAGATGATTTCTAATAGGCTAAAATAATCAGCTTCACACTGAAAATTTAGGAAAGAGATATAGAGATAGATCAAACCTTATGATACGTAAGGAGTTTTAGAAAACACAAAACCATGTATCTGAATATTAAATGTGTCGAATTATATGTATTAATTAGAATTTATGGGTTAATATAATAGAAACTCTAATGGTATGACTATGGGACAGCAGTATATAATAAAATGTAGTTCATATATGCAGGTAAGACGGAAAGTGAAATGTAAATTTATGTGATTTAATAAGGTGGTTATTGAACGGTGTATAAAAATTGAACAAGAAAAAGCTTGGCTTTATTAGCATATGATGCAAATTATTTTAAAAATCTTGTTTGAAACATAAATTATACTGCTTTATGCAGAGATTCTAATTCTCTTGGACAGCAGAGCCAGGATATTTTAGAAGAGTAATAAGGTCATTAACAATAAACTAAAGATCACTGTAAATGTTACATATATACATAAGTGTGGTGAGCACATGCACGTGCATATTGTAGGGTGTGTTCTAAGCTGACAACCAGGGATGTTGTATGATAGTATTAAATGAACAAAACTGCCATACATAGCTAAGTATGTTGGCAAGTGACATTTAGTCATTTGTTAAAAGTTGCAAAGTGGAAGAAATATCTGAAATATATATTGCGGTGTTATTCAACACACCACTTTGGCCTTGTCTGCAGGTTGTTTTCTTGATCTATGAAGGCATTAGGGAATGACC
Organism: Ursus americanus; assembly: GCF_024610735.1. Lineage (NCBI taxonomy): Eukaryota > Metazoa > Chordata > Mammalia > Carnivora > Ursidae > Ursus > Ursus americanus. Next base: position 21,109,964 of record NC_142140.1, on the reverse strand, counting down.
ACTAATTAGTATTACAAGACCAAACGATGGTCATATTGGGTGCCACCCTGGCTTTCTAAGTTGCTAATGTACAGTCCCATTCCAGAAGAGCTGTCACTATAAAACCAGGTCAGCATGGCAGCAGAAATCTATAAATATCGTGCCTATGTCATATCCTATCATCTCTGGAAGGAGCACGCACCCTGTCTTTTTAAAAGAGGTTTCCATATGCTGTAGAAGACATGTGTGATAAATTAAGCACTTCTTTCTAGACACTGAAAACATAATAGTGATATAATTAATTACAGTCATATTCTTGTTAAAATTGTGCAGAAAAATTACACCTTTTTCGATTAGCATGAAATATAAGTGTCAAATCTGTAATAAAACCCTGATCAATAAAACAATAATAATTGTGTTGTTAAAAGCGGACATTGAAAGGTGTTCATGGCAACATATTTTAAAGGTTAGAAACCCTTTTAAAATAAACGGATTTCATCTTTACACTATGTCATCTAAATCATTACTGTGTTTGTGTATACAATTATAATCAGACGATAAATTGCAGCTATTGAATGGATTAAGTCTGCACTTCTTGACCTCATAAATCTGAGATTGTCATAGCTTTAGAAAATGCTTGTGTAACAATCAGTTGATTACATGGCATGAGCAGCTGCGTGCATGTTAACTGGAAAATATGAAAGGGGAAGGGTAATGCAGAGTTCAGTGGCAGAACTTTATAACATATTTGACACTTTCTTTTTAACACTTTCAGACTCTCCCTTTGGAATGTGCCTTACATTTTAGTAGGTTTACGCATTTAATAGAAGGATGTGAAGAAAGTTGACACTAACAAAGCGAGGTCCAACTGAAATGTCAGTGTTCATTAAGATTCCCCGAAAATATCCATTCATGTTAAATCACCATATTTTTGAAAGCCTTAACAGAGCATCATAAAGAGTACAGTGGTGAGAAATACTTCACAGTATACTCTAATTAGTGATTTAGGGGGGAAAAAAATCTCCACCAATCCAAAATGCCAATCTGTGTGTGAGCGCGCCATCTCCAGTAGGTATGCAATGCCTCTTTGACAAAACTGCCATTTACGTTTAAGAGAAGTGAATCAAAGGATGGGTGATGCTGTACATTTTTTTTTTTTTAAGATTTTATTTATTTATTTGACAGCGAGAGAGAGACAGCCAGCGAGAGAGGGAACACAAGCAGGGGGAGTGGGAGAGGAAGAAGCAGGCTCCCAGCAGAGGAGCCTGACGTGGGGCTCGATCCCAGGACTCCAGGATCACGCCCTGAGCCGAAGGCAGACACTTAACGACTGAGCCACCCAGGCGCCCCCGGATGCTGTACATTTTTGAAAATTTCAAAAACATCAAAGTGAATATCTCACCACTAATGAAAATAAAATACTTAAGGTAACAATATACTAGTAGTCTTTGATGGAAGGTGGTACCTGCACCTGCTATTTTATGCTTAATTCACAAGGCATTATGTGCGTTTTAGATCTTCTTAAGAGAATTGGTTTTAACTCAAATTTATCTATTTGTATATAGCTTCCACCTTCAAAAATTTATATAGAATATGACCCAATTTTGAAAATCTCATATATTAAAATGGTATTAATCAAAGACTCAAAGAGAATTAGATTATTAATAATGAAATATTTTCATTTACTTTAATTTTCTCAGATGAAAGGAACTAAAGCATGCTTTAAGCATTAGTTAGGAATTTACAGCCTGCTCGTAAAAGTGGCATTTTTCTCATTTTGCATAAAAAGTTAGAGTATAGAATAGCTAAATAACTAATCCCAAGGTCACAACGAAAAGGGGAATGAGGGGCAGCTCAAAAGAAAATCCTCAATTTCAAGCTCCTAAGGAACAATTGCCTTTTTATAACCCCTATTTAATAACATTTAATGATTAAATTACCATGAAAATAAAACATCTTGTTCAAAAGGCATTCTAGTGTGGAAAAATAGAAGACAGTGATCTATGATACCCACTCAACTTCGTTAAAACAGCCTTATAACAGATTAGACCCGGCGTACTCCCACCTGTCTAGAGAGCTAACCAGCTTTCAGAAAGCTGTGTAAGGGAATGTCCACGTTCCTACATAAGTTGGATTCCCAATCAGATGGGATTCTTGGCCTCTACGAATCTGACCCAGACACTTATTGATCACCAACAATTGCACAGATGTCTCATTTTGACTTTTGGCAACATATCCACACAGATTGCTACTTCATTTGATGTTGAAATTGACAGATTCGTGAGATGATGTCAAGGAGTCCCATGTTGTAGACCGTTAACTTGGTTGACTATGAAGGACTACTTTATATCCCCTAATCGTAATGGTGAAAATCAGAGCATCAATATTTACATTAGATAATATACTTATGTTGTGTCACTTCATCTTTCAAGCAATCTGCAATGGAATTATCATTGTCCTCAACTACCGGATTTGAAAATTCAGGAATTAAGTGTGTTGTCCAAGGTCACAGAGCTGGAAGGTGGTATAGCCAGATGTAGAACCAGATCCTTTAAACTCCAGAACTCAGATTCTTAACCGCTGGGCAATCCTGCCTCCAGGTTTTACATTTCCCAGCTCCAATTGTCCTAGAGTTGGGCTTCTGAATCTCAACAGTCAATACCTCCCACCAGGCAGCTTAATTAGCATCTCTGGTTTAAAAGTGACCATTTTGAAATTTGGTTCTTAAAGTGACCCATAGACCAGTATGACTTGTTTTATTTTTTTCTACTTTCATTGACTTGACTAATTGTATGATAAAGTTTAGCTACTCCAGTTATTGGTGTTTATGGGTATTGTATTCAAGTAAAAAATACAATCAATTAAAGTTTACTATTTTAGTCAAAGAATGTTTTTCAGGTAAGTACATTAAAGCAATCAAACAGCTGCTGTGAGGAATTTACCCCTTAATAGAGTACTTGTGTGCCACAAAATGAATTGAAAGGAATTTATTCAAATTTGTCAGATCAGTTTGTTGTGGTTTTTTGACATCATTGATAGAAACATTCAACGAATGAGCTTCGTTGTTTAACCACTTTCGGTCAATATGCCAAATGAAAATAATTTTATTTTGGGTCATTTGATCTCTACAATTGTATGATATGGACACAACCTTGCTTAACTTCGTTTTTTCTTAACAGAACTCATAAAGGTTTTTCCTCCATGTTCTCCCTCACTCTCTGGGTTCCTCACGTCTTCTGACTTTTGAAAGTGCCTGTCTCGACCAACACAGGGCTTTTGAGTATGCTCATGCCTGGAGCACGTGTTTCCTGGCTTTCTGGCCCCACCTCTGTCTCAGGTTCACTAGGTCTTCAGAGCTCAGTTCAGTGATTCTTTCACTAAGGTTGGCTCCCTGACCTCTCTGACTAGATTGAAAATCCCTACTACCTGCTATTGGAACACATGGTACTTACTCCCCTTTTGCACTTGTCAGCATAGTTGAGCTACAGTTCATTGGTGTGATTCTTTGATAAATGTCTCTTCCCCGTAGCCTGGAAGCTACATGCAGACAGGCAACACAGGCAACACATCTGTTTTGCTCATCATTTACTCCCAGGGCTTGGACAGTCCCTGGGGTATATACATGTTGAATGAAGTGATATTCAAGAGCACACTGATGAAGCCAAAGACATGATACAAAAAGGGAAAACTTTGATTTCTAATTAACTTTACTGAGATGCAATTTACATCAAATAAGATACACCCATTTTCAAGTGTGCAGTTCAGTAAGTTTTGAATGGGTTGGTTTTCCATAGTTTGCCTCTTTGTGACACTGAGGTGTAACACGGGCAAATCTAATGTCCCTGGACTTCAGACCCTTCATCTGTGATATGGGATTAGGCTGTTCCTAAAGCCCCTGCCCATACTAGGATTCCGGATCTGTGTTCAGGCTATCTGCACTTGAGAATACATCTAAAGATCTATGTTCTCCAAAGGGCAGCAACATCATTAGAAAATTGTCAAGAGAAGTTCAGCCTGCCTGATGTGCATTGCGATTTGCTTACACATTCCTTCTTCATTGACCAAACTCAAATATTCAAGTTATCCCAACTTGGAAAAATGAAGATTTTGCTCCCTTACAATGGCCTGCCTTGTAATATTTGGTTAATATCTTTGTCACCATTCCCATCCCCTAGGGAATCAGTTCACAGTTCGTATATAAATCATCACAGTATGCACCTTCCATACATTACAGTTCCGTTTGTCCATTATACCTCCATCGAGCTGAAAAAAAACCCCTGTATTTCCATACCCTAGAATTGAAAAACGAATGTTCAGACCATGTCAACCAGAGTTGTGGTAGCTCTTTTCCATGACGTTACCTTCTCTGAAGCACAAAGGGAAAAATTAAATATGGGCTACTTCAGTGAAAGTAAAGATGTCTCTCTTCTTTCTACATGTATTTGTAGCTTCTTCCCTTTGCCCTCTTTTCCCCTTCCTTCCTTCCTTCCTTCCTTCCTTCCTTCCTTCCTTCCTTCCTTTCCTCCTTCCCTCCCTCCCTCCCTCCCTCATTATTTTAATAACAAGTACAAAAACAGTACATCGATCTACTTTTTGAATTTAGAGCATTGGATAACAAATTGTTCACTAAATGTAACCATTTAAAACGTAGTCAGACGCTGCTACATGGATGGCAAACAGAAAGAGTAATTGAATAAGGAAAGGAAATAAAAAAGGAACAAAACAGACAAGCAGTGAGAGCACAAACTGCCTGACGGCCTAGAACGCCCCATAGAGCAAGGGAAGAAAAGAGGAAAGGCAGAGAGAGACTAATACAAACCACCACCCACAGGGGCATGCATTTTGATGAAATAGAAGGTCTCTATTTTTAGGCGAGACAAGCCCAGTTGTGAATATTTAGGACGTGTATTCTCAAATGATGTCCTTGCACTGGGCAGTTGAAGCTAAATATTTTTAAATGATCTAATTCACACTGAAAAAAATATTTCATGAATAAAACAGTGTCCCTCTGAAGATGGTTTTCCCATTATATCTTAATTAAACCTTTATATCTGAATCTGCTTACCTCTACTAGCATCTAGATTTAGCCGGAAAGGAAGAATATGGTTAGGTCTATCAAGAATAAAAAGCTCTGTATTTTAGGGAAGGCTCTTTCAACCAAAAAATATAAAAACTATTCATTCAAGTAATTGATGTTAAAAATATTTTCCCCAATACATTTTTCCTTTGTGAAATTTTAATAAAGGAATCCATGCACATAGTTAAAAAAAAATCAAATGGGACACAGGGCTTACAATGCAAGCAGCAGTTGGCCATCCCCACTCCTTAGTACTTTCAGTCTTACTGAGCAAATCACTTTTAATGGTTTCCTGTGTATTTCTTTGGAGCGATCACTTCCAAAAGCTAAATGATATGCTTAATTACTGTATCACAAGTTACCAAATTTAAATAAAAGTATCGGACATAAGAGATGAGAAGATTACACTACCTCACTTATACGACCCTACTAACTTCCATTTCCCCCCTTAATAGCAATTTTTGATAGGTTTTTTTTTTTTTTTTGGCCTTCTAGGGAACTTTGTACCTTTAAATGATATATTTGAATGGCCATTTTATGATCATTGACTACTCTTAATACTCCAGTGATAGAAGATGAAAATACCAGTACTCTTCTTTTCTCTCTGCCTAGTCTATCATATTTCACTTTCTAATTTATACTCTTAGTTATGAGAACACGTCTTGACTCTTTACATAATTTTCATTCTGTTCTACAAAGATAATTTAATATTCTATTTTTGTTTATAGAAAAGGGGGCCTGAAGCAGTCAATGAAAGATGTTTTATTAGAAGAACAATAGTACCTGATGGGTGGAATGGTTCTCCAGAGTAGAGGGCAGTGTAAATCCTTTGTCTTCATTCAACATTTTTAGTAAAATACCCATTTCTTATTAATGTAGCTTGATGCAGAATATGCTTTTTAAAGGTACCTCCACGTGCTGAGTCTTGGTGGAAAGCAAGCATAGATCATAAAACAAGATTTTCAAAGGTGATTCCATCATCACATTTAAGTTATGAGAGTATTACAAGTCTTGAATCATGCTCTACAGTAGATCTTTAAAGACTTCTCAGATGGGTAAATTCTTGATACTGATGGTGGTATGGGGAATCACAAAGCAGTTTCAATTAGAGTATGTGGCCTGGGTCAAAAGTGAGAAGACAACTGGGATAATGTCATATTGGGGAAGTTACGTGAGCTAGTTTTGTTCTTTAAAATACATATATATATTTTAAACAAGGGTCTGCAAGATGTGGGGTTTGAATGCAGAAGTGTCACAAGTATTTGAAAGATCAGTTTGGGGATGGAATAAGAATAGACAAATTAGGAAGTGAATGAGTGATGAGAAAGGGGATCTAGAGAAGTTGCTTGAAGAATTGTGGAGTGAAACTGATTGGAGAAATTGGAGGGAAAAACATATCTTATCCTGAGAGGCCAATCTTTAGTGCCATCTTTCCATGGAACTCTTTCTGTTCTCTGCATCCCCCAGGTAAGTGACTGTCATCTTTCTCCCTTGTCATGGCCATTTGTCTATGCCTCCCTTGGGGAACTTGTCTCTCTTTTTTGCTTTGTGTTGGGTTATTCACAAATCTATGATATCTGCTCTATTAGGTAGAAATTACTATCTAATTTATCTTTACTTCCCCAACACCTAGCCCAAAGTCTTGCATGTAGCAGGTGTTGAAGAAATTTTTTTTCATGGAGTAATGTGTTCATGCTTGACTAAAAGTGAACTGTGTCCAGCTGTTTTATTTCCTTCCTTCGTCTTGTCCTTCCTTCCATTTTCTCCTTCCTACCTTTGCTCTATCTATCTTGCCTTTCTAACAAAGAGAAATCTGTGTGTGCATGGATAAGAAAAGACAAGTCTGTAGGTTCATAGAGATTGAAGATTCAAGAAAGAGAATGAGAATTGAAGAGATAAAAGAGACAGGAATGTGATCCAGATATTACAAAAAGGAAGGAAGGAAGGAAGGAAGGAAGGAAGGAAGGAAGGAAGGAAGGAAGGAAGGAAGGAAGAAAAAGGAAAGGAAGGAGGAAGGGGAAAAGGGAGGGAGGAAGGAAGGAAGGAAGGAAGGAAGGAAGGAAAAGGAAAGGAAGGAGGAAGGGGAAAAAGGGAGGGAGGGAGGGAGGAAGGAAGGAAGGAAGGAAGGAAGGAAGGAAGGAAGGAAGGAAGAAGAAAGTATATAATTCTCTTTCTGAGACTAGAGGGACCAGGCCTGAATATCCACATACTATCTGAACTGAACTTGAATGGAAATTTTTTCAATGATACTTGCCTGGATGTAAAAGTAGAGAAGTGTTGGGGCATCCGGGTGACTCATTCTGTTAAGTGTCTGCCTTCGGCTCGGGTCATGATCCCAGGGTCCTGGGATCAAGCCTGACTGACGTCAGGTTTCCTGCTTAGAGGGGAGCCTGCTTCTCCCTCTCCCTCTGCACCCCTCACTTGTGCTTGCTCTCTCTCTCTAGCTCTCTCTCAAATAAATAAATAAAATCTTAAAAATAAAAGTAGAGAAGTGTTTAAATTCCTGCCATTCCTTTATACTAAGAATAGATGGAAAAACAAACAAGCATCAAATTACCATAAACACATTTAAAATATCAGCGAACAAGAAGTTCTATCCAAAAGAGAAAGAAATGCAGAGGTTTGTATAGTTCCTGGTTTAGAGACCAGCAGTCCACAAAACTACAATCTGCATTCAAACTAGTCGTCAGTATTGATGGGCATTTTTCCATAGACTAGTATTACTTTTTGTTTGTTTTACTTTTTGAGTTCTGTAGGCTTCCTACAGATTTAATTGAAGGGAGTCTCGAGAGCCTAAAGAAAACCGTGGCATCTATTTTATTTAAGATGTAATAAATAGCATAAAATTTTTGAGAAAGAAGATGTCAGCTACCTGCCAATCCATGACCTAGGGTATCTTAGTGAATTGAAAACATTTCAGGGCCCGATCATCCCTTTGAAATCTCACAAGCTTGTTTTTATTCACTAAGAATTGAGTCATCTTAGGCCAAATTCCCATCAACCAGGTTCATAACACACAAGACTACTCATCAGAATACCAAATTCTCAAATTATTATGGTAAATTTAATTGTCAAGTCCGTAGACATTCCTGTTTCTTGCTTGGCACATTGTCTCCTTGCAGGCAAGCTTTGTGGGAAGGTAAGTTATAGCTACAATTTCACCTGATGCAATTGGAATTAAAATCTGCAGATATACATTTAAGGGTTAGAGGTATAGCAGAAGGGTTTCCTGAACCCAGTGACAAATGTTCAGTGCACTTGTATCTTTGAGAGGAATAAGACCTGCCATTAGAATTCCACAGGCCTCATGAACTGGATTTTTTTTTTTTTCACTTGGAATCCCTCAGGACTTATTGTATATACCATATTTTATGTGTTTCTTAATATTTATATTTATATTTATATTTATATAATTGTTTACATTCACAAAAGGCATTTAAGTTATGTGATGATCTCCATTGTGGTTCATACTAACATTATCATCTACATTTCACAGAAAGGGAAACTGAGGCTCAGAAATGTTAGAGGACTTGGCCAAAGATCCTATGGATACTAGCTTATGAACTCCTAAAAACAGGAAGTATAGCTTATATTTTTTATAGTCCCAAGAATGGTGCTCTCTAACAAGAGGTACTTATGACATATTTGTTGATAAGAGTAGGTTTATAGGAGTACGTAATGTCAGAATTGATATTTGAATATTGGTAGAAATAGTCTTCACTTTACTCAATATTTCACAAGTTTTTCTTTCATTATTGAGTTTCCCATATGCATTTAAAACATAATTTGCTTTATAAAAATTGGGCTTTTTATTTTTTTACAACATTTTAGGAACTTGCCTGTTTTAAAAGATGATTGACTTTTAGCTATTATTTTATCTTTTTTAAAGATTTTATTTTATTTATTTGACAGAGAGAGAGAGACTGCCAGTGAGAGAGGGAACACAAGCAGGGGGAGTGGGAGAGGAAGAAGTAGGCTCCCAGCAGAGGAGCCTGATGTGGGGCTCGATCCCAGACCACCGGGATCAAGCCCTGAGCTGAAGGCAGACACTTAACAACTGAGCCACCCAGGCACCCCTAGCTATTATTTTACACTTAAAATGCACAGATGATTTTTCTTCTGTTGGGTGGCGTACCAGTGATTGTTTTTTAGTTGCAAACAATAGACTCCGTTGGGGAAGCTTGAGCAGAAAAAAAATTTACTGGGGCACCTGGGTGTCTCGGGCAGTTGAGTGACCCTGACTCTAGGTTTTGGCTCAGGTCATGATCTCAGGGTCCTTGGATTGAGCCCTGAGTTGGGCTCTGCACTCAACGGGGAATCTGTTTCTCCCTCTGTCCCTCCCTCTGCTCTTGCTTGAGCTTGTACTCTCACTCTCCCTCTCTCTCAAATAAAGTCTTAAAAAGAAAAAAAGAAAAAGAGAAGAAACTTACTAAGGATATGGTAGATACAACCCATGCTTTGCTCAAATACCCTCAAATTCCTTTAACTCTGTGTGCTTATTGCAGAATCTCCAGTAATTTTTTTTTAAGGTTGGCACCTGCAATTTTGTTCACATGCCTGTTCCAAAGCTATGATCGCTGCTTTGCCAACATGCACAGGAGGCCTGAAGTGCCAGGGAGATTATGTCAGGTAGGGTGGCCCTCGGCCGATGACTGACTGCCTCCCCTCTTAGGGAATATACAAGTCAGCTCCCTTGCCTGCAGCTGGGACAAGTTCTGGGTGTAATTTAAAGTCTGGAGTTCCTTGCAGGATTGGATTTCAGCTGGGACTTTGTCTGAGATCTCACACTTACTTGGCTTTTAAATCCTTCCCTGTCATGCTTCTTTCCTTCCTTACTGGCTTCTCCAGGAGCACTTTTTTTAAAAATCACTTGCACCAAATTCTTGTCTTAGGCTCTCCTTCTGAGGAACCCGACTGTATTGGTTTCATAGGGCAGCCATAACAAAGTACCATAATCTGGGTGTCTTAAAACAGCATAAACATATTCTCTAACAGTTCTGGACACTAGAAGTCCAAACTCGAGGTGTCAGTAGGGTTATGTTCCCTCTTAAGTCTGGGTAGGGTCTTTTCCAGCCTCTTCCCGGCTTCTGGGAGTGGCCATCAATCCTTGGCATCTCTGGGCTTCCAGCCGCCTCTAGGATCTACCTATATTGTCACATGGCATTTTTCCTATGTGCCTCTGTGTCTTCACATGGCATTCTCTTCCATGTATCTTTTATTTTCTCTTATAAGGACTCCATTCATATTGGATTATGATCCATGAGTTTATCTTAACTTTACATCTGCAAACTCCCTATTTCCAAACAAGATCATATTCAGCATATCTTTTGGAGGGGACACAATTCAACTCATAACAGTAACTTCAGACCACTGAAGTTAGAGAGCTCACAGGAAGGGCCAGAGCATTTAGCCTTGGAGACTACAAATCAAGAAATACCCCCTAAGCGTACAAAGGAGGGATTCCTGAGAAGAGCCCCTGCCAGTTAGCATGGACACTGATCTTCATTTGCCACTGCTTGCTGTTGTGTGTGGGATTCTAGAACTTCCACCCTCCCATCCTTGAGAGCCAGGAGCCTCTACTCTCATGAGAAAATGAACTCTGTCTGTATGGCCCCAATTTCTTCATGTTGCTTCTTCCAAAGTGAAATTTCACATGGGCAAAGCCAAGATCTGAAAAGGAAGTGAGAAAGCATGTTTTTTCTGCTGCTTCTGTGGGGAAGCAGCTTTCCTAAAATGAGAAATTCTTCCAATACAGGAGAAATGTTCAAAATGTGTCACATAGCCAGAAAACATGAAAAACCACCACTACAGTCAGTCTCAGTGACAAATTAGAATGCCTGAGGTTATATAGAATTTTCTCTGCATTTTTAGATACCAGTTTAATTCTTTTTTGAAAGAGAAGAAATAAAATTTCTGATTTGGGGACCTTGTCATGATTCTTTATATTTTCTACCTTAGAATGCAATGTTAGTCTTCTTTAATTTATGGGTGGACATCTACTCTACAGTTCATTATAATACTAAAGAGTTACATGCGTATTAAGCTTTTGGCTGCATGATTATTTATTATAAAGTTCTTAAAGATATTTATATCAAAATTATTTGTGTAGGAGGAGAAACAGATTTGAAGGTAAATTGAAAGAAAGGATTTTGTGTTTCATTTGTGGATTCTATGAAAAGCCGTGTTTAAGCCTTTTATATATTGGTTCATGAGAACTATACCCATATTTATATGAACTAGGAGGCATCCTTTAAAATGTTATAATTTTTAAACGGACTTAGGGTCTAGTTAGGTTTATAGTATTGTTCTTTCTTTCTTCTTTCTTTCTTTCTTTCTTTCTTTCTTTCTTTCTTTCTTTCTTTTTTTAAGATTGTATTTATTTATTTGAGAGAGAGCACAAGTGGTGGGGAGGGGCAGAGGGAGAGAGAGAAGCAGTCTCTGTGCTGAGCTCCGGTGGGGCTCAGATCCCAGAACCCTGGGATCATGACCTGAGCTGAAGGCAGACACTTCACCAACTGAGCCACCCAGGTGTCTCCATGGTATTGTTCTTAAAATCTATTTCTGTTGCCCAGCACACAGCCTGGTAAATGGAAATGGCAATAACTATTTGTTAATTGAAAGGGAAAGAACAGGATTCTTTTGGGTTCTAATTTTTTCAGTTCAAACAATGCAACTTAACACGTGAAATTTCACTCGTCAAAATGGAGGTGATTTTTAAACTGTGTCCTCTATCTTGTCACACAAACAAAATATAAGTCACCAGTTGCAGGTTTGGATGAATATGCAGACAACTGTGATCTTATTTTTGTTTAATGGTCAATACCCTAAGGCAGTGGTCACCAAACAATGGCCAAATCTTGCCCAGTACCTATTATTGTACAGTCTGTGAGCCAAGATGGTTTTTACATATTGAAATGTAGCATGTAAAAAAGACTATTATTATTTCAGTAAGGACAGTTGCTCAGAGTCGAGGAATTTGCTTCTTGGCCTGCCAAGACTAAAATATTTATTCACTGGCCCCAAGAGTTTGCTGACCCCTGCAAAAGAATATATCCAAGTAAGACTACTGTATTGAAAGCATTCTGTTATCACAATAAATTAGAGTTTACCAATGTGTTGCTGTATTTTTCACCCCAAGAAAATCAGCCCTAAAAGGAAAATAATCATGTTTTGAAGAAACAAGGTGAAAATGAAGAAAATACAATCAGTGGATAATAGAATTAAAGACTATAGAATGCTGCTCTCCTCTTCCATCTCTGTTCTAGAAATGCATAGATGGAGTAACCTTGTCCACCCTAAGGCAGCAAATGCTTATTAAGAATGATTCTTTACATTTGTATACCACCTGTAACTTTTCAAAGCTCTCTCATGATAGTATTTAATGTCTTATAGCTGTATTACAGCAATAACTCATTTTTTTATTGTTTAGCACTATGAAACTCAATTGTGTGTACATTCTTTTTATCTTTCATGATGACAGGTATTCTGCTCAACCAAGAGATGTAGTTGGAAACCAAGACATACCTTGAAAGCCCTTCTTGCCTACAGCTTTTTCTGGCTGAAGTCTGCGCATGAGGCTCTAAGGTACTGAACAATCTCAAAGTTACCTTATTTTTTAATTTAATAAACCGAGCATATGGTTTTGAAAAAAAGTTCCTATATACTCTAAAAAATGTACGTTTGTGTATATGTCATGAATAGTTTGAACATAAGTATTATTCCAAAGATCTCAATACTTGAGGGTATTGAGGGTAGAGGGTAATTTAAAATATGGTTATTTTGGTTATGAGTAGGACAGTTTCAAACGGTGTGTTAAGGGATCCTATTTAAGACCATTGTTATTAGGTTAATAATGTTGATTGGCAAAAATCTCCAAAGGCATGCTAATTTGAGTTCAATGAATTGAAGTTGGGAATTACAAAGTGTAAAACGTTCAAGGTACTGCTTAACCGCAACCTTACCGAGAAGGCTTCATGGTTTAGGTGATTGTTAGCTTAATGTTTCTCAAGGGTGTGGTGCGATTGCAAGGAAATTTATGACCGTAGGCTACAACGGTTTAGATAAAGCAAGGGGAAGGCCCCTCTCTCTTCTGTGAGATCCCAGTCACATCAAAGTACGGAATCAATTTTGGGGTGGTAGACTCGAAGAAGAGTATAGAACGTCAGGGATTTCATGTTGTCTGTCATTTTTGTTTGTGGCCTAGAGGACTGGGTTGACAACCATCCTGAGGCTTTATGCGGGCCCACTGGGAAATGGTGCTGGGCTTGTCTGGCAGGGAGGTAATGCATTATTATCACTGTATGTATGTGTTCATGACTGGGCTAGAAAGGGGATAAAACGGTGCTGACAGAAAAGTTCATCCCTTTCATCTCCGGCACACTTTTGTTTTCTCTCATTAAGGGTAAACAATCTCTTAAAATTTTTATATGCCTCTTAATAAGATCATCTCTTAGAATAGCAGGCCAAATCTGCCCCATTGCCTCTTTTTGTATTTTAAATTGAAATGTCATGTTTTACATTTGTTCCTTGGGTTATTTTTGGTGGATCTCACAAAATGCTATAAATAACAGTCTCATTTTTATTATCTCCAAAATAATACATAATTTTATAATTTATTATTAGACCAATAGTTTTTTGGGGGTACCAGAGGAGGATAGATTGCTCTTTAATACCCAGTTTTTACAGTTTTTAATTTTAATATTAATTTTACCTTATACTCAGAGACTATATTCTTTACCATGTGTTTGAAGAATGTATTTAATATTTTTCAATCAGTTATATATTTTTAGTAGATATTATTAAGTATCTTTAATGCTTAGAAAATAATGGCTTTATATAACATATGAAGCTTAGTACATGGTTTTTAACTCAGCATTATTAAATGTCCTTTGAATCCTTTCATCCTTACTTATTTTTTAATAATCCGTCCTGGACTGGTAGTAATATGTGAGAACATCCCACAAGGCTATATATTCATTTATCTTTGTAGATGTAATTTTTTTTCCCATGACCTTATAACGAATTTATATAGAGGAGCTATTGAGGTAGGATTCTGGTTTTAGGTGACTCAGAAAAGAGTCAGCTGGTCAGCACAACTTCTATTTCTGATGAAAGATGCTGTTAGTAAAGACTATTCTTCCACCAGGTAACAGAGCAAGAATTGCTTAGCTACCTCTCTGCCTAAAAGATGGAGTTGTTAGAAATTCAATGTGGGCTTTGGATAGCTATGGCTTCGTGTTTATCTTCTTGAGTATGTTTAAAGGGGAGTTTAGAGTGAATGGATGAAGTCCATTTGTTCAACTACTTGGTCAAACCTCGTCTTTCCACCAGGTCTTGCTGTGTAATTTTAACTAGCTGGGGTGCCTGGGTGGCTCAGTCGTTAAGCGTCTGCCTTTGGCTCAGGGCATGATCCCGGTGTTCTGGGATTGAGCCCCGCATCAGGCTCCTCCGCTGGGAGCCTGCTTCTTCCTCTCCCACTCCCCCTGCTTGTGTTCCCTCTCTCGCTGGCTGTCTCTCTCTCTCTCTGTCAAATATATAAATAAAATCTTAAACAATAATAATAATAAACTAGCCAAGAATAAAATACTCAGTTCGGTTACCCATAGATGCTGGGTAGTTGGTCTTCAAGTTATGTTAGCCATAAAGCAATTATTCAGATATCATTCTCCTGTACAAACAGGAATAAAGCTGCTTGCTGTCCTAGAGTGGGGATAGAGGGTGGGGGAAGGGGTGGGGGGCTAGAGAAGGGGTGGGTGATCTCAGCATCAAGGGGGATTTAGGGGAACAGAGGAGAGGACAGATACTTCCAAGATTTTTGAAATGAAGATGAGTCGATAAAGATATGTGGCTAATTAAAGATATATGGATTATTATAAAAATGCTTAAAATATGTTTAAATCATAGTCAATATTAGAATGTTAAAATCCAGCACTGGAGTCACCAAAGGTGCATCTAAACCCCACTGTGTTTCAAATGATGGCATCAAAGGGGGTAAGTTTTTTTTTTTTTAATTCACTTAGCCAACATATAGTACATCATTAGTTTCAGATGTAGAGTTCAATAATTCATCAGTAGCATATAACACCCAGTGCTCATCACATCACGTGCCCAGATGAGTAGGTTCTTGTGGAAGTAACATAAACACAATCTACTAGGACTACCTTCTTTAAACTGTAGTCCCTGATGAAATTTTAAAATTTGGGATAATTTCCGTTATTAAATTTTTTTTGTATTAAGTGATTCTTAAATAATATTTTTATGTTGCACTGAAAACTTAGATTTTTCAAGTTCTCATAAAATTAGATAATACAACATTAGATATTAAAACCATGCACATGTTTTGCTTTGATGCAAATACCAAATTAAGGGGGGCAGGGTGCTGCTCGCCAGACATCCTCTTGCTTCCCACTCTGTAGCAGTTGTCTGTTGTCTTCAGGAAATTCTAAAAGGGAATTTTCAAAACCATAAACCTAGATCACAGAAAGGTTTGAATTTGCTGGAAATGATGCATAAAATTCCATGGTCAGTGATGGAAAAGGTGATGCAAGCAATGGAAGGCTCTTAAAAATTAAATTCCTACAAGATAGCAAATAGAAGTAATGAGTCTGCTCAGAATGATCTGCAATGAGTTACTAACTACAAAAAAAAAAAAAAAAAAAGAACAAATGATGACATGGAACAGAAGAGTAATGTATTTGAAAGGCCAAAGTCAAAAAAATAACTCTCTGCAGGTTTTAAAATGATTTAAAAATAATTTTGCAAAATTTTTTATGGAATGTGTGGAAGAAGAGGGACCACTGGACAGAGATGAGGCCGATGGTGGGTCACTAATGACAGTGAGAGAGTAGACTCATGGATGCCCGCTATCCCCCTGCTTCCTCCACCAGAAATGGTGTTCAAATGGGACAAACAAGCACGAGACCCAGGGGAGGTCGCAAACAGACTGCGTGTGTTTCTGTAAAGTGAGTTGTCATAAAGTTCAGATGGATTTTGTCTGCGGTAATACTTGCATTTGTAATACTAGAACCTATCTCCGTCATCTGCAAGGGATGCTTCAGGATGGCAGAAATGTGGGAGAACTAGAAACGAGTAAATTACATTATAATTTTCCAAAATCTAGAGCCATGCAGATAGCTAGCAAAATTGGGCGACTCATTTCTGAAGTGGCAGGTTGAAAGATTGAGAAAGCAAAACATTTTTCTGTAGTCCACAGTGTTGGTTATGACAATGAGTCATGTCAATCAAATGCCTCTTTCCAGGATAAAAAGTGAACGCAGTAAAGTGTTTTGGGTTTTGTTATTGTTGTTATGTGACTGTTTTTAAATTTCTCACAACCGTGATACTCTTCTGGGCCATGACAGAAAGTATATAATCATACCCATAGAGTAAGTTGACTTTTAGAAAGATGATTATCTAAAGCATGTTGATAATTGATCATTGCTAAACAGGTGTGAGGCTAATTTTACATGTCAACTTGATTGGGTTAAGGGATATTTACCTAGCTGGTAAAACATTATTTTTGGGTGTGCCTGTGAGGCTGTTTTTGGAAGAGGTTAACATTTGATTTAGTAGACTAGTAAAAAATATCTGCCCACACCAATGTGGGTATGCGTCATCCAATCCCTTGAGAGCCCAATAAAACAGAAAGGTGAAGGAAGGGTGAATTCCCTCTCTCTCTTCTGGAGCCGGGACATCCATCTTCCCCTGCCCTCCAACATTGGAATTCAAGGTTCTTGAGCCCTTGGATTCTGGGACTTAACCAGCAACGGCCCAGTTCTCAGGCCTCTGGCTTTAGACTGGGAGTTAGGCCAGTGGTTTTCCTGCTTCTTCAGATAGTAGATGGCAGAGTGTGGGACTTTAGGGCCTCCATGATTGCATGAACCAATGCCTATAATAAATCACCTCATATATATCTATATGTTGCTCTCCTACCGGCTCTATTTTTCTGGAAGACTTTGACTAAGTAACAGGAGAGTATTCTCTATAGAAATCCATTCATGGCCCAATCCCTAATCATATTGTAATTTGTGATTTTACCAAGGACTTACATAAAGTTAGCAGGCATCAGTTTCCTCTGCTGCAAATGGGAAAAATGAGTGACTCATAAATCAATAAAAAAAAAAGTGATAAATGATGATACATGTAGGGTACACATTCCAAGGCTTGGCGCACATTAAGTGTTCAGTAAGTGGAAACAAATAATTGTGTTATCAAGATGAACTAGGACATAGAGCTGAAACAATGGACATATAGACATGAAAAGGTAAAGTTCCAGGCCTATGTTCAAAGTAAGTCAACTATATAAACACAGGATGAATGAAAAAGCCTTAAGATCTTTACCTATTTACAAATTCACTAACAGCCTACCATGTAACCATGTGAGCAGGCTGTCTTAGACTTTATTTTTGTCTCCAGAAAGAGGAATAGTATTCAGCCATTGTGTTTCAGACCATATGTCATGAGATAATTGTTCAGTATGGGATATGATAACTTAAGAATAACATCAATAGGGGCGCCTGGGTAGCGCAGTCGTTAAGCGTCTGCCTTCGGCTCAGGGTGTGATCCCGGCGTTCCGGGATCGAGTCCCACATCGGGCTCCTCCGCTGGGAGCCTGCTTCTTCCTCTCCCACTCCCCCTGCTTGTGTTCTCTCTCTGGCTGTCTCTCTGTCACATAAATAAATAAAATCTAAAAAAAAAAAAAAAAAAAAAGAATAACATCAATAGGGGCACCTTGGTGCTTCAGTCAGTTAAGCATCAGACTCCAGGTTTTGGCTTAGGTCATGATCTCAGGGTTGTGGAATTGAGCACCATGTTTGGGGTCTATGCTCTGCTGGGATCCTGCTTGAGATTCTATCTATCCCTCTCCCTCCCGCCCCCCCCCCCAAAATAAATCTTAGGGGAAAAAAAGAATAACATCAATAAATTGGTCTGTGGCCAGAAGAGATCATAAAAATGATTAAACTTTGTCATTCAATAAATAATTGAATAAAATAGAGGTGTTTAAAAAAATGGAGAAGAAATGGCAAAAGAGGTTTAGACCAGCTGGTCATTTACATACAGTGAAACACCATGCAGCCGTATAAAGGAATGAGAAGGAGCTCTTTGTACTATAACTCAAAGATTTCCAAGATAGAGTAAGTGAAAAGAAACAAGGTACAGCATAATTTGCTATATTTTAGTATGTAATTTGCTATATTTTATATAAAAAGAGAGGAGTAGCATCTATATTTGCTTAGAGATTCACGAAGTTTAAACTGGGAAAGAAAATAAAAAAGTAACTTATCTATTTGTTGGGGGGGGAGGGGAGTACTGGGCAGAGGGAGGATGAGGACAGGGACTGGAGGGAAACTACTTCATACTCAGCTTGAGTTGTTTCCCCCAGAAGCTGACCCCAAGGTGATGATTTTCATCCAAGCAGCTTTCTAGGAGATGTTCCCATGAAGCAGAGATAGGAGAGCAGACAGGAGAAGGCAGCAGCAGATTATGAATGGTTGAACAGGTTACCACTGAGAGCAACTGGAGCTCAATCCCTCCCCCCCCCGCCCCCCAACCTCTGGCAGACCATGTGAACTGCCCTTCAGGGTTACCCAGCAATGGGTGAGGAACCCTCCTGGGTTGGTGACTGCTTGTGGGTGGGGGCAGGGCTTCAGCTGCTCTTAAATCACAGGCACGGAGTGGTAAACTCCGTGTCCACGGCATACATCACCGTACCTTGTGATTCGTTCCAATTTTTAAACCAAGAGAAGGTATTCTGTTCAAAAAATTTTTTTTAGTTATTTTACATTTAAAAAACAGGGGCACCTGGGTGGCTCAGTTGGTTAAGCGTCTCACTTCAGCTCAGGTCATGATCTCAGGGTCCTGGGATTGAGCCCTGCATGGGGCTCCCCACTGAGCAGGGAGTCTGCTTGCGCCTCTGCCCTTCCCCCTGCTCGTGCTTCCTCTCTTGCTCTCTCAAATTAATACGTAAGATCTTTTAAAATTAACTTATGAAAGAAAATTAATAAAGAAAAATTTTAAAGCCACATACCATGAAATATTAGCGATGCTGACATAGAGAAAGGGGTTAGATTTATTTTGGGTCAGTTCCAAAACGCAAAACTGGAAGCAAAATTTCTTATTACAAGATAGGAGCTATCAACTAAAGTAGGAAGCACTTGCCAATAATTACATCTGCAGCCTTATAAGGTCTTGATAATTAACTGTCATTGGACCCACTCACTCAGAGAATAGAGCTCACTCAAGGATTTGTTTTAAACTAACACTTACTGGGTATTAAACCCAAGAAATAAACAAAGTAGATAATCCCCAAAAGTGGGTGCCAAAGATGGGGTTGTTTATTATGCTAAACAACCCTTTACATGAGTTTCTAGTTAATTATCTCAGTAAAACATCTTTATGAAGTGCTTAGTGCTAGGAAACTGCTTTACACAGAGTGGGGAATCCCGAAGCAACCCCTGGGTGTTTGGATGTCCCCGGGGATTCTCTGCAGCCTTGCTGGTTCGCTGATCAGCATCATCCAGGAATCTTGTGAGAAATGCAGGGCCCTGCCCCAAATTTATTGTATAGGAATCCACACGTGAGTTAAGATATCCAGGCGATTTTGTATGCACAGTAAAGTTCAGAAAGCGAGTTTCACAGTGTTTAGATTTCACAACTACATGGTATAACTTGTCTTACCTCTAATGGAAATATATTGTCCTCTACTTCAACACATATAATTTTAATTCAGCAAAACATTTTAGTTTACAAATCACATTCCCCATGATAACCATCATACCTGATGAGTATATGCACCCTTAAAAATATCATCTCAAATACACTGTACTGTTGTGGTAGGAGTAGATGATTCAGGACTGAAGGATTTTTATTTTCTCCAGTTTGAGCGTGTCAAGTACTGATGTGCTTCTAGTTCCCACATGTCCTCAGGGCCAACTAGGTGACCCATTAAAATCCTACAGTTAGGTAGTTTGCTTCAGTTCATTATCACCTTCAGTCGCAATTGTGAGACACTCTATTATGATCTGAAACAATGGCACCCGAAAACATGAATAATACATAGCACTAACAATACTTTTGGAACCATTATGGCGCAGAATAGTGTATCAATCCATAATTTGAAGATGGAGCTAAATGGATCTTTCATCTAAAAGACCTGCTGTGATGTGTCAATTTACACCTGATGTTAATAAGAATATACTATCACTTAAAATCCGCATTAAAATATTTTATATAAGATATACTTGCATTAATAGATATCTGTCATTTGTTACTAAATACAGCTGTTAAAAGAACCTCTTCTGTGCTTTCAAAATTTGTTTTTAAGACCTTGACATTAGATTGAATAAAAACTATTATGGAACCAATCCTTCATTATGAAAGTGGACATAACGGATGAAATACTGTGTGTTGCTTACTTCTTTTTTGCCAGGTCAAATTGAAACTCTCATCAGTGTTTGACACCCCTTACATGGCCACATAATAAATGAACAAGAACCTAAACATGGACATTAAATATGTCCACACTATCTTTCACATTTCTTCTTTGAACATTATAGTCTTTCGTTTTGAACCTCTCCTATAATAGTGGCGTAAAATAAGGTAGCTCACTCAATTATGAATCATTCTGGATTATAAATTCATGTATCATTAACCATGAATTCAACAAGTACACAGGGGTCTGTTTGATCTGCAATTGCATCAGAGTATGAAGTAGTACTTTAGGAGGATTAAATTAATAAAATAAATTGAATAAGTGTTCAATATAAGTGAAATATGGCACCTTCACCTAAGGGTAAATAAATAAATCCACTGTTTACATTGTTCCCCTTTGACTTCATTTTCTCCATCATCCTCTTGCTGACACTAACTGTTCCTCCATTTGATGGAATCAATATTTTAAATATGAATCAAAATGCAAAGTAGGGGGGCTTAGGCACACATAAGTTTGCAATAATTTTTTTCTAATGGCTTAGAGGCATTTATCTTAGTTTGAAAGGCTTTTGACTGGGGGTGAGAGAATTACAGTACTTTTCATTTTTATTCAAGTTGCTTTTCGTCTTCAAAAATATTCCCTTTATAATTACATTTAAATAAAAGATGCTAAGAAAAAAGCTGAATGGAAAAAACCACCCTTTATCATCATCATCATTTTATAGAATAAGTATGGAACATGATTGCTGTGCTGCCTTGATATTATAATTAGTAAAATGTAGTTTATTTTCTGAGAAGTTTATATTACTCGATATCTCTCATGCCTGTTATTTTCTCTCTTCTGGGAAGGATTCACCTGTGAGAAGCATGGTAAAAAGACAACTTTACCAATGGATTTTTAAGGACCCGCTTTAAGTGACTAGGGAGCACTTTGGGGAACAAGTCAGACTTGAAAGTGCATAATGAAGTTTAATTTATCAGCTTTCCTGTTAATTTCTTAACGGTTTCCATGTGCGGTGAGGTGTTTCCCTAAATGTAAGCAGACGATTAATATTGCATTGGCACGTGCACCAAAGTCTGGAAGTCCTGAGACAGTCCTGAGTTATTACGAAGAGAAATAGGTGAAAATTTGTTAAGCAGAAATAAATTACTTTCTATTATCTGTGCGATTTACATTCTAAATAGTCCTAGCATATCACAAGCTGGTTTCCCCCCACATAATCGAGTTGAACGACATTCCTTCTCCCACTGACCATTTCGTTCCAGAGCTTTTATAGCCTGGGATGGGGTATCTTTGGAGAGCTTCACTTATCAAACGCATTGTTTAAATTAGAGGCTTGGAAGAAAAGAAATAGCGTATTAGAACTACAAAATCAACTGTTGTCCAAGAAACTTGTGTATGTCCGAGAGAAGATCAAACACAAAATCTCCAGCTTGGGCAGATTACACCTGTTTTGTGCGTCCTCTTGTGATCCCGTGGCTTCTTCCTGTCTCAGATTTTCCATCACAGACTTTTTGCCTCATGTGCTGGTCTTTGTCCTCAGTTGGCATCCATGGCACCTTTAAATGTATTCCGGTTTTGTCATTCAGCAGATGAACTCCATGCTTTGTATCCCCCTCCTGCCCCTCCCGGGCCTGCCCCTCCATCACTAACACACTCTGCCATTACTTTCAGGCACACAATGTCCCCATCGTCATGCTTTTCCTTGCGCTCTCCCAGCTGATGTCCGACATCCTTCATTTCGCGGCATCTGAGCAGAACCACAAGATGACAACGTTAGGATCATAATGCGAATTAGTTATGCCCTCACCATTTCCCGTTCTCATTAAATCATTGTCAGGACAATGGATTCATGTGGTACCATTTCCTGTTCTCATTACAATTTTTGTCACAAGAATGAGGTATCAGAATTGCAATGCTTCACGTAGTCTTTGAAAAATAATAGTTAACTCTGCTGCTTTGACCTTTTTTTTTTTTTCCTGCTCTGCATTTGGCTCAGCCCTGCCCTTCTCTCCCCCGCCTATTTGTGGCTTTGGCAAGTAGCAGATAAAGATAAAGAGTCCTCCGGAATAGGGCAAAAGTGAAGAAATCACAACTAGGACTGTGTTCACACTTTGCCTTTTTCTCCTCAGTGGCAAAACCAACCCAACACCGCAGCCTGCATGCCACAAGAGTTACAGAACAGAACACATGGTCGTTTCTTTGGAAAAAAATGGTTTATTAATATTTTTTTATGAGCATTTTTACTGTTCTTCAACTTAAGTAACAAACGCACAAACTTGTCCTGAACGGAAAGCAGAGACCTATCGTTCATATGTTCATTGTTGGTTTCTTCGTGATTTCAAATTTGTTACTTTGAGCGGAGAAAAGCATTCTTACTATTCAGTATAGAATTTGAATATATTACTTGACTTCCCCTCCCTGCTGATCCTAGCCGCCTTTACGAAGGTTTGGTTTACAATTGATGGCTTTGTTCTTCCAAGACAGTTACACGTTCTGTTTGGGTTCAGGTAGAATTCTTACAAACACTAAGTAATGATTTGTTAACTAAACGCTCCTGAAGCTGTCTGTCAGCTCTCCCCGCGGCATAATAGTGGCTTCACCTGTCTGCAGTCACTTCAGGGCGCTCTAATTAAATGCAAACTATTTGAAACCCCAAAGCAGAGCAGGGAATGTAGAGATGCTGTAGAAATGCTTCCTCTTCCCTTTGGTAATATGCTATTACGGTTTTTGTTTTTGTTTGGTTCAGAGAGTGTTATGAGATGTGAGAAAAACAGAGATCATTTCATTGTTAACAGATCAGTGACCCTATTTGTAGAAAATGTTTTCACTTGTAATGTGCTTAAAGCGAAATTTCAGTTTGCCTTGGATTCAAGAAAGAAAATTGAGTTCCACTTGATCTGTATTTTTTAATGTGTCCCCTCCCCCGCCCCGTCTGCCACATTTTCTGTATTGTTTTCATGTGCTGCTTGTTTTCCATAATTCTTTCAGGATTATGTATTTAATTTCTTCAACTTGCTGCCCAGCACCGTGCCTGAAATTGAGTAGGCACGCAATAAACGTTTGCAGGTGGCAGGGAGAAAAGGGGGGGGGTGCAGAAATTCAGTGGGACAAGTTAGAAATGGCATAATAAAAACTTGAAGGTGGAATGGTTTTCAGATAATACTTGTTTTGGTTCATGGTAAATATATTTTGTCTTATTTAAGTAATTTCTTTCTGTTTCTATTTGATTTAGAGTTTTCATTAGAAATGGCTACTGAATTTTATCAAATAGCTTTGCACAGTCCATGAATATTGTCATAAATTCTTTTTTCCTTTAGTTTATTGAGGGATTGTTTGGTAGACTTGACTCAGTCACTCGCTTGATCACATGTGTTAGTTTTTGATACACTTGGATTTTATTTCTAGCATTTTATTTAGAAGTTGGCATCTTTCTTTAAAAGTAAGTTGCTTTTGCTCTGTTTCTTTGGTGTTCTCCCTGTTTTGGTTTTAACACAAAATTGTCTCTATAAAATGACGTGGGGAGAATGCCCATATTTTTCTGAGCCTTGAATCATTTGTTTAACAGTGTGTGTGTCCTTGAACCACGGTGAGACTCAGCTTTGAGAACAGGTGGAACTTGGCTTCTCTTCCACAGCACATTTCTAACCACCTTCTCCTGTCTTCTGGGGTAAAGGGTCTCTTCAGTTTATCCTCTTTATTTGGGGGTAACTGTGCTAATATGTGTCTTGCCACGTAATCACCCATTTTTTTTCCCTTAAGATTTCGAATTGGCTGCCAAGAAGTTTCAGGCAGTCCTGCCTTCAAATTCATTCAAATTCATTCAATTTCTCCTCAATCTACAGTTATATGTTCCACTTTTCATTCTTTTTTATATCTTTTTTGCTCTGATGGTAGTTGTAAGAGGGCCGTCTATTTTACTAGCCATTTCCAAGAACCAGCTTTCAGATTTATGTATCCGTTCTACTTAATATTCATTTTTATTTCCTTAATTTTAAGTGTATCTTTGTTTTACCTATCTCGTTCTTTTCCTATTTCTTAAGATGCTACATAACTATTTTATTTTTTATCTGTTTTCTTTACTAATGAAGGCATTTAAGCTTAGCAGTAGTGCTAGTCAAACAGTTTTCATTAAACTGAACAGCTTTCATTAAACCACTGTATTGGGGATAAAATATTCTCTGTGTCAGTATTTTCTAGATTGCGTTTAAATTCATATTTCAGGAATTAGATAATATTCTTTAATTTTTAAATATAACATTATTTTGATTTTGTCTATATCCTATTGCACTGGGTACGTGAATTAGATTCTGATTTTTTTTTAAGTAGCCTGAAAAGTAGAGTTCTCCTAAAAAAACTGTATTGTTTTTAATGGTTAGTTTTTATACATAGTCTATGGACACAGAAAAAACAAATACTCTCTATCTGAAGGATAAAAATACCTCCGTATATTTATTAAGCAAGTTTATTCATCAGTTCTATGTCTTATTTTTTATTTAATAGATCTGTTTAATTTTTTGAGGGCTATTGAGAACTCCCACTCTAATTCTTTTTTTTCTTAAGTAGTTTGTGCATAACAAATGGCTTTTGATTGAGGTATTAGTTAGCTTGTCTGGAAATGCAGTTGCATTAGTTATATCTGTGTCATACACCGTGTCTCATTACATTTCAAAATGTCCCTTTATCTTATTTTCTTCTCAGTATAGGTAACGTATAGTGTACTATTAGTTTCCGGTGTGCACTGTAGTGATTTGTCACTGCCTTACACACCCGGTGCGTCACAGCAAGCGCACTCCTTAACCCACACCACCTGTTTAATCCACTCCCCCCTCCTTCTGGTAACCATCAGTTTTCTATAGTTAATAAGAGTCTGATTCTTGGTTTCTCTCTGTCTTTATCCCTCTTTATCCAGCTTACTGCTTTTACTCTTTAATGTCACCTTGTCTGCCAGTAGTATTACTACTCCTATTTTCATTGTCTTTTTATTTATAGTCACTGATATTCCTTGCACATCCTTTACTTTTTAACATTTTCTCTCTTAAATAAGAAAGAGGATCCAGCTAGTGCTGTTTTGAGCCAGTGTCAGTGCCAGGGAGTTCAATCACTCAAATTTAATTTAAAGACTACTATATTTAATTTTGTTACCTCCAAAATTAAGCATTAATTAAAGTGTATTGGTAATGAGGGAAGTTCAGTCAGAGTAGATTTGGATTTAGCCGCATGTGCACTCGTTTAGGGCCCTCACTGAGCTTCACTAACATTGTCCTTTATAGAACCAAATCAACATAGAGCTGATACTAGACTGTTCTTATTATTAACCATGATTTATATTATTGTTCCTAGAATTGATTAAATTCTTGTTTCTGGCAACCCTTTAAGCACATTACAAACCTACAATGCTCTATGAGGTTGGAATTATCATTTCCCCAATGTTATAGATAAAAAAAACAAGCACTGAGAATTTTCATGATTTGCTGCACAATATACAGTTAGTAGAGCATAAAACAAAGTTTGGAACCCGGAGACTAGGTCTTAATGACAATTGATTCATTATATGAATTTTCATTTTTCACATTCCCACCACTGAAGTCCTGTCTTGAAGGAAACATGGTCATTACACGAAAATATTCCCTAGGAACAGACCAAATAACAAAATAACTTCCTCTAAACATTCCTCACCAATGAACAGTGAGACCTGTTCTGGCCTGGGGGCCATGTGAGTCGGCGGGACAACTGGTATTTTTCACTTGTGAACAACAGAAACCAACCCTGGCTAACTTGTTTTAACAATCAAAGGACTTTATCAGGTGGCTCGTAGAAGGGACTAAAGGCTAGAGGACAAGACAGGTACAAGGAGGACTTTTCTTTCTTGTTTGTTTTTGTGCCCAGTTATGAGATAGCCATGATAAAAACCAAGCTTATAATGATAATTAATTATAGTTCCTGTCCCCGAGGAAGGTAATTCTATTTGAAAAAATTTGTTGGAGAGTTCTAAGTAATCCTTTTCAGAGCCTGACCACAGCAGTAGCAATAACAGCCTAATTTATGGAATATGTGGATTGCACCAGGCACTATTCCAAGGTCTTTATCTCACTTGGTTTCACAACACCGTATGAATCATTCCCATTTTACAGAAGAGAACACTGAGACTCGGGGAGTAGGATACATACACAGACAGTCTGATTTCTATTTGTACTTTGAATATCTCTTATATTAAGAAAAGAAAGCTTGTTAGATAAATGTGTGGATAAGGAGGTGCTGAAATAATGACTCTTATTCCTTACCATTATCATCTCTGGATTTTTATCACAGTCCAGTGTGTATATAATATATTTCTGGTCTGCCCAGCATTCCTTTCTTTGGATGATAATGAACCTAGTATGACAAGATTTCTTCCCCTTAAGGTTTACGTCTTTTCAGCATCTCCAGCCACTTCGTTGGTCCAGAACAAAGGTGGTCCAGTATTGGTCAGAATTTGAATTCTTCTTGTTTGTTCTACAGATAGACATTAAGTTTTAAAGGAAAAATAACTCCAGGAAGAATATTCCCAACATATTTACAGAAAGCAAATTATAAAATATTGTACACATTTCCATTTCCACTCATATTTTATTTTTTTTAATTTTTTATTTCTTTATTTCAGAGAGAGAGAGAGCACACATGCAAGTCGGGAGGGAGGATCAGAGGGAGAGGGACAGAGAGCCTCCGTGCTCAGCACAGAGCCCAATGTCGGGCTCGATCCCACACCCCTGAGATCATGACCAGAGCTGACATCAAGAGTCAGACACTTAACCAACTGAGCCACCTTTCGCTTTATATAAACATGTAGACACACAAACACATGCTTATATGGACACACGCACATTTTAGAAGGTGCGCAAAATTCTTAATATTGTGTATCTCTGAAAGTAGGTTTTAGTGGTTATTATTTTTTTCTATTTCTTCTTATATTTCTTTGTACATTTTCTCCTATGAAAAGGCTTTGCTATTAGTTAAAAGAAAATGATTAATTTTTTGAAAAAAAAATGTCTTTTTAAATAATTATTTTAAAAATTATATACCACTTTTAAAAGGTGTGTTATTTTGTAGCAGAATAAAGCTTCTTAGACCCGTATGAATGCAAAACCCTCTGCTCTCCGATTACCGTGTAACCTCTGCCAGTTTTGCAATTGGTATTGACTATCTGTCTGGGCTAAGCTATATAGCAAATGCTCAGAGAAATATTGCTTTTATACAGCTCTCCTCTTCCTCAATAGTGAATGGCTTTTTACATTTAGTTCCTGAACTTCTCCTTTCTCCCATGAGTGCCCTCCCTCCTGTCTTCCTCTGGGCACGTTTCTGTTGGGCCGAGGGTACCATTGTGCATCCCTTCACATAACTACCCTCTCTCTTACTAGAGAAATGGGGACAATATGGTTTGTCTCCAAAAACTTTCCCTGAGAGTCTTACTCTACCCATCTATTTAAATACATAAGTTCACAAGGAAAATTCAGTGTTAAATTCAATGCTGAAGCAATTACATGAGATTTACCACTGTCTTTTAAATTAAAGATTTCCATACTTGCTCTTGCTAAAATAAAACTATCATTTTCATTTTTCAAAAATAAATACAGACCAAGAGAGAACGGCAGTAATATTTGCAAGTGGTTATATTAGAACCACATTTCTACTTTTGGAAATCAATATATTGTTGGGGCACCCTAAATTTCCACTGACATTCAAATAAGCTGCCTGAAATTACTAATATTATGGTAAGGGAATCTTTCTGTTGAAAGCATGTGCCCATAAGAGTTCTAAATTCAGTGTAGTATGATGACTTGGCAGGACAAAGCTGTTGCTTGAAATATAATAACAAGGAAGAAAACCAGGAGAAAGATGCCTCCATTAAATTTTCCAGCTAGTCCGTATGTTCTCAGTATTAAAATGGACTCAATATTTTCATCTGTTTTCCACACACAAACCTTGTGACTAACCACCTCAGCTACGTTTAAATAACTTGAATTCCAACATTAAAATTGAATACATGTCATTTCCCCTTCAAATATATCTAGCCTCTCAACTTGATCTTGAAAGCCGTTCGAGGCTTTCATAGCTTTTACATCTGATTTGAGAATCTGACACACTATTCAAATCTTAGTACTTGAAAGTTCTAGCAAGTGAAAAAGATCGGAAGTCCTTGGAAATTATTTCAAAAGTTCGTTCTCTTTTATGTCCAAAGACACGGTTGACATCTGAAGAATAAAATTAGAGGGACAATAAACCCAATTCTCTCATTTAGGTTCCCGGTAAGAGAGAGAGATGTCCTAGAAATGCCTCAGGTAGAGGTACCTCTCCTAAAGAAAGTCGAATTCTCTCATGTCCGCGTAAAGTTAGAAGGGGTGCCGTGATCATTTCTGCAGCAAGGAGAATTACACCAAGCAAATAATTTATAAAAATTAGTGACTATAGAACAGGGTTTAAGAGCATGGACTCTGATGTCAGAAGAATCTGATTTCAAACCTGGACTCTGGCCACTGGAGGAGTAACTTATAATCTTTATGCCATAAGGTTTAATACTTACTGCCCCATAAAGTTACATGAATTAAATGACATAAACTACATGGAGGGTTTATCAAAAAGCTGCTCTGTAATAATTTGCTGCTATTATTATTACTACTGTCATTATTGCAAACAGAAAGAAGTTCTCATGTGTGGTATGTTCATAAGGGAGTTCTCACATTTGCATATGCAAATGTGAGATAGTTATTGACAAATGTGTTTAAATAATTCTCCAAGTCTTGTTTTAATTGGTTTTCTGTAAGACTTCCAATTCTAGACTTGGCTCTAAAATAGTTCCATTTTCCTTGACCATGGCTAAGCTTTGATGCTGCTGTTTTCTTTCTAAGGAATTAATTGCTTCTTTGGGCGTGGGGAGAGAGGAGTTGGGTCAGTGCGCAAGGACTAGTCTCTGAATTGAAATTGCCAATGAACCTTTTTTTTTTTTTAAGATTTTATTTATTCATTCGACAGAGATAGAGACAGCCAGCAAGAGAGGGAACACAAGCAGGGGGAGTGGGAGAAGAAGAAGCAGGCTAATAGTGGAAGAGCCTGATGTGGGGCTCAATCCCATAACACCGGGATCATGCCCTCAGCCGAAGGCAGATGCTTAACTGCTATGCCACCCAGGCACCCCTGCCAATGAAACTTTTTAAAGAGCTCATCTACAAATTCACACCACTGCCTATGGATTCTGATGCGCGCCCTCCCTTTCTTCTCCTGCTTGCTACCTGCTGGGAAGGCAAACTACGGGCCTGCCCTGTTGCTATCCAAATGAAATTGTTTGGAGGGGGCAGGTTGGCTATAGAATGGGAAATGAATAGGAAGGTTCTTTAAAAATTAAATGGGAAATCTGTCCCCCTACAACAATGTTGTCATCATCCAGACTTCTGTGGTTATGTTTTATTTTTCTTTTTGCAATATTGATCAAGCATTTACTGTGCTCATCGGAATGCTTTTCATGGTCAGCACATTGAATCTTCGTAACTCTCTGGGGGTAGATGTGAACTGTCATCCCATTTTGCTGATGAAAACTCTGAGGCAGGGAGTGCTTAAGTAACTTGCCCACGGTGAGATGGCCAGTAATCACAGAGCTGGGAGGTGAGCAGAGGCAGTCTGGCCCGATGTCTGTGCTCTTTACCACGACACGGCCTGTCTGGTGCAGGCAGCTGCAGTTATAGTTTTGCAAGTAAGTGAGTTATAAGTAGAGAAATTTAATAAATTTCCAGCATATAATAGATAGTTATGTTCCTTCCTTTTGATTTTATAAAAACGAGAAAGAAAAAAAATGACTTGTCTCTTATGATATCGTTTGAAATCTGGCAATACTTTTAATTGGTGACTTTGCCTATGAAAGTGCTCTGGAGGAAAGTGAACCTTCTGTTACTCTGTAATTGCTATTTTCCCAGCAATAGGAGATAAGGACAATGAGGTTTGGAAAAGAAAATGCTGATTTGGGGAAATGAAAGGTCTATGTTTTCCTCCTTACGTTGACTTTTAAAAAAAAAAGTCTCTATCCCAAAGTTTTTTTTATTGTTAGTCTACAAATAGGAATTGACTCTTCTCAAGAATTTGAAAGGAAGGAAAAATTATTTTCTCAGATTTATATGATACCAGATGAATTGTCTCTTATCCCATGCCTGAAATGTTTTGAAACCTGATGACAGTAAAAAAAAGAATTCATTTAGATTCAATTGGGTATTAAATGATAAATTTTCTATTTGCATAAGTTTGGCTTTAACTTCATATTTAACATGTCAGTTTTCAATGTAATTAATCCATCTGTTTGTGCTTGTAGAGTCCTTTTCAAAAGAGCATTTCAGAATAGAACGTACTTATCTGAATTCAGAGTATAAAATAAAGCTCACGGGAATGAGCATTTTAAGTTTCATGGGAAGTGATATGTGGTAATCTGTATCTTTTTGGACACGTTAAATAGACCCCAGAATAATATTCTCAGATAAAAACAGCAGTTTTATTAATCAGTGTAACTGAGTACAAATTGAATTCCATTCTCCCCTCCATATTTAATAAAAAACAGAATGGTACTTGGGAAAACAAGGGATATGTTAAATGGCTCAAAGAGTTCCACGACTTGCCCATATAGTGAGACTGTCGCATTTTGCTCCTTGGCAAATGCAGGCATATACTTGTGCAAAATACTGAGATAAGACCACAGGCAGTCCTTGCTTCAGGGAAGACATGTGTGTGAGTTTCCGTGAACACAATGCCTTGCAAAGCGAGGAGTGCCCATATTCAAATGTTTCTGCTGAATTTCTCTATTACAAGTTTTTAACATAAAATTCTATACAGTTTTTGGTCAGATAAGAAATTAATTGATATTTCTTTCCTTCAGTAGGGGGATCAAATGAAACCAGTTTTTACCCAAGCTTTTATCGTATCTTGGAATATCTTGCTATATTAATTTGATGATGAAAATTGAAGTTTTTCCCTGAAATCTCCTTTAATGCTTACCTAAATTCCCATTGGCTGTGCGTACGCATTAGGCTCTGAACCACGCAGACATCAATCACCTGGGTATTTAGCATTCTGGAGACAAGGTTAAAGTTTTCATTTTTTGGTCATATGATTTGGCCTTTTGTGTATAGTTAATAGGAAGAGGTTCAGGATTACATTTTGGAAGAATTCTTATATTTTAGTCAAATCATCTCAAGATATTTGTCATAAGTTTGTTTGTCTACTTACTGAGAGACAGAACATGCATGCATGGGTAGACTGGTAGGGGGAAGGTCCAGAGGGAGAGAGAGAGAATCCACGCCCAGTGTGGAGCCTGATGTGGGGCTCGATCTCATGACCCCAAGATCATGACTTGAGCCCAAATCAAAAGTTGCACACTTAACCAACTGAGCCACCCAGGTGCCCCGTCATGATTTTTAAAACATCCTGAATTATTATTATTTGCTCACCTGTTAAATTTCATTCCCTTGTTTTTGTGTCTATGTTTATATTTTGTGATGAAGGTAAGCTTTAATAGCTACCACACTTCACTGATTTTAATATTTCACAGCTGCTTCTAGGCCTTAGTTAGTGGGTTTGACTCCATTTCAACATCCTTCCGTGGATCTTTCTGGCATGCACAGAATGAGATAAACAAATCATGTTTGCCTTT
The DNA here is from genome assembly GCF_024610735.1 of Ursus americanus. Taxonomy (NCBI): domain Eukaryota; kingdom Metazoa; phylum Chordata; class Mammalia; order Carnivora; family Ursidae; genus Ursus; species Ursus americanus. The sequence continues at coordinate 21,077,813 of NC_142140.1, read as the reverse complement.
TATCAAAACACATTCCAGAAGTAGGTTTGAGAAGCTGAATATTATAAAGCAGCTAGTATTTTCACCTAAGAACAATTTTATGATTGGTTAGGAACTCAACACCAAACACATATTAAGGAGTAATAATATTTTGGAAAACATCACAGGTAGAATTTCAGGAAATTAAAAATAATAAGTATATTCTCTAAGATGTAGAACGTTATTTGGGTACTTGATATTATCTCGTTTTTAGTGTCCTGAATGTTATGTGTCTTCATTCAAATGTTCCATTTGTTCTTTATCTACTTTCAAACTATATTATTATTTATTTAATATGTTTTGTTAGCCCAACTCACTGTATAAAGTTTTTTTTTTTTTTAGATTTTATTTATTTATTTGACAGAGACAGAGACAGCCAGCGAGAGAGGGAACACAAGCAGGGGGAGTGGGAGAGGAAAAGCAGGCTCATAGCGGAGGACCTGATGTGGGGCTCGATCCCAGAACGCTGGGATCACACCCTGAGCCGAAGGCAGAGGCTTAACCGCTGTGCCACCCAGGCGCCCCTAAAGTTTTTATTTTAATGTATTTTTTATAGTCTGCACTTGATAATTCCCATATTTGAATCTTTGCATTTTTGTTGTGACTGTCGCTTCCGCTCAAGTTCAGTAATGCTGTGTTTCCTTATGTACTTGGTTGTTTTTTAATGACCTGTTCATTTTTCTGTAAAGTAGTCTTTCCTGGATTTGCTTCTGCTGGGTTCCTAGGGTCACTACCAGTGTGAGAGTGTTTTAAAATAGTTGAAGAAAGGTGGAAAAAATTCCAAATATTTAACAACGAATGAGGGGATAAACAAAATGTACTAAATCTATGCAATGGAAGATCCTTCAGCCATGAAAGGAAATGAATCCTTAGACCTGCTACAACATGGATGGACCTTGAAAACATGCTAAGTGAGAGAAATCGGACACAGAAGACCACATATTATATGATTCCATTCATATGAAATAGTCGGAATAGGCAAATGCACAGAGAGAGAGCACATGAGTGATTGCTAGAGGCTTGAGAGGGGGAAGAATGGGAGTGGTGGTTTAGAAGAGATAGGGTTTCCATTTGGGTGATAGAAATGGTTTGGGACTAGATAGTGGTTAATGTTACGTAACGTTGTTAAGGTGTTTAATGCCATTGAACTGTACACTTACAAATAATTATAACAAACTTTTACATTCTTTGTGTTTTGCAAAGACAATAACAGTAATAATAAGATCAAGGCCTGAACATGATTGGGCAAGAAGTGTTTTGGACTACACTGCTGTCTTGAATACTTTGTCTTCAATAACTCTGCAAGGGCCAGCTTGTGGTTCTAATTTCTCAGAGATGTTTTATGTCCCTGCTTTGCTCAGCAGCAACACCACTTCCTGTAAGGTTTTGGGTTTGGGTGGGATACAGTGCGTCTCCCTTTGATTTGTGCTTACCCAGAGGCGCAGCCCTGCTGGACCCCAGTGGTGCAGAGGGAAGCTTTCCTCTTAGACTTCTGACTGTAGGTGGGCCAGGGCTTTGACTTCTCTGGGTCCAGTGAAATCTCCCACATAAGTGTAAGTGCTCCTGGCTACCCAAGTACTCTGAGGTTCACCTGCCTGTCTGGGTTCCTACTTCCACTCAGATATTGTTGTGATAATTCCTTACTATCTAGTCAACAAGTCCATGTGTCTAAGAAGATATTTTAAAATTTATTTCAATATTTTTCATTTACTTTCTGCAGGAGGATGGGGCCGAATGATCCCACCCATTAGAATTATTGGGTGTCACAATGTACAAAAACTTTATTCTGGCAAGCTCTTCTTAATGCATTTGACTGTCTCTACATTGTGCTGTCCCTTTACTCTTCCTATTCTCGCTGGGAATTTCCTTTCAGCTCTTTCAGTTCAGTTTCCTGAGAACAGAATGTGACTGTCTCAGTTCACCTTTCAGCCCAAGACCACGATCTATCTCACTGGCACAGCCTGAGCTCAGACAGCCGCTGCTCTGTCAGCAAGCAGTCAAGTCTCTGGCAGCCTTTTCTTGCAAAAGAGAGCTGTAGAAGGACAGTCTGATTTGATATGGTCAACATTAAGTCCCAAAGCACTTTGCTAGGCTTTCTTTAATCTGCTTCTGGATGTAGATGGTACAGACATTTTTCCAGTCTTACAGTTGGGTTTAACTAGCCTTAAAGAAGGTTAGTTAGTTGTCCAACTTCACAACATGGGAAAGAACGAACCAGCCATAAACTCTGTGCCTGTTTCTTGGAGCCCTTGTTCTCGAGGCAGGACTATGCCACTTAACATTTGATGGAGGTCCGGAGGGGTGAGTTGACATTGACTACTAGCCAGGAAGAAAGGGGATGGTGTGTATTCAGGCAACATGGAGAAGTCCACTGTGAAAAAAGAGGAGACGAAAGAAAGCTGAGGATGTGAAGAGTTACTGAATTTTAGTATTGTTTGGTCAATTTCTCCAATTTCCCTTACACATTTAATTTTATTTATATTAAATGTATAATGAACAAATATACATTTTTGTAATTTTAAGGCTTTCCTTCTCTCTGTAATTCAAGAACAACACACATATGGTACTTGCACGCCATATATATACATATATACACGTGTATATATATTTGATGATTATATAGTATTTCATATTTGATATATATATATTTCAGATACTATATATTTTTGATAAATCTCTTTCAGTGTTTTATATTTGTGATAAATAGACTTTTCAAAAAAAATTCATTTTCTCCTTTTGAGATAACATGGCTCCTCTGGGCAGGCCTAAGTGATGTTTACTTGAATGGTATCTGCATGGTTTGTAGGGCACCATATTAGCTCTCAGTTGATTCCAGGGAATTGCCAATAGATACTCCTTGACCAAATGAGCAGTGGGTGGCTGGATAGTCACTGTATTACTGAGTGCATGGCCTCTTTGCCACACCTCTGGCCCTTACTCGCTTCCCTCAGCATGTCTTCCCCACGTCCTATCACTAAGGAAATCTCGTGGGTTCTCAGGAGTGAGATGTGGACTTTTGTTTTGATTTGCTTACATTCTGTAGAGTCTCTTAGCTGTGCACATGGGTGTTTCCCATTGATCTGAGGATTAGGCTTTCAAAATCTCAAACCCAAAAATCATCCCCTTTGTTCATTCTGATTTTTTGGTTGTGTGATCCCTTTCATAACACAATAAAATACAGATTGTTTACAAAACAAAAGGGAGAAGGACAAAACAATAGAAGAAAATGCCAGGGAAGAGGGAGGAATAATACTCCTGAGGTAGTATTCAGATTAATAACCAGGAAAGAAAATTCAGTAAGCAAATTCATTAATTAGTTCTTTGTTTATTCTTCTACTATCAATGGAGATATTTCTTTGTTTATAGTCATTAATTTCCTATAGCATATGAATTGTACAAATACATTTCTACTTCCCGTCAGCCTTTCATACATGCAGGAATGTTGAACCACATCCTCTGCGTCTCTGTGTGCTAACACCTATGAGCAACAGTCAGGGTTTCCTTCATTGAAACTAACCAATTAACTTTCATAGTAGAAGCACAAAAAAAATCCAGCTTCATGAACATGCTAACAGCCCTGTCTACTAAGAGCATGTGGACCCACACACTTGACTGCTGAGCCTTTGTTAAAACTTATAAGCACCAATGTAGGGGCTAAGGTAACCTTATTCCTGTTTCTCGTAGGACTCCTATACTCAGTGAAGCAGCAAGATATCCAAACTCTAACTTTAATGCAGTAGTTCCCCCTTATCCACAGTTTCACTATCTGGGATTTCAGTTCCTTGCAGTTGCCAATGATTCCCAAGCAGACGATTCTCCTTCTGACACATGGTCAGATAACCAGTAGGAGACTGACGCTAGGTCACAAGGCCTGTGTCATTCACCTCACTGTTATGTCCTCATATGGGCATTTCATTATCTCACATCATCACAAGAAGGGTGAATATACTATATTAAGACATTTTGTGGGAGAGAGGCACATTCACATAACTTTTATTAGAGTGTATTATAATTGTTCTAGTTTATTTTTAGTTATTGTTGTGAACCCCTTACTGTGCCTGATTTAGAAATTTAAATTTATCATAGTATATCTAGGGGTCGGTACTATCCATGCTTTCAAGGATCCACTGGGAGTCTTGGAACATACCTCCCCCAGAAAAGGAGGGGCTGTGGTACTTGGAGTTCTGAAGAGATCACTGTGAGTACTGGTATGCCCAGACAGGTCCTTGGAGAGGTGATATTGGAGTTGTGGTACAGTGGGAAGGAAACAGCACGTTGAAAGACCTGTCCTAGGAAAGGGCTTCTAGCCTGGGTTGCTTGGAGCCTGGTGTTTCCTTTACAGAGCGGAAGAGAGATAGGAGTGGGGGGATGGGAGATTCTAATTTGCATGCAAGATAAGATATGGAGCTGCGAATTTACGGCAGCCTTTCCAAATTTCTAGTGATGACCTAAAATCTTCTTGGAGAGATAAACGTGTGACTGGGATGAAGCACTTTGAGATTTAGAAATAGATTAATATGCTAGTGGCCTAAGTGAATGAGGGAAGAAGAACAAAAAGCAGCATAATTTTTTCACCCAAGATAAAGAGGCAAGTGAAGAAGAAGGAGATAAGAAAGTGATAAGCTTGTGAAACAAGTGCAGATTCAGCCAATTGCTGCTTCATATATTATTCATTTTAATATTTTGTTTCTCCAATTAGATAGTTACTTTCAAAAAAGACCGTTGGCCATTTTTCTTCCTATTCTCGAGTAAAAGCATGCGCTCCCATTTATTGAGCATCTACTGTATGCCAGGCACCCCACTGGGCACTTGATAAGCATCAGATATAATCTCCACATCAAATCTGCCAAGTGGGTATTGTTATCTCCATTTCCCAATCATAGAAAGTGTGCTCAGTGAGATTAGCCCTGCTCTCCAAGCTCCAACAGCAAGTGGAAACTGGAGTTAGGATTGGACCTCACATCCATCTGGCCGAGGTGGTGTCGGCTTCTTACTGGCTTGGCGGGGTGCTCTGTAAGGACTGGGCAGTGGCTTAACCAGGTAAGCAGAAAGGAAATCCTCGCACTTGCCCATTTCAGGCCACCGCTTCTGCTTTTAGCAGCTGCGGTCTACTCTTGAGGATGCCCCAGCCAGCTCGGCTGTATGCCTCCTATGTCGCTTTCTCTTTGGAATCACTCTGCAGAGAAGGGCATCAAGGATGTCCTCAGCATGCAGGGCGTCAGCAATGCCCTTCTGAATTTGATCCCCACACACTCGCTCTGTGCTCTGTGAACAGATAAAAGCAATTCCGTGAAGAGCTGGTAATCTGCAGGACACGGGAAAGCTACATAAAAAGGAATTGTAGAGGCGTGGGGAGGTGGCATGTGGGACACAGGTCGTCAGAGCGCTAGAAAGAAAGAAGCCGGCACCTTGTATTTGATACAAATAACAATAGCAGTTCCCACGTATGGTAATCCTTAGGGTTAATGCACTACACGCGAAAATAAGATTGTAATGGACACACCACGGGCCCTCCGCAAAGGAGAGCTATGATTATCATGGCATTAGAAGTTTGAATGGGAAAATTGTTCTCGCTCTTTTCTGGAGAAGAGCCCGAAGTAGAACGTATGATGATTTCACTATTTATAATTTCAGTATTTACAGTTGACATTTAGGATTTTAATGTTTTAAACATATAAGTGTTGCAACATGTTTTGTTAGATGCCTCTTTTGGTATCAAATTACATTTCAACTGTAATTTCTATGTTTATCTCCTTCCCTCCACACCCCCTTGGTTTTCTAGTTTTACTTTTGACAACCTCGAAAGCGCGTTTCCCCCAGGTTTGTTCGGGAGCCCTCCTCCACCAGATCCTTGCAAGCCATGCTGAAGATTCATTCTTTCTAGTGTTGCCTGCCTGCCCGACCCTTTCTCCCTTCTCCTGTCATTGTGCCTCCCAATTCCGGGCAGGATCACAGGTCATGGAGGGGTTACTCCATTCACTCCTTCATTCACGGGGTTTTTCATTCAAAAAACGCTTCTGAATACCTCCTCTCCTCCAGGCCCTGCAGTAGCCTTGAGCTGCAATGGTGAGGTTGCCCTACCAGAATTCCCGAAGTTTATGTTCCGCTGGGGGAAAGAATTCTCTAATGACACTGGTAAATAATTACAAGTGGTAATACCTACTAACAAGGAAAAATAAAAGAAGCTCTTAGAGCACGTGTTTGGGAAGCCTGGGGAGGTTTTCCTGAGGGAAGTTTCGGTGAACTTTGAATGACCCTGGTGTACCCATAGGTACCGAATGCTGTGGAAAGCCCTTTACTTTTGTAGTGTTGACGCTGAGCTTTCTAGACTATCTTGTTCCTTAACTCTTCTGCAGCCCCCAGAATTCACCCCCCAGATTTGTCGTCATATATTCATAAATTCCCTTCCTTGGAGAGTGTATTTCTGTCCCTTTCCAACACGTCAGATGCATCTGTTTTTCTTTTCTGGTACTTAGGACTCATGTTCTGCAACCTTTTCTTCTCAACTTTCTGTAAACTCTAAGTAACATTTTTCTTGGCTTTTGTGTCTTTTATTTAAGAAATAATTATGCGTCCTGTTTTCCACTCACCTCATTTCTCCTTATTATTCTTTTCTGGCTCAGCGCATTTACCTGCCAGCTGTTTCCCTTTGAATTTGGGGCCTTCCTTTGTACTTTCACTCCACCCATCAACCAATATAATAATATATCCTCTTGCAGTAAATGTGTCAGATCCTGTAAAGCAGGTAATTCCTTAATTTCCAAAAAGGTGGAGCTTTTAAAGTATTCTCTGTGATTTTTTTTTTTTTTTGTATTTGCCTTTGTGAAATTAAATCATTTCAATTTGCTAAACCGGCTAATAACGATTAATACAAATATTGAATCTAATGAGCATGCCTTTTTTCCATGAAATCAAAGCTTTCACATGTAGTTGAAGAGTGTAAAGCCTGGCATTAGTGCTCATTGAAGGCACAAAAAGTTTTCAGCCACCTCAAAGAAAGCATCAGTATTCATTTTCAGTGCGGTGCCTTATGAATCCTTATGTTTAGAACACTTCTCCACTGGAATAAATCTTATAGCTGATTATCACAGCAGTGGGCCCGGTGCCAAAAGCAATTCTGGGAACGGTATTCAATCAATGTGTAAACCAGTGAAATGCCAGGAACTTTTGGAAGACCAAGAAGGGTGATTAGTTATTGAAGAATAAACATAGTAAAACATTAAGCATACTCTCTCAAACAGTGCAGAAAAGAATTTTCCATGAGTTCATATGAATATAGACCTGGTTGTATTTTAGGATGTGGGTTTCACCAGATGATTTATATTTTGTTACATTGTTGGAGAACATTTAACTAGCACAAAGTATGTCATTTAGAGTTTAAAGGAAATAAACACTCCTATTATTCAAGGTAATATGTTTAGAATACCACCATCAACATATACTTTTATTTATAATATAATAAGAAACTTGATATAGAAAAATAAAAACAGTAATAAATCGATGAAAGTAAAACCCCAGGAGCTGAAAACCGAGAATTGTGACTGTTAACAATCAGCTAAACAGAATGTTAAGATGCCATGTCACAGTATCTTTAAATAGAGAAAGAACCCTCAGGTTATGTAGTCTATATGTGGGCCATAGTATCCAACTCTTCTGGAATATATTCCATTTGGATTCTAGAATACTTTAAAATTCTAATAAAACTCTTAATGGAAAAAAATCATTGCATTCAGGCACAGGTTCATAGTGTCCTAAAACTTAGGCTGGGAGATGGAGAGAGAAAGGGGGCGCTCGCCCCACCAGCTCCTCCACCAGATGAAGTCCGTGGGCAGAGTACAACCTACTGCCAATGAAGGAAAGCTTACATTTTCCTGTTTTACGACTAATTGAAAATACTTTATTGTTACTCTTATTTGCCACTTTGAAAATTATGTTGGCATACATAGCTTCACATTTAGGTTTTCAGAAGGAAACTGTCTTTTTTATTCTATGTTTCTTGACTGCAACTCCGCTTCTCCAACACACACATGTGAAATGGGCCAGGACCAGTCGACTCATTGGTAATCTTTAAAATGTAGGTGACACCACCAAACAGTGACTTAGCTTGTGACAGTCAATTAAAAAAAAAAAAAAGATGGCAGAAATTAACCATTCATTCCATTTTTTGTTATACTCTGTTTTTAAAGTCCTATTTTCGGTGAGAGATAGGCACTGCATACGTGTCTGTGCACAAAGGCACACAAAGAAACATATAATGCCTTCATTACTGTCAAAGCAAATATTTTACCTATTTTTGCTGGAGAGTTCATTTAGCAAAATAAGATGTAAATCTTTTTTTAAAATAAAAACATGTGTCTAAAAAACATGAACTGTGCCAATACATGACAAAAATCAAGCGGAGATTATTTAAAACTGCATGTAAATGACCTTCAGTGGTATATATCATGGTGAGGGTTATGCGCCACCATACATAATTCTGGAAGAGGTACAAAAGCAATATTTATGTGTAGTAATATTTTAGGAACCAGCATATTAACTGAAAATCGCAAAGTGGATTTACAGTTAAGACTATGCAAAATGTTTGCTGGCCTTCTAGGATTGCGACATTGTCCTATTAGCTGAATGTGTTCATTCCTAAAAGGGCCCATCGTTTGTCAATTTTTCTGGAAATCAATTATACACGTCAGGTGTATGTCAGGTGTTCTGAGGGGGAAGGGAATTCACCCAGCATATGTGCACTCATTGACACATACATAAAAGAGAACATTTGCAGATGTTTTGATAATGCAAGGGTTCAAATCATTTGTCCTAAGGCAGTATTTGTAGTAACACTTTGATCAGTTTTACAGTGGTTAGACTATTTTCCCTGCAGAAATTACCACATGACCCCAAAGGACAAGAGAAATATTATGTGAGAAAATTGGAAAACATCCGATTGGCATGTTTCAGCAAGTAGACCAGAATGAATTGTGTTCAATCTGATTTCAACTACTTAATGTAATACGTTTAATACCACAGTGCATCGAGAGAAGCCAACAGATAAAACCAACGTAAATCACAAAAATTGCTTCACTGCAACAATATTCATAGACCTTTAATTGCGATATCTTTTCTTTACAAAGTTGTAGTTCCCTGCTTTCCTCACAATTATGAGCATTTGCAGGATCTTTTATGATTTACCTATACAATCTTATTTAATTCACTCTTTACCTGAAAAATATTTTTCTGTCTTCTTTCTCTATTTGAGTAAATCAGAGAGTACTGGAAAATATAGGACTGCATTACATTTTTGTATCCTGACAGCTTTCATGATATTAATTTGTTGAAAAGATAATAATCTCAATCGTCTTAGAGTGTGGAAAATTATTATCCTAGAGTTCCACATTAAAATATTAAGATTAGTTGTCAGGTGCAACCTATTCTATAATTTCAAAGAATTTCCAAAAACTTGGAGCATTGCGGAATACTGAATGTTGACGCTCCCCTTGACCCGTAGTTGCTGGGTCAGAGAGAGAAAAGAGGCAAGACCACAGCTTCTACTCTCCTCTCTCAACTCAGTATTCGATCAGCAGTTGGGATCTTCTCTATGTTACTTCAGATAGATACAAAACATCCTGTTTTCCCCAGTGGATATGACTTTCAGGTGTGCTGTTATTTCTTACAGAAAGTGAGTCTATCTATTGGAAAAACTTGTTCAGCTAGTGAATTTTTACCACTATGGTCCTGCACAAGATTATTAACCTCTTTATGTTTCGCCAGTATAAACTGATTTTATAACATAAAAGGAAGCCATTTTTAAAATGTTTATTTGCTGAAGAGAGAACTCCGTCTTTTCCCCAAGAGCGTATGTGTTAAAATTCTTGTTTTTTTTTCAGAACAGTTTTCAGAAAGAACATTATGATATTTGTAATCTCATACTATTGGAAAGCAAGAAATCTTTTGCCCTATAACTTCACAGATTTTTTTTTTTTTTATTTCAAAGAATTTCTTTAGTTTGAGGTATTTCTTTTAGGAGCGCCTCAGATATTTATTTCCAAGCATGAATGAAGCTCACTTTTACAAATGAAATCACAAGTAAAGTGGGAAATGAGGTTGGTGGTGGTGAAAGCAGCATGACTGTAAGTAAATGCTCGACTCAGTGTTGCTTTGAACAGTTGAGTTAAACTCAGTAGAATCCAACATCTAGGCTGCTCTTCTTAGAGTAATGGGAGCCATTTGATTTTGAGGACACAAAGCTTAATACCTATTTGTGCAAACCCCCTTTGTTTGCATCAAACTTCTTAGCCAATTAGTTTGACTCTGTCGGTACCCTGCTCTAGATTTTTTATTTGGTTATAAACACCTGTCTCTGAGGCCTGGATCTTGTAAAACTTAGCAATGCCTTGCTACCCTGAAGATGATTTTACCAAAGAAACAATGACAGTGCTTACGTTGCTAGAGGAGTTTAGCTATTTATTAAAAAGGGTTCTGCATTTACTAAATATTTTTAATTGTGCACAGATTTTATATAGAAGAACTTTTTTATTAAAATCGTATTATTGCCAGGATTTTTAATGTCTTCTGTTAAAAATCTAACTTTCCTGAATTGGATTAGTTTGTCTCTGATTTTATCGACATACAAAGATCAAGATTAGATTGCTTAAGTATTGTTTTAGAATATTTGTTTACATTGGGGACACCCCTTAAATGACAGCACTTCAGAATGTATGCTTAAGCGGTGCTAAATATGTGGGTTTGGTACTCTGACTTAAATCTTTGAAATGCTAGTATTTCTTTCTCTTTATCTTGTTAAATGCTTTTATTAGGAAGAGGTTGCTTAAGAAAGTATTAATGGTGATCATTAAAATAACTGTTCATTTTTAAACATTTTTAATGTATTGCCTGAGATATGAATATTTGAAAAATAATATTTGAATAAGCTGAAAGAGAAAGCTGCAACATCTGATTTGTTACATTGAGGTTTGCTTAATTGGAGGGATGCCTTGGTGGCCAAGTCCATTAAGCATCTGCCTTTGGCTCAGGTCATGATCCCAGGGCCTGGGATCAAGTGCCGCATCGGGCTCCTTGTTCAGTGGGGAGCCTGCTTCTCCTTCTCCCTCTGCCTGTTATTCCTCCTGCTTGTGCTTGCTCTCTCTTTCTCTCTCTCGTGTCAAATAAATAAAATCTTTATAAAAAAAAAAAAAAGAAAATGTAAACGCTTTTTATATTGCTGAGCCTGAAATTACTTCAGCGTTGTTTTTTCTTCTCTGCGTTAAATATTGTAATAGTGTAGGATTGGAGATGGTGACTTTTTTTCGGGTTGCAGAAAGATGGGCTCATACTCAGACCTAAACCATGCATTGTAGCACATGTTCATATGGCGTGTGCATGAGCTCGGGAGAGGGGCAGCGGGAGAAGCAGGGAGCCCAGTGTGGGACTCCATCCCAGGACCCTAGGATCATGACCTGAGCTGAAGGAAGACCCTTAACCATCTGAGCCACCCAGGTCCCCCAATAATATGTTTTAAATTCTAATTGTTCAGATGTTACTATAAAAGCTCTTCTCAAAAACCATCATTCCTTTGCACTCAATAGGTGCTCGATTTTATTTTTTGTATGAGTTATAAAAAAATTAATGTGGCTTTAGGACAGGTGAGATTTTGAAGCTACATAAGCCTTAATTCACTGAAATATGTATCAGGATTTGAAAGTGGTCAAACTCTTTAGCTAGGTCTGGGGAATAGAGTGTAAAATACTGTGGTATTGTTTGTCATACCAAGCAAGATGACCATACTTACTGTATAAGGCTTAGGCAGAATTGTTTCAGGGAAGCCCTAATATTTGACCTTTCATTGAAGTTTCTTTTTCCACAATATTTATGATGACTGTGATTTTGACCAATCAATCCAAGATTAGCACTTCAGAGGTTCGTAAAGTAAGTTATCCCCTCTCCCATATCATGGTCTTTAAAATGTCCATAAAGAGCTTTTCACCTGTCTCTTCTCACTTAATTGATTCTACAGGGAAAATCTGGTTCTTCTGACTGTTTTCATTCCCAATGGGAGATTTATCAAATTACCATATACTTATTCCTTATATATGAGAATATTGACTTATCAAAAATAAAGGTGAGCCCTTGGCTCTATCTACTTTAACGCTGTTAGGAAGGCAGGGATTAGGACAGGCGTGACAATATTGTGTCCCCTGGCACCGCGCCCAGTAATCAGCAGATACGGAGACATTGAAAAGAATCAGCAACACATTTATCAGACTTTAAAAATAATACAAAGATAGGTGGAAAAGTAGATAAAATCAGAAAGCTGAAAATTCAAAGGTAAAACTATTTAGGTTTTATTGTTGGTTGGAAATGCACAGGAAAGTTATTGTGTCTTGCTCTGCGCAGCTCAGATTTTTCTGGAGTGTCCGTAGCTCATCAGAGACCTTCAAACTTGAGCATAGACAAAAGGAGAATGATGAAAACAGTGAGGACCTTTGAAAGCTTCCCATTTGAGAAATGACTAAAGACGTTGGACTGTCTAGCTTGAGGAACTGTAGGAATTTGCAGACTGTCTTGCTCTTGTAATTGGCATTATAGAACTGGCATTATATGGGGTGCCTGGGTGGCACAGCAGTTAAGCGTCTGCCTTCGGCTCAGGGCGTGATCCCAGCGATCTGGGATCGAGCCCCACATCAGGCTCTTCTGCTATGAGCCTGCTTCTTCCTCTCCCACTCCCCCTGCTTGTGTTCCCTCTCTCGCTGGCTGTCTCTATCTCTATCGAATAAATAAATAAAATCTTAAAAAAAAAAAAAAGAACTGGCATTATAACCATGCAAGCTCTCTTATTAGCCCCTACTTTACGGATGAGAAAGGCGCAACACAGAGAAATTAAGTAACTGACCCAAGGTCACACAGCTAGTACTATATAGTACCTTTCCCTTCCTTTTGGAATAGTACCTTAGAGGAAAAATTTATAAGAAGCCATTTTACACTAACAGTGAAGATACAAAACTTATTGCAAGTCTGTGCCCCGACATTCTCTGCCCCGTTCACCTAGTTCCTGGTCTTTCCCTCAAGCATTGCCTATGGAACTTCACCTTATTCTACTTTGTTTCTGGACTCATAACTCTTCATCAGTTCTTCTCAATGAGTATTCGTGGAATTGCTCATGTTTTTTGTTGCCTTATGTAATTATGTAATTTTTCCAAATAAAAAAATATAGTAATTTTATACATATAAATCTCCATTGCAGGTATAGCCTTGACAGCCTATACCTGCTTTGGGGGATGAATTAGGGTATGAAAGAGGGGGATTTAACAGGGTGATGAAAGCAGCATTGCTCTGTTTAATAGATGTTAGGAGCCCAAAAGCTTTCGTTCTTGGCAATTCGGAGCCTTACCAAAAACAGATCTTGCATCAACAATAAGTTATTGTTGCCCCAAGAAAAAAACACATTTAGTCAGTCTAGGTAAACGCCTATTTATTGTCTTGCCATGTCTGGAAGAAAAAAAAAAAAGAGAAAAGAAAAATCACAGTCGTTTTGCTCCAGAGAACGTTAATTATTTATCCTGATACAAACATAATTACCTGGCAGTTCATGGAAAACAAAAATGGGGCATTAGAAAGAATGAAATAATTAAAATATATTGATAATGAGCACACACTGCTATATTGACCCAACGATGGTTAAGATATCAAAGATGTATGCTTCAAAAGGGTATTATTTTGTAATTAAAAAGAACTGTAGAGAAAGAAACTGACGACATGATAATTACACAGTGCATTCGGCATAGCTGTCAGTGGAAATGCCATTTGAGGAAAATAATACCATGTAAAAAGAAGTTAACGTGGAAAAAAAACTGAAAAGGAACTTACTGTTGATACAAGTAGGATCAATTATACATGTCTGGAAGGCGAGAGCTACTTATGATAAATTTTTAAATACTGGGCCCGGGATATAGTTTCATGATCAACATCTTGTTTTCGGTGGAGGTAGAGGCTCATCATTTCTCGTATTTGTCATTACCAACTTTCTCTTACTAAACACCCTTCTCTGGAAATTGTGTTATCGCTACGATCACTATTACACGATTACGTTTTTTCTTAATTTTTAAATATGACCTTATTCAAGAGTGATAGTCCCTCATTAATAGTAGCTATGTCATTGCCTTCATCAAGCCGAGGAACATAGTACTACTTATATTTTCAAAGGTGCAGATGCTTGATTCGATCAACCCAGTAGGGAAAAAGAACTTGAAACCTCTCTTGGCATCCATCAAGGCAAAAATTCTTTTGCTCTTTCAGCTTTCTTCCAGCTGGGTGGGCATCCTCTTTGTGGAAAGTAATTGCTACAAATTCAGAAAGAATGAGTGGTTTGGACCAACCGATGTCTAGTCTTTTTGATGATTTTGAGAGTAAGCCAAAATATTTTTATTGAGGAAAAACATTATGAATTATAAGCAGCTAGCCACGTATGCTAACAGTATTAACTGATCACTTGACACTGCATTAAAGTGTTTAGAAACTAGTTTAGTGTGTTCTAGGAATTCAGTAATCATTTTGCAGTCTTATATTAATAGTTATTACTGCCTTTACATCAAGGCACCGTATAGAGAAAAGCTTCCACTCCGTTGAAATGCAGAAAGCATTTTAAACTATCTCTCTCGTCGCCATGCTTCCACAATTAAGACTTCCATATTCAGAAACAGTGAGTCAGGTAATGTCTGGTTGTAAGGTGGGCCTCGTGGAAGGCAGGCTGTTTTTGGAGGTGGAATTATGGTCACCTATAGACTGATAGGATTTAATTCAGTCTGCTGGGTCCTACTGTTTTGAAGACTTAAGTGGCTTATCTTCCAAACAATTCAATAAATATTTGAGTGTTTGCTGTGGATGAAACCCTGTTGGAGTGGGGGGAAGGGTTTAAGACTGGAATGACAAGAACTTAGTGTGGGTCCCAGCTCACGCCCACCAGCACTCTCCTGTGCTTGGTACAAGCAGTTAGTTGCCTCTTAGGCTTAGAGTTCTCTGCCCAAATATCCGTGCTATAGAGAGGGCTTCCCTCCCACCCTGCAAATGCTAGGGCTGCTCACCTCTGCTCTGTTTAGGTGCACTGCCCTCTCCCAACTGTGACATGATTTCTGTGTTCCTTGGATACTTTGTTACTTGTTCATCCACTCTCTCCCATCCTATGCGGCCAATTGCACAGGGGGGAGCTCTGTTTCGGCTCCTACTCTGAGCACCTGGCACCGAATTAGCAATCAATACATATTTATTAAGGAAGGAAAGAAAGGGAAAAAAGGGAGGGAGGAAGAGAGAAAGCGAGGGATTGATAAAGTCAGGGAGATCACCTAGGGCATTATTTCAGTAACCAGGCAGCAGATTATCTAAAGGTATCTTAGTGGAAGAAAAAGGCTTCCCTAGACCATCTTTTCCAAATTTAATAAACTTCTGACAAAACTGTAACTCAGTATACTTCACATCCACTTATATTCTTGCCCAAAGATGCCAGAACCCAAGTTATTAAGGTAACAAATGCCTTTCTTAGGAGAAAACGCCTTTATTAGGCTTTTCATCACATTTTCATGATTATTAAAGAAATATATGTTCAATGTAAAGCATTTGGGAAATACATAAAAACAAGAAGATGAAAATAAAAATAGTTCATGAGCCTACTACCCAGGAATAGTTATTTTGAATATATTGATATATTTTTTCAGCTTTTTTTTCTCTCCCTATCTATGACATATTCCTAGTTGAGACTGTATAGTATATGTGCAACTTTGATTTTTTTCCACTTAATATAAGGACATAATTTTACCATGTCAATGGTTAATCAATCCCCTATTAGTGACCACGTGTATTGCTTCCATTTTTCACTATTATAAATAATGCCATAATGAACCTATTGATAAAAATATGACAAAAAGATTTCCAGCAAATCCAGCCTCCTGTCATTATGTGTTGCATTCATCAGGTAAAAGTGACTTGACATCCCTCAACTTTCAATTTTCCAGGAAAAAAAAAATGAAATATCTACAAAAAGGAATTCATAACCAAAACCAAAAAAAATTTGCCTAACATAACATGTGCTGTCTCAAATGTAACACGTGATTTGCTTTTGGTCTCTCTTCCTCGTCCTAACTGTATCAGTTCGTCCAAACAATGCAGCTCAATGTTCAGGGAAAAAGCAGTCTTGCTTTGTGTGTGATTTGAAGGCACAACTTTATCTTCATTGTGATTGGTCTTTTGCCTATGTTTCAGGTGAGGTTTGTTTTGAGGAATAGCTAGAGAAAAACAAACATGAAAACGGGACCGTTTTTTCCCATCCTGTAGAAACAGACACCCACGACTGTCCCTCCAGGAGAATTTTTCCAGAAGTTCTCTCTACTCCATCTGCTTCCTCCAGCCAGACATAACACCCAAACATCATACTCTCAAATGGCTATTTTGTTTCTCTTACGCTCTCTACCCAAGTTGGCTCTGTAGCCTGAGCTGATAAGCCATAAATAAGCTGAAGGTTCATAAATGCTGTAAAAGCATCTTGAAATGCACAAACCAGAACACTCGTGACGAAACGGACATCGGAGCTAGGATGAAAACCTCCAAGCACTGGGTAGCATTTTGGACCCCAGCTGGTCAAATATAACAAGAATTTGCCCGTGGTGTTCATGGGGAATAAAACACGGATAGTTTATATTACAGTAGGGTACCGTAGATATGTTTCTATGATCGTGACTCCCATATGCATTGCAGCTGTCTAACAAAGACAGGTACAAATAAACCCGGGGTTATGCGTGTGTATAGCTTCCTCGTTCTGTTTATTTGGGTGATCTTTGGGGCCCCCAAGCCCTGCGGAAGCTCCAGTATCCTGCTTTGACTTCAAGTCAGTGTTTCTCCAGGTCGTGAGAAGGCGGCTTCGCTTGCTCTTGAAATCTGCCTAGTTTTGAGAAAGAACAATTTTAGAGAAAAACTAAGGAGCAGCATCTCAGTGATTAATAAGGAAACCAGATTTGAAAAGCAGTAAGAACTCACCAGGATTTGAAAGTCTCTTAAGTGTTTCTTCACAAATGCTCAGTAAAAACAAAACAAAACACAAAAAAAAACCCCACAAACCTCTGTCCTTGTCCCATCCCCATTTCATGTGTAATGGGAGAAACTCAAGGAAATTAAGTGAGAAATAATTTCTTTCATTATAACGGCGTTTCCCCCCATGATCATCCCTGAAAAGCTGGACATTAATTATTTAAACCCTTAACCCCAAACTTTTTACTTTTAGTTGCAATAATTAATTCCAGTTAAACATTGCACATCAAGTATAGAGGCCAAAAAAAAAAAAAAAAAAGACAACTGCGTGATCTCAGTCATATTTAGTTTTGCAAATACCTCTGTCACCTAATTAGTTTTTCATTAATGTGTTCCGTGGAATTTTTTTTAAAGGACTAGAAATGCCCTTATCTCTGTAGAGTTAGACGTTCCTTGCCGAAGGTGATTTTTTCCGACGCATCCCGCACATGAGCGGGAAACAATTTGTCTTTGTGTCAGAAGGAACCCCTTGAACAACCTGGGGTGAGGCCGTAGAACAGCAGCCCACGCTTGCCTGAAGTCTTACCTGGAGATACGGCCGAGCTTCTGTTACACAGGCTTCAGCTGTATAAATACATCGGGCCATCTGCACATGGCAGGGGAATTGAGCCCGTCTAAGCTCGAGACCTGTGTCAGTGTTTTCACAGAAGGACTGTTTATGAACAGATGTTATGGGGTGTTTTTCACAGAAACTGGACTCTGGAGAGAGAAGATGTCTATCAATTACGGAGGTATTATGTATAACAGCAATTTTTAACCTTGAGAACGGTACTTTTAAAGTTCTCGGCAAAATATTTTCAACTGTGACCACTTTCTTTGCGTCAAGTAAGACTCAGCCTTGTGTCCTATGCAAAGTACCCGCCGTCCGGGTCTTGGGAGATTGTGTTCTCTCTGAAACGAGGTCTGCTCCGTGCTGAGATGCCTCCCCGATCGGAAAACCTCTCCTAGTCTGTACACAACGGGCTGTGGTCTTCTCTCTCTCTCTCTTTTTTTTTTTTCCTTCTTTTCCGGTAGAAACAAAAATGAAAATACCACTGTAGAAGTGAACGGCCACTTCGATTTTCTTTGTATCAAGTTTTCTCCGCATTCTCTGTGCTCGGGTAAAAAGATATTTAAATTGTTCTAAATGTTAATTATGCCCTGGACAGTGAAGCGTTCGGGGTTCCACCAAATAAATTATTTTCTATAGCGTGCTTCCTGGATTAAATCTCAGACACATACCGTGAGAGGAAGGGCCGGGACGCCGCAGACATAGTGTGCCAGAGATGGAATTATCTCCGACAGCAACACCAAAAGCATCGAGGCCCCTTTGTGACCTGTTGACAGACACCATGTTTTGCATAATATATATATTTTCATTTTCCCTTAGCTTTCTTATTATTTATTCAATAAATCCTTTTTTCTTGCTGACAGCAGTTGTATTTATAAAGCTAAATCCAACACAGCAAAATGTTCATCACTTTATAAACTAAATGCTAATGTTTTATTTATGTGCAATGAAGAGAGAAAAAAAGAACTGAATTGATGTTTACCTAACAAGCAGCACAAAAGTGCAGTACCATAATAGTGGAGTTCATAAGCATTCTGGCTTGTAATTTTGGGTGTCAACATTTGAATTGCAGAAAGAGTTTATGCAGACATAGCACGTACACAAGTGCAGTTTAGATCCACATCTATAAAAATAACATCTGTTTAAGCATACATTACATTTAAAAATAACTGTACAGTGATCAGCTGGTTAAGTACAGTTAACCAGATGTCGTTTTAAAGGGCCAGATGGAACTATGAAACTAAGATTGAAAAATTAAAAAATACTGTGAAAGGTCAAACCAATTAAGCAACCTGTTTTGTTGGCATGTAACAGTTAAAAAGTAAGTGAAACTACTTAAGGAGTGAGCAACACGAAGATGTGCCAGTGCAAACCAGGTCCTGCTCCTCTGAGGACAAAGAAAAATCCAGGCTGGAGCTGCTCACTTACTGGAATCCAAAAGGAACTCAGCCCGGCAGCAGAAACGGTGAATTTTCCTTGCTGTGATTCCAAAGTGGCTGAGCCATCTTTCGAGTCTATGTTTTCTAACAAAAATTAAACTTCTGTTGGAAAGTCACAGGATACAAATACATTTTTCCAAACACAGGCGACACCCAGGGGAAGTAACGTGGTGGTCAATAGACCACTGAGTCAGTAAGACTAAACCTGTTCATAGAGGACTTACTAAATCTGAGCCTGAAGAGTGAGCAATCGGATACTGTTCTCGAATGCACAAATCAGTTATTGTTGCTTTTCCCATCCTGGGTATCTCCTGCAAGGGAAAGACGCGGCGAATATTTGCGGACTGTCTTTGATGAGGCAGGTTCATTACAGACATGTTCACATGTATCAGAGGTCACAAGTGGCGGCTTCCAGGGCTTATGTGGCCTGCAGATGTGTTTTGTTTGGCTTGCAGAGTGCTTGAAGTTTGAATTAATTGCCAATGTCTAAAAATTGGGAGGCTTCACATAAAAGTCCGGATTTCCAGCTTCCCGGAAAATCTGGCAACACCAGGCCCCCATTTTTTTCCATTGCAAAACTGGCTACAGTCAAATAGGAACAGCTGCCCCTTTTGATGGACGCAGAGTCTCGAGATAATGACAGGCCCTGCCATTCCCTTCGAAGGAGAGAATCTCTGCTGCCATGAACTGTCTTCTCCCTGGCCTACTTTATTCATTTGCATACCCCGCCAGCCTCTGTTTGAGTTTTCCACCCTAATATTGATCCCCTTGAATGCCCACATTATACCATAAGAAGTGAGTATTGTTTGGGTATTATTATGTGTTTTTCTTTTTACAGGAAAGGGAGCAAGAATCCTCTTGACTCCCTTGGGTCACACAGTTGGTAACTGATAGAGGTGGGCTTCAAATTCGAGTCTCTTGATTCCCATGTTCTTTCTCAAACATCCCAAGTCTTCATAGAGCCAAAGCACTGGGATTCTCACCCTTGATCCTCCATGTGGCGGTAGGCACCACTCATCTGCAGTGAAATAAATTGGTCCATTAGGAAATAGCTGTTGAATCCCTACAATGGACACTTGAGAAGTGGTCCCTGTCTGCAGATGGTGAACTGTTTGCCTGAGAGTCAAACCCGCATCAAAGAGGGCAGGAATGCCAGAGGGGTTCCATCTGTCCAGTACATGCCACTCTGTTGTCTTTGCCCACGCAAGGTTCTGAAGGTAAGAAGGAGTCCAAGGCTGCATTTGAGCATCAGGGTGGAAACCATCACTAAAAAGGAAAAAACTGGTGGCCTGTGCCATAATTTACTTGTTTTTAATCAGTGAATTGATCAGAACACTTTTTTCCCTTTTTTTTCCCCCTTGGCTTCCTCTTGGAAGGAATTTCCAAATTGTACTTCCTCATTTAACATTGACTTTTCTTAACATTTTTCTGTAGTAAATAACAAAAAAACCTTATATCTGCTAAGCCTGCTTTATTTTCTATCTAAATACTCATTTTTCAAGTTGCAAGCCTCTTTGTCTATTATCCAAATTAAAAAAAAATGTATTGAAGAGGAAAGGAGACAGATGATTATCTAGTTATGTCACTGAACCAGAAGAAAGTCAAATATTTCTTTGTATAGGGATCCAGTTGTGCGGTTGAAAAGTAAGGTAATATTCAGAGCAGTTTGAAGTCACTGTGATCTCATTTAAACATAATTACAATTTTCCTGGAGGTGAAGTACCTTACATGGGAGTGAAAGAGGCTAGAGAACATGTTTTAAGGGAAAGACACATTACGAACACCGAAAGATGGAAGGTTCCACCTAACCTTTCCTCCACCCGAAATATAACCCGTGGAAAGACGTTCACTAGAAATGATGCTCAACCGTCTTTCTGAAAAACCTCTAGAATACCTATGTTAACAGGACACATTTGTGGTACTGTTCAGTTAGAACCCGTATTATTGGATGAGGTTCAAAAGCAACAAGAATATCCCAGAAGACACTGTGTACCAAGCATTTTAAGTATCATGAGTAAGCGATTGTTGGTGGTGAATGTGTTAGGGTCAGTGCTGGGAAGAAGTGACTCACTAACCATCCAGGAGGAGCAATTCCTTGCCAGGAAAGAAAGGGGGGGAGGGCAGGGGAATAAAAAAAGAGTGGGTTTGAGACAAGAGAAAAGAGGAGGAATTAGAAAGAGGAGCAGAAAACCGGCAATGGAACCTCACCAATACCAAAGGCTTCCTATTCTGAATCCGCTCCCTCCTCCTCAGTTAAACGAACTGTTAAAAGACCCAAACCAGAGCGGCAGCCACGGAGCCAACAATAACTTGGGAAGTTCGAGCAGATGGCTCCACCTCTCCATCTGATTGCAACACATCCATAGCCTCCCCTCCGCTCACTCCCGCAGCCACAGAGGAGGGCAGGCGTGTGAGCGGCTGGCGCTCGGAACAGGAGGCAGGTGGAGCCCGGCTCGGGCTTCAAAGCTCGGGCTGCGATTATGGGCCTAGTCGTGATGCCCATGGTGACCACTCAGTTTTCTGATGTTCAAAAACGGACTCGAAGCAAGCCATCTTTCTTGATAAAATTCATCCGTTGCCCCGGTGAGCCCTCAAACGTGAATCTATGACCCACGGAAAGTTCTGCTCTTGCCATTGAAAGCCTACATCACGCCTTCTGTAGGCTGCTTGAAGTGACATCCAGGGAAGGAAAAATGCATTTCTTTAATGTCATGAATCACTGAGCTATTGTTCTAATGATTTGGAATGTCTTTCCTATGAAAAGATGCCTAGGGTCTCTAAGATAAGGGGGAAGACCGTCTTCTGACCGCATCGTTAGAAAGGCCCTGGTTAAAAATAGCCTTGCTTTCCAACCCCATGCTGTGCGAATGGCACACACCTGCTACAGGGTTGGTGGTAGCGAGAGGCGAGCTGGTGTGGTTGGATGTGAAATAGCCAAAGGTTTTCATCAGGGTTGCCCGAGACAGTGGGTGAGCCCTAGGCTGCCCTTGGGGTGTTGGTGTTGAGGGCAGTCAGCTTCCAGTTATTTAGCTAAAGGCAACCTTCTGGTGATCAACTTCAAATCCTGCCCCCCTGAGAGGGAAACGAAGAGAATTTTCAGAGAGGGAAGAGTCATAATGGGCCAGATATACAAGGCTCTTAAGACCAGGAACTGAAAAGAGGAGAAGCCCCAAAATACAAGTCGGAAACCTAAATGAGTGAAGCAAGCCTGGTGTGAATTAGTCAACAATGTGAGTGAGGCAATAAATGGCAACCAGCGCTCAGTTAAGGTCGCAGGGGACCGTAAGAAGTGATGGGGACTATGGCTCAGTGGGGAGGGAAGGGAATTCCCTTTCTAAGCTGATGACCATGGCAGCTCCATCCAGGGGGTCCAATATTACAAAGTCCTCTACTTGCTCAGAGGAAGACAGAATCTGGATTTCTGTATGGAATCTCCTGAGTTTTAATTGTTGACAACTAGTTCTCTATTGTGTAAGCACCGAGCAGAAAAAAACAAATATATCCGTATGCCAGATGCAGCTTGGAGGGTAGGAGTCGGGCACTTCTGGTCACACTTAAGATACTTAACCTCTAGATGTGTGTGTGTCCAAAACCACTGGAGAACACAGCCCTGGATTTGAGAATAAGAGGACACGTGTTCCAATCTCAGCTTTGGATGTTAGCGGCTATAAGTTGTTGGTCAAAACCCATTGTTCACCTAAGCTTCTACCTCCTCCGCTGTGTAAGAAGCAGTTACTTGTGTGTTACACTCTCAGGGAGGCTTAAAAATCCTTTGTCCACAGCTCCCAGCTCTACAATGCCAGACATTCTTTGATTTTTGAAGTCTTTTATTCTGTAATTAGAATACATTTAAAAGTAAATATTCCAAAAACAAGTAAATATCCCTAGGAAAGACAATGAGGCAACTTAAATACTGAATTGCAAATAACTCACAGAAGCCTTAAAATTGGGTTCAGTAAGAAAAAGAGAGGTAATAAGTAGCTGAAGATGACAAACTGTGACACCAGAGGACTACAAAAAGGGACTTTGGGGGCCCTGAAATCAAGCCAAACTTACCTTCACAAGGTATCTTAGAGCAGAGTCTCCCCAGATATTACACAAAATACTAATTCCCTGGGAATCAGTGTTCCCGGAAATCAACATCTGACAGCTAGGGTTAAGTGAGCAGTGTGATTACAGGACTTTTCAGAGCCTTTGATTTGGCTTCCGAGAGCTGCATACCTGTAAAGGGGTATGCTATATTCTCAAACCTTTGGCCAGAGAACGTTTTTTTCTTTCTTTTTTCTTTCTTTTTAGGGGGCGGAGGGTGCCAAGTACACATCTTCAGAAACATGGACCTGTAGTAAAGAGGTTGTAACGACTTTATTCACTCTTAGTCTCAAAACCTCTTTTTCCCTTCCCCTTTTACTTTTTTCAGGAATTTCTCCTTTTTTTGTGTGTGGAACCAAAAAAGGCACGCATTAAATATTTTGGTTGTGTTCTTTCCAAATATCTGGAATCAGCATCAGTATAAACTTCGTAAGTTCAGAATTTTCTCATCAGTCATGTCTCCATACTTCAGTTCTAGCAAGAAATGCCTTTATTTTTGTTTTTTAATCCTGTTTTACCAAGTATACACTTACTGGATTAAAGATATTAATAATATTTCTAAAAATACTAACTTACACCTAAGTCTTGAGCTGGGACTCCAAACACATTGCCCTTTCAAGGCCTTCCACAAATTAAGGCAGGATTTATGAATTTAGACTTCATATAAATTTGAATTGCTTCTAAAAAGAAAGCATATCACTATTGTTTTTCACTGTCGGTTCTTATACGAAGTAAGTTCCTGGTCACAAGATAATGCAATAAATATTTAAAAATTTGAATATCTGACATGGAGTTTATCAGGGCTTCAGGTCTCATTTTAAGCATGATGACCAATGAGCATCCTAATGTGCTAGCATTGTTAAATATTATGGTCATAATTTTGTTTAGGATTGCTAAAACTCCTGTTATTGGCATCCAGGTCTTCATTTTCCCCTTTAATTTAAGTGATTTTCAAATAGTAAATCCCAAGTAAAACAATTTTTAGAAATATGGTCAGAATTTTTTTTGCCTTTCCTCTTACAGCTTTTAATAAACAGCCTTCTGTTCTAGTGCCTCAATTGTTTTTATTGTAATTGTTTAATTTTATTTTATGCGTATGCACGTAATTACATTACTCATTAATCCACGAATACCTGGCATTTGCTCATCCTTATATCGTCCCTTATTTTGCACATGTGAAGCTTTCCGTTTTTTAGAATAGATTCTGTGAGAGATGTGTGTGAAAGGTATTTCATTGAAGTAACTTGTTTAGTTTTCTATTTGTTTGATTTACCACGCTCCCCTCTCCAGTAAAAAGAGGCTGAATTTATGTGGGCTTTTTATTAGGTTTAGTGTCATTGTAATCCTTTTCTTTCAATCATAATTTTCCCGTAGACATGAAAGATTTCGGCAAAACATGCTGAACAGCGAACTCACTGTGAAACACGGGTCGCTTTTTCAAAACCTAAAACAGTAAGAGTACCCTGAGAATAGAACAAAAGAAATTAAAACGCTAGATATGCCACAGTTGTCTCATGCAGCAGTTAGAAATTTAATTATTTTATCTCGTAGAATAATGTGCCCTTCAGAAATCATTTTGGACTAGATGTTTCAAACCAATGATCTGTAGTTAATTATCTTTAATAACTGTTGCACATTATGGTTAGATCTATGTTTTTGCTAAACCAATTAATAATATCTTCATTAGTATAAAGACAAGGTAGCAGGATCCTTTCATTTTTCACATTGAAAGAGTAGATATTTTAAACACTGTAATTTACTTTGGCCATACATTTCCAATGATATGACTAATTAATGAAACTTCAAAGACATAACTTCCAAAAAGCTACTTATTTTAAAGTCATTGTTGAACATTTAATGGCACTAGGTTGGGGGCATTGGCGACACCCTGACTATCCCTGTCCTGGAATCCTGTAAATCCATGTCAACTACCAAAATGTTTCATGTTTAAAAGAGAAAGAAAATGAATCGAATATTGTCTCTTTAAAAGACCTGTTGATCATGGAAGAAAAACTTAAAAATGGAGGGCCTCTCTTTCTCTCCAATGGTTGTAATGACCGCAGGACAAAAACATTTCTTTTTAGTTAAAAACACTGGTGGACGCATAGGGTTTGTACTGATGGCAGGGAAAGGGGATGGGCTGAGGGGGGTGGTGGCTTAACCCCTGTCAGGCTGGTCTTTTCCTTCGCTTTGAAGTCCTGTTTACACTCACATAAGGGGGGGCCCCATCAGGGAAGGGTTCTCCACCGCAGTTCACTAAGGTCCTTGCTTTCAATCGGACCTCGCTGTCCTAAGATCTGATCAGATGCACAGCACATTTAGATCAATTATCGAGAGGGCTGGGCCAGATTCTAGCATTCACTGTCTTGTTGACTCCACACAGGCTGAATTTGGGGGTAGGGAGTGGGGAGGCAGTTACTGCTAATGGTCTGCTTGAGCTGCCTTGGAGCATTTCAATTCCCAGCTATTTCAAAGTAGGAAACATGATTTTGACATATTGACACATACTTTAATACATACTTTAAAAGGGCCTGCTGATAGGGAGTTATCACTGGGAGAATCCAAGACAGCAAACCATTTATGTATACCTCCGCCTTGTTTGAAAAGAATTACTTGAGGTGACTTATAGGAATGTGCCCATTAGAAGCAAATAAAGAGAAAATTTGGGCAAAAAGATGAGAGGAAAATTTAATGCAAGTTAATTCTAGGTTTATTAGGCTATCGAACGCCTGGTAAATGTTATTCACAAGAGCAGAGATGGGCCTGAATCTGGCCTCGTGATGCCTAGTGGTCAAAGCAAAGAGGGCATTGCATCCTGTAAAGCTCATTCACCAGAAAACGGGAAGTTCTGTTTGTCCTGTATAATCGGGGCCCATGCATTTGGTTTTTTGTTAACGACTGGAAGGACAGAATTGTTAGAATAAGAGGAACAGTTCTGTTCTTCTGGGACGTAAATTCTCGTGTCTCATGCTAGGCACATGAAAGATCTCTAGCAGTTGCGTATATGGAGTAGCATATACTTCTTGATAGGTGCAACTAGGAAATCTATGTCCTACGACTCACATCTTATGGGGTTATGATATGGGATGGGGATACATAATGAGAAGAAGGTAATTCAGTAGGACTAATTGTAAAGGTTACCAATTGACCGGCCTTAGTTCTGGCTAGCTCCAAAACAACTTCCACAACGAAATCCTTTATGTATTCCTAAATCTGGCAATACCAGACTACTTAGCCACTGGGGGAAGAAAAGCACAGAAAGCCAAAAACTGTGCAGTTCTACAAAAAAAGTTGAGTGAAATCGGTTGTCAGAATGAATCTGCTTGTTGTTGATCTGATAATTGAAGGCATTAAACCAGGAGTCCTTGTGGCCATATTGAAGCAAATAAGGACAAAGAAATAGAATTTCATGACAAGAATGAAAACATTTTGCTTATAATCTATGCATGTGTTGAAAGCCATTCCCTATATGTGAGTGAGTGACCATGGAAAATTCAGAACTGGTCATGTCACCCCCACATTAAAATCCAGCAGTGGCTTCCCATTGCCTGTCACATAAAGTACCAACATTTGGCCTTCATTTCGAGACCCTCTGGCATGTGTTATACCCCTCTAGGGTCATTGCTGCCACAAACACCCTTGCATATGTTTTTCGCCTTGAATCCTGCTCTCTCTCAACTCGGAGACTTGAAACCCAGTTAACCCTTATTCATCTGTGTGATCTCAACATAAAAGCCACTTCCTCAGGGACATGGTCTCTGACCGCTGGCCCCACTTGCCTAGGTCTGATCCTTCTTTCATATGTTCCCACAATCTCTTTGCTAATTAGTCTTTCTTTTTACCTTGTTCTTCAAATCTGTAATTATTCCTTGACCTTCTCCTGACATTCTTGCTGTACGGGTAGACAGTGTGTTGATTTCCACATCTGCAGGGCCTCAAACAGTGCCCGACACACATTAGGACTCCATAAACATTCAGTAAGTGAATGACGGTCTCAACTAAAGTCTCAAAATTTAGGGACTCTCGTAAGATAAAACACCACTGAAGAGAGGAACGTCATGAAGTTATTTTTCTGTAGACTTAATTTATGGACTTTGGATAAGATAACATACATGTTACTGTGTTAGGGTTAAAAATAAAGCATGGCATGACTTTCAGCCATTACTGTAATCCCAACTAATCAAGGTACATCATCTATCTGAAGGTTCCAAAGACCCATCTCCGTAAGCTAAAAGCTGCAAATGGAAAAATCTCCCTACATTACTAAATGAAAAACACAAATCCTCAGCATTCTGGTCATTCACTAATTTCAGGAAAAAAAAAAAAAAGGACATCCTCAAGTCATGACGTTCTGTGCTTCCCCTTGCTCTATTCTGCAACTGCTTTGTGAAAAATTGCAATAAAAAAAGTCGCTATACATTTGCAAATAGCTTTTAAAACCAGAGCTCTCTCTCGGGAATATGATCCTAATAGGATAGAGACAAGGCTAAGTTGCTGAATGCTGCTGGTCATTATTCTTTTGTTTCAACTCAAAGAAAACATGCACAAATCTCATAACTAGACTCCCGGGCATGTGTTTTTGCTTACTGCCTAATGTGGTTCTAATAACGCAAACATTCCAGCTAAGTAATGATGACACATCTACAGTTATAGATATTAGAAGCTTACGCAAGGGAAACGTTTTGGGAAACACAAAGGAAAAATACAATAAACGTTTTATTTAAATTTTCTTGTTACCATCATTTTAAAACTCATTCTGGCCTGTGTTCGCATAAAAAAAAATGGACTCTAAAAAAATATGAACTAAAAAGGAATTCTAGGAGTATGTGTTTCAGAATTAGCCTTGAAATATACTTGATTCAGAGTTAAGTCCTTCCTTTGTGGATACACTTGATGAATTAGAGAATAAATTTTTTTGGAATTCTTTTAGCTATATCATTCATTGCTGTATCTCAAACATGTGTCAATGATATACTCCTTGTGTAAAAATAGGGTAATATATGTACTCCATTTCTACTTGGTTTTGTTCAATTTAGAAGAGAGTTGGGTGCCAGCCTTTCCAGGGA
Organism: Ursus americanus; assembly: GCF_024610735.1. NCBI lineage: Eukaryota > Metazoa > Chordata > Mammalia > Carnivora > Ursidae > Ursus > Ursus americanus. The sequence goes on along the minus strand of NC_142140.1, from coordinate 21,049,593 downwards.
TTAACTCCGATTGAGACTCCATCGTACAAGGGGAGAGTATTAGCTTTTGGGTGGTTGCATTTCTCCTTTTGGCTAACAGCTCCCATGTTTTACCTCTCTCACTCACAGCCACCTGGTTTGGGTGGAAGTGTTCCTGGTCTGGGGGAGTGCTTATGCCAGTCAGACTATCTTTCTGCGAGGGCAGAGGATTTGGTAAAAGGATGAGCATGCAACCTACTGGGTCCATGAGACCTGACTTCACTGTTTGCAGACATTGTTGCTGCCAAGAGTGGAGCCTCACCTGAAGATGACATCACCTTGCAGAAGACAGGAGAGCTGGGAATGACGACATCTGGATCAAACCACACCTGAAACTAGTGTCACTTTTGAATTTCCAGTTACTTGAACCCAAAAAACTTTTTTTTCCTTATTTATTTAATCTAGTCTGAGTTTCATTTACTTAAACATACAAAGATTCCTAAATGATCCAGGAAACATTTGTTAGAGAATTATTTACACAATACTACCCTTAAACTGTGGGATATATGGTTTTTGAGAACTGACTGCTGTCTTTTCCCAATCCTCCATACCCCTTACTTTTGGGTCCATAGAAATACTCACCCATCTCTGTCTTTCTACATGGAGGTCCCTGTGCCCACACTTCTGGTGTGACATTTTCATCACCCTTCTCCAGCACATTGCCCCCCCTGGGTTACCAGAGAACCTCGTTAATGACATTAGAGTAGTGCCTTTTACATGATCACTGACTTGTTTCCTTGTCTCTTTGTCCTCCCTGACCTGTTGTAATAATTCCCACTATGCACAAAGTGCCTGCTTTTGGGCAGGAACATTACATGCTGTATGCTAAGCTTCTGAATCAAGCTGCTTGCACGCAAGAAGAAACTAAGAGCAGAAGACAAGTAGCTTCTAACTTTCTCAGAAATAGAAGATAGCAGAGCCGCTTGAACTTCACGATTCCAAAGACAGTGGGTTTTTTTTCCCCCTATATCATGACAAACCAGGTCTTACTCATTTTTATATTTCTGAAACTTACTCATTGTCTAAACCGTAAGCTCCAAAAGTGCAGTTACCAAACTGGATGTGGCATTATTGTGCCCCGGTTCCTAGCACAGTGTCCAACATAGAAAAAGGCATTAAATCATTACTTACGTGAATTAACAAATGAATGATAAACAGATTGAGGGTTTATTCAATAATTGTGTAAACATGCATGAACGGTCTTTGGTCAAGAGCCTGAATACAGCTCAGAGGATTGCCAAATACTGAGAGAATAAGTGATGTTAGTTGCCCAAAGCTATGTCAAGAAGGTAGAGGGCCACACAAACTCAATGATGCCTCTGGAATAACCACTGAAAGGCTGTGTGACCACAACTAGGTGAGTTAACCTTTCTGAGCCTTCAAAATCTCATCTGTAAAAGAGGAGATGATAATAAACCTATATCTAGGTTGTAATGAGGTTGTAATGAGAATAAAAGCAAAGTGCATAGCATATAATGAACTCCCACTGGCATTAAGAAATAAATGATTAATATCCTGAGACTTTATTTTGACAATAGGGATCGGTATATTTATGAGTGACCTTAAAACTTTCTTCACAACAAATATGGAACAGATATTTTGAAAAAGATATTTACCTAAAGTTTGTCATGTTCATGGCCAAGAAAAATATCAGAAATGTTTTCTACACCCTGTGCTGTAGCTTTCGGAGTATTGACTGTTATTTGATAAGGAATATGAGTTTATATTGATTTAATTTCCATCATTTCCTTGTACCTACCTCTCACTCAAATTAAGGTAGTTGGATAAAAAGAAATGAATAGTTTAAATTTTAGATTATTGAGCAAAATTTAAATTACTCTGTTCTTTGACTTTTAGACTATTTCACTAGAGAGAGTTCTCCTCTCCTCTCCCCAGTGAAAAAAGTGTGATGACTCAGTATTGGGTATAAAATCACTGAAAATCATGTTCCAGTTTTACAGCATTTATTTTATAACTGGATATGCTCTAAATTTTTTTAAAAATCTATTCATTTGTTCTTTCCATTTTAAATTAGATTTACTACTCAAAAGTACAAAGGAAACTTGTTCCTTAACGAATTAGTTAGCATTTCGAATATTTGTCCAACAGATGAACAATGAGATAGTGGACATTGCAATGTATTTGTTGATGTTTTATCAACAAGGATTTACGTGGTGCTGGAACGCTACGAGTTCCAGGATTGTATTTCTGTGATATTGGCAGCTAGATTTAAATTAAGCATCTACCTGAACATTTGTTTGTAATTAGAAATATACCCAAAGAAAATTTATTTTTCATGCCAAAACTCTACAAGAAGGTGGTTGAGAGAAGACTCTCTTCACAGCAAGGCAAGCTGGACTTTTTCAATCTAGCCCAAATCAGAAAGCGCTATAAATCTCCCTAGCAAACAAGTTTATAAACTCATGTTATGTTTAAATAAACATTCTAAGCTAAAACTCTGGACTGAACCCTAGAATATGTCCAGTTTTTCTTATCACTGCTTTTCTGGTACTGTCTTTGATTTTATGGCAACTGAGATTTTCTAAATTTTCTTGAAATACAGTGGGAACATTCCTTCCGGTGTCTGTGGAACTCCTCTGATTAAAAAGAAAAACAGGTCAATGGTCTTCTGATTAAACTCTATTGCCAATATTTAATTCTATCCCAGTTTCTCCTCATCTGTTCATGGCTTCAGGAATTTTTTGAAATATAGTAACATAATTGCTTGAAGACTATGGACCTCTTTGGGTTTAAAAAAAAAAGAAATATTATTCTTACTAAGCTTAATTAATATTTATTTCCATCTCACCTCTATCTTATACCCATTTTTGTCTGGTTCTGTTACTGACCGAGATTTACAAATTAACCCCTGGTTTAAAACCAAATAAGTACTCAGTTCTTTTAAAATTGTCCACAAGGCGGCAGTAAAACATCTTGCTTCCCCCCGATATCTTGGATTCCTAAGTGTTCATTTTCTAAACATTTAGATCTTATATTTGTGTGAATTACACTAAAAATTATCCTGCCTTTAAGTGTCTACTTTGCCATTCAAATTGAATTTATTAGTAAATATGAGTTGGTCATGATGAGACCCTTTAATTTTTCCTACGACAGATGAGTAGAAATCCTTAAAGTTTTGATAACATAAATTACCTATTCATATTGATAAGCAATATTCCCTTCTTAGTTTTCAAGGTTACGATGAACCCTTGTGGGTTCCCTGTAAATTTTCTAAGAGAAGAGAAGTTGCTATCTGAGCAACATAAAACTTGATTTTTTTTTTTTTTTCTTTCTCTCTCTACCCAGTCATACAATGTGAAGATCCCATTCACATGTGATTTTTCCACTTGGAGTTTTCAAATAAAACATAAAATTGGATGTTCCCATTTGCTTAGCAGACGCCTTGACAAACCATTGCGGTATAGAAAAATACACTTTTAATAGGTTTCCCTCCCATGTGAGGAAGAAAAAAATCTAATGGTAGCAAGAATTGAAAGCTCACTCAGAATTACGCTAGTAGGTTTCCCACCCACTGATGGGTACCACCAACCACCTTGCCAGCTGGATCGCTTACCTGGTATCTACCTGAGCTGGAGACTGTCTCCCATGACCTCATGTGTCAAGCAAGTGAAGGGTACCTTGGAGCTTATGCCCCATACAAGAGAAGGGGGCGGAGGACCGTGGGGCTGGATGACCTTGCACTGTTCACTGACTTCCTGCTGCCAGAACAATGGTTGCCCCGAGGATGAGAGGCTGCCAAAAGCACCTCTGGCATAATATGTCATCCCAGTAAACACCTGCCATTCGGGAGCAAAGCAGACAGGTGTGCATGCATTATAGAAATAGAGAGGGGAAGGGAGAGAAGAGAGGCTTTGACAAAATAAATGCTAACCGTACTTCAATATAGGAGATCTCAGCTGCAGTCTTGGTGCTGTCTGCATGCCTGTGAAAAGCTGCAGGGAGCTTGGCCAGAGCAAGATTGTGAGATTGAGTCCAGCACTTTGCCAATGCAGGCATAGCATGTTAGCGTGTGTGTGTGTGCGCGCAACATCAAAGCAAATTATTTATGAAGTATATTCATATGGCAAAATGCAAGAGAGTTGGTAATAAAGCATAAATAACCAGACACACACATACACAGATTCCATTCTGTCCATTGTCTCGTTTAAGATACGTACTGCCTAATGCCTTTAGAATTGAACATTATTTTGCCAGTAATAAAAGACATGAAGTTCATAGCAATTTGTGCCTTCAGAAGGATGGTTTCCTATTTAAAATACTCTAAATTAAAACATACATCACCCACATAGCCCTTGATTTTTGAAAATGCATATACTTGTATAACTAGCTACTCTAGGAAAAATGCACTGAATGATTTAATTTCATATTAAGGTGCAAATGGAGTACTGGATTTGTGTTGAGACACAAGTGTTTTGTGACTGAGAGCAAAGCCTTCTGAAAGATTTTCACCACCACGATTCAAAACTACCGAGTTCAACATGAGAGTAATGACATGATTCTCTTACTTTAAGAAAAGCACATTGATTTTAGACATATTGAAACTCACAAGTTTTAGAAGTGTGTTTGGGTGAAGGTTAAGTCGTCCTTGACAGTATTAAAAGAAAGGTTTGAACTGTTGAATAACCACCTTTCACCCATCCCTAATTGTAATTTAAATGACAATATGCTCTCAATCAATAGCTCTTTGTCACACTTTGAAGATCAAGGGATGAGATTTCACCCCATGAGTTTACAAGGCAAAAGCTCCCTGTTCATAACACTCAAACGTTGCATTAGAATAGTCTTCTCCAGCAATTCGTCCTGGATAAAGGCATTTAAAATGCTACCTTAGAGATGTTAATATTACAAAGTGTCAGAAGCCTTTATTTTTGTAATTTGCTCTCGGATAGATACCATAATAAAAATACTAGCCCATTCAAAAAGTCAAGTTGTCTGTATATACTAATTTCACTGGTTTAATCTCAGACATTTCACCCGAATAGCAAATACTGTGAGTATTTACTGTGTTCTGGGCATTGTACTATGCAGGTGAACATGGTCTTTATTCTTCAGAGTCAGCCGCTGAGCTGCAATCTACTATTTATTCCCATTGAACAGACGAGGCTCAGAGAGATTGAGTCACTTTGACCTTGTGTCGTACTGCCCAAGAACGGAGCAACTTGGACAGAATCAATTCGAAATGTACCTCCGAGAACTTAACAAGCCTCTCCGGCTTCTCGTGGGATGGAAACTCAACGTGAGCAAACACAACAGCTTCTTTTTCCCCAAATCCCTATGTGCAAGTTTATAAATACATCATAAGCACTTTGCTTATGTACTATTATAATATAAAACTGCACTAGCACTTATAGGATATGCTTTATACATAGAAACAGGCACTTTCTGTTTTTTTCCTCCTACTTTCCAAGTAGAATGCATTCTTTGTACATGGACATATGCGTTGCAGTTTGTTGTTACGTTCATGGGATGATACTGAATTTCCAGGCAGGCCGGGCTGCATCTCTTTGGATTTAGATAAGACAGAACTTGCTTATGCAGTCACTACCTGATAAATTCATAATGAGCTCTGAAAACATACAGGACCTCAGGCCATCAGTTAATTTTAAGGATTCCAACATCAACTTTATTATATGACCAGATAATTGTCATACAAATGTTACAAGATTTCCAATTGGGGTTGTTTTTCTGCTAGTGGCAAAGCTAATAATAATACTAATGGCCATTGCGTGTCGAGTTTATGATTTGATAGGGCTAGAGATGGAGTGAGGGCCAGATCCTATTCTAGGACAAGTTCTGTCTTGTCTACCTAGTTGACCTGGCCAAGTTTCTACAATATGGATCATTGGGAAATTTCACATAAAAATGTATGCTTTTTGAGTCCTTTGAAAAATTGGAAAATCTGGAACTATTGGGATAGAGTCCTCCTTGGCAGAAATTGGCTGGAGTGTATCATGGATGCCCCCTTATGATGATTATGCTCTTTCCCTGTTATGACAGTTCCGACAAGCTCAATTTTAGTCTTAGACTAAAGCAGCTTCTCTCATTGCCGTGACGAGAATGCACTCAGTTTTGGAGTCCACATACAAAAAAAAAAAAAAAAAATTATATCTACTATGCAGTGTACCCTTATACTATCTATGAGATAGGTGTCATTATACGCATTTTACAGATGAGGAAAAAAAACCCAGAGAGGTTAAATAGCCACTGAGTGCTATGATTAATAAGTGGTAGGGCTGAGATTCTGCTTCCTATCAAACAGAGCCTGTGCATTAACTCCTATGTTGTCTGAGACATTCACTCCCACGTGTGGACGGCTCCCCTTCTTAATCAGCCAAGTGCATTATTATGAAGGCCATTCCAGCCTGGGGTTGCACTGGGGGAACTGAAGATCACTAGCGTGTGCTCACTGACATCCCCATTCTTGTCTAACATAAGAAGCTGCCAGTGTTGGTCTCCAGGTATGAGTGTGGCTGGGAAAACAGTACACATGTATACAGCAAGAACATCTACTAACTTAACAACTTCTACTTTACGAGATTGGCAACCACAACCCCTCAAAAAGGCATGGGGGAATTATTTTCAACAATGCCAGTCATTCCACCTGCCATTTCATGCTGGAGTGAGAGAGAGGTGGGAGATGGCAATCTGCTGTTCCCTCAGCCAGTCTTAGCTGACTTGCTTTGTGAGTCTGTTGGTGAAAGATAAGTATTTAGCTATCATCATCATCATCAATATTATATTGATATAAAACATTTGCAAAAGTGTGAGATATTTTGCAGTTACATAACAACCACCCTACTATCCATGCCATTTTCACCTATCCAAAGGCTCAATAAAATTTATAGAATTAGTTGTCTCTGGAAACAGGACATCTTGGGATACCCTGATGAGAGCATTCACGCATCATCTCTGTTATTTCAGACCACCCAGCTAACAATAGTCAAACTCAAATCCAGTAAGATCTAACAAAGTGAGTGGAAGAGAGAGAGATGCAACCAGGGCCACGTAATGTCTGGGCACTGACTGGACAGTCAATATTGTTCACGAAGCTTAGACAAAAGGAGGTAAGTAGGTGTCCTGTAATCGCCCTGGGCTCAAAGCAGACCTTACTCATCAATCTTCCCTCCTGAACATGCAAGGCCAATCAGACAATTAATAACCCAACGTTAGAGAAGGCTATGGGAGATCCAACCTTTCCATGTAGGATTTCAGTCTAGTCTTGCCTGGTCTTAAGCCAGGACCCTGTCCCTTGCTCAGCTGAGTGGCTGAGCTGAGAAAGGATCGTGGACAACATGCTCTGTGATGATACCCGTGTTGCTGTGAAGACAGTTAAATGCTTATTTTGTCAGAAACAGAGCTTGGAACAAGAAAATAATATCCAGGGATTATCTTAAATCATTCAAATATAGAAGGCTGGAGGAAACCTACAAAAATATTACAACACAAAATATGTGTATGTCCATGTCCCAGGACAGAGGAATAGGTGAGGTTACCTGTATTGATCTGGAATCTGGGGAATTACCAGCTCCCTAGTCACTTGTATTGAGAGGGGAAGCCTTGAAGCTGTAGAAGAAATCATTGCCAAGAGGTCCATCCCCCCAACCCTCGCTATAATCCTCAAGATCACCATTAAAGGGACATCAGGCAGGAAATCTTTGACTCTAGAATATAAAAATTCAAAGCATCTCCCTCCTTTCCTTCCTTCTGCCCATTTTTCTTTCCATTCTTGTACCTTCCTTTCTTCTCTCCATTCTTGAATCCTTCCATCCTCCCCTTCCTTGTGCTTTCCCCAAAGGAAACATAAAAGGTGTTTTGAGCTTTTCTTTCAGACCTGAGAAAATGGATATGGGGTGATATAACCCTTAGCCCTGGGATCAAATCTCTCTTGTATTCGGCTTGAAAATCTTTGGAGGTAGGAAAAAAAAAAAAAAAAAGCTGGCAACTCCACAGAAAAAGGTTTAAATGCAAATGAGAGCTCAAGGTAACACTTGAGTGTGAATGAGTTTCATTCAGAGAATGCCAATCACTCAGCCATCACAAATGATTGACAAGAATTCAGAGGGCTCCAGGCACCAGGAGGAGTGTCTGTGAGAGGTTGAGAAAGGGGCAGAGAAAGGTTAGGAGTCAAGAAGACACCTCTTGTGCCTTTCAGATTTTTCTAAGGGTCATCCCGTTTGAGTTTATTCGGAAAATTAGTCAAGGTCATTTTATTTCTAGAATTCGTGAAGATTTTTTTTTCACTTTTGATTGTTCCAGAATCCGTTCCCGGGGGGTTTATGAAATAGAATCCCTTCTTTATCTCATGGTTCCCCAAACAAACCCTCAACCAGTGTTACCTCTTGATAGTCAAACCTCATGGTCATTTAGCTAGATTGTAGCTGGACCCACGGTAGGATACAGAGCAAGTCCTTTGGGGTAATTGTGATTTTTCACCTGCAGAGCTACACATAACTTATGCTAATGAGCCGACCCCTCCCCCCACACATTGTCAGGAATCAAACTGATCTGTCAAGCTTGTCTTACAAAAGTCTCTGGCTCTGCCAGAGCACTCAGATCTTGCTTTATAAATGCTTGAAATATTGGAAAAACACATGTGGACTCTTCATGAAAAACTAAAACCCCTAAGTATCTTCCCCTCTTGGTCATTTTTGTGAGTTGGTTTGGACTTGAGTAATCCACAGTGAAACCAGAATCTTTGAATCATATCTTCATCGAAAGGTAAAAACAATATCCAATTGAAAAAAGAAAGAACTTCCGATCATCTATTGTTTGGAATCTAAAACCTGTCTGTTCTCTCAATTGCAGTTCCCTAAATATTCACTATCTTCTGTTTGCAAGGGATGTTACAGGCCCCAAAACAATCTAATGCAACCTCTGTTCTCATATATGTAGGTATCTCAGGAAATGTGGTTGGTGCCTCAATGGTAATGTCGTTCCCCAATAAGGACCCCACTTCAGTGTTGAACTCCAAGGAGGAATGTGCGTCCTCCCCCAAAATAAGTTTGGAAAGCACCTTTATATTACTTTGTACATGGGGGGTGGGAGAGATGAGAAGAAATCAGATTTCCATTAAGAGAATGCAAGTTTTAATTCATTTTTGTTTTTTGACAATTGCACGAGTCTGTTGTTCCCATTTTATGGATGAGGACCATGAGGTACAAGAAGGTTAGGTGTATCTTAGCCCAAATCATATCCTGAATAAGTGACAGCACCGTGATGTGCACGCACACCCTGGGCAGGAAACTGAATCACACTCTGAGCATTTTCTCACCTACGAATGTGTCTTAGAAGTGCCCAATCATCTTTTCCAGAATGCTTTTTCCTGGCCTCTACCTCTAGGGATTCCAATTTAATTGAGTGGCAGTGGATGAAACTATGTTTTAAGAAAGAATAAGAGAGCTACAACCATCAATAACGGCAGATTTTTTTTTAACATAAGGAAGTAAAGCCTTTTGAAGAAATCAGTTGATTAAATATTCAGAATCTAAACACCTTACCTTCGGCAAGTGTAAAAACAGGGGTGGAACCTTCTAATGAAGGCCTCGAGAAGAGGGCTTTCCAGGACAGACTGACCACATGGCACCAATACAACTTGGTCCATAGAAGGACACCTAGAGCAGACCAGCCAATGACAATTCCCCTTGGTAATGGTTGCTGGGTAGTGTTTTCCAAGTTCCTCCGAGGGCAGAACAGACCACAGAGCAAAATCCCTGTGGGTTCCTTGGTGCATAATGTCCGTAGATAGGAAGAGTAAACTCTCTGCCAATTCTCTTGATCTCTGTAGGTTCAGCTAAAAAATTGGAAGGAAACAAATTTCTTGAGGTATAATTTTATAACATATGAGATATAGATATATGGAGCTATAGTGAGATTATGTGATGTATTATGTAAATGTATTATATGTGTTAACATATAATTGTATATATTATATATATTAGGGTGGCCTCTACTCAAGGATCAGTCATGATTTGGGTACCACATTGGGAAAAAACAGGTTGACAGCTCCTGTTAGAAATTCTGTCCTGAGGCTTAGTCCTGTCTCAGCGTGCTTAAATGTGGCAAAGTGCTCCAAGTTGACAAAGAACAAAACTGATGTTTATTGCGTAGGAGAGAATTTTAAGCTGCCAAAACTTCGAAGTGACAATGACATTTGGTGAGAGTACTTGAAATGATCTTGTTGTCCTGTGTTTGTACTGTGCTAACTATTACCCTTTTGGGCAAAGATAAGAAAGAGACGTTCAGAAAATATTTACATCGCGGTGAGGGCAGAAGCACAATGAACAGACAGCAGCAGGCAAGTGGAGCGAAGACTCTGTTTAAGGTCAAACCTATACAGTTCTGTTTCTTGTCATCAGAAAATCACAGTTCTTCTTCCCAGTGTTTCCAGAAAATGTGCATACGGCTCCCCAAACCACTTACCTTCAGATTTGAAGTTTTGATTTAATTTCTCAGGAATATGTACTTTAACTTCAGAGCTTGTATTGACACAAAACTTGAAAAGCGTATTGGTTGCAGAAAACCTAAACAAAAAAAAAGTTAACTAGAAAACTAGAACTCTCTGGGTCTATCCTTCTCCTGGCTGACTGGTAGAAGTACTTTTATTTATTTAAAATGGTGGGGGAGGGGCAGAGGGAGTGGGAGAAAAGAGTATCTTAAGCATGTTCCATGCCCCGCATGACACTCAACGCAGGGCTTGATCTCACAACCCTGAGATTATTACTGGAGCCAAAATCAAGAGTCAGATGCTTAACCCACTGAACCACCCAGGTGCCCCTAGAAAGTACTTTTAGAAAGCACTGTCCAATAGAATTTTCTGCAGTGATGGAAACGTTCTGTGTCTGAATTGTCCAAAATCGTAGCCACTAGCTATGTGTAGCCATTGCACACTTGACATACAGCTAGTGCAACTGGGAAACTGAATTTTTAATTGTATTTAATTTTAATTAATTTAAATTTAAATAGCTACATTAGCGCTGTATTGGATAGCACACAATACTAAGCAATCACTCTTTCACAGTAGCAAATAGATTAATCCTGTTTGTTGTTAATGGATTCTTTTTCATGGATTGGACATTTATATGTCTATATATATGTGTGTGCATATATATATATGTATATTTAAATATAACAAGTCATATTTTCTGCTAGTACAGTTAGTGTTCATAAAACCAATTGAAATGTACAAATAGCTTCTACTGTCTTATTTAAAGCACAGAGACTTTCAAACAGGGGCGCCTGGGTGACGAAGTCGTTTAAGCGATGGACTCTTGGTTTCGGCTCAGGTCATGATCTCATGGGTTGTAGGAGTGAGCCCCAAATGGGGCTCCGTGCTCAGAGCAGAGTCTGCTTAAGACTTTCTCTCCCTCTGCCCCCCATTCCTCTCTCTCAAATAAATAAATAAATCTTGATAAATACATAAATAAAAAATTTAAAAAAGAGCTGAGGCTTTCAAATAGTCCACATGTAGAGCAAATCTGAGAACTTTTGGACCAATGTGTAGGCACCTCCTTTCCATATAGGATTAATAGCAAACAGAACTTTGATTCTCCAAGCTCATTAATCATGTAAGAACTTATTTTTTATTTGCTTTGAGAAGTTCATGTTGGGGTATATCCCTTACACCAACATTATCTTTTTTGTTACCCACATATAGATATGGCATTATTTTTATAGTAACTTCATAGTTAATAATTCATCTTTTGCTGTGTTTTGTATATTTCATGGTAATATAATATATTTGGGAAAAAGTGTGCACATCATACCTGTATGGTTCCATGGCTTTTTATGGTTCTGTTAATTAAGAGTTTTGTTCTGATTTAAGCAAGGTGAGTAAACTAAGGGTTGGTGAATGTGATAAAGCATGCACTTCTTCAAAGATTCTCCAAGTAACAGTCATGGGGGAAGTCTAAGCCCATTCCAGCTCCTTCTTCCGTCCACATGCAAACCCTGTCACCGCTCACTCCCATCTCCATCTGTATCTCTGTAGTTGTGAATGGTTCTCACTTCCCACTTATTCAGAATAGAGGGAAAGGGCATTGGTGGAGTTAGGCAATCACATCCGGTCTTCAGCTAACCAAGTGTATTTTCATAGGAATCGCTTCCTAGGTTCTAGGAGCAGAGTAAAGAATCCTGGGTCTCTTGAAGAATTAATACCAAACATTTTTCTCCTTTACTTGGTTATAGTATTCTCTCTTGTTATTGTTTTTTTTTTTTAAGATTTTGCAAGCTGTAATAATTTCTGTTACAAAATAGATTTCATTTTAATTTTTTAAATGCTCTTCTAATTTGAATTTAGGCCTTCACACAGATTTGTCACCTAGGCTGTTTTGAAATATATGATTTTAAATGCATGAAACTCATCCTTTAAAAATGATTGGTGAGTGTACATTTGAAAATGGTTAATGCTTATTTATTACAAATGGAATAATTACAGCTAATGGAAGAGGGCCATTTAACATTAGTATAGTGCTGTGGGAGAGCTTGGTAATTAGCAGCTCAGTAAGTGCCTTTTTTTAGATTATGGAATGACAGCCCCGGAACACCTTTCCGTGAAATATCTCAACATGCTAAATTCTCTCCTGTTTATTCTTATTGGCTGTAGACAATGGACTTGGGGAGCATTTGGATTTAATTGATTTCATCACCACCTGAGTCCTTCTCTGACTGTTTAAAAAATGCGCAGGATAGAAATCATTTAGCATAAAGAATAAGGTTTTTCTATGCACAAAAAATTATTTCTTTTTTTAAAGATTTTTAAAATTTATTTGAGAGAGAGAGAGAGAGAGAGAAAGAGAGAACATGCAAGGTGGGGCAGGGGTGGAGGGGGAGGGAGAGGTAGAGAATCTCAAGCAGTTGCGGAGCCCCACGCAGGGCCCAATCTCACGACCCTGAGGTCATGACCTGAATCAACTAAAGCTACCTGGGCGCCCCCCTCCCCCAAAATTATGTTTCTAAAAGTTCCAAAGTACCATAGATGGCAACACCTGCTTTTGAACAGGCTACCCCTCAAAATGGGGGTTTTAAAATTCGTGTTTCAAATGACTGTGTTTCTAGTCACTACCTCCTCTGCTTAGAAAAGACAGGAAACCTTATTGTTAACCTGGCCGTTTACCATACTGCACAAATGTTTTAGAGCAGCTTTCCTAAGGTTTGCATTTAGGCTTTTCTGCAGACATCTAAGCCACTTAATGGTCCCAGATGCCATTTTTAGCCTTTTGATTAAGTGAAGGCTACCGCTCATTCTGCTTTGAGACTCCAATGTTAATGATCCTGATAAAAGTAAAACTTCTGTCCCTATCAAAGACCTACCTCTCTCCTTTCACTTTCTTCCTCATTCTAAGTTTGACTAAGGTGTTAGCTAAGGAACTCTATTAAGTGACTTCCGGGAGGAATGGCCTGAGGAACGGCATTTAAAATTAAACTTTTCCAAAGCATAAAGTTTATGTATTAAGGCTTCTGTAAAATAATGTGCATACTTTCTTCTTCTCTTTGAGTGCTAAAAGATTGTGATACTGGACCTAATACTACCCTTAGAACTTCCACTGACATCAATAAGAAAGGAAATAACTGGTAATTTATTCTGAGTCGGGAAGACATTTTCTAAAATGCAGTGCAACCCTAATTTAGAATAGAGGGGAAAGGGTTTAAATTAGGTTTTTTATAGTGGTAAGTATTTGCAGACAATGTAGAGATTTATGGATTAATTTGTTTTAAATTAACTTTCATAGGGTGACTAATAGTCCACAGGGATAAACCAGACTTTCAATTGCCCATGATTTTCAGTCAGATCCTAGAGAGGAGATCATTTCTCTCAGGAAACAGTGACACACTTTTTAAAGTGTGCCATACAATTTTTTTTTTTTTTTTTTGTCACTGTCCAGAGAAGATAAATAAGTTCTGGGACTTGGGCAAAGATACTCACAACTGGCCAACATTTGATGTCACATTTCACTCAGGAAAAGAGAAAGACCCTGACCTCCACCCTGGCAGGGATCTTTCATCGCTGCTTTCACTGGATAACATAACAGTGGCGCCCAGAGAGTGTTCGTAGAGACAAATGCTCTGTATTATGGATGCCTAAAGCTGTAGCCCTGCATTTCCTTTAGCCCAAGAAACACTAATCAGTTCTGGGAGCTAAAAATTCAGAAAATTAGCATTTGGGACTCTCTGGTACCAGACTCTGCGGAAGAGGGGGCAGAGACAGAGGACAGAAGTGGTCTACAAAATGTATGTATCTATGTAAACATCTATGTATGTATCCATCGAAATACGTCAGTACGTACCCATGCCTCTCTTTATGAACTTCCTGGGCGGCTACTCTACCCTCAGCCTAAGGCTGGGACCTGAAAAAGTGATCTGAGTTTTTAGTCTAGACTGTTCACATCTATTTGGCCCATGTAAGTAACAAAGCACATTTCAGGAACAGAGCAATTTTGTTAACGAGACATTTAAAATCTCACAAACAGGGCCTCCTGGGTGGTTCAGACTGTTGAGCGGCCAGCTCTTGATTTCAGCTCTAGTAGTGATCTCAGGGCTGTAGGATCGAGTCCCGCATCAGGCTCCATACTCCACGGGGAGTCATCTTGAGATTCCCCCTCTCCCTCTGCACCTCCCGCTTGCACATTCGCTTTCTCTCTGTAAAATAAATTAATTAAAATAAAATTAAAATAAAATAAAAAAAATCTCACAAACAACTGAAGAGTACACTATGATGCAATTTTATGCAGAGGATCATGGGGAAAAGAATGGCACCTTGATATCACATCTTTATAGACATCACAAAGTATTTACATGCTTTTCATTCTGTGTAACTCTTTCTCTACTTAGAATGTTCTTAGATTGATAATTCTTTTGTCTCAGAACTTTTGAATACACCATTCTGTGATCTTCTGGCTTCCATTGTTGCAGCCAGCCTAAAAAATTTTGGGGCATAAATTCTGTCCTTTTTGTTCTTGTCGCTTTGAGGGTCTTCCTTCTATCTTTGCTGTGTTCTGACTTTTCTATGATGCATTATGGTGTATGTTTCTTTATATGATTTAACCTTGGGGATTATGTTCTTCCAGATTCTGAGGTTCAAGTCTTGTGTCAGTTCTGGAAAATTCTTAGTCTTTGACTTCAAACATTGCCTCTCATGATCTCTATTAGCTCCTTTTGGGAATAAGTAAACATAAATGCATGTGTATGTGGGACCGTCCTTCTCAGTCCTCCATATTTTTCAATTTCTTTTTTTATGACTTCCATCCCTTGGTCTCTTCAGACCCTGTTTTGTAATTTCTTTGGATGTAACTTCTTTTTTTTTTTTAAAGATTTTATTTATTTATTCGACAGAGATAGAGACAGCCAGCGAGAGAGTGAACACAAGCAGGGGGAGTGGGAGAGGAAGAAGCAGGCTCATAGCAGAGGAGCCCGATGTGGGGCTCGATCCCCTAACGCCGGGATCACGCCCTGAGCTGAAGGCAGACGCTTAACCGCTGTGCTACCCAGGCGCCCCGTAACTTCTGATTCATTTTCTTTTTAAAGGTTTCTAGTTTACTTTTTGATTCATTTGTTGACTTTTTTAATTCTGTTTTGTGCAATAACTCCATTTAAGAGTGGTTTGTCCTCTGATTTATCAGCGATGTCCTTTTCTTTGGACAGGAAGGAATTTTTGTGTGTGAGTGATTTGTGTATGTATGTGCGTGTGTGTGTGTAAACTTTTTATTCAGTTTCAGCATACACACAGAAAATACCATGTATCCTAAATGTAGAGCTAGATGAATTCTTATGAAGTAAAAACACATTTATAACCATTATAAATAGTGTCGCTGTAAACTTTCGTGGGTATTTCTTTGGGGGAACATATGTTGAGCATTTTTATTGAGTTTATACCTAGGGAAATTGCTTTTTCATGGAGTATGTGTCATTCAGCTTTAGTGAATCCTGCCAAACAGTTTCCCGAAGTGGTTTTACCAATTGGCCCTTCTATCAGCAGCATGTGAGAATTCCGGTTGATCCACGTCCTTGTGAACTGTTTACCTTCAAACGTCGTAATTCCTAAAAGTTGTATTTGATTATTTCATTTATAAATTTTAACTTTTTCCTTGTCAGATCTGACTGGTCACGTGACATATTTTCAAATATTTTAATAAGCATGTTAAACATTCTTACACTCTACATTTGTGAGTTTTGCTCATTTTATGGAGCAATTTGTTTCTTCTTTATTTCATATTTTGTTCTGTTTTCTTAATTGTGAGCTTATTTTTTTTTTTTAATGACATTTGTGTGTGGGAATCCTTTGAAGCCTGGGTTGAAAGTACCTTCCTCCAGGTGGGCTTTGCATTCCTATTTGTTAACACCTGGAAGCCACCAACCTGTGACAATTTTATAATAAAAATGGGCTGAAAATCCATAAGAGGACAAGCCTGTGGTTATGAAATTCTGGGCAGTTTTTTCCCTTTCATCCAAAACCAAAATTGAGAGAAAATGTCCTCATGCCCTGTTCTATGGGGTAGGTCTTTTCCCTCATTCACACTTTTGCTGAGATACATTTTTCCTTTGGGGTCTTGGAATGAAACTGAGAGCCCAGTTACTCTTCTATCTATCAAATTAACCACTTTGGACCAGCTCCTACTTATTCTCTGATTTCTCCACCCAATTTATCTGTCCAGGTAAAATCTTCTGGTCACAAAAGATGGACAGGTATCCCCAGGCTCAATTTCCTTTTGCCTCTCTGGATTTGTGCTTTTCCTTCAGTTTTATTCTCTATAGATAGCTTTTAATTTCTTGTCAGCTTAGCAGTGAATTTAAGGAGATGTTAAGTAATTTCATCATTAGCCCTCTTATTCTAAAGGGGGAAAATATTTTAGAACAATAGCTCTTAAAATGTTGTTTGGGAGCCTCTGAATGCCACTGAGGCCCCTTCAGGGTCAAAACTTATTTCTATAATAATAAATAAGACACAGTTTGCTTTTTCCCCATCCCATTTCTTCCTCAGGGTACAGTGAAGTGTATAGTGGCAATATGACATGTGATGATGTTCTCAGTCTGACAGCTAATTGAATGTAGGCTTTTGTGTCCTTATAATTGAAAAATATTCTCAGTTTTAATTTGGATACTGTAAATATTGATAGGTGTAATTCATATAACAAAAGCTTGTGGGGGTTCTTAATAACATTTAGGAAATAAAGGGATTTGGAGATCAAGAAGATAGAGAAGTGTTGTTTTGGGCCATCCTTTGTGCTAGATTCCAAGGAATGGAACTCCTCAAACTCCAGAATATGCAGAACCATCCATCTGTGCTATAAACAGCCAGCAGATAGAAAAGATCCAGGTTAAGTTCCTGCAGAAGTTTTGTGCAAATATGTTCCCAAAAGACCATAAGTTCTTCCAGAGCAAGAATCTTCTAGAACTGGAAGCTTGGCTTTGTCATGCACCATGAGATCGTATGCAGGCCACGCAACAATTTGATTTTCTGTTTTCTCAACTATTCAGTATAGGACATAATAATCCTCACTCTACCTCCTAGTGTTAGTTCTACATAAGACAAGATGATAGAGAGCAAGATCATTCTTGGGTCTTTATAAGGTTTTGAGTTGTTGGAAATGAAGGCATGTGAAAACTAGCAAAGACAACTTTGTCTTGGATTTCCATCTTAGATAAAAATGACGAGAAATTAAATGGGAAGGTAAATGTAACTGGTAACTTCAAAACAGATATGCAATATTAAACTGTCCTCTCTACTCTGAATTAAAGATACAACCAATGCTAAAATGACAATGAATCCTCTTAATATTACTAATAGAAGTTCAAATGTGCTTAATTTGATGGGAAGGAAACCATGTTAAGGAGGCCTGATTCTAATTCTGGCTCTACAGCATATCAGCCCTGTTCTGGTAGAATGTTACATTTTGTGACCCCAATGAACCCCATCTCCTAGTATTTATGCCTTTGGAGAGTCCCCGCCTACCTTGTCTCCAGGCTTGGTTTGACAAGTGTGATGGAATTACAGGTTCAAGTAATGTTTGTACATTAGAGCTTATCCTCTTGGAATGCTTTTACTTGGAAGTCAACTTCCTTGTTAGAAAGAAACTCAGGAGAAGCTATGAAATAATGAGGAGCTACATGGAGAGAAACCCATGCGGATGAGAGGTCACCATGAATCGTCCATTCCTCATCAAGGTCCCAGCTAAATGGAACTTCATGAATGACCTCAGTCTATATCAAATGGAGCAAAAACACCGTCCAGCTGGGCCCATTCAACTCACAGGATTGTGGAAATTAATCCATTTTAAGTCACTGTTTTGGGGTGATCTGTAATACAGTTATAGGTAATACATTCTGGCCACTTTTCTCTAAAAGTCTTCAGCTTAAAAGGAAAAATGGAAACATTAGTCCCAGCTACCTCAGAGACTCTGTACAAATATCAGATCGGTTAATGTGAAGTATTGATACTATTTTTTTCCCCAGTGATCTAAGTATGACAAAATGCTGTGGTTATCGTCTATACACACAAACTGGTTTGACTCTTTTGACTGACTTGACCAGTCAAATCAATCTCTTCAAGAAAGAAAAAAAAAATTACTTTTTGACTGACTTGATTATTGTTTTGACCTCTCTGATTTTTTTTTGGTTGAGTTCAATTTTGTTGAACTGAATAACTCAACTTAGCTGGTTTAGTCAGTCAAAATAATCAAAACAGTTTGGATACATAGAAACAGTCTGTGTGCGATATGTTCCTCTTATTTAACTTTAGTGGAAAATTATGTGACAGAGGCCCATATATGCATAGCAAATATGGGTATAAACTTCTACTTATAACTACTCAGTTTCAAATTACTGTATAGATTATAGCAGCATTTGTTTGGTAACAGGAAAAAATATAGTTAGTTTTTATTTCCCAATGGCATGCTACATTATAAGTCCATTAGCTATTGCATATGTTATTGCTATAATTCTAATAACTGCCATATATTATGATGGCAATAATAATGTAATTCTTATAGTATGCAATATGTAATTTATTGAACATTGCTGGAATTTATTTTCAAATTGTAAATTCGGCTTGCTTTTCAGCACTGGAACTCCCTATGTCCTGCTTTGAGAGTTTAGTCATATTCTTTTTGTTTGAAGAAGCTGTCAGGAGCGCATGTCTGAGATGAGTGCGCGCAAGCGGGTGTTGAAGCTTGGCAGTCATTAAAGTCCTGGGTTAGAAGTGGAGGGAGTGATTGGAATGCGGCTTGAGTAGGTCCATTCATATGTGTCATATTGATACTACCAGAGCTGCTGAATTGGTGATTCAAATATAAGCCACCGTTATTGGAGTATTCATAGATATTCTACCGCGCTTAAGGTTATGACAGATGAAGCTTTCCTTATGAATTGTCAAAAGGATCACAAACCCCTCCACTGCTTCTATTTCTGTCACCAGTAGCTTGCTTGCTTGCCTTTTTTTTTTTTTTCCATCTAATGCCCTTTGAATATAGTTCTCCAGAATCCCGCATTACAAAGGCATGCAAAAAGCTTTTGGGTTTGCTTGCCTATTCCCAAACTGGAATGATTCTAAACTATTCCAGGTAGATAAGTGTCTGTATTTTTCTTTTAGGGACCTACGTAAAAATAAAGCAAAATTTTAATACTTGTGTCAATATCTTTAACCTATTTCCTGACGTTCTCTTTGATTTATCATATCATATTTATTACTCAAATATAGTCTATATAGTACATTAATTTCAATCTCTTTCTTCAATGCATGTAACTGACATCCCTAAATTTCAGTCCACATATATCTACTTCAGTGTAGTATAAACCAAACCCCTCTTCTCATGTCTAAGTCAACTTTTATCAGTGCTGGGGATGGAGGGAGCCCCCCACGGGCCCTGAGTGCCCCTGCATGTTTTTGCCCTGTGTGCCAACCTGCAAGTCCTACTTGTTCTCTGATGCTTCACCCTTCTATAGCTAGTCACATAGGCAATAAGTCCAGGCCACTACAGATGACTATTATACAACTCCTTCACTCAAAAACAAAACAAAAACAAAAAACCCCCCAAATTCCCATCTATTTATTTAGATTTTCTTAGTAGCAACCCTTCATTGTCTAGTGGCTTCTTCGGTAGATCTTTCCAAGAATTCATTATCTCTCAAGGAGTTCCAAAGTTGACTCTTGGGGTGCCTGGATGGCTCAGTCATTAAGCGTCTGCCTTCGGCTCAGGGCGTGATCCTAGAGTGCTGGGATCGAGCCCCACATCAGGCTCCTCTGCTGGGAGCCTGCTTCTTCCTCTCCCACTCTCCCTGCTTGGGTTCCCTCTTTCACTGGCTACATCTCTCTCTCTGTCAAATAAATAAATAAAATCTTTAAAAACAAAACAAAACAAAGTTGACTCTTAATAGACCCCAAGCAGCGTTCAGCATAGAAGCATGTACTAACATCTGCCATTTTACATTACCATTCATACTTTCTCAGATCAATACTTGTCGTTCATTCCTTTCTTCAGTCTTTTCTTTCTCTGCCAGTTTTTCATTCTTTTATTTATTCAACAAATGTTTATTGAGTACTATATACTTAATAGTTAACCTCTGGGTATACAAAGTGAACTGGGCATGACTTTATATTTCTCAAAGCTAGTCATGATGCAATCTGGATGCCCTCTAGGGCCCACCTGCTTTGAGTAGAAAAGATAGACCAGATCATCAAGGCTGAATGCCGGAATATAGAGCTGGAAGTATCCTGCTGAAGACTGCAGTTTTGGAATAGATGTATTCAGAAAAGTTTACTTGATGGAGAGGCATAGAATGGGTTAGAGAAAGATGAAACAATAAGTAGAGTCTCCTTCAAGGGGTTATGATAACAAATATCCACATTCCCTTCTTTGAAATCCTTGAGGCCAGACGTATTTTGGACACAAAATTTTCCAGACTTTAGAAAGGGGCTACAAAGCACACACCATATATTGGATAACACTTGGCTCTGGATAAGCTCCCTGTAGTCAAACACTTGAATATTTGTCCAGATAAATTGAAACTAAATATTACAAATGATGTCTATAAAAAGCCTCATGTCAATTCAAATTATTAAGCAAACTTTTAAATCAAAAACAAAAAACTTCAGGTTATCAGAACTTTGGGGCCTTCAGAACGATGGACCTCTGATTTGAGCTAGAGGTCCATGAATTAATGCCATATAGAGGAAGAGTAGATATAAAATGTTATAAAGGTAGCATTGGTGGTGCTTGTCGTTGGTTAAATATTGATCAAGAAAAGAAATGTGATGATTATGTCTGAGGTTCTGAGCCTGGGTGGCTGGGAGGATGGGTGCCACTAACAGAAATGAAAGGAATAGGAGGAGGGGCTACTCGATAAGGGTTGGGTGGAGGGGAGGTGATGATTAATTCAATTTGAAATATACAAATCTCCAGGATATTATGAACCTGCCTGAAATTAGCATGATTAAAGGCGCCTCTCACAGTGTTTTAGTGAGTATGTGATGGGGAACTAATTTAAAAATCAGTAGTCTTTTCGCATATAACATATTTCATTAATCAAATTTGAAAATTGAATATGTCCAACCTAAAGTCATCCTAGATTCTTCTTTAAGAAAGTGGCACAAATGTTGATGGCATTCTAAAATTGGAAACAGATTCTAAAGAGAATTCTTAAGTTTCAGAATTCTACCTGGATCAAAACGGAGTTTTTTAATCTATTTCTTCCAAGCTCTTTGAGACAGTAGATATAGGCTTATGGCTCAGTTGTAAAGACTTTCTGACCCATTGTGGGTAATAACTCTACATTAGGTCAGTAATCAAAGCTTTATCACTTGTAAGAGCTAGCCAGTGGCTGAAGCTACAGACACTAGTAAAGTGTGGCCTAAAATTGTCAGAAAAATATTTGTTTAAAGCTCATGTATATTTTTAGGAATGTAGTAACTATCTTATAATTATTTATATCTGCAAAGATATATTGATAAAATGTTGTCTGGCTTATACATATGACATGGTTACCAAGAAACATTCTGCTTTTTATAGGTTTGTTTCCAGGTCAAGTCCATATCCAGATGATTTTCTTCTTTCACTCCTGTCTATTTTTAAAGTCCCATGATGAAGGTGAATGGATGCATTGCCAATTTGAGGGAACCAATCTTATCAAATAATGTCACTGGTCCCTCTCTTCCACAGCTCTCGTACTACCTAGGAGAGTTTCTTTCCTTTCCTGCCTTTACACAGAGGTGTATCTTCAACTGTAAATTCTCAGGGTAACACTTCTTGTCACCACGTCTCACGATTGATGGCAATTAAGCTACAGAAATGGTCTGTCTGTGGTTAGGGTCCAATAGGGTGTGATTACAGGAGCATGGAGAAGGGGAGAAAAAAGGATTGATAGGTAAGCTCCCAAATGCTGTATTTTAAGTTAATCTTTACAATGAGAAGAAGAATCCCAAATAACGAATATATATTTTCGTGCCTGTCTCAAAAAAACATTTTTCTGGAAGATGGAGAAATACTGAAATATAGCTTTAAACATGTCTTTACTTACATTATTTTACTTTTGACTACGATGTTTTCATAGAAATACATTTGAGCATATTTTTGGTTAGCTTAATCCTCTTGGAAAGTGATTTCAGGAAAGCATACTCCTTATTTGATAGGACTCTTAAATGACCCTCTCTCATCCTGAAGCAGTTAATTTTTCTCAAATTCTTAAGCATTTACTGTCATGACATCCTGAAGTTTCTAACCCTATGAAGGATATAGGTTTAAGAAAATGCATTTCAAATATTAAAAGAAGATCTCACAAAACATTCTGAAGAGATGACCCAGTGGAGGAGGTGGTACTGTTTATAATACTATAACAATGACAACTTAGCTTTATAGTTAAAAAAAAAAAAAGTCAATGTTCTCTGTGGACAAGACAGACGAAAAATATGTTCTTTGGTTCCAGAAACCATACTGCCTCACTTCTTGAGCATAGGCTCCTGAAAAGTGGCTTTAACCTCCTTCCCCTGCTCCGATATGGCTCTGGCTGTAGAAGCGGGATGTGCAAGGCCCAGGATGTCAGGAAGGCAGCGTGGCTAGTGCCCTCCTCCACACGGAGCAAGGGAAAGAGCTGGTCATTGCACTGAACTCTGTGCCTTGCACAAACTCGGGTGGAAGAGCTCGGACCTTTGAGAACAAGGTGAAAAGACCTAGCAGCAGGAAAAATTTGGGCTCCATTTCAGGAAAATACCCCAATAAAAGAATTGTGAGGCCCTGGTGCATATTACCAAGGGATTCTGTGGAATCTCATTATCCAGTGATTTTAATGACTAACGTACAATGATTTTTGTAGGATAATTGATGTGAAGTGCTGCCCAGAAGCTGAAGATGAATGAATCCACCTTCACACATCTTTTCAGGCCCTTCAGCTCTATGATTTGTGCATTGTATTATTTAGCAGAAATAATAAAGAACTAAATATGCTTTTTTTTTTGTACATGGCATTAACTACTTTTGTGTGTTAATGTGGTACCTGCCAATTACTTGCATTAAGGCAAATGGCTAAAATATACAAATTAAGTTATGAACACACTGCTACATTTAACAGATTAACTGAAAACCTGTGAAGATTTCAAGAGTATATTGAATGCATAAAAACCACTTCCTTGATCTTGAACCTGTAGGCTACTTTTTTTTCTCCCAAAGCTATGTGGTCTTAGAGCCTGAATGTGTTCTGAATGCAGCAAAAGGAATTTAATACACATTGAGAAAGTGTGTGGTCACCAGGCTGTGTCCTTTGGGAGGCACAATCATAATTAATCTTCACAGTAATCTGGGCATATAGAAGGATATATAGTGTCTTTACTGGCTCAGGCTGCCGTAACGAAACAGCACAGATGGGGGGCTTCAACAATAGATATCTATTCCTCATAGTTCTGGAGTTTGGAAGTCCGATATCAAGGAGCTGGATGATTTGGATCCTCGTAAGGGCATACTTTCTGGCTTACATAGGAATGCCTTCTTGCTTTGTGTTCACATTGTCTCTCCTCAGTGCCTGCATGTGGAGAGATCTCTCTCTCTTGCTCTTCCTATAAGGGCACTAATCCCATTGTGAGGGTCCCACCCTCAACACCTCCTGAAAACCTAATTACATCCCAAAGGCCCTACCTCCAAATACCATCACGCTGGGGGCTAAGGCTTCAACATATAAATTTGGTGGGGGGGAGGATGGACTATAGTCTATAGCCAATAATAACTGTTTTAGGCTTTATGGGATATAAGGTCTCTGTTCCAACTTCTCAGTTCTGCCAGCGGAATCTTACAATATAGAAACAAGTGGGTGTGATTGTGTATCAATAAAACTTTATTTGCAGACACAGGAAGTGGGCAGGAATGGGATATGTGTGGTCTCTGTGACCCCGGCCCTTGCAACAGCTGATTGAACAAAAGATGGGAAATTGACCCATCTGTGTAGTTTCCAGCAATTTATGACTTGTCCGGTCTAGTGTGAATTGGAATGGATAACCCTCTCTTGGAAATTTGGTGTTAGAGAAACAGGAAATTCTTGGTTGAAAGTGGTTACTAGAATTGGAAGGTTATGAGTGGGGGTTATTTGAGGCCCTAGAATAAAAGTCAGTAGAGGAAGTTGGGATAGGAAGGGTGGAGTGTATGTGTGAGAGAGAGAAAGACAGAAACAAAGAGAGAACAGCACAGCCCCTAATAAGTGGGGGAAGATTTCATTGCTGAATTTCTAGTTTTTGATTTCACCCTTGTGAAACCCAAATGCACTTTCTCTGAGTCTCTGTGTGTCTGTGTTCTGTCATTAAAATAAACCCCCTTTGCTTATCTGAGCTGGAGTGGGGACTCTGATCCTTCAATCAAAAGGGCCATGATTAGCCAATGAAGTTATGAGTAGTCTTTTCATATTTAACTGAATGAAATGCTCCCCTCTGTTTTCTTTTGGAAGTTTTGGGGTTGCAGTATCAAAACCAAATCAAGAGTTCTTAAGTATGTTCTTCAGAGATAGGATTGCCTGAGGCTAAATAAAGGTGTACAAAGAATAGGCCTGATATCTTTTCTAAGTCATGTTTATTGTCCCTCTCTTTCCAAGTTTTTTTTTTTTTTTTAAACCAGAGGGAAAAAGACATATATAGAAGGACGACGTGAAAGGGTAAGTATCAGTTGCTTGGTGCTGGCTCATGCTTCTCTGGCTCTCAGTGTGGGTGCAGTCATGACACGAAAAGGGAATATAGAAGCCTAAGCTCATGTGCTCAGCT
The DNA here is from genome assembly GCF_024610735.1 of Ursus americanus. Taxonomy (NCBI): domain Eukaryota; kingdom Metazoa; phylum Chordata; class Mammalia; order Carnivora; family Ursidae; genus Ursus; species Ursus americanus. Next base: position 21,024,335 of record NC_142140.1, on the reverse strand, counting down.
ATTGGTCACCTTGTCCAGAATGGATATCCCTATGGGCATCTTCTACCCTCTTCTCCAAGCCCCATCCTTGAAAGATAGTTCTAACTTAGTAGTATAGATAATTTTTTCAAGTCTCCATCTTAACTATCATTCTAGGCTTTTAAAAAGTTATGGCACCTATACTTCTCTCCTGTTAGCTGAATTAAGATGTAAATATACTATATGTGATTAAAATAAATGTGGCACTGTGGTGCTCTGTGCCACGTCCAGTGGCCCAGCTGACTTCAAGTCAGCTGAGATGGGCAGCTCTCTCTATCTGCAAATGTCCCAGAAGCAGTGTGTGCTGAGGCTCTCTCCATTTTGCTCTGTCTGAAGCTGTGAGAGGGTGCAGAGAGAACAAGGCAGCAGGCAGTCGCAACCCAGGATGGTAGGCAGTCGATGTCCCCCAGAACAGCCTTCAACCAAAAGGGAAATGAGCGTGAGTAGATAAATGCCCAGTACTTCCTGTCCTTCAGTGAGTCAGTTATGACCATAATTCTTATGCAGTTGCCCAGAATAGCAGCAGTGTGACTGAACACTGGTTCCCTACTGTGACAACCTGCTTATTCATGCTCCCTCTTGGCTTTTCTCTTTTCTTTGTCTCACTTTTCCAACTTTACCTCTTCTGCTTTCTAGTATCACCTCCTCAGTAAGCTACCTGCACCAAAATCTTTGTTCCAGGGTCTGCTGTGGGGAGAATCCTAACTAAGGCGGTGACCAACTTATGAATTTCACATGTAATAGTTTATGTGCATAAACAATACTTTCTACTCTCTGGATCTCAACATATGTCATTACATGCTGTTCCACATGGTAAATGGTAGAACACATGATGAGAGAGAATCCTTCCCCTAAAAATTCTCTCCTTCCCACGTAGAATCATGCTAATCATTTCCTCATAGACTTAAGTATATTCTGCTGGCTTAAAGGAAGTGTTTCTCTCATGTTTTCTTCACAAGGTATTCACTGATTCAATCCCAAATCAAGCTCACATGTGCAAAATCGTCTCTTCCATTTTTTGTTTTGGTCTCTATCGGCAGTGTTTTTGCCATTGATCGAGTAGTTGGGGAATAGGCTAATACTATGAAATCAATCTTTATGATATGAAGTTTGGTATGTCCATCTTTGCCGGGACTCAAAGAAAGCCTGAATGGGGAGGATCCTTGGATCAGGTCCTGCTTACTCCCTAATTTTACCGTTGAGGAAACTAAGGCCCAGTGGAATTAAGTAGCTCTTCCAAGACTATATAACTCATAACACAGATAAAATTAGAATTCAAACCAATGGGTTTTCAATACACAAGGGTCTCAGCTCACAGTTTTCAAAGCTAAATATAATGTTTGACTGTTTCCTTCTCATACATTTTTTCAAATTGTGTCTATAAAACTACAGGTTCCGATATTCTTCTGTGCTATTCTCATGTTGGAATAGAATCAGGTGGCACAGAAGCTATTGTTACAGCTCCAGAAGAGTGTCTGGCATTTTCAGCGGCAGCATTGAAGCTTTAATCATGGCCGTTCTGGTCAACATATTGTGTGAGGCAAGAGGCTGAACTTGCTGTTGATCTCATGCTGTGAATTCCTCATGGGATCCCACTTTATAGAAGAACTCACTTCCTACATGGAAGCTGTAGAATTAGGCACATTAATAATCAAAACTCTCCAAGAATATCTCTGCATCAAATCAATCCAAGCATTAGCAAAGCAGCCAGAAACGTTTTCTTGGAGGCTTCTCTTTGACTCTCACTTTTTTTCTCACCAACTGCTGGCCCCGCTTTTCTGCCCTGGATCCAACCCCATTATCAAAGACGCCAAGGCAAGCTCTGCAATTGATTGTCTGAAAATGAACAACACACAGATAGTGAGGAACTGGTATCGCAACACCCTGAAGTGCCTGTTAAAGTCACACTCCCAGAGAACTCGAACAATCCAGATGAATGAGGAAAATAGCATCTCCCAGGAGAAACAAGAGACTTGACAGGTAACACTGAAAAGAGATTTTCTGGCAAGGCTGGTTGAGAGGGAGTGACCGTTCTTCCTGGAGAGCATATGGAAGTGTTGACAGGCTCACTTCTTAATGTGGCCAAGAAAGAACTTAGTTCCAATGAAGGAAAATGAGCGAACACAGATGACAACTGATCATGTTTTTCATAAAGCCGGAAATCCCGTACACGAGGCCCAGGGAATTCACAGATGCAACCTTGGCAAGGGTGACCTTTTGAGGACCTTCCCAAAGCTCAGCGATGTTGTATAATTGGTCTTTTTTGCTGAGACATAAATTTGTATTCCATGCTCTATGAGACTGGAGGCTGGGCACAAGTCACTTAGCACATTGGTACAGCACTGGAATGCCTAGGAAGGATCTCTCTCCATCATCAACCATCCTGCTGAGGCCCTTCTTTTATGCTGATTTCCATGTGTGAGGATTGACCACACAGATACAAAGCTCACATGGTTTTGTTTTCATTTTGAGGCAGAGCCAGTTTAAAGGGAAGAGGCATCCTTAGGTTGGCAGAATAAACCAGTTCTCTAATAGCCTTGCACCCTTATGCAAGTTTTTTCATTTCTTTGTTTTGCAGATTTGTAATAACCCCAATTCTAGAATTTCCTCTAATTCAGCAATGTCTACCTTTTTTTCATTTTAGCCCCTGCCTTAGTTTGGGTTTCCCCAGAGGCCTACCTTTAATCAGGGGCTCTCAACCTTGACACTTACAGACACTTTGACCTGGGTGAGTCTTTGCTGTGAGAAGCTCTCCTGAGCCCTGTAGGATGTCGAGCAGTAGTTCTGGCCTCTATCACGACAATCAAAAATGTCTCCAGATATTACTAAGTGTGTTCTGGAGGGAAAACCACATCTTTAAGTCAAGGATTCAAGTGCAGTATAGTTAAGTTGGAAAGTGTTTCCCAGGCAACACTGGTGTGGGAGCAGAAAGTACATTAGTATTCTCTAGAGAAACAGAACTAATAGGATGAAGATATAGAGAGAGGGAGAGGGAGATAGGTGTATTTTAAGAAATCAGCTCACACAATTGTGGAGGTTCAAGTCCAAAATCTGCACTGGCCAGCACACTGGAGACCCAGGGAAGAGTTGATCTTGCATTTCAAGCATGAAGGCAGTCTACTGACAGAATTCCCTCTTCTTTGGGGGAGAGGAATCTTTTTCTATTAAGGCCTTCGACTGATGAGATGAGGCCCACTCACAGTATGAAGAGTAATCTGCTTCACTCAATTTGGTGATTTAAATGCTCATCTTGTCGGGGCGCCTGGATGGCTCAGGCAGTTAAGCGTCTGACTCTTGATTTCGACTCAGGTCATGATCTTGGGGTCCTAAAATGGAGCCCCAGTCAGGCTCTGTACTCAGCAGGGAGTCTGCTTCCCCTCTCCTCTCCCTGTCCCTCCCCCCGCTCACTCTCTCTTTCTCCCTCTCTCTCTCTCAAATAAATAAATCTCTTTAAAAAATTAAAAAATTAATGCTAAATTTGTCTAAACAATACTTTCACAGAAACATTTAGAAACGTATTTGACCAAATATCTGGGTACTGTGGCCTAGTCATGTTGACACATAAAATTACACTTCACAACAAAGAAAGGGGGAAAAAAAACCAATAAAGTTGCATTATTTAACAAGTTCAGACAGGAACATGAGTACAGTTCTGGGAAATTTTGGAAATGGTGTAAAACACTTGTCTCACAGTTATCCATCCCAGTCAAGAGGGTGAGGGAGCTGGGGTGTTTGTACACCGGTTCCCATCAGTCATTGTTTGAGGCCTGTTCCCAAGCAGCTTCAATTTCCTGGCACTTCTGGCTTACTGCTTACCCTAGAAAAGCCGGCTCTGGCAGCTAATGAAATCCATCAGGCAAAGGGTGCTGGGGCTGGCAGCTGGAATTCAGATTGACATGTGAACAAATGGCAAGTGGCTAAAGGACTACAAGCAAGCCACCAACAGTATCTGCTGCCATTTGTAAGCAACCTATCGTTAGTTAGTCCCAGCCTCTGGCTGGTGTTGGGACCTTCTTGAGTGGAAGAACCATCGTTACTCATTGGCCTCCTCCCTCTATGCCTCCAAATACTTGATTAAAAAAAAAAAAAAACTAGAGTAAAATACACCTAAAAGTTCTCATCTTAGCCATTTGTAAACATACAGGTCAGTGACATGAAATACATTTACATTATTGTGCAACATACAAATAGTTTTCATCTTGCAGAATAGAAATTCTCCCCATTCGAACTTCCAGTCTCCTTCTCCCCAGCCTCTGTGTCCTCGATTTTACTTTCTGTCTCTATGAACTTGACCACTCTAGGAATCTCATGTAAGAGGAATTATATAATGTTTGTCCTTTTGTGACTGGCTTATTTCAGTGGTATCATGTCTTCGAGATTCATCCATGTTGTAGTGTGTGTCAGAAATTCCATTCCTTTTGAAGGCTGAATAATTTTCCATTGCAAATGAGACCACATTTTGTCTATCCGTTCACCCATCTCTGGACACTTGGGTTGCTTCCACTCTTTGCCTATTGCCGACAGTGCTGCTGTGAACATGGGTCTACAAATATCCCTTGATGTCCCTGCTCTCAATTATTGGGATATATAACCAGATGTGGAATTGCTGGATTATATTTTGAGTTCCCTGAATGACAAGTAAACAAAGTGTGGAAAGCAATTGGGAAAAAGATAAGTATGCTAAAAAGGAAATAAATTGCTCATACGTTTCTGAAGTCTGGGTTCATCACTTCCCAGGACCACAGTCAAATCTGAGATTTTTTTGAGTATAAAGCACATCTGTGAGTGCTACATATTTGCCAAGCGCCATGTTCTAAAAACAGTTTTATTTGTCTCCTTTGCCTTTTGATAAAGAGCTTTGTTTATAAAATTCCTGTCTTCTGAGTTCTTGAAAGACCTCAAGTGAGTTGTTCTCATAGATGAAGGCAAAAACATTGGCTGGCAAAGCCTGTGACTGACAACATCTTTTTTTAGTTACCTGAGCTCTATGCCTTAATTCTCTAGCACTTTCCATTTTCCCTTTGTTTCCCAGAGTTTTGCTGCAAACTGCTGTTTAGCAAAGAGAAGCCAAATTCAGACTTAGGCCAAACCCTAGTTGCAGTCTGTTTCTTTTTGTTGTTGGTACCAGCATCACATCCCACCTGGCCAGACCTGCCAAGTTTTTTGGATTTCCTAGAGGAGGTTTTTATTCTGTCTGCTTGTCTGCACTTGTATACAAAACCTGTAATTATATAATAGGTGAACTTACTGGTGTGCTATTGTGCTTTCTTTTCTTTTTTTAAACCAGCTGAATTGGTCCTTTTTATATTTTGAGCCTATTGTTACCTTTATAACTGTTACAGGTTCCTTCCCCCTGGCTTCTGATACTTTAGCCTGTATGCCAGCAACTAAATATTTATGTAAAAAAATTATTTAAAATAATTTGTCTTTCAGTGAAATTTTAAAACTTGTATGTTTCTAGCTGTAATTTGAATGTTTTAATGTTATAACTACAAATGACTGTTGGTAAAAGAATTTTGTTCTTAAAATATGTTATCCTATTTTTAGATAAGAAAGAGCACCTATGAAAGTCATTAAGTATACATATTTAATTCTTTGACTTAAAAAAATTTGTGACATTCCTAATCTGTGTTTAATTCAGTAAATTTTTTTATGGTTAATACATTCACACAGAACTTTCAGAATAGTTATACAAAATATATGAAACTTAAAGTGAAATAAATGCTTGTTAAAATTTGTTCATTGATCCAAAAGCTGACATTTAAAAAAAAATAGAGCAAATGGTATTCTGTTATTGACTTCATGGTACTGTTCATTCCCATCTTCAGTCTTCAGTATAGTGGTCTCTCCTTCAAGCTTGGTCATTTCATGGAGGCTAACACAAAGCTCTTCATTTCTGTGGACTATGTTTTCCCTAAGGTCTATGGGATATTTTGTCATAGAACTACCTTCCTGCCCCTTTTGGTGCTCTCTGCCAAAATGGCAAGGTTGAAGAGAAATGGGTGGATCTGACTCTTCCCTGGCTCTTGAATCTCAGCAGATGATGAACTTGAAGCACTTAGAACAGTGTCTGGAACCCCCTCAGGCTCTCAAATTATTGGTGGTTGTGGGGATTGTTGTATATCAAATCCAAACAGATTACCGGATAATTTTTTTTAAAGATTTTATTTATTTATTTGACAGAGATAGAGACAGCCAGCGAGAGAGGGAACACAAGCAGGGGGAGTGGGAGAGGAAGAAGCAGGCTCATAGCGGAGGAGCCTGATGCGGGGCTCGATCCCAGAACGCCGGGATCACGCCCTGAGCCGAAGGCAGATGCTTAACCGCTGTGCCACCCAGGCGCCCCTGCCGGATAATTTTGTGTCAGTGTTTGGTGGACATGCCAGAGGACAGCTGTTTCATGGAACAGTAAATAAATGACTTCCGTAAGAACTGAACATTAAGGTTTTATCTATGAGTATGTGTCTTATGAGTTAGAACTTGTGGACAGCCAAAACTAATCACTCCTCGTACTGTAGTCTTTTTACCAATACTCATTCTTTTATCACCCATCTTAATCATTATTCCTGTTGTAGCAGGAATCTCACTTATAGCTCTGTGATGGGGAGTAAGAACGCATGTGACTCATCAACCAGAGAAATAAATTAAGTAGACCTCTTTGACTTCCACTAAACCGGAGAATGTTACCGAAAATCATTCAGATAGAATTTTTCAAGTAGAAATTTTCAGTGCAAGGTAGTCAGGGACTCACATAAACGAAGAAATTTTATATAGCATATGCACAAGTGAATATAAACACAAGTAGGAGGGTTGGATGGACTGTACAAACCAGAATGAATGTGGTAGGAGAGAAAAGCAAACCATAGTGTGAAAGGATACAGTCATAGATGTCCTCAGAGACTGACCAGATCCATTTGGAGCCATTTGTCCCACGACTCAGTACTACAGCGAAGAAGGAAAATATGGTTCCCCTTTTAGATAGCCAGCATTTCTTGATGAAATGGCAGAAGCAGTTATGTGGGAGGCAAAGAGAAAGCCCAGTTCCAAGGAGACTGATCTCAGAGGACGAGAAAATTGTACATCTAATTTATCAGGTATGGAGGCACAAATACCTTCAATTTGATTTAACAAATATGTGTATAGCCCTTTGCTCTAAGCAAACACACAGGAAACATAACGCTTGGCCATAGCAGGGATTCTAGTATTAAACATAACATGGGAATCCGGAGCTGATCGCTTGAAAGCAATTTAATTCTCCTTATGGATTCAGGCAGCTCACCTTCATATTTGAGAATGCACACGAAAGAGCAGTCCTGGGTAGTCAAAAAGGAAGCTAACTGTGAGATCTAGTTCTGGCTCTGCCCCAGCCTGTGTGACACCTCCGGTTCAACTCAATAATGTTAAAGCATTTCTTCTGCAAGTCGTAGTGCCTTCTTTTCAACTATGTTATCTGGAACCCTAGTATATAAAACAGGTTAAAAACAAAGCTCTGGTTGAGCTGAGGGTAAGAGTCCCAGAGTCCAACCCACAGAACTTCCTTCTTATGTCCCTACCCGCCTTCTCATGACCTGTCTTGGATGTGAGGATTTTGCAGAAAACAGTGTACAAAACAGCACATACCATGTGTGCTTTCCAAAGATACTTCTTACTCAAAACATCTAATATCATTTATATATTTAACATGCATTTAATCTGGGTCTTCTCCCTCCCATTTTAATGCCCTCTGTTGCATGTTATGACTCTCAAAAGCAGCAGAAATATGACTCCAAACATTCAGATGTGATAGAGATATTTTTAGGATAAGGATTTGTTCCCAATAATCTCATTCCAAATCTGGAATAGGAAATGGGAAGTTCTTCCTATGGATCTCCATGTCCTTTCTTTTGTAGAGCTGTATTGCTACCGGCCATCTTTCCCCATCTTTGATTGCACTTCCACTATTAAATTCAGATCAACACCAAAAGGACTCTTTTGCTGAGCAGGGCAAAGAATCTACCTTCCAAGGCGATGAAAGAGAAGAAGAGTGCAATCATTATGTTTTTTTTTTTTTTTCTTCTCCCTGTCACATAGCAGCATAGAATAACATGGGATTAAGTGTCATCCTGAGTAAATAATATCCTTACAGACCACTGGGGGGAAAGTGGTCTCAGTAGACTTAATCTCCAACTCTGGGTGTGTGTGTGTGTGTGTGTGTGTGTGTGATATATATATATATGTAAAATTTTATTTTTAAGACACTTGATATTTGGTTTGAATGATAATTTAGGGATAAACTTGTCTTTTTTTCCTATTATAGTGTAAAGTCCTTAAGGGTAGGAACTTTTCCATACATATTTCTGAATCTTCTATGAGGCTAAATATGTCACCCATTAGAATGCAGCTATTCTAGGAAATTTGTGGTGAAGTGAATTGAGAAAAATACAGAGCTACTCTCCTATATAGAGGTTGGCAAACTCTAGCCCATGTGCCAAATCCAGCTCCTCACTTGTTTTTGTAAATAAAGTTTTATTGAAATACAGCCATGTTACTTTTTAATGTATTGTCTGTGGCTGTTTTCATGTTGTAACAACAGATTTGAGTAAGTGAACAAAGATCATATGACCCACAAAGCCAAAAATATTTCCTTTCTGACCTGTTATGAAAAAAAATTTCTCAAGCTGTGATCTAAACCCCAGGGGAATTAATACATGAAAATATTTTATTGAGGTTTGTTTTTGTTTTTGTTGAATTGTTTTTAATCCATAAAGTTTCATAAGGCAAACTTGCTACTTATGTTTCAGTTACTGGTAAATAGTCAAATCAGTCATTTCAAGTAGATATGAAGTCAATGTACCCACCCTAACTGATTATTCCTTACTACCTTCTGGGTTTTAACTATGCAAATGCAAAAGAATTAGTTATGCCCTTCCAAGTCATATTAGTCAAAACTTTTCTAGTTTTACGTCATAAAAGACAAACTCAAACTAGCCCCCTTAAAAAAAAAAAAACACTAAAATGTCTGGAGGAGAAAGTGATTGCCTCATACAACTGAGAAGTTCAATGTTGAATTGCCTTCAAGAAGGGCTGGATTCTGAGGCTCAAAGATGGTGTCAGGGCTCCCTCTCTCACCAACTATTAGTGCAGCTAGATTTTTTTTTTTTCATATTTGCTTTTTTTTATTTTGCCAGATGGTCCAGATCCTCTCACATGAAAGAAGGTTGCTGCTGGCAACATTATAATTTCAGACTAGTTCTTTTTAGCTTGTTATCCAAATGGAAGAGAAACTTGTCTCTCCTGATACCTGTATTAAATCTGTAAAAGGGCTCTACCTGGATAAGTCATGTGTCATCCACTGTGGCCAAAAAGATGAGATACCCTAGGACTGACCCATGCTGGATCATGTACTCAACTGTCTGTTCACTGGGCTCTATAACTGATAGTCCCCACAAAACAAGGGCAGTGTGGATAAGAGCCAGTGCCCCAATGGAAAGACAGCTACTTTATAGATAAAAATAATGGTTTCTATAGAAATATTATGATTATTATTATGATTATTATGATGTCTATAGAAATATTATATCAGAATTTTAGTGGAGGAGACTAGATTTTACAAACAACTAGATTGAGGAAAGATGATTTTACTCTTCATTTCTTATCTTACATCATCTTCCTTCTCCTCCTCTTCCTTTATCATCATCATCATCATCATCATCATCATCATCATCATCTTTTTTATCCTGTTTAACACGTAGCCCCATAAAACTTCGTAATGCCCTTTTAGCTGCTTTGGAAGCAGATTCATTATTCAAAACTCTACCCATGCTCCCATTTGCATAAAAACTTATGACTTATGCTCGTGGATTCTACTTGTTCCCTTCTCTTGTTGGTTCTGTGTTTAATGAGATTACATAGCTAAAGGTGGGATTTATTTATCTGTGAAGTTGACCAGAAAATGTAAAATTTCAAAAACTGAGTGGTTAAGATGCAAGTATTTTCGAAGTGAGATTAAGGACTGCAATGAACAGAAGAACTGCCAGAGTGCGGAGGATGGGACTGATCTTTTTTGTGGAGATAGGGGTCATTAGAGTCTCATATACCTCCTCACGTCCCCCACCATACTTCTACCCAAGAGCATCTAAACTTTTAGATACTGAAAAGTGGTCTCAGAGGATCTCTGAACTGTCTGAATGAGCCATTTAGAAATCTTAGTATAGGTTATATTCGCCCTACTTGTCTTATAGCTTGAAGACACTGTGATTTGTATCTAAAATAATTACTGCTACTCAGTGTCATCCACACATAATTAGCCTCAAATTATAATGAATTAACATGGTTTGCCCTGTTCATGAAGTGAAGTGATTCTATTACTGTTTTTTTTTTTTTCCCTCACACATACTTAAAATAAAAACACTTGGAACATCCATCCTGTTAGGTGAAGTTCTCTCTAGAATGTCAGCTCACAATGAAGGAGAAATAGCAGGGATGACTACTTAACCATATAGACTGAGTTATAGGGCACAGTCCAAATGATTCCTGGACTCTGTTTTCTCTATGGCATTGAATGTATTCACTTTCTCCTCCTCTTCCATCTCTCCTCCCTGGGTGTACATAGAAAATGCTCCAGTGTGGTAAAGATTTTAGGTCGCATTGGCAGAATCCAAATGAGAGAGATTCATGTCTTTCCTTATTTTATATAACTTGGTGTAAACAGATGTTAGTAATGAAAGAATTACATAATAATTCTAAATTTGTTTCTGACAGTGAGAGGAAGAAGGAAAACATTTCAGAGCATGGGTTTACCTTTTAATTTTCACTGCATATACACAGGGAAACTCCATGAAAATGCAAGGCTTTGAAGCCAGAATGCCCAAGAATTCCCACTGCTCTCTGCCTGTCCCTTTGGTTTTACTTTTAGCCCTCAACATTTAATCCAACATTCAGCTTTTAGTGAGAAAATATCCAAATATATGTATGTCTGAAACTGATTCCTCCCAAGTAACCTTGGATTTTCTTTGGCACTGTTACTGCTGAGCTGTATATTTGAAGTTGAAAACAGCATATTTTCCATGGAAGTTTCTCATGTATAAAAATCCATCTCAGATACTGACCAACACAATCAGAGAAATCAGTTTATTAATGAAACTCTTGTCTGAATGGATTTTGAAAACCAAAAATGCCTTTTTTTCTATTCTTAAAGAGAATGGAACAATCCCTTTATTGTCATACTTGCTTAGAATTTATTTTCCACTCTTTATTATGCATGCCTCCTTTATGTCATCAATATATAATCCATTATGGGCCTCTTATCATATTTGCTCCAACTATTGTCTCCAGATGATGTCAAAGGACATTAGATACCAGAGGCTAACTTTGCAGGAGTGAATTAATGTCAGTGTTGAAGGAGTCTATAATCATATGACTAAATGGGGTTTCAGGAGGCCACACAGTATGCTGATGACAGAATCAAGAATGAAACCTAGGAATTCTGATCATTTGTCTTGTGTTCTGTCCACAAATGATACTACCTATTCTAGTATTTAGCAAAGGCTTGATGAAAGCAGTCCATTTACCGGAAAGATAGAACATTCATGCGGGAGTTTTTAAAAATAATCCAGTGGAAATCTGTGTGTGTGTGTGTGTGTGTGTGTGTGTGAGATAATACAACATAGTGTTATTTTGTATAGAGTTAGATTATTACAACTTGGATAGTGCATCAAAATTTTCCTTTGAAAGCTTATCTTATTTAGAAGATTCCAGTTAAAAATAAAACCTTATATACCATATATGAAATTACTGCAGTACAGAATTGGGGCTAAACATATGGACTGACAAGTCTGACTCGAGGTCAAATAGCTTTCCATCAGCAATAAGCTATTTGATCTTAGGCAAGTATTTATCAGTGACAAGTCTTCTATTTTCATTTTTATAAAATGGGACCATTAAGACTAATTTCTAAGCTTTTTACAAAAATTAAGTGAAATAATGCACTGAAAACATTTAGGACAGAATTTTGGAAAGGTAGCAACTGTAGTGTAATATCGTTTTTAGATGTTCCTCAACACCCTCCTAGAAGCAACGGAACAACTAGCTGGCCACACCAGAACCCACTAGATAGTATTCACAGTAAGACAAAGTGACAACATATCACCGCAAGCCCCAAAATGCAAACAATGATGACAAACCAACAAAAACCACTGTATCCACCAATTACCAACATCTGGACAGAAGCCAAGAAAGTTTCTGAGAACCAAAATGACCACACAGGCATCAACAAAGACTTTTGTGAATATTTATATTTGTAGAACTAAGATTACATGCTCTTTCAATGTAGACATAGTACAACTGTAAAAGAAATGATGCAAGAAAGGGGAAGCGATGGCCAAAAATGTCCTTAACTGTCTTCAGGAATCTAATGGGTGATGGTAGTAGTAGTATTCTAAGAGAGTTGTGTTTGTGATGTGGAATAAAGTCAATGAGTAATTGTGAGGTAGTTCTAATTCTATCATTCCCCTTGTCCTTGAGAACCAGGAACCTTTGCTTATTTTCTCGTTACTATGTTCCAGGTAGGTGTTATTCACAAGTAACTAAACAGCAGTGAGCCAAATTGTTGTACTAGTAGTATTTTGAATTGATGAATATACAACTGTGGGGCTCTGGTTCTACAGAACTAATGGAGTTTTTCTATATAATTATTTCGTTGTTGTATTATTTTTCTTCATTTTTAGCAGTCAGTATCTCGACCTATTAATTTTCTGGAATTCTTTCAAAACTCTCTACTCCTACTCTTTTCCCTTGAAGCTTTCAGAGTTTCTGCCTGTCTTGGTGCCTCAAGTACGATTCCACACTTTTGTTCTAGAGTTGAATGCATCTTATATTGAATACAGTCTTTTTTTTTTTTTCCCCCACCTGGCAATAAGACAGGGGGAGTGACTAGCAAAACTTTGGAGAAGGAGTAGGTGGAACACTGGAAATGACATTCTTGAGTACTTGGGTTTATAGTGATAATCTGAGTTAGGAAGCGGGAGGAGGAAAAAGAGAGAAGAGGTGGAAGTCACAGTCTCCTTTTGTCTGAAACCCCTTAGGGTGGAAAACACATTATTTTCCATGCCTTATGCTGAGTCAAGCATATTGTCAATACTCAACAACAATAAATAATTAGCCATATTGGATTTACATACTTAACTCACCATATGTGGAAATTAAAAATGTGCCTCTGAAAATAAGTTCTCAAAGACAATCTTTGATATATTCTGATAGCAGTTGTAAATCATAGCATTTTATGCAGAATTTTAGCTCAGTTAAATGTATACCATTTTACCCTTTCATTATATCATAAGTTCCTTTTTAATATTTTAAAATAAATGCCTGCAAACTGAAAGTCTTATTCTATTTAGAGGCTCTATACACACATCTATCCCCACATAGATATGGCTATGGTTCTACCTAGCTATTTATCTATATATAATATATAAAGCAATTATTCCCTAGTAAATTTGTACATTTCATTTCCCAATACAGTATATCCACTTTAATCACATACTTTCTAATCTTTTTGCCTCCTAGTCTCAGATTTTTGAATTCAAATTTCCTTCCCTTTGTCTGTATTTAAAAATAATAATAATCATTTTACATCTATTACAAATAACAATACCTAGTCCCTGATTGAATGCTAACATTGTAATTCATTCTCAGGGTTCGGCTGCCATTCATTCATACCTCGAGCTGTGCTCTCATTATGTATGACATCAGCAGAAACTCTCAATTCAATTGCAATCTTTTATTTAATTAGGGACTATGTATTATTTGGTTTGTAGTATCCAGAATTAAAAATAGCCCCTTCCACTGTGTAATGGGAAAGGAAGAAAACTTTGAATATATATTCTAATTGATATTTTTAATACTTACTCTAAAAGCAATCAAAACTTATGTTAAATATTAATTATAATATTTTTCTGCTTTTGTGCACCTTGATTTATTGCTGCCCTTTTGGGTTCACTTTTAATTACATTACAGGAAAACAAAGGATATTTTTATCGGCAGAGTTATTTGGCACAGACAATACTTTCAATGGTGATGGTTATACTGAACTTTATATTAAACTTAATTTTCAAAAGCATATTTAACACAGTTTGCCAGGCTTTTTAAAAATTATTTTTCCTTCCTTTAACAACATGCCTCTCGGGTCTCTATATTAGAAATCGGGGACAAAGCTCATAAAGGAACAAAGACCCCAAATCAGGGATGGTCTTTTAAAAGAGGTACAGTTTCAAAGACTCCCAAAGATATAAATCAAAGTGCTTTTGAATACAGAGAGCATTCTAAAAGAATATTGAACTGTTTGCTTAAAATCTCACATTATTTCCTGCTTTTTAAACCCTGTTCCTTTTTGAAGGCTAGCACCAGATAGGGACAAAAGGAATATTTTCATGCAAAAATCAGGGCCAGGTACAGAGGCACAGTCAGAGTCTATTTCAAGTGGGGACAGGAATTTAATTCAAGTTATTCTCCTCTTTATTCCACATTTAACAGATTTGAAGGATTTCTCCACCTCTCTGACACTTGTGCAGACATCACTAGGTACTGTTTGCACCAGTGGCGAGCACCAGGAAATCTTGGTGTGGAATTTTCAGTCCACTTGGAATGGATTCTGAAAACACAGGAGAGTGGAAACATGTCTGCTCAAGAAGGTGGGGGCTTTATGTTTCTTGGTGTCACTTTTCCAGTCCCGGCCAGGAAAAAAAAAAAAAAATTATCCTCTTTCTCTTCTAAAAAGAATCATGTTACCCACAGGTGGGCATTAACCTAGATACTATTTTTAAAAATATAAAAAAAACAAATCTTCATACTTTAAGGGAAGACGGAGCTTTGACTTACCTTGCTCTAGATGTATGGTTTTTTAATGTTTTTTTTTTAATGTAGTATTTCCAGCACTTCAGCTAAATCGGTACAAATACCAAAATAACTAACTGATCATTCTATAACAGATTTTACTTTCCAAAAGTTATGACCAAATACAAGGCTTAAGCCCCTATGATGTGTGTGTTTCATTAAGAAAGTGAAATGCCATACTTCTGAGTGGAGCAGGTATCTGTGATTTTTCATGTTTCCATAGCAACATGTAATTTTTATTGAACCGCAGAATAAATAGGCAAATAAAACATACATAAAATATTGATGGGCGTTGGGTCTGTTGTCCGGGGACTTTCGTAACGTATGGTCACTAGCGGTTCTTTCTAATTCCTGTAGCCATTTTTTTTAATTACAGCATATTCTTATTTCAATTTCTTAAATCTTCACCTAATGCATAAAGTTTGTTTTTAATGTGATTTCCAAACCCCACATTGTAGCATACATACCGGAGAGAATATTGAGGATGTAACATGAGCACAGAAATGAAAAATGTTTTCTACATTTCTCTAAGGGAAGTTATGTGATTTGTTTTGTCTTTCCATTTTTTGACTAATTTTTACAAGTTATGGACAGTGACTTATGTTTGGTGTTTAAATATACAATACTGAGGAGAAAACAGATTTAAATAAAAATGATCACATTTGAGAATACAATTTATTTATGAAATAGGTATTCCAACAACATTAGCTAGAAAGAAAAAAGAAATGGAATCAATTAAATTATTCATTTGAACTTGAAAAAAGGAAAAATATAAAATAAGATTGATCTAATACCCACATATTTTATAGAAGTGATCATTATAGTACTCTGCTGTCTATATCATTTCAGTTTTATAAACACGTATTGAGAGTGAACTTAATGCTCAATATTGCACCAGTTATTAAAAACTAGGTTTCTAACCTTCAGTTACAACCTTAAAAGTCTAATTATTAAGATTAATAGAAAGTCTTGATGAAATAGGAAGAAAAAAATCTCTTAAAATTGTTTAGTGTCAGGGAAAAAAAAAGCTGTATCCCTACCTCATAGCTTATAGCAAAATAAATTCTGAATTGATCAGACTAAAACTAGCAAAATGAAATTATTAACATACTAAATAAAAATATAGACCTTAAAAATATTTATATGACTTTACTATTATATACTAAAGGGAAGCGGAAGGGAAAGGCCTTTCTGTATATGATGGGAAACTCAGAAACCATTTTAAAAATGACAAATGTTGCATAAACACAAAAAAATCCGCATGGCAAAAGAATGTCATAAAAATATCAAAAGAAAACAAATTTGGAAGTATTTTTCCCACAGATATCTCAAATAACTAATTTTTAATAGATATAATATTCCTACAAATCTATACAAAAATTTACAACATAATAGGAAAATGGACAAAAGAAAAAGAAATACAACTGTCACTAAGATGTTTGGAAAAATGCTCATCTATAGTCTTCATAAGATAAATGAAAGTAATGAAACACCATCTTACTTAGCATATTGGTTTTTTTAAAAAACAGTTTTATAACCAACTTGTTAGCAAGGGTATGAGTGTAAATTGTTATAAACATTATAATGATCAAAGTACAATTTGTTATAATATTGTTGGAGTGCAATTTAGCAATACCTATCCCAGAAAACAATAATCCTAATAATTTTATTTCTACAACATTCTCATGGGAAAAATGCCTGGTACTCATTGCAGCACTACTTGCTACCCAAAAACAGTGAACGTGAAAACAACCCAAGTATCCATCAGTAGAGGATACAATAAATGTATTTCAGTATGTACGATGGAATACTATGCAGCCATTTGGAGAATGAAGCGTCTCTGTGACGAAAAATATGGAGTCACATCTAAGAATATTGTTAGGGGGCACCTGCACCTGGTGCAGTCAGTTGAGCATCCGACTCTTGGTTTCAGTTCAGGTTGTGATCTCAGGGTCATGAGATTGAGCCCTGTGTTGGCTCCACGCTCAGTGTGGAGTCTGCCTTAGATTGTCTCTCTCTCTCCCCCTCCTGCTCATGCTCTCTCTCTCTCAAATAAATAAATCTTAAAAAAAAAAAAGAATATTGTTAAATGAAAACAGCAAGGTACAGAGCAGTGTTATAGTAAACTCCCATTTGTGTAAAAAAAAAAAAAAAGGAAAATACATATATAGATGCTACCATATACATAGGTTATCACTAAAGTTACACACAAGAAAATTTGTTATCCCAGAAGAATTTGTTAGTGATCGGATGACAACTTATTTACCACTGTATATTCTTTTGTATACTTTAAATTTTGTGCAAATATTTATTGTGCCTATATAATTAACTTTTGCTTTTAAAGAAAAGGTGTTAATTTAAGACAATATAAGGACAAGTACAAAAAATATGTTTAATGCTAGGAAAATTTTAATTAACAAATGTCATGCCACTCAGGAAAAGTTTAGAATTAAGGGGTGTTGAGCTAGACCTGAACCTAAAATTGAGATCAGGAAGTATTACCATGAGCCAAGATGGTCATAATCATATCCATATGATACAAGCTTATGGCTACATCCTCCAAGCAAGTGTGAGATAAGGAGCCTAAAAAGAGGCAGGGATTGTGGAAATAGAGAAAAAGAGTAGAAGGAACAATGAAATTAAATTATGTATGTTTTGCAGTGAAAGCAAAATAATGAGTTTATAGGAGTTCAGAACAAATATTCAAATGATATGGTAGGAAATACCATGTTCTTAATGATTATGTTACAAAAGTACCCTTTTTTTTTGCATAAATTCTTAGATGAAGAGAAGCGGTGTAATGTATTAGAAAAGGCCGTGAACATAATTCAGGAGACATTTAGTTTGGTTCTTGTTCTGCCATTAATTAGCAAAGTAACCTTGAGAAGGTCATATTGTGTCTCCAGGCCTCAATTATATTATCTGTTATATAAAGGGGGGGGCATGCAATAGATTCATGGTTCCACAACCATTTTTTTTATCTGAAGAACATTTTTTTTTTTCAAATGAAATGTGAACACAAACTAGTGAAACAGATAAAAGCAGGGCAATTTTGTATAAAGCAGGAATGGGTGCCCCAGAGCCCTCCTGCATGGTATCTTTCTTTCCCATCATGGTCCTCTTTAATGGAATAAAATCAAAGCTCGGGAACCAACAAAGTTCAATTTAAAACTATTAACTAGGGGATTCCTCAAGTCCTTTATCATGAAAACATTTCAAAATTCTAGGAGGTAATTGATTCATAGGTTTAGTCATGTGAAATTTCTACAAAAATATTTGCAAAAAATGATGGTACCAGTAGAAGGCTATGCAAGGAGTAATTACCTCAACAAAGATTTATTAAGTGTCTTTTCTGTACTTGATGCCCTCCTTCCCATAATGTTGCAAGACACTGAGCTGGCTAGAGTGCAGTCCTGCCCTCTCTGATTCTCATAATCTATTGGAGTTTTAAAAAAATCTGTTTAGGGTTATCTAAGCTTTTTGAATATTTACATTGATGTCTTTTATTTGTTTGGGAACTTTTCCATTGTCTTTCTTCTCTTCTCCTGGGACTCCATTTCCATGTATGATAGTACTGTTGACTAACTCACATATCTCTTGTGCTCTGTTTTGTTCTTTCCATCCTTTTTTCTTGCTGTGTTCTAGTTCGAATGTCTTTTGTTGACCTGTCTTCAGTTTCCCAATCCTGTCTTCCATTGATTTCCTAAATTCACATATGGTATTTTTAGTGCTAAACTGTCCATTTTAATTATTTTTATAGGTACAAGTATGTATTTTGAAATTATCCTTCCTTTATTTTACCCATTGTTTTCTTTCTGTAAGCATATTAATCATAGTTATTTTAATGATTTGATTGGCTTATTTCAGCATCTGAGTTATCTGTGGGTTTGTTTCTATGGTCTGTTTTTGCTCTTGGTAGCTGATTATGCCACTCTGCTTCTTGTGTATAATCATTTTTGACTGAATATAAGACATTATATATAACAACTGTAGAGACTTCAATGTTAACTTCCACAAAAGAAGTCTCTTCTTTCTTCTGCGTAGGTAAATACTGTGAGGAGCTGACTGGCTAAATGAAAATCAGGGATCAAGCCAGATTGGGGCTGTAGCTTTTGCAAATCTAATCTCTCTGTGGAAGAGTCAATTCTGCCCTTCAAACATTTTCAGCTTAGCTCTTTGACCTTTTACCTCATGCAGCTTCACACTGTAGTAAATTATTAAGGCCATGTGTTGGAGGCCCCTAAGCTTCCAACCTTATTTTTCAGTGACATACAAATATCAAAAAATCATATACTTTCTTGTCTCTCAAGAGTACCTTTCTGGAATATTGGCTTCAGCTGCCTCTAGAATCAGTAAATGTGTCCATGCAATATCAGTTGTAAATCTTTAGTGCTAATCCATCCGTCATTTGAGGGTTCTCTTCAGGCTTTTTCCTCCAAAAGGACTTTGTTTCTTGAGTCTTCAAGATTATGGAATTTTTCATGCTCCCTTTCACAATCATTGGGTTCACTACTTTAGCCTTTCACACAGTATGAGATTAATCAATTCATGTAGAAATGGGTTGTTTGTTTAAAGCCCTCAAATCTCCAACTTTTATTACTCTGACTTCATTGTACCACTATGAACTTTTCTTTCTCTCCTTCTCTCTCTAGTGCCCTTCTGTTTGCACTAGAATCTCATTCTTGGGCCCAGTGTAACAAATGCTTTTAGGGAAAATACTGCTTAATTTATCAATTCACCTCCTACTGATTCCTCTCTCTCTTACATTGTAGTCTATCTGATTTTTGTTGCTTTCTGATGCCTATAAAAATATAACCTTACAGGGGAAATTTTTAGGAAACTTGAAATCTAAACAACAGGCAAATTTTTAAAATTTAATATATATCATACTATTCTTGTTCTTATATCTGAACAGCTCTTTCTAGGTTTTCCTCTAAATGATTTGTAAAATTATAGGAGAGTCTCTGGTTATGTAATGTAAGATTTCATTAACAATTATGCTAATTACTCAGGTTAAAATTTCTTTTGTATATATACACAATATTCTTTAGGAACTTTAGCCAGGAAAAGCAGATTCTCTGAAACACATTACACCTTATTTTGTAAAAGAATAATACAAGAGAACGTTGAATAAAATGTTAAATTAGATACTAATTTTTTAGTGTGTAGAAATAATCATGCAATAATCATAAGTAGTACCTTGCAGGAAAATAAGCATATTTTCTATTGGTATATGTATAGAATATAATAAGTATAATCTTATATCATGCTTTGAAATTGTAAGCCACTAGTGTTACTATCATTTTTTTTCAACTCCAGAATATATCAACACTCATTTTAAATTATTTCTTCAATTAACTCCAGTATATCCATCATACTAAAATTTTTAGAAAGCCTGGAGGGCTTAAGAAATTGTGTGTATGTGTGTATAAGAGTATACTTAAGAAATGAATTTGGTTTGCATACCTTGGATTACTGGGGATTTATTTTGTTCTTTCTTTTGTTCTTGATTTTCTTATATTTTAATCAGAGTCATATTTGTAAAGCAATTTAAAACTAGATTAAAATTTAACCTGCAAAAAGGTTGCTTGAGAAATGAATTAATTCTCTCTGCCATTCTGTTTTGCTCTTGCCCCTTTACTTCAAGGGCCTGAAATAAGCCAAAGGACCCATTGTAGGCATTTTCTTTCATTTGGCATTCACTAAACCAGTGTATCCCAAAGCATCATTGCTGCATCAGAGCTATCTAAGCTAGATTATTAAAAACAATCAGGTTCTTGGGTTCTGTCTCAAACAGGAATCATTGAAGATAGTTCTCAAAATTTTGCATTTTATTTGCACATTGATGCATACTATAGCTGAACACCCTTACCGAGTAGGTATTCCATAATAATAACATAGCACAACGTAATCATTGACTACCTTATTATTCAACTGAAGACTCATTACCCTGGTTTCCGTTATAATGCCCATTGCAGCTTCCACTATAGCTACTGGTGAGGAACTATCCTTATTTGCCTCTTCCTATCTGTATTCTTCTCTGGAAGCTTTCTCAACAGCTACTCCTATCCCATTATGGAGATCTCACTAGAAGTTCTTCCAGTTCTTATCTTCTTTATTCCATATTCCAAGGCATTCAGCCATTTCTATGTATATATCTTCATCTTTGAATTTCTCCCCTTGGGATCAAACCTAGAGGAAAATGCATTACCTGAAATTAGACATGTCATTTACCCACAGAAAGCACAGTGGCTTGTCATATTCGTGGTATGTGGTCACTGTGGTTAGAGTAAGTTTTTTTCCCCCAGGTCTCACCAAACAGGAAAACTCAAGACACAGCATGAAAAGTCCTTAGGGAATCTTCTTCATTCTTACCATTCTTTCAACTCTGGATAATCAGAGGCAAGTGGTAAGCATTGGAGGTAGGAGCAAAACTAAGCCTCTCTTGTCTGGCATCCAGAGCAACAATTTAGAGCAAGGGATTTATAGTAAAGCTACCTAGATTTATATTCTCCCTTCATGACCTTAGCCATGTCACTTAACTTCATCAATCCTCCACATCTTCATCTATAAAATAGAGGAAAAGAATAGACCCTGATCCCTCTAAGTATCTTTGTAAAGCTGCTTTATTGAGGTATCAGACATTCAGAAAAGTACATAGGTCATAAGTACAGAGCTCAATAAGCTTTTTACAAGCAAATACATTCATGTACCCAGCTTTCAGATTAAGAAACAAAATCATGTAAGTCTTACCTACCCTATTTTGGTCAATATTATTTTACAATTTTTGGTCAGTAACAGCTCACCAAGGTTCACCTCTGTCATGACTTCTAGCCTCATTGATCAGCGTTACCTGTTTTTTACTTTATATATATAAAAAATCATACAATATGGACTACTTTGAGTCTGACTTCTTTCTTTCAATATTATGTTTGGAAAGATCATACTTATTGTTGCATGTAGCTATAGTTTGTTTGTTGTTGCATTGTTCCCTTTTGTGAATATACCACAATTTATTATGTGTTCTATTATTGATAGGTCTTTGTTTACTTTCTAGTTTGGGCTACTTTGAATATTTTGCCATAGATATTTTTATACATGCCTTTAGTATATATACGTACACATTTCCATTGGGTCTATACTCAGGAATGGAAATGCTGGGTTGTAGAACGTGTGTATGATCAACTTTAGGGCATCGGCCACACAACTTTCCAATGTGGTTATTCCAGTTTACTCTCTAACAGTGCCTGAGAGTTCCACTGGTTCTACATTACCACCAACAGTAGCCATCATTGTCTTTTTTTTTTTTTTTTTTGCCATTCTGACAGTTTGGGGTATTGTCTTATGGTTTTCCTATTCTTTTCTCTAATGACTAATGCAGTAGAGTGCCTTTCACATGGTCTTATGTGGCTCTTGTGAGAATTCAAAGATGCAATGCATGTCAAGCTCTTTGCACAGTGCCTGGCACATAGCAAGTACTCAATAAAGCCAGGCATTCTTCTTATTATACCTTTGCCTCTTTGATTCCAATGAAGGACCATGGTGTGATCTCAATATTGCACATTCTTCCCTTTTAGAAACCATTGTTCTTTCCTCTTTGGGTTGCTACGCAAAAATAACCACAGAAAACTAGACAAATCATAAAAGAGAACGTGAGTAAAAAAGGAAAAATGGTTTTATGGCTCTGTTTTTTTTTTTTTTAACTGGTCTAAGCAACCAAAGTTTATTTTATTGAGCACCACAGAATTAACACAAATGAAACGTAACCTCATTAATCACCATTCATTGATTTACACCTTGCTAATGCAATCATTTAGGAAAGTAGCTGTTAGGTAATGGTGTCTCATTATAGCTCTTGTGTAATTTCCAGATAGGAACTATTATCAAGTATGTCAAGTGGGATTCCTGCATACCGGGTGTGTGATAATCTGAGAATTCAAACAGGTGTATAAAATACCACCAGGAACTTTTCTAACTAGCCAATAATGAATAACGTAGTTTTCCTTTGCCACACTTTAAAGGGAATTTACCTTCTAGGATTTATCATTCATGCTTTTGTTAAAGAGGATGTAGCAGCTATTTCTGTCCATATTATACTTCTTTGACTATAGTTAGAAGAGAAAACAGAGCACAAATTGTGGGCAACAAAGGAATTAGAGGGCTCTGAAGACAGACGGCACCACTATGCAAGTGTCATGGCGTCCGTTCAGGAATTTAGAACTAGGAATGACATGGCAAGGGCCTCACAATGGCCTTAAATTTTGAGCTGTCTAAACAATGCCAGCAGGCAGGCATCAATCAGTGCCATCCAGCATATGGACAAGAATATTTATCCCAACAAAGTAGCTTTTATTTTTTGAGTTATTGAATGGTTTGTTGTGTCTTTTGCATGAATGCTGAATAGGAAATCTCTACAGACACATCCTGATACATATATTTAAAACATAAGTTGATAAACTCAGTGGTATGTATATAGCACAAACTATACAAATTACAAATTTTAATTTTTTTAACTTCTGAGATTATTATGAGCTTTGAATGTATTGAGTACCACATATACCTTGAGTTGTGATTTGAACCACTTGATCAAGAACTGACTATAAAACTGAAAAGCCGTTTGAGTCAACAGATATTTAAGTAGTCATGGACTGGTGCCAGACTACAATTGGTACTGTGGTAGATGCAAGGATAAGTAAGCATGTATACAGAAGTTTAAATCAAAGCAAGGTATGGAGAGTGTGATCATAACCAAGCCTACTGGAGCCTGTATGGAGCTTGATTAGATGGTTTGGAGTAATGCTTCTTAACAGGATGATTTAACCCTTCAGGGGACATTTGGAGATATCTGGAGATATTGTTGGTTGTCACAACTGGGGGAAAAAGGACTACTGGCATCTAGTAGGTAGAGGCCAGGGATGCTGCTCAACATCCTATAAGCCACAGGACATCCCCCACAACAAAGAACTCTCTAGACCAAAATGTTAATAACACCGAGGTGTAGGATCCCTGACTTATAACACTAATCCTTATCCCCGGGGTCCAGAACAGGACCTGCCACATAGTAGGCTGTCAATAAATATGTATTCAAGAGCAAGTATTACTATGAAGTTATGAATGTGTTCAACAGGAAATTTTGTTTAAAAAAAACAATCATCAAATGAGTGACTTGTGTGGTGTGAGTTACAGCTCAATAAAATTATTTAAAAACACAATAACCATTTCATTTTTTATGAATGTAATATTTGCAATTTTTCACATTTTCATGTAAAGTGTTCTTTTTTTTAACCCGACAGAGTAGAAAACAGGTTAGAATTTTGATTGAGAGCAGTGGCTTCAAAGTCAGACAGACATGAATTAAAATCTGCAGTGACCCTCAGTTTCCTGCACTATAAATTAGGATAAAAGTAAATAAATAGGGGGAAATTATCTAAAATGGATTCATTTCATAGTAATAGGGACTACAGTCTCCTAGCATGAAGTATTATCATGTGGATTCTGTTGGTTGTATATTATCCTTTGGTACTATTGGCTGACAGGAAGGGTTAATTCCTATTTGATGAGGGAATTACTTTATTCTAGACTATGGCTGTATGAGAGTATTAGTAGGTCACTTAACCTATATATCTATTTTGTAATAGATATTACATCAACAATGTCAACCTCTTCAATGTAGAGAATTTCTATGTGCCAGGCACTGTACTAAATTCTTCCTGGATATTTCATTCTTTAATCCTCCCCCGATAGGATGAGGTTTTGGGTATCAAGGCTAAGGAGGTTTGGCCATACAGGTAGTAAATAGCAGATCCGGGGCTCAGTGACATAGGTATGTGTCTAAATCTGAACCAAAACTCTCAGTGCAAATGACTCTGTGCAATCAGGAGACGACTTCATCAGAGATGTACAAAATTTATATACTTAGGAGAGAAAGGAGGACTGATAAAGGTGGGATGGAAATGAGAGTAAACTTATCTCCCAACAAAGGCTCAAATATTTTGTAATGTACAAGTTGTTTAATAAAAGGTTGATTACTATAGTGTATCACTGTGATCAATTCTATGACCATCATTAGAGGATCAGATAAATAATATAGACCCATTGCCATTAATGAAAACATTGCAGTTAATGAAACATCTCTATACTTAGATATCACATTTGTTAAGAAGATGAAAACAGACTATAGAATGAGGTGTACATATGCTCACATGTATGGGTCTATGTTGGACAGAGTCATAACTATATACATGGCTGGAAATCATGCTTATAATCCAGAAGGAGATTATAGGGTAGAACAACAGCCAAGAGGACTTATACTTTCTTTTCTTTCTGTCTCTTTCTCACAAATGAGCATGTATTATATTTACAAGGTCTAAGAATCTCTCATTTAACAGACATTTTTATTGTATGATGACTGTGGTCACTCTTCTACACATTTGAGTCTTAATCCTTGCTCTGTGGTTAATCTAGAAGCATTATGTGAGTTTGTCTCATTGATATCCAAGCCACGGTCAGGCAGTGAGCTAGCAAGAGCCTGTACTCAGCTGGTCATGTTGGGAATGCAGGGAAAAGGGAAGAGGGAGATAGAATCCCCCTCTTGTGGAGTCTAGCGTAGGTGTCTCTCCCTTAAGCCTGTCCATGGCAACATCTGGTGGTTTGGAGGACAAAATTCAATCCGTGCACTCAGTCCATAGGAGAAAGAATCATTTCCTAAAAACAGGGATGACTGAGGAATTTTTAAAGAGTCTCTTCAGACCATTCTTCCTGTTTGACTATAATATGACTATTTATTCATATAATACTTTCCACAGCTTCTGATTTTTACGATGCCATAAAGTAGGATTTTCAGAAACTTGGTGGTGGGTGACATAATGCCATCAACGACACTATTAATTAATGAAGAATTCTACTTAGTGAGGGCGAGCACCCTATTTTTCTGAAAATGAATCTGGAGAGCTTCCTTGATTATACTGTGCTTCTGCTTCCATTATCATTTAGAGACTGAGGCATGAGATGGGTCTGGTGATTATAATGATTTAGGAGGAGAAATAATATGTCAGAACTATGGGAGATTCTATAATTTCATGGTCTATAGCATAAAAAAATACATCATATCACTAGATTCGGGTGTGTTGTATTTTAATATTGGCTGTTGTGGTACCTTGCACAGTATACCTGATTGCAAATTTATACTGAACTCCCCTGACATCAATGGCATACATATTGTAGTTACTAATGAAGAAAGGAGAATGTAATATACTTTTATTAGAAATTTCTTTAGGGTCTACGCCATAATGGCACATATGACGGGGGAAAGAAATTATTCATTAAGTATTTCCTCGGAATTATTCATAATTTAATCTAACAGTATGACAGACCCTAGACCTTGTGGATGCTTCAGCTGGCGCTGAGTGGAACTGCCCAGCTCCATAATGTGGCTAGCCATATGGAGTGCATTATACCTCTGATCTGAAACCTGCAATAAAGATCTTTTTGCTTTCTGGGGCAATTACAGGTTCTGACAATTTGTCTTTAATAGTTTGGCCATAACTTTCTTATGAAGCAAGAACTTTTACATAAACCAAAATCTGCTCCTGAGATTGTGAGGGTCACCTGAAGATTTGGGTTTTGATGCTCGACACCTTAACCATTAAAATGAAAGGCAATATAACTCAGATATATAGAGAAATTTGGCATTTGAATAGTCAATGAAGAAGGTAATTGAATTTTCAGTTTCTATCTGAATTTTTTAAATAAGTAGACAAATTCTGAGAAATGTAACTATGAGGGGCATCTGGGTAGATCAGTCAGTTAGGCCTCTGACTCTTGCTTTCGGCTCAGGTCATAATCTCAGGGTCCTGGGATTGCGTCCCGCATCGGGCTCTGTGCTCAGGGCCGTCTGCTTGTCCCTCTCCCTCTGCTCCTCCTACTTCTCTCCCTCTCTCTCTGTGTCTCTCAACTAAATAAATAAAATCTTAAAAAAAAAAAAAAGAAAGAAAGAAAGGTAACTACCAGATTATTTTCCTCAGGCATCGGTGTCAAAGAAACAGAATTAAATGAATTTTCTTCTTTTTTTGCGTTTGACTTTTTAAATCCTATTTCATTGAATCTAGGATTTATTGATTGTATAATACATCACTCTTCTACGTGCTATTGTGAATTATAAGACTAATCTCCATTTTGAGAAATGTAGAAAAAATGTATCTTAGAATCAATGAAATTTGATAATCACAAGTGATATATGTTGGGGGAAAAGAAAACAACACACATATACGTAGCTATTATCTACTGCCAAACTTCTGTAAATAATTTGTTCTGCCTCTCCCATAATTGCAAAAGCAGGTTTTTGCAAGATGGAACGATTCTATATATTTTGAATCCCAACTGACTTTTTTCATTCAGCAATAAATTACGGACACTCTCCCATACCAGTTACCTTTATTTTTTTTAATGGTTAAAAATGTCATTCAGAAATGTCTTTTCTATCTTTAAGTCAGAAGTTACAAACTGTGGCCCGCGACCTACTGTTTTAAATATCAAGAAATTTCGTTTATATTCCTGCTTTCCAGCTTCTCTTACAAATCAGATCAGGGCAATGTTTTCACATAGTGACAGTTTCCAGCCAAGTAGTGATGGCCCGCAGTTGAAGGAAGCAGCCTCCTTCTTGTGCCCCATGTCCTCCACAGTTCCCTTCCCTGTTCTCATACAGACAACCTACATCTCTTCTTTTTTTTTTTTTAAATGATTTTTTATTATATTATGTTAGTCACCATACAGTACATCCCCGGTTTCCGATGTAAAGCTCGATGACCTACATCTCTTCTTTACACCCCCACCTGGCCCCCACTGGGCTTTGGGTTTGCAACCCCTACTTTGAACATTTGGAATAAAGCATACTGCAGTAGCACAGAAAGGCCTTTTGTGGCATTCCAAGTTCATTTAGAAAATTACTAAGTTTTTCATTTCTACCACCTTCACCGTCTAGTTTTTTCTCCTGCCAACATTTAGATATCTAATGCAAAATTTTTTTCCAATTTTCCCACTTCCTTAAAGCTACAATAGATGACTTACCAGTTCCATTTAATTGGCCCCAGTTATTTTTTAACTTTTTTTCCCTCCTATCATGCACATCTAAACATGTCCTTTGTACCATTAGTTATCCCAGCTTTGTCTCTGGAGACCGACCTGATGACTTTATTTGTTGTTCCCCCCAAGTTTGGATGCTAAACCTACCCTTCTAGCTCTACCATGTCTTTGGTTGGCAAAGAACACTGTGGAAATGTTTGAGTGAGCCTCAAGAATAGGAAGAGATGTAGTGTTCCATTTGCCGATTTTGCGCATTTCCAGTGTTAGGATTTGCACAGGGCAGATGTTGATTAATAACAGTAAGCATGAAATTGTAATTCTTCTTAATAGACTTCTTCTTATAATTATTTTACCATTTAAACAGATTTCCCAGAGAGATTCCTATATGACCCACGTACCAGTGTTTTTTCAGTGTATATTCCACGAAATAGGCAATAAAATCATTTAAATATAATCTCTATATTTCTGGAAGACATACAGACACATTTCAATCTTGCTTCAAGACTAAAATTAAAAAATAAAATACACAGCACTGAATTGAGTGAAATTGTGTGACTTTCCAAACGATGAATATCCAATGAATATCATGAAGCATTTTCCCCCAAGTACTAGTTTACATATGTCACAACTAGATAAAAGGCTCTTTCTGTGCCACCCTCCTCCCTCTCCCTCTCTGTCTCTCTCTCTTTTGCCTGTGCCTGCAATGTCACATCAGTTGTGGTAGCCAGGACGGTTGTTCCCCTGAGGAAGGATATGGTAGCACAGAAATGGACAACTTACACTGAAGGGATTGAACTATAATGGTGTTATCTCTTAAAAACACCCATGTTTCTTAGGTAGACCTCTTCCCATAGGGAGGCATGAAAGCAGAGAGCTTCTTGGGGAACTTGCCGTTAAATTATGTCCTCTACAATATAAATTAGATGCAAAGATGTATAAAGTAGGAACATTTCCAGACTTACTTTTAAAGAAGTATGGCATTTCTGAAGACTTCCATGAAAGCAAGATTCTTCAGACTGTCACAAAGCTCAATACTAGCCTAGAATTCTGTATGCTCTCTGAGCGTGTTGAGTAATGGACAGGCAGGAATGGAGCCAGTTATGTGGGGGCCGATTGGATGCATCTACATTTCAAGAAGTCCTTAAACTATCATTGCTTTTCTTAAGTAAGTCAAAGATCTAAGACATGAGCAGTATTGTACCCTGATTATACATCATGTCCCTGATGACAATTTCTAGATTTCTGATTACAAAAAAAAATGTTTAATACAGAAAATCTAAAAAATATGAAGGAATAGAAAATAAGGCTCCCATAATGCCAACATCCAGGGATAACCTCTGTTAATATTTTCACATGTGTTAGTTCTAGGTGAGGTGTTTTTTTTTTCCTGCACATTTGAAATGTTTGAAATTATGCCTTCTATAAATGTTATAACCTGCTCTTTTCAGTTAATTTATAACATACACATTCACTTGCATATAATGTATAATACAGCCCATAATATGTATCAGACCTATTTTCCCTAGTTTGCTGAAAATTTCTGAAAGCATAATTTAAGGGTGTTATTGTGTAGATATCCACTGTGTCAACATAGTAAAATTTGCTGAGCCATTCTCCTGGTTTTGGTCATTTGATTTGTTTTCATTTTTTGCTATTATAAATAACCACACTGTAAAGCGTTT
The DNA here is from genome assembly GCF_024610735.1 of Ursus americanus. Lineage (NCBI taxonomy): Eukaryota > Metazoa > Chordata > Mammalia > Carnivora > Ursidae > Ursus > Ursus americanus. The sequence continues at coordinate 20,994,687 of NC_142140.1, read as the reverse complement.
GTAGTGATTCTGGACAAATGAAATAAGTGGTTAAAAAGTATGAAATGTTTAAGACTCAATAGACATATTGCCAAATTGTTTAACCAGAGTATTATTACCATCTTACCTGCGTTGAATGAGTCCCAGTTTCAACTTAGTCCCCTTGGTACCATGGAACCTTATTTTCTAAACATTTCTTGTAATAAGAACGGTATCTTTTGCTGTTTGAAAACACGTTTCTTTTATTCTTGGTGAGGTTGAATATTTTTCCACGTAAGCATTTGCTTTTGTGGGAATTGCTAAACTGCTACAGGCAAGGGTAGCCTTACACAGAGAATGTTGTCTATGTCTCTTTGAACACCCGCCTTATTTTTAAAAATGCTTTTCAATTTATAAAGTGCTGTCACATACATAATTACCTCATTTGGGTCTTACAACAACCTTTAGAGGTAAGAAAGCTCAGGTATTCTCTATTGAAAACCGAGAAAAGTGAGGCTCAGAAAAAATCAGTAACTAGCTCAGGTTAATCTAGTTAGCAAGCCAAAGAGGTTTTTGTTTTGTTCAAATTTTTACTTTTGAATCAGAGTGTTTCAATAAAAACAACAATTTGTGCCAAGTAAGGTCCAGTTAAAGCAAAATGCAAAAAGTGAAGTAAGGATTATTGTTTAATGCCCTCACTTGCTTCCCCAAACAAAATACAAGCATCAAGAAAAAAGCTGGTCTCCTTTTTCACATGGTGTCAAAGACACTCCAGTTTAGAACCAGAATAAATGTTTAGCAAAAGGGAAAAAAAAAAAATAGCTGGGAGGAATGTTTTTTCTGACTATTGCCTCAGAAAGTTTTAACCTGAAGCATTTGTGGGCTTAAACATAAGGTGACAAGAAGAAATATTTGAAAGTTGTACAGAAGACTGGTAATATTTTTCAGGCAGTGATTTTCAAGATAGCACAAGCCATGCAGATAGAGTTCAGTGTAAAGGTTTTGTTTCTCCTTCATTGTTACACAAAGGTGTTTGCTAATTGCAAAAAGGTAATCACTTCCTCTAAGTTGCTGTTCTAAGGGGGGAGATAAGTCATAAAAATATCTGTAGTGGGCAACGACTCCACTTTGATTATGTAAGCTTACAAGAAAATTTGGATTTGAAACCCTTTTTATAGATCTTCTCATTGAGGAAAAACAGCACAACATTCTGAAGAATTCCGAGATGTTATTTTTAATTATTTCCATCAATTTTTATTGATTACCAAATTTGTTTAGACACAGTGTAATTTGTAAATCAGTGGTACATGCATTTTGGTGAAGTGTGACCACATTTAAGCCATGTGATAGCTATGTGGATTTAGGCATTCTCTACGCCATCATTAGGTACCATGTACCTTGAGGTGGAGCAGTTGCATCCATTAGGATTCTTGGTTGCAAGCAACAGAAACTGATGCAAGTCATTTTAGGCAAAAATAGAATTTATTGGCAGGCTCGAATGGGCTTACAAAAATTAATGAAAATCTGGAGGACAATTCTTGGACAGCAGGCATCAATCTATAACCCTCCAAATGGCCCTACAGCAAGACCTACAGAAAATATCCACACTAAAGTACAAATTAGACCTGGGTAACACCATAAATATGACCCCAAGCATCCCCACATTGTGTATCAGTAGTCCAGAATTCTAAGTCCAGGAGGAGAACCTCTGGTGGGGATAAAATTTTGTGCACCCATTCCATAGCAGTGGGAAAGAGACCCATTCCATTTTTATGGTCAGCAGTAGCCATTAATGTCCATAGCTGTACATCATTTGGGATTCCCCAAAAAGGAAACTACAAAACAAAGGAATCTTGGCACAGGTGAAGGTTAAGATTCTGCATTAAAAATATAGAAATCAAATAAGGGTCTACTGAGCTATGAATGTTGAGACTAACCACCCCCCAAACCCTTTTACTCCACTTGGCCAGCGGAAAGTAGGCAGCCAGTTATATATCTTATAGGCTGGAGTGGAAGCCTCTGTTTTAGTGAGTCTCACTAGCCCAAGGGCAAAACCATAAGAACACTGGGTTTTCCCATTGAACCAGCCTACCTATGTCATCCTACCCTGAGCTGCAATGTCAGTAGGTGACTGTTCCTGGTCATAGAGCTTTCAGTCACCTTTTTAGTCTCTTGTAAAGTATAAGCAGACAGGCAAAGACTGCCATGTATCTTAACAAAGCCTCCAACAGGAAGGGCATAGCCTTAAAATACAAATAGGAAAAAGCTAGCTGTTGGGAGCAGGAATGTAAAAACTTAAAAAAAAAAAAATCTATTGTTAGTATCCTTAGAGATAAAAGATAATATTAAATCCATAAAGCAAGAAGAGAAATTTAGGGAACAAAAATGAGGTCTTAGAAATTAAAATTAACAGAAAAGAGATAAAAATCTCAGCTGAAGGACTGGGTTATAAAGTTGAAAAAAAAATCCCTCCAAAATTGAGAAAATCCATCTGAAGTTGGTGCAAAAAGTCACAGAACTAGAAAGCAGGAGGGAAAGGAAAAGATAGAGGATCTTTCCAGGAAATTCAACACCCAAATGCCTTTCACAGAAGTAAGGGATGTGAGATTGCAAATTGAAAAGCCTCATAAGTGTTCAGCACAATGAATGAAATAGAACCACATCAAAATACATCACAAAATCTCAGAACCCTGGAGACAAGAGGGATTCGAACTTCCAGAAATTGAAAAAAGAAAAAAAATCAGGTCACAACAAAAGATCAAAAACCAGCATACAGGGCGCCTGGGTGGCTCAGTCGTTAAGCGTCTGCCTTGGGCCCAGGGCGTGATCCCAGGGTGCTGGGATCGAGCCCTGCATGGGGCTCCCTGATCCGCTGGGAGCCTGCTTCTTCCTCTCCCACTCCCCTTGCTTGTGTTCCCTCTCTCGCTGGCTGTCTGTCTCTCTCTCTCTCAAATAAATAAATAAAATCTTTAAACAAAACAAAACAGCATACTGGTGGATTTACCAAAAATAACTAAGAGCAAGAATGGAATGATAGTTCAAGAAGTAAAATTATATGCGTATTTTTTTTAGAGATTTGAAGGTAAAGATAAAAAGAAACGGCTAGAAGAGCTCAAAGCTATTGCCTCCGCGAGATTGAAAAAGTGGCGTTAAGTTTGCATGGAGGCTCCTTTTTAATAACAAAAATTATAGGTATCGTTTGTTTTTTGAACTATTATATACATATATAAAATGAAAAAAAGAAGGTGAGAAATAAATTGGTAGCTCTCCAGTGAGACAGATAAAGAGACAAGTCCACCAACCACTGTGGGACATCTTCCCTAATACTGGAGGATGAGTTGGTGACTACTCTGTTAATGGTGCCTGAAAATCAACTCAAAGTAGCTTGCACAAACAAGTTGAGGATGGAATTTTCTGGCTCTCCTAGCTAGAAAAGTTACTGGGCAGCTTAGAGTATCAGAGGCACAGGTTCAGGAATCAAGACCATGATTTTTTTGCTTCTGTCTTTGCTTGGCTGCATCACAAAGACAAGGATTCATCATGAAGCATTTAAGATGTCGGTTGGGGGGCACCTGGGTGGTTCAGTCAGCTAAGCATCTGCCTTCAGCTCCGGTCATGATCCCAGGGTTCTGGGATCAAGCCCACATCGGGCTCCCTGCACAGCAGAGATGTCGATTGGAAGCCTCACCTTCACATTTTCCCACCTTAGCAATCCAAGTGGAATAAGAGCTTCTTTATCCCAATATTCATATACCAGTTTGTGGAGCACAGAGCTCTAAGGTTGGCTGAACCTGGGTCATTGTCCATCTTGCTGACCACATTGGCAAAGATACAAGGCACTTTTATCATTGACTATGTCTCTCCTGTCCCCTTCCTCACATCTTCTTAACCTAACTTTTACTATAGCCATGGCTGAGGTAACTAGTTTTTTTGTATTTATAACCAGTGACTGATTTGCCCCAACTGATTTTTCTCCTACTTCAGGGCTTCTGTGTTGCCTAGGCATGAGATAATTTCAGAATAATTCCTGCTGCATAGCCAGGGAGTGCAAGGGTTAACATCCCATTGGACAACTCTTGACCAGCAGAATTTGGGAGCCAGTGAATCAATGGTTTTCTCCTCTGTCCCTCAGACAAACATTCTGAGATGCATTTTCTGCGGATCCTCAGCGGGATTAAGCGCCAGCCGTCCTCAGTGGTGACTAACTCAAGACACACCCTACGACTGAGTGCCTTTCCTTCTTCCTGTTTTCTCCCTCCCTACCCCCAGTCCTCTTCCTGAGATCATTTCCTTCATTTTGGTTCTGCTTTCTGGGGAGAATCCAGGTGAAGACAGGGATTTTCTCAAAGGAATATAGCCTTCTTAGACAAAAGACAACCTATGTGTCTTCAACTCCATGAGTCATTGACTTCAGGCACATTACCAGCAGCCTATAGAAAACTTGAATGTGGCATTTCAGAATGCCACATAACTGCTTATTTTCATATGGACTGATTTACCACTAAATTCTAATTAAATATGAGGCTGATTATTAGGTAGAAGACAAGTTAGGAAAGCAAATATGAAAAATATTTCCCTATATACTGTAAAGGAACAGAAATGATTTACAGTATGATGGGAGCCCTCCAGCTACTGGGGAATCGATGTGTGATAATCATGTTAAAGTGATAGTAAATATGGGTATTAATTTATACAACCTCACTAAAGCCTGAGCCATTTTTAAAATGATCTTCTGGGTTACACCCAGGGTCAAGGAATAAGATAAAATGTTTTGTGTTTGGATGTCTAAACTTGACCCATTTGGACAGTCTTATTTTTCTAAGGAATATTTTAAATTCCCTTTTTTTTAAATTGTTGTCCCACCTCTAAGAGCTTTTGAAATTACTGTTCTTCTTTTATTACCTAAACAATTTCAATTTTGGGAGCTACTTTAAAAATACATATTCATTTTATACATATATCAAATAATTTAGCCTTTACACTTTACCAAAAGTAGTACTATTAGTATGACAAATGCATATCTTTAAAAAGGTACGTGATGATTCCGAACGGCTGTACAATCATCATCTGTATGCTTCATACTGTGTCTTCTGATTTTTCGTACTTCCGCTGTTTCTCCATTAAATTGTAGTCATCCTGAGGACAGAGCCTCTCTTCTTTGCATGTCCTTAAGTTCCTAACAGTGAGTGCTACTCATGGATGGTAAGAAACAAATGTTTCATTTATTCATTTTTGTTGATTATAACATAATCACTCTTCTTCATGAAAAAATTAAGTCATCCTCATTAAAACAATACAAGTAAGTAAAAAAGAACAAAATAAAAAATAATCCTACCATCTAGGGACCATCACTGGTAAAAATTTAGGGTATGTTCTTCTAGTCTTTTTTTTTTTCTATTTTGCATGCACATACCCACACCACACACACAGATGTGCACTGATACATATGGTGTGTATATAATAAAATGAGACCGTATTGAACATAATACTTTGGTGCCTTGATACTTGTATGTTTCTAGTACCTTATTGGATTTTTGTACTTAAAAGTTAAAAATTAAGCCTCACTGTAATTAGAACAATTAATTAAAAATATGTAAAGAAAAATTATTTCCCCACCCTCTTCTAATCCACATCTCTGAAGTAAGAATTACAATATGGTGTCTAGCCTTTTATACCTTCTACTGTATGTTCCTACAGACAGAAACAGCCACAAACACATACAGATGTATAAGGTTTTAACTCATTAACTGCATATTCATACACTCTGGATCATAATATGGGAAACTGCATTTAGAAATGTCAGCATTTCGCTTCCAGTAATTTGACTGATAAGACTAGCTTAGCTAAAATTACACGAATGTTGGTAAATACAACATTTACTTATATTCCTCATTATACTACTTTTATCTGTACTTAGATTCTCAATCTACGTGGTCAGTCTGTTTTAGGAAACATCTCTGGTAAATATGGTTTCTTAGGTAGACAAAGAATAAGGAAATTATTCCTTTTGGGGTCTCTACAGATGAATATCTGTTAAATTCACTGATCACTCAACATTGAGTAAAATTATTTCCTCTCAAGTGCCAAGGAAATATTTGTTGTTATCTTATTTAGTATGTAGGAAATTGGACTCACATTCTTCCCATTTTTTTAAAAAAGAACCCATAGGAAAATAACTAGAAAGTTAACTCAATAGTCATTTAAAGAATGAGACACCTGTAAAATTATTAAAAGCATTTAAATTCACTGAGTCGCTTGTCAAACTTACTTTAGTCTAATTAAATGGTTGTTTTCATCACTTCCTAAAATTTATTTTACCCTAGATAAGAGGAAAATATATCAGTCTCCGAATAGTATTAAATACTAACCTCATAATGTATCATCAACAAAGTCCTGCTGAATTAATGAATTGTGTGCATGTTTGAAAGTGGGATTGTACTTGTCTAATTGTGGCATCAGTTGTCATGGCGACTATCAGCCAATCAGTGAATAAACGCCCTGACTTGGCAGTGTTTGGGTGAAGAAAGCTTTGTGCAGTTGTCAGCCTGAGATTTATGATGGTAAAACTATATTTGGCGGGCAAATCAATGTGTTCTCTACTCTTTGTGTTTCTGCCCTCATTTTAAGTCAACCCCTTGATATTCAACCAGAATATTAAGAGACCCTAGGTCTTTGGAGCAGTTTTGTTATTAATAGATCACTTTTGATAAACTGTGTATGGGATGACTAGCTATTTGTATACATAGCCGATGAAGGCAACCCCTGGTATTTCTTTGTATTTGTAATTGCAAATGTCAGATCTTGAAAGCAAGTGGGTATTAGAGGATATCTTTTTATGTCTACTATTAAAACATGTCGAGTGATCTATAAATTACCCCGCATAGATAAACAGTGGATTAAAATTACGCACACTCATTCTGTCATCACTGTAATATTAATCATTGGAGTTTGGGTCTTTAATGTTAATATATACCTTTTAGCAGTATATGTCACTACATATTAAATTACATGATAGCTGACAGATTTTTACATCAAAACATTTTTTCTCTCCTTATGTCATAACATGATAAGAAATAAAGAGTAATTTTTGCTTACATAAGGTATTGTTTAATCTTTGCACATGCTGTTTTTTATTATTTATATTTGTAATAAACTAAGATGTTTTTATCAGTACCTGTCTTGTGCACATACATACCCAAACAGGCGGTCAGCATTTTCATTGAATACACAAAGAGCTATACAAAGAAGTGCTCATAAAATCAATGCTATTTTACCAATTTTTAGTAAAACAAAATTGAAACAAAATACCAACTCTTCTAAGTTATTCGTTTTCTTTCACTTAGAGTGAGTTTTGAAAAACATTTTTGAGATGAGGAAACACATGACTTATCAGTCCAAAATAGAAAGCCTTACTATATGTCTTACGGTAAAGAGTGATTTAATTATTTTTACTTCTTATAAATTCTGAATATTCAGGGAAGTATAGATAACTTGCTTATAGTTAGTTGACATAAAATATAGCCACTGAGGAATGAACAGGGCTCGGATGTTAGTTAATGCCAAAAACAAAACCCATTCTACAAGTCCACCGTCATCCTTATTTTTCTACGTGCTATTGCACGAGTCCATTGTAGACGTGAATCTTGAGTGGAGTGAATACAAAGCGAGGTAATGCTTTGTGAAGAGTAGGCAAATCAATGAACCAAACTTTCTTTTGCTACCACCCGTTAGAATAAATTAAAAGTAGATCTGTCTCCATTAGACTGTGATTCGATTATAATTTTTTGGTTATTGTGATTATGTGTTTGTCTCCTTTATTAGACTCTGAGACCCACAAGGGCAGGAACAATATCATATTCATCACTGTATGTTTAGCATTTTGAACATGCTCAGCCCTCAAAAAATTTGAATATAGATTAAGTTGCTTTTTCAGAATTTATTTATGGAAGTTGAGAATATGTGGCTTTGTTAGTTTTTTTTTCTTCTCACAGTGTCTTTACTTCAAACAAATTCAATTAATCATATAAAAATTACCCTTCCTCTGATTGGTATCAAAAATAAATTCATGAAAATGAGGGAATGAAAGTCTTAAGAGCTGACTAGAAAGATTCAAAATAATGTCGCATATTAATAATTATTAATTTTTAAGATTTTTCAATTGTATTTTGAAAATAATATTATCAGAATATCCAGAGAGACTTAACATGGTGTATCAACAATAACTTTTACTTTTGAATCAATTTCCAATCCCTGAGACATTTTTCACATATATTTACTCATATCCTTGTTCTAATTGTACAGATAAGGAATCTAAGGGACAGCAAATTTAAAGAACTTGCTTAAAAATAGAATAAATCATTTGGCTTCCAAATCTAGTCATCTTTCTACTATCAAAAAAAAATTTAAAATTTCCTATCTCATATATCTGTATTTCTTTACAAATAACATGTTGGATTAAAAACAAATAAACATGGCAGATTTAGTAGTATGCCACAGTTTTTTTTAATTTTAAAATCCCAAGTCCCAAGATCTCTTTTCATAATAGGTTTACAATAACCAACACCATTTTCCATCTTGGAAAGAATAAATTCTACAGACTGTAGTAGGCTTTTAAGTAACATGTGATATCGTCAAGAACATGTACATGGCAAAAATGTCTCTCTTGGAGCATAAAATCCTTGGCCTAGAGGCTCTGAGAGTTTATCAGTGCTGTGGGACGTATTTATTGCTGTGTACACACACCTCTACAATGAATGAACAGCTTGCAGCTCGTTTCACCTACCTGATGACCTAGACGCAGAACTAGGGAGTACCAATAAAACACTCAGTCTACCACAGCCACTGTTTACATTTGTTTATTTGTCTTGATAGCTCACATTATTTTCCTTGGTTTCTGTTCTATTTGAAATGCATGGCTTACTTTTTGATTTATTCATTCTCTGCCACTGTCAACCTTGACATAGAATTTATTATCCCTTCTGAAAGCTAATACTTGAACATTTAACAGGGTTTATACTCACTATGCCAGCTGGTATTCTTAACAACCAAAACATTTTATCCCTGAAAATATCGTTGATGCCTTTTAAATTAGCCTCCATACTGTATTCCCCTACGTAGGGACTATAGGAGCTCTTCAAAGAGAACGGAAGTAGGCAGTAGTAAAAGTCACTTGTTGTATTAGTCATTATGTTTCAAGGGGTTTCTCCACTCTGCAAAAACTTGGAAAGTGAAATCCGGTATGTACAGTATAAACTTACAAGTCATTAATAATTTATGTGACTACAAAGAATAATAAAAGTTTTTATTTAGATCTACTTTGGGCATACTCAATAACTTAAACACACATGAAGACACTTGATAAATTCCTTTGTTTTATTTCAAAATATGCATTGACTATAAAACAACATTGATACAACTGGTTAATTTTATAACCTATTTCTATTTTGCTATATAAATAATTGAAATAAGCATCTCTAGACCCTCTAATAAAAAGTATTGTCATTGCCACACACACCCAGAAAAAGTCAACTATTAGTATATAGAAATTATAATGGTTTACTGATTTGAGTTTAAAATATAATTCCTGTGTATAGGAGTTTAAATTTAAGAGTTTCCTTAGTAATTAGTGATATACGGCATTTATGGAGTTAAACTTTTCTGCATAAATTCAAAACCTGTTCCCATTTTCTGGGTCATCCTGATAATTTTGCTTTCCTGCTATTCTTCCATTATTTATCCTCTTTCAATGTCTCAGAACTATTTTAAGGGTAGATTTTTAAAAGGAAGGAGTGAAAAGGGAAATATGACTCACTCTTCAGTGATTTGATTAAGAAAAGAGGAAAAAAAGTCTTTCCGAACTGATTGACAAATTCCAACAATTGTAGTCAAACTGGGAACAATTTATAGACTTGGAATATTTCTTTTGCTTTATTTTAGTTTAAAAATTATAATGTTATTTGTTATATTTAAAGTCTTGATTAGATTTTTTCCATATGAAAGTATACACTCCGTGGTTTCTTAGTGAAAAGTTCAAAAGTTGTGAATTTAGGCACACCAATAAGCTATCTTGATAAGAATTAAGCAGTATTTTGTCTGAATTACACAGTGGTGATAAGTGAATTGCAAATTTTTTCAGTCTAGGTTTTAATAGGACTTTGGGATTCCATGTATATTTTTTTTTCCTCTCACTGATACTCCATTCTCTAAAATTCAAAGACCAAAATGTTTTGGATTTATTTACGGAGGTTGCTACTCTGTAATATTATCTTCTTCAGAAAAATTGAAAATTAAATCTAGCAATACATAATGTGCTGCTGGCTGTGGACCTTTCTTTTGAAAATAGAGCAGTCTCCAGACCAATTGCAAGTGAAGTTCACCACATCCGATTCGTGTGCTTGCTTGCTTGCTTTCTTTATATATATGAATTTATGTGTCATTTCGGGGGACCATGCAAAGTATAGCATTTCAATTATTTGAAATCATCTATTTGAGATGATATTACAGGTAGCTTTTTTCTTTTGTTCATGTTTAGTCAAAATTATTTTTTTAATAATTTGATAAAATTGCCAAAAAAAATCATGTTTCTTTGAGTATTACCCTTAAGGAAGTTAAGGTGTTATTATCATGAGGCAATTCCTTTTATGTAATTTGAAATGCACAGCAATGGGTGAGAAAATTTCCATTGTTTAGAAGGAAGATCATTTGATATAAGAAAACAAGGATGGATTAAAATTATGAATTATGAGTCTTCACATTTAATATTAGAGTGATCAGCTATTCAACTTCACTAGAAAGTATATGTTGTGTATGGTTTTGTTTTGTTTGTTTTGTTTTCGGTATTGATGTTGCTAGGGTTTTCTTAACCAAATTTAATTTAGGATGTATTTCTGAAATAATGTCCTTCTCTGTTAGAATGACTTCCCTTGAATTTACAGTTTTTAGCCTAGTTTTAACCTAATTGTCTACTCTTCACACTAACTGTTATAAACAATGTTCTATTATTAAAGAAAACTTACTGGAATCCAGATGGCTGAGCCCCCCCACTCAGAACTCTGATTTTAATAGAATTGAAATTAGGCCCAAGAAATTCCATTTCTAACAAGTTCTGGATTGATGCTAATTGTCTAGTCCAGGCTTTGACTTTGAAAACTACTGAGTTCAACAGTTTATGTTTGAACATCAGAATGATGGAGAATCTATTCTGAGCATCCATACCAAGGAACCAGAAAAAGAATAGCAACTTAAAACAAAAAGAGAAAGAAGAATAAAGCTAAGAGCAGAAATTAACTTAAGTAGAAAAAATAAAATGAGATGCAGAGGATCAACTGGACCCAAAATTCTTTCTTTAAAAACAAACTTGATAAAGCCTCAACAAATCTGAACAACAGAAAGAGAGAAGACACAAATACTTAATTTCAGAAATGAACAAAGGAACATCACTATATATATCCCAAAGATAATAACGGTATTTTGAAAAATTGCATGCTAATTAATTTGAAACTTTAGATAAAATGTTAAAGTTCTCAGAAAAACACAGCCATTTTATTCTGACACAGGAAGAAATTGAAAGTCCTAGATCTATTTTAGAGATTGAATGCATAAATCAAAAATTCCAACAAAGAAAACTCCAAGCTAATATGAAGCCACTAGGTTCATTTAAAGAAGAAATACAGTTTTAAACAAATACCCCCAAAGAATCAATCTGTTCTTATTTCACTCTTTTTCTTAAAAGAGTTTTGCTGGGTTTACAATTCTAGAAGTAAATATACTTTACTTTCCTGCTTCTGCTGCTGCTGAGACCTCTGCTGTCAGTCTGATTTGCATTCATTTGATCTGTCCTTTCTCTGGAGCTCCTCTTCAGACCTTTTCTTTAGACATTGGTGTCATGTACTTTCACCATGGTTGTCCTGATGTTTGTTTGTTTGTTTGTTTTTCCTCTGCATTTTATATATTGTGCTTTTCATATCTGTGAATTCATGTATTTTGTATGTTGTAGAAAAGTCTCAGACATTTCTATTCTTCACCATCATCTCCGGTCCGTTTCTCCAGGACTCCCACTGCGAATGTACTATACCTTAGAACTGTGTTCTCCATGTATCTTAACTTCTCATGGTTTGCACCTCTGTCTCACTGTACTACATTTGAGTAGTTCCTTTGGATCTGTCTTTTAGTTCCCTAGTGCTCCTTCAACAGTGTCTAATCTATAGTATCATCCGTTCACTGAATTTAATTTTTCAAGAGTTACCTTTTTTATTTCTAAAAATTCAGTTTGGGTGGTCATTCTTGGTAATTTGTTATTGTTTCCCCTTTTTTATTCTACTTTTAATTTATTGTAACTTTTATCAGTAATTTATATTCTATGTCTGAAAATTCCACGATCTCCACATTTCAGGTGGGGTCTGAACCTTCATTGTTTGTGCCAACTCTCATTCTCACTGCCATATTTCACTTTGGTGATTTCCTTTCTTTTGGGAGCTAAAATTTTATTGAATTTAACCTATAAAAGTACCAACAGCATACATTTGGGATTTGTTATTCTAGAGGGGATTTGCAGTTTTGGCATGGAACCACTTTACCACTTTTCAAGTTTACAGCTTAATGCAGGAATCAGAATGTTAGCCCCATCAACATGTAGCAGCCTACTGTGAAGCCTCCTGGTGCCAGCACTGGGATTGATATTTATTTCTAGGCCTTCTCTGGCCTTAGTGAAATCAGATGTTTTAGTGTGTCTCTCTCCCTTTCCTGACAGTCTAGCAATGCATTAAAAATATGCTAGGTGTACATTATGTAGGACTTAGGTTGTACTATAACATACGGGCCCTTCTGGGTATCTGGTCCACCATATTACCAGAAGTAAAATCCCAGAAGTAACCTTTTCCATCATAGAATATTTGGAAAATCTATCAAATTCAAAATAAAAAATAAATAGTAGCACCCATCATGTGCCAGCCAGATGGCCCTACTTAATAATTTGGTGAATATCTTTCAAACATACTCACAAAATATAAGTCTATATTTTTTTTTGTTTGATAGCATTTTTTATACTATTTGGATCAAGGATACTGGATATATGAATCTTATCACACTTTCTTCACTCACCCATGACAGACAGCATCAGTCAACTACTACTTTCCAACCCCTGGAAGTAGTAGCTTCATGTCATGTCATCAAAAAATTATGAGCAACAAGTATGAGTCTATTGGAGTTAGTTAGTATATAAGTTGTTGATCTCCCATCCCTTTTTTAAAGTTAATAAATAATGTTCACTTATCTTTCAGAGTTTTAGAGATTAAAATCAGTAGAAGAAGCAATTTTATGAAGCTCAAATAAAAAGAATTATATTATTTTTAACTAATGAAATATCCAGAGAATGTAGTACAGAGAACATATTTAGGAAATAAAACTGTCACCCCCAAAATAGTAAGTGTCAACACAAGTATGGCATGAGAGGAAAACGTTCCAGGTATCAGAGTGAATTAACATATATATATTATAAATGAGATGTGTTATGCCGCAAATAATCTTCACCCTTAATGAATAATACATCTTTAGTGAATATTTCAAATATATCAAAACTATACTGGCAGTTGGAGGTGCAGAAGAAAGAGACACTCTGTTCTCAAGGGTCTATATTTTAGTTTATAAAGATTTTAGTTCAAAGGGTCAACAAACTACAACCCCAATCTAGCCTGTGTCCTGATATGTAAAGTTTGACTGGAACACAGTCATACCTATCTGTTTACATATTGTCTGTCGCTGCTTTTGTGCTAAAACGACAGAGTTGAGTTGTTGTAACATGGAACATATGGCTGAAAATATTTGCTTTCTGAGCCTTTACAGAAAATGTTTGCTGCTCCCTCTGAGTTAGGGGCTAATTACACCATAAACCATGGTTAAGAGTCAGCAAGAACCTAGGTTTTCCTCATTTCCTGCAGTTTCTCTGCTGAAAATTCACCTATTTTGCTGCTTCCTCCACCTTCCCCTGCATCCAACTCACTCTGACCCCAAAGTAGCCCCGCCTTAAGGCTTGACTCCTACTGCATACTGCCAAGACCTGCTTGAGGACAAATAACCCCCAGACACCTGTTAAACTGTGGTTGATCTGATCCTATATGATTCAAATCTATCTGTTTTCTTGTATCCAAATTTAGGACATCTATTTCTATCTCCACACATCCCTCCCCAATTGCTTCCATTAACAGAAACTATAAAAAAGATAAATGACATAGAAGTGCCAAATTTACGTTTCCAAAATTAAGATTTCTACATGTGAGAAAAGGAATCTAAGAGAGAGGGTGTTATTTGAGCTACACCTTCAGGGACAAGAGGAATTCTGATAAGTAGGAAAATTTCCTACTTCGGAAATTTTTTAAGGAAAATTATTATAGTCAAGGAGGATGGCAGAAGCAGAGGGCTAAAGGAAGGAAGATATATAGGGTGGCCAGAGGCAAAACGAACTCAAAACAAAAACCCAGTGGTCCCGGAGTAAGTAAAAGACCAGTTTAGAAGGTGGAAGACCTTAAAATGAAAAATAACTGGGTTCCATTTGATGGGCATTGGTGATAGGAGGAATTTGACTGTGGAGACTTGAATACATGCAAAGTCATTTTCTTTAGCAAATTGAAATTGTCAGTGGTGTGGTTATGCATTATATATATATATATATATATATATATACACACACACACATATAATATGTATGTAATATAATATATAATATAATATGTATAATATCATACATAATATTATAAGTGTATACTACATATTTTCTTACCTGATTCATTCTTTTGAGGGAATGAGGAAACTGAGATTCATTCAGAGAGGTTTAACAGATTGCCCGAGATCACACAGCAGAAGATGGAGACTCCTGCATTTAAATCCCAGCCAGTCTGATGCTAGGTCCCTGGCCTTACCCACTATCCTGTACAGCCTAAAGTCAGTTGTCAAAGGTACATGTATTGATTATGACCATTTGTATTCAATAGCTAATGCGGGAGAACCAGAAACATTATACCAAAAAAAAAAAAATAGAGAATGAATGAAAGAAAAATGTTTGGCAATGAGAACTTACAAATATGGCTCAAATATCCCTAACTTCAATAAAAGGGAAATGAACTATGAAATTATTGAGGGAGGCAGTATATGAAAATGAAGGCATTGATACTTCATTCAAACCTCTTAATATATAAAGTTAAATATTCACTCCATTTTAAGTGAATGATTCTGTCAAAAGAATTAATTTTCTGAGCAATGAGGATATTCATTTAGCATGATTCCACCATCTGCAATTTATGAACCAAATTATACTCTTGCAGAAAAAAGGAAGTTCATACAATGCATTTAAACTACATCAAGACCAAATCAAAAATGTTTCCCTAAAATTGAAGAAATCACCAAGTAAAAGTTAATCGCCTGCACCCTTAGTAGACAGTGACCATTACAGCATAATATATAACCAATGCTTTACCCAGATGGTTTTAAAAACTTTAGCACTTTATTCATGATATGTGACGGCAGAGATCAATTCTTCACTGAAAAGAGGAACTCTCACAGCAACAGAGCCTTCAACAGTGCTGGTGTCCCAGGAAAGCCCTTTTAAACACACTTCCATTTCCTAAAGCATTTGCGGGGATCCAAAGCAAAAATGCCCACAGAGCCCACCAGGGAGCTGGAAGGGGTAAGTGAATGCAGGTAACTGAAAAGAAGGCTGGGTGGACACTCTGCAAAGTGGAAGAACTTTCTCTGTGTGTGAGAAACAGCAGCACCTCAGATCCAACTAATTGTTTCCAAAAGGATGTAGGGCCTCATTATTGTAAGCTGTTCCAATAAAAAAAAAAAGAGAGAGAGAGAGAGGCTAGAATCCCAGATGCTTGGGTAAAATTTTCTATATTTAAAAGAATGTGGTAATTAAATCACAAATTTTAAGATGCAGAGCAGACCTAAAACTACATTTGCAGGCTAGGTAGACCAGCAGGCTATACTTTACCCACTTTGCATTGGAACATCTTTTATTTACCAAAGATTGAAACAAAACATGAATATACACAAAGGAAAAAACCATTAAGAGAAAATCATGATACTTTTATGTCATAGAGATGACTACCTAATTACCAGATTCGTTTTTCTTTCACTTTTTCTTTTTTTACTCATTTATTCATTCTTTCATTTAATAAATATTTGCTCATTGTCTCGTAGGTGTAAAGCTCAGCATCTGGTAAAAGAAAAAAAGCATGTAATCAAATAATTACAGCTGCTTAGCATGTACTAGTTAAAGTATAAGCCAAACTCCAATGAGAGCACAGAGTAGGAAGTGTAAACGGTCCCAAGAGATCAGGAAGCTTCATTGAATTGAGTGAGCAGCTGTTGGTTTTGCTTGCTCACCATCCATTCCCCTTTTTTCTTATGACAATGCCTCTTTAGTTTAAGAAATATTTTACTTTGGATAGGTTAATAAAAATGACCCCAAAATTTTATATCATACCCAGGCTACATGTTCTCCACCAACAAAGAAGGCTTCGTTGGCCCAAAATGCACCCAGGAACCAGGGTTCTACCTTCCTTAGCTATACCATTGGGAACACATGACAGTTACAGCTAGAGGGTCTTGCATAGGCTCTTCTTACCTTGGCCATGATTGCTTAGACATGTTACTTCCTCTCATGCCTCACTGGCTGAAATTAACCACATGGTCTCATCTAAATTCAAGAAGGCTTAGAAATGTGAGAGAACCTATGAGATCATATCATCCCATGCCACTACATGCAGTCTTGGTGGGACTGTCCATCCAGATGACCTATCAGCCCCTGCCTGAGACATGGGCATGCTACCCACATTGGGCAATCAGATAATTTCTTCCTTTGAGTCTTGAATCTTGAACTGAATCTCATGGAGTTCAAAAACAGAAGCAGGTCATTCTAAGAACCTCATCTAAAAGAAGATATCTATTAGTTTTCACAGTATAGATCTTAAATTTTCCTTTCTGTGATTTGGAAGTTCTCTTTGTTCTATCATTCTCTGAGCCATTCTGTTTCCTTCCAAAATATTTTATTTTATTGCCCAAACTGTATTTATTCTATTGTCCCCAATCCTTTTTTTTTTTTTTGCAAGGGAACAATTATAACTGATATACTGGAAGAAGTAATATGCAAAGTTACATCTTAAAAAATGATTAAGAATTTGGTATATGCGCAACTAATGAATCATCGAACTTTACATCAAAAACCAGGGATGTACTGTATGGTGACTAACATAATATAATAAAAAAACATAAAAAAAAAGAATTTGGTATATGAGTTGAGGTGGGGAAAGCAAGGGGGAGCAGATGGAAAAAGGCAAAGATGCAAGGAGCCATGTACAAGTAGTTCTGCCTGGCTGGAACAAGGGATGTGTGGCTTATCCTTGCAAAGACTGAGAAAGAACTGTGGACAGAAAAATAATAATAAGGACCTTCTACACCAGGTGGATGCATTTTAGATTTCATTCGAGGGACCAGTGCACATGCTCGAGCCAAAGAAGTATGGCTGAGGATAGTGGGGATCCCTTGAAAGCATTTTTCTATGTCTTTTAAAACAACTTTATTGAGGTTTATTTCAAGTACTGTAAAATCCACCCATTTAGAGTATACAGTTTACGGGCCCCTGGGTGGTTCAGGTGATTAAGCATCCTACTCTTGGTTTCGGCTCAAGTCATGATCTCAGGGTCACGGCATTGAGCCTCGAGCCCCGTGTCAGGCTCCATACTCAGCGCAGAGTCCGCCTGACATTCTTTCCCCCTTCCTCTCCTTCCCTGTCTGCTCCCCCGACTCACATACACACACTCTCCCTCTCCCCCTTCTCTAAAATAATAATCTTTAAAGTATACAGTTTAATGATTTTTCATATATTCACAGAGTCATGTAACCATCCATCACCAAAATCTGTATTTAAACATTTCATCACCCCAAAAAGGAACACCATACTTACTACTGGTCACTTCTTATTCCCTGACATCCTGAGCAACCACTAATCTCTGTTCTATCTTTACAGATTTGTCTCTTCCGGACATTTCATATAAATGGAATAATGCAACATGTAGTCTTCTTTGACTGGCTTTTTACACATCGCACCCATGTTGTAACATGAGTACTGCTGCATTCTTTCTTCTTGCTGAATGACGCTCACTTGTATGGGTATACTATATTTTGTTTATCCATTCATCAACCAGTGGAAATTTAGGATGTTTCCATGTTTGGGCTCTTAGGAAAAGTGCTGCCATGAACTTTCATGTACAAGTCTTTGTGTGAACATGTTTTCATTTCTCTAGTACATACGCAGGAGTGGAATTGCTGGGTCATATGTATATTTAGTAATTTAAAGAAGTACCAAACTACTTTCCAAAGCAGCTGAACCATTTTACATTCCTATCAACAGTGTATGAGAGTTCCAATTTCTTTCCATCCTTGCCAAAACTTATTACTGCCTAGTTCGCCAAACTTCCAACTCCTAGTGGTGTGCTTGTAATAAATTACTGTTTCTGTACATTGCTTGCGTCCAACAAATCTCAACTCATACAGCCCAAGAATTAGAAACTGATTCGAGAGAGATGATGAAGGAAAGAGGCACCTGGAATTTCTCTCAGGTCTATGGGTTGGATGATTGAAATAATTGGGCTGCCACCCTGTGATACATATGGTGCAGGAGTAAGAGCATTGAGGAGATAATGAGTTCTGTTTTGGATACACCAGTCATCCCATCAATCCATTATGTATATGACCTTGTTTCAGATATTTGAGAATTGTAAATACATGGCTGGTAACTGTACCCACATAAATGAGGTCTGTAGGCTGAAAAGAGAGTAAGACCAAAGAATGAATCCTTTGTGGAGCAGATAAACACAGACAAACGGTCCACAAAAGGTAGAAATTACAAATGAGAACATGTTAAACAGGTTTAAAATCTAGGAGAAACCAGGATTGAAGAAGGGTTACAGAGGCTGTAAAAGGGAATAGATTAAAGAAGTTCCATGGGAGTCGAAGCAAAAGGAATTCAGACCAGAGTGGAGGCATTTACCTAGAAAGGTTTTCTGTTGTTTGTTTTGGTTTGGTTTTGGTTTTGGTTTTGGTTTTGGTTTTTTTGGTTCTGGAGTAAAGCAATGAGCTCATCTGGAAGAATCACCCCTGTATTGACAGAAACCCTTTCTCCATCCTTTGGTGAATAGTGAAACCAGAAAGATAGGTGTGTAAATTAGGAAAGAGATTGGCTGAAGGGACTCTAATGTTTTCTGTTTTGTTTTCTTTGTCTATGTAATGGCTTCTGTTTATTCTGTTAGAGCATAAGCAAGGCTAGCTGCTAAATCCACTGTGAGGCAGGAATTCATGACCTATAAACCCAAGCCCATTCTTCTATAACCTCCTCCTTCTTCTTTCCAGTGTCATTTCCAGGTCCTCACCGGAATTCTCCTCCGGAGTTTCCCTACCAACCTGTCTCTATGAGGTCCACACTGTATACAATTGCAAACTAATGCTTTTAAATTACAATGTCAGGGGCACCTTGGCGGTGTAATCTGTTACGCAGCTGACTCTTGGTTTTGGCTCAGCTCGTGATCTCAGGGTCGTGGGATCATGGGATCAAGCCCCGTATCGGGCTCCACACTCAGGGCAGAGTCTGCTTAAGACTGTCTTTGCCCCTTCCCCTGTTCTGCACCTGTGCATGCACACTCACGTGTGTGACCCCCCCCCAGATAAACAAATCTTTAAACATAGAATAAATAAAATACAATGTCAGTTATATGACTGCCACCAATGCACACATGGCGCGCGCACACACACACACACACAGACGTAAGAAACCAATCTCTTACTCCCTCCTAAATTATTTGAAGATCTACCACCTTGTGTTCCCCCAAGGATCTATCTTGCTTTCTTAGCTATATCCTGTGCCCTCCCCAAAATAATTCATCATTGCCCAAACTCTCCCGGTATCTTCTTACTTCCATACCTCTGCTCCTTCCATTTCTTTCACCGGAAATCCCTCTTATCCATCTCAACCTTCTTATTTCTGTTCATTTCTCAGTCTCAGTGCCTATGATGAGATGGGAGGAGAGCCATTTGCTTTAGATCTCATACCCAACCCAAAAAGACCTCAAATTTACCTTCAAATAGAGTCATACAGAAAGAGAGAGAGATGTTATATTTCTTGGTGTTAAGGACATTAATTTCTTACTTGTGGACGTTGAAAATACACCTCACTTATTTTTAACAACCCTATTTGTCATTCCGTTGTTAATATACTAGGTGCCTCAGAAAAACGAAAATTGTTCGGGTCTCACTAGAATTTGAGAGTGCCTGTTCAAGCTTAACAATAGCAATAAATATAATTATAAAATGTTAATAACTAACATTACATAGTGCTTATTATGCGCAGGCACTGTTCTGCGTACCTTACATTTTACTTAATTCTTCAATAGCAGTCTCATGAAGTAGGTCCTGTTATTATCACAATATTACAGAGAGGGAAACTGAGGTTAGTAATTGTAGGTAACATGGTGAAGGTTACATAACTTGGATGCCACCTATTTCATAAATTAAGTTTTTAAAAACTTCTGCTAAAGAATAGGTGCTCTCGGGGCGCCTGGGTGGCGCAGGTGTTAAGCATCTGCCTTCGGCTCAGGGCGTGATCCCAGCGTTCTGGGTTCGAGCCCCACATCAGGCTCTTCCACTAAGAGCCTGCTTCTTCCTCTCTCACTCCCCCTGCTTGTGTTCCCTCTCTCGCTGGCTGTCTCTATCTCTGTCGAATAAATAAATAAAATCTTTAAAAAAAAAAAAAAGAATAGGTGCTCTCTCTTTTCTTAGAAACCCCTGCAGAAGCAAATGTTCGTATTTTTATGAGATTCTCTTTATATTGTATCATAAATTTTGTTGAAAATATGGTTAATTTCCAAAGTAGTCTGATAGCTTCTTAAAACTAAGAATTGAGGCTACCTGGGTTCTTTGTATCCCTAGTGCTATCAGGAAGCCTTGCACACAGTAGGCCTTCAAAATGTCTGCTGCATTGTATTCTGGCATTACAGTTACCGGACCGCACAGGCTTTTAACAAACTCAACGTTTTTGCAGGAAAGAAAAATGCAGGTCGATGTTAGTGTAATTACCAGTCTAGTAAATCAATAAGTACTGAAAGCATTAGCGCCATAAAGAATATGAGGCCAGTAATGATAAGTAATGGAGAAAAAGCTTATGTTTGTTCTTACAGACATTTTCTCTAGCGCTCCATTCTTCCTTTCTACCCACACTTAATTAGCATCTGGTATAGTCTTTTGTTCTTTCTCCTTAACATTAAACCTCCAAGCGCTTGCTGGGTGATGAAAATAATAAGTAAAAATATCCTTGCCATCTGTGTTTTGGTTCTAAAGGTAAGAGAGATAAACCCCCAAACATGTGACTCCATTGCTAATCTCTTAGAAGGGATGGAGTCAGTTATCCATCCTCGCGCGGGCTATCGTGCACATTACTCTTTATTCTTCCCTCACTTTTTGTAATTTTATTCTTTTTTATGTCTTCTGAGAAACCTTATTCTGTATCCTTCCCTTTCTTTACTCGCTTTGCCTGGGCCTCTCTTTTACCTCCGTCTTTCTTCTTTCTCCTCTGTCTTATTTTCTAAAAAAGTCATAATTTCTGGTGAAAATCTTAAGAACTTTGTAAAGAAAATTTAAAAATAGGATTATCTGTACAAGTTACAAAAACTTTTTACACTTTGCCAACATAAAACAGGGCACTGAGATGTATTTTATTCTCTTTGGTAATTAGACCTTGATGTAGATTTTATAGACTACATCTTTTGGTTACATATTTCCAAATTTAAATCTAAAAATTCAGAAGCATCTCACTGTGTGGGTTCTTGACAATCATTCACAATAATTCTCATTTTGATATGAATTATTCCTTTATTTTCTTCTTGGGTGTATCCGGTCGTTGTTTAGCCCTTTACGGTTTAACAATGGATGTCCACATGTTCGTTTGTTCCAGCACTTGTTTCTGTGTATCTATTTTTCCCATTTGTAGGCTTCAAAATAGCCAAAATTTTGTTTATATCATTGTTTAAAGCTGTATAAAATACCAGCTACAGCTCCATTGCACTCACTCATCTTGTAGATTGATAAAGCGTCTCTCTTGTATAGCCTTTGGGCACAGAAGCCATAAATAAGCAAAATCATAAAGTGATAGGAATAAAAGATTTCTTGCTTCCATTAGAGCCTGAGTATAATTTGACTAGATTTCTTTTGCCTTCTGCCACAACTTTTCATGAGGTACTAATGAATGATTTGGCTCTAATGCTGTGTATCAAACTCTTTCTCCTCTAGAAGTTGAAAAGACCTAGAGAAGCAGTCAGCTGTTCTCAAACTTCAGTGTGTGGGAAAGGGACTTTTCAATAATAATTCAGAAACTCTGTGTAATGCCACATGATCTACAAAGCAGTTTCATGTGCATTATCTCATTTCCAAAAAGGATCAAGCGTGCTTCACCTTCTTATAAAAGTGTGGGGGGAAAAAACTGTCAGGAAGAAACCCGAATTAGAACTTAAAGGAGTTTGGCAATGTTACCAATACTGTACCTAGATCTTAAGGAAGTAGGTTACTATTTTCATGTACATATTTAATATGTACTGATTTTTAAGCCAAGATATGGGGTAACTAGTTGCCATCAGGTAAGATTAGCTTTAGGCTACATATAACAAAACAGAACAAAATCTAGAATTATTATTATGTAAATAAGATAGAAGTTTTATTTCTCTCAGCAGCCTGGAACTAGAACAATGGCTCCCCCAAGGATCACTATCTGTAAGCATAGCCTTCATCCTCATTGCAAAATATGGATGCTTGATCACCAGCCATCACATCAGACCTCCGAGCAGTAGGAAGGAGGACAAGAAGATGAGCAAGGTCTCTCCTATTTATAGCAACTTGCAGAATTCCTCACACAGAATTTCTACTTGCATCTCATTGACCAAATTTTAAATATGTGGCCACTTTGGTTGCAAGAGGGGCATGGAAAGATGGTACTTTAGCTGGATGGAAATCAGCCTACTAAGATGAAGGGGAAGAGTAGGTGTGGGGTAGGTAGTTAGCAGTCTCCATTACAGGGAGGGAGAAAGGAAAGGAGAAAGAAATAGAAGCAGGCAAAAGGGGGAACAGAAAGGAAGGGTACCAGCTCAAACTCCTGATTAGCCTGGGATTCATTTCTACCAGCCCTCGAGACTTATATAAATACAATTTGAAAATCCAACTCATTTTTAAAACCATCTAAGAAGACTGTAGTGCAACTGAATGTTGATAATTGCATTCTGGGAGACGTAGCCGTCGTAGCACTAACAACAGTGGTTGTAATAATTCTAGTTCTTTTGAAACTCAATGTCTATTCCCAGAAAAGCATGTAAAAGCATTTAGAAGGATAACAAAACTAAGCTTCTGTCTGAATAAACATAGACTTTTATTCTCTGTGCTTTTTAGACTTTTCCAATACGTATTTATAAAGCATTATACTTCAAAAAAACTGATGGGCATTGTACTGTAAGCAACTAGGTCAGAGCAGCTTTCACAAGGCAAAGGGAGTCCATTTCGCTTGTGGTTAAGGCGAGGGAAGTTGAAGTTAAGTGGATCTTAACTGAGGAGCGATATGTAACCTTCACCTTCAGGGATTCCCCTTCTGTGCCTCGGTTTCCTACATTTGAACAGAGACAACAAAAATAAAAATATCAAACTTGAAAGGCTGTAATGAGGATGACACAAAGTAATACATGAAATATAGAGATTTAGTAAGTGTTCATAAATAATCTTTTTTTCTCAAAAAAAATCTTTTTTCTCAGCTAAGTATTAAAGAGTAATCAGAGATTATTTTATTTTTGTATCGGTTTTTTTTCGTTAGCTTGTACTTAGTTGACATACAGTAATCAGAGATTATTTTAAAACAGGAGGATTTCAAGGGCAAGAAAACCCTCAATACTTCAGTAGTCTACATAGGGTTTATAAAGAAACATGTAGAGAAAAGGTAGATACATGTAGGTTGGGCAAAATGTGCTTCATCAGATAATACCACTGACAAAAAATAAGAATTATTTGTTCTCTATAGCTGGTAATAACGGGTTTAAAAACACCAGAAAATTAAATATCATCTAAACTAAGAATGATTCCAAAATAGTAAGTACTTTTATTTTCTGAATATAATTAAGTAATACTATCAAGGTTTCTTATTTGGAAAACTGATTTCTCTAAATAGCAGAAAAAACCTTAGAATTTGGCCTTCAATACTAGATTTCCTTTGATCATTTCCAAAATATGAGGGGAAAGTACTTTTTTTAAATTGAGATATCATTGCCATATAACATTGTGAAAGTTTCAGGTGTGCAATGGTGTTGATTTGTCACATTTATAAATGGTGGTTTCTTTTTGGGGGGTAAGAACAATTAAGATCTAGTCTCAGCAACTTTGGAGTCTATAGCACAGTATTGTTGACTCTACTCCCTGTGATCTCTAGGACTTATTTATCTACTGATTGGAAGTTTATACCCTTAAACAATTTCCCCTAATTCCCAATTCCCCCACACCATTCCCCTCACCCCAAGCCCCCGGCAGCAACCATTGCACTGTTTTTGTGAGTATGGCTTTTTTTTTTTTTAAGATTCCACATATTTGGTGTTATCATGCAGTATTTGTCTTTCTCTGCAAAAACTTTTAATGCTTGAGCTTTTTATGTGTACTTCTGGGCTCAGATTTCGTTCTGCAACATTTTCTTATTTATCCGGCTTGAAGGATTACAGTCTCTCCATCACCGTGCATACATCATATATTTGGGAATTTACTTTGTCTAAAGAGATGTTTCCAAACCCTTTGGTATCAGGGTAAACATCTTTCTCGAAACTGGTTTCAGGGACAGGTACTTCAAGCTGTGTCACATGAGTTCACATTTGCAGAGGTTGACTTCGGGCCTCCTGACCTTCATCAATTGGCAGGGTTTCTCTGCTTCCTGACCCTCCTGTGCAGATCACTCCCTGGTCTTTTTCCTTCATGTCTTCTTTCCCTTCCACTCTAGACAGCGTCTGTTACTACCTCCTCTGCACAGCATCCACAAAAAGCATTTGGCTAGCTAATTAATGTATTCATATATCCATTCATTTAAAAATACGAGTACTGGGGCGCCTGGGTGGCACAGCGGTTAAGCGTCTGCCTTCGGCTCAGGGTGTGATCCCGGCATTCTGGGATCGAGCCCCACATCAGGCTCCTCCGCTATGAGCCTGCTTCTTCTTCTCCCACTCCCCCTGCTTGTGTTCCCTCTCTCGCTGGCTGTCTCTATCTCTGTTGAATAAATAAATAAATAAATAAATCCTTAAAAAAAATAAAAATACGAGTACTTATTAAAAACCTACTATGACGTAGTAGACACTCAAAAATAAATGACAGTCACTGGCCTCACAGAATCCACGATTTTGCAGTCGACGGACATTTGGAGTGTTTTAAGGGCTTTGATAAAAGTACACACAGGCTCTCATGCACACTTTAGCCATAGCAGGAGTTTCTGAGCTACCTGTGCTGTAAAAAAGACTTGTAAGAAAGGATGAAACATCTAAGCCAATTTATTTTAAGGTTTCATCAATCTCACTAGACTGTAAGATCCCTGAAGCCCAGAGAAATGTCTTGTCTTGTTTAGTTTCTTTCTCTGCCAGGAATATTAGAGTCCTAAGTTTCCTTATTGGATTAAGGAGACTACTCAGACTTGCTCGTGCTGCCACATTCCCTAACTAACGACGGTTTCTTTGGTTTGTCCAAAGGGCAAATGGTAGCTTTTAATATGAGCCACTTGCAGCTCAGTAGGAAATGAATTCATTAAGCGACTTTCCTTGGAGTGCCAGATAGGCACCACAGACAACTTCTGAAAGAGCAGGGAATCGTGAAGATTCTCAAATCTCTGAATGTTGTTTATCCTCATCAAGGGAAGAAAACTCAGAAAGTGAAGGTTGGGGGTCCTGGAAGATAAACCTTGCTCAAAGAATTCCTACTCTGTCCAAAACAAGGCTCCTCCCTCAGGAGGTCCCTACTTTCTGTTTCAGGGTTGAGCACAGACAGACTGCCAGCAGATGCAACCATGTGAAGTGAAGTTTTTCTTAGAGGCCTGGT
The DNA here is from genome assembly GCF_024610735.1 of Ursus americanus. NCBI lineage: Eukaryota > Metazoa > Chordata > Mammalia > Carnivora > Ursidae > Ursus > Ursus americanus. The sequence continues at coordinate 20,968,590 of NC_142140.1, read as the reverse complement.
GTCTTCAACACTGACTTAACCTCTAGAAAGGGTCTCAAGTACTAAGAATCAGGAATAAATGATAGCATGATATGTGTTTTAGTAATCAACTTACAAGGCATTGACGATTACTCTCTAATCAGAAAGATAATGTGGTTATGAAAACATCAAATAATTAACTGAATTTTTTAATCAAAATCACCACTTAAATTAATGAACAAGGATATAGGCGTCCCTTTCTATATTTTTAAATGAGATTATTTTGGAGTGATGATAAAATACTGATTAATTGTTTTGTTTTAAAACAATTAGATTAAAATATTGTTTGAAGGTATTCATTTCACCCAGTTGACACTTTAATGTATAAATATAATTACAGACTCTTTAAGAATGTTTAATTTTTGCCCTGATATATATGTTAGCAATTGTGTGTTTGAAAGAAAATCATAAAATGTAAAACTTTATGTTTAATCACCAGTGTCAAAAATTATTAGGTAATAACCACTGGAGAAGAGAATGTGTAAAAGATACAAAGGCCCATATTTAAGGCATAATTTTTCTAATAGTTTCTCTGATTTTAAGATGTCATGGCGTCATATGAAGGTTAACAGGTCAGATACCAAATGGACTTTGTAAAAAAATGTTAAGTGATCAATTTGCACTCATAAAAGGGTTAAGATTACTGGAAGCTAAAGTCCTCTTTGACCATCATCTAGGTACATCACTGGCTAGCGAGACAATAAAACCTCCTCTCCTGAGTATTCCATGGGCTAAACAAAAGTAGATCATAGTAGCTCCTTAAAGGCAGCCTGCCCCAAGATTGGGGGGAGAATGTAATTCTAACGGATATGATAAAACTAGAAATTTGATACTAGAAAATATTGTTTGAAGAAATGTTTCATTAACCTTGACACCCTTGTCTCTTCTTCTCTGTGGCCCCGGTCATAGTCCTTCTTCCCCTGCAACTCAGCATAGTGCCAGGGTACCACTGCTGGGAGGTTGCACTGGGGAAAGAGAACAGTCTTTGACAAGGCTGATTTGTTTTTTAAATTGCATTTTTTTGCTGTTGAAAGCTTTGGCTAAGAGTGCGTTTAAAATCCATTATGATTGTAAATAGGATCTACTTTATTCAGCCTGTGTCTAAATGCCGACAAACAAAACTGGAGAGTAGGAATAAATAAGAACAAGTGAATTCTTTCGGTTTCCTAACAGTAGAACTAGATTTTCCCAACAAAATATGACACCTAATTTTTTTATGGCAAGACGGGTGTTAGCAAAATTTTCAAGAGACATACTCTTTGCAAAAATGTCCTAGAGTGAATAAATGTTTTTATTGGGTTAAATTTTCTTCAAGTGTGGACGTGCTCTTTAATTTTTTTAAGGGGTGCAAGTTTTCTAAGAGATTAGAATGAGCAACGCTGAGAAACCACGGTAAATGAGAATAATTTTACCTACTGTGCCCACCTCCAACCATTGAACCAAGTACCTCACATTCATCTTTGGTCATGTTATGATAAAGGTTATGTCTAGATATGTCAAAATATCCAGATGCAAAGCGAAAAAGTCACTCAGCCAGGCTGCATTGTTGATCAGCTCCCAAACTCCTCAAGTCTGGAGGCGTCCAACTGACTGAAATGATCACATCGCATCTGGATGTTTGACGTTGTGTGGCCACAAGAAAAGACAAAGTGCTAAGTTTTACAGCTGTTAAGGTAGCTCCTTGTTTTAGCTCCTTTTTTTCCTTCTTATGCTTCACAGAGATCATCTGCTTTTATGGGATAATTTTTGTATCGAATTATATAATAGCCCAGCAAATGAACATCCTGTTTGGAGAAGAGGGCACAGCACTGCGGAAGTGAGGCTTTCAGCCGTGGGGATGCAGGGAGGGTTATGGAAATCAAGGTTTATTCTGCCTGCTCAGAATTAGGTAATCTGATATATATGACAGGTCTGATGGGGAAAAAGAAAAAATGAGTTTTTAGAAAACCGTATAAATAAAATAATTTATGCTAGACGTGGGGCACAAGAAAATAAACTTGGAGCTACAGCAACAGTAAATACTACTGATTTATCTACGAGAACTACAATAACGTTAACATATGTAGTCCATTGGGATTTATGTAGACTGTTGCATCTTTGAAAATGTTAATGACTCCATATTAAACCTAATGTTTATTTTAAAAGACTCAAACAGGAACAGCTCTTTACTCCAAAAATACACGTATTTCTGTGTCAGCTTTAGAAAGTCCATATCATTTAATGTACAAGCATGGCACAGTTTCTCTAGAACTTTGCCATGTTCTTGAGCCATGTCAATTCCTTTTGTCTGCTTTACTTTCTCCAGCTGCAAGGAGGAAACGTATCCTTCACTTTTCCCTGCCCAAAGTTTTTTCTTCTTTCCGATCTGACAGGCAGTTTGAAATATATTAAAATCTGAGAAATGTCTTGAGTTGCAGGAAATTGAAATCATGAGACTTTTACTATAAAATATCACATGCAAAAAAATTACACTTATTTAGGCTGAAATTATCTGACTGAAGTCAGATAACTTCTATTATAATATCTTATTCACAGTGTAGCAGAATATACAATCAACAAACTTCTCTTTTCTAATTAATGTGAATTCATGAAGGATTCTTATGACTTGGAGCACACCCATTCAAAGGGCATTATAAAGGAAAATGCTTAAAAACACAGAAAGCATTAAGCATGTTTAACTTCTCAATAGTGAAAAAAAATGTTAAATACATGAAAATAAAATTCTACTGACACAAAAAGCTTCTTATGTAAAAGATATCTTGTCCTTAGGAAAATATATTATTATTTGCTTTGGGACAGATTCTCTTTAGCATAAGGATGAGAATCCCATTTATTTAATGGATGTAAGTTAAGTAATCAATTATAGGCTCAACATTATATTCACATCTGCGGGTGAGGAATAAAAGAATAATAAAACATTCTCCCTACCATTGATAATTTACAAATATAGGAAGGCAGGAATGCTATGTTTTAAGGCATAAGACTTGGCTAGAATTAAGTTACTTGACCTCTTTGGGTCTCAAATTCCTCACTTTTAAACTAGTAAGGAATAAAATTCAACTGGGCACATTTTAAAGATCCATTGGCTATATTCAGCAATGAAGGGCGTGGCATCCATTCTACCAGACAGAAAGTATATAGCTCTAAAGAGCTATATAAGGTGAGAGATTTTTATAGACCAAAGTGCACAGGATTAAGGAAGTTATACTTATTGGTTAAAGAGGGTTGTTTTCCTTTTATGGAGCAGAGAGAAGTCTTACAGCCAGGTCAGGTAACTTGTGTAGAGCACCTGTGCCTTCCTTTTCTGGGATACCTGAGCATAGAAACTTAAGCGTATGCTGACATGGGACTTAACATGAGTGACTACATTTTGGGTCTAACCTGGTTAAACAAAAATATGGATAATTATACCTGCCCACATCACCGTATTAGTTAGGATTCTCAAATACTAGTGACCAAATGGAAGTTATTTTTCTTATGTTAGAGGAATCAGTTCATTCCAGTGTTCTTCAGTGGTTCATTCAAAGCTCTGGGTCCTCTGTGATTTGCTTGGTCTTTCTATCATAGTTTCTTTCTGGAAGCAGACTAGCAGACTTCTCATTTTATTTCATTGGTCAAAGCTAGGACTTAACTTATACCTAACCTAATCACAGAAGGAGATTACTGTGACAGCTGGAATTAGACCAAGCATGGTTCATCTTGTAAGGCTTGCAGTAGAAGCCAGCCCTCCCCGAGATCAGGTTATAACCACTCAGTGACTAGACAAAATCAGAGTTCCATTAGCAAGGAAGAAGCCAGATCAACAATATTAGCCACAATCATAAATTTGTGTAAGTACTACCTTATTAAATAAACTAATATGAAATGATTTTTCTAACTCTAAAATGTTAAGGAAGTATTATTACTCTTGTTATTATTGATGACGATGTCATGATTATTAGCACTTAATGTGTGAATCTGTATTTACAACTAAAGTTATACACTCACTACTAAATCCTCCCTACTCCTCCAGCTTTCTCTTTTTCTCTCTCACTTATCATCTCCACCCAACTAAGGACGCTTTACCCATGTAAGCAGTGTGTTTCCCATGTTCTCAAGGCAGCCTAGAGAGTATTACCATTCCTATAATTTCTAGTAATGTACAGCAGGTTGACTTTCATGGATAGATACGTCATCATCATGCTAATTTGATTAGGTATAATTGATGGGATTCTGACTCCGTTTGTAAGACCTGAAACAGAAACTAAGTTTATGAAATGCCATCAAAACTAAATTTAAAAGAAAGATTTTTATCAAGGCACATTTCTTTTCCCCACCTACATAATGCCACTATAGTTTTTCTAGTGCTTCCCACCAAGTTTATGGACTTTGGGCAAAATTTCTGTCATTGTTTTCCACTTACCTTTTACACCCCAGTATTAGTAAATAAATTTCTTTAATACCTACTCCTCTAAGACATTATATTGAGCACCAAACACACTGTAAGTATGTGTGATCAGAATTACAAAAAGAAGAAAAAATGAGTTGCGGGTCTGGTAAAAATAAAATATTGAAATAATATTCAAAGGAAGGGTTAAAATGCTTTGAAATGAATGAGGGGAGTCCTTGGAAAAGAAGTTAAAAGGACTATTTAATGTAGAAGGAAGAGACACAAATGAAAAATTTAAATATTTGATGGTTTAATTTAATCATGTCAAAGACTTTTTACTCCAATAAGATAATTTTGGTGAGAGGTTTTGCACATTATTAGCTTGGTAACCCTGGGTGTTATATCAAAAACTAAACAAAACAAAAACTAATAAAGAATGGCCTTGAAGATGATAGAAGTCTATTTCATCCTCATATAAAGTCCAAAACAGTGTCGCAGATTGGCAAGTGACTTTCTTCCTAGCCCTGAGTCGGGGACCCAAGGTTTCTTCCACCTTGTGTCCTGTCATTTTCAAGAGGTAGCTAATGAGTTTACCATGTTGGGTTCATCCTGTCACAGAAGGGTAACCATCAGAGGGTGTGAGAGGAGTTTGTTGGCACATATTATTGACAATCCCATCCTATTGGCTCTATCTCGGATGTATGGTTACATCTCACCGCAGCAGAGACTAGAAAATATAGGGAGAAGATTAAATTAGTTGGAGGTTCAACTAGCCAGTCTTTATGGTAAATATAATCAAAAGTTTACATTATTTCTCTAAAAAATTTCAAGCTAAAACTTAATATCTATCTAAACAGAGCCTTATAGCTATAATACTTATATGATAAAAATTATAACAGCATAAGCAATGAGAATGGTATCTTTAATTAGTTATTACTATGTATCAACAGTGTTAAGTGCTATATAGAGATATTTATCTTTTTTAAGATTTATTTATAGACAGAGTGCATGGGGAGGGGCAGAGGGAGCAGGAGAGGGAGGGAGGCAGGCTCCTCACTAGAGTGCTGGCTAGATCCCAAGACCCTGAGATCATGACCCCAAGATCACCACCCCGAGATTGTGACCTGAGCCAAAATCAAGAGCCAGTCACTCAACCGACTGAGCCACCCAGGCGCCCCTAGAGATATATCATTTAAATTTCGTAGTATCCTTCATGATAGATACTATTATTATTGTCATTATTATTTAGGCAGGGAAATTGAGGCATAGGAGAGCTCCGCTAACTTGCCTGAAGTAGTGGACGATGAAGACAGTAACTAAAATGGTGGGGAATGGAAATGGCATGGCATGGAAAGTTGCCATTGCAATTTAACCAAAAATGCTTTACCTAAATTTTGTGATTATCAGATTCAAATTCCATTTTTATCAAAATTTTTCTTAGTTCAAATTTTTCCTAAACAAATTCTTACATAAGCATGATATATTCAAAGTAATATGTTTATATTCTACGTAGTTTATTTGGTTGAGAAGCTAAAGTGATAGGGACACACATTTTTAATGAGTCAAAACTTCCTATCCCTCCTCTTCAGCTAGTACCACCACCCTCTTCCTTACCATCTAGACATTGCCAACACAGCGTTTTCCATTGCTCTGTCCATCCTGTTGTGTAGCTAGGGATAGTCAGTGGAGAGAAAAATCAAGAAGATGATACAGGGAATTATCTCTCAGCAAAGAGAGAAAAAAATGGAGAAGAAAGATTGAGTGGAGGAGTAGGAAGTTAACACCTTGGTTGACTTGGTAACTAGGAGAATATTGATGGAGAGATTTGAGAATACACAAAAAGAGAGCTAATAGGAACAGCTTTGAGAAAAGGGAAAGAAACTGAAGTGTGGAAGAAAGAGAACTTAAGAAGTCTTTGATGTAAATAATTGGTTAAATCTATTTTCATGATGTCCAAGAAATTTCAAAGAAAAAAAAAGATGACAGTTACTTTTAACTTGCAATGCAATTTATGGTCTGTATTTCTTTCATTGTGTCTCCAAAATGAGCCACAAGAAGCCCTGTGTTTTATTTGGGTTATATTGAGATCATGGTAACACAGAATCTTAAGAGTTGGAAGGAATCTTAAAGATATGCAATCCAGTACCTCTCCCAATGCAAGAATTTATTCTTGTCATCTCAAAAAAAATCCCCCTACTATCATTTCAATGAGTTTATAGTAAAATATTCCTTCCCTGATGAGGCAGACCATTTCATTTCCAAACAAAAGTAAATGCTTTCTCATATTGAATCAAAGTCTGCCTTCCTTCCATCAAAATTTTACAAATCCTGCTCTCTATAAAATCACCTTAGCCTACTATTCACAAAATAGTTCCTGAGATATTTAGAAAGATTCAATATCTTTTCTGTAAAATTGTTTTTAATCTAATGATAGTGTTGTACTTGGAGCTTATTCTTCACCCCTATCTACTAGTCACCCTTCGGATTAGGCTCACCTCCAAACGTATTATTCATGATTTCTCTGATGTATGTTTAACATCTTTCCAATTTTCCATTGCCCCATGTATGTGCAAACATGTAAAAATAGGACACAGATGGGACACTTAAAATAGGATCATTTAAAGAAGGTTTATTCACAAAGGGAATTTTCAAAGGTGTGCATGTAGAACTATAATTGGGGCTGGGAGCATCTGAACTTGTATCACCCTAAACTTGAATAAACAGGCAGAGGAGCGGTTATCAGAATATGGAAGACAAGAATTGTTTAGAATGAACAACCTTGAAAGAAAGAACTACCTTCTGAGAAGGTACGCTGCAGGCTCATGACAACTCACAGGGAGGAACCAGAAAATCAGTACCTAACTTCACTTTTTTCTCTTCCACTAATTTTCTGAAGGGGGTTCCCATTGATGGAACCAAATGAGAATCCAAAAGATGAGCTTCCCAGAGCAGAGTGTGGAGAGGGGTATAGGGAAAGGAATGGAAAATACCTGACACATACTATACTATTGTTATAGATCCCCCAAAATAAAATCTTTGGCTCTGTTTTGAGGTGCTCAGAATCTCTCAACCTGTTGTGTCACTCAGAGAGATTTACTCTGGATGCTTTCTGCTAAACAACAAACACTTTATTGTTCGGTCCCACTTACTAGAAACTTAGTTGTATAGAAAGACTTGTCAACTAACATAATAAAAAATTATTATTAAAAATAATAATAAATAAAGCACATGGAGGCCTTACTTATTTGAGCTCCCCCCCCCAAAAAAAGACTCGCCAAAGTAATCATATTACAGAACTCACATATGTATTGTAACGATGTTTCTGACATTTCACATTCTTCAACTTCTTGGTTGTCCCATAATGAAACTCAGGCTTCTGGTGAAAAGTGTCATTTTAGAGTCTGAGCATGGTGGGCTGTCATGGTCATTGATACTGCCTATTGTAGCAAACAGTACTAAAAAGATAAAAACTCCTAATAGAAGTAGGTTGCTTTGTTCTTTATCTAAACGAAAGGGGAGAAATGGTTGGGTTCCAAGGGAGGAACGGAGAAACAAGCTGGGGAATTGACAGTAGAATTGGCTACCTGCCATTACTCTTTTAGCTTCGCTTTAGTAAGCTTTTAGCCAATACGGAGTACAATAGACCTCTTTGCGTACCTGATGCTATGCTGGATAACAGCCCAAGCCTTAAGAAATCTAGGCTGTACACATGGAAAACTAGAAATATTTGCATTTATTTAAAAACATCTCTCTGCATAAAAGTGGTTTTTACACAACTAAGACCATTATTTAGGAGTTCACTTATTTATAGGAAAATGTGCTCTTCTCTTGCCCATCCACTTGCCTTAAAAGAGCATGAATAAAGCAAAATGAAATAATCCAATGAACCTCATGTACCCATTATAGCACTTTCAAGGGAAAAAGAAAACATCCCATCAAAGAAGCTGAGATCGCTTTGCATATATCATCGAATTTGCTTATACAGAGTTGCTGAGATGTGGCTGGTATAGTTGTCACCATCCCTGGCGTATCCTGCTGCCACTGTTGCCTAGTAAATTGCAAGCACTTCTGGGTCTAAGATAAATACCTCAAATCTATGTACACTCCAATCAAGTCCAATGCTCAGTAGCTCATAATATTCTCTCATACCCGGTACATGCTATTTTTTTCCTGTGCTTCTCTCCTGAGACTCATTTCAAACTCGTAGTAATCATTTATTTTCACCAAGTTGAAGGACCTCAGAACTGGTAGGCTTTAATGTTAAAATAGAAATTTGGCGGCTATTTTCCATGATTGGCTTGGGAGTGGTATTCTAAGTCACCCTTCATAAGACCTTGTTCTACTTCTGTTCAGATTCAAGTCACAATATGAAATAGGAAAAATGTCATCAAGCATAAAAAGAAAGTCAGATAGGTTGATATCCAAAAATGAACTCCACTGGAAAGTACAGCAGGAATGGCATACCAGTCACCCTCTTTTATTCAAATCTGAAAGTAAGTAATTTTTATGTTAAGCATTGCTGGAAAGGCATGGGAGACTGATATGGACGTGTCAATGTAAAATCATGGTTGCTAGACACCGACAAATGGGAGCATAAACTTCACTTAGCTCTGTCGGCAGAGGAGCCCAACAGTGCCTCCAAGGACCTTAAAGGTTAACAATAAAATCTCAAATTGAATCCTCATTTTCAATGTGAGCCAATCTGTTATAAAACAATGAATTGGCATGAACATACCAAGGCCAATGAGTACAGTTAAGCAAGAGCCTGTCAGCGCACCCATACTTTATCACCCATGCAGAGAGTAACTCTCCATGACATTAAGGATGCTCTGTTTGATGGAATGTCACACTTAGTTGACACTGGCCTTATCCTGGATCGTAGATTCTCTGTCACATCCTGCCAGTTTAGAGCAGGACCTAATGATTACAGTGTTTTACCTTACAAGCCCTGATGGGAAACCAAAGCTGAGTTGAGCTGCGTAAATTGCTGCCCAGTGTCAGAGCTGCCAATTGAAAGTTATTGATAGAGGAGATGGCCAGTCATATGGAAGAAAAGAAAGTGAAAAGTATTGTGCCCCGATCTGAGTAGAACTTATAATCTCATCAGACCAAAGGGAAAATGACTAATAAGAGTTTCAAAGCATTTTGAGGCTGCAGATCATTCCATTTCTTGGTGACTTGAATAAAACAGAAAGTTCTACTCGGTAGTCACAGGGCAGACAACACCCACAAATACACAGGAGTTTGGATAGATGGTTTTAAAGTATATAGTTGTAGATACTATGTGCTGGGCATTGGGAACCTGGAGAGGAAGAAGATCAAGCAAGCACAGTTCACGGGATTTATTCATAAAACAGTTATTTTTGTGTCCTACTGTCTCCTTAAATATAACCCGTGGGCAGAAGCTTCCCCTGCTGAAAGTTCAGAGAGTTGCAAGTTTTTTCTGATGACTATTAAGCCATGTATACAACCTAATAATTTAAATCTCCATCCCCCTGTCATAGTTACATAACAGTTGCTTTAAATGTGAAGCTGCTTCCTCGCCAGTATGTTCTTGCTGTAGCAGGGAAGCTACAGGCATTGTGGTCCATTTGTTTATTTCTCTGCCTTGAATTCTGTGCCTCCTAAGGCAACTTGCTCACTTTGCAGTGGGATCGGAGCAGGGCATTGAAGGAGCGGAGGAGAAGGCAGGAATGTTCTCACAGGATTGGTACTGCCTTGATGGTCTAGTAGGGGTACTCTCTGGGTTTGACAGGGGTTTAAATCTGAGGCTTTTTCTTATGAATGTTTTTGTGGGTTCTTAACAGATGCCCCAATGAGTAGGCATGTCTCCTCTGAAGCTCATTTGACATGGTGAATGTATCTCAGTTCCAGTGGGTTGCTTTGGACACGTTCTCCAGCTCCTAGGCACTCCCAGGTCCACCTCAGCTTCCTTCTAAAGCACCCCTGTATCCTTTTGGGGGCCCACACAGCTCCCTAATACATATGTCTTCTACCAGGTCCACAGAAAACATTCATACCACGTTTGTTCTTTGAGAATGGTTATTTCTCAGACCACAGGTGCTACCCCAATAGCACAGGTTCCTTCTCCTAGACCCTGAATTTTCAGCTTTCCCAGGAATGTTTCACACAGCAGTCTTCTGTGTCATCTAAGTACGGCAAATCTAAGCACAGGAATGAGAAGATCTGTAGGGCCGATGGGTCCTCTCATTGTTCTAAAACAAAGGCTCTCAACCAGGGTTACTTTTGCCCCACTGGGAACATTTGGTAATGTCTGGAGACATTTCTGGTTGTCACAACTGGGAGAAGAGGTGTGACTGGCATCCAGCGGGGGGGAGGCCAAGGCGGTGGCTCAAGGTTTCATAATGTGCACAATAGTTCCTGCAACCATGAAGAATTATCCAGCCCAAAATGTCAGCAGTGCTGAGGTTGAAAAACTCCCGTCCTAGAAAAAAACTGATTTTAAGTTTGTTCTGTGTTTGTAGGTGTAATAGAACTGTAAAGATGAAAACATATTTCTGAAGCTTCCTCAATTCCTTATATTAATTAACTCATAGACCATACATATTAAGTGGTTACTGAATAGCAGGCACCATTATCAGGGCAAGGATACAGTGGTTCTCACGGAGCTGACACTCTAAAGGAGGAGGTGGATAGGCAATAACCGAGCAAACAAATACATTAACAAGTATTTTATATAAGAATAGCGCTCGAAAGACAATAAAGCAGAGTAATGTAACACAGCAAGGGAGTCATCACTTTGTGTTTGAGTGGTCAGTGAAGGCCTCTGTCAAGGTATAGGAACTGGGCAGACACCCAGAGGATGCTATGCAGCCATTCTCAGGGAAGAGCCCTCCAGAAGTGAGAGCAGCACATGCAAAGACTGTGAAGCAGGAACAAGCATGTAGTGTTGTAGGAAAGTCAAGAGTTATTGTGAGCAGTGAAGAGCATGATACAAAACGAAGACAAGGAAGAATACAAGAGGTAGGTCTTATTGCCACGGTAAATAGTTCTTAACCAAGAAGCCTTTGGAGAGACTTCAGTCCTAGGTGGTAGATCTATCCAGGAATCTCTTTAAAAAGTGACCAACTTTTGTGCATAGGTCTCTGTGTTCCTTCCATGACTCCTCAAAAATGTCCATTGTTTGGGGAAAAAACTTTACTCCTATGTTTCTCCTTTCCTCACACACTCATAATACTTCTGAGAGAAGATGTGTAGATTTCTACACATCTAGCAGTTCTCTGTAATACCAGCTGGGTGTCCTATAATTCAGTTCAATTCAATTCAATTCTGACACAGAGTAAGTGCAGACCCCACAGGTGAGGGACTCAGTCCCACCAGTGGTAGGTCTACCACTTCAGACACCAGTCACAAGTGGTAGGTCCCTGAGTTGCCCATGATTGGTGTCCAACTTGACTTCCCATTAGAGGTTCCCATGATCCCCTCCGTGGATTTAGTCATTTTCTTGGATGGCTCACAGAACTCAAGGAAACACTTATGTTTACCAGTTTATTATATAATAAAGGATATGATAAAGGATACTGATGAACCGTCAGATAAAAAGGTATAAAGGGTAGGTCTGAAGGGCTCCCCAGTGTAGGAGCTTCTATACTGTAGATTTGGGGTATCCCACCCTCTCAGACTTTAGATGTGTTCACCAATCCAGAAGCTCTCCAACTCCTATACTTCTGGGAGTTTTACGGAGGCTTCATGACATAGGCATGATCTATCATTGGCTCAATCTCCAGGTCCCCTCCCCTTCCCAGAGGATGGAGGGTAGGGCCGAAAGTTCCAAGCTTCTAATCATGGCTTGGTCTTTCTGATGAGCCCTCTTTCTCAAGCTATCCAGGAGCCCACCAACAGTTGCCTTATTAGAACAAAAGACATTCCTATCACCCAGGAAATTCCAAGAGATTTAGGAGTTCTGTGTCAAACGCTGCTCTCAGGAAATTACAAAGGTCTAAGGAGCTCTGTGTCAGGAACCAGAGATAGAGACCAGTGTGTGTGTGTGTGTGTGTGTGTGTGTGTGTGTGTGTGTGTGTGTACAGTAGAAATGTGTCCAAGTTAGGGCTTTTACTGTCCCTCTCAAAGTGTACCTCAGGTCCATATGGACATAAGGCCTGTTGTAGGGGTTTTTTTGAGATTTGGATAAACTCCAGATTCTTGAATCAGCAGTTTATTGAATGTCACCACACCATCTTTTTTTTTTTTTTTTTTTGGCGATTGTGAAAGAAACATCAGAAAGCAACTTACCAACAAATTAGGGACTACAGTTCTGTCCCCAACAGACCGTTAAGGAGGTTGATCAATGCCCCTTGCCATCTCAGAGAAATAGGCACAGAGGGTCAAACTGGGAAGCCTAGAAGCCTCCAGGAAGAAAAAAGAATTGCTTCCTTCTCCGTTCTCTCTGGTTAAACAGCCACCCACTCTGACTAGAAGTTCTCCAAAGAATATATGACTCCTTACACCCTACCACACACCCCTTCTCCTGCCGAACAATGCAACGTTGCAGGTAACTTAAAGAGCTGTGCCTAACTGCAAAGGGAATAAATTAAATTAAAGAGAACAAATACCAGTAGCCCAAAGCCTGGGGAGCAGGGAGGCATTCCATAGAAAACCCAGGGCAGAGAGTGGCCTGGGGAAGGTAAAAGGACAATGTGGAAAGAAATGACAATATTCAGGGAGCAGAGCCAGTTTAGTTATGGCAGCTAAGTAATTTCAAACTACAAAAGGAATTTTAGGCTTCAAAACTCCAGCTCCCAAATAGTGTTATAATTAGTATTATTTTCAGATTAAAGAAAACACCACTTTTGTGTAACAAATTACCTCCATTTTAAAAGCAAAAATAATATATTTCACTTCATAAAAAAAATGCCCAAACGGAAGCATTCTTACATTAATTATTTCACTCTATTCAAAAAGCATATCCCTGCTTGCTTTTTATTATGCCTTCCAGCTCCTACTTTGAAAAACATGTTAAGAAGCTGGAAGGGATTTTTTTTAAATGAAAAAAAGAAAAATAAATAATCTTTGAAGCAATTAGAGCCAAAATACAGAATACATAAATATACATGTACATATTTCTTTATTTGCCCCCTAGATTTCTCTCCCATTTTCTTCCACCTCCCTTCTTGGCACCAGAATATGAAACATCTTTCTTTCCTTGAGCTTCAACAGCAGGCAAATGTTTGCCCCAGAATCGAATCAGATTCTGTTCTGTGGATTGATTGGCACGAGTCTTCATAAAGGGGGTGGGGTCCCCAGAGGGCAAATACATAATTTTCATAATGCATTTCTTTTTTTTCCCCCAGCCTAGGAACCTAAGTCTATTTCTGAACCATTTTGTCTGAGAGTAATAATTAGCCACGCATTGCAAAAGACAAAACACCATGATCGTTGCTTCGTGGGGTCTGTGGTTGCCCTTGTAAAGTTACCAAGAACATCATTTTACTGTGGGAACAAAGAACATATGTAAAGTCAATATTGTTACAGATTTTAGAGTTTGGGGAAGACATTTTTTAATTTGAATATTATATAAAACCCTGGGAAATAGAGTTTAAAATCCATTGTCTCGGCACCTCCTTCCACTCAGTTCCCTGTGGCTGAGGTAAGATGTTGTCACTTTGTGTGAGAAAAGATGGAGTGCAGGCCTTTCCAAACATAGGAAGTTGAAGCACTTGAATTTAAAACATCTGAAAAATTAAGATGTCCCTCTCAATTTAGCCTCAATATGTAGAAATCAATCTCCATGTGAAAAACAAATATGCTCCCATCATTAGACGACTTTAGTACTGAAATATTAAAAATTATATTAATATTCAAAATGATCTTTAAATTTAGTATGTCTTTAATGGAAGCCAGTAACAAGAAGGTGAAAATCAATGTGTGCTATTATTTGTACTGGCATTGAAATGTTGTCAGTAGTCTGTATACCTCAGGAGAGGCTCGACTATTTTTACCAGATCCGGAAGAATGTGTTGCTCTGATGTTGGTGCTCAGCCTGGCACAAATGCAAAATCAACATAGCAACACCCTCTCTCTCTCTCTCTCTCTTTTTTTTTTTTTTTTGGAAGGTCAGGCTCCTGATAACATCACCTATTCAAAATCCTAGCTATGAACCTGAATGTCTCAGTCCGATGCCTTAGCCGGTGGGTTCCAGAGGCTCTCAGCAGACACCTGGCAAATCTTCCTGATTCAGATTTTACCCTCAATCCTGATGGTGCCAGCAATCTGATTAATCATACCACAGCACATTAGTCAGTGCAAATTAGAATTGGGGGTGGGGGTGCCCCAGAGGCAAGGACAAAGCTGCAGATGTGAGAGACAGCAACAAGACAAAGCAATAAAACTACTGTACAATAATTGATGGTCATTAAGATGGGCCTGAGTCATCAGGGAAAGCTAAATTATGCTCTTATGCTGCACTTCAGAAAGAAGGATAGTATACCAGGAGTCCCCAAATCTGGCTGAATATCAGAATGGCCTACATTATTCTGGTTCAGTGGGTTTGGGGTGCATGTGCCCAAGAACATGCATTTTAACAGGAGGCTTAGGGAGCTCAGATCTCACTGAATGACACAGAATGGTATTTGGCAGCTTCTAATGTCGTAGCCGAGGAAGCTATAGCACATGGAGAACATGCCCAAGGCCGTCTAACTAGTGAGGGTAAAAGAGCCAGCATTCCCACACAGGCCGACTCTAGCCAGATCATTCCAGGCTGCCTCCACATCTTTTAGCTCATTAGAGCCTTAGGTTGGCTTTTGAGTTAGTAGGTTGGCTACCGACGCAGTGGTTCTCGAAGTGCATCACCTGGAAACTTGTTAGAAATTCAGGTTCTCAGGCACCACTCTAACCTCATGAATCAGAAGCTCTGGGGGTGGGGCCTAGGAATCTTTTTTTAATAAAGTCTATGAGAACTTCTGATATATCCTAAGAGATCTGAAAATCACTGTACTAACTTGTTTCAGATGTCTCTTAGATAACGTTAAAACATCAGGTAGCATAAAGCATCTCATTTGGCAGTTCTCAGAAGTACAGCCTTCTTGGTTTCTAGGAAGGACAGATATATCTCCAGAACCTCCTTTCTGTGTATGTCAGCCCGCCAGTGGGAGTGGGAGTCCCTTTCTCCAAGCCTGAGGCAGCCATTGCTCTCATGTCCTCTCCTTCATTCCACCTCTATTTTTTCTTTCATTCGTTCTTTTTTTTTTTTCCTTTCTGTAAGTGGGCTCCATGCGTGGAGCCAAAGCTTGAACTCATGACCCTGAGATCAAGACCTGAGCTAAGATCACGAGTCAGATGCTTAACCGACTGAGCCACCCAGGTGCTCCTTCACTCTACCTCTTAAGAACCCTTCCTCGGGAAACAGTCTCTCAAGGACACATTTAACAGTCAGGGTTCTTGATTACAAACAAAGCAAAATAAAACAAAACAAAACAAACAAAACAGAAACTAACTGCGGAATGACTTGATCAGGAAAAAAACAATTGAAAACTTACTGGAAGCTCACAGTCCATCAGAAGGCTGGAAAAGAGGCTAATTAATCATCAAGGAACTAAGGGAACCTATGCAGCGGAGAACACATATGAAGTTACACCCCGTGATGCTCCCACTGGTGCTAGACACTGATCACCATCACCAGGGACTGTCAGTTCTGCAGGGTCCCATGAATAATCTGAGTATCCAGACCTTTTTGCATCACTCATTCAAGATTCCGTGTCCCAAGGGAAAGCATCCAGTTGGCCAATCCTAGACTGACTGCCCAAGTCCCAGCAGCTAAAGAGCAGGGAGCCAGACTATTTAAACAGTAGAGCAGTCAACTGTAGACACCTAATACTTGACCCAGAGACCCAGGCTAGACAGTCCCAAAAGACCATGTTGAACTAGAATTCTTCAGGTTACACAAACATTGGGTTTCTTAGCATTTCATTCCTCTTTTTCCTACTGGAAATGAATTTAAAACAGAGAGTCTCACAAAAACTTTGGAATGGTGAACTGATACTCTGTGTTTTGGATTTTTCTTTTTTTTCTTCTTAGTTGCTTACTAAGATGCTAACTCCATAATCTCTCTGACAATGGGAAGACAAACTACTTCTCAGCTCGGAGAACCTATGCATGCTTTAGAATAAATGAAGGCCTATCTTAGCCATCTGTGTTTTAGAAAACCAAGCTCATTCTCCTCACAGTTGATAACTCTACTTTATTTTAAATCTTCTGTACATGAATAATTTGAGCATACCCTCCTCTGCACCACTCCTATTTGTTTATTTCTTGAACATATGTTTATTGAGAGCCTACTCAGAGCCAGAAATGATACCAAGTAGTAAAAATATTACAACGCTTAAGTATACTTTACCCTCAACATGCTTCCAGTCTATCTTAAGTGTTCTTAATCTGAGATCCACAACATTTCAGGAGTTTAGAACTCTCCTGGAATTACTTAAAAATATTTAGCAATATTTCTTTTCACTGATCTTTTTTTTTCAATCACATGCATGGGGATGTGAGAGGTGGGTAAGATCTCACATGTCACCATTAGTTATGCAGATTGATCTTGGTTCCCCGTCTTCTTCATACACAGTATGATCTCACCTCTCTGGCCCTGCACATGTCAGGCAGGAAATGAGAATTCATGCCCTTCCCCCAAACAGCCATTAATCAATAATTGGTGAGAACCAGGGTATGGTCCACCTCTCCCTTCCATTTGATGAAACAGCTCTGAGGCCTCAGTTCTATAGTAACTCCAAGAGCTCCCCAGTGGGATTAAACTCCAGTTATCCACAACGGTAACTGCTTGATAAGGTCCCCTTTGCTGTCTGCCTCCTCTTCCCTCTCTCTTGCCCATTCCTTTCCACCCTGTTTCCTGGGACCACCTTCCAAATAAACCACTCCCCATGGAATCCTTGTCTCCAGGTCTTTTTCTGGGGGAACCCAAACTAAAACAGAATTTTCAAGCCCAAGAGATTTAAAAATCACCAGTCCAGTGGCAGGCAAACCTGAAATTTCAAATCTCTCCTAATGTGGTCAGCACGCTTAAAGGAATGGGCTCATGCGTTATAGGAAGACACCTGGGGGGGGGGGAGATGGGGATTTGTAAGGAAAGTGGAAATGACATCAAACCAACACCATAAAAAAAAAAAAAGACTTCGCCAGGTAAAAACAAAGAAAAGCACTTAATCCAAATATTTTTAATGTTTTCAGTCTTTTCTTTTCACCTCATGTCATTTCCTAAAGTCAAACCCTCAGCTCAGAGGACAGAGGAAATTTGCAAGCATTATTTATGTTTGATAAGGGATAAAGTGGCATCAGTCCTCGACAATATCGAAAGGCTGTGCCTCATCCAAGGCTGAGCTTTGTGAGACACTGGGGAGCCGTCCCGCTGTGCGGGTGACAAACCAGCCAGCAGAGCAGGGATCTGAACATTCCATATTTGCTCGCCTGCCTGCTCTATGCTGAGTGGAGTCTAACATGATAGGAACTGTTTGTTATATTATTTACTATGTGTCTCTAATCTAACCTTTTTATGTGTATGGGCTTCCTACGGAGTGAGGAGACATATCTACTCCCAGAAGAGATGTTACAAGAATGTTAGCTGAAAAATTGAATAACGATAAATTCCTTTGAGTTCCTTGCGATGATGAAACTTTCATGTTTTGTCAGCTATTGTAATTTTGCTTTCACAAATGCAATACAAATTCTTCCCGTGTAAGTGACTTTCCCGTTTAGCAGTAACTTTCAGGAAAATTCTACTATTGTGATTTTAGATGGCATGTGTTTTAGGAGCTCTATAAAACACACACACCTAAAAGGTTTATATTTTAATTCCTTTCATTTTAGTCAGCCATAGACAAGTTTTAGTCTACATTTTTAAATAATTGACTCCATTATATTTGATAAAATATAGGTTACTTCTGAAGGCAATAGTTAGCACTTACATAAAGAGCTTTTTCTTTTTACTCTTTGGAAAGCTTGTAAACCTCAAATAATTTTCATGCCCCTGTGAGGCAAGTAAGAAGCTCCAGCACTCCCAGCTTTTATAAAAAGGAAACTGAGGCAAGGAACTGGCAGTGAATTGACGACACTGAACATAGAAGGGTTTAAAGGGGCAAGTGTTCTCTGTTCAGCTGAGCAAAAGTTGCTACATCGTGCACACTTCCCATCAGCATCTGTTGACATAAGGGGAAACATCCAGGCTTGTAATAATTGCAGAGGTTAGAAGCTGTAATTAAAACTACATAAAATTAATGGATGGACTTAGAAAGATTTATGTGCCTTGAAATAAAAGTACTTTCAACTAGTTGAGATTTATATCTGTGACTTGTCAATTTTGCATGTGGGTGTGTCATTTTTAAAATGAGGTAAGTAGGCAATTATTCAAGTGGGCAAATGTTCCCAATTCCTCTGAGCTACTGGTTTGCATCAGAGCACGACAGAAGAGAGCCATTTGGGCCACTCCATTGTAGGTCTCTACTAGGAGCCATGATTACCATTTTAAAAATGACCATATCTCACCTATGACAAACCACTGAAATTCTGTCACACCGGTACCTTGGAGTTTTATAGATTGCTCTGCCACTTCTCAATACAATAAAGCACGTGCCTGATTTTCTTACACTGAATTCTCTAAATTTGAGAGGGCTTGCCCAGAAAAGAAGACATAGAAATGACCATAGAAGTATTCCATGGAGAAGGCAGGATGTGGATGGAGACAGGGCAGAGAGAGTAGCTCTTGCCATACCCCAGGTGGGAAATGTGAGTGTTGAACACAGAGAGAGAAAAGGGGAGGGAAATAATTATCATTTCTAGCAATAATAATTATTGCCCATTAGTTTTCTAACCAGATATCATTTCTCCAGTTATTCTCTACCTTTGATCTCATTATTTTCTGATTAACCACCCTTATTAATTTTCTTAGCCTGTGTAAATTACTCTTTGGAATTTTAAACATTTTTTATATAGTGGTTCTTTAAAAGGGCTTTTAAAAGACTATCTTAAAGGATGACCCTGTCATATTGCCCTAGCTTTCAAGTCTGTGAAATAATAAATAAGTGTTCAGATTGTTAAACTTTTTAAAAATACTCATTATCCTCTATCGTTTTTATTGAGAAATCAAGCTCACACATATGTAAATGTCTTTACTTGGATAAGTTAATGGCAAACATTTTATAATGTTAAATGCATATGAATAGTAATGCAGAAATTTTAAAAACCCTTTCCCCTTTCCCCAATTAAGAACACACATTTTCCAGATGGAACCAGGTGGTTCAGAATCTGACTGGTATTTCCGGTGAGGCTGTGTTGGAAAGAATGCAGGAGTAATCATACCTTACTAAAAGAGGGAGCTATCTTCACATCTCAATTTGCATAATTGATCCAGTACGAAATAAGTCCTGTAGCAGATGAGCACTCTGGGGATCCCTTGTTTGTCTCAGCATGTTCCGTGTCTGGGAGACATTAGTTATTGAATAGACGTGCGCCTGCATCACCCTTTCTCGTGGCTTTCCTGGGAGCTCAACAACCTTCTTAAACTAATGATAAAATAATCAGAGACATGAAAATGTTTCTTTTGGACAAATCTGACATGTTACACTGATGGAGTGTTGATGACTCAGAGTCACCCCTCCACTGCCACTGCTTTATTTAGAGAACGCAGGCAGTGTAGGGAGGCAGGCAGCTGCAAGTTTCCTACCAAGATGAAAGTCGTGAAATTCTTACTAAATGCGGCTTGGCTATCCATGATGAAATGGGTCTGGATTCTTGGGGCTGCGGCTCACAGAAGCACTATTGTCCCCGTCTCTCGTCTGAAAAGTTTTAGGTCATATTGCAATTCAGACAGAAGCAGGTGGAAATCTCAAAAACGAGATGTGGTTATATATTAACCTGACTATGTTGTTGAGAAAACTCCGTGGTGGTGGTTGGTTTTCATTTTCTGTGAAGCTATTTATGGTGCATCTTTAGAAACCAGAATCTTGTAGCGCGCTGGGGCCAATCAGGCATACATAAATGTAAAATAAACTCTTTAGGGGCTTCCAGACCATGAACGTGGCCACACACTTAGAAAAAGTTTAACCAGAGATAAAAATATGAAATTGCCTACCAGTAAACAAAGCAATTAAGTTATTTGAAGTGAAATTGTGATGCATTCAGAAACTGTACTGAAAATGACTTTGATGTGCACGAAGTTAAGGGGCTCGCCTGAAGCTTGAGAAAATGATGTCCAAGGTACGAGGAGAGTGAGCCAAGCGTGGAAGTGGGTGCCCGGAGGCCAGGGCTCTCTGCCCCAAGAAAAGAGCAGTACATGGTCTTCGAGGAGTGGAGAGGCAAAGGGCTGGGATGGTGTGTGCAGAGACCAGCCAAGGGAGGACATTTATTTGCATATCAGAGAGCTTGAAATTGACCTCATAGGTAATGGAAATATACTGTGGAAATAAAACAAACCTGCCAGCAAAGGTATAATCATATTTGCCTTTTAGAAAGAGTTTTACGTATGAAGGATAACTTTCTCAGGGGCATAATTAGAGGAACAAAAAGAAGTTAGGGAGAAGGTTCTAACCAGAGTGATTGATGAACAGTGATGTCACCTGAGGTCTTAGGAAGTGAAACAGGTTTCAGAAGGGAGGTAATTGTTCACTCTGGATCCGGTGGGTTGAGGGTATCCTTGGAATATTCACGTAGAGCTATCCAGAAGAGATTGACCATACAAGTGAAAAATTTTAAGGAAAACATTTAAAATATTGACTGAGGACTTCATCAGTGCTGAGATGATATTGATAAACCTGAATGTGGGAATTCAGTGATATGTAGAATACTTGAAACAGTGTTGGGTATATAGTGTGCACTAAGCAAATGTTTCTCTTAATGATGACTATAACTATACTCGCTCACGGAGTTTCTTTCCTTAAAAACAAATAGTTATGTTTGTAATTACATATTCATTTATGCGATTAATTGATTGAATATCTTCCACATTAGAGGGTAAACTCCATGAGGGCAGGGGTTACATCTGTTTTTAGTTCAGGGGTTTAAATTTTTCTTTTAATAATTTTAGATTTCTAGGAGGCTTGCAAAAAGTACGTACAGACTTCTTGTATATTCTTCCCCATTTTCCCCTCATGCTATGTCTTATATAACCATGGAACAATTATCAGAAGCAAGAAATCAACACTGATAAACAATACTCTTAACTGAACTGTAAACCTCACTTGAAGTGTGACACTGTGCCCACCTCTGTCCTTCTTCTGGCTCAAGATCCAATCAACATCCTGCATTGCGTTTGGTTGACTTGTCTCCTTAGCCTCCTTCAGTCTGTGACAGTTCCTACATACTTTGTCTTCCATGAATTTGGTACCTTGAAAGGGCACTGATCCTCAGTATTCCCTCCATTTGGATTTGTCTGGCATTTTCTCATGATCATGGTTACATAGCACAGAAGCGATGTCATAGTGTATCAATGCATCCCATCCGGGTACCTAATATCCTTATGTCTAATTACTGGTGGCATTGACTTTGATCACATGGTGAAGGTGGTCTGCTAGGATTCTTCACTGTGAAGTTACTATTCTTTTTTTGATCACCATTGTGCCTGGCACATAATAGACACCTTGTAAATATTTATTCATGACTGAGTGAATACTAGCTGACTAAATTTCTCTCCTCAAAGTCAGGCAGCTGAACAATGTACCGCTTTTCAGTTTGTCCAAGCCAGCACAGCCCCTGTTAGGAGATCCCTTTTATTAATTTACCAAATTTTCCTTAAAAAGAATGAGTAGGGGGCGCCTGGATGGCTCAGCCCGTTAAGCTTCTGCCTTCAGCTCAGGTCATGATCCCAGAGTCCCGGGATCAAGTCTGGCATCAGGCTCCCTGCTCAGTGGGGAGTCTACTTCTCCCTCTCCCTCCGCCCCTCCCCTCTGCTCATGCTCTCGTTCTCTCTCTCTCTCTCCCTCTCCCCCCTCCCTCTTTCTCAAATAAATAAATCTTTAAAAAAAAAAAAAGAACGAGTAGGTTCTCCACTTCTCTCCTTCCCAATGCCCTCTGACATGTAGACTGTACTTGCTAAATGCACAAATTTTACATTATCATTTAGTGGGAATGGGACCCCAATCCACTTTGTGTCAGGGATACTGAATGGGGGTAACTGGGACAAGGTCACATGGTTCTGGATGTCAGAATCAAAAAGAGCCGAAGGTCAGATTTTCATTTATTTCCTTAAAACATTTTTCTTTCCATAAGAATAAGGGTAGAGTCCACATTTCAGGAATTCTCCAGTGACCAAAAGTTTACAGGCAGGAGCTCCAGTAAGCTCCATCAGGCTTTTTGCATAAATGCTCGAGTCTTTAGAGATAGTTATTATAAATGTTACACATTTCTCCATTTCCACAGTTGAAGGGGGGAAAAAATCTACAATGTTCTTGCCCCAAATACTAATTTACTCTGTAATTAATCTGAAATGAAAGCTAATTTCTTTGCTTACTTTGACAAATATTTTAGAACAAAGGGGTTACTTTAATTTTTTAACCGGCCTGCTAATCTATTTTTGATGACACTAATCTTTTTTGGCTGGAGGCAGTGGCTGAGTGGCCTCACCGTAGTTCACCCTAGACTCCCTGGAGCCAGAGGTTCAAATCCGAGCAGGGTCACCCCAGAGGAAGGCTGATAAATTGAGTGCCTTGTGATGCAGTCCTGACAGGGCGGTGATCTTTCAGCAGAACCCTTGAAAGCTTAAGTTTGCTCTGGACATTAATGATCCCCAAATAAAATAGACCACAGTATCCAAAGCATATTTCTCCTTAGTCCTCTAACCCCCATGCATGAGAGAATGTTTATGAAAGAGGGGGAGGTTAAACGTGTTGAAAAAGACAAACTGTGTCCAACACTAGACAATCCCAAACAGGTGTAATGGGAGGCAAATCTGCTGGGAGCCGTGACAGCGCGAGCGCGCGCGCGCGCGCGCACACACACACACACACACACACACACACACACACACACCCTCCTCACCAGCCTGAGCGCAACCCAGTCTTTCAACGTTAACTATTCTGAAGCAGTCAACGATGCTTGCTGAGTGTAAGAAACGAGCGTGCTGGAGACATGTAGCCCCCGTGGAATGGTCAGAGGGGAAATCGTGTGCCCACCTCTATGTTCTCTCTTAATTCTGCATCCCTTCTGGTCTCCACTTTCACCGCCGCGCAGAGAAGCATCCACGCAAGCGCAGGGAGCAAATACGTGAGTGAGAGGCGAAAAAATGCCAGGGCGCTCCCTCGTGTCCTAACGTTTACTCAGTAAGCACGGGATTACGGGGAGGAACAAATCCAGCCGTGAGGAAATAAACAAGTTGGCTTCGCTTCACCAGTTCCACCAATAAAAGCGGGGCAGTTTGCATTGCCCTTTCTTTAAATGTGTCACACACACGTGTTTCTGTATATGATATAGGTGATCTGTACGAATGTGTACTCACAGATCTAGCACACGCGCGTTCACGTGTACGTGCTCTCGTTGACGGTCTTTCTAGGTTGATCAACGAAGTAATTCCTTATAATCAAAAGTTCTAATAACAGTTGCGTTATTTATGGGCTTTGGAAGTAGTTATTCAATTATTAACTGAATTTATTCTCCCTAGGGTTCAACTCATTCATTTACTTTTCATTGAACAAAGGATAATAAACACTTATTATGCTCGGTGTAGCATTCTAGTCATTTTGCTGTTGTTCAAGTTGTACCGTGTGTGTGCGTGTGTGTGGGTACGTGTGCACGCAGGATGACAATTCATCCGGGTGGTAATTTTCTAAAGGGCAAGAGTAATGACTAGGGAAGAACAACAAAAATTATTGACAGATTAGTGAGCTCCGCTCCAAGGAAAACAATAAGGGAAATAAATTTCAGTATTCCAGTGATGACCAGAGACACCATTCATTAAACCATGAAAAAACAGAAATGTACCATATGACTTCTCCTGACTAACTTGGTTTACAGTCAGGCCAAAATGGAGTAAATTATATTTACAATGGAAAGCGTTTGTTAAAGCCATTAGGAAGAATTTCCTGGCTGTAATTCTTGTGAAATAGAACATTGTCTTCCCTCTTCAAAGAGTAGATTCTTACAACTTAAGAGCTGATGAGAACTATAGATATTATCTAATTTGTTGCCTCTTAATCTTTGGAGGGGGCACATACCCCTCTTAGAATCTAATTAACATTGTAAACTTTCCTCCTCAGAAAAAATTCACATACAAAATGTGGTATAATATTTCACAAGGTTTATGGACACCTTCCTCAACCCTAACTAAAACTCAAGGTTATGAATTCTTGATTTTATTCAGCATTCCCATTGTGTGGATGCATAAACTGAATCCCAGAGGTTCGATAATGTTATAAACTTAATTTTGTCCCCTGCTGCCAAAAGCGTATGTTGAAGTCCTAACTTCAGTACCTCAGAATGTGACTGTATTTGGAAACAGGATCTTTAAGGGGGGTAATTAAGTTAAAATGAGGTTATCAGGTTACACCCTAATCCAATATGACCAGTGTCCTTACAAGAAGAGGAAATTTTGACACAGCCATACAGAGCGAAGGTGATGTGAAGATGGAGGGAAAAGGTGGCCATCTACAGTCAGAGAACAGGGCTTCAGAAAAGACTAAGCCTGCTGACACCTTAATCTTGGACTTCTAGCCTTCCACACTGAGAAAATATATTTCTGTTGTTTCAGCCATCCAGTCTCTGGCACTTAGCTATGGCGGCCTAGCAAACTAGTACAGGAGTAAGCCCAAGCTATTTAACTAATGGTGGAGCCAGAAATGAAATCCCTTTGCTTAGATACCTCTCTAAGTCCGTTCTCTTTCCAGTGTTGTATGTTTTTGCACGGAAATAATGAAATAGACCTACTGATCTTCCAGGATTACTTTTCTTACAATGATTCTATGTATTATCTACTTAAGTTTAAAATGCTTTTGTCACATTTTCTAAATGCTCATAAAAATAGAAAAAATGCTATGCTCCTGGTGGTTCATTAGGAATAATAAAAATATAGTTTTTCTAAAATAAAAATACAACCAACTTTAATGTCTTTGTAAATGGGGAGTTCCCCATCCCAACTCCTGAATAAATACCCAGTTTATTTATTTGTTGTTGTTTTTTTAACTTACTCATTACAAATGGAGAATTTATCCCTGACTCGACTCAATAAAATATTTAAGGTCATTCTAACTTATTAGGCTGTATGCTCTGACTTAGAATAATTTTGACAATGCAAACTTTGGGCAGGTAAGAATTAGCCTTGCTACATTTATCAGTAAATTATTAAAACCTTGACTAACTTGTTCTCTTGCTGATTCATTGTCTTCTCAAAATTTCAGTTAATGGGAGCTCTTCGGACTCTTTGACCTTCAAGGGCTCTTGAGGTCATTGATTTCATGTCCCTTGTATCATCCCAGATCAATTAAAATTACGTGATGATAAATCCTCATACAATGGCCTTTGTATTTTTCCGAGTGCGGTGTTTTCTTTATAGCACTCATTAGCAGAAATTATGACAGTTATTCACTTCTTTCCATTTTGTTTGTTTTGTCTCCTCCACCTAAATGTAAGGTTCATAAGGGCATAAACTTTATCTATCTCATCCAATGCTGTATTTGCAGAGCCCCAGGCTCAGCACATAATGGGTACTCAATGAATATTTACTGTGTGAATAAGGTAATTTTTAATGTAAAGAATCATACAAGGAATGCCCCTTTCCACTATCAGGCCCTGGCAAATGTTATTTCCTCTGATTGTAATCTACTCTCCCATCCTACCTCCCCTTCTTTTTCCCCATTTCTTCTACTTGCTCTTCAGATATCAGCTCAAACATTTCCTTGGAGAGGTCTTCCCCTTGATCCAAGTCCAAATTAGGTCAGTATCTCTCTCAATTACATGTTCTCTCATGGTCCTCTGTAGCTTTGCTTCATTCAAGCACTTATCATTGCTTGTAATTGTAATTTATTCAGGTGATGATTTAGTTAAAATTTGTCTTTTAAACTGAGATAAGCTCGATGAGTGCAGGAAGTCTCTTCTTGTTTATCATTATGTCCCCAGAACCTAAAAACATACCTGTCCCATACTGGGTATTCAGTACACTTTTTAAAAAAAGAAGTAAATGAATAGATAAGAAACATTTCATAAAGAAATGCTGAAGATGGAATGCACTTAAAGAAGTTTATGGAAAAGATAGTGGTTTTAACCTTGGGCTTCAAAGAAGTAAGGAGATACTTAGATTAAATAATACATTCAAAACACATTCGTGCAGAAATATAAAGAAGCTCTAAAAAGACCAAACACATATCCAATCAAAGCACACTTTTTCACATGTTCCCTTGTGAAAATTTTCATACATCAAAAAATGTTACCTGAGAGTATGAATGCAGTCTTTCATACCATATTGAGTTTCCTTCCGTGAAAATGTATTGACGTACAGAAGGAGCCATACACAAATCTCCTTTTGTGCACCATGTTTGACTCAAGGGTTCAGAGTCCATGCTGGTCTGGAGCCAACTCAATGAGACACAAGGACCAGAAGATCATTTCTCTCATATAACTCTCATTAGGCAATACTGTCCCATTCTTCTGAATCAATATGCAAAAGGTTAAGAGCAGCATCCATTGGGAAGACTAGAACCAACTAGAAAGAAGGGACTAGAAGGATGGAACGAATTTTTAAAATGTGAGAGGAATTAAAAGAAAATACAAGGAATGAATTCCAAGATACTTGCAGATACCTCAACACATATGTCTGTACTGTAGGACACCAAAGCAGAAAGTTTTAAACATAGCCCTTCTTTAATTAAGGAATTATACTGAAATTGGGTAAAAAAAAAAAAATGCGTATGTGTATATTTGGCTTAAACAACAGAAATTGATTTTCTCACAGTTCTGGAGGCTAGAAGTCCAAGATCAAGGTGTCAGCAGAGTTGGTTTCCTCTGGAACTTTTCTCCTTAGCTAGCAGATGGCCATCCTCTTCCTGCCTCTTCACATGGTCTTCCTACTGTGGACACATGTCCCTGGTGTCTCTTTGTATGTTCAAATTTCCTCTTCTTATAAAGACACTAGTCATGTTGCATTGAAGCCCATCCTAACAAAATCCTTTTAATTTTTTCCCAGTTTTATTGAGATGTAATTGATTTACATCATTGTATAAGTTTAAAAAGTAAGCAGCATAATGATCTAACTTATATATATATTGTCAAATGGTTTCTGTAATAAGTTTAGTTAAGATCGATTATCTGCTTTCTAGTGCAGTCTGTCTTGATCTCTGTACAGAGTGGATGCTTCAGCTTCACCTATGTGTTCTAGGATTTTCTCAGTGGTGTCTTTATAAATACTATTTAGTTGTTCTTCCTGTGAGGTGGAACAAAGTCGGAAAGACAAGATGTTCCCATCTCGGTGATGTCATTCTTTCAGTAAGGAATTTTTTTTCATGAAAATACACACAATGGCACAACAATAAAGACACTCTTGTAAGTTTCCATGGAAATTAACAAAAACTCTTTAAAAAGCTGTTTGGCAATATTTATTTTAAACCTTAAAAATATGCCTGCCTAATACCACAAGTACTTTTTAAAAATTATTCTGAAGGGGCACCTGGGTGGCTTTGCTGGTTAAGCATCTGACTCTTGATTTCAGCTCAGGTCATGATCTCAGGGTCAGGAGATCAGCCCTGCATGGGGCTCTCCACTCAGCGTGGAGTCTGCTTAAGATTCTCTCTCCCCCTCTCCCTCTGCCCCTCCCACTGCTTGCACGCTTTCTCTCTCTCTTTCTCTGAAAATAAATAAGTAAATCTTTAAAAAATAATAAAATAAAAATTATTCGGTGGAAATTTTCGTAAATTTGGATATAGACTTTTACTAAGAAGTATTCCTTGCAGGGGTGCCTGGGTGGCACAGTCAGTTAAGTGCTGACTCTCAGTTTCACCTCAGGTTGTGATCTGAGGGTCATGAGATCAAACCCTGAGTCAGGCTCTGTGCTCAGTGCTGAGTCTGCTTGAGATTCCCTCTCCCCTCCCTCTGTTCTTCCTACTCACTGGTGCTCTCTCTCTCCAAAATAAATAAATAAATCTTAAAAAAAGAAAAAAGAAATATTCCTTGCAGAAACATAATATTTAAAGAATGGAAACAACCTAAATAATTAATAGTAGAGTAATAGTTATGTAATACATGACATACTGGGTAGTGGTTTGCCATGCTACCATTATAAGTTATTTAATTTCAAAGAATACTTAATATAATAGAAAGTTTCTGTAAGTATAATATTAAGAATTAAGCAATATTTTTAGAAAACTTTTTATTATCTCGATTTTGAAAATTTATTTTTATTTGTTTATTTATTTATTTATTTATTTATTTATTTATTTATTTATTTATTTATTTATTTTAGAGAGCATGCATGTGAGCTGTGGGGGGCAGAGGGAGAGGGAGAGAATCTCAAGCAGACTCCCTGCTAAGCATAGAGCCCAGCTCAGGGCTTGATCTCACAAGCCCTGAGATCATGACCTGAGCCAAAATCATGAGTCAGGCGCTTAACCAACTAAGCCCCACAAAACATATTTTTAAAATACCCAAGTTATAACTCATAACATCAGAGTAAGTATTGTCTTTAAACAACCAGCCCAACCATACTTGTCAGCATCTGCCCTGAGCAAGGCTATAAAATTACCAAAGTTATTTTCTTTTGTATTATTTGCTTGCAATAAAGGGGTTTCACAGAACTTAGGAGCAAGGTTAAGATGGCTTTTGACAGCAGGGTGGATGGAACCACAGATCTAGAAGTCCCTTCTCACTTTGTTCCATCTTTCTCTCATTGCACATATGTTCTGGTTCATTATTCACTCTCCCTTGAGACAAAGTTCTACTTATATCTACGTGGCTCAAAATAGGGATACAGACAGCCCCCTGTTACCTGTTAGAGTAAACAGCATAGTAAGTCTTTCTCTTGCTCATAATTCGAAACCTTTCTGTGTTGCTTTAATTGCACAATCTTAGGCTATGCAAATGCAGCCAGAGAAGACAACTGCCAAGGTCCCATCCCTGTGAATAAGCAGAGGAGTCCTTACAGAAAAACAGAAGCCAGTCTGAGCTGAGGAGACAGTTCCATTAAGTGTGTCTGGCATAAGGACTCCATAATATTAACTTCGTTATCAGGTAGGGTGTTTCAGTGACAAGTAACTGATACAATTTGAACTGGCTTAAACCATAAAGGGATTTTATTGGTCTTGATGATGAAAAGTCTCTAGATGTAGGGTTTGTTTCAAATAGGGTTTCACTGAGTAGCCACATACTAAAACCAAAACCACTCTTTGTCCCTTTCTCCTTTGCTCTAGTCCCTGACTGTTTTTTCCGTTTTGAATCTT
Organism: Ursus americanus; assembly: GCF_024610735.1. NCBI lineage: Eukaryota > Metazoa > Chordata > Mammalia > Carnivora > Ursidae > Ursus > Ursus americanus. Next base: position 20,938,833 of record NC_142140.1, on the reverse strand, counting down.
TATTACGTGCCCCGTTAGTAGTCCCAAAATGGCTGGCAGTGGTTTTAGGGGCTGCATGCTTCCTTCTTCATATCCAAGGAGATACTCTTTAAATATTTGGCCATTGAAAAATTTAACATAAGTAGCACAGACTGAACACCAGCCTGCCTCAGTCAAGGTAGTTTAAATTTCTCAATATGCCACCGCTATTTGGGCCACTCTATGATTATGGAATCCCCAATGAGGACACTCGGGAATCTTCATGTACCTCCTGGACTATTTATCTCCCATCCTCAAGGTTAATTCACATGAAACAATTTCTCTTGTTAAATGCTAGTTTTGCCCTAAGGTATGAATGTTTAATCCTCATGAAGGTAGTGGGAGTTACATGTGTGCAATGGTTACAGTCCCTTAACTAATTAGTGGTGAGAGGATGTTAATAAGAGAGTGATTTATATAATACTAAGGAACTGCCAAATACAGTAAAATCTAATTTAGACCAACTGGTGGAAAGCCAGACTTAACTGGTAGAAAAGTAAGAATTATAGAATATTTTTAAAGAAATTATATATCACGATTTTCCAACGTATTTGGTAATTCAAAGCATTTCTCAAGCTTTCATGGAGCAGAGGGCATCAAGCGTTGCCAAGTAGAGACGCCTTTGAAAACTCCTTTAAATGAATAGATAATAGTGACTGTGATTATCATCATGTAACACTTTTGAGCATTAATTAATATTTTTAAGTTTGGGATTTTTCTGTCTGAACCTATTGTAGTCCTGCATAAATTTACTTACATTACTGCGTTGCTGAAAAAGTCACTCACAGACTTGGGATGAGCAGTTCTACTCTCTGGGGACCCAAAAAAGGCAAGCAGGTAGCTCCTGGCTGGGTACTTGGGTGGCTCAGTGGAGTGTCTGCCTTCGGCCCAGGTTATGATCCTGGGGTCCCGGGATCAAGTCCCACATCGGCCTCCCTGCTCAGCGGGGAGTCGGCTTCTCCCTCTGCCCCTCCCCGCTGCTCGTGATCTGTCTCTCTAATAAATAAATAAAATCTTTTAATAATAATAAAAAAGTCGCGCCTGGCTTTTCCTGGACTACAAACAAGCTAATGAAAGAAGACATGTAAATTTGTTAAGAGCCTAACGCAGTTATCTGTCCCCTCACTCTTTATATACAACACATATTCATAGAGCGCTTACTGTACTTCAGTCACGGTTCTAAGCACTAGAGTGCAAAAAGGGGGCCTTACAAGCCAGGTTCGTATTTGTATTTGATTTGAAGCACCATGGGAGGTCATTTGACAGTTTTAATTGGCAAAATCTGGTCTGTATTTCCGCATATAGGGTGGGGGTAAGAAGAGTAGACTGGACCCAAGTTACCAGGGTTGAGTTAATCATATTTCCCACAGCATCACACGGTGTCATGGTGGCCTGTGCATTTATATTTATATTCCCATTTATTCGCGGAAGTCACTCCCATCCTGCCCTCCACCACAAGTAATCAGTCTTACACATTTGATGCCTCTTTTTATAAAACATGCACTGCTCATTTTGTTGACCCGTATTTTTGATAGACATATTGAACTGCATTACAGAACTCCTTTAGGCTTCCTCTTTTCTCAACACTATTAAGACGCACCAGTTGGTATGTACCTTTGGCTGGTGACCTCTCAGAGCTTCACAGTGTTCCAAAGCATGAACCCACTATAACATGCATGTCCTTTAACCAAGCAAAGAACAGGTTGTTTCCCACTCCCCACTACAGTAAAGCTAAGAGGAGCACCCTATCCATGTTGCCTTATCAACCTGAATGAGACTCTCTAGTACATATACCTATTATAGAGTATAAATACATTTCATTTAACCAGCCACTCCAGATTGCCCACAGAAGGGTTCTTCCTGTTGACACCTTCAAGAGAAGTGTCTGAAAGCTCCTATATCCCCGAGTCCTGTGAAAAACTTACACTATTTAGCTGTCGAATTCTTCTCAATTTGATGGGTATAAATTGATATCTCCTTACTATTTTACTAATCATGTTTCTAAATATTAATGAATATGAGTCTCTTGATGTATGTCAACCTTCTGAGCTTTTAATTTGTGCACTGCCTGTTCATATCCTTTACTTGTCTTTCCATTCATATTCCTATTTCTTGATTTCTAGAAATTCCACTTGCATATCTAAATACAATCCCCGTGATTGAAAACCTCTTTTTCTAATCTGCCAACCCTGTACTAACTTTGCATATTGTATCTTTCATTTGGACAAGTGTTTTGATTTTGTTACAATCAAATTTAACAATTTTTACTTATTGTTTACACTTAGGGCATTTATTTTAGAAATCTTTCTCCAATTTAGGTCCTAAAATTTTTCTCCAACATTGTTTTCCACTCATGCTTCATATTTACTTTTGACACTTAGGTCTTTAATCCATTTGAATTCCATTTATGCATATAGTATTACAAAAGGACCTAATTTTATTTTGTTACCTACCTGAGCTAGTTTTCCTGACATTGTTCAATAAACCGTCTCTATTGATTCATGGTGCTGGCAACCAAATATTGTTTGCTGAATTCATCTTTCTGTTCCATTGGTCAGTTTGTCTATTTTGGTACCAATCTCATACAGTTTTAAAATATGACTTATTTTTTAAGGCATGCCATTACTCACTTTTTTTTTTTTTAATTCTTAATCCCTTTCATGTGTTTGCCCACCCTCGCCCTTCCAGTAGAGTAACCAATAGTTTGTTTTACTATTCTTTTTTGGTCATCTAAATTTTCAATAAGTGTATTGAGTTCTTAAAACAAAATTCCTGCTGGAATTTTTTTGACATTCCACTGACTTTAAAGATGAAATTAAGAAGAACTTTCTCTTTGTTTATTCAGTTCTTCTTTCATATTTCTAAATTCAATGTTAAACTTTTCTCTGAAGAGGTCTAGATTTTTTTTATTAGTTCTTAGATATTTTATCTACAGTTCTTTGATCATTATGTGTAATTCTATATTTGATTATTTTTTCCATTCATTATTGATGGTGTAAAAAAATTAATAAATCTTTTTTGTTGATGACGTAAATAGCAACCCTGCTGAACTTCTTACTGGCAAATGTGGCAGCCACTAATCACATAGGACTCTTGAGTACTTGAAGCGTAGCTAGTGTCACATGTTGAAATAGAAGTATTTTAGAAGACAGAGTTAAATAAATTATGGTATTAAAACTAATTTCATCTGTTTGCTTTTGCTTAACTTAATTTTAGAAAATGTAAAATGACGTATGTGGTTCACGTTGTATTTCTATCGGACCACACTGCTGTAGATGAGTGTGTCATCTGTGTATAATGATAGAATTATTTCTCCCTTTCAAACCTCACATATGTTATTTCTTCCTCTTTTTATAGAGTGCTGGCTGACACATCTAATACAATGTTAAACATTAGCAGAAACATCCTTGTCTTATTCTCAGTTTTGAAGGGAATGTGGCTAATGGTTTGTCATTATGCATAAAGCTTTGTGAAGGCTTTTGATATAGACACTAGCTATAAAGAAAATTCTCCTCAATTCCCAGTTTATGAAGTGTTTATAAGTAAGTGGTAGTCTTTGGCAAAAGCTTTTTTCCACATCTATCCATATATTCAAATCATTTTTCTCAAACTATTAATGCAGTTAATTACAAAGATGGATTTTCTGATGCTGAACCATCCTTACATTCTAGAGATATAATCTGTTTTACTATGTCAAAGTTTTAGTTTCTTTGGCTCTGATAATCTGATTTTGATTTCAAAGAAATGACTTGGCCACTCTCTGGAAATTGGGTTGGGGCAAGAGTGTGGAATCAGGTATGTTTGTCTGTATTTATATTATAATTTCATGACACAATCTTCCTGATGTATTTACTCTTTGATTGTTATGACCCATCCCACCTTATCTCTTCTTGAGATACTTCTTGATTCAAGGTATATTTTGTCTGATGTTAATATAGCTTCTCCAGTTTTCCCACACATAGTGTTTACACTCATATCTTTTTCTCCAGTTTCCTTCTATCTATTTGTGACTTTTATTTAGAGTTTATCTCTTACAGACAGTATAAAATTGGTTCTTATTTTTATCCAGTCTGATAATCTCTGACGTTTTATTAGAGTGTTTAGTCTACTTATATTTAATGTAGCTATTGATTTTGCTGTATTTAGATTTTTTGTGTACTTTTGTTTTTATATTTGTTTCATTTCTTTTTTGATCTTCTGTTACTCCTTCCTTGACTTCTTTTGAGTTGATCAGTTACTTTTTAGTATTCCATTTTAGTTTGTCTATTGGCTTCTTAGTTGTATCACCTTGAAATCTTTTTAGTAGTTGCTGTAGAGATTACAATATGCTTCTGAAACTTATCCCAACCTACCTGAAGCTAACATATAATTATTTAAAGTAAAATATTAAAAGCTTATAATGGTTTTAATTTCCATGCATATCCTTCAGTAGGCAGAAATCTAAGATGGTCCCCCACTGTCGTCTGATAGGCATGTCCTATATAATCCCCTCTCCTTGAATGAAGTCAGAACTTTTGCATATGATAGTATATCATTCTGGTGATTAGGTTATTAATCATTTGAATTTGAGTTCGTCAAAAGAAAAATCATCCAGATGGCCTGATATAATCACAAATACCCTTAAAAGGGACTGGCCCCTTCATGAAGTCAGAGAGATTCAAAACATGAGAGGACCTACAGAAAGAACAACATTGCGAGGAAACATGGGAAGCTTCTAGGAGCTGAAGGTAGTCCCTGGCCAACTGCCAGCAATAGAACAGGAGCCTCAGTCCTACAGCTGCATGGAATTAAATTCTGCCAACAACCGTGTGAGCTTGAAAGAAGACCCTGCACTCTAGAAAGGAATGCACATATCTGACACCTTGATTTCAAGTTTTGAAACCCTAAACAGAAGTCCCAGTTTGGACTTAGGACCTATAGAACTGTGAGGTAATAAATTGATGTTGTTTTAAAGTATAAAGCTGTGATGATTTGTTACACAGCCTCCACTCTTAAAGCTATTGTTATCATATATATTGTATCTACAGACATTGTAAACCCATCAAAACAGTGTTATCATTTTTGCTTTAGAGAGGCATACATATTTTAAATAGATCAACAGAAAAAGAAAAAAAAACAGTCTTTTGTATACACCAATGTATTTATCATTTCCAGAGATCCTTTTTTCAGGTAAGAGATACAGATATAGATGTTTATGCTGTGATATGGGGGTCTCGTGTTTTCTTAGTTTCTTACAGTTCTCATATTTCCCATTTAAATTTCCAGCTTCTTTCCTAGGCCTGTAGTATAATCTCTGAGATCTTTAGCCTGTAGCCTATGTTTTATCCAACTCGCTTGTCCTCAGCCATAGCTACAAGAATTAAGCTACATTATTAAACAGAAAACCAAAAACTCAAATTCTTATCTTTTGGAGTTGTAATATTTGAAATTAACCTTTCCTCTGGTTTCCATCAACTTTTAGATTTTCATAATGCCTTTAGATTGTTTTTAAAATATGGTATATCATAGTTCATTCCTGAAGAGCTAACAAAAACATTTCACTTTTCCACCATTACCAGAAGTTGACTTTTAATTGTTTGTAAAGAAATTTTAAAGCCTTTTAGTAAAGATTTTATGTGTCTAAAACATTATATTGGTTTCATTTTTTAAAAGATTGTATTTATTTGAGAGAGAGAGAGCGTGAATATGAGTGGGGTGGTGGGAGAAGGGCAGAGGGAGAGGGAGAAGCAGACTCCCTGCTGTGGAGGAAGCCAGAGGTGGGGCTTGATCCCATGACGCTAAGATCATGAGCTGTGCCCAAGGCAGACGCTTAATGGTGGCCTGAGCCACCCAGGTGCCATTTGATTTCATTTTTTTAAGAATATTTTTGCTGAATATAGAACTCTAGCTTCACAAGTCTTCCCCTCCTCCACCCCTGCCCTAGCTCTTTAAAAATGTCGTTTCTTAGCTATCTGGTTTGCGTTGTTTCCAATGAGAAATCAACAGAAATTCTTACCACTTTTCTCTTGTATATATTATTTTTCTTCTGACACCTCTTAAGATTTTTCTCTTTATCATTGGATTTCAACAATTTTTATATGATATGCTGAGGTGTAGTTTCCTTTTGTTCTGCTTGGATTCATTGAATAACTTCTATTACTGTCTTTACATTCATGGATCTTTTCTTCTGTAGCATCTAATCTGCTGTTATGCTAATCACTGAATTTTTCATTTCAGATATTATAATATCATTTCTATAAGTCCCAATTGGCTCTTTTTTGTAGTTTCTGTTTCTTTACTGAAATTATTGTTATTTGTCTACTTTCTTTCAAATCCTTGAAATGCTTGTTCTAAAATAACTGTCTGACTATTCCATTTTTTTCTGTAATTTTGAGGCCTGTTTCAAATGACTGATTTTTCTACTTCTTATGGGTAATATTTTCCTGCGCATTCCATGTCTAACGATTATTTACTTGGTGCTGGGCATAATGGATGCTGTTTTGTTGAGTACGTAGATGTTTAGTGTTTGGTTCAATGTGACCCAGATTTAAAAGTTCCTTTGCCAAACTCCGTTTTGTCAGAAAACCTATCTGCTTATAATCCAGTCACTTTATGACCCCCAAACTCTGATTTCTATTTTCTTTGTTCAGCAAAATTGCCATACTCCGTTTGGGTTTCTTCCCCTTGCACTGCAATCTGTGAAGTTCTTCTAAGGCAAAAAGAGTCATTATGTGTCTCACCTTGTTTGCTTACGTTCTCTTAGACATCACAGTTTAGTTCTGTGCTTTTTTCCAACATCTGTAAATAGTAGTTAACACATATATGTTGTGGAGTTATATAGTTGAGTACAGAAGGAGGAGTGGTTCATATAGTTACTGACATGATCAGAAATAGAAATGTCAGTCTTTTAATATTTCGTCTATGGAAGAAAAGCCTGGTCCCAGAGCCTGTTGTGGGTGAAAGGTAATAGGAGAATTAAATTATTTCAGTTATTGGGAGAACATTGTGTGGGCATAAAATCAGACTGGCCCTGAAAAGAAGGACCTTAGATTAGGTCACCTCTTTGGTTCATATTTCTACACTTACTATAGGACAGGATACTTTAGGTTGTAAATAATAAAAAACATAAACTGAATGAAAGTATATAAGTAAACTAGTTGCTGGTATTGTAGGCTTCAGGATGAATTTAATCCATATTCTCTGAGATTCATCTTCCCATTACCCAAGTCAGTCTTCTAAGGTATCAGTTTTACTCTAACTCTGATTTTCCTCCTCATCGTGCGATGACTCGACATCTCCTGGTTATGTGTTTCTTCCTTTCAGTCCAGAGGGGAAGCATTTCTCTGTCAAACAGAAGTCCATACCTTCCCTCTGACTAGACCAATTTAAATCATATATCCACTCAAAGCTAACCATTTAGCTAAGGAAATAGGAAAGGTTTAGTGCACTTCTCTAAACCAATCATAGACTAGGGAAGTGGGATGACTTTCATTGGTTTAAACACATTAGGGCTGCTCATCCCTTGAGGTGGGCCTGGGCTTGGCAACAGTCAAAGCCCCTGAGTGCAGCATAATGCAGGAAGAGTACAATGGATATGAAGTTGAGTAACTATAATGCCCATTTTGTTATACTCAAAATTTTGGACACATGCTACTTTCTCTTTAGGGTGTACATGCTAAAATGTTTCATGTAGCTCAAATTGCTTTCTAATTCTTAGATGCATTTATCAAGATGAAATAAGGGCTCTTAATTATTAATATTTTAAGTGGAAAAAACAACATTTAAGATACTTTATAACATAACATTGGCTGGCAATCCATACACTGAAATATAGTAGTGGTTATTTATGAGTTATAAAATTATGATGACTTTTTCTGAGGGTTCGTTTTTTGTGTTTTTCTGTCTTCTGCATTAGGCATATATTTCTTTTGTAATTAGAGAGAATAAATAAATCCATTAAGCTGATGCTTGTGGAGTTGCAAGAAGAAACAGTATTTCAGCACTAGCAGAAGCAATCAGGGTTGTAAAGCACGTGTGGATAAGTCAGTGGAGAGTGCCAATTGCAGGCTTAGCTCACCCAGGTTCATGGCCTAGCTTCGCCATATACTTCCTCTGTAAAATGGGGCTAATAACACAGTTCACTAATTGAGTGTATCAGGCCCTTTGACAAACTGTTCATAAATAGCATACATTTAGTCCCTGCATTAGTGTAAGGTGGGAAATCTTTTTTCACATTGCACAGATGAGGGAATTTCAAATATTCAATATTATATAAATGGTCAAAATAACACAGTCAGCAGGAGGAAAAACTGATTTGAACCCATGTGCCCAAGTTCAAAGTCCTTACGCTTCAACACTACTCAAGTGCTTCTGAAACTTTGGTGCACATAGAATCAACTGAACAGCTTGTTACAACACAGATTTGGGCCCAGAGTTGTGGATTCAATAGGTCTGAGAATGGCCTGAGAATATACAATCCTAACAAGCTCTCTGGTGTTGCTCATGCTGCCAGTCTGATGACCACTTGCTGAGGTCTACTGTTCTACCATACATTTTTCCTCATTGTGCACCCTTAGTTATATAATAATTTTAGCGTAATTTCTCTTACATGTAAGCATTATCTCTTCTTTATTTGTGTGTTTGTTTCCTAATCCCTGTCTTTGTGATTTTTGTACTCTGATAAAGTCCCCAGGTTTATAAAGAGACTTGAGAAATTCTCCCTTGAATCCTTATTTCTAATACTTTCTGCAGTCTAGTGCCCTAAATGGTTTTGTAGTGGTCTGAAAGAGTTAGTGCCCTTCCCACTTCATAATTTAATTTTAGGGAATAGATAAGCCACAAAACAAAATCTGCTATCATATCAATCCATTTACCAGCATTTTTAAAACATTAAGGTAATTTATTGCAAAATCATGCCCCATAAATAAAAACCTCCCTGTTAGCTCCGGTTTCATTTTAAACTTCCTTTTTCTCCTTTCTCTGCAACTATATAGGTGGGTTGGTAATAAATTTATCCTTTGGGGGTCTATTACTTTAAGGAGGTTTTTCTCTTTCATTATTGTATTGAGTTTTTCTATCAGCCTCAAGTTTTGGCTAGAGAGATAACATACAGCCTGGACCAGAGATCCTGAGTGCAGCGTACTGACTAGCAAAATGTATTCTTACTTTCTTCGTGTTCCATTTCTCAGATAAGTTATAATGTGGTCAGCTTATGAAGGACTAATGTGATCCCCTCCATGGTGTTCAAATCACCCTCTAGTTATTATATGTCTGACCAGAAGGTAAGATTCTTTTTTCTAAATTATTCATTAAAATAAAAAGAATCTCCTTAAATATCTTGTAATTTGGTGAACTCCCAATTACATTATATTGAATTAGATAGCTGTTACAGCAAACGTCCTCATGCTATGCAAATGGATACTTGTGATTAAGAGTTGACTTATGTCTGGATATATATGGTACTTGTATCATTTTTATTTCCAGAATATTTCAGAACGAAGAAACTGAAATAAATTAGCTTAATTAAGATTCTTTTATTACGAGGGACAGGAACCCACTCAAGCTGCACTAGCTTAAGCATTAAAGGGGATTGTTTTAAGAATGCACGATGTCTTCATGAATTCCAAGGGCAGCAAAGACTGAGCTTCTGGAAGGGACAACAAATAAGGAACTGAATGTCCAACAAGAACCCATGCAGCATTCTCTCTTTTCATATTTTTCTTCTCTTTTCTGCTTGAATCTTTTATCTGGGCGCAAATTTCTCAACTTCTCTGTGCATATGGAGGAAGGAAGACCACTCCACAAGTCGAGACTACATCTCCATTCAAGAAGCTAGCCTAGATGCTCAAGTGCCTCTCAGTCCCACTCCAAATTCTAGCAGAAAGAATCTAATCGGTACGTCTTAGATCAGAAATCTAAGGGTACTTAGTACAAACATGGTTGCCAAGAGCAACCTCAGGAAAGTAAAAGTTTTCTAATAAAGTTGGTCATTATGAGTTCAGAGGAAGCTACAAAAACACCTACTTTTGAACAAATTACTTTTAGAAATAGAATACTTTGTTTTACTAAATCCATGTTTGGCGGAAGGTAAACCTTCCAAGATATTATATGGTGAAGTAAAGAAAGTAGTGGTATTTGTTTGTTCATCTTGTCTTCCCAGAAATTTTTCTCCTTCTCCTTATAGCACTAACTCACTTTGCCATTAGGTTATGCCTTCTCCCCATTCCCTGATGTCCCAGGGATGGTATAAACCACATCCCTCTTCCCCATGCTGGAGTAACCATGTGGTACATGTAACCCATGCTGGCCAGAGAACCAGGTCACCGTAGAGTGATTGGTTTGGGGTAAACATGTAATCCAGTCCATCAGATTCTTCCTGAAATTTGATATATGACATTTGACGGGAGGGACATTTTACTTTTGGATCATAAGCCATAAGGAAGTGAACTTGGGGGAGCCAACTTTCTGCCACGTGATATAAGAATATCCCCAAGAATAAAGCCAACAGGCCTAAAGAAGGAGCATGAAAAATATCATTTGGGCGCCTGGGACCCACCATATCTGAAGTACACTTTCAAGTTACAAGAGCCAATCAAATTCCTTTACTATTTCTGTTGTTATTGTTGTTGTTGTTGTTGTTGTTACTGTTATGAAGCTTAAAGCAGTTTGGGCTGGGGCTCAAGCCTTTGCAGATGAAAGAGTTTAACATTACATGTCTCAGAATTGACTGTAAAATATTAAAGGAAAATACGAGTTCACAATACTTTATTCAAAACCCTTCAGGCCAAATATATTTCAGAATTCAGAATTGTTTGGCTTTCAGAAAGATAGAAAGATGCACATACCATACGTCGTGTAACAAAAACTTCAGGATCTGGGGCCCTGAGCAGCTGGCCATAAGCAAACGTGTCAGTATTTCCTCAGCAAAATGCAAGAACATTCACACCAAATGGGACAATTGAAATCTATGAATCACCTGATGTTAGCTCAGATCTGGTCACGTTTTCACCTCCAATGGATCTAAGAAAATAATCTCTTAAGTTTTCAGAGTGTTGTATTTTGGAATTGTGGATAAGGGTTTGTGGACGTAATGGTCAGTTTAAGGCCTCGACCAGGTGTAGACATACTGCTAATCCCTGGCTGTGTCTCTCCTGAGCCACACTCTGGAGCTTTCCTGGATGGAACCCACTAACCTCTTTCCAGTACTGCTTCACATGCTCAGAAGGATTCTGAAATCACTTGGCTCATGCAAGGAGCCATTCCTAGGGGGAGTCGGTATGCTAGGCCCATCCCAAGTAAGTAATGGGAAATTATCACTCCTCCAAAGGAGAGGCAAAGCAGAGTCAGTTTCTGTCATGGGCCTTGGTCCCTCTTGGCCAGTGAGACCCTCCTGGCAACCACACAGGGCAGTTGGCCTGTATGCACTCTTCTTGTGTCATAGGACGAAGACAGCAGCCCCTCTCTGCCTGAGACAGATACAGTAGTGGCATTGGCCATTACCATATCATGCACACTCTTAAGCCAAACTAAAGCACACCACTGAGCCTGAAACGGAAAGAGGTAAGCCCAGAACAGGCTGTGTGAACTCTTTAGGTCTCCTGTAAGGAAGTGGTCTGGGTGCAAGGCCCGTCCTTATGTGACCGAGTGGGGATCAAAAGTTGGCTGCCTTTCTCAACAGTTGTTACTGAAATATACCTTTTAAAAGAAAACTGTATGGTATTTTTATAAATATAATTCTAGTATCACTTGTCATAAATAGAAGGTAATCTTAAAAATAAACATGATGAAAAAATAACACACGGTTCCAAAATCTTATCTGGGCCTGTCACAGCAGTAAGGCTTGTTCTTCCTTTTTAAGTAATGAGGACTTGCTGTGTCACTGTAGCACCAAACAATGGTGTTCTTTTTGACTTAATGAGAAAATTTGGATGAGATTTGCAATTTCGTATTGAGACTCAAGTTCATTCACTATAGTGTCCTGTAACACCTCACATTGTCTTGATTTTAATACCAGTGGTTTGCATCCTATTCTTCGGGAAACATGGATCTGGCTCAGTCTTATTTTAATGGTGGGGAGATAGACAGCTGACAAGGAAAGTTCTGTCTCAGGTGGTACCACTGACAATAGTTCATCTATGTTAAGCATATACGGTGCCAGATACTACCAAATGCTTAGCGCATATTACTTCTTTAAACGCTGGTTCATGACCATAGCATCCCCCTTCTACAGACAGTGCATTAACTTTCTGGCCCGAGCTCATACTCTTAGTAAGGGACCAGGTTAGACCAACCTGAGCTTCCAAAGCCAGCACCCATCTCTTTATATTTGATGCCTACAGTCTTCATCATTCTCATGTTCCTGGGTTTGACTAGATGCGAATAAAAAATTCTGCTTTTCCTTCTAATAATAGGACTTTATATCGGGTGTCCTGTCCAGTAATAATTTTTGCGTATTTTTATCCTCTGTTAGAAAAAACAAAAATACCACCAAGTTTCTAGGCAGACACATAGCTGATGAAATTTTAATCTCTGGTACAGAACGTATTGATTTCTGATCAAGATAAACAGGCATTGTGTTTTTATTTTCATCTAGTTTATTCATTTGTATCCTTTTTTTAAAAAGGGCATCTATTAATAAGTCTGGTCTAAGATTATGCCATGAGTAAACTTTTTACAAGTGTAATCTTTCTAAAATAGCGATGAGAGGAACAGCAGAGGAGGCCAGATAAATACAAGCCATCTTTCTTCTGAGCGGAGAAACTTTGCTTTTCTTTCCACTCAGCTGCTTACTTCTGTATAGTAACAGACTGAAGAAGATCATGTTGCAAAATTTGGCATCTACAGAGTTTATATTTTTCAGAATATTTAATAAAAGGCCACCAAATGCTAAAATAATTATCCATTTCCTGTATGTGTGCAAGTTTTTTCCATTGCTAAAAATTCTTAATTAAAAAATTAATTAAATGGGTTCCTCTAATTAAGAAGAGACTGTAGACCTTGCCATCACTGAACAATGAACAACTTTTATTTCCTTCATGTTGTTTTAATAGCCCTCCAAAGAAGGGTAATTCTGGTGGACTCATGAAGACCTTTCTCTCCTTAAATTGCTTCCATTAACTCTATGGCCGATCCTTTACGTTCCCCAACCATTCTTTCAACCCATTTGATTTTTTTTTTTTTTACATTGGAATCACCTTGATATAATAATGTAGTGTAATAGCGTATAAACATTTAATCCTCTTAAATGTATACGATATTGTTTCATAAAGAGAGGAATGTCAATGAGAGTGAAACAAAGCATGAAGAGGAAAGTAACAACTTTAAAAATGTCACTAGTTTGCTTACCATCCGCTCAATATGCTTCTATCCCAGCCCGAACATTGGATGAGAAACACGAATCTGGTGTTCCATTTGCAGGTTTCAGTTCTTCTGTACTTTTCGTAGAGATCGTCATCTCCCCACAATGAGTGTGACTTAATGTTTTATTATTTATATTTTAACAACATGTACCACATACACTGACTGCAGATTCTATTTCTTATGTAAGATACAGCTCTGTTTGTGGAGTCAAATCTTTTCTAAGATAGGTAAAGATATATACGTGGGTTATAAGCTTCCCTTTGTCTCCTTAACCCATTATTGGGTGCTTTCCTTTCATTTCAGTTCTCCCATTTCACTCCATAGGACAAATCCAGTGTCCAGACATTCTTTTTTCTTTCCTCAAATCCTACCTGCCTCACCAACGGCCGCTGACCCTCTCTCTCATGCTTCCAGAGGCTCTCGAGTTGCCTCATGTAACATGGGTACATAGAAAGCTTCAACTTACAGTTGGTTATTTGGTTCCTTCCACCCCACAGTGTTATATTCTCCAGAAATAGTAAAAGCAACTCTCTTTATATGGTGTTGGTTAGAGAAAGAAGTAACTGTATGTTGGTAGTTCCTGAATGTACTTAGCTTCTTTTAGGGAAAAGCGGAAGTAAAACCAGCCTCAGGTGAAGTCTCAGCCTCAGCCTTGAGGCAAGGGAGCTGGGCTTTCCTGGTCCCATAGAAGGTGGTCACTGGCTCCGTACAGCCCACAGCAAGATAGAAAGTTCCAGGAACTACTGGCTTTCTGAACATGGGGTAGAAGCGTCTCCAGTAACCCCAGGGCAATTCTCCCCGGAAAGTTGTAAGTGGGAGCCTTTGGAAGCAAAGCACACAGAAGCGCGCAATTGGGCACATAGAATTGGTAAGAAAAACTGATGTCACTAGCTACAGTGTCCACTATAGTAAATACATAAGACGACTAAATATATAGAATTTTCTAAACAAGACATGAAAAGCAGAAGTCATAAAGAAAAACAATCATAGATCTGCCTACATCAAAAGAAAAAAAAAGGAATAGGAAGAGAGAAAGAAAGGAAGGAAGGAAGGAAGGAAGGAAGGAAGGAAGGAAGGAAGGAAGGAAGGAACGGAGGAAGGAAGGAGAGGAGAGGAGAGGAAAGGAAAGATCTCAAGAACAAAAATAAGAATATAATCAAAGGTAAACAAAATATTGGAATTTGAAATCAGCTTCATTTTTCTTTCATCTCTTGAGCAGGAATAAGAGGCAGAATCAAATACAGCACTGTTTCCTTGCTTGGGAGCCTCAGTGAACGGTGATCAAAATTGAAGCCTACAGAGGAGGGTGATGAGTTTAGGGGCAAATACATGAGTCTTATTGCCCATGGGACACCCAGCTGGATGGTCCCATTAGGGATTTTATTCATAAATCTCTTCAAAAGATATTTTTCATGCAGTTCCTCTGTGCTGGGCACTGTGCAAAAATGTTAAGAATACATAAATGAATAAAATAAAACTTATCCTTGAGGGGCATATTCTTTATTAAGGGAATATAGATATTCAGACATCCTGTTCTTTGATGAGCCAATATGCCAATATGTTATACATTGCTCTAGGATTTAGCTCTACAGCAATGAAAAAAAAAAAAAGGCAAGTTTCCTGCTCTTATTGAGTTAAAACCATCTAGTATGGAAAAATAGATAATAAATAGTTGAAAAATATGTAGCAGTCATGAGTGGCATTGAGAGAACAATTAAGGGTGCCTGGGAGAGGCTTTATTTTTCACTTAGTGTTAGGGAAGCCTCGGCCTCAAGAGGTGACATTTAAGCTGAGGCATACATAGCAAAGATAAAACTTTTGGAGGAAAAGGAAATGCATTCCAGGGAAGAGTCAGTGCAAAGACTCAAAGTCAGGAAGGATCTTGGTGTGCATGCGGGACAGAAAGAAGGGCGTGGAGTTGGAGTTGAATAAATGAGGGGGAGAGTGGCATAAGACTGGGTCAGTGAGGACAACACTGGCCAGATTCAATGTATATGTCTGGTTTTCCCCCTTAAATGGAGGTTAGATCTTGGACCTTTTTAAAACACAAAGATAACATGAATTCAAGTAATAGCACTGAAATTCTGAAATATATAGTTCATGTCAGTGTTTCTCAAGTTGTCTGTGAAGGAGAATATTTTTTTTAATATTGTGGACCAATGCAGTTTTAAAATATAACAAATTTGAAATAGAAAATTGAAATAATAAGCAAATAGAAAGTACAAGCTCATTTTTAAATGGTGACATTCAACAGTCATTCTCTTATTGCTATAATGGTTTTGAAATGTTTAGTCTCATTTTCCATACTATTTAGCTTGTTGTGGTCTGGTGATGGACCAGCACCAGACCATCAACCACACTTCGAGTAACACTGGGCTATATAACTGAAAGTTTTTATTATATTTTTTAAATCTGTCATTATTTACAGGCATATTTTCCGTTATTAATATTTAATTATATTTGATTAGAAAAACTAGGTAATCTCATTTCACATCCTGATGTTGATGGGTACGTGTGTGTGTGTGTGTGTGTGTGTGAGAGAGAGAGAGAGAGAGAGAGAGGGATCCTATCAAGAATGTTATTAGGTCCCTGATTTCTTTAAAGTACAGTAATATATGAGCCCACTGTTCCCAATGTGCTTTTGGCATTATTTATGAAAAACAGTCTTTAATTACCAAGCTTAACACATTATCCTTGGTGGAGACTCAAATCTCTTTTCCAACTTTAAACTGAGCAAAAGCTTTCATCTGGCAAGGTATTGAAGCCCACTATGAAAATTTTGTGCATAGAATTATCACCAAGAGCTATTTGGCAGCTTCTCCATCTCAATGAAAAGGACTCTGTATTTTATCTTCACACAAATAACTCTCACCACCATATAAATTATTTTCTCAATTATCTTTCAACCTTTTTGCAATAAGGTTTCCTGAATAAGAACTGGAAATATCCACATCACATTCCATGTCACATTTCTTGATCCAAATTCTTTTAATTAGTTACTTAGTCCAAATCTATTTCAAGCACAACAATTTCCTGTATATCTGGAAGAGTGGTGGGAAATTTTTACCTCATCTAACCCAATCATGGACCATAACCCCATATTAATCTGGGAGACAGCCAATGCTTTTCTCTGGAGTGGTGTTACTTCTCTTTTAGCGTGCACGATATTTTTGCATTGGAAGTGAAATTTCGTAGTTGTGAAAGAGATTTCCAACACACATTTTCCAGTCGATCCCAAGTGAAGTGTAAGCCATCGGAGTATCTTATGGCATTCTGTCCAATCAGAGTATTGCCTCTTACATTTTTAAAGCACAGATTTAATGCTCTTGGTAGGGAGCCAAGGGAAGTGCTGGATCAGCACACTGGATTCCAAAGGAACATCTAATTTTATTGTCTCCCCCTCTGAATTTCAGAGAACAATGGGTTAGCCACACTCTACAATGTGGCTCAGATTGTTAAGCCATTTTCAAATCAATTGCACTCTTGGACCAGTTTCTCTTTTCACTTCCTTGGTAGCCTGCATGCTCTCTGATGCACTTGAAAACAACTCACAGCTCTGCATGACCACCTGAACCAACGGATATCACTTAAACTTGGGCAGTCTCAGGAGACATTGGTTGTTGTTGACTGTGGCCTGGAGTTTTAGTGCAAAAGCTCACGTGAAAAAGGCCTATTGTTGGGCTTTGCTGGAGAGAGAGAGATTTTTTCCTTTGTAATCTCAGCAATAGCTTCAAATGGGACCTTTTCTAATACGCTACATGTGTGTTTCAATGAAAGGCTTGAAATGCCGTTATCTAAAAATCTAATGAAACATTTGGCTCTGTCTGAAAGAAGCACATGTTAATTGCTTATCAAAGTATCAACTTTCATTTCACAGAATGACTGATATCTTTGTGAGTCTGTGAGGAGAAAGCACCACATTTTATTTCAAGGGCAAATTTTTTTACCACCAATAAATACAAAGGGTGGATATAGTCAGAATTCACTGTCATTAATTCATGGCTAGTTTTCTTTAGGTGAAGCATCATATTGTTTATATGTAAAACACTTTCATTTGGGGGATAAATGACCTCTTTCGTTTGCAAAATCTGCTCTTTGCTTTTATGAAAAACACAGACTTATTCATGGCTTAAAAAAAAAAAAAAAGATCTGCTAAATGTGATTCCACAACAAACTGGTCCTACTGATGTGTCTCAAGTGACCCCCTCAAAAAAAAAAAAAAAAAAAAGCCTTGGATTAGCCCAAGCCAGTTTCAAATTTCTAGGAGTCCATAATCTATTCTTCTCAAAGGTAGTTTTTGGGGGGTGAGGAGGGGGGGGTCTTGAAAAATACAACAAAAACGCACGAAAAATATTTACAGTTTTTAACAGAAACTCAAAGTGCCAGAAAAAATAATAGCCTGAAATAAAACAGAAGGGGGTAAACGCCATGAATGGCTATGCTGGAACTTTCGCTCTTTGTCCCTTTTTCTTGCCCAGTGAAGCACAGAGAGCTACATCTGTATCCAGGAACGGTTTCCACACACCTGATGGGAATGGATAAGTTAAGTCTCCAACTTTCTAAGGACATAAGCGCTGATAGGCGGCCAAGCACACATCCTGGCCACAGTGAGGCAGGTAGCCACACGTTTGGAGATGCTGAAATAATTCCACCCACCTTGACACTTTTCTCCATTTTAAAAGCAGTAATAAAAATGCAAGAGACTTTCTTCCTGCAGGCAGTACCTTTCTGTGTTTCTTTTGTTGTTCAAGCTTTTCTGACTGATTACTTTTCTCAATCGACATCCCCCTCTATTTCAACGGCTCTTCTTGAACAGCTGGGCTATTTTGTTTTTCCTCCCTGCCCTTCTGCTTCCTCCTCTTGTATCCATCTCTTGGCACGAGGCCTCAGTTGCAAGTCTTCTTCCCCTGCTCGTCTGTCCTCAGGTCTTCCTACCAGACCCCCAGCCCCTTCTGGCCCTCCCATGGAGCACTCCTCCTGCTTGGTGTTGCCACCACATCCCCCCCGCTGCTAGTTCCCTTCCCAGCATCTGCTTCCTACGTGCCAGGCAGGCTCGGCTCCACAATTTCATCAGGTGGCCTGGGGGTGAGGGTGAGCAAGCTGTCACTTAAACTCCCTCCATCTCAGCCGGCCTGAAATGGAAAGTGTGATAAATGGAACCGTACAAGGCTCAATTTCGTCTGGAAATTTCAAACTTATGATGTTCAAATAGGTTCATAAATTCCCCCAGAACACCTCTCTGCTCTCCCTAATACCCAATTGCAGGTTTCAACTGAGCAGACCTCTCTACCTGTTTTTACAGCCCAAGATATTTGGATCTTGGCATGCATCTAGTGCCTTTGCTTTGGCATGTTTTTCATCTAGTGCCCAGTTCGGGGATGCAGCCACCGCATATCTATTTGCTGATTCCCTTCCAGAGGAAGAATGTCGACAATGGACAGCCTAGCTAGTCTTCAAAGGAATTTCGCTCAGAGCGGCTTTTATTTTTCCCTGTTTCTAAAAGTCAGAGCTGGCTTTGTTGTCGGCAAATATGTTTCTACATGTCCTGTCCTGCAGAAACATTGTCAAGTGGAGAGTCTTCAAAAGGTGCTCTCGCTATCTCCCTGAGAAAAACGCTTGTCTCCTCCATTTCCTCCCTCATTTCTGTCCCTTATCTTCAAGAAATAGTCCTTCAAAGAATATGAGGCTGCAAAGCCAAATGATAAGCAGAAAACGATCAGTGATGCCTTTTTTTTAGATCGTGAAGATCAGTGACATGAGTTGTTTTTACAAAATTTGAGATGCCGTATAGTTACATGGGTAAAAGGTGAAAGAGAAATTTAAAGAACGTTTTTCTTTAAATTTCGTCCATTATTGTATAATTACAGAAGCAATACAAGAAGTCATTTTTGGATCTCCCTTGACCATCTTTTTAAATTCAGGTACCCTCACCAGATACAACTACTAGGGTTTTTTTTTTTTTTTTTCATTTTGTATGTATTTACTACATTTAAATCCTATGTCTGTAGAAATATACAGCTTTTGTGTTTTTGTTTTTGTTTTAGCTTTTGTATCTTTAAAACAAAATGGGATTATTTTATATGCTTTGTTCTACAACTTGCTTTTTCTACTCAAAATATATCTTGGGAGATTTTTCCATATCATCAGATAGAGTTGTATTTCTTTTTAACTAATCTGTATTATTCTATATGTTGAAATCAATGTTTAAGTAATCTGCAATTTTTTCTATTTTTGACTTTTACAAATAATATTTCAATGACTAGTTCTGAATATGTACCCAAATGTGTATCAGTGATTTCTTTTTTCTCCAGGTTAGATACCAAGAAATGGAAAGACTAGACCCAAGAAAATGTCCATTTTTAGTTTTCTTAAATATTGCCAACTTGTCTTCCAAACTGGCTTTACTAACTTGATATCTCTTCTTGTGGATCAGTTTTTTTGTTTTTTAATCATATCATCTCTAACTCTCTTCCCCCAACCCAAATCGAAAGAGTTAGCAGTCTGAAATCAGAAACAAATGAAAGAGAATTTTAAAAACTTAACACTTTCTTCCCACTGTTTGCCAACACATAACATGCTTTTCTGCCTATCCTACACCAAGTCCTAATGCTCACAGAACTAATTCGTACAGTGTTAAAAGAGAACATATTTTCTCAATACAAATGCTAAATTTAAAATAAAAGAAAAAATATACAAAAAAAGGACTAAGAATTTTTTCTATCCTAAGTTGTTGTGTAAGAGAAATTTCAACGGGTACAGAAATATTTCATTTTAGAAAGCATTTATTTCAAAAATATTCTAACTTGGAAAAAAAAAAGCAAAATTTTAGGATGTTCTATTCATTGTGTGAATTTCAAGTACAGCCCCTAATGTGGGTGATAATGTTCGTTCAGATATTTTGAAGGAGTAGGGATTTAAAAATTGTAAGAAAACAGCTCATACTGAAAACTTCAGGCATTTGAGTTAAATGTGTGTGAGTTTCAAAACTTGATGATTCCAAAATACTGACCACATTCAACACATTGCTTTGTGTGTGATCACAGTCTTGGGGCTAATTCAGTCCTCCAATGGGCCTATCCATGGCTTTTTTTAAAGTATATTCTTTGGAGCCAGAGATGCACAATAACCTTTTTTTTAAAAAAAAAAAAACAAGCATGCTTTTGGTAAGATAGGTTTGGGAAATGCTATAATCCCTATCTACCCCACTCTTAGAGGGTCACAATCATACTAGCGTATCAAAGTTCCAAAGTCCTGTAACATCAAAAATTGCCTAGCTTTGTTCACAAGCCCTATTGTCTATGGTAATCTGTTTTTCAGCAGTACACTTGGAGAAACATCGTTTAAGTACAAAGTATCAGTAGAGTTAAAGATCTGATGCCAGCGAGCTTTCAGAGGGAGTGAAAGCAAGGTATATGAAGCTAACCAGGAAAGAAAGGCTAGATCCTGAGCAAGGAAGCTGATGACAAAGGCATAGTAGGGACTCCAGAAAACCACAGAAAGATGGCATAGCTTCATTCAACAAGTATTTGTTGAGTGCCCATTCAGACCAAGCCCTCTTCTAGATGCTGGGGATAGAGCAGTTATTAAAACAAATTTAAAATTCCTTGCCCCTCTTGAAACATTTCAAGATGTTATTTACTGAGAAGCTCAAATTCTAAAAGTCAATAAATGGATGCATTAAATTAAACATTCCTATATATCAAAAGAGACCATGAAAAAAAATGCTTTTAAGACATACTCTGGGAGAATACAAAGAAATCCTCAAATCAATAAGAAAATAACAAATAACCCAATAGAAGAATGGTCAAGAGACATCAGTGAAGAAACCAAAACAGACACGCATATGATTCTCAACCTCATAAGTAATGAGTTAAATGCAAAATCATACCATGAAGATGTTACTTTACAGCTGACATGGCGAAAATGAGGGTGAGACAATACCATGGGTTAGTAAGAATATGGGAATATTCTTACAGATCATTGGTGAGAGACTAAATAGGTATAAGTACCTTGAAGATAATTTGAGTCAGCACTGACCAATAAAAATAGTGAGCCACAGATGTGAGTCCTACTTTTCAGTAGCCACATTTTCAAAAGGTAAAGAGGAATAGGTAAAGTTAATTTTCATAATATATTTCATATCAACCTATATATCCTAAATGTTATCATTTCAACATATAATCTAAAAATTACTAATGAGATGTTTTACATTCTTCATTTCACACTTGCTCTGAAAGCCAGTGTCTATGTACACATACAGTACAACTCGATTCATATTAGCCACATTTTAAGGGCTCGGTATGTGCATGCGGTGAGCAGCTCCCATACTGGACAGAGAAGCGAAGTCCAACATCTAGTAAAATTGATACTGTGCCCAAGAAAACCGCTGTACATTGGCACCAGGAGTTTGAAGAATATTCACTGCGATCTTGTTCCAAAGATTTAAAAATGGAAACAGTACAAATGTCCATCAGCAAGAGAATGGGTCTATGAATTGTGGTATATTCATATCATACAATATGATAGGGCATGAAAATAAATGAGCTAGAGCCACACTTAACATAAAAGTATATTGTGTGATAAAAGCAAATTGCAGAAGAGTACGTAAAGTATGATCACTATATATATAAAGTTCAAAAACCTCCAAAACAACATTATTTATTCCTTAAGTGTCTGTACATCTGAAATAATAGTTTAAAGGCCTATAAGAAAATGATAAATATCAATTCGGCATGTTAGTGTTTATCAAGGAGGGAGAGGGAGAATGATCTAGGGGAGGGACACCAGGGATTTCGACTGTATTGATATTTTGTTTCCTAACCCAGGTGGTGTATATTCTTGTATTTGTCATATTACTCCGTATACTTATTGTATGTCTAAAATATTTTAGAATGTTTGCCGAATGTCAGGAGTGAGTAGAACATTCCAAAGTGCCCAATTTTCTAGTCATTGAGAATAACCCCTGTAGTCATGGATGTGTGTTGGCGGGAGAGGGGGAAGTTCTGTTTTCTTTTTATAGTGAATAGACATTTAAATTGTTTTCAAAAGAACATTTGATCTGTCTCCACATTGCCTGCAGTGCCCCCTTCGCAGCGAAGTTTGGTTCATTCGTGTCTAAGCAAGAGGCAAGGTTACTTAATGTCACCCAGCCCAAAGTTAGGCTCAGGGAAGAGGAAAGAGAGCACACAAAACTCGAAGTTTCCGCGAGCTGAGAGGTCAGCACCTGCTTTACCCCCGGTGCACACCCAGACAGAGCTTGTGGGTGGAGAAGTCAGGCCAGCAATTCGTGACTTCTTGGCTCAGTTGACGTCCCTCCGCGAATGGTTCTCTGCCCTGGGTTCTGGTTCAGATGGTTCTCCCTTCGATAGAGCAGCGAACACACACACACATCTCGCACACACCATTCGCTTCATTGCAATGTCACGACTACGGATTGAAATCCACCCATAAGCAAGGTGAAGTGGAGGTTTGCTCAATAGTCAACATTTAGAGAAACATACCACATCGACACCGAAAATAAAAACACCACATGTCCAATTGCCACATCAGGCACTGCTCTGAGAACCTGGCTCAGCTTCAAAGAAATTCTCACCAAAAGCTAGCTAAAAGGAAATCATTATTTTAAAAAGGAAAGCAAAAAGAGGGGTTTTCTCTACGGGAGGTATATTCTTGGAAAAATATAAAGTATTATTGTAGTTGGTGAGTAAGAAAGTATAATCTAGGAGCTCTCGCCTTCCTGTAGAACGCTGCACGCTACGGTCACGCGCTACACGTAGATCTGCAAGAGAACGCTGTTTTGCAGATTTCCCTGATTATAACCATCACCTGGGGCTGTTGGGGTTAAGGCGTCTTCCCAGCCTCTCCCAGTGCCTGGAGAATTAGAATCTCTTGGGCGAGGGCTTCGTCTTTTCTGTGGTACCCAGGGCAGCAGCAGCCCCAGCACCTGGGAGCTCATTAGAAATGCAAAATCCCAGGTCCCACCCTTGACCTTCTGAGACAAACCACACACAAGCCACACTCCAACAAGGTCCCCAGGTGATTCGGCGTTTCCTGCGATCACTAAAGCTGGGGAGGCGCTGGTCTAGGAACCAGGATTGGGCATCACGTTTTCCTGGGTTGGAAGCACAGCTCGGCTTCTCATCAGACTTGTGACTTTAGGTAAGGTATTTGATCTCTGTCACTTTCCGCGTTCTCTCCTGCCAAATGAGCGAGATAATGACACTTCTGATAATCCCTGAAGGATTGTTCGGAAGAGGAAATGGGTAATGCCCATGTGGTGCTGAACATGATGCCTGGCACATAGCAAATGCTCAGTGAGCAGCGGCTAGGATTACTGTCTGTGCATCTTTTAAAAAAGAATCCACATACCGAACATAGAGAAGATCTCTACAAAGGCAAATAAGGTTTTAAAGATACTGTATAACTAGACCATTTAAACCAGATACGTGAGCCTAAAATATTGACACACTTGAGTTTTGAAATTTTCAGAGTAAATATTCTAGCTTTTAAAGCCTAAGACACTACAATTAGACAATAGCTGGAAGAAAGAAAAAAAAAAAAAAAAAACCTTGGGGAGTAGCACTCATCGTAACAGGTTTTTTTCCGTAAATTAAGATACTCAGGAGGCTTTGCCAGGCTACATGAAGGGGAGTGGTAGCCAAATATATGTAATAACTTTGGTCTCAAACTTCCTTTTTTTTTCTTTTAACAGGAAGATAAGTTAAATTAAGTGTAACTCTAGTTGTCATTTTTCCCCCTTTAAATAACCCTGACCAGAGTGCGGAAATGAATTGGTTCCCATTGTAGTATTCTCCGTTAACGATGTTAAGCTTACATCGCTTACAGGGACAAAAACAATTAAGAAAATAAACAGAAAATGATTCCCTGAAGATGTCTCCTCACCGACTCAAGTGGTGAAAAGAACTATGTTTTATACATTTTTTAAAAAAATCTGACCTGATATTTTAGGGGCACCCATTGTCGTCTTTAGTTCTGATGTGGCTCTATCCTATTACTGAATATTTTCTGCTCTCTGCATTATTGGCTAGAAATGCAATTAGAATGACTTTGTGTTCGAGGGGAAAAAGTTCAATTAAGGACACATCTCGTCCCTTGCCGCAGCTGAAGGAGTGTCCAGCTCGGGCAGGGTCCCTCCGGGAATGGGATTTATGAATTAACTGCTGCTGAAAAGCCAACAGAGGGAGCACAAACCATTGTTTTTTGTGACACGTAAAAAGGGCTATTAAAAATAAACTTTCCTGGTGGCATGGCGTAAGCCTTTTTTTTTTTTTATTAAATATGTGTATGTTGATTTTGAAAGGTGTTTGTCAGGTGATAGCTGTTACAATGAGTCCTATTTGCCTATTTCACATTTTGTCAGAAACAGAGTAATGATTTGGGGGAAATATTTTTATGATGAGGAGAAGTGAGCTGGCCTGATGATTTTTTCTCGGCTTATCTCCTCGGCTTGATGAAGTTCTAGCGAAGACCCTGAAAATTCACCGTTGCTCATTCTGTTGCCTTTTCTTGCTCATTCCCTTCTTTCTGTCAGTAGTGCATTGTGGCATACTCTAGATATGTGGAGACGGAGCAACTGTATAGCCTCATCCGTTAAAAATTTAGGTCTTAAATCTGAAACTTCTCTATCCTGATCGAAGGACTCTTACTTTTCTCATATGTATAGATTTCTGTTCTAAGAAAAACCCAGAGACCCCCTCCATGTTTTTGCCTATGGACTTTTTAATGTTATTGGCTTCTCCTCAAACGAGATCTTCAACATGAACCTTCTTGTATCTAAAGTTGATCGTCATAAGGCTGCTAGTTTACCAGTTCTCCTTGAATTTACAGAGCAAACGCTGATATTCACGGACAGATTTCTCTACTTAGTATCAATACTTCCATTTTTAGGTATTTGGTCACTTAAAGTCTAGACAATTCTCTTCCTTCCCATAGTTATTCTACAAAGGTTTCAACCAATAATGATTTTCCTCTAGTAAAACATGTTCATGTGTCCTGATAAAAATCTTCAGGGTTGAATACTTCTAAGACTGAATGCTAGAAATGATATTTGTGTTGATTAAATATTTATGAGGGCACGAGGGTGGCTCAGTCAGTTAAGTGTCTGCCTTCGGCTCATGTCATGATCCTGGAGTCCCTGGGGATCGAGTCCCGCACCGGGCTCCTTGCTTAGCGGGGAGTCTGCTTCTCCCTCTGACCCTCCCCTCTCTCGTGCTTTCTCTCTCTCTCTCTCTCTCAAATAAAACCTTTGGGGAAAAAAATCTATTCATGAAAAATTTTCTGTGCCTCCGACAGTTTGTAAGGAGTAGAGAATTTTGCTACCACAAGAAAAGGAGGAGGGCTTAACACCCTGACTTTATTGCTTTGTTACAATTTTGATAGTATTGAGATTATTGGCTATTCAAATAATATTTAAACCAAACTGCCAGCTGCTGTAGTCCTACAAAAGACCCTGTACATAACCAGCTGTGCCTTATAAAGCTAGTGGCTGCCTTTCCCCACCACCACTTTCTTTATTTTATCAGCAAGCTGTGGTTGGTTGTTTTTCCACCACCTAAACATACCTGGCCACATTGGAGTTTTATTTGTTAGGGTAACTCCTAGATGAGATTTTATGTACGTCCTAATCTAAAACATGAACTCCAGCCGCTTCCCCTCCTGTCTTGTTTGTGCAGGGTGGGGAGAGGAAGGCAACACATATTATAAAATTTGGTGAGCGTTGCTATTAGAAGTTCCTTGTGAGGAACGCAATCATTTGAAATAGGTTGCTGGTCTGAGCTAACAAAGATAACCTTTTAAACTGATTTGTAGGATACTGTGTCTTATTATTTTCCTATCTTCAGTACAATCTTGTATTTGACCCCCAGGATATCAGCATTAAAGCTACCCCCATCCATATGGCTGCCAGAATGTAGCAAAGGGAAATGGTTAAGTGATTTAAATTCTTTACCACTGAAAGCTTTCAGCTCATTGATGTTCAAAAATGAGTTGAAGAGTCTAGCCCAGACTGCTCAGAAACTAACAAATCAGTGTGCCTTTCACCAATGAAACACACAAGGCCAATTTTCAGCTACATCACCTTCAGACTATTCATGGAGGGTCCAGTTTAAGAGAAAACTAACCCAGGGTCTTCTCTTTATGGTCTTCAGGCTGCCATTCAATTAATGCAAAGAAGTAACAACAGAAATTAATAACTATTCCTCATCATTGAAGCAATGTATAGAGGTGGTTGGGAGGCAAAAGAACTGGGAGAAATTGAACCTGATGGGTGGAACCCTGTAAATATCCGCTGTGCTTCTTTACTATCCCCTTTCCACCAGGCAGTACCGTGGCATCTGCTCCCAAACTGTTCCCATCCTGTTCAAAAACTGACCTGCATATATATTGGGCTTAATGACCAAATGTTTAAAAATTCATTGCACAAGAACAGCTGAAAGCAGTTGATTGGTTTGAACTTTATTGTATGCACCTTGCTTCCAGGACCGCAGTAAAGGGGAAGGTCAGCTGGTAAACATTTGGGCATTTAAAAATAAGAGGCCCTCGATTTCCCAGTACCCCTGTCTGTGTTCTTATCCCAGGCATTAGGTCCTACTAAGTTCTTCGTGCTGAGCTGGCACTTTGTTTGTTTTTGTCTGTCCGTCCTAAAACAGAAGGGGCAGAGCAGATCTGGAGAAGGAGAGGCCTGCTACATCCTGTCAGGCTTCTACCGGAGAAGTTAATTCTGGAAGTACAGTCCTCACGGACTGATGAGCCATTTCAGTTGCAAGAAAACAGGTAATTTTGTTTTTTGGTGTTTGTTTTTTTTCCCCAAGTAGTGTTTATAAGTAATAGTCACTCCTACAAAGACCCACTAGGATCTTTGGCCTACGGAAGGCCAAACTGTGATACAATATTCTAGGTGGAACCCTCACTGGAGTGGATTTGAGACATTTACCCCGCGTGCTTACGAGGAACCACCAAGGTACTGGAAATTTCATAGCACCCTGCATAAAGTTATATTCTCAAATCATGGCCTTCGTGTGAAATATGTTATTGGGAAAAGAGATTATCTGTTGAACCAATGACTGCTTAGTGTGAGAAAATGGTCTGATTGATTCAAACTCCAGTTTATAATGGAGCTCCTAAGGGAAGTCTACCCTCATTCTGGAAAGTCAGTACAATTTTTAAGTTCAATTCTTTGTGACCAACAACTTTTCACTCCATGCTTTCTGTTCTTTCTTGTCTGCCGGTGCAAGCCTTTGTGCTTCTCTGGCTGACGTTTGATCAATCTGATTACAGTCATTATCGGTATGAGCATACCACACACACACACACACACACACACACACACACACACACACACTAAAGCATCGAGGTGTCTGTTACATAGAAAATGTTGGACAAAGGCATTTATTTGGGTGGGAGGGAGAAGGAATAAGGACTAGTGGAGGAGATGGTATACTTCTTCCCACAGGTTCAAGCTGTTTCCTCCTGTGGTCTCATGGTGTTCACCGCTATTCACACCCCCGCTACGGCTTCAGTTAGAGAAACCGAGCCCTTTTGCTTTCTTTGGGGCCGTTGGGCATATGTGTGTTTTAAACTCACTCTCCTCCTTAACTGATTTATTCCTTTCTTCTTTATAATTTTCTCTTTCTCAGTGTGTAGTCCTTTGTCATTAGAATGATAATCATAATAATAGCAGGAATGTAATTTCCCATAATGTTAATAGTAGCTGTGTGCACATACACACCCAGTTTATTCTTAGATTCATTTACGCTCTGACTTCATGTCCTATTTAAATACAGCAGGTGTTTATCTTCATCAGGAAATGTTTGTTGAGCTCCTCCAGGGAGCATGGGGCTGTCCCTAGGTGCCGTGGACTTACCCAAGGCAGATTCAAAGATGTGGAAGTACTTCTTCCAGCCCCACCTAAGATCCAGGAGTGTAAATTTTATTTCATTTCTTCCGATGTTGTAAGGGGCAGAACCTTTACTTCTGCTTACTTCAAATTCCCTCAGCTGTGTTTGCAAGGACAGACAGGAATGCATATTAACTTGAATTATCGAGTGGTGTCCTGCTTTTAATATAGTGCTCTGCTTCAAAAATATAATTGAGAGGGATTCTCTTTTTACAGCCATTAGATGAAAAGAATAGATGGTGATTATATAAGTACTGTGGATTTTTTTTTTCCTAGACAGCATTAGAGCACGACCTCGCTCTTCACAGTGCCTTTATGATATAGATGGAATTCAGTTGTACAGGGAGGTTAAGTAGATTCCTCAAAATGGATTATATGTAGTAGTAATAATAGTATCTTCTTTTTAAATCATGCTTTTGAGTTTAAAAAGTGCTTCCAATTGTCCTTATTTTTAAGAGATGTGTTCTGATGAAAATGAGAATGTCATGTCTGTAATTTAACATCAAAAATAGAATGCCAATATGCAAAATATAAACAACTGTTAAATCTCAAAGAAAGAAGAAAAAAGGCGGCGGGGGGAACTTCCTTATAAGTCATCCTGTTGGGGCTTCATAAAACCCAGTGGCATGGGTTGGAAAAAATGATGGCCCTATTTTACAGATGAGGATGGGGGATAAGAAACAGAACAGCTCGAGATCATGTAGCTAGAGGCTGTTTCAGTCAAGATCAGAGTTCGGGTTTTCTCATTCCAAGTCTAGTGGTCCCCCCCCCCTTCTTTTTAACTATAATAGGTGGCTTCTTGCCAATTACTGTTAGATTCTTACCTGAACATTTGAGTTATGGTCTAATCTTTTAAGATCTGGATTGACAAAAATTTTACTTGAAAATAGAATGTCGGGATTAATCAGATGAATTATCCCAGGTAGAGCTTAGGATGTGCCCAAATTATCCAAGAAATACTTAACCTACGTTCATGTTTTCTATCTGTTGAATGTCTTAAATTTGGTAGGAAAACAGTGTTAGGAGCTAAGCTTTTGGAGTAAATCAGACTGTCAGGGCAAAAATGGGTATATAGTTTACCCTCTCATGTACGGTAGGAAATGTTGTTAATAGGGACCTCTACCTCCTAGGTTTGTTGTGAGTATTAGAGATACTGTATTAAAGCACTCGTCATAGTGTCTGTTACAGAGTAAAAGCAAAAGTTAAACAAAACGAAACAACAACAAAAAAAAAACAAGTGGAAGTAAAAACAGTATTCATTAAATACACAGTTATTCACAATGAGCCTGTTATGTTTCCATTCAGTGAAACCCCAGCCAGTACCCCTTTAAAACTTGTAATGACTGTGCAATTACACATTACTACTTAAAAGAAAAATACTACAGAATTCAGGACTTATGAGAAATAGGTAAAATAGGTGTGCCTTGGTCTCTGTAATCTGGGTGTGTCCACAGGGACACCAGAGAGCAGGGTCAAAAAGAAAGAAAATAGGCTGTTCATATTATCTGGAGTTAAGAGCAATGGAGATAAAACATGAGGGCAATTGAAGATAGTGCGATTCAAGTTTATTGGTAATAGAAAGTTATGGTTTCAAAAAAGCAAGTGGACAATTCGAGAAGAGCAAATCTGAATGATCAGCAACCATGAAAAGATGCTCCAGGTCATGAGTATTCAAAGCTGAGATTAAGGGACACCTGGGTGACTCAGTCGGTTAAGCATCTGCCTTCAGCTCAGGTCATGATCTTGGGGTCCTGGGATTGAGTCCCGGATTGGGCTGCTTGCTCAACAGAGAGCCTGCTTCTCCCTCTGCCTGCCACTCCCCCTGTTTGTGCCCTCTCTCTCTCTCGCTCTCTGACAAATAAATTAATGAAATCTTAAAAAAAAAAAGTTGAGATTAAACAATGCGATACTAACTTTTCTGACATTTTATAGATGAGAAAACGGAGAAACTGGTTGACTACCTTGCCCAAAGTCACAGAATTAGTTAATGGCTGAGCTAGGATTAGAACCCAGTTTGGCACCAGTCGGTGGAGATACACAGAAAAAAAAGCAATCTTGTATCTTTTCAGAAGAAATATGATTCTAATGACATCCATGAAGAATAAATTGTGTACATGATTCCAACCAACAAACCCACTTCTGGGTGTCCGTCTCAAGGATATAAAAACACCAGTATGCAAGTCTATAAGTACAAAGACATGCATTCCAGTGTTGTTTGTAGCAGCAAAAAGCTGGAACCAATGAATGGGTAATAATATTTATTACCATACCATGGTACATACCATGTAATGTGTCCATTGAGAAGTATGGACCAGTGCTCTTTCGGTTGGCTTGGGAGGGTTTCCAAGAGTGTTAGGAGCCAAAAGAGTAAGGTACAGACACAGGTGTGCCTGCCATATGGTCACCTTTGAGTAAAGCTACCACGTACATAGGGTGCATGTTTCATATATGGACAGATGAGCATTGAGAAAAGTAAAGGAGAATGTCTATGATAGTGTGAAAAAGACTATGGCATGCATAAAAAAAATTAAGTGCACTAAAAATAAAACACACACACACCAGTATATATGATATATCCCATTTATTTAAACTGTGGCATGTATAATTGTATATATATGTCTTAAGTAAAAATGAAAAAAGAGTAAAAAGAATTCTATTTGAATCTAGTAACATATTGGAAGATAATAGAGGATATAATACATTGTAGTGTAATTTGGATAGATTGCTGCTATGTTTAAAAGCAAATGAACAGATAAAACCTGGATGTGTGTATGTGTCTATACACACACACACACACACACACACACACACACACACACACCCCTACCCCTGTATTCGATCTTAAGGCAGCAAACTATTGCCTGTCAGCCACATGCAGCTGGTTGCCCATTTTTGTCAATTAAGTTTTTTGGCATGCAGCCACCTATTTGTTTCTGTGTCGTTTATGGCTGCTTTCTCACTACAGGGGCAGAGCTAAGAAGCTGTAATAGAGACCATATTACTAGCTAAGTCTAAGATATAGGCTGGCCAGACCTTTAAAGACAAAGTTCATCAGCCACTGGAACACATGATTAGATATATATTCACATTAGTAAAAAGAAAGGTGAGGAAGTACACCACGCTGTTACTACCGGTTATGTCGGAGCAGGTCCCGGTGGGATTGAGGGAATCACCATTAGCTTTTGTTACACGTCCGTACTATACGCATGTCTTATTTTTTAAGTCAAAAACCAGTTAAGAGTATTTAAGTTTTAGTAAAGCAAAGGAAAAATGACCTTAGAAAATGTATTATTGGGGATTGGATTTATATATTCATCAACAAATATCTGAATGATTCCTACATATTAAGTGCAAGGGCGTGCTTTGTAGTCAGACTATAGAAACTCGAAGACCAGTGCAAGAAGCCAACATTAAGTCAGTGCCCAAATGCTGTATTGAAGATAAATAAAATGTGCTGAGAAGCTATTCGTTCATTGAGGGATTTGGGGAATGCTTTACAGAGAAGGTAACATTTGAATTGTGTCTCGAAAGACAGGTCTGTGTTTGGAAGGTACAGAAGGGAGTTAGCCAAGCGAAACTGAACATGAAGTAGGGTGGTTCGCCTGAAGACCTGAAGGAGAGCTGATACCCTTTTGTGGAGCAAGAAGAATTTAGGCATGGCCCAAAAATAAGGTTGCAGGGGATGGAGGGAAAGAGAGAAGAGATGAGGTCCGAGAACCAAGACAGTTTGGAAATTACAGGTCGGTTTCACTTTTGGGAAGGTGACGTAGGTTGCTTTGGACTTGTCTTATCGACAACGGGGAGTCACTTCAGGGTTTTAAAGAAGTGAATATCCTAACATCTGTGTTTCAGTAAGGAGTCTCTAGCATCTGTGTGAAGGTTTATGGAGGACTAAGGGTGTACATGAACAGAACAAGCTACGTGTAACTTGGGTCATATAGACAGGGCATCTCAGTAAACAATAATGAGGCAAGTAATGATAGCATCGAACATTTATAGATTATAATGTATCACAGACTATTTTCAGCACTCCACATTTATAGACTCATTAATTTCTCACATTTTATAGATGAGAAAACGGAGAAACTGATTGACTACCTTGCCCAAAGTCATAGAATTAGTTAATGGCCGAGCTAGGCTTAAAACCCAGTTTGGCACCAGTCAGTACTCCGATCTCTCCCGTTCTTCCATCTGAGGCAAGTTAAATAATAATTTCATGAACAAACATTTATTTAGCTCCCTCTCTGTGCCAAGTAGTGTGAAAGGTGTCGGGATACTGAACTTGCTCTGTAAGATCTCCTGCGTGGTCTAATGCCCTGCTGGCAGATGGATTGATTGGAAGTAGCTGACTGGTGAGTTGCAATGAAAAAGACTCTGACTCTCCAGTCGCATTGGAGGGAGGGTTCGGTGATCAATTAGATAGGTCTGCCATGTCCAGGGAAGGAGTAGAGGCAACACGAGATTTGTTGACCTCTCTTGGCTCATGTGGATTCCATGAGTGGCACAGAAATGGAACTAGACAGAGATTGTCCTCTTGGGAGAGGTTGCCTCAGGGGATTTGGGTGCCATGTCTGTATTTCCCAGTGAACTTTAATCAGATTTTGCCCCTCCCCCTGCCCTCCATCCCCCCCACCCACTACTGCACTTCTCCATTTGTCCTGTCTGTTCATTAAGCCAGTTCCCTAGGACTCTAGGTCACTGCTTAGAAATGCAGACTCCAGGATTTATTATTGCTGTCTCCCAGCAAATACATGAAATTCACTTTAGTTCAAACCACCCAAGCATGACAACTCTAATAATGATGTTTTAATAGTGTCTACCGTGTTAAAGTTTTTTGAAATCTGATATCTGACATGAGCTAATATAAGCAATATCACAGGCCCCCATTTTTTTTTAATAAAAGAGTTCCTTAAACGAGAGACTCAGTTGTACTGTACTGATAAAACCTAATGATTTCTAAAATGACGTTTTACTCCAATATTTATAATTTCATTGTTAACCAAGATTGTATTGTGGTATTTCAGAATATAAGCAATAATGTTCCTCAGTCTAAGTACATTGAATTCACCTCAGAAAATTTAGGTAACTAATTATCCAAAACTACTGAGGCGGCGACTGTTTGCTTCCCGTATGATTACACTATAATGTAGGGGTTTTCTATAATGGAACAAAAATAATCCAAATTCTTTACTCAGTATGCTAACTGGCTACTTCAAAAATTGCTGTTAGGTTACTTGCAAATTTTTGTATAATAAGTATTCAGGTTTGGCTTTAAAAGGTTGACATTGTTTGGGGGTAACGGATGGGTGCTTACATGGTTTTAAATGAAACCAAGCCCCAAAGAGGCTCAATAAACAATGACAATGTTTGGAAAAGAAAGAAGCTTGTTTCCTTTCATAGGGTGCACGGAATTTAACCAACCTGTGTTTATAATTACCGTCTGCTTTAGTTAGTGCGAAAGAATCTACTTACTACTCACTTATAAATAAACAAAATAGATCTACTTTCCCATTCTGCAGCCGGCTTGTTGGAGTTTATTTTTCTTTCTTTTTCTTTCTCTTTTTTATTGACTACAGACCACTTACTTTATGTCCAAATTATGTTGTTCCATTTTAAACATTCTTATGCGTTTCTTTTCCCCCCTTTAATTCTTGGCCTGACTTAGAAAGATGACACCTTCTCCTATATTTCAAGTCTTTTTTTTTTTTTTTTATCCCCTCCCCAGTAAAACTGTAAATTATTTAAGTTAAGTCACTTGTCCACGTGTGGATGTTTGGTTGGATCCCAAATGTGGGTTTTTTTGTTTTTTTGGTTTTTGGTGTGTTTTTTTTGTTTGTTTGTTTTGTTTTTTTGGCAAGCTTAGAGCAAGTTGCTACTACCCAGTTAACTGTAATACAACATCAAATGAATGTTGTCATTTTGGGGCCACGAGAGAACATTGTGTAGCATGGGAAGTCAATTGTTTGGACGTCCAAAACAGGCTACATATTTCTGTATGAGAAATTAATTCTCACCTTTTAAATACACAAAAGCAATACTGTATAATTTTGTGAAGAACTGTAGAAACCCATTAACTGTTTTGAAATCTTCCCTTGGCGATCTTGCTATCAGTAAATTTAGCGTGTTCTTGAATTCTATTGTTAGTTAATTGGAGTAGGTATATTCAGTTAAACTTGGAGTTGGCTTTGCACACTGCTGCTTTTATTTCCCCCCTCAAGAATTAATTGTACCAACCTAAAGACAGGTCAGAAGGAACAAGATACTGCATTTTCATTTCCATGTCATTTAACATGTTTTTTAAAACTCGAGTTAACCAAATGCTTTCTCAAAATTATTTTGCTCCTTGAAATTAACATCAGTCTATTTATTATTGAAATCATTCTTCAACGTTAAGACAGATTTTTACTAGGGTGTGGGTTTTACCTTTTATGAAGATTGCATTAATCCATCACAAAAATTTTAAAACTCAATAAATTCATTTTACCATAAAAGATGTATAAAGCCATAAGCATTTTCCAGATGTGGATGTGGATATAAGTAAAGAAAACTCGTCTGTTCTGAGAGAGGAAAAACTGTTGACATTTCTTTGAAGTGTAATCTCTTTTGTTTATTTGGTTTTTAATAGCTTCCAGCAGTTAGCCACATATTTTTTAAGTGATGTTGCTCACATACCGCCCCCCCCTTTTTTTAAGTTGCAAGTGGCATTAACTTACTGCCATAAATTTTGAAGCTGAACCTGTAAAGGGAGGAGAACTTCATTGAGATGGGTAATGGAGTAATTGCCAAAAAGTGCAAGGCGCCATTTTCCTTAGCAACTATTTGTAAGAGGGAAACTATGGGCTGGGCAGCCCCAGGGCAGGGAGCTAATTGGCTATTGTTTGAATCTTTAATATTTATTTATGAAGGGCAATCTTTAGCTGTTGTGTATTTAAATAACAACATTTCAGTCTTTCTCTGTGCCACTCATTTGACCATTTATTTTGAACCAAAGGATGAGAAAACTTTCAGATGACCGTTGTGCACGTCACCTGTATCCCACAGTGTAACATGTGCGTGTATGCACATAGGCAGGCACAAATGTACTATAAATGAGGGAAACATTTAGAGTGATAAAAAATCATTAAAATTGACTGAGTGGCTGAAAAGTCTATGACACTGAAAAATGAAAACTATTTGGAAAGTAAGTGAAAACTTAAAAAAAATATATGTACAAGCTTTTGACATTTCATAATGATTTATATAACAGGCTGCACGAGAATTAATTTGAGATCAGATGTAATGCTAGCCGTAACCAACTGCACAAAGCAGAGAGCATTCAAGGTGGAGGAAATTTTTTTATATATAAATTAAGTTTGAGGACCATTTCTCATTCTGTCCAACCCATGTTTTTTAACTATTACTTATAATAATGTGATTCTCCAAAGCTGAGTATGGTGGTCTTTGTATATGTGAGTGTATTCGAATGCATGTGTGCTCTGTTGCTATTTGCAAAAATTCTAATGTACATTCGTATATAGGCTATATTTAAATGCAGTGTTTCTCTTCGGTTGGCATTTATTTTTACATGCCCAAGCCAAAAGAAATAGTCCTGAGATTTTAATAAAATGCTGCTAAGGTGATATAATTTTTATTGGCACAAATAAATAGAAATGTGTCCTACAATTTTGAAGAAAATCCTAGGCAACATCAACTTGTTTTATGTTTTTAATGCAGTTCTAAACAATGTGTTGAAAACACCGGTAATAAAATTATTTTAAGGGATGCTCCTTGACCAGCAACTCAAGCTACATAGTAAGATTGGCTCTGTTTTTCATGTGTTTTCCATCAAGGAAGTCTGTGGTTACCTTCCTGATTCTGCTGGACTGGGAAAACATAGCTAATATGGTGTGATCTGGAGAAAGCTTTGATGCAGGGACTTTGCAAATAAACCTCCAGATGCCATATGGTTTACATTCATCTCTCAATTTATTTCCTATAAATGTCTATTGAATATTCCATTGAACCAACACATGTGGAACCAGAGCTGCAAAAGAGAACAGTATATAGAATACTTTGTGGCAGCAAGTGATTATCATATTTCTTTCCCGATATTGCTACCAGCCTTAAATGCATGGTAAATTAGTCAAATGCCAAAGTTCTCAGACTTAGAGGGAAAAACGAAGAAAAAAATATTTCAGGAGTTATCAAAACAAACACTCGGCTTTTACATTTGGGGTGAAGTATGGCACCCTCTGGAGCTGGAGTTATTTGTGGCCGCTTGGACTCGGGGCTTTAAGTTGCTGCCACTTAAAGACAGGAGTTCTCTGTGCCTCCGATGCAGAAATTAAGTGCCTTTAAGGTGCTGCCGGGAGAAAACAGATTTTGGAAGGAGAGTTTACAGGAAGCTGTTTGGTGATCCACACGTGTTCCGTCGTCCTCTTTGGTCCTGTCCTCTCCCGGAACACAGGCTCCCCCTCCCCGGTTTCTGTACTGGGGAGACGGTCCGCATCATTCCTCCTGCTTTTCTTCATGCCTCATTTTTCCAAAATGAGTTCATCCTCTTCGCTTTTAAGGCCAGCATTTCCAAAGACAGATCTCTTGTCTCATTTTTGAAGATTTTATTTTTATTTATTTGACAGAGAGAGAGACAGCCAGCGAGAGAGGGAACACAAGCAGGGGGAGTGGGAGAGGAAGAAGCAGGCTCCCAGCGGAGGAGCCTGATGTGGGGCTCGATCCCATAACGCCGGGATCACGCCCTGAGCCGAAGGCAGACGCTTAACCGTGGTGTCACCCAGGCGCCCCTCTTGTCTCATTTTTGAATCAAAATTCCAAAGACAAACTAGGAGTGTGCCCCTTTAAAAATAAATTTGCCACACGTAATTCCCCCTCAAAAGCCCAGTCACAAGTAGTAAATCACATCACCAAAACTGCTGCTTGGGATTGTTGTGTCTCTGATCCATGCGCGCCTACATTAAGCAAGCGTATTAAATGAATAAAATTAAGGATTTCTACATGTGCTTTCCTCTGGTTTCACTGTGATGATGACTTGATTTACTAATTAAGGAAAAAATTAATTTAAAATGTTGGAGTCTTCTGTTCCCTAGGCTTCTGTGGGTACCAGGGTCTATTAAATAGTGTTACTAATTTTCAAACGAAAAAGTTGTCCCTTGCTTGCTTCTCTGGTCCCCAGCACAATAGAGGATTCCAATTTCTTTTCTGTCTAGAGTCTGTGCCTTCCATTAATAATCCTACGGGTTACCCCTGTCTCCAAGGCCCTCCTCTGTGCTAACTGTTGGTCCTCTCGTTCAGCCCTTGCCACCTGCTCCCGTCCTCTGGGGTCCTCATGTGTACCCCGCTGACTCAGCGCTTCACTTAACTGACCTGAGCATCCTACTGCCAGTCTAGACGGGGAGCTCCGGAAATAAAGATCACCCTAAGAGAGTAACTTCCGGGATTGGCTTTCCAAGCACACATTTCAAGTTACTGCATTCTAGGACTGCTGTATCAACCTAGGAAGGGTGAGAAAAGACTCATAAACGAGTGGGCGTTCCTGATCACTAAACATAGTGACTTAGATTTGATTTTAAGGGTAGTCGGGCAAGTGAAATGGTATTGGCTTCTGGCTATTAAATAGAAGGCATTGAAAATCACTCTAAGACTGAGAGGTTCTCTTAAGTAACTTGTTTTCTAATAATGGATCTAGATAGGCCCAGATGTTTCGGGAGGAAATCGTGATCAAAGAAGTTATTGGGTGTGAAAAGGCAAGAGTTAGACCTCCAGAGTACGAGGAGTTTCCTCTTGGAATCCATGTGCGAGCGTGTGCGTGTGTGTGTGTGAGAGAGACAGAGAGAGAGTATGTGTGTTCTCTAGGTAGGTATGTGGAGAGAAAGAAGCCAAAAGCTTTCAAATAGAGGCAGTTTCTCGTACTCCTTTCCTGTCTAGAGGATTAGGAACTCTAAATGGAGAAAATCTCCCACATGGCTTGGATATTTCCATTTTTCTTGAGAGATTTCATAACCCATTTTAATCAAAGGAAAAAAGATACTCTCCCTAAAGCATTTTCCCTTGGAAATCATTCATCTTGGTCATTTCTTGAAAGAGAGACTTCATTCCCACGTTTCTGACCGAAGAAATTGAAGCCTCAAGCAGCAGATCGCACAGTGATTAGAGAGAGATGACACAATACAAATGTGCGGCACACCTGGGTCTCAAATGAGTGTCATGTGAGTGACATTTTGCTAATGACGATCAAAATACAAAAGTCTGGAGTAATTTAACTACTTCGTCGAGTAGAGCAGAGCCGTCTTTTCTGTATCTAGTGCATCCTTCTCAAACCCTTTACTTCCAGTACAGACAGGTGGGGATAAAGTTACAGCTGTTGCCCTAGGAACGGTTCATAAGCCTCAGCCAGGCTGGTCGCCGCCAACGTGATGGACACATGAGGGTCATTTCTTCAGTTCGGGTTCTTGAATTGCAATCAACAGAAACACACTTTCTAACTTAGACAGTAAAGGAATGGACAGAGGTTGTTCTGTGTCTCAGAACAGAAGGAAAGGGAGGAAAATGCATGATTAGAGGGGCAGGTCGTAGTGCAGCTGTGGGACTGTAGAACAGTTTGGCCAATGTTAATCCACTGCTCCCTTCATGAGTTCTGGTCCTATTTTGTTGGTGGTTTATAATGTCCATGATAATCATCTATCTAATGGCTCAGGTTGAAGAGCAACCTGGACAAGTGGGCTTGTCCTCTTACATAAGCAAACAAATGCAAGCCTCCTTTCAAATGATACACATGCAGTAAACTGTAAAAACACACACAACTCTTTTGGTCCAGCATTACATAGCGATGATTTTGGCTACATCCTTAAGCATCTGCGTGCCACCAGTTGGTTGCCTGTCAAACTAATTTAGTAGCCTAAGAGATCCCTATATTCAAAGGATGTGTGTGTGTGTGTGTCTGTCTGTCTGTCTGTCTAGTTCAAAGTCCCTTGTCTTATATTTGATGAGCATTGTAATAAGAAAGAATTGCACACACACGCAATTTCTATCTGTATCTTTCCACGGGATCTGACATAGAGCAGGCACTTACACATTTACTGAAGTAAGTGTCATTATACAAAGCTTGCCATTGGTGTCTTAGAATTTAGAACCACGACACAATCTGCAAATCACAGAAAACCTAATTTTCTGATCTGATTCTCCGTTGGTAGCAATGATTATTGCCAATAGGAAAAAGATAAGACAGGCCAGCATGTAGGCATGTGTAAACTGTCCAAATGGTCTTACTGGTTGAAGGGTCCCAGCTGCTTTGTAATACTCTTAAATATTAAAAACTGTTTAAAAATACCTTCTTTTCATGAACTCAAAATGCTGAAGTCAAGAGTATATGGTCTGCATCTTCTCAGGCAAGGATAAGCTTCATTGGAAAAGAGGCCTTCCAAATAGCCTACTACCTCAAAATAGGCCTCTTTACTTTTTCTAAATCTTTCTCCTGTATCAGTCAGTGAGTCCCTGGAAATGAAGGTGGATTCCCCATGTAAAAACAAACAGACAAACAAAAACACAGACACTTTCCCTATGTAAATTTTTGTTTTGTTTTATCCAGTTTTCTTCCCCAGTCCCTCTTAGTGGACACCATTTTCCTCTGTCCCCTCGAACAATAGATGAGAGACTACCTGACTATAATTTACTAGGCAAGTGAATGAAAAATGCTTTCATTTACATGATTAACATTTAATTAACATTGTTAATTAACATTGATTTTTTTTTAAACTTTTTCAGCTGAAGTATAACACTTAACATTGACCTTAACTTTTAAAATAAAAGCTAGGTGTTAAGAAAGCCCAGGAAGTTGATGATTGATAACACGTGTTATGATCTAGCTCCATGTGATCTGGGTGGAAGTTATGAAGTAATGTGCATTGTACCATATAAAACCCTAATGATGGTTAATGTTAGCTAATTAAGCTGAACACTGAATGGAGACAGCCTGGCTCATAGGGGTATTAACATCCTATTAGAGTCTAGCAAAATATTATTTTAGCCAAAACTACATATAGTGAATCATGTTAGATTCTCCCTAAGAAACATCTTTTGAATCAAACTAGACATTAAAACCATATTCTAACCTTTGTTGCCCAACAGAGATAATATTAAACACCTTCTTGAATTTAATGTTAGAGCATGTGGTTTTTTGTTTCATTTTATTTTAATCTCAATAATAATAATACTTATATATTATCACCTAAGAAATCAAGAATATTTGCCACTCCCAATTTTTTCCAATATCAGATATCT
Organism: Ursus americanus; assembly: GCF_024610735.1. Lineage (NCBI taxonomy): Eukaryota > Metazoa > Chordata > Mammalia > Carnivora > Ursidae > Ursus > Ursus americanus. The sequence continues at coordinate 20,898,290 of NC_142140.1, read as the reverse complement.
CAGGATAACCCATCTGAGTTCTTAAGAGTGCATTTAGATAATTCCAAAGAAGCCATTTCTACTGGCCACTGAAAATATCCACCTTCTGTGTCTGCAATGATGTTCATTAGTTTTCTTTTTCCCAAGTACAATATATTTGGGATGCATTGAAATTGGCATCCCAAAATGACTGAGTCTCACTGGGCTGCAATGTCCTTGTGCTTAAGATGAAACGATTGTACCGTAGGGTCAAGATACCTACAGATCCTAAAATATTTCCTTTCACATAAATTTAGGTCACTTATTCAACATTTGAATGTCTAAGTATGGCAGCTGGCCGTGGAGGGAAAGACATGAAGGAAGGACTAATGAGAGAGGCAGAAATATTTTAATACCCACAATTTAGTTAGGTGACCTGACATAGTAAGATGCATTCATTAGGGCAACACTCACTGTGCTTGTCATGAACTAATCCTCAGATGAAACCCAAAGGCCAATTTGTCTGTAGAAAGGCCAGTTTGTTTATAAATGGAAAATACTTCTATAATGTCCATGCACTCCTCACTGGCCTCTTGGGTTATTTCTGGGCCCTCTGAGGGAGGAGTTTGAGAATCAGCACGCCTGGGGTTGAGAGCTGCCAGGAGGCCTGGCAGGTGGGTCTACAAGAAGCAGCAGCTACTCTGCACGTGTTTCAGAACCTAGGAATCACTAGCGTGGTTCTCAGGCAAGATGTCCCATAGAGTGAAAGCACTGGACAGCACGGTGTTTGAAACACTGTTATTCTACTGAAGGCGAGCAAAGCTGCACGGTGGAGTCCAGCTCCTGTGTGAAGAGTCAGGGTAGAAGCATTGGTTTGCTGACACTGTCTCATACTTTCCATATGGGAGCCTGGCCCTCAGGCAGTCTCCTGTGTGGTATAGGAGGGCTCTTTGTTGGCATGGAAGGAGGGATGCTGACCTGTAGCCCGTCCGCACGGCCCGCCCTCCACTCTCCACGGCATAGCACTCAGGCTCACCCCGCTTAGACATTTTGTCTGTTCACCGCTCTCTACCCAGTGCCAAGAGCACTGTTTCCACAGTAGAAACTCAATTTTATGTTGAATGACTGAATAAATATATGCACTTTTGCATGGGAAACCATCGATGGTTCCATTTATTTCTAAATACTTGAGATGCACAAGAAATTTTTATTGAGTTGAAATAAAATGCTTGTAATGATGCCACTGATACAGTTACCCTCTCCCATGGTAAATTCTCTGAAGGAAGATACCACATCCATTTTCGTTTTACACTGCTGTTGAGAAGTGATGAAGAGAGGAGGGAATTAAAATGGAATATTAATTATATTCTGTTGAAATTTAAATATATGCTGTGTGAGACAAGTTCCTATGGAAGGGTAAATAATGTATTGTCGGACCGTGGTGTTGGGGGACTGGAGGGAGGGATGTGCTGGAGGTTATCTGTACATTTTACTTTATTTATTTTTTTCGAAGTTTGACTCTCTTTTTTTTTAAATAATTTTTTATTATGTTATGTTAGTCACCATTTGGTATATCCTTAGTTTTTGATGTAGTGTTCCATGATTCATTATTTGCATATAACACCCAGTCATTTTACTTTAGACTAGAGTTTTCAACTTGGTGCCTAGGCTGAATCCAGTCAGGAGATCAAATTTATCTGGTCAATGCAATATTTTGGTTTTAATTTAAATTAGTTGCTGTCATTTTTAAATGGGAAGATTTCTCAAAATATGAATTTCTGCCTTCACGTCAGGGCAGGGAACAACAACAAAACCAAATTCTTTTTTTTTTTTAAGATTTTATTTATTTCTTTCAGAGAGAGAGAACGCAAGCAGAAGCAGGGAGGAGAGGCAAAGGGAGAAACAGACTCACCCCTGAGCAAGGAGCCCCACATGGGGCTCGATCCCAAAACCCCAGGACCCCAGGATTATGACCTGAGCCAAAGGCAGGCACTTAACTGACTGAGCCACCCAGGTGCCCCAACAAACCCAAATTCTTATTGGGCCTCAGTAGGAGCCGTGTCAGAAAGAGAGGGCTCATCCTGGTTTTCTGCCTTCTGTTCAAGGCCATCCCCATTCCTTCTGGCATTTCTGTTGGGAGATCTGCTTTAGAGGATCCTGTATTACTAGAACTTTTTTTCCCTCCAAGTAGCACCTACTATCTTTCCAATTCTTATGAGTGAGGAATTTAAAAACTGAATTTCAAGGCACCCACAAAAAAACAAATAAGTCTGCCTTAAGCAATCAATAAGACAATACGCACAGCATAATTCAGTTTTAAAATATATAGATATAAGAATATATGCATCAATTTTATATATGTATATAAAGGTAGAAAAAAGACTGGAAGGATATATTCCGGAATAGTAACAGTAGTCACAGTGGTTGTCTCCAAGCAATGAGATTTCAGATGGGTTTGGTTTGGTTTTGTCTGTTTTATTCTAACATTTCCTTTCCCTGCTTCTCTGTGTTTTCTAAATTTTACACAGTGAACAATGAGTTATTTCTTGATAGGCAGAAAAATTTTCTATTGAATTTTGACATAAGTGTGGTTCTAATTTCCACCATTTTCCTGCCTCCTTTGTAAGGGGGCTCCAGCCCACATCTCTTTGTAAGATCTGCCATCTCTCCAGGCACCCAGCTCTGCATGTTTGTTTTTCTCTTCTCTGTACACACTGGCCTTTCCACTGCTCACATCCTGGGGTGGCTCACGTTGGAGTGACTGACAGTGAATTAAAATTAAAAACACCAGTTGGCATTAAAGGTCACTGCTTTATTAGAATTATTCATTCAAATACAATTAACTTACCCCAGCTCTGGGGAGAAAGGAAGCGTTTACACCAGGGAGAAGGAAGGATCTAAGGGTTCTCCATTTATAGTCTTTCTCCCATTTGAATTTTTCCCCCCAACAACTTTATTGACATGACAGGCAGCTGGAAACAAAGGGCGGGCAAAGAGTGGGAAGGTGTTTCCTTTGATATACATGAGGTAGGGTTAACTTCCTTATTTTGAACACAGAGTGAGATTTGGGAGAAGTGGGTTCTTAGAAAAACCTTGCCCACATAACACAGGGGATAAATATTGTATCACTTTTTTATCCTAGTAGGAGAGAAGAACATTGAGGGACGATGACTTACCACTAGTGCAGCCCCACTCAGCCCCTACACGGGGGGGCACTCTCAGTTTTGGATCAAGGCTACCTTTGAAATTCTAATAAATTCTATGAACATCGCAGGACAAATATATACCATATGCACCTAAGACATGGCAAACAAACTCATGAAGTCTCTACGGGAATCCTTTCTAGAGTTAAGAAACTCTGTTCCAGATTAAGAACTCCCATACTCATCATTCATTCATTCATTCATTCATTCGTTCAGCTTTGGAGTCAGACAACCTGAGCTTCAAATCCTGACATGACCCAGGGTGGGTTATTTAACCACTCTAGGGCTATATCCTTATTTCTGAAAGGGATAAACATGGTGCCTGTCCAATGACTGATTTAGGAATTAAATTGGAGGGAACCTGTAATACTCTTAATTGCATACTTCAAATAAATGGAAGTTTTGATAAATATTACATGCTGTTATTTATAACCTGTATTATGGCAGTTGTGTTAAGAGTTTGGAAGAAAAGATAAAGGAAAATCATGATCCATACCTTCAAGGAGCATGGGGAAAAGGAAGTGTCTCTCAAGGAAAAGGGAAAGCACAGAGAAGGCAACACAGGGCAGTATGAAATCTACAGAAACAAAAAGTAGATTAGTGGTAATTGTAATCTGGGGCCGGGGGTGGGTGGGTAGGAATGAAGAATGACTGTTAATGGGCATGGAGGTTCTTTGTGTGTGATAGAAATGGTCTAGATTTGCCTTGGGTGTTAGACGCACAGCTCTGTAAATTGACCATCATTGAATTGTACATTTCGATGGGGGAATTTTATAATATAGAAAAATACCTCAATAAGCTGTTAAAAATATAGACTAGCATGATAGTGGTAGATGTAGTATATGCTAAGGGCTATGGTTGCTACAAAGGAAGGAGTGACCCCCTGCTACAAGGGGATGATTCTCAGAGGAAAATTTGCTCAGTTGAGTCCCAAAAGATAAGTGGCATTTGACAGGGTGGATGGTAACACATTCTCGGCAGAGAAAGCAAGAATCAAGTCCCTCAGGCATGTAGGATCAAGTAATTTTCTGCATCAAAATAGATATCTTGACTACACTTACATCCAAAATATTGCCTTCTTTTTGTATAATACAGAATGCTCATTTTGCTAAAATAACGTTTCTCCTTCCCAACTTTGTCGTAATGTATGCTTGACCCAAAGAAAGTAAGGTAGACCCGAATTTGTAGATGTCTGCTCCCCCACAAGCCACTAGAAGGTAGCTTTGAAATCTGCTTACCCAGTTGTCCTAAATTGAAAATGAGGAAAGAGACTAGAGCAGTGACTCTGTAAGGTTTTTGTCTACATCCCACTTAAGCAATTAAAAACAATCAAACAAGCAAAACAAATGGCCCCTCACTTATCAGGGCCCACTATGATTTTCTCTGTGTTCACATATGGGACAGGGAGAGGCTTTGTAGCCCAGGATCTCAAATACTAACTTAGTCCTTGAACTCAAGTGATAGCTTCGTTACATGGTAATTTCAGCTCATAAAAACCAGGTTTTGGTCATGCTCATTCACTTCTTACTAGGTTACAAGTCGTTGTCACAACCTGCATAAGAAAGATATAGCTGTTAATTTTGGGTGTCATTTATCCAAGAGAATCAAAGAAAATATCATCCCAAGAGTGCTTTGGACTATATCCTAGAAATCATTGATGGGAAAAGCCAAACGGCTGATATTAATTGCCCAGTTGGTACGTGGGAGAACCAGGCTTTGGACAAAGTTGTGAAAACCAGGCCAGGGGTCTCAGGACTGTACTGGAAAATCATTTAATGCTCCAGGATACAAACACTTCTTAACTAGGCCATCAAAGTTAGCAGAAGACATCTTTAAACAGAGTGGACGGAGTTGATACAGAGGGCGGGTCTATTCCAAGTAAGTAAGGTTTGGAAAAATAGGTAAAGTACGTGTCTGAGACAGTGCTGGCAATCCACCTGGCAAAGCCCAAAGTTTGTGTGTTGGGTTTAGGGATGTGTTTCAGAAGCTTGGTTTCCAAGTTACTATTGCTGAATATTTAATTTTATTCTTTGGAACAAAGATCTCCAAAGGGATGTAATTGCCTTGAGCTCAACGCACCTTCATACTCCTGAAGGCTCATAAAATGACAGTCTTCAACGGTCCCGCACGTGGCTTGGAAATAATGCTTAATCGTCATCACCCCATTTTCTCTGGGAGTTTTTGTGTTGTTTTTTTGTCTTGTTTGAAAGCTTTTCCTGTTTTTTTTTTTTTTTCTTTTTTTTCTGGGTTTAGACCATAGCTAAGTTCACCAGAGAAATAGACTTCCTATATAATTACAAATAATCAGAAAGCAGTGTGTGTTTTACTTTCTCTTAGAATGAAGCACCACAGTCAGGTCAAGAGTGGTGTCAAATAAACAACTTTACTGTTTTGAATTTTTTAAAGGCTGAGGCTCCAGATAAAACAACTGCCTCTTGCACACAATATTCCCTGTGATCACATGTCTTTGATTGATGACAAGTCAAAACACACTTTGTTTACTCAGCTTTAAAGTGAATGTGGTGGTCAGGGTTTTGTGTGGCTCTGAATGTTATTAGATAAATAAGGTCCATAAACACGGTAAAGGTAGAGGTCTCTTTTTCAAACAATGGAGTGCTTCCTTTCCATACCTTTCGGGCTCAACTTTAAAGAGGAAATTCATTACCAGTGTTCCCACTCAAAAGGCTTGGGTTTCTTCATTTTGAGACATTTCAAAGTAGTCACTAATGTATACTCGTTCATTTTATGTGGTCTAAGGCAGGGTTTCTCAACCTCAGAGCACTGTTGACATTTGGGGCTGGATGGTCTTTGTTGTGGAGGCGGTCCTGTGCACTGTAGGGTTTTAGCAGCCTCCGTGGCCTCCACACACTAGATGCCAGGAGAACCCCTTAAGCTGTGACAACCAAAACTGTCTCCAGACGTTGCCAAATGTCCTTTGAGGGGCAAAATCAACTCCATTTGCAAGCCATTGGTCTAGTGTTTTGAATAGACTAACAAGAAATTGTCAGTGCCCACAAAAATAGTATCATGTGTAATGTTAAAAACTACAACAGGTACTTAAAATTCTCCAACAATAATGGCTGTTTTAAACAAATAAAATTTAATTAAGAGATTTAAAAAGGGGGGAGGTGGAATCCTTTGCTAGTATTCCCATCAGTCTGTACTGAGGGGATTGCTCTTTTCCAAAGTGAAATCTAGGTGTTGTGTTTTTTTTTTTTTTTTCCCTCTTTCTGTGCATAGTCCTATGGTATACTGAAAGAAACAATTGTCTTTAATTTTTCTGTCAGGAAATACTGCACCAACTCAATGGGAAAACACAAGTGAGGTCATTTTTTTTCTTGCAGACTCAAACATTCCCCTGAGAAATTTCAGTCATTTCCTTATGCTACTGTAGTTTATCCTTGGCCTTTCTTTAAGCATATTTTAAGAAATTCTTGCATATTCATCTTCATTGGCGCTTCTGGTGTTATAATGAGGCATTTGTTATAAACATTAGTGACCATAATCCGATTTTCGTTTGAAACCTTATATCGGCAAACTTATGTAGGAAGGAGTAGCCTTGCAGACAGTGTTACTGAAGAAACAGTTAATACAATTTAAATAAAAAGGTTTATGGCTAATTTCAACTCATTTAGTGAATTGTAATTATATGATTACCTATAGAAGCTCCATAGTATGTTATTTGAAAGATCAAAGTTAGTGAAAAGTCAGCATGTAATTAGTTTCTTGCTTTGGAGCTTTAGGTAGAATTACTGCAAAGAGGCAAAACTATCATTTTATAGAGACCCTTAGGAGATTTATAATGATGGTAGACAAATATATGCATACAATATCAGTTGGTGTGCTAAAATTTAATTTTCATGAGGAAATGTGGTTGAAGATGATCACAATACATGGGGATGTTCTTATTTTAATATTGGTGGATGTTATTATTAGAGAATCATATCAAAAGATATGTCACCAGGGAGAAAATATCATTTATAAATCACTAATGAGTAGCAAACAGTGTTTAGCTTGGAGGTATGAGACATCGCTTCACAATGTGCATTCATGATCAAACACAAAAGATCAAGTGCGGAGAGAATAGTAGATCTATATTTTATCTCATTCTGCTAAGGAATATTTTTCTATAGTTGGAGTTTCAGTGCCTAGATCGCTTTTCCTTCTCATCAGAAAAGATTGTGCAATTAGTAGAAAGAGATTTTTATTGTGTCTAATTTGGAACTTAGCCATTAAGATAATGCAAAATGGTACAGGTAAAGTATTGTGTAGATTTTATTTATGTCCTCAGAGTTATATACACCTGTGCAACTACTTTGTCGATGAGAACACATGAGAAAACCTCAGGCTGACAAAAGACCTCTTGGGAGGGCGGGCTTTGTTGAGATTTCTTGCTTTTTAAATATAAGGTGAATTCGAATGGTTCTTAAGCTCTAGAGTGTAGATCTTTGAGCCTTCCATCACCCATTTTTCAGTATATTAGAGTAAATATAAAGCTATTTTCTAGGGAAAATTTTAGTCATGGTCCCAGTAAATTCAGACTGGTGAGTACCTCTGAGCAGCAGTGAAGCTGTCTGCAGGGAAATTATGAGAACTTAAGTGCCTCATACCTTACTAAGACCATACCAACCCTTTTTATCCAGCTTAATAAACTATTAAAACTTAGATCTCCAAACCTGGTGAGAAACACAGATGAACCACCATCCAGGCCAATAATAATTTTGAACCATTTTTTTTAATGGTGTACATGTGGTTCATCCAATTTTTTCTGGAACACCTCATGTTTACCACTCATCATTGGAAAACTGTGACCCTAAGCCACACTCTTCTTTGGTACAATGCCATCCTACTGTATTGAAGACAGCGATAAGCTGGAGCCTTTAGAATTGCTTTGTTACACCTGCTCTGTAGCCCTTGTTATTCACATTACTAAGCATCTTCTTGATGAGGACCTTGGAGACTTTTGTTTCTTGTGTTAGCATCAAGAATAGTGTCTGTCCTGGGGCGCCTGGGTGGCACAGGGGTTAAGCGTCTGCCTTCGGCTCAGGGCGTGATCCCGGCGTCATGGGATCGAGCCCCACATCAGGTTCCTCCACTATGAGCCTGCTTCTTCCTCTCCCACTCCCCCTGCTTGTGTTCCCTCTCTCGCTTGGCTGTCTCTATCTCTGTCAAATAAATAAAATCTTTAAAAAAAAAAAAAAAAAAAGAATAGTGTCTGTCCTTAAAGAGCTGGTTTGCTTTTTTTTATCTTATGGGCAACACCAATTTTGTAACTTTTCATGTTTTCCTATTGATCTTAAATTCCAGGAATTCTATTATTTTAAAATTTTTTTATTTATTTCAGTAATCCTCTACACCCAACCCAGGGCTCAGACTCACAACCCCGAGATCAAGAGTCTCACGCTTCTCCATGTGAGCCAGTCTGGTGCCCCAAATTCCAGGAATTTTAAAGTGAAACTTGTCATGAATGAGCTACAGAAGACTTAGTGATAAATATTTGTGGTTCAAAGGGCCTTTTTCATTTCGTTTAATAATGTTATACGTGTTGTTCCTTTTCTGATATTTTTTACTTCTTCTAACTTATTGTTCTGTACGGTCTGTCCTTGTAAGTCCTCTTAAATCTTTCAGGGAACCAAACAGATACGATAAATAAAATACAATTACCATAGTCTAGAGACCATCCATTCTGGTTTGTTCACATTGACTATATAAGCCAAGAAGTTCTTTGGGGAATCAAATAGGCAGATTCTCCTGTGTTCTATGGTTTATTTGTGAAATGCTTGTAATTTCTTCAAGAGGCATCACACCGCCAATTCAGTTGACTATTGGCTATGATAGATTGAGTCAATAGAAACAGGAGAAAGTGACAACTGGAAATACCAAGAAAGGAAGGACTCAAAGAGCAGAGCAGGATATTCGCAGGAAAGTCATGGAAGCCTGCAGGCCTGGAGCCAAGAAGATACGATAATCCCATCGTGGAGATTTCGGAGAGGAAGCAGTGTAGAGCAGCATCTTATTTATTACCAGCTGGGTTCCCCTCTGTTGCTTCAGAGAATCAGTAAGCATCCTGAATGAATCATAAGAAAATCACAAAGAATCCTTAAATAAATTCCCTCTTGCTAGTCACTCTGGAGGATGCTAAATAGAGTTGCCCGCGTGTGAAGCTTCCTGATCGGGACTCAACACCTGCAGTATGACTCTTGATCTGGGTTCACACTCACAACCCCCATTTCTTTGCTTGGCCCCCAGCACCTTATTAGATTTGATCAGTCTCCCTCAAACAGCAGTTACTTTTGTCCTACTTCGGTTAAAAGCACTCTGGAGTCTGGCTGGCTATCTCTTTGGGTTTCCCACAAGGACCTCCTGTTGAAATGAATTCCATATACTCTGTATTTTAAGTCAGAAAGCATTCCAAATACTTTGCTAAAGTCAGTGAAAACCATTTTATAATGCCTCAGTTTTCCAATTTGAAGAAGACAAAAATGCTTTGCAACAATAGACTGACCCAAATACAATGGGAAGGGCTAGATAGGAGCTCAGATATCCTTGTAAAAGAATGCAAAGTTCTTTATTGGACCTGTTTGGCAAAAAGGCAGGTGATGGGTGAGAAAGTGTTCTGACTGAATTTTTCGTACTTAGAGCCAAGACATGTAGTATGTATAGCAAAGCAAAGAATATTTTTAGGGTAAACCACTTTTGATGTAAGCATTTTAAAATTTACCAACTGTTGTAAAACTAATGTATGCTGTTAGAGGTCAGAATAGAAGTTCCCTTGGAGTGCGGGATAGTGGCTGGAGTTGAAAGAGGGGCTTCTGGGGTTCTGAGAGTGTTCGATTTCTTAATCTGGATGCTCATTGTTGTGTGCATTAAGTTTGTGAAACATTCCAACTAGATCCGAAATCAGATCTCTTGCAACTTGTTTATGATTTCTCACTTCCCCTTTGAAATCAAAATCACACGTGACTTCCACCATCGGTTTAATCCAAACAAACATATATTTGTGGAAGAAAATTAGGGAACATGGTGCACCCCGTAATCTGATCTATCAGTTGCCTCAAAGTCTGCGAAAATCCCTTTCTGGAATGAAAAGCATTCTCCTTCTTTGTCTCCTTTGTATCCCCTCTTCCTCCTGCTTTCCCCCCCATCATGAAAACCTCAGGCTCTGTATCCCAAAGTGAGTTTTATCGGAAACTCCACATTTAAGGATTGTGGCATGTGGAACCCTAAAATAGACAGCTTTGTGACCTTTTTCAAAATCCTCCCATTCCATATATCCTTCCCAGATACACAGTCCATTCTTTCTGTTGAAGGGAACAGTGTAAAGAAGGCACCGCCAGCAAGAGGCTTTGGAGCCCAGCGGGGTCCTGGTAGATGCATGCATATACATAGGATCAGGGGCGAACCGGATGGACCGTCTCTCTCAGTGAGTGAAAGTCTTAAACCGAGATTAACCTTGAAGCTCAAATTAGATAAAAACAAATAGAAATTTCTCCACAGGAATAAGAGCTTAATATAAAGCAAAAGTATTTCGTAGCCCACAGAACTTTAATTAAGATGAAAGGGTTTCCGAGTATCTGCTTCCTTGACAATCTTATGTTTAAAGATGTGTGTTGAGCTCAGCATGAAGGAACTAGTCTATGCAGCTCATTATTCACTTTTACAAGGGCCTACTTTGGGAGCTCTTTGTAAAGCTCTGGCGTTCACCTCCAATTTTCTCCCCAAGCATGCCATCCTCTAGGCCTTTGTTACATTCTCAGGGAATCCGTCGACCTCCTTATTGCAACGGGGGGGACACCCCCTCCAGTTATGAGAAGATACAGAGAGTGGAGATGCCCGCCTGCCCCAGTGGCTGCAGCCTTGCTTTGGAGGGCACGTGGGGGTGGTGCATGGTACCATTTCTCACATGGAATTCATCAAGAAAAGTCGTTGTTCCTGTTGTTCCTAATAGAGAAAATCTAGTAGGCAACACTTTACACACAAAGAATAAAACAGAGATACACAAACACACCCAAAGACTAGAAATCCTTCACTGAAGTTGTTAAAAGATTGACTGGAATTTTTTTCTATTTGTCTTAGTGATACAGTGCTGATGCATTAGATAAGCACCCTCCTATCTTCTTTTGTGCTTTTAAACCCTACTGGTTATCAGTATTTATCATGAAACTCTGTAAATAACAGATGCTCAAGGCATATCTTGGGAGCATCCAGAAGGCAGTTAAATGCGTGGACATCGCCATCCTCCCAGATGTGCACAGAGTTGGCACAATGTACTCATAGTGTGAGGATGTACGAGTTAAGAGCCTTGCTTCAATCCTAATTTCTAATCTGTAAAAATGAAAGTTGTAGTAGCACTTCAGAGTGGGAGGATTTAAGTAGATAATCCCTATAAAATTCATATATGCCAGACTCCTAATAAGCATTTAAATAAATGCTAGCTATTTGTTTGTATCATTAAAGAAAATGGATGTCCAGAATACACATGTATGTGAAATATTTCCTGACGGTTTAACTTCACCCCTCCGAGGTGGGATCTTGGGTAATTATTTAATGTCACAAAGTCTTGGCTTCCATCATCTATAAAATAAACCTTGGGAGGCTTTCTGTTTAATTTAAAGATCCAGAGAGAAAGTATAGGGCAGGTTCAATGCCTGGCACTAATAAGAATGTGCGATATTAGTGATTATTCTCTAAAGGCTGTTTTGCATATTTCAGAGAAGTGCTGCCCTTGGGAATCCAGGATGTGGTGATGTCTTTGTACTGTTATTTCATAGATCCAGTTGAAGTTGATCTCAAAATGTATGGAATGGACTCTATGCAGAGTAAAAGATCAAAACCTATAGTACTTGCCAACTGATCTTTTGTGATTTAAAAAAAAATATGAAAAGTCTATAACCAGACAAAACAAGTTTGGAAAATAATACATACCAGCCCCCTCCTGTCCCAACCAGCTCTCAGTACTTCAGGGATTCACAGTGCTTTAAAAAAAAAAAAAAAAGGCAAAAATAATTCACAGTAAAGAAACCCATCGAACCATATTTCATCTGTGTTTTCCAGTTTTATTTAACCAGGAACCCATTTTTCCTATAATACCCGTTACTGATAGAGACTTATTGAAACATATTCAAGCATGTGAGTATAATCAGAAATAAAATGCTCTAATGCATTTGAGTCAGATTATTGTTTCTGATCCTGAAGGAGTGGCAATTTCCAACAATTTTTTGTGAATTGATATCCTGCCGAAGTATTACCCAAAGCAGTGATTGCATAAAGTTAAATGACAGAAAATAAGTTGACATCCAAACATGTCTTGCTCACACCAGCAAGGAAAAAACCTAAATAGTCATCAACCTAGCAGAACCCCAGGACGGCAGATTGGTCCAAGCCACAGGGCCCTCCTCCTAGAACAGAGTGGCAAACTCAGACATCTGGAGTAGCCAGGTGACCTAAAGATTCGAGCGTGCTGGACAGTTCCATAGCAAACAACATTAGAACAATCTCTTTCTGTAAAAAACTTTTTTCTCCCCAGTGCCTAAAGCACCAAGTCCTCTGTTTCTGCACTTTCGATCAAGAGATTTCTCTATCTTAGGAAATACTGCTCAATTGCAGTAGTAAATTGCAACAGACACTTTCCCACAATGTCAGTAAGACAAAAAGGCGGGGGGGCACAAACTATAGAAAGCTAGAGACACCTACTTTCTCCAAATGGAAGAACAGCCACTCAAAGCCAGCCAATTGATGGCCAGGAGTGTGGGCTCAGTGTTGCCACATTTTTGGGTTTGAAAAGGAAACTTGAAATTGTGCATTTTCATCTGAAATCTTCTGGTTTTTACTTATTTGCTGAAATTACTAAATATACACACATACATATACCCGTGTGTGTGTATGTGTGCACACATATACACAGTTACACACACACATTTGTGGACACAGGTGACTAGTTTATGATCACTTCTTAGGAACATGGGATTGTAGGAAAATGTTCTAATGGAATTGCAAGGCACCAGGTACACTGAAGAAACACCATCATTAGGAATCCGCATAGAGTGTAATCATTTGGGTGTCCTCAAATCCAAAGTAGAGTATGTGTAGCCTTTTCATCACAGGTTCATATTCAAGCAGGAAGGAACTGTGGGTCTGACCTGTGCCTGGAAGTATGATGCTCTTGAGAGAAACTAGTTTATTCCTATTCCAATAATATTTATTAAGTGCCTACTGTGTGCTAGGCCCCGTTATAGAATCTGGGCAAGCATCAGGGTACAAAACAAACCGATCCCTTCTCTCACAGAGCTTAGGCTCTAGTGGTGGAGAGTGAAAAGGGAGCTCTGTTGCCTCATTTGTAAGAACCATAGTAACTATCTCAGGGAGGTGGGTGGGAAGACAGGAAATATACCAATATATATGTTCACGGTGATATGTACTTGAAGGAAAAATAGGGGATAGAAAGTGACAGAGCCTGGAGACATGGTAGAATAGAGAGTGATCAAGTCTCTTGTGGGAAGAAAAATAGGACAATCGAGCCCCAGAAAATAGAGCAGTACCAGCTCAGCTGGGGACCTAAGATATACCAACATGTATTATGTGCCAAGCACAGTGCTATGGGCTTTATACATAAATAAACTCAATTTCTCTGCACAGCCACCATGGAATCAGACACTCTGATTCTCCTCTTTAAATAGATGGGAAACAGAGGCTCAGGGACTGAGTCCCTGACTCTCTATCACATCACTCAAGCAGCCTGGACCCAGCCTTTGGTTCTGACTGTCACCCAGTTTTCCATTTGCTTCCTGAGGCATGTTGGAGTTGATGGGAGCTTGCATTAGACAAGGAAGAGGTATACCAGAAAACCCCATTATCTGACTACTTCATCGCATCCCGAACCAACATATACACACAGAAGAAAAATGAGAAAATGCATTTGGGGTTTGGAAGGAAATGTAACATCAGAGTTCCAAAATACAAAGGAAGAATAGAAGCATCTAGCCATTTCCATTATATTCTATTTTGGACTTGATTTTTCTCCCAAGTGTTTCCATACCCATTAAAATCCTAATCCAATTCCTTCTGTTGTTAATGAGGGAATAAAGGAATTTGAACTTATCAACAAGTAAGCTATAAAAATAATTGATGGCAGGGCGTAATAATTCAGAGCACATGGCACTTTGTGTTAGATTCTAATTCTGGTTACCTCGCTCCTCATTCTAGTGTCTGCACCTTTTTGGTATGCCCGTCACTCAGCATCGAACCTGCCTCCTAGCATCTACTCTATAAATGTTAAACTGAGCAGTTGAACCTGTGTCCTATTTATTTGTTTGTCGGTTCATTTGCATGAGTTTTCAAAATTCTTAGATATCCTCAGTCCACAGTCACTCTATAAGTGTGAGTTGGTGTTATTTATAACACCCAGCCTGTGGAATGGTGTTGCAATCAAAAGAATTTTCCTGCAGAGCAGAGAGCAGAATGAACTTTTTATTCACTTTGTGCATAAAGCCAAAATTAACATCTTTTTGCTTTTGCATTCGGTGTGGAATATTTAATTCCGCCCTGAGTTGGGGAGTTTTTAGGATTTTTAAAAATCATTTGTTGAACTAAGGGCTTCACTGCTCCTGTGAAGTCCATCATTTCCTGGTATTAGATACAGCTTTTCATTTAATTAATTTTAATACAGTAATTTATTTTTATATTTTCCTCTAATCTTGTCAACCCAATGTGGATTTTGCTTTTAATAAAGTACAGGGTAAGCTACTTAAAGTGGACTAATTGGGCAAAGCCTGACTTGTCCATCTGATCAGAATGGACATTTGGAAGAAGGTGGGGTCAGGGGGAGGACAGACAGCAAAAGAAAACCCGTGCTCAGAATCCACGGGGCAGAGGTAGCAAAGTGAATAGAACTTGCCAAGCACACAGAGGGTGCGGTTGAAACCTGCATAGGACTCCAAGAGAGAGAGAGTTCAGAACATTGATTTCCTTTATGACTTAAGCAACAGCTCTAGCTATTGGGAGAAAGAGAAAAAAATACGCAGAGTTTTTGAAAGTGAATTATAATTCATCGTGCCGTCCTATCCACAATTCTTCTACAGCTCTGTCCCTCAGCAAGACTGCTCAAATGTGCAAGTAGGTGCAAGTGTGTGCACACACTTGTATCTGGGTTCTTGGCTCTAGACCTTTATTCTTTTTCCTCTTGGCAAACTACAGACCTGTTTTTAAGGAGTCCCGCCTTCTATTTCAGTTTCGTGTTTATCTTGACTGTATAGTTGTGAGCCAAGTGTGTGCTAGGCATGGAGGTTTAAAGAATGAAATGTAGAGCTCTCCCTATAGGAGGTAACACTTGACTGAAGTCAAAACCCTGAAGAAATTCTCTAACCTTGGTTGAGCTGGGCACAGATGAGTCCCTCTGGAAGCCATAAAGTTTTTCCTCCAAATTGATTCTATGCTCATTGAGTCTAGAGGGACGTGTGGTCAAGGGCATCCATTTCAGAGCTAGGCTGCTTGGATTTGAAACCTAAATCCATCATTGACTTGTTATATGATCTTGAGATCCCATAGTTTTCCCACCTCTAAAATGGGGATGCAGTAGTGTCAACCATATAAGGTTCTTCGAGCGTTCTATCAGTTCATATATAAGAAGTTTGGAGTCACTGGCAGATGATGAGCACTAGGTAAGTGGTAGCAAATACTTCCTGTTTGTCAGGCTCTTCTGTCTCTGTAAGTGACACAGAACCAATTCCAACTGGCATAAGCAATAGGGGTTCGTTGACTCAATGAGCTTAAAATCACCAAAACACAACTGGATCCAGGTGTGTGGATTATTTCTTCAGATCTCTCTCCCTCCCTCTCTCTCTCTCTCTCTCTCTCCTTCCCTCTCTCTCTCACCTTTCTCTGTGTTGGCTTCTCAGGCAAGTTCTCTCCTTGTGCCTCCCAATGCCCCCCAAATAATGATAAGCTTCCTGCATTAACTCCAGTGGAAAAGAGAGATTTTCCTTTCCTCTAGCCCTGACAAAACCTTCAGGACTGTCTTTTATGGGATGGGCTTGAGTCCCATGACCACCCCGGGGATCTTCACTCTGGGGATTATGGTACTCAAACCACACCTGCACCACACATCATTGTCATCTGCATAAGCAAGGAGGTGAAGGTTCCTTGGGCTGGGGGGTGTGGAGAAGGGAGGGGATTCCCTAAATTGGGGTCAGTTATCAAATGAAGAAGGGCAGAATGCTGGGCTGGTGAACCATAACTATCTACCACACATAATAAAATCATTTCCCTCCTGTGCGCTGTGTCCTACTTCAGAGGGTTCTGGTACGAGAAGCAGTAAGGAGGGGCGTTCATCACAGGGGCAAGCCCTGGTTTTTCTAAGTGCTTTTCATTGTGGAGTATATGTTTGCCTTGTTTAAGTGACTTTTAGTAAATGATACATACACTTGTCTAAAACCTAACTGTTTACACGATATCTGCCCCCACCCCTTCTTTTTTAAGGCATTTTAGCTTCAGGGCCGATACATCGACCAATGGTAGCTATTGCTTTAGGAATCGAGACACCTCTTTTCTCCTGCCACTCTCTGTGGACACTCCTCACCCCTGATGTCCCTCAGCCCTGCCTTCTACCCCTCTGGTGAAGATCCTGATTGTTATCCCTCCTCACCTGCTCAGGAGCACTGTGGTAGCCTCCTACTTCATTGCTTCAGATACATAACTTAACACTGATTTTAACATACAAAACTTCCTCCAGTTTTATCCACGTGCGCACTGTGTTGCTTGCTAAAGTCCTCACAATGAGAAGAGGGTCACGAAGGTTAAAGGGAGACAGAGAAGTGAGGAGAACATGACACTGAAGGCCAGGCATAGAAGTGTCAGAGAGGAGAGTGCCAGACCTGGGACAACTCTATGAAGAGAAAAGTAGTAGAGCATGGAAACATCTTGAGGCTCGTCTTGGAAGCTAAGCCATTGGGGGCCGTTGAGGTGAACACCTCTGACAGCCCCACTGGCTAATCTTCTAATTCACAGAGGTGGAGACTTTCCATCATCAACATCAGCTTGTATGCTTCCTTTGTATGATTCAGCAAAAGGTCATGAGATTTTGTCAAGTCCCCCAGATTACCCTGTGACAGACCCCCACATTGTCAGGGGTCCAGGATGTTCATCAATTTGTACTACTATGAAAAGAGAGAGTTACAGAGGACTGGGAATGGTGATAATCCACACCTATAACATGAGTATGTATTGTCATCATATTCAAGATATGTTGTTTTTAATATCTGAGTTATTTGAGCCCTTTTCTCTGAGTTCTTAATCCTTAAACTTTTATTGATAGTTCCTGCGTTCACCATGTGACCTACGAATGTCTAGTATGAGCATTTGTGCCCATAATGCAACTCCAAAAAGGGTGTGGGCAGGCATAGATGGCTGTCACCATACATTCCTTCATAGTTTTAACTCTACATGGAAAAATGGACCCTCCTTCACTGCCTGCTAAGTATATAGGCATTTACACATAGATTAAATGGCAATGGGTTAAGATCCTCTAGGTGTTTATTCAGATAAAATGAAGCACAGGCAATTACATTTATAAACAGGGGATGTCAAGCAAGGAAATGATTGACCTGTCAGTGTAATGGCAACACTATGAAATGGGAGAGAAGCTCTGTTCAAGATTTGCAACACTCCATGGGTTTGAGCCATGGGTCTGAAAAATACATCGTGACTAAGTTACGTAAATCATGATGGCTACAGTCTACTAAAAATAGTAATATCATATTTTATCTTCTTGTTTAGTATTCTTCTGATTGCTCAATTGGCAGAACATCCGTTAGGGGGGTTTTGACCTGCAGTAGGAAAGACTTCTGCACTGGATACTGCCATTAACATATAATTTATGTAATGCCTTCCAGATGGTGCACTAACTGTGTGATATTTCTCTATATAATAAACATGTGCCTGATGTATGCTAGGCAGTGTTCTAGGTCCTAGGAACTCAGACGTGAATAAGAATGTGTGAGGGTAAGGGCAGGGAATATGCAACAAATAGACAAATAAGAAAATACTAGAGAACATGATAAAAACTATAAAACTAGGGTGAGTGATGGCAAGTAACTGATGGCTTTTTCAGATTATACTGTTAGGAAGACCCCTTTGAGGTCTTCATCATCTGAATGAGCCACCGTGTGACAACGTGCAAAAAATATTCTAGACAAAAGGAGCAGTTAAAGAGCAGTGACCATCCGTTCATTCCTGCATCCATTCTAGAAGTATGTATTCAGTCTTACTCTGTGCTGGTCCTGTGTTACCATTAGAATTCAACAGTGAACCAAAGACCTTAACTTCATAGGACCCACATGTAAAGATGAAGTTGGACCATAAGCCGTAAGCATAATAAGTAAGTTATATTTAATGTTAGAGATTGATAAGTGCTGTAAAATATTGTGCCTAGTAGGTGTAGATTGAGCCAGCAAATGACAGGAGTGGTGAGAGGGCCAGGGGCAGGCTACATTTGTAAGCAGAGTAGTGAAGGTAGACCTCACTGAGAAGACGTTTTGAGCAAATGATGAGGGGATAGACGAGCACTTATCTGGGGGAACTGAGAAGCAAGAGAGAAACAGCCAGTACAAAATGCCCCCTGGCAAGGGCAGGCCTAGCATGTTCCAGGAGGCCAGTGTGGCTGGCACAGAACGGACAAGGAGGTCAGAAACTCAATGGAGAATCAGAATATATAGGACCTTGTAGCCAAAGTTAGAATCTTTGTGTTACTTGGAGAGAAATGTGGAGCCACGGCTAATTTTGAGCGTAGGAGTGACATGGTCTGACATGTTTTTAAAGGCCTGTTCTGTCTAGGAATTGGTAAGAGGCTCTCAGGAGGCAAGTGTAGAGGCAAAGAGAACAGTTAGGAAGCTGCTGCATTAATGCAGGTGGGACATGATGGTGGCTTGGACCAGAGTTGTAGGGGTTGTGGGACACCGATTCTGGATACCTTTTGCAGATAGAGCCAACAGAACTTCCTCTGGGGTTGGATTTGAGATGCACAGGAAGCAGAAGTCAAGGCTTGCTGCCTGAGCCAGCAGAACAATGAAATTGGCATTGATTAAGAAGGCTGAAGATAGAACAGATTTGGTGTTGGAGGTGTCCAATGGTCTGGAATTCAGTTTTGGTCATGTTGATGTTGGTATATTATTAGGAATCCAAGTGGATATGTTAAATAGGCCATTGGATGTAAGATTCTAGAGGTCAGGAGAGGAGTCTGGTATTTTATGCCCTAAGAATAGGCAATACGGAAGTATAAGCAGCTCCAAGGGCATACCTCATGGGCACCTCATTGTTAAGAGGTTGGGGAGGAGAAAATCCACAAAGGATTCTGAGAAAGAGTAATCAGTGAAATAAAAGGGAAATCAAGAAAGTGTGGTGCCCCAGAGGCCAGAGAGACAAATGTAGCAGAGGAGGCAGTGATCAACGTATCAAATGCTACCAATAGGTTACCTAACAGGAGGACTGCAGAGTGATGATGGGATTTAATAGCATGTCTTGGAGCAATTTTGGTGGGGTGGCAGGAGAGTGAACCAGATTGACTTTAGCTCAGAAGAGAATGAGAGGAGAATCAGAGAGTGCAAATATAAACCACTCTCGAAGGAGCCGTGCTGAGATGGAAAACAAAGTAGTAAGCAGGGCAGGTGTGGTCAAGAGAAGGGTATTTTGGTTTTTTAGGTTTGTGGGGTTGTTTTTTATTTTATTTTATTTTAAAGATTTTATTTATTTATTTGACAGAGAGAGACAGCCAGCGAGAGAGGGAACATAAGCAGGGGGAGTGGGAGAGGAAGAAGCAGGCTCCCAGCAGAGGAGCCTGATGCGGGGCTCGATCCCAGGACCCTGGGATCACGCCCTGAGCCGAAGGCAAGTCACTCAATGACTGAGCCACCCAGGAGCCCCTGTTTTGTTGTTTAAATACAAGAGAAGTAACAGCATGTGTTTGAATGTGGATGACACTGACCCGGTAAAGAGGAAAAGTTGAGGATGCAAAGAGTAAAGAAAGCCTCGCTGGAACAGTGTCCTTGAGCAGGCAAGAAGGGTTGAGTGAGTAAACTGGGGAGGGGTGGCTTTAGATGGGAACAGGGGAAATTTAACTACATAACAGCCAAGCAGGCAAAAATCTGTGGGTGCAGGGGCTGGAAGGTGAGTGCATGTGTTAATAGGGGTCTGTTCATCGCTTTTTTTGTTGCCTCTCTTTTTCTTACTAGGAAAGGAAGCAAGCAGGAGTGAGGAGGGGATGGAGAGGGAGTATGGGGGATTGGAGGAGACAGAAGTTGTGGCAGTGACCCTGTGTAGGCAGTGAGGTTCCCTGTAATTGGCTGCTAGCAGGAAGCCCCCCCCCCACAGTCCTGGTTTCCTGGAGGCCAGTGTGCCTAGAACACAGCCCTTAATGGGAAGATCATGTTTGGGGGTGGGGAGGTACCAGGGAATAGCAGGGAGTTAGGTCAGATAGGGTTTGGTAAACCCAAGTAAAGAGTTTTGATTTTATTCCAAATGAACCCTTAGGAAAATTATTTAAACTTTGCACCTCTGTATTCCACTTCTGAGAAAATAAGGTAAGAATACATAACCTTTCACCTCTAAAATTCTTGACCCTGTGTGAAAGTGAGAATTAATTCTTAAGTGTTCATTAAACTAACAGCTCCAATCTCCTGATTATTAAGCATTTGTTGAAAAGTAAAATTTCTCATCCACGCATCTTCCCTTTTATTCTTTGAATAGCTTTCAGCTTTGCTCCAATATCTTGATCTTCAAATTGCCCTCTCTTTCTGGAGCTTGCTCTGTGGATCCAATTCTAAAACTTTTCACGGAGGAAGCAAATAGGGGTCAGTCATTCAGCATGTATTTCTTGAGCAGAGATGGTGATCCTGGCACTGTGAACTTATTTTCAGCATTTTTTGAATACTTGGCAAGAATATGAAGGTTAAAAGATTAAATGTGAACTTACTAAAATTTGATGGGCAAGTCTGAAACCAGAAATAAATATTCCTTGGGCTTCTAGGTTAATACCAAGGCAGGGGTTTCTCTTCCGTGGGCATTTTTTCCCCTTCCTGTTTATTAATATCTCCAGGTAAAGCCCCTCTGCCCCCTTGTGAAGATGCTGACCATAGCATGATTTTTAATAGAAAAATCACAAACATCCTGTATTTCCAAAAATCTTGGAAGCATAAAGTAAATTAACCATGTGATGGAAAATCCACACCCATTTACAAATTCTCATTTTGAAGACTATTTAATAACATGGGGGTGTCCTCACAGCATCATGAAGAATGTAGAATAAAATGTTTACTATAACCTCAATTTTAGGTGAATGTGTTTTTTATTTTTAACCTGGGATATAACCTATCATAACATTTTTTTTATTAAACAGTGATTCTCTCAAAGTAATATGATTAAGAGTGTTTCGTTTTATTTCTCTGAACATTTTTTTATTTTGAAAATTTTCTGTAATGAAATGTACTTTTTTATGATGAAACCAAAATTAAATTCACTTAGACACAATAATTTTTCTTACGTCTGGAGAGAATTGGAGATTGCAAAAATACCAGGATTTTCCCTTCCTATTAGAGATGCTCCTTATCCCCCACACACAGGTGGTGTAGAGCAAACTAAGGTCCACCCGTTTAGAACACAAAGCTCCTTGAGCCACTTTGGGGGCAAAAAATAATGTCCTAGATTTAAATGTTTGTAAAAATAATATGAAGGAAAAAAAGAATGGATTGGGGCTTGGGGTCAAAATATAAAACTATATACCAGGCCTCAGATCTTGGGAATTTTTTTTTTTTTAAGATTTTATTTATTTATTCGACAGAGATAGAGACAGCCAGCGAGAGAGGGAACACAAGCAGGGGGAGTGGGAGAGGAAGAAGCAGGCTCATAGCGGAGGAGCCCGATGTGGGGCTCGATCCCATAACGCCAGGATAACGCCCTGAGCTGAAGGCAGACGCTTAACCGCTGTGCCACCCAGGCGCCCCAGATCTTGGGAATTTTAAATGCCTCTCTCATTCATTTTTCTCCATCATTTGTTAAACAATTGTGGGACAAATCTTTGAAGGTCTGTTATTTATTTAACAGACACTTATATGGCACTTACTATGTGCCTGCACTATTTCTAAGTGCTTAATATGTGACTCGTCTCGGTCCTCCGAGTGCATTTATGATATAGATAGCCTCTGTTTTTAATAGATGAGAAACTTAGACACAGGTAGGTTACATACCCCAGAACTAAATTGCAGGCACTGCACTAGACTCGTGGTTTTGCTTGCTACTAAATAGCAAGATATCCTGAGTCCCTGTCCTCATTCTTGTGGGAAGACAGACGTCAATCCAGTAATCACACAAAACAAATGCGTAATTACAAAATACAATAAACCTGTGAAGAAAATTGCAGACAGTGTATGCGGATCAAATGAGTCCTTTGCATCTCAGTAATTTACAGGATGCCTCTCTAGGTTCATTTCTCTTCCTTAGTGTAACCATTACATCGAATCACAGTGTAGAATTGCCCCAAATGCTATGCAAGAGAAGAGCGAAAAAGGAAGACTTCACAACCCTCGCTGCTGGTTACAGACCAAAGCCAATGATGTGCTCCTGCTTTAAATGGAGGGGCAACGTGGGTCAGCCCGTGCTGAAGCAAAGGAACTACTTTCACCCTTCAAAAAAAAAAAAATCAAGAAGAAAACGTTTATTCGAGCAGAAGTGTGTATCACCATTGGTTTCTCTGTAGTAAGTTGCCAATAGCTCCCACCCGCATATGCCCTCATATGTCCCTGTTGCCCACTTTGGGTGAGGAAAAAATGAAATCCCAGCACAAGGAATAACTGTAGTTTGAATTTGGGGGTAGTGCACAAATTCTGACGGTATAGTCCTGAGGAATTTCTTTTGAATTTGCTCTTCTCTTTTAGCTGAGAAAGGAAACATACTTTTAATTGGGAACCAAGACTTGAAGAGGTGGGACAAAGTGAGCTATACAACGCAAGTCTTTTTTTTTTTTTTTTTTTTTTTTTTTAGTTTTTATTTGTGTATGATTTTTTGGTCTGAACACACCAATGTGTGAGATTTTCCACTATAAAATCTCCTTTGAGGCATCAGATTCAACTTTAGGTTCTGGAATAAAGTTCACAAGGCTTCAGAGAAATCGAATGTTTAGAATACAGTGTCTTCTCATTGGAGTGTTACCAAGTTCACATCTCTGATCTGGGCAGAATTTAATCCTAATACAACAGAGCATCAATACCGGGGATATCATGCTGATCAGATCCCACCTTCTGTGAAGAACTATGAACGGCTTCAGGCATTACCACCTGTCTGGCCGAACATCTCAAGGTAACAGCCTAGTTATCCTTGAAGCTCACCAGATTTGTGTGGTCATGTGCCCGGTGGAGTATCACTCAGCTCAGCCTTACTACTCAGTCACATGTATGAATGCGTTTTCTCCTCATTGTAATGGCAGGGCCACTGTGTAGGGCATCTACCAAACTCTTGGCAAGTGCTCTTAACTGCCACCCTAATCTATCCCTGGGGGCCTCTTAGGAGGAGTCCCTGATCTCTCAGTTGCATTTGACTGGACAACTGGACTGGAAGGAGTGGGAATTTGTACCAAATTTGTCTCCCATCAGATTCCTAGTAATTTAAAACTAGGAAGAAGAGAACATTCATTTCTCTGTGAGAAAGTAACTGTTATCTGTGGTATTAGGAGTTGCTGAGGGCTGTTAAAAGCTGATAAAGCTTTTTGGCAGAAGGAAGGAACTGGAATAGACAGAGAGAATGGATCAGCCATGAAAGTGGGAGAGAGTACTCCACGAGTTCCAGGCTACCTTGGGAATCCAGGGCCTACTGCTTCCAGAAATCCAATAGATTTCTTGCCCAGAAATCCATCGGATATACCTGTGTCATCATCATGCATTGTCCTTTCCTTCCTTTTTTTTTTTTTTTTTTGATTTTATTTATTTATTTATTTGACAGAGAGAGAGAGAGAGCCAGCAAGAGAGGGAACACAGGCAGGGACAGTGGGAGAGGAAGAAGCAGGCTCCCAGCGGAGGAGCCTGATGTGAGGCTCGATCCCAGGACTCTGGGATCACACCCTGAGCCGAAGGCAGATGCTTAATGACTGAGTCACCCAGACGCCCCTGCTCTTTCCTTGCTTTGCATTTAGTTGGTTTGGTTTAAACCACGCGTGATAGCTGTTACCTGGAACGGAAGAGCCCTAACTAGTATAGTAGCTTTAATAGTTCAATAAGAATATTTACCATAATCACATACTTGCAAACCTCCTTTAGAATGAGCTGCATTGGGTATCATGCCCACGGGCCTAGTTACAGATGTGCACATGGATCACCTGTTTTCATATTAAAGGAACAAAGGCATCAAGCAGGAAAAAAGAAAAATGCAAAGAAGTTTTAGTTGAAGAAAAAGTAGCAGGCATTTCCTAGAAATAGCTCTGACCCAAACCCAGCCAGAGCAGATTCAAGTGGAGGGATATAAACAGAAATCACACCCGGACTGCTATAATTAAACTTAACTAGATTTTAGAGGAAATTCTTCTTTGTGAAAAGCAAAGAATCTCTAGAGTGGTTCATTCGTCCTAAGCACTTAGGAAAACAGTTATCAAATTTGTGGTTTGCAGGATGAAATCTTTATCAAAACAAATCAATCAATGTAAAAATTAAACTTTAAAAATCCTTTTTATGAATGCTGACATAATATTCCTGCAGAGATCATGGGGGTTCAACAGTATTAGATATTTCCTGTGATTGGAGTCTCCACCCAACACATGTCTTGTATAATCATCAAGTTCAGTACAGCTTTTGTCATTGTTTTTGTCCTAACGCTTTGTATGTTACTAGTCCCTTTATCCATATTTTATTCTTTTTACTTTATGTCTGATTGTACTATTCATACCTAGGGAGGTGAGTCCCTGATAACGTGAAGAGGATTAATGTAGAGGAAATAGGCTTTATTAGTTTGGATTTGTTTTATTAGCATTCTACAGTTTGATTAAAATGAGAAAGTCGAGAGAGAGAGTATGTTATTTGCCAAGTAGAGTAAAAACAACATAAAATGAAATAAACTGAGCCTCAATGTATTATTGATAGAACACGAAGACATTTCCACAGCCTTATTGTAAGTACAAAGGTCCTTGTGTGAGACAATAAAGGAGAACAAAGACACTTTTTTTTTCCCCAGACTGTTTTTAGTTTCTTTGCAGATACCTTTAGTTAACTGAAGGGCATACTTTTTCTTTAAAAGGAATTTAGAGTGGAAGATACCAAAATATACCAGACAACTATATTGAAATATTTACCATTTGTTGATTTGGGACATAGAGTGAATGACAGATTTCAGCATAATATTTGCAGAGGGAAAAAGAGAATTTTCCATGAGCATCTAGAATGTTGTTTTGCTTGGGTTTATGCAGAAAATACATCTGAGAAAAATGAAAATTAATCTTGGAGAGGGGGAGAATTCCTTTGAGAATATAACCATATAATGTCAACAGAATTTTTCAAGCGATTAGCAGTAAAGAAATAAGATTGTTGACGGATTTTTTTTTTTCCTATCTAACTTTTACAAAAATGAGTTGAGCTTTTATAGAATGGCTAGGTGACAAAATGGGTGTGGTCCGGGGTGAGTCATTAAAATATTTATGATTTTGTGTGCATGTTTGCATATGTTCCTCTTGTCTTCTCATCTTCTCCCCCATCCCTCCATGGTTTGATAAATTCAGTTGCTGGTTATAGATTTGGAGATGTTCCCTGTAAAAGCCATTTTGAGTAAAGGCATATGATTATCTAAAATCATTGGCATGCCAAAGAACAATAAGTGGAAAGAAACTAATTGGAAGTTTCAGTTTTTCTTTTTCTTTCTTCTTCTCCTCTTTTCTTTCTTCCTTTTGTTCCCCCTTGAATTTAGAGTTTGAGAGCTCCAACATGTGGAACAAGGAACCCGTTCATTGTTTGCTTGGAAAATGTAGTAATAGAGATAATCAACCAATACAGAAGCTATCCTAACTTGCTCTCCCATATATGACAGCTGTCCTTAAAAAAAAGGACAGGGAAATCGCATTCAAAGGTTCTCAAAAGAATGTTTATTTGATAGGAAGATGTCAGATCCTAGGAGGCCTAGAAATCCTAATTCTGAGAACAGACCTAGGCATTCTGGGCGTGAAAACAGGGCTATTTATGAAGACACTTAGGCAGCCTTGAGGAGTCATGAAAGAGCATCCATTTGTCCTCAAAAACCCTGCGAGTAAAGGCAGGCTCTGCCCTCAACGCCTGGGTGATCATATACAGATGGGTCTCACTTTTCTCATCTGTATAATGGATATTAAAGTATTATCTGTAAATTAAAAATATAACCCACCTAGCCCGCTGCCGGGCACATAAATACCATGTGAACAGAAGTTGGCATTATTTCTCAACTTTATATCGCAAGAACCTCTTCAACTATGCCAAAAGTGCAGCTTTTAGGATTGTGTCATTTTTAGACATCCTGGCTTCATTTCTGTGGAGAAAGTAGAATTGGAGTTTATATTTCAGATAATTTCAGCAACATCTCTTTCGTCACACCCCCCCCCAAGTCTTGATTTACCACTACGTAGACTATAGAATGTGCAAAACTCTGGGTCAAACTATTAAATGCAGTTTGGGAATATTTACAAATTGTCAGCCTCGCCCAATCTCCGTGCACAAACACAATTCTTCTCCATTTGCTCTTCCTGATACACTTGTGAGATGTGGATCAGCAAAAACCTTTCATTTGGAGTATTAAAATCCTAGTTTAAATGTTTTTTTAAACTTTTTAAAATAGTAATAATTTATTTGAAAAATATTTCAAATGCTCACGAAAGTGTGCTTCTCTATATATAGTACTGTCTTGCATCAAGTCATAATACTTTGCTATATTTATTTCACTGTTTTCAGAAAATAAATCTTGACAGATGTATTTAGAGCCCAATCCCAGCATTTTCCAGAGTAACCACTCTTCTGAATTTGATGTTTACCATTCCCAAGCAGAGACCTATCCCATTACCACATATAGAAGTGTCCATAAATTTGAGGCACGATTCTTAAGTTTTTAAGTCTTCTAAAAGCAATATTTTACTTTACATATCACATACATTGCTGTTCTGAACATTTTTGAGATTTATCCATATCGATACATGTCATGTCATTCATTTTCATTACTGTATAATATTTTGTTGTAGGACTCTGGTGAGGTTCATCGACGTGCTCTTCTGTTAACAGGTATTTAATTTATTCTAGCTTTTCACTGTACCAATGACGATCTGAACATTCTTGTGCCTATCTTTTAGCACGCATGCTCAAGAGTGCCTCTGGTAGACAGTCCTAGAAGGGAGACTGCAGGAATGAAGGGAAGGGAATGCGGTTTCCACTGTACTATCTGTTGCCAAGTCAGTCTTCAGAATGGTTGTGACACACACACTCACACCAGGGATGTGTGCATATCCTAATCCTCCTCGTGTGTCCTAAACTTGATATTGTCAGATTTCTTAATTTTTTGGAAACCTGGTAAGCGTAAAATGGATTTTTAGTTTGTATTATCCTGATTACCACTGAAATCAGCTTCTTTATATATACTTTTTTTAAAGATTGTATTTATTTATTTGAGAGAGGGGGGGAGCAGAGGGAGAAGCAGACTACCCGCTGAGCAGGGAGCCCCACACAGGCCTTGATCCCAGGACCCTGAGATTACAACCTGGGCAGAAGGCAAGTGCTTAACTGTTTAACTGACTGAGCCACCCAGGCGCCAGGAGATGAGCCTTCTTTAAGATGCTCATTGGCCATTCACATTTCCTCAGACACAGACTACTGTGTTTTCACTCCTGTGCCTTTTTTTCTCCATGTATTTTTATTTGTTGTTGATTTTAGGAGTTCTTCATATATTCTGAATGATAATCACTTGTTACATGTGTTACAGGTATCTTTCTGGAAGTCTGTATTTTAATATTGTGCATGGATTTTCTTAATTTTAAAAACTGAGGTTTTTGCTTCTCATGTTTTCTTTTTTAAATTCTTCTCTACTCTGAGGTCATAAAAATCTATTCTTTTTATATGTAAGTATTTGATCCAACTGGACTTTGTGATGTGAATTAGAAACGGGATTGTCACTGTATTACTTATGGGTAACTATTTTCCCAGGTGGGTTGAGTAATCCCTCTTTCCTCACATCAATAGAGATGCCCTCTACTTATTTGTACTGTTTTATGCCATAGCTCTGTACTAAAACCATATTCACCAAAAGCCTATTATTATAGCTTTATAATCATTCTACATACCTTGTATGGTATATTTCTCCCACCCCACCGCTAATAATGTCTTCAAAATTACTTAGATACCCATGTTGCTTTGTTCACCCAAACGAATTATAGGTTCATATTGTTGAATTCCATGAATAGCTGTTGGGATTTTGCTTAAATTCCAGCTATTTCATCATTTGGGGAGAATGGGCAATTCTATGTTATTGACACTCTCCTTCCATATTCTTGAATATCTCTCCTTTTGTTCAGGTCTTCCTTTATGTCCTTTGTAATTGTATTAGTTGGGATTGCCTTAGATAAGGCCAAAAACCTAAAATAACGGAAGCTTAAACAAAAGAGTTTATTTCTCTCTCACTTAAATGAAATCTGGAGGTAGTCCCTCCAGGGCTAATGTGGCAGCTCTACTGTCACCAGGGACCCAGGCTTCTTCTAACTTTCTGCAACAGTCCTAGCACATGGCTTTGTCTTCAAAGTTACCTTATCACCTATCGGCTTCTGGAGGTCCAAAAGTCTCATCTGTATCAGTCAGAGAGGAGAGGAAGCAAAATGGCTTCATCCGTCTGTCACCCCTTTTCTTTTTAAAATTTTATTTATTGTCAGTTATTTATTTGTCAGTGCCTGAGAGCATCAGCAGGGGAGAGGGGCACAGGGAGAAGCAGGCTCCCCACTGAGTAGGGAGCTTGATGCGGCACTCCATCCCAGGACCCTGGGATCATGACCTGAGCCGAAGGCAGATGCTTAAACAACTGAGCCACCTAG
Organism: Ursus americanus; assembly: GCF_024610735.1. NCBI lineage: Eukaryota > Metazoa > Chordata > Mammalia > Carnivora > Ursidae > Ursus > Ursus americanus. The sequence continues at coordinate 20,869,079 of NC_142140.1, read as the reverse complement.
GCATCCCTGTCTGTCACCCCTTTAAGAAGCCTTTCCAGAAGGTACACCCAGTAACTTGCCTACATCTTACTAGCCAGAGCATAGTCTCCTGGCCCTACTTAAGTACAAGGCAGACTGGAAAATGTGGTCTTGTAACTAGACCCATTGTTCCCCTCAATAATACAGTAGACTTTATTAATAAGTTAAAAAGTACAAATTTTAATAGCCCCTGTCACATGGTCTTACACACAATTTCTAAGTTTTGTAGACTTGTTCCTGGATACCTTATATTTTTGCCAATATTATGACTTTGTCCGTTTGTATTTCTTAATGGATAAAACTCAGGAATATTTTTCCATTTTTATGTGTTTATCTTATATCTAGCACTATTAGAGAACTGTTATTTGTTCTAATACTTTACCAATGGTTTGTATTTAGACAGTTGTTATGAACTGAATTGTGTACCCCTCCCCCCCATCCATGTGTTGAATTTCTACTTCTCAGTACAGGCGTACCTTATTTTATTGTGCTTTGCTTTATTGCACTTTGTGGATATTGCATTTTTTACAAATCAAAGGTTTGTGGCAAGCCTGTCTTGAGCAAGTCTATCAGTGCCATTTTTTTCAAAAACGTTTGCTCACTTTATGTCTCTGTGCCACATTTTGGTAATTTTTGCAATATTTCAAACATTGTCATTATTGTTATATTTGTAACAGTGATGTGTGATCAGTGATCTTTAATGTTACTATTGTGATTGTTCGGGGACACCACAAACCACATCCATACAAGATGGCAAACTTAACCTCTGAATGTTCTATGTGATCCTGACTACACCACCAGCCAGTATTTCCTATCTGCCTCCCGCCTCCTTGGACCTTCCAATTCCCTGAGGCACAGCAATAGTGAAATTAGGCCAGTTAATAACCTTACGGTGACCTCTAAGTGTTCAAGTGAAACAAACAGTCACATATCTCTCACTTGAAATCAAAAGCTAGAAATGATTAAGCTTAGTGAGGAAGATATGTTGAAAGCCAAGATAGGCAGAAAGCTAGGCTTCTTGTGCCAAATAGCTAGCCAAGTTCTGAAGGCAAAGGAAAAGTTCTTGAGGAAATGAAAAGTGCTACTCTGGTGAACTCACGAACGATAAGAAAGTGGAACAGCCTGATTGCCGATACGGAGAAAGTGTTAGTGGTCTGGATGGAAGATCAAACGCACCCCAACATTCCCTTAACCAAAGCCTAATCCAAAGCAAGGCCCCTGACTCTCTTCAATTCTCTGAAGGCTGAAAGAAGCTGCAGTAGGAAAGTTTTTAGAAGCACAGGTTGGTTCTTGAGGTTTAAAGAAAGAAACCATCTCCATAACATCGAAGTGCGAAGCAAAGCAGCAAGTGCTGATGTAGAAGTTGCGGCAAGTTCTCCAGAAGATCGAGCCAGGAGAATTCAGGAAGGTGGCTACACGAAGCAATAGATTGTCAGTGTAGACCAAACAGCCTTCTATTGGAAGAAGATGCCATCTAGGACCTTCATAGGTAGAGAGGAGAGGTCGGTGCCTGGCTTTAAAGCTTAGAAGGACAGACTGACTCTCTGGTTAGGGGCTAATACAGCTGGTGACTTTGAGTTGAAGACAGTGCTCATTCACCATTTCAAAATTCCTAGGGTCTCTAAGAACTGTGCAAAATCTACTCTGCCTGTGCTCTATAGGGGGAACAACACAGCCAGGATGACAGCACATCTGTTTACAACTGGATTTACTGAATATTCTAAACCCACTGTTAAGACCAACTGCTCAGGAAAAAAGATTCCTTTCAGAATATTACTACTCATTGAGAATATACTCTTGGTCACCCAAGAGTTCTGATGGAGATGGACAGTGAGATTATTGTTGTTTTCATGCCCGTTAACACAACATCCATTCTGCAGCCTATGGATCAAGGAGTCATTTTGACTTTTTAATACTTCTTTAATACATACATTTTGGAAGGCCATAGACAGTAATTCCTCTGCTGGATCTGGGCAAAGTAATTTGAAAACCTTCTGGAAAGGATTCACCCTTTTAGATGCCATAGTAAGAAAACTTGTCATTCGTTGGAAGAGTCAACATATCAACATGAACAGTAGTTTGGAAGCAATTGATTGCTTCCAATTAATGACTTTGAGGGGTTCAAGATTTCTGTGGAGGAAATAACTGCAGATGTGGTGGTGGAAATAGCAAGAGAACAAGAATTAAAAGTGGAGCCGGAAGATGGGACTGAATTGCTGCAATCTCATGATCAAACTTGAATGGATGAAGACTTGCTTCTTATGGATGAACAAACAAAGTGGGTTTTTTGGGATGGAGTCTATTCTTAATGAAGAGTGTTGAAATGACAACAAAGCTTTAGAATATTAAATCAGCTTAGTTGCTAAAGCACTGGCAAGGTTTGAGATAATTGACTTCAATTTTGAAAGAAGTTCTACCGCAAGTCAAACATTATTGAATAGCATCACATGCAACAAAGAAAACGTTTACAAAGGGAAGAGTCAATCAACGTGCCAAACTTCGTTGCTGTCTTATTTTAAGAAATTGGCACTCACCCTAACCTTCAGCAGCCACAGCCTTGATCAGTCAACATCATCAACATCAAGGCAAGATCCTCCACCAGCAAAAAGATTATGATTCGCTGAAGATTATCAGTTGACGGTTAGCATTTCTTAGCTATAAAGTATTTTTGAATTAAACTATATACATTATTTTTTAGACATAATGATATTGCATGCTTAATAGAGTATAATATAGTGTAATCATTTATATGCACTGGGAAACCAAAAAAATTCATTTGATTCGCTTATATTCACTTTTCTGTGGTCTGAAACTGAAGCTGCCATATTTTTGAGGTATGCCTGTAGCTCAGAATGAGACTGTACTTCGTGATAGGACCTTTAAAGAGATCATTAAGTAAAAACGAGATAATTAGAATGGGCCCTAATCCAATATGACTGTGTCCTTAAGAGAAGATTACAAGTTCACTTTGTATTTTTTGTTGTGTGTTTTACATTTGGTCATGGCAGGCCATAATTAGTGAAGCAAGAGGTAGAGGGAAGCTATGTGGAGCTAAACAAGCTGATGAGTAAAAACCATACTTCATGAGTCTTCGGCACCTCCCTGCTGTTTCTTTCATATTTGCAAATGTCCAGAAAGCTGCAATCAACAGGTGCAGTAACTGATCTCCCAGAAAATCACATTTATTGAAAGGGAGTATGTATCATCCTCTGATAATACTGTTTGATACAATCCTGTAAGCAGGACTGATCCACGAAAACACTTCTCTACAGTTTCACACATATTTGACACAGTCCTTTTGGATTAAGAAACCAGGACTCAGAAGCTAATCCACAGTGAATGGAATGTCATCATTTCTTTGTACCAGAGTTTGGTTAACCAGTAATAAATATTACCTTGAAGGCGCCATCTTTTTTATTTTATTTATTTTATTTTTTATTTAAATTCAATTTAATTAACAAATAGTGTATTATTAGTTGCAGAGGTAGAATTCAGTGATTCATCAGTTGCATACAACACCCAGCGCTCATTACTTCAAGTGCCCTCCTTAATGTCCATCACCCAGTTACCCATCCCTCCACCAGCAACCCTCAGTTTGTTCCCTGTAGTAAGAGTCTCTTATCGTTTGCCTCCCTCTCTGTTTTCGTCTAATTATATTTTTCCATCCCTTCCCCTATATTTATCTGTTTTGTTTCTTAAATTCCACATATGAGTGAAATTATATGGTATAAAAGGAATTGATTTAATGTATTCTAAGAAAAGGGAGGAAATAGACCTCTTTTTCCCTCCCCATTTGAATTTTATCTCTATTCTTAAAGTTCATATATTCATTCGTACATTTAAAAAAAGAATTTGCGCACCCACTATGTGCCACACACAGTGCTACATGTTGAAGCAACTGTTCATAAAACAGACATGGCACAGACCTGTATTCATGGAGTTTATTATCGTCTGGTTTTTAAAAGGGTTGCAGAGCCTGTATGGAAAGAAACCATCAAGAGCTCTGCTGTCCGATGTAAACACATACGACTGTTTAAATTAAAAGTAATTAAAATTTAATAAACTTAAAATTTCATTTCTCTGGTGCACTAGCTTTTTAAGTGCTCAAGCGCCTCATGTGCGTAGTGGCTGCCATTTTGGACAATGCAGATGTAGAACATTTCCATCATCATGAAGGCTCTAGCACAAAGCGCTGCTCTGGAGATTGAACTAGTCAAGTGAATGGGTAAGAAAGGTCAATCTTAGAGGCCTCTCTAGAAAGCCACCCAATCACACAAAAATCAAGAGTAGAGTAAACGGAGCAGTTTGTCCTGGGGTGAAATATAAAGGCGTGGCTAAAAACTAAACAGAGCCACTAGTGTCTTCCTCAGTCGTTGGATAAGAGACTTTCAGTGCTATTCTGCAGCAGACGTGGAAGCTCCAGGAAATTTCCAAAAAGGAAGGATTTGGCCGGGAACATCTCCAACAGAGAAAAGTTCAATAATTGTGTGAAATCATTTGATGCTGACTTGGCCAAATTTCTGTGGTAATTTTGATCCTCACAAAATGTCAGTTATTTCACACACACACACAAATATTTGTAATGCATAATTTCAGCTACTCTGAACAATTTGCCAGCATTTCCCGTATTTTACCTCTGAATTTTGTAAAATTTCAAGATATTTCATGGCAACATCCAAAAGAAATTTGGGGTTATTTTTTTTCTGTTTTTTTTTTTTGTAAACCATAAGCTCTCATGAACTTGTAGTCTTCCCTTCCTTTCTTAAAATTGAGATGCCAAATCCATTAACTCTCCTATCAAATAAATATTTGGCCCAAATGTAATTACATATTAATAAAAATAAGAAGGGCCCATTTGTGCTTACATTTAATAACATATGTATGTTGAGAAGGAGTGGATGACTGGGAAGTGAGAGAAACTTAAAAATCAATCGTCAGAGAGAGTCAAAATAAAAATCTTAAAACAATAAATCTCCCAAACTTCAGTAACAGGGGTTTTCATTTTGACATATTTGGTGATTATAGGTAAATATGGCCATCCCCGCCCCCCCCCAAAAAAACCCTCCCGTATTTTCATCATTTAAAAATACTTTAATACCATGAGAGAGTATGGGCTCCAGGAAACAAACTGAGGGTTTCAGAGGGGAGAGGGTGGCGGGATGGGTTAGCCCAGTGATGGGTAGTAAGGAGGGCATGTGTTGTGATGAGCACTGCATGTTATACGCAAACAATGAATCATGGAACACTACATCAAAAACTAACGAAGTACCGTATGGTGACTAACATAATAACAAATAAAAAAAAATACTTTATCTACAAAAAAAAAATCCCTGAATATCTATGACTATGGTCCCTCAATAGAAACTTTAGCAACATGTTTTTGCTCTAAGAGATCTAAAATTAGGGCATTGTATTGAATTAAAATCACTTCTAGCTTTCTTCCGTCAAAATTGCCCAATCCAAAAATGAAAACAAAATGAGCAAACCTATCACTCATCCATCTGGGCCATGATAAATCCATACCAGGAGGTGTGAGATTTAAAAGTAAACTTAAAGATTTACTTCATGTTAGAAGCAGAAATAGAAATTTAACTCCAGTTTTCTGATCCCAGATCCTGGTTACATGCCTCATTCACTAGACTAGATGAACTTGTCATAGCAAGAATTCCATCAGGGTTCTATTTGGAAACAAGGGCCTCACAGTAGTAATTAGGGGGAAGCTATGACACAGAAATGAGCAAAAGCCTTAGTTGTTTTTATAACCTTTTTTGAAAATACCGTGATGGGTTTCATTTACACTAACAAGGCAATTTGAACTAATAGAAAATATATCATTATATAGATTCACAGTTACATGAGAAATATTTATATATACATAGTTATAAATGAAAAAAATATATTGAAACTCATGATAAGCATTTGTTGAAATTCCAAAGCGGAGTTCAAAGGGAACAATTCAGTACAGATCAGGCAGGGATTTTCCCTGGGTTTCCATGTTGCATCTATTTCCATAACATAGTTGGAGTTTCCTTGAAGAGAAAAATAAGTCAGTTTGGCTTTGTTGATGCACGTTGTTATTTGGATACATTAGACAATTCCTTAAATGTGGCCAGTGAACTAATGAATTCTAAATTGCAGAATGTCTCGAGAGAAATAATTTACTCTAGACACTTAGTCAAAAGGCTTACACTTTAGGGGCACCTGGGTCACTCAGTCCTGTAAGCATCTGACTCTTGGTTTCAGCTCAGGTCATGATCTCAGGATTGTGAGATAAAGCACTCCATTGGGCTTAGCGCTGGGTGTGGAGCCTGTCTGAGATTCTCTCTCCCTCTGTCCCTCCCCACTGTGTGCACACACGCACACACTATCTCACTCTCTCAAAAAAAAAAAAAAAGGCTTACACTATAAAAAGAGTTGAACTAAAATATCTACTAGATGTTCTTTGAAAACCTGGGGGGTGTTTTTTGAGATGGGTGTAGTTCAGCAGCGCTTATTGTCATTGTGTCTGACAGTGAATCGTCTGTCTTAGTAAACGGAGTTCTGATTTATGACCACTAGCTCCACGTCTCTGTAGAAGTTGTGAGAGCTAGGAGCTTAAGAGCCAATGGACAGGAGGCCTTGCTTTGGCAGTGAGAAATACCTGGTTCTAAGGTCCTGAATAAATCATCTGAACGTACAACATTTATTTATCACAAGAAGAGAGATCTTACCTCTGTTTCTTCTAATAACCTGTAGGTCATCTTATTTACCTAAACCGATCTATTTGCTTTAAAAGCATCTTCATTTGCCCTCTTGACTTTTTATTAGACAAACATTAGTTTTTCCATCATCAGATCCAGCTATTTTCTGGGACCCATCTCCGTAAAGTGAATACAAACATGAGGATAACTTATGATGAAGGTACTGAATCGTCATCACTGAAATATATGCTATTCAAATGCTTTTACACAGAGATGGGCAAACTTATTTTGTAAAGGACACAATAATTAAATGTTAGACTTGGCAGGACATGTGGTCTCCGTCTCAGCTCTGCTATTGTAGCACAAAAGCAGCGCTCAGTGGGGGTATAAATACACAGCAAGGGTAGTTTTCCAATAAAACTTTATGTGTGGACACTGAAACTCGAATTTCATACAGTTCTCATGTGTCATGAAATATTTTTCTTTTGATGTGTTTCAACCATTTATTGATGTAAAAACCATTCTGAGATTGCTTTCCAACAACACGGCAGGCTGGACTCCTCTCACGGACTGCAGTTCACATACCTCTTCTTTAAAAGTTTTCCCTGAGCAGTTAAAGAATTTTTCTTGAAGTTTCTTTTACCATATGATTAATTACTCTGGAATATACTTTTCAGTAGGAGAAGAAAAAGTTGTACTTAATAATCCAAATTGTCTCAAGTTCAGTGGTAGGATCACATTGAAGCATCTCTCCACTGATTGGCATCTGCAGTAGAAACTGGGCCCTGTTTGTGTGGCAGAAATGATCTTAATTGATCCTCTTTTTCCTGGGAACAGTTCCAAAGCTCTTTTGTCGTTAGTTTAGGGCTGCTTGACTAGTTTTGGCCAATAGGATGTGGTCAGGAATTGTGAACGCTACTTCTCTGTCCTGTGAGATCATTCCCTTTTTTTCTGTTCACTAGTCGACTGGCAGGGTGTAGGAGTTTCAGGAGAGGGCTCAAAGTCTTGGGAGGTGGCAGAGCCCATGGATGGAATAAGCCTGGATCCCCAAACCCTCTCAGGAAACACTGCCCACTCAATACCCGGGTGGGCTGTGACAGGAGCTGCAGATACACCTTTGTGTTGATAAGCCACTGAAATATGAAGATTTTTGTTGCCACAGCAAGCTTAGCCTGATTAATGCCATTTTTTTGTCAACCTGAATGCTTACTAGGGTGTATAGTACGTAGTAGGTGCTGAAGAGGTATTTGTTGATTGCTGATTGCTGATAAATAGGGATCTTAATAGGCATTTTATCATGTCATGTTGTATATTATTAAAATATATTTTATTAAAATAACTTATATGTGTGATACATGACCAACCTTCACTAATTGTACACATGGATTGAGAAGAAAGAGAGAAATCCTGTTCTAGTGGGATTCGAGGATCCACACGTACTGCAGTGTTGTGTTCATTCTCGCGTAATGGTCAACATTTGTTGAGTTGCTACTGTGTGCCACGTGCTGAGCCTAGGGATACGGATATAAGTCACTTATGACAAATTTAATTAGTTTTCTGAGCCTCACACTTCAAAATTATGATGGGCAAACCAGAACTATTCAAATAAGAGAAATCAGAGTATTCAGACTAGGGAGGGTTATTGAAAGCATGTGTCACCTATAAAAAAAATTTATTTTGTGCCAAAATCAATGCAAGTGGTGAGAATACTCACATGAATAAACGACTCCTCCACTCTTTAGAAGGGAAATTTGAGGCAGATGGAGAAGGGGCCATGCTATACAAAAGGTACATACCTAACGCTCTGTGAGTATAGGATGAAGAGTAAATGGTCATTCCTGAGGACTCAAGAGTAACAGTTGAGCTGAGTCAGAGAAGAAGGATAAATGTCACTTGACCGATAAAGGGAAAGCAAGAGTTCCGTGTACCCGGGGGGGAGGATATTGGGTGGGATGTATGATGTAATAGGATGGGGTTCATGGGCAATAAATAGATAGAAGCAGATGAGTAAATGTCAAATAGGCCAAATCCTGAAGGTCTTAGATGACACTTGAAAGGACTTGGACTTTTCCATTTGATAGCATATAACTACTAATGATTTGGGTGAGGAGGAAGTAACCTGGATGGTTATATTCTTAAAAAATAAATAAGAAAATTTCAGATGCTTAAAATGCTATAAAGACAATATAACACAATAATTCTATAAGTTTCTACAATGTCACATTGTGTATTATCAAGACACGTGTGTGGTATGTGAACTGGAGCATGAATAGGGTTGGGAATGTTATTTTAGATGGTAACCAGAGAAGAGTTCTCTGAGGAGGTGAGGTTGAGCTGCAACATGGAAGAGCAGAACCTCGTTCCGCAAGGCTGGGAAGAGGAACAAATACAAAGGCCCTAAGCCAGGCTGGAGTTGGTCATGTTGGAAGTCAGAAAGATGGCCAGTGAGGCTAGACTGCAGTGAGAGAAGGTAGGGGTAGTAGAGTGTGTGGCCAGAAAGTCCAGTTTGACACGTGAACATAGTCTTCTCATCATTTAAGTGCAATGGGAAGATTTCTGAGGGTTCTTTGACTACCAGCCCAGCAATTGTATAGAAAGGAGATTGTAAATTGGCTAGGGTGCTAGCTGAACAACAGTTGGGGAAACGGTTACATAATCCAGACCACCGATGAGAGTATTTGCAGAGCAATTAGATGGAAGTAGATTTCACTGACATGTATTTGGAGGACAGGTGGAGAGGATATGTTAGTGGTTGGTTCTGAGAGCTGGGATAAGGAAGGAATCAAATATCCCTCCTAGGTTTTCACTCACCAAGTAGGGGAAAGATAGCACTTCCCGAAATGGAAACAACCAGGGCAGGGGAGATTCACAAGGGGAAAGAGAATCCTGATTACCCATGCTAAATTTGAGATTTCTATTAACTGTCAAAAAGAGATGTTGAGTAGACGCCTGGACATCAGCGTTTAGAGAGGTCAAACTAGAGATAGAAATTTGGGAGTCATTTAATATATTTATAATAATTAATGCTTTGGAACTTTATGAGGTCATCTAGGAGAAAGTATAGATAGAAAAGAGGTGAAGCCTAGGGCTAAACCATGGGGCATTTCAACAGTTAGAGGTTAAATGAACTGATGAGGAGGGAAAAGGGAGCCTGAAAAGAATTCAGTAGAGTAGACAGAAAATCAAGTGAATGCTGCTTTAAAAGAAAGCAAAACAAAACAAAACAAAAAAACCCCACAAAAAACAAAAGGGGCATCTGGGTGGCTCAGTTGGTTGAGCATCTGACTCTTGATTTCAGCTCAGGTCATGATCTCAGGGAAGTGCGATTGATCCCCATGTCAGGTTCTGCCCTCAGTGGGGGGTCTGCTTGAGATTCTCTCTCCTCCCTCTGTCCCTCCCCCCACCCCATGCACACACCCACACTCTCTCTCTCACTTTCCCTCTCTCTCTCTCTCTCAAATAAATAAAGAAATCTCAAAAAACACACACCAAAGGATGAGAATGCCTTAAGAAGAAAGTGCATCTTTTAAATGATCCTTAAGAAGCCAAGTAAAAAGTAAAAAGAGATCAGAAAACTGACCATTGGATTTCTCCATGTGAAGGTCATGATCACCTTGGCAAGAGCCCATGTAGATGGATATAAAGAAAAAAATGGAACACAAGAAAAGGTGACTATAAATGACTCCCAAGAAGTTTCATTTGAAGAGAGTAGAGCAGTACAGTTGTAGATAGAAGGGAATCGGGGGCAAGGAATGTGAATTAAGAAGAAAGAGTGTAATTGCAGGACTAGCATCATTGAGAAGTAAAGCAGATATGGAATCCAGAAAACAAAAAGAGGGGTTGCCTTAGTTTTGATTCTGTGCCTCAGAGCAATTGCATTTATAAAGTTCATAAAATGGTATAAAGCTCAAATATAAGATGAATAAGGTCTGAGGATCTAACGTATGTCATGATGACTGTCGTTGATAGCACTATGTGGTATAACTGAAATTTGCTAAGAGAATTGAACTTAAATGTTCTCACCAAGAATTTAAAAAAAAAAGTGGGGGGGGGAGTAAATATGTGAGGTCATGGATGTGTTAATTAACTTGATGGGAAGAATTTTTTCACAATATATGCACGTATCAATCATCACACAGTACACTTTAAACAACTGACCATTTTATTTGTCAATTATACTTCAGTAAAGCTTGGGGGGAAAGAGAAGGCAGAGAGATTGTAGGTACAGGTAGCTCAATAGAATTGGGCAGCTCTGTTTATATCTGTTCTACACAGTTTTAAGATTTGAGGGGGGTGGAAATGGGTCCACCCATTTGGAGAGTAAACACTCGAAAACTATGCTACTCAGTAGTAGCAATTATTAGAAACTTTTGCCTTGCTTGGAATCAAAATTCACTTTCAACTTGCCAATATCCCAAATTTAAACACACACACTTTCAGCTATGGTCTGGTTAGCTAGAAATTATTACAATCTCCATTGTAGACAGTAATTAATTTTGCCCAAGAGTGCTTTAAATACATGTGAACTCACAACAGATTATTTTGGGCTTGGTTAATATGAACCAGATAAAATCCCAGATGTTTCATATTTGCAAATGTTAATTTAAATAGCCTTTATTTTGTGCTTAATTTATTGGGGGAAGGGATTAACTAAAGAAATATATACCTATTAATTTGTAGCTTTTAAAGCTATTTTATCTTAATGATTTTCTCTTAGTCATTTAGAATTTGCCTCCTTCATCCAAAAAAATCGACTATCCTTTCAATTTGGGCCATCCACAAATTGGATGAAATGCCCATGTCTTACCAATCAGTGATCCCCAATCTGTTCTTAGAAGAGAAAATATTTGGCCTGCTTTTTTCTCCTAATACATCTATCTTGTGTTGAACAATCGATTTGAGACTTACTAATGATTAACATCGGCTTTATTCTAGACTTTTTCAAGTCTGTTGGTTACTTCCTGTCTGAATACCAAGACAAGTCAGCCTCTCTCCTATAGCCATGTACCACTCCTGCTTCTCCATATTTCTAAAATATTTTATTTTCTTTTATTGACCAAATATACAGAACTTTTTAAAATCTTACCTCTAAGAAAAGGTTCTTCTATGGTAACACTGGTTTCTTTATACATCTCTTTCTTCTCCATTTGTTAATATTTCTGGAATTACATTACTTCTGAAGAGACACTCATCATTCTTTTAAGCATAGTCTTTTAGACTATGTTTTAAAAAATCACATACTCATTATGCAAGATAGTCTTGGGTATATGAAATCAAGTCCTAAGTAGATGTCTGAATATCTCTATATTCTCTCCTCTCACTGCTAGTGATTTCAAAATATGTTGGGCTTCTCCTTCCAAAGAACCAGCACCACTTCCCATTCTTACACAAGATCAGATTTCATTGTTTAAACCGTGACATCCCCTGTTCTCGAGGGATCAAGGGTTGGTTCATTTTATTTCACAGGATTATTAAGTCCATGCCACATATTTTAGGGTTTTGATACTGATGCTTATTTCCAGGACTGATTTCTGTGTTGGTCATTATAATCTAGATTGTGGTACGGCAGCAAACAAACCTTGAAATTTCAGTGGCTTAACCTAACAAAAATTTATCTCTTGCTTAAGAAAAGTCCACTGTGGGTTGAGGCAGCTCCAGGGCATCTGTCTCCCTTGCAGTGATTCATGCAATCCTGTGGCTTTTATCTCATGACATTGTCATATCAATATGCGATACTAAGGTTTTCTCAGAGGGCACGTGTCTAGGAAGTCACACATAACTCTTAAAAGCTCCAGACTGCAAATAACATCCATCACTAATTCTCAGCATGTTGGCCTGAACCACATACAAGTCTCCCTAACTGCAAGGGTGCTAGGAAATGTGGGAGAGCATATGGATATTTGCTGAGAAGTAAATATCCTCTGCCAGTCTTATTAGTCAGTGTTCAATCCAGAAAACAGAAACCGCTCTAGGTATTTCAAGTAGGAAGGAATTTAATATAGGACATTAGAAGTCACATATAACCATTGAAAGAGCAGGGAAAGTGAAGGTTAGGCAAGATTCCACTAAAGTTCAAGGAATCAGCAAGTTCAGGGATCACAGGAAACTGTCACTGATGATTTCAGCTCCCTATAGGACTCAGAGAAGCTGCTGGCAAAACCTCCTAGCTCCTGTCTGCCAAAGCCAGCATGACTCACTGCACCTTCTGCTGGAGTTTAAGGCTTTTCTTCCGTCTTTCAAATCTTGTATAGAAACTCAAAGGGCCCAGGACACTAGCGGCTAGCCCCAAGTGGCTTTCGAACACCTGAGATGTGGCTAGTCCGAATTGAAATGTGCTGTAAGTATAAAATACACACCAGAATTTGGAACATTAGCATAAAAGAGGAATAATGTAAAATATGTCATTAATTTTTAATACTGATTATATGTTGAAATGTTATAATTTGAATATTGTACTCAAGAGAATATGTTGTTAAAGTTCATTTCACCTGTTGCCAAACTTTTCTAGAGTAACTGTCCCATTTTACATTTTCACCAGTGATGTGTGTAATCCAGTTTCTTCACATTCTTACCAATGTTTCATGTTTTAGCCATTCTGGTGGGTGTATAGTGATAGTTCATTATAGTTTTGATTTGCATTTCCCTCATGATTAATGATGTTGAACATTTTTTTTTTGAATGCTTATGTGTCATCTGTATATCCTCTTTAGTAAAACATCACTCAGTCTTTTGCACATTTTTGAACTGGTTTGTTTGGGTTTATTGAGTTTTGAGAGTTCTTCATATATGTTAGATGCCAGTCTTTCATTGGATATGTGGTTTGCAAATATTTTCTCCCAGTCTGTAGCTTGCTTGTCTTTTCATACGATTAACAGGGTCTTCTACAGAGCAAACACTTTTCATTTTAACAAAGTCCATTGTATCCATTTTTTAAAAAATAAATCATGCTTTTGATGGCAACTGTAATAGCTTTTAGCTTTGCTCTGGATCCTGAAGATATTCTCTTATATTTTTTTCTAAAAGTTTTATGGTTTTGGTGCACCTGGGCGGCTCAGTCAATTGAGCGACTGACTCTTGATTTGGGCTCAGGTCATGGTCTGAAGGTCATGAGATCCAGCCCTGCATTGGGATCGGCATTCAGCAGGTGTCTGCTTCTCTCTCCCTCTCCTCTGCCCCTCCCCCACTCGAGCCTGCGTTTGCACATGTACATGCGCTCTCTCTCTCTCTCAAATAAATAAATCTTTTTTAAAAATTAAAAGTTTTATAGTTTTGCATTCAAGTCCACACTCCATTTTGAGTTCAACTTCGCATAAATTAGGAGTCTCATGTCATTTTTCACCTATGGATGTTCCTTTGCTCTGGCACTGTTTATTCCAAAATCTATCTTTCCTGCACTGGATTGCTTTTTACCTTTATCAAAAATCAGTTGACTAATTACCCAGACTAGGAGCTCCAGTACAATGCTACATAGAAATGGCAAGAGCAGACATCTTTGTCTTCTTTCAGGTCTTAGTCTCAGGGGAAAGAGATCAGTCTTTCACTATTAAGTATGCTGTAAGCTTAAGATTTTTGTAGGTGTTCTTTTTTCAGATTGAGGAAGACCCCCTCTACTCTAATTTTTCTGAGAGTTTCTAGCATGAATGGGTGTTTACATTTATGAAATACTTTTTCTGTATCAATTGATAAAATTATATGAACTTCATTTGTTAGCTTGTTAATATGGTAGTTTAACATTGATTTTTCAAATTATTGAGTCAGTCTTGGATCTCTGAAATAAACCATACTTGACCATGGTGTATAATTCTTTTTATGTATTATTGAATTCTATTTGTTATTATTTTCATAAAGATTTTGCATCTATACTCATAAGAATATTGTTTTCTAGCTTTTGTTTTGCTCTGTTTTTCACTGTCTTGGGTTTCATTGTCAGAGTAATGTTAGCTTCATAAAATGAATTGGGAAGGTTTTCCTTTTCTATTTTCTGGAAAAGATTCTGTACAACTGGTTTTAATTCTCCTTTAAACATTTGGTAAAATTCTCCAGTGAAACCATCTGGGACCAGAAATTACTGTGGGGGAATTTTTTCAATTATGAATTCAACTTCCTCAATTGTCATAGGGCTGATCTGCTTCAAATTGGGCTAGTTTTGTTATTTTGTGTTTTTCAGGGAACTAGTCAACTTCTATGTTGTAAAATATATGTGTATAGAGTTGTTTTTAGTATTCTCTTATACTTTTGATGTCAGCAAGGTCTATAGTGATAGTGTCTGTTTTATTCCTGTTATTAGTAATTTGTGTCTTTTTTTCTTTTTCTATCTCACTATGAATTTGTTAATCATTTCCATGAAGCAGATCTTTATTTTTTTTAATGTTATCATTTTTCTATATCAAATTCATTGACTTCTGTTCTTTATTATTTCCTCTCTTCTCCTTGCTTTGGGCTTCTTTTGCTCTTCTTTTGCTAGGTTTTTGTGGTGAGAGCCTAGATTATTGATCTGAGGCTCTTCCTGGTTTCTTTTCTAATGTAAGCCTTTAGTCCTATAAATTTCCCTCTCAACACTGCTTTAGCTGCTTCCCAAAATTTTTATTATATGTTGTATTTTTATTTTCATTCAATTCAGTGTATTTTTAAATTTCCTCTGATACTTCCTTTTTCACCTCTGAGTTATTTAGATATGTATTGTTTAGTTTCCAAGAGTTGGGTATTTTCTTACTGTTTCTGTTTGAAAGATTGATTTCTAGTTTGATTCTGGTGTGACAATAAAACACACTCTGTGGGACTGGAGTTCTTTAAAATTTGTTGAGGTTTGTTTGATAGCCGAGGATATGGTCCATCTGGGCATATTTTCCATGGACACTTAAAAAGAACATATATTCTGCTGTTACTTGAGGGAGAATTCTACAAATATCATTTAGAATTGGTGGGGTGATGTTGAGTTTTTCTAGATCATCACTGCTTTTCTCTCTAGTTCTCTTGATTATAAATAATTTGAGATTTCTCCTTAAAGCTTTTTCAGTTTTTGCTTTACATATTTTGTAGGTCTTTTGTTTGATTCAGAGACCTTCTTTGTGGATTGGTTCTTTTATCATTATAAAATGTCTGGATTAATATTCTTGGATCTGAAGTGTATTTTATCTGATATTAATATGGCCATTTTGCTTTTTTTTATTTATGCGTTTAGAACCAAATCACAGAGTGTTATAATTTTTGCTTCAATCATCAAACAGAACTTGGAAACTCAAGAGGGGAAGGAAAATCTATCATATTTACCAGTATTTTCAATTATCAAATTCTTTCTTCCTTCTTGATATTCCTTCTTTCTATCATTTAGCAAACTTCCTTTATCCATTCTTTTAGAGGATATCTGCTGACTACAGAGTCTCTTAGTTTTCCTTTATTTAGGATTATCTTGAGTTCCCTTTTATTCCTAAAGAATGTTTTCACTGGATATAGGATTTTGCATTTTAGTTCTTTTCTTTCAGCACCTGCAAAATATTGTGCCACTTCTTTCTGGCTTCCCTGATTTCTTTTGGGAAATATTCTGTCATTCTAATTGTTTTTCCTCTATAGGTAAGGTGTTGTTTTCTCTGTTCTTTTCAAGATTTTCCTCTTGTCTTTAGTTTTTGGACATTTAATTATGAGGTGTCTTAACATGGATTTCTTTGTGTTTACCCTATTTAGGATTCACTCACCTTCATGAACCTGTAGTTTTATGCATCTTGGCAAATATGAGAGGTTTCACACATTATTTTTTGACTAATTTTTAGCCCATTCTCTCTCCTCTTCTTCTGGGACTCCACTGACACAAATACCACATCTTTTGTTACAATCCCACAGGTCCCTGAGGCACTCACTTTTTTTTTTTTCAGTATATTTTTTCTGTTGTTCAGATTGGATAATTTCTGTTCTATGTTAAGATTCATTGGTTCTTTTATCTACCTCCTCCATTCTGCTGTTGCATGCATGCATTGCTCTCTTTATGCTGGTTATTGTGTTTTTTAGTGCTAAAACTTGTTCCTTCTTTTTACCTTCCATTTCTTTGCTGATACTTTCTATTTTTTAAGATGTTCTTTTTTTTTTTTTATTTGTTTCAAGCATATTTTTCATTGCTCATTGAAGCATTTTTATCATAGCTGCTTTAAAATCTGTGATAATTCTAGCACTTCGGCCATCTTGGTGTCAACATCTATTAATTGTTCTCTTTCATTCTCATTTAGACTTTCCTGGTTCGTGCTATGATATGTGATCTTTAGCTGAAATCTGGACATTTTCATAGTATGTTGTGACGTTCTGACTCTTACTTAAACCTCTGTTTTAGCTGAAGTTTTTTTGGTATGGCTCCAGCAAGAAAGTGGAGGAAGCAGTGACGCCTTACTGCCAGGTAGCAGTAGAAGTTCATGCTCCCCACTCAGCCTCTGTTGACACCAAGGGTGATGTCCACACCGTTGCTCATGGCATTGGGAGTTTAGGCTGCATTCATGGTCTCCACCAATACCACAGGTGATAGGGTTGGGATGGATGTCTCCTTACCACTTGGCAGAGATGAATGTCTAGGCTCCCTGTTTGGGCTTTTCCGGCATTATCCTGCTGGTGGGTGGTATTGGGAAGATTTGTTATAATCCAACAAGGGTCAATGTCTAGGCTTCCCACTTGGTTTTTGCTGGTATGGCTGGGGTGGAATAACATTTTTTCTGTGATGTTTGGCTGGAGTAGAGTGGTTATTTTCTAAAAGTTTTCTGTTTTTTTAGGTTGCTCTTTTCCTGATTCTTTGACTAGAGAAAGTAGGCTTTTGTTTGAGGCTGCTTTTTTTTTTTTTGGTCTGTGTCCATTGGCATTTCTGGATTGCGAACTTCTTCAGCTCCAAGTCTGAGATAGGTGAAGCAAAAAGGAAACCCAGGAAACTCACCTCCACCTTGTTTCTTGGGTCCTAAGGTCCCTGCCTGGTCTGCCTGCTTTTCTCTACCTTTCAAGGATGTGTCATATATATATATATATATATATATATATATATATATACATACATACACATACACACACACGTGTCATATATATATACACACATACACATACCAGTGTTTTAGCTGTATTTAAGTGAGAAAAGAGGGGAAAACCACAACTTCCCAGAAATGGAAGTTTATGTTTCTCTTTTTAAAAGGTAATATAAAGCTGTCAAATAAAGAGCCAGTTTTTGAGGATCTGACCCCCACGTTTTATATCAGTTATCAATTAACTACCCCTTCACACAGTACTCAGAATCACTGGTAAGTAATAAGTAAATAACTCAAGTCCCCTTGCACATGGCCCTCTCTGCAGTTTCCTGCTTATCACAGACTTCCAATAGTAATCTGTATTTTTGACTCCACCCATTTAACTCAGGCATCCTTCTCTAATAAAGGAGGACATGTCCTTGGTCATGGAACTATATATTGAAAATGGAAATTTCCAATATTCTTAGAGGATATCGTTCAACCCCCAGTGATATATATGCTATTAATTTGTTAGAACTAAAACATCCAGCTTTGAACACTTTTATCTAAATGCCTCCAAATTCTACTTTGAAAACTAATTTGGAAGAAACGCAGAATAGTTTTATCCATTTTCAAGTCTTCAATTACTTACTCTTCTCAGATACTACCTAAATGATGATGACTCCAGCTTGGAGTTATCTTCTGAGTTCCAGAGCTATAGCTCCAACTGGTCACCAGACTGTGCAGTAAGAAAATGTGTACCATTATGTAGGCAGTTGAACAAGACAGAAACTAGCAGCGTCTTTGACAACTCCTCCTGTCCTGACTCATATATACCCATGCTGTTGAACAACTAGTTCTCCTTAAAAGAAAATGTATGCATATATATTTAAATTATCATAGATGCTATTGATATGAGAGGCATGTAGCACATAGTTTACAAATAATAAATATACAGTGCCCTGTTGTAAATTTCACATAGCCAATTGATTCTCATAAAATGCTTTCATTCCTTTTTGCCGAATGCTTGGATCCATAGTCAACTTATGGTTGCAACTGAGTTTATTTTGGATGTGTATATTAGTCGATAGTTCCCTTTACATTAAAGAGTAAGACACAAGAGAAACAACTAAGATGTATGTCGAAATTTCATTCTTTTTCCAATGATGTGAATGACTTCTTTGCTGAATCAGATCATTGTTTTCACATACTGGAGGAATGTTTCCTCAATTTTGTATAATATTAACAATGAAACATCTGCAGACATGACACACTTTTAAAATCAATCTGTATTTTTAACATTTTCTCCATCACTTTCCTAAGTCTAGAAAATCAACAACATAATAAAGCAAGCCCTGATTTATAGCGTTTGACAATTACCAAGGATTAAATACTCCTGCTATGACTGATTGCAAACTGCAGACATGACATAACCGAACGTAGAGTTGGAAAGATTTGTGCAGTAACACCCCATCACATGGTATTTCCCAAAGAAACACAAAAGATATAAGTAACATGAAAAGCACAGATAATAATAAAATATAATAAAATAATTAGGAATTCATTGCATTTGAATATTAATTTTATTTTAATATAATTTAATTTTAAGTTTATGTAATTTAATTTTTAATAATGCCTATGTGTAATAACCAACTAAGAATTCCTCAAAACCTAAAATTTTAACTACTGGCTCTCGCAAACCATTGAGAGCCAGCTAGCTCCAGCACACTACTGAAAAATAGGCCCTGATGAATCTACCCTAAAAAAAACCTTAAAACAGTTTACATTCCTCCCTTTCTAGCATTATTGCCCTAGCCTAAATTGCCATTGCTTTTTAATTAGAACCCCCATACAGCCTCTATATCTATACGTAACTCTTCCCAACTTTTTCTTCAAGCTTCATCCAGAGTAATTTTTTAAATGTCAATATGACTATGTTGTCCAATGCATTCATTAATTTATTCAGCAAATGATTACTAAATTGTATGTCCAAAGCACAGCTTTAGTTGACTAAGATCAGTGTGAACAAAGGACAAAAATTCCTGCTTCATGGACAATACATTCTACTGGGAGACATAGACATGATATAAAACATAATAAAATACCAGAAGGTAACGAGTGCTACAAGAGGGAAAAAATGCAAAACAAGGCAAAAGTAGAAATGGTGAGGCAGTTACAGTATTAAATCTTGGACTCAGGATATGCCCCATAGACAAGGAGGAATTTGAGCAACGACTTCAAAAACGTAGGGGTGGATCCATTTGGAACGGGTGGAGGGGAAGGGGAATAGCCAGTGGGCACAAAGAGCCCAGTGCAGCAAGAGTAGAGTGAGCAGAGGAGGAAATTGAAAAAATTAAGCCAGAAAGCTAATGAGAACAGAATAAGGAGGGTCCTTATAGGTAAGGACTTCAGCTTTGACTCTGATTGAAGTAGGGAACCATTGCTGGGTTTCGAGTGGAAGAGTGTCAGGCTTTTTCAGCAGATCGCTCTGGCTTAAAACACTTCAGCTGCTTTCCTTGTTCTTAAGATAAAGCATAGTGGGGCGCCTGGGTGGCTCAGTCGTTAAGCGTCTACCTTCAGCTCAGGGCGTGATCCAAGCATTCTGGGATCGAGTCTCCCATCGGGCTCCTCCGCTGGGAGCCTGCTTCTTCCTCTCCCACTCTCCCTGCTTGTGTTCCTTCTCTCGCTGGCTGTCTCTCTCTCTGTCAAATAAATAAATGGAATCTTTAAAAAAAAAAAGATAAAGCCCGGTGTTCTTCAAATGGCCAACAGACCCATGAAAAAATGCTTAACATCACTAATCATCAGAGAAATGCAAACCCAACCACAATGAGCTATCCCTTCACACCTGTCAGAATGACGATACTCAAAAGCACAAGAAACAACAAGTGCTGGTGAGGATGTGCAGAAAAGGGAACCCTCATGCACTGCTGGTTGGAATGCAGACTGGCGTAAGCACTGTGAAAGACAGTATGGAGGTTCCTCAAAAAAAATTGAAAATAGAACTACCCCGTGATCCAGGAATCTTAGTATTGGGTCTTTACCCAAAGAGTACAAAAACACGAATTCGAAACAGTATATGCACCCCTTTGTTTATTGCAGCATTATTTAAAATAGCCAAATTATGGAAGCAGCCCAAGTGCCCATCAGTAGATAAATGGATAAAGGAGATGTGGTATACACACACACACACACACACACACACACACACACACACACATACACACAATGGAATATTATTCAGCCTTTAAAACAAATGAAATCTTGCCATTCACAATAATGTGGATGGAGCTAGAGGGTATAATGCTAAGTAAAATAAGTCAGTCAGAGAAAGACAAATATCATATGATTTCACTCATATGTGGAATTTAAGAAACAAAGCAAGTGAATAAAGAAAAAAGAGAGATAAACCAAGACTCTGAATAGAGAACTCACTGATGGTTAACAGAGGGGAGATAATGGGGGAGTGGATGAAATAGGTGATGGGGATTAAAGAGTACACTTACCATGATGGAAAAAAAAGGAAGAAAAGAAAGGCTAGGGTTCTTCATGTGGCCTACCAGCCCCCAAGTGGTGCCATCCTCATCTCCTGCTACTCTTTCTCTCTGCTCTTTTTCCTTCAGATCTGTCGATAGGACTCTGCTTTCTCAGATGGGGCCCATCAGGCACTCACCACTACCTGAATTTGCCACTCATAATTGCTTATCATACTAAATGATTGCTTTGGATTTTGTGATTAGTTGCCTATTGTATATATTACCTACCTCCACTGCTAGCCCCTGCTAAAAAGAAAGCTGGATTCAAGCAAGAACGTTGACTCTTGTTCACTAACCTATTTCATGGCATTAGACCAGTGCTTGGCACATAGTAGACACTCACGTATTGGTTGACTGAATGAATGGCTGTTTTACGTATTTATATATTCCAAGTGCTTAACCCAGAGTCTGTCTCATCATATACATTCTGCGATTTTTTTTGTTGAATGAATAGGTAATCAAATGCATGATGGGTAGATGCATTGACAATTAAGTGAGTGAAAAGAAAGGATGAATAAATGAATGGTTGATGCATTTCTATATTCCTAGTGCTGAACCCAAAGTCTGCCTCATGGTAGGCATTCTTTAATTTTTTTTAATAGATGATCAAGTGACTGGAAGAGTGGGTGATTGAACGAGTGAATAAAAGTGAATGTATATGAATGAATGAATGAATGAATCATCTTGAGTAAAGTCAGGAGAGTTTCCATCCTCTAAGAAGCATATCTCTTCTGCCCAGAGTGTGTCACTTGACCGGCCCATTAGTTCTCTACTTGGTTTCCTGCCATGGATATATTTTGAAGAACATTTTTATTAGCTTTGGAGTCACTTGCAAGGTACACTTGAATTCTCTTTTGGCTCGCCCGCGTTCTTGTTCACACCTGACCTGCCATAGTTTGCGGATCTCCCTGGTTTCCTTACTTGGGCCACATTTCCAAGTGTCCCTTTGATCTCGGGCACATACTTTTGCTAGGCTTCCAATAAGGTGTTTTTAAACAGTCTCCAGATTTCCTGTGGCTTATTGACTTTTTAAATTATTCCTTTCATTTGTTTTTCCTAACCAGTGCCTACACTTGTTCTTAGATTCCCTTTATAACATTGAGTAACCACATGATATATAAATTTTCTCTCCCAGCCCAGAATGGTCACAGTGTTGTGATCACTCAGAGATACTTTCTCTTCCAGGTCCTGTCCATCACTCAAAGCCAAGTCTAAACTATTTTCCCTCCTTAATAATTCTAACGGCATTTTTCTAAGAGGAGGTCATTTATCTTACCCAGTAAGCTTATATTCATATCCCTAATCGATATGTGAACGGTGAATAAATATGTCTTCAAGCAAGCCTGGAGCATGTGTGTGTATGCTGTAGAATGGATGTGTGTGTGTGTGTGTGTGTACGCTGTATAATGAACAGGTACTTTGAAAACCATCTCATTTATTTCTAACAAGGAAAGCCTCTAATCAAGATCTCTCTTCTGGCAAAACCCCAAATCTATTCAAACCTAAGTCATAAAATGTTTTTGGTTCCCATCGACAGAGATCAAATGCTAGTTTGTTTCTTATTTGTCACATGTTCACCTTCCAAGGCCTATTTGAGGATAGAGGTCAACAACCACAGGGAAATAGGAATCATTTAATATAAAGAGAAACTCGCTTTCACTTTTTCTGACCAAACATTTCATCAGTCAGGACTTTTCCTACCAAAGATGTTTATTTTCAGACATTTCTTGCTTTATTTGGCTAAAAGGTACGTTCTTTGCTACATTTAATAGTCATGTGTATGCTACCCAAAGTAGAGATCACAGAGTTTTCATCTGCAGATTTTTACCAGACTAAAGTGAACCAAAGAACATGTTAGAAATTCGACCCTATGGTGTATATATACTTCTCGCAAATATTTTAGCAGACTGGCTAGTCTTCAAAACTTTTATATGATAAAACACTTACATAGTCAATGTTTATTCAGATTATAGATTGTGGTGTGAATGTAAGAGATGATGTTTTAAGTAGTGAAAACTGAAAATGTACTTTTTTTCCACTTGAAACTTTTGCATTGGGTAAGTTGTAATGAAGAAGCTTTAAAATTTTGTGATATGTTTTCTACCCATGATATTGACATATGCACATAATTACTTTTTTTTTTCTTTTTGAGACAATTTCATTATTTGTCATGTTGGCCCTGGTGCACCAATAAAGCCAAAATATCATATTAGAATTCATGACAGTTTTCACATTGTATTATCAATATGTGGAAATAATTGTCTGCTCTGAGATTAAATTACATTATTGTGTATCTTTTTCATGCCTAATAAATAATGATGGATGGCTTTTATTTTCATCACCACCTGCAACCATTTAGTCACCCCTTGATTGTTGAAGATAAAATAATAAAGGCAAGTGTTATGTTGCAGGCAGAAGAATGTAGTCAAAACAGTTGTATGTTCCTTGTTTCCATTTGGATTGTTTTAGTCCCTAAAGAGCAATGCGTGGTGGTCTATAAAAGAGATCAACCTAGGGGAAAACATAGCAAACAGTTCACATAAATTAGGGGAGAAAGTGGGAAAATAGTTTTTTTTTTTTCCAGTAGAACAATAATTATTTCTTGGTGCACGATTCTTAATCTGAAAATGAGCTTTTTGTTCTGCTGTGCAAATCAGTTACATGCAATTAGAATGCGAAGCAGAGGCACATCTTACTGTTTAGCCTTTTTAAAATAGAAATGAAAACAGCCCAGAAATTGTAGCAAAGTTGAAAATGCATGCTAGGTAATTTTGAAATCCAAAGACATAAAACCATGCATAATAAAAAGGCCACTCTAAACTCATTACATTTTTTGAAATTGGCAATTGGGAGGCTTAATTTTAAAATTCGAACTTGTGTGTTTGGGAACTTATTAACTATATTTTGAATGGTCAATTGCATTGCCAATGTTCAGTTGTGTTTTGTTCCTCCTCCACTATACGGTTCCAGTGCCTCAGAATTTGGTTTTATCTGTGTCTGGCTTGTTCACATTTTTTAATTGACCAATGTTAGGCTTAAGCAAAATTGATTCATGTTTTTTGGTGAAACTTTTGAATTAAAATTATAATCAGCAAATGCTCTGAGTCTTCAGGGGGAAAGAATCACCTCTCAGTTTTATGACACTATTACATTTCATCTCTGAAGAATGTCAAGCTTTTTTAAAAAATAAATATATAGTGTTTATAATGGAAACTAGTCATTTGATCATTTTAGTTACAACAGTGAGGTAAGAAAGCAAACTATAGACAAAATCTTTTTGGATATTTGGTTATGAGTCACAGGTTGACTCTCTACAGAACAGTTTCGCATGTTTGGCTCTATTATCTTTAAATCAAAAGATGACAATCTTTTCAGACACAGCAGAGACTCAGACCAGAATCTAAAGGTAATCCTATGGAATGTCAAGTTACCGCAGAGAAACAGCTTGAAAAATAGACCAACAGTCCATTATTTGATGAACCCCAAATGGACACATAGGCTTGTGGAGTCCGTCTTTAGCTGGGTGTTCTATTAATGGTCTGCCCAGTTGTTTTAGAACATTCATTTAAAAAGAAAAGAAAAAAACAAAAACGAGGGATCTTTCCCTCGTTTATGGCTGTTTTGTTATCTGACTACCCATCTCCCTCTATAATTAAATGCTGTGAATAAAATAAAAATAAACATAATTTTATTTGTACCATTACTCACTGCAGAAATTACCTCTTTACATTTCCTAAGAGAATCAAAGAGCAGTCATGCTTGCTTCCTTCACATTTGAGAGAGTTATGCAGAAGTCACAGGTTTTCTAGATTCTCTGAGCCCGGGAGGAATTTCATGCGTTAGCAGCCTTCGAGACATATTAAATTGCAGTGGGTACATATGTACTTATCCTCTCTTGATGATGAGAATTTGCTTGGCCCAGGAAAACACCTTAAAAGAACAGTCCTGCAAAACAGACTTGTATAAAAATCACCCAGAACTTATCACTTGGAAGTCTGTCTGTGAGCACAAAACTGCCCCAAACAAAGGAAGATTTAGCACAGGCCACAGAAGTATTCTAATCAGAGCCCCCAGTGGCCCTTTTCCACCCCTCCTCAGTGACCTATGGAAGTCCTGAGAAGCCCAAGCTTTACCCAAATGTACCTGGCCACAAACATCCTGGTCTGACTCCCTGGCAAACAGGAAGTTCTGGAATGACATCCCCATAGGATAGGGTTTTTCCCTCTTATTTCTTGTCTGTTCTGATTTTCTTCAGCCAAAGTCTTCCTGACATGACCTATCAGAAACAGAAGAAGAGGAGGAGGGGGAGGGGGAGGTAGGAGAAGGAGAAGGAGAGAAAAGAAAAGGGAAGGAGGCAAGGAAGGAAGGAAGGGAAGGAAAGGACAGGAAAGAAGAAGGAAGGAAGGATGGAAGGAAGGAGAAAACATGTGAAATAACTGTACCATAAATACACAAAATGGAAATGATGAACTTGCTCCATAAAAATAAATCGTTCTTAGTGCTGTAAGTTTTGGGGTTTTTTTTTTTTTGTTTTTTTGTTTTTTTTTTACTTTCACACTTTCTATCATCCTAGTGGTTTGCTAGTTCTAACAATGTTGCCTGAGTCTGTGCTACATATATGCCGACCTTCAGAAGCTTTTAATTCACACCAAAATTATTAACGTTCTCGGCTATGTATTTGCGAGAAGGAGATGTATGCACAAAATAATGTACATCCAAGCATGAGCTAAAATACTGGAACCTGGGCACTCCCCTGCTGTTAACGGTTAATAGTTCAGTCCTCTGGGCTAACAGCAGTTACTCTGTGCTTCTCAGAAAAACATTTGGGAAAAAATACTTTTGACTAATAAAATTAGCATTAAAATGACAATGAACGTCAACATATTTGAAGCTTCTTGAGCCCTTTTGACATTTAAAAAGTTATACACACGATCTGGGGGCGCCTGGGTGGCACAGTTGTTAAGCATCTGCCTTCAGCTCAGGGCGTGATCCTGGCGTTATGGGATGGAGCCCCACATCAGGCTCCTCTGCTGGGAGCCTGCTTCTTCCTCTCCCACTCCCCCTGCTTGTGTTCCCTCTCTTGCTGGCTGTCTCTGTCAAATAAATAAATAAAATCTTTAAAAAAAAAAGTTATACACACAATCTGATCATTTTCAGGCAGTGTACCTATTTATAAATGTAATTTTTTTTTTAAAAGATTTTATTTATTTATTCGACAGAGATAGAGACAGCCAGCGAGAGAGGGAACACAGGCAGGGGGAGTGGGAGAGGAAGAAGCAGGCTCCTAGCGGAGGAGCCTGATGTGGGGCTCGATCCCATAACGCCGGGATCACGCCCTGAGCCGAAGGCAGACGCTCAACCGCTGTGCCACCCAGGCGCCCCTATAAATGTAATTTTTAACATAAGAGGGAAAAATCACTTTGTCGAAAATATAGACAATGTTCAAAGCACTACCACCAGCAAAGTAATTTTGGATTAAGACCCTTAAAATAAACTTACTAACTGAGCAGTAAATATTTGTCCAATTGGATATTCTAAATGTTGAAATTTGTTAGTCATTGTGGTTGAACTAATGCAGCACAATGAGATTGCTTTCACTTTTCCAACAACCGCCTTAAGTCATGTTAGTGTTTAACAACTAGTCCTGGGTTTCAGAAAACACTGTTAGGGAAGGAAAAACAGACTCTTTGGCTAGAGTTATGGAAGGAGGGTGGGACCTTATGAATTACACGACTCCATAAGATGTAGGCAATTTTATTTTGGCAAGAAATTCAGGCTCTTACATTTTATTTTTACACTCATTTCAACTACATGTGCACAAGTACCCCGCAAAAGGAAAGATTCTTACTCATCTGCAGAGCCCAGATTAATTAATAATTAATTGTTCCCTTTTATCTTTCAGGTTACAGCACCACGCGTTTAGGAGCTCTGTGAACTGTAAAACGATCTGCCCAAAGGTAAGTGACTAGGATCACAGTGTAATTACTCAAAGATGAGCTCAGATCATGTCCAAATACATGAGAATGGAGGTCCACTCTTCTTGATGAATAGTCAAGATGATGTCATAGATCAGCTTCCATCCTTTGGTGGGATGTCTAGTTTTTTCAGTTGTCTTCAAAATATTATATAAAGCACCTAGAAAATAGTGCCTTAAGGGTGACCATTTCTCAGGTGAAAGAGTGCACTGAACTTATCAAAATGTTTCATTAGCAAGACATTTATTTGGAAACTGTGAAACAAAAATGCAGAAATGACTGGTGAAATTTATGGCATTTTCCATTGGGCTAATGGCTTTTTCTTCACAATAGATGCTCTAATCTGCCTGTCCAGACCAAGGACGATTTCATGTAGCTCCATTATAGTATATTTTAAACTTTTCCCGAAGTTCAGGAATATATCTTTCAGAATCCGTCAGTACTTCAGAAGCATGGCTCGCCAAACCAATCAATCTAGTACAAAGTTTGTTTTTAGATTTCAAGTTCCTTGTTACTGCTTTGTAAGCAGATGTCTTCAAAGATATAATATGGTGAAGAGATTATGTGATTTTTGGGTGTAGCAATTCTGCCAGTTATAATTAAAAGGGCCAACATCCAAGTTTTGTTTTCTTTATAAACACTGCGGAGTGTGTCAGTGGCCAATCTAAAATTACCCACAGAAGAGTGTGTGCTCTCTTCTTTAGCACAAGATAATGAAGATGGTGTGTGAAACGCGCCATGGTTATAATAAGCTGATGGACTTGTGGTCCTACGCGCAAACTTGTCCAAGTGTAATTATAAGAGTTTTAAGAGAATTGTTGCTTCCTAAACTGACTAGTCAAGTGACTCAAAAGTTAATATCACTGAATTAACAACCTGACTTTGAAGGTCTACAATTGTACCTTAGAAACTAACTACTTGGAATCCATCACCCTTTCTTACAGGGAAAAGACATTTTTTGAGATGGATCTCAATGCAGGGCAGCCTATTTAGCATTTTCTCTATAAATTGTCTCTGGAAAGGTGAAGTGTGTCTAAAAATGAAAAGCAGCAAAGAGCTGAGCGTCCAGTTCTTTTTTCCCATGCATGGAGGAGAAAGGGCCGGTATGAACCTGCTCTGAGGTTTATGTGGTTGGGAAGGGGTGATTGCCAGACTCCGCCTGAATCACGAGGGCGAGAAGTCAGATTGGGACCCAGAATAGGACAGGAAACATCTCAAGATGATTATGTAAATCACAAGCCTCTATAGCAGCAGTTTTCATGTACAGGGAACAAAATCAGTATGAAAAAGTCAAGATAATCAGCATATAATTCTCTCAGGGGTAGGGAGAATATCTGAGACAGATGAACATCAATGGTAGAAATCTGGGTAAATCAGGGAAGCTGAGAAAACCTTTTCTCCTTCACATTTGGGGCATAATTCTTCATAAATTCCATGGACAAACTGAAATGTCATAATGTCTTCCCACTAATAAGTCAGGGAATCCCAGCGCCTCTGATTGGGTCTGGCTTGGGGGCTGGTATGGATGAGTGACTTGCAGGTTCTTAAGGGGGATTGGGCACAGAGCCACTAAGGACAAAAATCTTACTCAAACCAGTCTCATATTTTGCTGCAATTTCATTTGCCTCGGATGTTCCCAGTGGCTTAAGGCAAGTGTCTCCTGTGTCAAACACCAGATTGAACTACTAGGTGATTTGTAATTGTTTAAAAAAAAAAAAAAGTGGGGGGAGGAGGGCATAAAATTCAAAGTAACTCTATTTTAGCACAACAACCATCCAATCCCAAAAACTTTTTCAGTGCTGAACTATTTTTATGTTTCCTTTCATTTCTGGGATATCTGTATATTGATAAGTAATTCTAATATAATCACATACTCTTCTTCATGTAAATGCAGGCACATGCTTATGTTTAATCCATTCCCCTGCAGTGTAGTCAGAGCAGCCTTTTCGAAAGTAAAAAGGGAAATCGGATTATTTAATATCTGAGTAAAAAGCAAAATCCTTTCTCTGGCCTGAGTAAGGGTGAATGGGCTCCTGCATTCTCAGCCAGATTCATCTTACACCATTTCCCTTCATTCTCTCTACCCCACCTACTCTGGCTCTCTTTCATTTTGTCGCATACTGTCTGACTTCCACATGGTGATTGCATATCCCTGCCTCTTAGCATGGAATCTTCCTCCTGGGCTCCTCTCTAATTAAAGCATGTACTTCTGTTTTCATGTCTGATTAGATCATGATTCTTGTGTCATGGAAATAATCATGGTTATAATTTTACATTGTATGATCAATTATCTGATGTCTACTTCTTGGACTGGTAGCTTCATGAAGAAAAGAACCATGTTTATTTGGCTCATTATTATATCCCCTGAACTTATCCCAATTCTTTGAACGTAGGCACTCAAAAATATTTCTGAGGTGAGGGAATAAATGTCCTGGTATGTTTTGATTATGTTTTCCTACGTTACAAAGGCCTTATGTCTATAATAGAATATCTAGTGGAGTTCCTAAGGAGTATAGAAGGGGACTTGGCTATTATACTGTCATTACCGGTCAGGTTAAGTAACCCTAGTGTCTATAACATATAGTCCCAGCATTTCAGCACTTTGACATAATAGAGATTGATGCTTCACTCTTGGCACCATCAAATGTGGATTGGGAGTACACGTTTGCTCTGCTCCACAGAGTCACGCATGGACCTGGGCCGTTTTCTCCTACTGTTCATCCCTCTGTTAAGTCTCAGAGTCCTCCCGAATTCTTGGTATCTAACATCCAATAAACAAAGAAACAGAAGGATGAGGCCAAGAAGTGGATGTATCACTTCTTTCCACATTCCCTCATCCAGGATACAGTCACATGATCCCACTTGCTTGCAAGTCAGGCTGGGGAATGTAGCCCTCCTAGTGCTACACATAGTTCTGTTTCTGCTACAATTAAGTAGGATAACTACAGTTTGCCAGCAGTTACTGGGTACTCCAAAAATCATATCATCAGTGATATGCTTAAAACCAAACTCTCACATAAGGCAAGTGCCAACATTAAATGGATTTAGTGGTATTGTGTCTGTCTAGGAATGTGCTACATGGTTTGGTAAATACAGTTTTCCTACTGCAGAGACTCTCAAAACAAGTACATTTTGAAAATGAACTTTGAAGAATCAGCTGGAGGGTATACAGATTTTCATATTCACTTAAGGATTTTTCATTTTCATATTGTACTAGTTAATGTGCCAAAATGAAAATAGCTTTCCACAAAATGGAAGTTATACTATAAAGTTGGAATTGGTATTATCTATTGCTGAATTTCAATGGAATCTCAGAGTGATGTAACTATGAAAGCAGGATCCTCTCTCTGAATGTTTCCTTAAGATTGTGTCAAATAGATCAAGAAAACAAGATGTATGCAGAGTTGACTTTTCAATCAACAGGCACAAAAAGACCCTGGTAGATAAATCAATTGAAAGAGAGCATATACAATAACTGACTGGCAGTATTGTAAAGACAACTTTTTAGGCTTGACGTTGACGATACTCTTGAAGAATAACTTATCAGAGAGAAAATCAACCTGCTGTATGGAACTGCCAAACTTACTGTTACTCTACCTAATGCATGGACATCAACCTTACTATTTGAGAAAATGTTTCTCTTTTAATTTAACTTTTTCCTTTGAGAAAATATGTAGCATGGACCTGTGTTGCTCTTTGATGTAAAAAGAAGACATTAAATTGGATTTCAGATTAAGTGACAGAGGCAGACTAAGATTAAATGTCAAGGTCATCTATGTAATCAATTTCATCGTGTTTAATGGCAACATATTTTACCATAGAGAAATGCTTACCAACTTTGTACTTTGTCTCTACGAATCAGCAACTCATTGACTACCTTTTATTATCTTCGCTTGTTTCCACTTGTTGGGGAGGGAGGATAGTGTCCTTGTTGGTCAATATTTTCATCCCATTGTCTCTCAGTCTTTTCTTTTCCTCCCTTCTTAGACAACAAAAGGTGATGTCTAAACTTAGTTCTGTATTTCACTGAACCTGAGATACTGTCAGTTGTAAGATGCGCCATTTTTATTTACCACTAAGATGGAAAACACAGGGCTGCTTAAGCTGTAATGTAATGCTTTCTTATCACCTAGAGTTTTTATTCTTTGCTTACCAAAAGAACAGTTTTAGACTTAGACACATTTTTATCATATTTCACACTTGTACAAACATAAAAAGTAAAACATAAGTAAAATAAATTGGTTAAAGTGTTCCTAAAATCTCCACATATTTATAGTCCAGCTCTTCTGAATTCATTTTTGACACAGTTGTTGATGTTTGTGTTTTCCATACACTCTCATCTTCTGTGCCATCACGAGCATTAGCACCCTTACAAGAATGCTCCACTATTATCCCCAAGACTTTCTTCCACGTTGCTGACACTCTCTCATGCAGTTAGTTTTCACAAGCGAGCACAGGGGGTATTAGCTCTGTCACAACCACTGCCGGGCAGCAGCGATGTTAAGATACTTTCCACGAAGATGTGGAAAAGTGTATCAAGAACTTGTTAAATACTGTTTATTGTTTAAGGTACGTATGCAAGCATAGCCCGATAGTGTATCTCAATTCCCTCATGTTGTCTAGTGTTTTCGTAATATAAAATATCACTAGCATTACATATATTTTCTTTATTTAGCCTTTTATAATAATATAGATGTTTAATGGTAAAAGACACTCACAAATTATTTTCACAGAAACAGTCAACTTTCCTTGAAATTCATGTAGGGAATGAACGTATATTAAAATCTTTGTTTCCAGCCTTACTCAAACTTTTTAAGTTTAAAATTTAACTCTCTGTAGCCTCTCAAAGTCAGTGACAGTTTACTGTGGGCATTCCTCACATATTACATTGTTGTATTCTCGAAGAGCTCTGAGTAAATCAGGTGTTCTTAAATAGAATCGTATTTTCTACCACCTTAGATTTTTACTTCAGAATTTCTTTTCTTAATTCTTTGCTGGGTCTTAACATTCTACCCTCTCCCCAAGTGGGTCTTTAACTTTATCTCCCTCACTCTTGCCCTCATCTCTTTTAAAGATAGATAAAGCTATGCAAACTTTAGCTTAACTGTCCTTGGGAGTGCTCAGTGTTTGAAACAAGCTCCCTAGAAATATTTTTTGTGAAGTCTTAAACCCCTGTGTATTGTGAATAATAAACAATGATTATCTGGTTTAGATTTGTTTTGTTTTACAGGCTGGCTTACACTGAAGACATTTTGGTTTCCATTTATGAGTTAACTTCCCTAAACACGTTCTGCTGAACACTGTAACTGTGTCCTAACAACTTTGCCGTAAAAGCAAAGAATTCCTTATTAACTCCATTATTTTTTGTTTTTTTCCCCTATGTGTTTGTGTTTTAAAATATATTTTCCATGGTAGTGACTATGTGAGTCTTAGAAATGCAACTAGGCAGATGTACTGACCACGGTTACCAAGGGAGCAGTTTCCTTGGCGATGGCCAGCCGTCATCAAAGCAGTGTACGTTCTGGGTCCTTCCCACGTGACTTGCTCTCACATGCTGTCGAACTTGGGTAGCGGAAGCAGCTCTTTGTAAATCATCAGCCCTCACCCACCCCTACTCACCCAACACACCGCTAATTTTCATGAAGCAGGCAAGTAAGAGCAGGTGGTAAATTGTTTGTGATGTTCTTTAAGAAGTTTTACAAGGGCTGCAGGCCACAATTCACCATGAAGGATTTTTGGTTTCCCCAAGTTTCAGCTTCAACCCAGAATTTTTTCCAGCCATTTGAAGAAGATCCAAAAATATATCCGCCAATGCCCAAAGGTCAAAGCTGCAAGAGATCCAATAACAAGGGAGAACTTTTGCAGAGTAAATATTTTCTAGTGGTTAAAGGGAGAGGTATGAAGAATCAGGCATTTCCTTAACCATGACTTCCAGTCAAGCTACATTGCCTCTCTGCCTGTATTTCTGCAAGTCATGAATGAGAATATTAATACTTGTTGGTATAGTACTTGATCTTCTAATAAAAGCCTATGATTAAGATTGGTTGATTTTTTTAATCTTAAGAAAGGTTTGAAAAAAAATATTTTGTTGCCGGAGCACCTGTGTGGCCCAGTCAGCTGAGCATGGGACTCTTGGTTTCGGCTCGGTCGTGATCTCAGGGTCATGAGACGGAGTCTCCCGTGGGGCTCCATGCTCAGAGTGTGGTCTGCTTGAGACTCTCCCTCTGCCCCTCCCGCCATGTTCTCTGTCTCTCTCTCTGCTGTCTCTCTCCCTGTCTCAGATAAATAAATCAGGAAATCAAAAAATAATATTTCGTTACATTCTTCACCCTTAAAAAATTTAAAGTGACAAGCCAACACTACAAAAGACTATTGTTTTCCCAAAAGAAATTTACCATATAGATGATACATGAGTGTTTGCTGATAGTGAGACCCCCATGTTATGCGTCCTTACGTGTGGTGTGTCATTTTCTCTTTATAATAACTCCAGTTGGCAGACATTAATATTCCTAATTTGTTGGTGAAAAACAGGCCTTGAAAGAGAAAATAGTTCGCCAAAGTCTACAATTAGTAATTAGTATGAAAATTTGAACTTCAGACAGATTGACTACAGATCTCGCTACTCTACAGTACTCCTTCATATATGTGCAGACATCTTCTTTCGTGTGTCGGATTAACACACCACAGATCGCTCTTCTTTCTTCCTATTCTCCTGCCTGTATATATTAGGGTAGTTGCAACCATGTATAAAATCCAAGAATTTGATATATCAGCTTCAAGTTTTTATAAACAAAGAAAATGAACTTTTAATAAACTTCTAAGTTTTTACCTAATCACAAATTTTGGAAACAGGAAAATAACAGTGGAGACATTCATGTCCCCAAAGGTATTAAGAAACATATTTACAATATAAAGAATAGACCAAGGGTGCCTGGGTGGCTCAGTCAGTTGGACGTTGGACTCTTGGTTTCGATTCAGGGCATGATCTCAGGGTTGTAGGGTTAAGCCTTGCGTGGGACTCTGTGCTCAGCAGAGAGTCTGCTTGGGGATTCTTTCCCTCTGCCCCTCCCCCTGCTCGTGTGCATGTGCTCTGTCTCTCGTTTTCTCTCTAAAATAATAAATCTTTTTTTAAAAATAGATAAGTACTCTTAAACTTAATCAGATTGTTCATCCATGGCATTCTTTTTTCTTGCACCAGAATTTCAGCATGAACTTTTCAATACCTTTTCGTTTCAGGCTCCACATACGAAAATGCTGGTGGGGAGAAAGAAAACAGAAAAAAGTAACAAAAATTACTAATATTAGGAATTGGTTCTGAATATAAAAAGATAGGTGAAACAATAGTTGTCATCCTACGCTGTAGGTGTTCTTTGTAGATCTGGCTGGGTCAATGAAATAAGAAGGATTTGCGGATGACCTATACCTCCTTCAACCTAAGCAGTTTTGATCTGTTTTATATTAAAATTTTATTTGAAGAGAGATTTCTTAGGCCAAAACATTTTGAAAATAATAGTCTTAGAGAAAAAAAATGTGATTTTTGTATCTCAAAAAGATATGTAATATAGTAGATGCCATTCTGTTTTTACTAGAGACAAGAAGAAAGGAAATGGAGTTAAATAATATTTGAAGGAAAGACTTAAAAGGAAATGCTCCTTGATTCTGACAGCACCAACAATGTACAGAAATAACATTTATGTAAATCATATTAATACAGATCTTCCCTGGGAACTTTATAGTTGATGTAGAATCTTTCAGAATGATTTCATTTTCCCCATTTTCACCTTTATCTTGCTCTGGGTGAATCATTCTGTGGTGCCCACTGGTTTCTACGTGGGGATATTTCTATATACCCCACTTGGTTCATAAAATAAGAATTGGGTTCAAGTGGAAGAGAATTGAACCATTTTTTGAGAACGGTCCCAATCAATCTGATTTGTGAATTGGTTATATATAATTTTAGATATTTGTTTCTAGGTGATCTTATTTCCTTAGTATATATCTTTTAAAAATTAAATATAAAACTGTCTGCCTTTCAGAGAGAATTCAGAAGCCTTTCTTAATTTGGCAATTGGGCACTAAGTATCAAGTATTTATAGTATTTTTTTTTTTTTTGTCTTTCTAAAAATGGAGGCTTCCTAACTATGGCCCATTACAACTCCATCTTTAACAGCCACACTGTGGTTTGGGGGTTGTTGGTTTTGGGGGTTTTTTTGTGTTTTTTTTTTTTTTAAGTGACACAACATGATTGATGTAATCTGGCACGATTCATTACCATGTCAAGCATCAGCAGAACATTTTGAAAAAATATTCATCAAAATCTATTACTGTAGAAATTGCCACTTGCAGATTCTTTTTCTGGCTAATTTCCTGCGTGGTGAAACAACACCTCATTGACGTCAGAGCGCATGCTTTTAGGAAGTGTGGTTATTAAAATAGGTGTTCCTGAAGTCCTGGCATTGCCTTAGGTTTATCATTAAGCAGCTAAGGAACATCAGCTAAAATCTCAAAGCTGTTTCTTCCAGTTACACACTATGTCTAACTAAAAGAACTAATGTTATGACTGGTGCGCCTGCCTAGGATCCTACTTTGTGATTAACAGGGATGAAAATCCTTATGTTCAGGTTAGTTGCAGCTTAATCAGATGATGACAAAGAGAAAGAGCTGGGTCATAGGCTCACTGAACTGTCCATTGCTCTCTCAGGGAAGATATTTTTTGCCCAAAGCTCAGGGCCATAAGGCAAAAATCTAATGCCTCTCTTTTTACTCTCTAGTGGACACATATTTTGAACTAGCTTCGTTGTCTATGATGTGACCAACAGTGACCCAGATGGAAGTCAACCAAAGCCCTATTTACGAACTCTGACAGTCACAAACTACCCAAGGCATGATTCCTCACTCACCTGGTTTATGGTTCCATGCCCTTCCTATGTGCAAGGTAGAGGAAGGACTATAAGTCAATAAATATTCTAAGCAAATACATTTCATAAGTACATTATTAGATAAAAACAATTCTTCAGTTTCAATGTAAGGCTATTTCATTTTGCATTTAAACTTTTTAAAAAATAGCATCTCTCCAGAGGTGCCTGGGTAGCTCAGTCAGTTAAGGATCTAACTCTTAATTTCAGCTCAGGTCATGATCTCAGGTCCTAAGATAGAGCCTCAAACCCCATGTCAGGCTCCACTCTCAGTGGGGAGTCCGCTAGAGGATTTCTCTCCCTCTCCGTCTGCCCTTTCCCCTGCTCATGCACACTCTCACTCTCTCTTGCATTCTCTCTAAAAATAAATAAATAAATCTTTTTAAAAAAATCATCACTCCAAAAGTCCTACTCACTCTATCCATTTAAGCAGATTCATTAATTACTGTATGAAGCCTCATGTTAACCAGTATTCAAACATATTTTCAACTGGTTTTTAAAATATTTGGTGTTCAGCTAATTTCTTACATTGTAATCCTATCAATTAAGAATTATTTCTTTTTTATCCTTGCCATAACATGTATTATTATAATTTATAAAAGATGTGAGCTAAGGTGAATGTTTAAAGATACATTTTTTAGCTTACAGATTTTGTTTTTTAAAGAAAGGCCTTTTGCAGTAACTTCGTAATTCATTTTCAAAAACTATTTTAGCATCAAAAAACCTCCTGCCTCAATTTTATCTGTGTTGCCAAAATACACATCAAATGTTTGCCATGACTATATCTTTTTAGCTGCCCCACCTCCAATTTCATATTCTGTGTACCAAGTGTGGCATACAGAAGAAGCATTCATTCAAAAATGTTTATTGAGCACATAATAGGTGCCAGTTACTGTTCTAGGTAACAAAGCAAAGCCCTCCCCACTGGGCTTATATTCTATGGGGAAGATAAGCAGTAACCAAATGCATAAGTAAATATATAATGTGTCAGATAAGATGAGTGCTATGGAGAAAAATAAAGTGAAGTGAGTATATGGGGACAAGTAAGGACTCTCTGCTTCTTGGGTCATTTATTCAAAATATACATTCAGAACACACTGCACCTTCTATGTACAAGGCGCTTTACTGGGAAGCAGGCAAAACACACACAAGCCCTGGCTTATAGCTCCTCATAGGAGATAGAAACTTAAATGTAACCTATTTTTTAAGCATTCTGAACCCTGGTGGAGTAATCAGCCATGAAATGGTAAAATCATTACTTTTAAGTATGCCCTACCCATGTTTCCTTTCCTACTCCCTAATGGATATGTATGAGTTCTCCGAGAAGTCCTACAGCAGTCTTCCTCACTGAGAGTTCATCAGTGTAACCTAAGCCCTTTTGATGCCTCAATATTCCCCCTAGGTTCCACCCTAAGTCCCCATCCCTAGCCTCTTGACAGGCAACCAACCCACTGTGGGTACAGCTAGCAAAACAGCTCAAGCCTGGTTGGTCTACTTGACTCACACAAAACTCACATGTTTTTACTGTTGAGTATAGCGTTATAACCTCATTCCCTGCTGCTCTCTCTTTACTTTATTGTTTCTCCCCTGTTCATTTTCTGAAACTCAAACAGGCACAAAGACAGAGCAGAAAAAGTAATATACTAGCAAATGTCCAGCCAGGGAATAGACTCCCAGTCTTTCTTCCTGAAGATACTTACCATTTCTACAGGAAAGTGTCCTGAAGCCCTCACTCTTGGTTAGGAAAACAGAGCATTCCACTTTCATTTTTCACAAGGAGGGAAGGAGAAAAGCCACAACTTTGTTCTTAATACCTTTCATCTCTCAGACTACATTTTATATAGTCAAACAGAAAATTTTAAATTATGAGATATGAATAAGAATAAGAAAATGTAACACGTAATCAAAAGAAAACATAACTGATAGAAGCAGATCAATAGATGACGCATTTATTGAAATTAGCAAAGGCTGTAAATAACTCTTATGCATACATGAAATGGTTTGTAGGAAAAGATAGATATAAAGAGGGCATTTCTGGCCAGAAAATGGAAACTTACCTAAGAACCAAATGAAAATTCTGGCAGCAAAAAAATGATAATGCAGTATCTATTATTTTTTAAAGTTCATGGAAGAGGCTTAGTATAAAATTGAACACTGAGGGAGAAAGCACTAATAAAGACAGGTGAATTTAAAGTATTCATACTGAAGCCAGGAGCAGGGAGAGGTTGAAAAAATTAAATATATGTAGAGAGCGTTGACAAACTATAGGAAAACACCAAATGATCTAATTGTATAATTGGAATCCTGAAAGGAAATAAAGAGAGCAGAAAAACATTTGAAGACACATTGTTGAATTTTTTCCAAGTGATGTGAAAAACTTCAACCCATAGTTCCAAGAAATTCAACAAACTCCCAGCCAGTATAAATGCAAAATAAATCATAGTTTAAAATAGTCAACTATTAGATTGGACCAAGTTAAATAGGTTTCTTTTCTGAAGACCTTCTTAGAGTCTTTAGTATATACATTACAGAATTCTAATTTGGGGGAATATAATGGCCACATTTTCCAATTCTTTAAAAAAGGAAACCATTTTTTTTAAAGACATTTTTTTCTGAGGCGGCCATTCTCAGTTACATATTTTGTGAAATCCTAGGATGGTGATAGGGAGAGATATTTAAACAGACCACAAATTAGAACCTTCATTATAGTAATGTGGAGAATATGCTTTATAAATACAACAGATTGATCAAGGAGGTTTTTTTTGAACATTGATTTCAGAGAGAGAGAGAGAATCACAGGGTTGGGAGGCAGATGGACAGGAAGAGGGGAAGCAGACTCCCCACTGAGTGGGGAGCCAAATGCAGGGCTCGATCCCACAACCCTGAAATCATGACTGAGCCAAAACCAAGAGTCAGACACTTAACTGACTGAGTCACCCAGGCACCCCAGATCAAGCAGTTTTACCTAAGTTTAGAACAAATGTGCCTGTGGGGCGCCTGGGTGGCTCAGAAGTTAAGCGTCTGCCTTTGGCTCAGGGCATGATCCCAGAGTCCTGGGATCGAGCCCCACATCGGGCTGCCTGCTGGGATCCTGCTTCTTCCTCTCCCCTCCCCCTGCTTGTGTTCTCCCTCTAGCTGGCTGTCTCTTTCTCTGACAAATAAATAGATCAAATCTTAAAAAAAAAAAAAAAACAAATGTACAAGTGAGCCAGACAATAAGAGTATTCTATGCGAACAAAGGGCTTCTGTGAGGTAAAATACCAAAAGGGCCTCTAAGAAAAAACGAAAAATTCAGTGTGACAGGAGGTCAGGATGCCCCAAAGAATGGCTAGAAAAGTATAGTACGCTAATTTGGGGACAGCGTTGTATACCAAATGGAGGATTTTGAATTCTACCCATCTTTTTTTTTTTTTTTTTAATTTTTCAAGGAGCAGGACAGGGTAGACAGGGAAATAAAGCTGGGGATGGTCAGCTTCTTTAGAAAATTTAGTTTGCCAGTTATGTGGAGAATGAACTGGTATGAGGCCATTGGTGACGGATAACCAATTAGAAAGCTACTAAAATAATCTAAGGAGAGTGGCAAGAAGAAACAGATGTAAGAGCTATCTGTAGAATTTCTCTCGGTGGAGAGAACAGTCTAATGATGATTAATTTGATGTGTCAACTTGACCAGAATGTGCCCAGATATTTGTTCAAACATTATTCTGGGTATATCCGTGAGGGTGTTTCTGGATGAGACTAACATTTAAATCAGTAGACTGAGTAAAGCAGATTGCCCTCCCTCATGGGAGTGGCCCTCATTCAATCAGTCAAAAGCCTAAATGGAATAAAAAGCCTGACCCTTCCGCAAAGAAAAGGGAATTCCTCCTGCCTGACTGCCTTGAGCTGGGACAGAGGCCTTTTCTTGCCTTCGGATTCAGTCTACAACATTGACTCTTCTTGGGTCTTGAGCCTGCTGGCTTTTGGAGTGGAGTTTACCCCATTGGCTCTCCTGGTCCTCCAGCCCTAGATTCGGACTGGAACTACACATCAGTAATCAGGGTCTCCAGTTTGCTGACTGCGAATCTTGGGACTTCTCAGCCTCTACAACTGCTTGAGCCAGTTCCTTATAATAAATCTCTCTACGTACATTCTACTGGTTCTGCTTGCCTGGAAAACCCTGACTCATACATACTTGTGTTGAGCTTCTGACCACTTTTGTTTAGAGAAGATATCTCTGAGCACATGGCTAGAATGGGAGTGAAGCTAAGCTACAAGTCAGCTTGCCTAACTTACCAATCAACAGGGATTTGGGGGTGACAATGAGAATGACTATGAGAGGTAGGAGGAGAACAAAGTAGAGAGGAAGGAAAGACCCTATAACATGATGGGTTTTTTTAATCGGTTCACAAGTCATCATGTGGAATTAAAAATGAGCCCTGATGCCAGTTCAAAAATGCTGAGGATCCAAGGTCCACAGGATGCTGGAAAAAGTAGCTTCCTGCACAAGAGAGGTCTACAGCCAAAGTAGTATCTCCTGGGAAAACCCAAATTTCATTTGGAGGGGGAAAAAGGAAGGATTCTTTAAAGAGTTAGTAACATTTGGTTAGGTCTCACAGGAATGTCCCAATTCAGCCCTGGTTATTCATTCCTTCACCCCAGAGTTCAATTGTACCCACCAAAAAGTTATGTTCAAGTCCTAACCCCCGGTACCTAGAATGTGACTTTGTTTAGAAATAGGGTCTTTGCAAATGTAATCAAGTTAAGATGGGGCAAACTGGATTAGG
The DNA here is from genome assembly GCF_024610735.1 of Ursus americanus. Taxonomy (NCBI): domain Eukaryota; kingdom Metazoa; phylum Chordata; class Mammalia; order Carnivora; family Ursidae; genus Ursus; species Ursus americanus. The sequence goes on along the minus strand of NC_142140.1, from coordinate 20,828,222 downwards.
TTGGTGTCCCTTATTAAGGAGAGACACAGATACTCAGACACTCACACACACACACACACACACACACACACACACACACGGAGAGCACCATGTAAGGATGGAGGCAGAGACTGGAGTAAAGCAGCTGCAAGCCAAGCAATGCCAGTGATTGCTAGCAACCACCAGAACCTGGAAGACGTAGGAGGGGTTCTTCCTTAGAGCTTTCAGAGGGATCATGGCTCTGCAGATGCCTTGATTTTGGACTTGGAGTCTCCAGAACTGTGAGAATAAATTCCTGTTGTTTTAAGCCACCACAAACTGGGTGGAAACTAATACAGGAGAAGTATGGGTCTGAACCATAGAAAATGGTTCTTTTTCTAAATAGAGATGAATGTCAAGCCATTTCCTATAATTTAGTCTATTCTTGCTTTTTAGATGATGATCTATGCTACAGACATGTAAATTCACATTTCCAAGGTCACTTCCAAGGTAGGAATAGTCAGAGCCAGAATTGGAATTCAAAATCTGGCTCTAGAGCTCATAGTTGGATCACTTTGACAAAATAATTAGGCAGAATTCCAGAGTGTAAGTGAGTGATAAGTCTGGGAGGATTGGTTTTACTTTTTATGTTTCGTTTTGCTTTGCTTCTCTCTCTCTTTTTTTTTTCTTGTACTATCATCACCGAGGAGCAGGGACCTATTTTCATCTAGATCACATGAAACAGATGTTGATGAACATTGGAGAGAAATGGGAAGATGTTGTGATAGACTTGGCCTCCATGTCTACAGCATTACAACTATTTTGAATCTGGTTCTGGTTTTATTCTCTGAATACCGAGCCTTGCGGCAAGCCCCTTTGCTAAATGCGTTTGACGTTGACACTATACATTTCTCCAGGTGCAACATGGACTATAAATATCTGTTTATTGGTTCAGATCCTTGGAGGGGCCTTCCATGGGAACAAAACATACATGCAGTATAATCTCTGCACATGATACAGACATTGAGGCAGCAAACTCTGAAGCACGCCTGTCATTAAGCCTTTCAGAAAAAAACAGCACTTCATCAACCCATGGATAGCCTCAATTTGCCTCCTTTATCTCCCAGGACAACCAGAAGTTCTAACACTCAGTTATGCAGGTTTCTTCAGAGAACCCCTGTGGCTCTCTTGAATTTTTGAGGCCAGTCAAAATTGACACTTACCGGAAGGTGATTTCATACAAAATCTTTCTTCATGTTGGTTGTACCTATTCTTGCTGACCTGCCAAGACTTTTGTTACCAGTATCAGGGGTTCTTAAACTTCTTGAGCTGGAGAACATTTTCACAATCATTTTGACTCCCCAGAAAAATGCACATAGGGTAAAACATTGCTTATGAGTTCATGGATTTGATTAATCTCCTAAAATCCATCCTGGACCATCTCCCCTTAAAAGGGATTCTTTTCTTGAGCTGTAGGACCTAAATAGGTAAAATAGCATGATGCTATGATGTGAAAAGTTGGGTTAGAAATTTTTCCTCTTGCAAGTCAACTCCCCCCCCCCCCTTTGACTGGTTTAAGTGCTAAAACAAAACAAAATAGAACATGGTGGTAAAGGTAGTAGAGGAGATAATGGTTCACACAAATCTAGGGGTAGCACTGACATGGCTTGATGTAGGTTACACATGATTTGGCCAAGTTCCTTCTGTTGCCTCTGCTTCCTCTGGGTTGGCCCTTTGCTGAAAAGATGTAGTCAAAGACATCTGTCAGCAACTCTTGGGGCTATTTTCTTCCAGGCACCCACCCAGCACCAAAGAAAATATTTCTTCTTTTAACTATTGATTAAGCATCCTTGGCTTCAGGGATTCAACCGTCCTGGTTAAGATATTCATTTGTAAACCAGTCACTACAGCCAGGAGGGGTGGGCTCACTTTGACCTTCTCATTCCAGAACCGGGAGTGAAATCAGCTTCCCCAGGTGTAAGTGGGCAAGGAGGAGAATGTAAATAGAAAATTAGACACAAGGGAGTAGATCCTGGAAGGCCAAAAACAGCAAATGTCTACCACAAGGATATAAATTAGGGTTTACATCTGAAATCTATACATGAGTCATGGTTGGAAAATAACTCATTGGTTCCTGGATGTGGATGGCCATGATCAAATCATGTCCCTTGAATCTCAACAATGTGTACCCTACTGAGCCAAAACCAGTTGGTCACTGATGAGGAGCTTGTGGCCTTCCCCTCCACCAGTATTTTTATAAAGGTCCCACTGAAGTCATTTAAATATTTTAGAGTACTTAATGTGCCCCGATGGGCCTGCAGCAAAAGATGCATTTTGAATTCTCTAATGAGTAAATGGGGCATTTAGTTAGACACATCTAATTACTTTAGGTCTTTGTAAAATATTAATTTAAGGCAACTGCAGCATTAAGGAGTAAGTTTGCCAAGTGGTGCTCAGTGATTTAGCTTTGTGACTGCCATTAATATCAATAGAAGTCTCGCAGCTCGCTTGCCGCCCATTGCTTTGGAAATGTACCCTAAGGTATAGAAATCAGCTACTGTAAAATTTTTTTTTCAATTAATGTTCCAGGAGGAAGTGCAGCATTTAGATTTTGTATACTAGTGTATCACCTTTATTGATGAGCCATGGTCTCGGGGGCTGACTGATGATCATAATCTCAGGTCTGTCTTCCATGCTCTGCCATTGTTGTTGTTGAATGGCTGGTGACAATGAGATCCCCAAATTCTAGAATACACCTATAAGAATAAAATTGATTTTTTTTCAACAGGGTAACATGATTTGCCTTGGAATTAAAATACCTTTCTAAGAAAATACATTGTGAATATACCACTCTAAATTTGTTTGGGTGCTTTCCTGAAGACGACAGGTAGTAAGTACAAAACACGTGACATGAACCCTAAATAACTCTGAATTGCCACTTACAAAAAAGTACATCAGAACAACCCTGGAGTTACCTCAAGCTGGGCTGTTTTGTATAGGACAACCCCCTAGCTTTTAACTTGGCTGGTTTGGTCCCAATGGAAGGGAATGAACTGGTGGGTTCATATGCCATTCTAAAATGTCTGACTCTATTTAGAATGCTTTCTCAAACACCCACCGGTGGCTTACTTGCCTGACACCGCTTTATTAGCCTCGTTAACGAGTCCTCCAAATCTGATGAGGAAGATATTCTGAGAAATAAGTGCTCATCCTTTGCTCCTGACCCTTGCACCATCTCAGGGCTCATCTCTAGATGGGAGTGGCGGCCATGACATCACGGTGTGCAATGAGCCGCTGTTGGGACGGGAAGGGCTATGGAGCAGTTGTGAAGATGAACTGTGCTGTGCTGTACTGGTTGCAGGAAAGAATCGCTGATAGTAGTTCACAGGACAAGCCCAAACCCTCCCCCCCCCCAAAAAAAGAAATGCAGAAGCTTTCCTGCTAGGCTTTGCGGTAAAAGTTTTAAGAAACCTTTGAGTCGATTCTTTAGCATGGCAACAACACGTATCACATAAGAGAACATGTAGCAAACACATAATTTTGGAAATCATCCAGGATGGTCCATTATCATTCATGAATTTATTTATAGCCCTGCCACATACCTTCATGTCTAACTTCATTCGATTCCTTCTCTTAGAAAGTCCCTGGTATCATTAGTGTCTAGATCCCTTTGCAAATTGCAAGAGCTAATTTAATTTGGGGGTGGGGAGGCTAAGTCTCTATGCTCCCTTTCAACTCCAACAAATATTTCATTGTTTGTAATGCCTCTTAATACGCTAAACAATATTTATGCCGCACTCTACAACATTTTATAACTTTCTTCTAATTGCCTTAGCAGTCTTTAAAACCAGAGCTTAGCACTTCGATAATAAGCGTATTAATTTGTCTAACGTTTAAGTTCTTACAAAGGAAGAGACAAGCATTAATTTTGTTTAGTTAAAACAAGCTTTGCTTTTGAACAGCAGGTGGTAATTGAAACAAAACAAGGACTCATTAGAGGAGCGTCTGGTGGCTCATGATACAAACAGAGCACACTAGAAAACCCAAACACAAGAGCCCTGAAATAAAGTGGTCATCATCTAATTAACAGAACATGTTTTAATTACCGAGTAAACCATGCAGCGCCGTGTGTCAATTTAACTGATGTGCTAAGTGCCAGTTTACAATATCAGAAACAGACAAATAATTGGAATCTAATTACATGCAGGTCTATTGCACACCAGCGCCTCCAGCCCATCTTAATAAACAAGTTTTTACATCAAACCATGAATAGCAAATACAGCCGTGCTGTTAATTGCTACATTGTGATATTGGGACTTTGCCAGCTCTGACTATTAAAATAAGCTCTTGTGTGGATTGCAGTTTCTCTGCTACGCTTTAATTAGAATCAAATGAGAGGCAGAGATCGGGCTGTATTACTGCAATTCAATATATGTAAATAAGATAACTGGCTAATCTTTTTATTTTATTTCTGAGCCTCCATGCAATAGGCGGTTTAGTTATGGTAATAGGTTATCACTTTGCAAATGAAATAGACTTGCTCTGTGAGATGAATCAAGAAACATGTAATCTTTGCTAGAGAGTCTAAATATTCCCCATCATCGCACATGGGATCTGGAGAACTTTCTTGCCCAAGATATATGATGCTATATTTTTAATGCCCATATTGGCCTAGTTTTGCAGCGATAGCTTTTGATGTTGTATTTCACTTGTCTAAATAAACGCGTGATCCATAACTTGCTATTTACAATGCTCAGACAGATATTTCAAGATAAACTCTTTTAATGGAGAATCATTTGTTTGAGTACTTGAAAGGTTGCGGAGAAGGTCTACATAAATACTGTATAATGCAAATTTTAAATTAAGACCAAGGCACAGATAACGCTCATATTTCATACTGTATATAAATGTGCTGCTTGTCAGAGAACTAATCAAGGATTCAGAAATACTGAGTATGAAAATGACATCTATGGTAGGGACGCTGATGGGCCATTTTTCTGTATTTTCCAAATAGGGAAGAAGATGGTATAGCTATTGTTGAAAAATTACCAAGTAATGATCTCCTGGGAAGATCTCCTTATGTTTCATTAGAATTGTAATTAGAAGTGGCCGTGACCTTGGGAAACCTGCTTCAGGAGCAAGCTCTCCTCTCTTTTGTTTAAGAAAAACCTCTAAGTTTCCCTTACTCATGGGCCCGAGGCAATGTTAACTGAACTCCATAGAAAGAACATAATAAAGCATTTAAAATGCACTTCTCTGCTGCAATAAACTGAAATAAGCAAATACAGAATGGATTATCATCCATTTAATTTTGGTTGTAGTTTGTCATTGGGAATTAAAACCATCCAGAGCCTCCTTTCTTGGAGGTATTTCGTGCCATTTCCTAGATTGAGCCAGTCCTTAGAAATATCTTCTGATGAAGATGGGGCTGCTTTATTAAGTATCTAGCAACTCCCAGGACTTCCAAGACAACCCTAAGCCATTTTCAACTTCTGCCTTGAAGTACGCAAGCCAAGCCACTCATTGGCTTGAGCTAAAGTCAGCCTAAAACAATGCTCTGCAAACTTGGCTCGGGTCCTTGCCTATTTAAATTTCCATCACACCATTGTTGCAGGCTCATGCCTTTCACATGTTTGCCTGGTGGATGTGTTCCAACTCCCAGAAGGGAGCAAGTGCACCACACAGAATACTGGACGAGCCCACATGTTTCCAACACCTCATCGGATACTTTAGTACAGGGGTAAAAACATTCCTGGTACTCATGTTGTTGGCCAAATCACAAAGGATCAGGCTGGTACTTCATCCATCTCGGTTCATAAATGAAATGGAGCCTCCTGGTCAATTGTCACAAAAACAAAACAAAACAAAAAAACCAACTCCACGTATCCCCTGGTTTTCTCCCATCCTCTTGTGCCTTCTGCAAAACCATGCCAACCCCACTAACAATATATAATCAAAATGTTTAAAATGCAGAGTAAATGTGTATTAAAAAAATGCACAGGGGCTGGAAAAGGAATGTAATAAGGTTAAATTTTACAAGCATAATTCCATATGTTGAAAGCATCTTGTAGTTATGTCAAATACAGATGAAGCTATAAATTACCCCAGAATCAAAAGTGTCAAGTTTCAGGCTAATGCTGAGTACACACACACACACACACACACACAGCTTCAGAATTCTTATTAAAATATGAAAACATGCTAAACATAGAAAAGCTAACAACTGTACCAAAAGTAAGACAAAGTGTTACTAATGTCTGCCAACTGGTATTACTCACCAGGGCAATCAATCACATATGAGCAAACCTCTATGGCAGGCAACCAGGAAAGCTGAAACCCACCTCTCCCCCATGGTTGTCTTATTTGTGGTTACTTTTGCAAGGATTCCACATTATTCCATTTGCTTGCTGTTAACCCTGAGAGGGCATGGTTAGCAAGGGGAAAACGTTTATTCAATTATAATGTCTTTATTTCTACTTAAAACACATACAAAACTGTCAGCAATAGACAAATTAGTACTTTGGACCAAAGCATGTGCTCAGTTTATTCTATATTTGAATTCTAATAAATTATGTCCACATTATTACAAAAATTATAACTGACATGCTGTCAGTGCTCTACACGTATAGGCCTAGAAATATACGTAACGCTTTGAAAGCTGTCACATTCAGTCCTGTTGTAAACATTACCCTCGTTTGCTAAACGGTGTTGTTATGGCTTTGGTGGGCTGTAATTTTGCCCCCACATATAAGTCCATGATTCCAAATACATCTTAACTATAGAGAAAAATAGTGTCTCCCTTAAGAGCTGTAATGATCTGTCATAAGATTCCACATGGCATATGGAAGTGGTTTCTTTCTAAAGCACCCTAGACTAACTAATAATATGGGCTTATCTGGTGAACTACAAATTGGTAAACACTTTCCGATCTACATGACGACAATGTTTCTGGCACCTCTAAAGGGGTCTTCTTCAATATTTGGTGACATAATGTCTGCTTTTGTTAAGATGGTGGCTCTTCACTAGAAGCTGAAATAACTACCACAAAGGGAAAAGAGTGACTTCTCAAGGATTAATGGTGTGTATTTACTGGGAGAAGTGTTTTTGATTAGCATGCATTTCTCTCCCTTGCATCTCACGAGAGCCTGTTCTGTGTCCAACATGTTGCTAGATGCGGGTGGCCAAGGCCCTGCCTGCAGAGAGAATATCATCTGGGGAGAATTCAAACAGCAAGAACTAAGTATGAGGATTATGACCAAATGAGCAAGCAGCACTGGGTTCCAGGCCCCCAGTGCTAGAAGCCAACATTTAGTTTTCAACAAAGGAACAATTGGGTATAAGTAAGCCTAATCAACATGTGTGGAATTAATCCTGCTTAGACCAGAGATCTTGTACGTTTTTCTTAGAGCGCATGGTTACAAGCAACTGAAACCAGTTTTGTTCATGGAAGTAAAAGGGAGTTTTTTGGAAGGAAATTGGAGGTGCAGACCCACAGAATCAATGGGCAGTTAGAGAACTTGGCTTAGAAATAGATGGGAAGAGAAGACTGTGGGCAGCAGGAACCAGGGTTTAATAGTAGAAACAGCCATGGTGAGCTGGCTGCTGACTTCTGATGGTCTTTTCATCCTCATGTTATCTGCTCAGGATCCAAAGTTCTGGGAAACCATTTGCAACTGTTTGAGCTTAAGTCTCATTCCTCCTCCTAGGCTCTCTCCAGGTAGGAAGAAAGTGAAGGTGATTCCTCACTTGCTTGCAGTGTGGGAACATCACATGAAATGGCCCTTTCACCAAGAATACGTGCAAGAGGGAAGAGGTCATTTCACCTCCCCCACTCAATGGCGGTACAACCAAAAACTGGAATGGACATGAGGCTACGAATGACCGCAGGATATGCCCAACCACCTCTTGTTATTTGTTCAGAACCTTTTTTTTTTTTTTTAGATTTTATTTGTTTATTGACGGAGAGAGAGACAGCCAGCGAGAGAGGGAACACAAGCAGGGGGAGTGGGAGAGGAAGAAGCAGGCTCATAGCGGAGGAGCCTGATGCGGGGCTCGATCCCATAACGCCGGGATCACGCCCTGAGCCGAAGGCAGACGCTTAACCGCTGTGCCACCCAGGCGCCCCTATTTGTTAAGAATCTTGAAAGGAAATGTCTGTCTTTTGAATTAATCAAATGCTAGTAGTTTTCTTATAGTATTAAACTGATCTCCGTGACCGGCTAGTTGGATCAATACAGGTTGTGAAAATGACGATCACACTTTAAGGGGGGGGGGGGAGTTTCCAAAAGTACAGATTTTAAATGCTTTAATTGGTGATGATATTTAGGCAAAAAAAATCTTCAATATAAATTTCTTAATTTATGAATTCATAAGCAAAGTGCAGTATAGGGATGAGAAAATTATAGCATTTGATGTCAGAGATTCTGCCACTGGGAGTCTTAATAAGTTCTTAGTAACTGTTGTTTCATTTGTATGAAAGTCACACAGACCAAAGGACATATATGTAAGTATTGAAAAGAATTGTACTAAATGCAATGTGGAATCCTTGATTAGATCCCGGAACAGAAAAAAAAAAAAAAAAAAAAAACCCTGGTAAAATCAAAATGAAGTCTGTACTTTCACTAATAGCATTGTTCCAAAGTTACTTTCTTAATCTTAATAAACATTCCATGGTCGTGTACAATGTTGCCATAAGGGGAAGGTGGCTAAAGAACAAATAGGAGATCTTTAACCTTTCTCTGCAACTCTTTGTAAGTCTAAAATTATTTCAAAATAAAAAGGTTTTTTTCTCAGTTACCAAATTCCATGCACATAGTAGGTATTCAGTGAGTGTCAGTTATGTCCTACTAATCTCCTTCTCTTGATTTTGAAATATTTAGGTTGATTAGTTTCCTGGGACAATTTCCCATTGTTCCTTCTTTAATTAATCTCTCTCTAGGTGCCAAGAACAAAAAAAGGAGAGGGAGAAAAGAAAAGCTTTAGTCTAATTTTGCTCTGCTTTGTTGTGAGATGAACTTATTCTTTAAGAAATGTCTAGACATCTGTCATCCCAGGGCATCCTAATATTGGCACCACAGAAATTCAGTGTTAATGATGACGACATATTTACTTAATGAGCTCTATTAGGTAGCTTGTTACTCCTTCTTTTGCTTTTACTTCTAAACAAAACTAACACTGTCACACATCTTGAGAATGCTATAGTTCATCTCTAACGGATGGAATTTTGTTCTTATTTTGTTAAATGTTACATTTACATAATTGTGTATGTCATTGATGTTTATGAGGATACACCAAAAAGTAAAAGTGATTCTACCTAAAGAACAGAGAATCATTAGCCTAAATCCAATATAGGTTTCCCTCACAGTGATAACTCACACTATCCAAAATCAGGAACCAAATAGATTTTAGGTAATGAGGGCGAGTTTTCTTACTCTGCTCTAAGATTAGCCACTTATTCTTCACATAGAAGTTACACTGGTGTCAGGGATGATTTTTTTTTTTTTCCGTTAAATCACAGAGTATGTAGCTTTAGAAATTCCTGACAGTAGGCCAGATAACATTGCTTTGGGTTGTTTTCATTTTTTGTAGTTAGGTGCCCTCAAAGTTTTATGTCTTAATTATGTTATTTAATTCTAGTTAAAACCGTAAAGCGACTCATGAAATAGCACCTGGTGATTGAAGAGTTAACGATGGAACTTACTGTTGTCGAAATATTCTTATCTCTAGACACAAAGATATTTATATGAAAACTGCATTCTTTGTGACAAACCAGAATCTTATTTTGCTGTGGCCAAATGTAATGGACATCTGTTGTTTTTGCCTGCCCAGCACAAATTCCTCCCTTTACTATTAGCAGTGGCTGCCTTTTGGGGGAGGTCCCGCCCCTCTAATCCCCTTGGTGCATATGGTTTTGGGAGGACCCTCATCCTCGCCCACACTTGAAGGGTGGACCCATGACTCAGACCAGGCCAGACATCAGAGTCTTTCCTCTTGGCCACAGAGATTGGCTCAAACTAAGCGTGTGATCCCAGCCAGACCAAAGAGGCAATTCAAAGAATCATATTGGAATGACTGGAATAAAGAAGCTCTTTTTCCTGGAAATGAATCCAAGAGGATGTCAACCTGGAGCTACTAGAGGTAGCCTTGTGAAAAGCCCAGCCCAGTGAAGGACCAGTGGAGACCAAATCTAGGGACATCATTCGAACAATACTTGGATCAAGCCATCCTGAAGAGAAAATAGTTTTTCTATTATTCAGACAATAATCCTTTGTTTTCCCCCTTAAACTAATCTGAATCAAGTTTGCGGGGTTATGTCTCTTGCAACAAACATAATTCTACCTAATTCATAAAATGTTCATGCATATTCTTCTTCCTTAATGAATCTAACTCAGGTGAAGCTTGGATTTCCATTCATTTGATAAATAGGAACTAAGTACATATGACACAAACGAACGAAATGGATTAAAAGATTTTACTAGAGGGCACATGGGTGGCTCAATCAGTGAAGCATCTGCCTTCAGCTCAGGTCATGATCCTGGGGTCCTGGGATCAAATCCCACATTGGGCTCCCTGCTCAATGGAGAGCCTGCTTCTCCCTCTGCCTGCCACTCCCCCTGCTTGTGCTCCCTCTCTCTCTGTCAAATAAATAAATAAAAATCTTTATAAAAATAAAATAAATAAATAAATAATAAGATTTTACTAGATATAACCTGAGACCTCAAATAAAAATGTGCAGAAAATTTTGTAGAAATTGGTTGACTTTTTAGGGAGAGAGAAAGAGAAAGTCTAAAATATCTATTGTCTTTCCTGTTAATGGAATGTTATACTTTTTTCTGATGGGAGGTAGTTAGGGAATCCCTAGAACACACAATTTAGGAACGTGGGTTTGGGCATCTGAGGACCTAGTTTAAAGTCTGGTTCTGTCTCTTACTCACTATATGACCTACAAATTACTTAGCCTCTCTCAGTATTGGTTTTCCTGTCTGCAAAGTTAGCACAATCGTACAATTCTTCAAAGACAGAGAAAATACATCCAAATTATATATTATGTCTGGTGGATAGCATTAAATGGTATTTATAAATAATTACATAATATGTGATTCAATATAGTTTTTCGCCAATTTTAGAATCATTCGTTTGGTATCCAACAAGAAAAAGATTAGTTTAATATACATCTCCAGCTCCTATTTTATTTCTGTTCATCAGATTCTATGCAGATCTACAAGTGTACACCGGTTATGGCCACTTGAGTTTTGCACAAGCACATGAAATTTACCATGCTCAAAACCACATTCAGTATTCCTCCATTTCCCTCAATCCACATCTCTTTCTGCAATCTCAATTTCAGCAAAGGCACCCTCATACACCCAGAGTCCTGCTCACTCCCATATCAAATCAGTGACCAAATTAGCCCGGCAACCTTCCAACGGTCTCTCTGCCTCTTTCCGTTTACCCCACATGAGCTGCTTTCCACATAGTAGTCAAAGTGATCTAAATTAACACGCTTCCTAAAAACCAACCATGGTTTCTCACCGCTCTTAAGATGAAGGTCAGCTCCTTAGCATACAGTACCTTCCCGTGTGATCTAACATCTTCACCACTCTCTATTCTTACCCTTCCCAACCACAGACACTTCACCATTCCACAGTCCAGGCCTGGAAACTTCTCTTATCCCTCCCATGCATGCTCTGTTTTACTTTATGGAGTTTATACATATGATTTTTTTGTCTGTAACAGTACTGACTTCCCTCTCCTTATATACCTTCCATGGGCTTAACTTTCACTTTTATGTCCCAACCTATCTTTTCCTTCTTCCAAATGTCCTAGCATTCCTCCATCCATGGCTACATTGGGCAATACAGTGGCACCTGTACTCTCCTATACAACACCTGCCATGCATTATATTTTACTTCTATATGGATATGTAGATATAGATATGGTGTGGATGAATGACCAAATTTGTTGTCTATTCCACTTCCCAGAGTTCTTCACCTGATCTGACTAACCTCCAAGTGGTCCATTAATAGAAACTCAGGGGCAGGAGGAGGGTATTTTATGACTTAGTTGGGAAAGAAAAATGACATCTTTTTTTCACTAACCTCAAACTGAAATTCATCATTTCCTTCCTTTATGAATGGAGGCAACAAAACAGTAGTAGCAGCAGCTGCGACTTTGTCAACAATAGAGCATAGATATTTCATAACACATTACAGTTATTACTGATCTCTTGAAATATTTATGTTCATCACTATTATGGTAGTCATAAGACATGCCTCAAGAATTTATTTAATACATTAATAAAGAAACACATATTATTATATCAAAAACTTTAAATTATTTAGACAATTTCATTATCATTGGTTTTCTTTATAACCCTATGTATTTAATGTATTTAAAACTAATATCCTGAGAAGAGTTTCATTGGCTTCACTAAACCTCGAAAGGGCTCTATGGCATAAAAGAGGTGAGAATTCCTGCACCTGATTAAAAACTCTGCGAGGCCCGACCCCATTTGGCTGAATCGCTACCATTATCCCCAGGGCCCTGCACAAAGCCTGGCAAACGGCAGGTGCATAGTAAGTATGTACTGAACTGAATTGAGATGAAAACCGAATCAATTTTAACTGGGCATTATTTGGAAGTCCACTCCCCATGAATCTGGACAGTTCTCTTGTCCCTGGAGGACAGGTGGACCCTGTGGTAGCGGATAGCTTACGTCCCATTCAGAGGTGTGTCAGGTGATGTCCTACAGTTGTGTGGCATGAGCTCTTGCTAGGAATATGGCATTAAAGTCTACAAAGATATAACACAGTCAATTCCTTCCCCATGTAAAAAGCAGCTGGCACCATTGACCTTGAGTGATGCCGAGATGGGTGAATAACTGTCACAGAACAAGTGTGATCTATTTTATAAAGTCCTATTTTAAATTTGATGTGGAGCCAGTTTTTCACCTGGACCACTCTCATGCCAGCATCTGCTCCAAGCTTTGTTCTTTTATGCATAGTGGGCAGCTTGTGCAACAAAGGACCTTGTCAGCCAGTGTTTGTTCTCTGGGGCCAGTTGACAGCCATGCTCTTCTCAATTATCCAGAATGGGCATCCAGGCAGCAGAAATGCTCCTTGATCAAGTCACTCCAAGCACATTGCAACTGACAGCGTTGACTTTGGGGTGGCTCCTGAGGTGACCTTTATAATTTTGTTCCTGCAAAAATATTTAAAGAAAGGCTGCAGATCAAAGACTTCTAAAAACTATCAAATACATCTCAGGAGACCTCTAAGAGCTCTTCCTTGAAGTAAAATTGGACTCTTGTGTCTGTCCATTCAACACGGTTTTGAGACTCTACTATGTGTCAGTAATTTACTGTTTTTGAGATGAATCTGTAAGTACATCAGTGGGAGGAAGAATAAGGACAAATTTTTCTGTCTGGTGTGAACTTTTAGGTCTGAACCAAATGGGTAGGAGCAGTGAGGACCGGCAGAGATATCTACTTCACCTTTTATGTGGGACCCCTTTGAGTCCCCAGAGCCACCGAAAATGACTCTCACTCCAAAGAGGAAGAAGAGCAATCCACAGACGTTTTTAATAGAAGTGTTGTCTGTGAAAGACCCAGGCCCTACCTTAGACTGCCTGAATCTATGGTGGGGGCGGGAAGCAGCCAGTCCTTCTAATGAATTGAATTTTGAGAACTATTGTTCTGGATGTTTTAATGAAGTTAGAAGGAAGTCATCTCATCCAGTGAGGTGGTCTCTAACATCTCAAAAACCTACTAGCCAGATGGCTGACATCGCCAGGTGGAGGGACACAAAGGAGAAGCGTGAGTGTGTAGCTAGGAAACTCATTATTGTCTGCTCACATGGGAAATTGGTCTTGAACTTTCACCCATGGCCCTAAATAGGTCCATGGAGTTTGACATCTCCAACAGGTTGGTAGGGACTGTTTGCAGCGCTGTGCTGTAGATTCTGAGTCCACAGTTTGACTCAATAGGAAGGAGTTTCATAATCAACTAGCATTGTCAGCCGTGGACTCTCCATGCGGGTAGCATACGCCTTACACTCTTGCTACCTGTCACTGCTTTGCTTCAGCCTCCATTGTTTTCAGGAAGGAAGGAAAGGCATGCCTGCAAATGTCTAACCCGGCTCCACCTCTGAAGAGGATGTAAGGTTGGATAGGAAGTAAGCAGCTTTGAAAATTATACCATTGTGAGTTTGCCTGCTCTGTGGGGATCTGTCCACTTTTGCATCTCTCTGCTGCAGGGCAGATCATTGAAAAGTGTGGTCCAAGAGGGGAAAATAAAAACAGAATTTGTTTTGAAATAAAACAAGATAGATGTACAACCTTCCATGACCTGCCTCTCTTTCATAAGTTGAGTGTCAGTGGGAAGTCATTACACCCTTACTGCTCTAAATGAAACACTACTTACTTTAGAGATGAGTTATGTTATGTAGCCAGGGTTTACATTTTATTATAGAAGACTCCCTTAATCAGGAATATTTGTGTACTAAGACAGTAGAAAAGAAAACTGGTAACTGAAATCATTCACTGTTAGGGAAAATCTGTGTGAAACACTTTGTTTGGCTGTTGTTTTATTTCTATATTCTTTGATCAAAGAAAAGTTCCAGTATCCTTTGCCTGAATTTCTCAATGATGTTAATGAATAATTATGTACAAGCATATCTCTAATGCACAAGGATGTCAATAGCAAATACCCATGTACCTACCACCTACTTTTGAAACACTTCCACTCCAAACACCAGAACACCCCTACTTGATTGGATGCCCCCATGGCCCTATGCTAACCCTTCGAGAGGCAACCACTATTTAGCCACCTTGAAATTTTTTAATTACTTAAGGGATGCAATAATTATAACTCCTTACTAGGCACACTCTTGAATCTTTTCCATTGAAAATGCTCTGGATGGGCTAGTCATGATTGAACTCCTGCTTGATCTCATTTGTGTTCTTCTCAAATGGCTAAAATAGAAAAAGCTCTGAGTATAACAATAAACCATGTTTCATTATTGGGGCAATGAAGGAAGAAGTTCTTGCCACTAAGTTTCCAAATATGACCGAAAAGTTTAGGAAGCCCATGAATGGTAGGACTTTTCTGGAGGGGAGTATTTTCAGAGACAGAGATGGATGGATATATACAGTACAAAAAGTTAAATCCAAGTTTCCTGGAAATTGTCTGAAGAGAGAATTTCAATCTCACCTATAGAGCTTTGGTTTTTTATTGTTTTGTTTTGTTTTGTTTTTTAAAACAGATGCTTAGGATCCCATCTCAAACCTTCTGAATCTGAATGTTTAGAGATAGGGCCTAGGAAGGTATATTGTATATGTTTGTGTGTTTATTTCTACACATATACACCCATGGGGAATCAGATGTGTGATCCTGGTTAAGAATCACTGCTATAAAAGAAGCCTTAGATTCCTTCCATCATTTTTTACAATCTGGAATTCCTTTATTTCTGCCTTTAGCCAGGCACCATGGAAAGCAGTGAGATGAAGAAAGCTCTGTTCCAGCCTTCAGGAAACTTACAATGAAACGGAGGAGCAGTGTTCTGCAAATGAGCTGAAAGCCCAAGGTCCACCTGAGTGCTTCACGATAGTGTGTAAGTAACAGAGAGCTCCACCAAGTGTGGCCTGAAAATGTATTAGCAAATCAGGAAACAGGCAGCCCGGCATGGCCACCTGCTCATCAATATAGGCCAGGTCTAGGCTCTAACTTCTACACCATCCTTAGGGAGTTAACATCTGTCCTCATGCTCGATGCCTCATGTTGTCCATATGTCTGCTTCTTCTCCAGGAATCACATCTGTGTTTCTGGCACAAAGGAGAGAAAGAGGATCAAGGGTATTTGGCTCAAAGTTTTAAAAAGACATGCCAGTCAAGTCTGGCTTTTTAAAATTAGGAAATAGTACCTTTCTGGAATCCCTACCCAATAGATTTCCTTACAGATCTTTAGCCAGAACTGTGTTGCAGAGCCAAACGTAGCTGCAAGGGAAGCTGGAGGGTTTTCCCAAGCACATGGTCACCTCAAATAAAATCAAAAAAAGAAGAATACTTGAGTAGGCAACTGAGGCGAGACTCATATCTTCTATGATGGAAGGAAGCATGGACTATGAGAACAAGGGCCCAGCATGGAGAAAGCTAAGCATGCTTCACTTTTTCAGGAGCTCACAACTCATCACCCTTCGTCTGCCCAGTTGACTTATTATTTGGAGTAAAGCTGTTGGTAATAGCCATCTCTCAACCATATACTGAATTCTTAACTTTCAGGGGGTAATCATGTCTGGGTTCTTCTCGTACACTTCACTGACACACACACAGTAACAGGGACAACTATATCCTCAACAGGGACCCACTGTGTATTAGAGAATATTTTTACCCCGGTCAACATGAATATTAACCAGTATTTTGACATACACTTGCCTCATTTAAGATGTATTGTTTGGTTTGCAGGCTCCACTGTTTTTAAAAAACAACCATTAAGTGTTGGTGCTTGCAACTAACTATGAAATTTAGGTCTGGTATAGTCCAATTTTGGAGGAGGAGGGCTTAGGGAAGGGGAGGATTAGAATGCTCTTGGGTAATATATTAACTCTGATTTTGTCCACATCCAAACTATGAAAAATATATTACTGCATATTCTTCCTACATTTATTACATTTTGTTAAATGTAATCATAAACCTATTCTAAAATTGCCTTCCTCCTATAACCAAATTTCCTGGGTTTAATTGTTTCTTAAGGACTAGTTAATTTGGGTTTTTCTTTTGCCCTTCAACATGCTGTCCCTCCCTTCCTCAGAGATTAATTTTAAATTCTGGAGAAATTTTTGGTTTGACCACTGTGCAAAGCTATCATTCCAAATGAACTGGGCTGGAATCACTCAGGATCCCAAACCCCTTTCGAGCTGGCAAGAGAAGCGAACATTGAGCATCAGAAACGTGCTCACTGAGTTCACTCGCCCATGGCCCCATAGCTAAAGCTGCTTGCGGGAGTTCATGAAATTAAGTTTTGTTATTGGTATTCAACATGAGCTAGTATGTTTTTCTAATAATAATTTCAATAATAATATAACCTTTGTTTAACATGGGCACCTGGTGAACTAAATGAGACCCCAGTTGTTAGTGAAATACCTACCTCGGTATAGGAGTTAAAAGTTAATAAATTTATAATATGAATAAAGAAAATAATGCCTTGCTTCCCTCCAAGGAATTCAAAGCACTGTGTGGGCACCATTTCATTAATCTCCGTATAAATCTTAGGTGCTTACTAGAAAAAGGATTGCAACCTTAGAAGAAACTGACTGTGGAGTTACAGTCCTTTGACTCCAAAATAAATCCCCAATCCATCCACTTCTTCCCATCTGCATGGTGTCCATATGGTCCAAGCTCCTATCACCTTGCCTAAATTACCTGGTAGTCACCAAATCTTCCTATGCTCATTCTTACCTCTCTCCAGGCAATCACTGGCAGAGCAATTAAGATGTATTTTTTTCCATTGAAATCAGATGATACCACTCCTAAGTGTCAGCCACTTCAGGGGATCCTCTCCACTCTTGGCGCTTACTCACTCTGCCTCCTCTGTCATGCTCAGCTTCCTTTCTTTTCCTCCAGCAAGCCAGGTGTTTGCCAATCTCAGAGCCTTTTTCTCCACGGGCCCTGCTCTCCAGCACACCAGGTTTTTGCGTGGCTGCTCCTTTCTTCCTTCTGATCTTCTTTTTTTTTTTTTTAAAGATTTTATTTATTTATGTGACAGAGAGACAGCCAGCGAGAGAGGGAACACAGCAGGGGGAGTGGGAGAGGAAGAAGCAGGCTCATAGTGGAGGAGCCCGATGTGGGACTCGATCCCGGTAAGCCGGGATCACGCCCTGAGCCGAAGGCAGACGCTTTAACGACTGCGCCACCCAGGCGCCCCCCTTCTGATCTTCTTAGTCTTCTTCTAAAAGTGACTTTAAACTTTCTACCTAAAGGAGCTCCCTCTTCCATATTGCTCTCTATCTCACAGTATATATCCTCTTTACAGCTTTTACTCACAATGTATTTATTTTTCTATTTGCCTGTGTTCGTGGTTTGATGGCCCTTCCCCTCACACCACCACACCTTGATGGCAAGCTCCTGAGAGCGGGCAGTGCCACCTGCCATAGGCAGCTGGGGCTTCTCTGGCCCTTAGCGTGATGTCCGGAGCACAGTAAGTGTTCGTATGTATTTTTGAATGAATGAGTGAGTGTTGAGGTTATTGTTGTCTGTAGCCTGCAGAACTCCTCTTACAGTTCTCCATAGTCACAAACCATACGGTTTTCCAGAGTCACAACTAAATTCAGAAGGAGTGTGTGTATTTGTGCACAAGCATAGAGATACATTGACTGAACCCTTGTTTTCTACCCAAGCTATCTGCTGAAGTCTGCAGGCCAAGTTCTCCCTCTCTGCCCCAACACCCATATCCAATCTCTGTCTCTATAAAGAAGCTCATTGTCACCATTCAAGGCTCTGTTTCCTCTGGGCAAAACCTTGGTGCACATTGAGTGGTCCTATCATAAAGAAATCCCTTCTTTGAAGCCAGGAACTAAATTACTATGGATTGGACTTACCTAAGGCAATAAGGTATGAGTTGGTTAAAAAAAAAAAAATTCAGGGACAGTATCCAAAAACAAGCAGGTAGAAATAAAATTCCATCTGCAAAAGTCATTAATGCCATAGATCCTGTTACGTTAACCAATCTCCTCTAAGGTCCCTTTTGACCATTGTGAGTTTATCAAATTCCTGATGATACATCATAAATCTAATTGTCTCTTTAGAGACTTTTTTTTTTCCATAGCAAATTTCTCCCAAGTGTTTGGGTATGAATCAAGCCTTGAGTTTAATTCACTGATTAGAATTAACCTCCTTAATAAACTTAGAATCCGAGGCCTCTGCAACATCACCACACTCAGATTCTCAGCTGCTAATCAAATGCTCACTTCCTTCACGGACGCCACAAATGCTTTGAGGCTAGGGAATCAGGCTCATTTCTGGAAGTGGGTAACCTCCATGGGAGTTCATTCTTTATTAGACTTTCATACCAGCCATTTCCCATCTTCTTCATTGGTGAGAGGGGCCCTTTGTGCTGAACACTGTTTGGCCCTGCTGTAATGGGCAGCAATGGGGCCAGGACAGCAGGAGCCCCCCAGAGCCATGCCAGCCCACATCGCCAGCTTGTCAGGATTCACTACTTCATCCCTTTTTTTTTTTGAATCGAGAAACAGACTTAGACGTATCTGTTGTATATGTCAAGGCCCCTCATTTATCAAAGTATTAGTGGTCCGGTGTCAACATAAATACATCTGTCCATAAATCTTGACAGGTATAATGATTTGTTGCATTTGAAAGGCATGACTCAAACATTAGACCCCTTTTTGATTCCTAACATGATTATCTTTAAAGCCAGGCATTTCAGATGCCTTCTGAATTGACTTCTGTCAAGTGATTGAGTAGCTCCCGCTGACTTATCTACTCTTATGAAGTTAATACCATCATGGCCCCTGCTGTCACCTGCCTTGAAGGCCACCTGGACTGTGGCAGAAAATATGTGCTTGATGTGCTCATTATTCTTTGTGGAAATGCCTTAGTTCTCAGGCTTTTGTTTTGCTTTTGAGTAGGACACTCTTGTCATTTGTTTGTTAGCGGGGGAAATGGGCTTGGCACATTGGTCAAATGAAGGATTTCCTAGCACTCAGATAGCCAGGAAACTCATAAAACTGAAACATGAAAGCAGTCCTCTGCTGTGAGATAGCAGATAGCTTGATACTCACTGCAATGAATCTGCAAGCCCAAAAGGAAGGAAATGTCATCTGGTGGTTAGACAGAAAGACCCCCTCTTTGTAAGATAGCATTTATTGAGTGTTTATTACTTGCCAAACCCTATACTAAGAGCTTCCCATACTGTATGTCTTTTAGTCTCCCAACAACCTAAGAGATACTGTCAAACTCAGCCCGGGAGCAGTCCCGTAAATTGCCTGAGGCCGACAGCTGGTAAGGGTGGAGCAGATATTTGACACCAGCTGTCTGACAAAACGGCAGTTTCTTTGCAGCCCTAAACTCTTAACCAGGGCTCTACGCGGCAGCCTCCTGGCCTTTGGTTCACTTTCTAATGCACAGAGGGTCACTTTGTCCTTCAATGTACACTGCTCTGAAATGGGCACAGTGATGCTGGGAGAGCTTGTTAAGATCACACGTGTGTGCTAGCAGGTGTCTGACTTGCATCCGAACCTTGACTTTTGCCATTTATGTTGTAATTTGGAAATTGTCCTCCTTCTGGGGCAATTACATTGTAGTAAACTTTCAAAAACTGGGAGGTTAGAAATAGGTAATTAAAAAAAA
Organism: Ursus americanus; assembly: GCF_024610735.1. NCBI lineage: Eukaryota > Metazoa > Chordata > Mammalia > Carnivora > Ursidae > Ursus > Ursus americanus. Next base: position 20,807,906 of record NC_142140.1, on the reverse strand, counting down.
ACACTATTGCTATTATGATCATTTTTTAAAATATTGAATCCCTTGATTCATAGTTTTTTTTTTTAATTCTACTTTGTTTGCAATCTATTCTCTCATCATTCTTGGTTTTCTTCCTTCCCTTCCTTTTTTATTTTTATTTATGAAATCACTAATACTGAAAAACCTACTCTGTTGATCTCTTTTGGGAATGCTTTCATCTGAAGCAGGGGTCTTCCTGTTTTTTTCTGTGATTCCTGTGAACCCTACCTCTGTTGTTTAAGACACACCAAACCAAAACTGCTGTTAAAGAAAAATGAATTCGGTGCTAACTCTGCCTCAATAATTTCTTTAGAATACTCACTTAAAGGCACATTTTCCTATTTGAATTTGATAGACCCTCATTAAATACCTACTATGTAGGCTCGGGGAAAACAAAAATGAATACTTAATAGGATCTCAATCTTAACACTGCTTGGCAGGGGGCGGGAGGGGAATGGATGTATATGTACTTGCATACATATGGGGAAGCATTTCTTACAAATATAAAGCAACGTATAACTAGTGTAATGGGGACAGTGCATAGAGATGCTGATAGGTTTAGTCATATAGAAGGGCTTTGTAAAAGCAGCATGATTAATGTGATTAATACAGTCACACAGTTATAGATAGATAGCCTTCAAATCGGTATTGGGGAAGAAAAACAACTGCAGGCAGGATGAATGCTTAAGCAAAGTGAGAAGGATATAAATGGACTCCTTGGATAGGAGGGTGGGTAGCATGTGTCCCATGGAGGAATGCAGACTAAATAGGGTGGTGGTATAGACTCTGGCGCAGGAGCCGTTTTCGTTTCTGGAAGAGAAGTGTGGCATGAACAAACAGGTGCTTTGAGTGTAGTGACTTGTCATTCATGTGAAGGATGATTTGAAATAGAGAAGAGGGTAGGAAGACAGAAGGACACTGATCCTGATCTTTGAAAGGCTAATCCTTTTTGGCCCTCCAGGTCCCCTTGGTGTCGCTTCTTCAGTGAGGGTTTCTCTGACTGCTCAGGCTGTCCTTGCTCATCAGTCGTGTTCTAGCACAACACCCAAGGAGGACCAGTTCTCTACTCCCAACAATGCAAAAAGCATAGGGCCTTTTTTCCCCTAACCGAGCAGTCCCTCCTGCAAAGAACAAAGTCTTACCTGATACGAACTTTTTTTTTTAATTTAGATTTATTGTCACTTCCTGCCACCTTTAATCCCAATGTGACAGAAGATGAAGGCCCACAGGCCAGGAACCGGTAAAGGTGATAGAGATTTCCACTCCAGGTAGGTTATTAAGAAGTGGTTCCCAAACTTTGGCTTGCACCTGGAAGACTTGTTAAAACACAGATTAATGGACATCACTCCCAGAGTTTCTGACTCAGTAGGTCTGGAATATGGCCCAAGAATTTGCATTTCTAACAAGCTGCCAGGTGATGCTGATACGCCTAGCCTGGCACTCACCTTAAGGACCACTGACAGCAGATTGAAGGTAGAGAAGAGAGTGTGCCCAGGCTGACTGCAAGTCACCACAGAGCCCCCTATCTGTCAGAGCAGGAAGTGCGATTCAGAAATAAAGCTCTGTCCGCTAGAACTCCTGCATGAACTGATTGGTGCGTGTCCCAATCACCACAGGCTGTCCCAGCAGAGGACTGGAGGGATCTCTCTCTGCAGGGCTGGACACAAGAATATCTCCAGGCATTATCAGCTGATCACACACATACAAAACCTGTCAGACTGAAAATCCAAACAGCATTGTCTGCATTAGCCTATTACCCTGTAACCTCTCTACATCACCTTATTTACAATTTAGAATCCGCACATCTCCAATACCATCCTTCATGGATTCCAAATCATACTTTTTTTTTCATATTTTACCCTCCCTGAAATCAAGACGCCTCTTTTAGTCATTCTCCACAGGTTCTTTAGTACAAAGGATGTATGAGAAGAAACAGAGAAAGGGACAAAGAGAGAGGAAGGGAGACATGGAGCATCTGGATAGAGGAGACTCGCAAATGCAACAATTAGAAAGAGAGGGAGAGAAACAAAGGAGAGACTAAGAGAAGCGATGGAAATGAGGCAGGAAATAGAATGCCAAGCATGTGAGCTTCTTTCCAGAGTTACCCAGAGTTCCAGAGTTTCTCTCAGCATGTTGCCACAGATCATGGCCACCTTTCTCTGTGTGTGCAAGAAAAACGTGTGATAAAAATCCATCTAAATGTATCTGAAAGAGTTCTTTCAACAAGTTAAAATAGAAGTTCTATGTGATGCGAAAGCCTTGTGTTGTATTTTAGTTAAAGTATATCTTTCTTCCTTAGTAGGACATACAGTAATGGCGCTTCCTATAATTGGTGGAATCGTAGAGTCAATGAAATAGAGTAAGCTAGGCAATAATATGATGGCAAAAGAAGGAAATGCTCAGAACAAGGTGGCTCTTCTTCGGAAATTTTCCAGGTGGCTATTTCCAGCGTATTCTGTTTTAATAAGCTAGGTAGCACTTAGCATGATATGTATCTGCTGTTTCAATAATATTGCTATTATTTGTCTGTGCATCTTTTTCTTCTCAACAGGAGTTGACATTTTCTGTTAAAGTGCCAGATAGTAAACATTTTAGGCTTCGTGGGCAGTGAAGTCGCCATCACAACTACTCAATTCTGTTGTCGTAATGAGAAAGCCACCATAGACAATATGTAAAGAAATGAGGATGGCTGCATTCCAATAGAATTTTATTTTAAAAAAAATAGGCTAACAGATTCTGGGCCAGATTTGGTCCATGGGCCATAGTGTATCCATCCCTGAGATATAGTATGGGAGACAACATACATGTGTATTTGTCATCTACCATCCTGAACCAGAAAACATTTATTTTTAATAATAGCTCTATTGACTTATAATTTGCATACCATACAATTTATCCATACAAAGCATATAATTCAGTGGTTTCTGGTATATTTACACATATGTGCACCCAACACCACAGTCAATTTTAGAACATTTTCATCACCTCAAAAAGAAAGCCTGTACTTAGCTATCATTCATATCACCACTGCCACCACCGTGGCCTTTAGCAACATGAATCTACTTCCTGTCTTTATAAACCTGCCTGTTTTGGACATTTCATATAAATGGAATCATACTATGTGGTCTTCTGTGACTGGCTCCTTTCACTTAGCAAACTGTTTTTAAGGTTCATCCATGTTGTATACATATTAGTATTTCTTTCCTTATTATAACCTAATAATATTCCATTATATGATATACCACATTTTATCCATTCAACCAGTGGACATTTGTGTTGCCCAAAAACCATTTTTTGAGTCTTTCAACTCTTCAACTGTATCACTGAAAACTCTAGATTCCAAAGTATGCCTGGACACACACACACACACACACACACACACACACACACACACCAGGAACCCCCTCAAGTAGAAAGTTGGAATGAGTTAAGTGTATTTAATCCTCAATTATATATTTCTTTGAATTGAGTTTTCTATGATCATAAAGCACTTTAGCAAAGTACCCTATTCTAGCTCTACCTTCCACTTTCACCTAATAATATTAGTGATGGAAAATAGGACTCTTTCCACTTGGGGTTAAAAGTAAATATTTTATTTAGTACCTATCATGTGCCAGGGATCATCTAAGCACTGGACAGGGTAGACAACCTCTCTCTTCCCATGTTGCTGACACTCTAGCATGGAGAAGATATTAAACAAGCAAGCACATACTTGTAGATGTTGACAACTGCACAGATAAAAGAGTACAGTGAGATGGAGAGTGCCTTGGGGCGGGAGAGAAAGTTGCTGTTTGGGTTTGAGATCAAGAGAGGCCTCTCTAACAGGGAAGTATTTGGGCTGAGACTTAAATAGGGAAGAGGTAGCCATGAGAACATCTGGGAGAAGGGCACTCTGGTGGGAATGTCCTGAGGTGAGAAGAGGCCTGACATGGAAGAGAGTAGAAGTAACTACGGTCGGAAGTGGGTGAGCTTAGATGAGCCCTATCTCCAGCCTTGAACGTAGAGTCGTGTTCATATGGGATACTTCTCTTCAACTTCTTAGGATGACCTTTAGAGCTTTGCATGTAGCCACCAATGAAAACTTGGCTCTTGTAAGAAACCATGAATACCGCAGAGCTCTCAACATGGTTTGTTGATGTTCTGATTATTAAGGGAGTCTCTCAGTTCCAACTCTTTGTAACACTGGCACTGGAACTCTAGGAAATTATGTTTTTCCTTTATCAACCAAGCTCCTAGTAGGTTGGCCGATCAGGAGCACTGAAAGTAAACTCGAAGGCACAAGAAGCAGAAGGGACTTGCTTCTTTCCTAGGAGCCACACCTGCAGCAGTAGTCGGCTCCAGGATTACTGGCCAGTTTCCAGAACCATACTCCATCAGAGGTATCAGCACAAGAAGCAGTGTCTGCTCCTCAGAGGTCTGAGCTCTGTGAGGTTGTTCTTCTGAGCTCTTGAGGTACAAGCACCAGCTGGGCAGTGTCCTTCTTTAGCCATCTGGGCCCCATTCTCCATGGCTCCTCTTCTGAGCTCCTGGGTAGTGATGACCCCAACTCATCCCTTTTCTCCTTGCCATACGAGTGGTGACTGTTCGTTGCCTGCTTTGACTATCCCAATTTCCTCCATGTCCTCTTTTTGCCTTTTCAGTCCATCCATGCCTGTTTCTCCGGTTCCCTCTGGTATTCCCTATGTTAAATTATCTCCATGGAAATAACTAGTGTGGTTTCTATTTTCCCACTCAATCCCAGCTAGGAGTTTGCAGATCAGTATAAAATAAAAGTACAGGACCTCTCGCTCAAAAAATAGAGGAAACATACCAGTAAAGATACTAAAATATGGAGTTTTTTTTCTTTTTTCTTTCTTCAGTGGTCTCTCTCGCTCTCTCTTTCAACTTCTCCTAGTGCTTTTTCTTTGCCATTTAATATTGTTCTCAGTAAAGAAAAGTTAAAATTAAATCATTAGTACGATTTTTGCCATTCATCTTTTTATGTGCCCCTGCCATTTTTAAATGCAAATATCAGAACATTTAAGTCATGCATGGAATCACCAAAATTACACAATTTATATTTCATAGCTCTCATGTGCACACATACTTCATTCTTACCACAACGGTAGAAGCATAGCACAAAACCAACTCCACTATTTTTATTTTACTTCTTGAATCACCCACGTTCTCCCAATATTCTCTGGAACTTGGAACTTCTGAAACATGCTCCCTTTCTACTCACTTTAAGTCTCACTGAATGCCCACGTACCAAGGACCTGCCCCTCCCCTAAAATTCTGTGTTCCAGGGGCTTCTCAAAGGTTATATGGAAATAAGGTGGCAAGGAGGAAGGAACACACATATGACATACATCTCCTGTTCTCGTGCATGGTCTGCCATTCCACTGGTCTTCACTTGCAAAGCACAGGTTCCAAGCTAAAATTACTTAAAATTTCAAGAGTGGAAACAGCAGAGTATCGAAGCAAGCACAGGCCCTTCTGTGCATAAGACCCTTATGACCGCACAGGTCACTTTCCCTTGAAATGGATTGAGATGGTCTACTTGTGTATATCCTGGAACCCACCCGCATTTTCTTCAAATGCTCAATAGCGGACATTCAAGAAGGAGGAAAATGGTCTTCCCCTATGTGACATCTCTGACATCTTTCAGAAACACTCTTTGGCCCCAAGGAACCAGGTTTCCATGTTCTCTGGAGGTTGTGGGCTTAGATTTGATCACTGAAACACAAGTTTTTTTCTCTCTTCCCCAGAGCTAGTGTATACCTCATGCAAATTTCAGCAAATGTGAAAGCCAGGTCTAATACCATCAAAAAATGCAGGACATCGGATATATTTGGCGTAAATTGTCTGCACTTTTCAACGTCTAACTGAACAAAGTCATAATTGCAAATCTCTAAATTTTCATTGTCAGTAATAATGGTCTCTTGCTTGACCAGCATGAGGTCAATATTATAGTTCCACAAGCTATGAGAATTGTAATTTTCAGTGAGGAGCGACAACTTCCCAGCCCTGATTTTTACACAAATTATGTTTTCTCTTCTGTGGCAGCTTTTAACTTCCACGTGTAAATTTAATTACTTGAGAGGAAAACATACAGGCATCTTGGGTGACTATTTTAATGACCATCCCTAATTTGTATAGTGTTTGAAACTTTATATTGTGTAATTTTACAATGGGAAAGTGGCAGCGTGCTTAGAAAGTATACACGCTTCCTTCTGGAATCCCAATTTCATGTCAGACTTTAATAGAAAACACTAAGTGAAGCTTCCAGAGACTGTTCTACGGAACGCAGTGTTAGAAAATGAGAGGAATCTGATTCCTGTATCTCTTCTCACCAGCTCGAACCCCAAATTACCCAAATAAAATGTTCCAAAACTGACATGTGAAATTATTCCAATTCCTTCTTTGCTTCCTAGAAGAAAAAAAAAAGATTTTTTTAGCAGAAGACCCTATCTGGCAAACAAAAAAAGAATGCAAATTAATTAAGCAGAGAAACCTTTCTCACTAAAGGTACACAGAAGGCCTGAAAACACATTAGACATTTCTGAAGATCACAAATTAGCAAACACTGATCATGGGCTGTCAAAAGAAAAAAAAAAGAAGAAGAGAAAGAAGAAGAAAAAGAGTAAAGAAAGAAAGAGAAAGAAAGAAAAAGAAGCCTTCTTGGAACATAAGGTTCTTAAAAGACATTTTGAGAGGAATTAAATCTCTCTTGCACCTTTAAAGTCTCTTTCTCAGCTATCGATAGAGTTGGCTAGAGATGGAGGCGGTTCAGGGTGACACACCCTTCACTTATTTGGGGAATGTGATTTTCCACCCTGCCATTACCTGGCACCCGGACAAGTGTTAGAAAAATATGTCATCATAAGCAGCCTAGAATAAATACTCAAATCCTCAGGGTTGTTTATCATTTCTAAAATGTCTTTCCCGGATTTTACAATCCTAGCTCTTTGTTACATTTGGGGAGGAGAGGTTGTTTGGAACATGTGTGGATGGTCAACCCAAAGGTCACTGCACCAGGGCATGTGGCTTACATTGGACCCTTTTCAGGTGGATTTCTGGACTGAGGGTCTCACTGTCAACCGATTAAAACCAGCTCAAATGTTTCATTTTGTTTGATAGAATTTTTTTTTTCAATTATGATCCTCATATTCTTGGCCAGTGAATGAAATGAACTAGTATCCTTCCACTGAAGTTGACAGCACACAACAGTATCAATTTTCTGACATTTTCTGCTTATTGAACATGTTTAGGTGCAGAATGCCACCGCAGGAGCCGGGGAACAAGGAGTAGGAAGATGACTTCCCCGGTGTCTGTACTGAAGGGGCTCGCCATGCAGTGAGAAGAATAGATAACCCTGACCGATTCAAACATTCAAATCCCCCCTCTAGAATGCCGTTGACCTTTCATGGAGACTCTTTTGATCTGGCTTCACTCCATTTTGTAAAAACCCCTGTGTACACAGGATATATGCAACACACAACTAAATCCGGTTAGTTTAACTTTCAATAAATAAGACTCGAATTTGAACTAAACCTAGATTATTCTATATTTTTCATTGGAAGATGCAATGATTCTGGCCATCTGGAGAACGGCTTCAGGTAGGTACTATTTTGAATCAACTTGCAATGGATTAATAAACTTTTATTGACTAGAAGATGGGTGCTTGTGTGGCTGTTTATAAACAAGTCCACCAGCCAAGACATACGTGCTTAAACATCATCACGCGTTATAGCAGGATGTCTGTTACAACAAGGGTCTGGCGTTTCGCGTGACCTTCAAGAGTTCCTGGAGGTTCCTGGTTTCCAATGACAGCCTGCCTCGTTTGTTAAATAAATAACAATACTTAGCTTTCATACTGTTATATTCTGCCTTTTGAAACATTTCCTATAGCATGACTTTGCCAGTACAGAGCTGGCTTTCTAAGTGATTTGTCTGTAACCAGGCAGTTTTAGAACTTTTACTTCCTTCGTCGGTGCTAAAAAGCAATTCAAGAAGACTTAAAATTCTCCTGGGGGCTGATTTTACAGCAACAGTGAAAACGCACAAACGTTGCACGAGCAGCCAATTTCATTCCTTGGTGAGGAAAACGGCACGGAGAGTAGAGCCTCAGCACAAATTGTTTAACGCCATCATAAAAACCACTAACCATTGGGTATTAACATGCTTTGTATCATGAAGTTTTTATGGAAAATGATATTTGGAAGCTACTAATTTGGCGGTGACTTTTACCCTCCAGCACTTACAGTGGATGCAACTTCCCCTTCTGCTTGAAGGGTCACAGAACACCTTGGCCCAGCCACACTGGGGAAGGAAGATCAGCTTGCTTGCCCACTGCCTTTGTGGTCATGAGCTCATGCACCTGCAGGGGTGGCCATCGGCTTCCAGTTCTACTCCATAGGGATGCTTGACCAAAAAAGAAACGACACCCACTCTGCAACCCCCCGTCAGCCCGGGAACAGTCCCATGGGCCACTTGGGGGGGTGATTGGTACTAACACAAGACCATTAGGAGAACACCACTGTTGGTCTTAATATTGGCCATACATAAAACACATGGGAAAACCTGTTCCTTCCTCAAAAAGAAGTCAAAACAGACTGCACATGCACATAGATGGGAGAGATGCATCCAAAAAAAAAAAAAAAAGGAGAGATAGAGAGAGAGAATGTTTGTGCCTGCAGTCTTCATTCCATCTGGCACATGATTGGAGTAAACTTATTTGGGCAAATGTTGGGCTCTGATCATCACACTGCAAACCCTAGAGCCTTTCCACACAGAGTCACCGAGGCCATCAGTGTATGGATGGACAGTGAACAGGGGACACACACAGCCACACTCTGCACACACCATCCAGAAAAACCTGGGCCTTTCCCAAAAGGAAGTGAAGACAGACCGCACACGCACGGAAATAGCGTTTGTGCTTCCTGCCATCTGGAACAGGAGCCCGGCAGGAGTAAACTGAAGGGGGGGGGATGCTGCTTTTTCCCATTGGTTACATTAGATCTGGATGTACCCAAACTCTAGAGGGTCAAACCACAGCCAGATTTTCCCTCAAATATCACTTTCAACATCAAGCTCCCGATGAAACTCATGTTAATACCCACTGGTGGCTGGTTTATTCGAAAGCTTTAAAACTGTGTGTGTGTGTGTGTGTGTGTGTGTGTGTGTGTGTGTGTGTGTGTGTGTAGAAAACCCTTGTGTGTGACTGGGTAGGAACTCTATTATTAGGGTTGTTTCTTTTACAGGAAAGGGAAATTGCCTGCTCGAGAAGAGTTACAAGCATTTAGTGGGGAAATTTTTTTCTTGTTGTTGTTGGATTTTGTTTAGATTTGTTTCATTTTGGCTTTTTGTCCTACCAAGAGAACCAGATTACCAGTTCCCGAGTCACTCTTTTTTTTTCTTAATGTTCAGTGAGCCACTGTGTAGAACATTAGTTTTTGATGCAGTGTTCTTTACAAATCTTACTTGAGAATCCTATGAGGTTCTTAAGAGAAATAACCCTCCCAAGAACAGCTGAATCTGGGTCTTTGGAAGTGATTCCTCGACATGTGCCCTCTTCCCTTCACCCCCGCGGCGTGCCATCCCCAGGTGATTTCGGCATGTTCTAGAGGTCATGAGCTCCCGGAGTGTGGCTGGTTCTGCAGCACAGTTTAAATAATGTAAATGTCACAGATTTCCTGTTTCCCTGTGTTCTTTTAAATGTGTCCCCAGTGTTAGTCACAACAAGTAAAAGTTAGTTTTGCCCGTCGAGTTAGCGCTCACCTGCAGAGTGACCCGGGGCATCTGAAGGAGAAGGAACCTAAACACAGTCTCCAACCAGACAAAGCCAACTAAGTAAAACTTTGGCCGCCTCCGTGGGCGGCCACTGGAGACTCCCAGCTTCTCCAAAAAAGAGCAAGCGAATGAAGTATGACAAAACTCAGGAGTCCCCAGAACATTGCAAAAAGGGAAACGATGCAAAGCCTCTTCCCAGCTAAACAGTGAATTTAGCACATCGAATGGCCATGTGTTCTAGTAACAGTACGACCGTCCTCCAGGTGATGGATCTGCACCGGGTGCGGGGAGGGGGGAGCCTTCCACTTAGTGTCGTTGCTCATGGCAGACAGGTCCAGAAGGAGCGCAGGGGCCCTGGGATCCTGGTAGTGTTCTGTTTCTTGATCTGGGTGCTGGCCTTGTAGATATGTTCATTTTGTGAAAATTCTTCAAGCCCTTACGTCGATGCTCTGGCCCTTTTCTTTCTATATGTTCTGCTTAGCCCTTCAAAACTCACATTGAAAAATGGAAAATTCAATTATGACAGTTCTAGACTATCGAACCTAACATAACCTTTCCCAAGCCCTCTCCTCAGCTCTCAGTTGCCTTTATACTCTAGAAATAACTGGCAGTACTGTTTAATTGCTCTGGCCAGTCAGTACGTATCAGCTGAGACCAAAGATGAGGACATTCTGCCATTTATTTAGCAACATAATTCAACAGGGTGGTCGATCATGTATTGTAGGCCAGCGACGGTTCTAAACAGAGTGGGAAGTAGACCGGTGAACTGCCTGCTTTCATGCTGTTTATATCTGTGGAAGAAACACAGTAAATAAGTAACTGGACAACTACTGGCAAATAATACAAAGACCACCAGATCTGACAAGTAGGATAATATAACATTTTTTAAAATTCAGTGTACTAATTTGCTAAGCAAGGGCATAGACATCAGTGAAGAAATTCACTGGTAGTTGTGCAAATTAAGGACTGAAAACTAGCCCGCTAGTTAGGAGCCCATGAGTGATAGGTCCATGGGAAAGAGGTCAACATGAGTCCTGTTGCTCGTGATCAGGAAAGAAGAGTCTTGGTCAAGGTCCCACTAAGGTCTGGCCAAGCGGGGCCACTCAAAGTGCGTGTCACAGTGCTTCAGTCGTGATGAAGGGCAGCACTCAGTTTTGGGGTCCTCTAGGCAGTTGCTGCTGAAAGTGGAGCGTTTTCCTTTTACAACATATGAGATCATTTTAGGTGGTGATACCGGGTTTGTAGAAAAACAAAAAGCAGAGGAGGACCATAAGGCATGACTGGGAAGATGGGTACAATGGAAAGTCAAGGAAAACTTCTCGGAGGGTAGTAGCATTTTGAGCAGAGATCTCAGTTTGTGGGAGAGAAGAACAACAGGTGAAGGGAACAGTGCAAAGTTCCTGAGGCAGGATAACACTGGGGTAACACTGAAGGTCAGACTGCTAAGGGTGATAGGAAAAAGTACCCCAGGAAACAATGGATGGAGCCACGTTCCAGGGTCTTAACACCCTGAAGATAGGAAAGAAACTACAACCTTAAGTGTCTTTTATCTTACCAGTTAAAAAAAAAAAGGGTGTGTGTGTGTGTGTGTGTGTGTGTGTGTGTGTGTGTTTCTAATCCTCCTACATCCTACATGTGGCTCATGATTAATTACAGCCAAGCAGTCTAACAACTCTGTGATCAATCGTGTCTTTCTGGTGTCAATAAGCTACACACCATACCAGGAAGTCAACCCTCCCCAAGAGTTGCAAGCAGATGTTAGAAAATTCATTGCGCCCAAACAACCTCACAAATAAGCTGGTCCAAAGATGGTCTGGCCAATGTAGTCAGCTCGTTACTCTCTCTAGCTGGGTATTTCCACCTAGGTCTAAACAAACAGGACTGTCTATTCAACATGTAGAATACAATAATGAATATTCAATCCCGTTCTGATTTTTGGCAGAACCCAGCAAAATGAAAAAAAAAAAAACCCTTTTTTCTTTTTTCCCCTGGGGTTTTGCGTATCTCCCTTGAAAGGGGTGGAGAAGCCTTTGCAGGAAGGCCAGTCCCGGGCTTGAAGAAACTGCTTTGGTCTCCTTATGTATATTAGAACAATTAACATCTAGTTTCACCATACAAAGGACTTTCTCTCCTTTTATGTTTTAGTTCTTAAAATTCCCAGAATGGTGTACAGTAAAACTGTTCACTTGAGAAATTAAGTACCGTATGTGATAAGACAGTTGGATGAAATTTTTAAGCTGTCATTAAAAATGATTATAATTAGGACAAACTACAAGAAAATGCTTTAAAATTGAGACCCGAGTGAATTAAAAATTAAGGGGTGTATTATGTATTATCATGTTGAAGGGCTGGGTTTTACACGTCTAACACCCATTAGCACTAATACCGGTTGCCTGCATAAATCCCCATGTACTGAGACGAGAAGGCACCCCTTTCGTTTGTTTTTGCTAGCAAGATAGCACTTTCTGTGCTCAACGGGAATAGGGCAAGGAGCAAATGTAAACAGTTTACCTTTTCTCTGCTCTGAGAGTTTCTCCCAAGAACTTTTTTCTATCCTGAGAGGACATTAAAATATTTCATAACAAGGCTGAGTTTTCTCTCACCCTGAAGAATGTTCCAGAATCATCTGGGGTGAAACTATAACTGTGTCCTGTTCAAATACTCTTTCTTCCTGAAAGGGTGAGAGAGTCCTAATCCACATTGACTTGGGGAAATTAGAATTGTAAACTCTACGCATGCCCATGCACCTAAGAGACATGTAAGCCACTATCAGGTCATAAAGAAGGTGCAGGGTAGGTCTTTGCTTTCCTTATCAAGTCACACATCGGGTCATCCCACTTCCATGTCCCATGGGAACATAGATGTTCTCCTCTCTTTGATGTCCCCCCATCTTTGATAACTCACCATGCCATTAGTGTTTTGCCCCTCTCAGGATTCCCAGGGACTCCTCTGTGAGGAAGCTGAGTATCAAAGCTTATGCCTTCTTAATGCTAATGTTGACCTGCTCTCATAGCCTTATTTCAGTGAGCTATTAGGCAAAGAAAATCCCGAACTTTGAACCTTTCTCCCCTTGAAGGTAGGGAAGGAATGGCAGGGATAGGAAAGGCGAGGAATAGGAGCAGGCAGAAAGTTCTCTTTTGCCGCAATATCTTAAAGAAAAGAGTGAGCAAGCGTTAACTGAGTACCTAGGACTTGCCTACAAGTACACCCGGAGTTTATGATTCCATGAGGGCCAGGCTGATATTTAGTAGGTGGTCAAGAAAAAATTGTTGACTGGTTGTGTAAGGCAAGAACTCTTGGGATTAGGCAAATGCAGACCTTAGCTATTTACAGAGTTAATACTGGTAATTTTGACTATGCAAGAGACAGTCAAATACAATAATCCTTAGTACTTACAGTAGTGTAGACATACTGTCGGGGTGAACTCTGAAGGTAGCCCCCAACATTCCCACACACTGGAGATTCACACTTTTGTGCAATGTCCTCCCCTTGAGTGTGGATGAGAATGTGATTTGCTTCTAACCAATGGGATATTACAAAGGTGACAGGCTGCATGTGATTGCACGTATACAACTAGAGATCTTAGTACCCATCTTTGCTGGAATCTCATTCTCTCTTTCACTCTCTGTCTGAAAAAGTTCTCAGTCCTGCAGCCACAGACCCGAATCCGCCTACAATCTCAGGAGCAGGAGAGCTGACCAGCCCAGCCTCCGGTTGAGAAGTTGAGAACCCAGCCCTGGCAGACACTTCAACGGCAGTCTGCAGTTATGACGTAATAACGGTCTGTCGCTTTAAGCTTCTAAGTTTGTGGTGAGTTGTTATGCAAGAATAGGTAACCAATAGAGTTACTCATTTGAAGTGATGGATAAGCAAGCTTAGAGTTCAAGAGCTCATCTCTTCATTCATGAATGAGTATCTTTTTTTTTTAAAAGATATTATTTATTTATTTGACAGAGATAGAGACAGCCAGCGAGAGAGGGAACACAAGCAGGGGGAGTGGGAGAGGAAGAAGCAGGCTCATAGCGGAGGAACCTGATGTGGGGCTCGATCCCGTAATGCCGGGATCACGCCCTGAGCCGAAGGCAGACGCTTAACCGCTGTGCCACCCAGGCGCCCCTCATGAATGAGTATCTTAATGCCACTTGAGTACCTTACATTTTGTTCCACACAAATGACAAAATTCTCCCTAAGAACGCAAGATTTCCTTAAATTTTTGCAGGGGTTCTTGACTGCAATTTTTGGCCAAAATTATATTTGCAATGGTCTCAGGACATATCGCTCCTAAATGTCAAATGTCTGCTACATAAGCTCATGGGAGAGGTGAGACCTTTTAACAAACCGTCTCCTCAACCCCAAGTAGACATTTAATCACTTCACCTAGAAAGGAATTGGGTTGTTTTGGGTTTTTTTTTAACTTTCCCATAAAAGATCATCGGTAGGGCTTGCTCAGGAAGATGCCGCTAAAAGGGGTTGCAAACTGAGTGTCGAGGTCAATGATGAGACTTAGTAATACGCTGTAGGCTGGCACAGGCTCTCAATTTCGAAAGCAATACCACTGTTTGTGATATTTAAAACATTTCCTCTCCAGCACAAGAGTTTCGGTGGGTTAGTTAGATTGTTTGGTCCAATTTGCTTTTATTTTTTTTTATAATGCCTCTCAAGGTCTATCAAAGCTCTTTAGAATATTAATTTTGCATATTAAAAAAACTCTCATCTCACAGCATCTGGGTCTTTCCATCAGTGAAGCACTTGGCTCTTGATAGGGTCCCGAGTTCAAGCCCTGCATTGGACCCCACACCCAACGTGGAATATACAAAAAACACAAAAAATCTCTCACCTCCTTCTTCTCTGCCACCCCCAGAATTATAAAATCAATATCTTTATCTCATTAAGCTTACATGTCTGTGGGTTTGTTTTTGTTTTTGTTTTTGTTTTTTAACCACGGCAGCTTTTCCTATGATCCCTGAGATGGTTTCCTCCAGATGTGACACGTGACCATCCATGCGATAGCACATTGTTTGCTACCGTAGCAGAAGGGTACCCTAACTTTTGTCTTCAATCTACTTGTTCGTGGACACATCATTTTCTCCTTCCAGTATGGAATTTTCCAGTCACCGTTCTCACTGAAACCATTTATTAAACACTTACTGTATGCCAGGCACAGTGTGGGTACTTTCCACACATTTGGCTCATCCACACATCTATTCTGGGGGGCTGGTGTTTGTCTTCTTGTTTACCAGAAGGAGAAACTGAGGCTCAGAGGCTCTGTCCCTACAAGCTCCCATGGGACCCCAGTGTAAATCACATGTGACCATCTGAAGGAATGATTTGATTCAGGCCTAAAAACACCAGTGTTTGCATCATTTAAACAAAAGGAAAACTTTCTATGCCTTTTTCAACATGAGAATTATATTAATGTAATTTGGCATTTAAAATAATACAAGTCTTATTTAACCTAATAGGTTTTCCCAGTGGCAAAAAAGAGGAATTTCATACTGGCAGACACATTCAGTGCTTAACAGGTTCAGACCTTGGTTCTGATCTCAGTTCCTCTCTGGTTCACTCTGCCACCTTGGACAACTCCACAGTCTCAGCTCTCATTGACTCATCGGTAAGGGGAAGGAAACAAACTCAAATTTCCTCTAAGGAGAGGGTCTAGCTCTAAGACTCAGTAATTATTATATTCTTTTTAGAAGAAAAACATTTCTTATTCTGATGACAAGAGTAACACCGTGTGTGTATGTATACACACACATAAACACACATAAATATACGTTTGCTTACACGTACACATATACACTTTAGTTTTTAAGTACGACAGAGCCAATTCGCTTTCCCTCTCCTTGATCACTAATTATTTCAGAGCAATAAGCTCACTTTCACTGATCCTGGTGTTTGGATCTCCACTCTTTTGAAAAAAACAAAACAAAACAAAAAACCCTGAGTTATAAACATGGGGCCTTTGGGGGTTGTCTAGCCACCTCCCACCCCCACCAATCTGGCTTGACTTCAAAATTAAAGCAGACTGATTAGCAAGGAACCCCTTTTCCAGGTCTTAATATGAAATTCCCAGGAGTTGCCAGACATAAAGTGACTTGATGCCAAAACATCCAGGTGGGGAAGAAAAATTAATAAATTATAGGGATATTTTATATATACAATTCCAAATATGGCTACATGGAGTTTGGAAACATCTGGGTGATGAATTGAAATTTTACTTTTGCTTCAGCTCTTTGGCATAACGTAAACACAGCCTGCGAGTCCCTAGAGATAAATGGGAGCGTTGGAAACCGCAAAAGGTAGATTGAGAAAGAATCAGATTTTAAAACTGTGGCCCACGATGCTTGCCAAATGGAAAAAAAAATTCTAAAAATTCAAAGCAGTCCAAAGCATTTTCTTTCGGAGTTAAATTAAAGATCTAGTGTCCCAGGTAGCTAAAATTAGAAACTATTTTGCATATTCTTTCACCCTTTAGTTGTAAATTCGAGGAAATATGTGTGTTTTTTTTTCATTTTAGTTTATATTTGTTTTAAAGACCTATTAATGTGCTGTTGGTTACAGTTTTCTCCTACTGATTCTACATGTGAACTAAGATTTTGGGCATTGAAGAACTATTTTCTGAAAATAGTCTTCAAAAGTGCTATTTCTTTAAAAGTACCAGATGAGGATATATGGTATATAGTACAGGCAGTTACAGTATGAATTTTAAAGGCTTTCACATGCAATTACTTGCAATAACTTAGTTTCTTTCCCAACCTATAATAAATCATGTATATATAAACGTTACAGAATTTAAATCTGAGCAGAGTTTTAGTATAATAGTATATCACTAGGAATCAGTATTTTTGTTATATATAGTACTGTTTAACATATGTGAAGTAAAATCTCATTGATTTGGGTTTGCTAATTCAGAGTTCGTGGAGCTGGCTTAAAGTTGACTCTTCATTAGGGAAGTCGTTCTTCATAGAAAGCTCAAATTAAGGGTGTAAATAAGACTGCAAATGGGAATGTATAAAGTACTTAAGAGTAAATTTAAAGTACTTTAGAAGTACCATTTGCATACGAAATTGTTATGCTAATTATAAGTAATTCTTATTAAAGTAGGTCTCCTAAGAAGATCTTCTAGGCAAGTTCCCTTAGTGAATTTAAGTTACAGAATGTGGCAGAAAGTAATAAACCAGGGTTTCTTTTAAATACTGTATTCTTTAATTCAAAATTTTCATTAATTGTAAATTACCTTTGGCTAATTAATCCAAATTGCTAACATTTTGCTAGCAATTTCAGTTCCGTTCCTAACTCTCTTCTGTAAAGTTCTAATATTGTATTTTTCCCAGTGGTTAAAATTGACACGTAGATAAAAGTTACTTTTTTAATTTAGAGGTTAAGAAAAGAGAAAAACTTTGTCACAGAAGTGGCTCAAATTAGAATTGGTTGCCTCCTCAGGTACGAGTTTCCTTGGCAATAAAAGAGTCTAAGAGAAAACTGAATAACAGATAAAGAAGGTCTAGTACTAAACTAGTGGTTAGACCTACCATGTAAGCGACATCCTTAATCAACCACACACCAGTTGTTGGTTCCCTGGGTGTTCATATTTATGTCCCTGTTAATGTAACGTTGAAGCAACTCTTTGGAAAGTGGAGACAGTGTGGAAGATAATTTGAGTTTCAGCTCCTTGAAGCAGTGAGGATGGTTGAGAACTCTGATCCCCAGCCACCCTGTTGGGTTCTGAGAAACCACAAAGGATGACTTTGGTGTCACCTATTGTGAGACAACACCTACCGTAGAACTTTCTTCTCAGATAAGACCTATCTTTGTCCTTCCTCATGACTCCCAGAAGACTCCTTGATGATCTTTTGTTTACCTACCTCTATTAAACCCTAAACTCATTTCCTTTATTTTATTTTTTTGTGATTGTCCCCACTAAGATATGTTCTCCCTATTGCATTAGCCTAAATAGAATCATCTCTTTATTTGTCCTGTGTATTCTGTCTTTCACAGTTTGGGGCTATGGCCTGGATAAGATTCGACCTCATCTTCAGATCCCTGCTTACTCCAGCTAGGTAACAAGGACAGTTCTTTCCTGACTGGTGATCCAGGGACCCCATAGTGAGTCCAGTTCCTGATCCCGTGCTCTGGATCCTTTGGCAGCAAGGTAAAGATGTGATTTTTATTCTTTTTGAGTTCTCATTTGACTTCACGTGCTGACGTCCTGTGGGCTTCAGGGCCTGACCACTTGGTGATTTCTGCAAATAGATAAATGCGTTGTAGAAATCTTATCTCTCTTTGGTTCCTGCCTGCAGATCGGACTGGAACCTTTTACCTTACTCAAATTGTCAATTCTGTACCAAATTTTCAATTATTATAGTTTCCTTCAGGAGCTGGCTACCATCCTCCAAATTGGAAGCTAACATTTCCAATTTTCCTCTCCCCTGCCTGGCTTAACATCACCAAGAATTTAAACCTGACTGGCCAGATCACTCTCAGACTCCAAAATCTCAAAAAGTTCTGCACTTTGAAGCCCAGAGATTTGGTATAAACATCAAGGGAATCATCACAGCCAACCATACATGGACCAGAATTCTCCCTGGATAAGCCATGGCTGGACCATTAAGGAAGTCTGGTCATGCATGTGGTTGTCCCGGTGGTAACCATTAATGTGGACAATATCACCCAGAGCATTAACATCCTACCTGAAGAGCATCAAGAAACTCATAACTGCACAGACCTCTTAGAATCCACTGGACAGATTACCCTCAGAGTTCAATCTCTTACTCTTTACTGGAATACAACCTTTATATTAAAATTTTTCTTTTTTATTTTAAGCATTCCTCTTTTAAGATGCCTCATCTCTAGGACTCCCAAACAACGGATGTTTGCCACCACCTCTCAATAGACAGTCCAACGAAGTTGGAGAAATGCAAGCAAGAATCCTCAAGACATGATTTTTTAGCCTCTACTTTGCCCCCCTCAGGAGGTTTTTGACCACCTCTTAGATGTTCAGCAAAGAATAATATTCATTCATCTTGAACAAAAGGGAAGACTGACAGTGTTGAACATTGCCTGAGCCCTGTGCTCTCAGAAAGCAGCAATGGTTGAAAATTCCTTCCTACCCTTTGGGTTTTGAGAAAGAACTACCCACCAAGGACCACTCTGTCCCCACCTCCTCTGAGCTAGGACTCGCTTTCATCCTTCCTCAGTGACTCGGAGAAAACTCATCTCCATTTGTCCTCGTGACTCTCGTAAGACCCAGGCTGACTTTCTTGTTTACTTGCCTCTGTAAGACCCAAGGCCCCCTTCCCTTCTTTGAGATATTCCTCATTAATGACATGCTCTCTTGCAATGGACTGAATAAAATGATCTCCTTTATTGTCCCGTGCAGTTTGTTTTTCACGGTGGAAATTTTTGTTGAAATCCATACATGACCACTTACACCCCATAGGCTGGAGAATGTGGCCCATACAAGGAAGCATGGAGGGAGAAGTTGAGAGTAAGGTGGAAATTCACAATTCTGCAGATTTCATCAGTGGTTGTTCAGGGCATAGAGTAGTCCTCCATATAGTTCAGACTAATGGAATAATTGCCAGATATCTCAGCTGGGGCTGTGTCAACACCTCCACAAAAACTCTGATCCTCATTAATTTTATCTCTTCCCACAAAAGTCAATTATTCATGCCCAGAGAAACACAGGACATGAAAATTTCCTGACTGCATGGCTATTTATTTTCTGTAGATGAAACTGAATCAAACTTGTCAAACTTAAAAAAAAAATAGTTGTTCACTTTCTGCTGCTTATCGCTAAAAAGATGTCAATCTCAATCTATTGTACAGGTCAGTTCCTGTGTTCTCATGTCAAATAGATTTTCTTCCCCTTCTACCTTCAGTATTTTACAAGCACTGGGAGTAAGAGGGAAAAAAAAAAAGATCAGAAGATAAAAGAATAGTGGAGAAAATGTAAAATTAGAATAAAATATGTAAATTGGAAAACCAAAGATTTCCCTCCATAATTGAAGATATCATCATAAAGGAGAACTTATCTTCACAATCTACTTTGTCTTCAAGTTTAAAGTACAGAGAAAATAGATCTACCTTTTGACTAATAATACAAAGCCTAAGTTGCTTACATCGCTTGTGCCGTTCAAGTACTGTTTTCAAAAATGGCATCCAGAACACTCTGTCTTAAGAGGATGAACTGTTATTTCTGTAGCTTTTAATAACTGACAACTCCACATTTACATCTCAGGCTGTACATAAACTGTCAGCATCCAAATTTGCCCAGACAAACAGAATTGGAAAAAACAAAAATAACATGAGGAAAAAATGCGTTATTAACAGCTGTGTAAATAACAGCGACAACATTAACTAATAAAAGGAGACCAGCAATCTCAGTAAGAACCAAAGAAGGAATTCAAGTTGCTGTAAATAGATGTAGAAGGGTTGGCTGTGCTTCGACTCCTTTCCAAATTCAGTTTTCTTTCAAAGTTACTGCATCAAGGAGCCTAGAGGAAAACCTTTTATGGCAAACTCTTCTGTAAGTAAAGAAAAACTAACAAGAAAGTGAAAAAAAAAAAAGTATCTTACCTACCACTATCATGGAGAGAGAGAAAGGAAAAGAAGACCAGTTATTACTCTCATTTCCTTCATCAGTTGCCTGATTTACACATTTTTATTTGAAGGGGACAGCACAACCCTCCAAGTGCAAAAACAGTGAAGAAGCTTCTTCACTCCCTTTAACACAGCCATTGGTTGCGCTTAGTCAAAAGTCTTTTGGTTGCTGGTAATAGAAACCCTTCCAAACTTGCCCCAGCAAAACAAGGGATTTTGTTTAAGAGCTTCCAGGGGGATCGCTGGGGACTCAACATTGAGAAGTACAATTGGGTCTTGTCAAGAAATGATGATTGTGTACCTGAAATTTGCCAGGCATCATTATACTTGCTGAAGGCCAAGCTGAAATAGACCAGCAGCGGCCCTGCTCCCATGAACTTGCATTCCAGGTGGGGAGACAGAATATGAACACACAACTGCATAAATAAGAATGTCAGATACTAGTATGAAGAAGATAAAAGAAGTATGTATTATACCAAGTAAGATTAAACAAGAGTCCTGGAATTAGGGAGAAGGGGAAATGAGGGCTTCTTGCAGTTGGGAGAGTTTCTTAAAGAGATGACACTGGCCTTGAAATCTAAATGAACTGGAAGAGGCTGGAGTTGTGTGCCCTGTAAAATCTAAGGGAACGGCTTTGCTTGCAGAAGGAACAAGTCAAAAGTCGGAAGACTAGAGCCTGCTGTCCAATAGATGAAGGATGTTAACATAGTTTGCATCTTTGTATTAAGTCTTCAAAATCCAGCGCGTATTTTATACTTAAAACACATCTCAGTTTCGATGCTAAATTTTCAATAAAGTAAAATGTCTTCCTACCAAAATAATAAAGTTGTTTTTAATGGGAAAATATTTTATACTGCTTCATTTTTTAATTAAAATGTAAATTAATTAAAATTTGATTTGACTTAAAATCAGTTCCTCAGTTGTACTAGCTCTCTTTAAAGGGCTCAAAAGCCACATTAGGCTTATGGTTAACATTTTGACTGGTATAGAACAAGAGAACAAGAAATTCGGGGGAGTAGAGGTGGATGGAGTGAGAAGAAGGAAAATTGGCAATGTAAGCCTGGTCAACAATGGTAAGAAATTTGGAATTTTGGCTTTTATTCTAAGTATAATAAACAGCTATTAGAAGTATATTAGTTTGCTATTTCTAATGTGACAAATTACCACAAACTCAATGGCTTAAAACAACATGAATGTATTATTATCTTATAATTTTGATGGTCAGAATAAAAAATGAGCCTACCGCAGCGCTGGTTGTTTCTGGAAGCTCCCAGGTGGAATTCATTCCTTGAATCTTCCAGTTTCTAGAGCCTGATGGCACAGCTTGGCTCACGGTCACATCTTTCCAACACTGTTTCCTCTGTGCCTTGCCTTCGTCTATCTGACCCTCTGCCTCCCTCTCCTAAGGACCCTTGTGATTGCATTGGGCCCACTCAAATATTCCACAAAAATGCCCCATCTCAGGATCCTTCACTTGATTCGGATCTCTTTTGCCATGTAAGGTAACACATTCTCAGGTTAGGGGATTACTCTGTGGACATCTTCGAAGAGCCATCATTCAATCTACCACAGACAGTTTAAGCACAAGTGAAGTGTCAGGTTCTCATACAAACTTTTAAAAAATCAGACTGGCTGTTAGGTCAAGAATGATCTACCCATAAATAAGTAAGAAAATGGGCTAAGAGCTTGTTCACAGAAACCCAGTTAAGAGTGAGTGAACACACCGTGAGAGATAAGCTAGTTCTTGTCTATCTAGCCCCTCCCCTGCTCATCCTTTGGAGAACTGCTCACCCTCGCTACAGTCAGGAGGGCTGCCAGGGCTACTGCTGCCCTAACAAGAAAAAAGGATACAGGACTCAAGCCTAGCCAGTCATCACTGTCCAGTCACCTGACCGTGATGGTTAGTCCAGCAATGAGCATGGCACTCAAAATGAACTGTTCATCCTGAATTGTTCAGTTTAGAACTGGAGAAAAACTCACTTTGCCCCTATGCTCATGGAATCAAAAATACACAAATCAGTAACTGCAAGCAGCTGACCTTTCTGCATGTGGAAAGAGCTTATCTACAAGGGGAGAGAATGGCACCAGTACATAGAATAAGGTGGAGCCTGGGAAGAAGAGGAAAATCCTGATCAAACAGTTTGAGTCCCTCCATCGAGTCGTGTCTGAAGCCTCACTGTTGGGCTCTCTGATGGCATTAAACAAAATACACTTCCTTTGTTGCAAGTTTGAGTTAGGTTTCTGTCACTTGCAACCAAAAGAATCCTGGCTAATTCAGGTCTCGGAAGGAATGGGAACTGGAAATAGATGCATTTCTTCTATCTCTGAGGGACTACATGTTCTCTCATTCCTCTCTACATTCAGATTCTTCTTTTGTTCTCTTTCCCTGAAAAACCATTTGCTCAGCTTGTCTGTGCACATAACAAAGATGGTTTTATCATTCTAATAGCCTTCCTGAGAAGATCCAGCAGAAACCAGCATGGGTGAATTCCAACGAGAAATTCCTAGGACAGAGAATGTGAATGACCAGCTTCTGTCTGGTGACTACCCAAGGTTCAGAAGGTCTGTCTCTTGGGGTAGTGGTGAGGGCATGTCTCTGAGCAGTAGTTGACTATCATATGCAAAAAACTCCTTGCTGGGGCGCCTGGGTGGCACAGCGGTTAAGCGTCTGCCTTCGGCTCAGGGCGTGATCCCGGCGTTATGGGATCCAGCCCCACATCAGGCTCCTCCGCTATGAGCCTGCTTCTTCCTCTCCCACTTCCCCTGCTTGTGTTCCCTCCCTCACTGGCTGTGTCTATCTCTGTCAAATAAATAAATAAATAAATAAATAAATAAATAAATAAATAAATATCTAAAAAAAAAAAAAAACCTCCTTGCTGCCCCTCGTTCTCCTTAATGCTACCCACAAAGAGCTTGTAATACATCTGTATGGTCAAGGAATGAACATCCTTTCTTCAGTGATTCCAACCTAGGTGGAGGCAAAGTTGCTCTTTCCATGGCCCAACTAAGACAAGAGATTTCTGAGCTCTAGTTATAAGTCATCTGCTACCAATTCATCAACTTAATTTAGAAATGACCACTTAATATGTTGGCTTATAAATTTTCAAGTTTAATTTTAGGACCAAGGATGGGGATATTGGGCAGTTCGCACAGAGAAGGAAGAAGTAAGTGGAGGGCCAGACTGATAATGAAGGTTGGGAATCTTGCAATTCAATAAAGTACTACTAGGGCTTAAGATCATTTGCCAGCCATCTCACTGACTCTGTGGTTCATTTTTGACTGTCTTCTATATTAAATAGCAACATGCCAGAATCTTTTTTTTTTTTAATGAAAACTTGCCCAGTTCAGAGAGAGAGAGTTCATGATGGTTGAATGTTGATCAAACTGATAGAGATTTTTATGAAGTTTGCATCACTATCCTCCCTTACTTGTTCATTCATCAGTTCAACAACTACTTACTGAGTCTCAACTACAATTCAAGCAGTTTTCTAGGTACTGGAACATAAAGAACAAAAGACAAAAATCTCTACTGTGGCGTAGCTTCCATTCTTGTGGAAAGAGGTAATAAACTAAAGAAGTAAATAAAGACTATTAAATGCTGGTAAGTACTATTAAATGGTGAGCGGTAAACCAGAGGACTCTATTTTCTTGTCTGAGAAAGGAGAGGACAGAAGGTGGAGGTTACTTAGTTTAGAGATGGTAGTCACAAACTAGCTACAACCTCAGAGTGTTTTCTGCTGGGTTCCTGTCTGGGGGGCCAGGTATCAGAAATACTATGGTGGAAAGGTTTGAGGAGAGACATCTGGCAATTTGGGGGCCAAGAGGGAATGGTGCTGACTGCTGACCGCATAGATAAGGAAGTTTATGTATCTTGTAACTCAAGTAAGCAAAACCATTGGTTCACCACCCAAATTCTGCACACTAAGTAGGTTTCCCATTCTGACCATGAGAATAGTGTCAAGGAGAGTTGAAATCTTGAGCAGTTAACGGGGAGAAGAAATGTCACTGCCATTCACTTGGTTCTCTGACAATTGCTTGGATAAAAAGTACCCTCTATTGTTCATACTGCCATTCATTTCTGACACATTAATATTGAATCTCATAAATAACAAAATAAAGATCTCATAGTTTCCAAATTTGAGAAAAGGTTAAAATATGAATTTGCTGCTATTTGCCTATGAAGTTTAGACAATGACCAGGAATCAAAGTAAGCTGAATCAAAATGTTACTATTTTTCTATAATTCTGAATTGGTTTTTACAAGCATACACACATTTTCAAGCAGTGTTTTTGGCATTGTCTTTTCCATTAACGTGAATGAAGATAAGGGCTTACAAACAGAGCTTAAATGAAATGTTCTTGTCATGGAATTTAGTCCAACGTATAATAAATAGGCTTTTGGGCAGCAGAATATGAGGCAGCGTAGTGGGGTCTGTATTTCCTCAAAGCTCCAGACCCACATATCTGCTTGCCCATTGCTCCTTAGATGTCTCAAGGTCAGTTCAAACCCGACCTATGTAACAATTAACTGATGGTCCCTCAACACCACCATCCCTCTCCACCCTCCAATCCAGGGCCTTGTCAACCCTGCAGAAAGTTTCCTCTCTTTCACCTGCCATACCCAATTTGTATATCAGTCCTATCCATTTAACCTCCAAGATCAGAGGTTGGCTAAGTATTTTTGTAAATGCCCAGCAGCAGATATTTTCGACTTTGCAGGCTTCGCAGTCTCTATCAGAGATACTCAGTCCTGCCTCTGTAGGTGAAAGTAGTAATACCCAATCAGCAAACGGGTGGGTATGGCTGTGTTCCAATAAAACTTCATTGACAAAAACAGGTGGGCCCGATTTGGCCGTTGGGTCGTGTTTGCCAATCCCTGTTCTAGATCATTCATCACCCCTCTCCATCTTTATTTTACACCCTGATTCATGCTACCACTGCCACTTGCCTGGACTTTTGCCATGGTTCCCTCACTGTTTCAGCTGCCTGCATTCTTGTGTTCATCCAGTCATCAGCCAGGCAGCTAGTCATTTTCCCAGACATCACAAACACACGCTCCTATTTAAAACTCCACCCTGGCTTTCCCTTGTCTGATCATTATAAACCTACAAAATGCTGGGGGTGCACCTCCTACTGCTTCCTACAGATCGTGTCCCACCCCACTCTCTACGGACCTGCTCTCAGTCCCCCAAGTTTGCTGTGTTCCCTTCTGGGTCTCTCCTGAGCCTTTGTTCATGACATTTCCTCTGTCAGGCAGTATCCCTGCTAGGCCACAATGTCAGGAGAACAGGACCTATGTGTGATTTTGCTCCTTATAGCATTCGTGTCATGCCTGACACACACTAGGTTATACCAAGAGGAAAAAATCTCTCCTATCCCCCTTCACAAAGATGGCCACATTCTAACCCTCAAAACCTGTGACTACGTTACCTTGCCCGGCAAACAGGCCTTGCAGGTGTGGGTAAGCTAAGACTCTTCAATTGGAGAGAGCACACGGGATTATCCAGGTGGGCACAGGCGTCCTTATAAAGAGAGGCTGGAGCGTCAGGGGCTCAGTTATGACCGGCAAAGTCAAGGCTGCAGCTTTGTGGGTTCAAGAGCCAAGCGATACAGGAAGCCTCTGGAAACTGGGATAAGGCAGAGCAACGGATTCCTTTGTGGAGTGTCCAGAAGGAATGCAGCCCCGCCATCACCTTGGTTTAAGCCAGGCGAGACTGATTTTGGAATTCTGACCTCCAAAACTGTAAGCTTATGAATTCGTGTTTTTTTATGCCCCTAAGTTTATAGGAAACTAATAAGGTATGCTCGTGAAATATTTATGGAACTAGTAAAGAAGTGAGTGAGTGATAGTAAGGATTCATTAGTAAACAAGGGAGACCCAGAAATCTTTATTTCATAGTCTGATTGATGTAGACATAAGCAAGTAATTACCAATATGCTGAGATAACAAAAAAAACTGGACTGTAGATATATGCAGAGACATTTCCATCTCTTGCCTTCTTGAATCTTTTGCAGCTGGTAGTGTGTTAGGATGACCTCTGAGGTTGCATGCACGCTTAGTGGGAACGACCACTAATGGCCTTGTCGGTAGAGAACGGCTGCCTCTAGGCCTTGGGTTTACTATCCATGAAAAACAGAGGGCTAAGTCATCTTTGGTTTATTCTTTAATAGCTCAAACAACTTGAATTATTTTATATTATCAAAAACACATGGGTGAGACATTCCCCCTCCCCCCCACCAGGGACTCCTTCAGGCTGACTTGCCTTCTGCAGGCCTGGGTTCGGGCATCTCAGAGAGCTTGCGTCTCAGATGCTCCTCCTAAGGAAATGGGAGGGGCAACCAAACAGGTTTCTTCAGATTTGCTAGAACTAACCTGTGTGCCAACGTGGCGGCCTGGCCTGCTTTCTAAACATGCGCGATTGCTCTGAGCTTTTGTCATTCTCCTGAGTGGAGCTGACACGGTTTTGGCATCAGCTTCACAACTTCACTTTGTGCCATCAGGCAGCACCGAATCATTGTCTCAGAATCACTGTGACAATCGGGAGTCACATTCAAGTGACAAGGAAATTATTGCTGGAATAAAAAAAAGTTGAGGGAAGTGATTATTGTGTGTTCTCATTATCTGGCTTTCAAACTTAAATATTTTGGCCATTAGGAATCATTTATTTTTCAAAACAAATTGAGGAACCTAGACTACATTCAAAGGGGGGTTTCTTAGAAACTAGATTTTTTTTTTTTTTTTTTACCTTTTAATGAGACACTTAGCAAAGATGAGTAGACACTGTCAGCCTTTTGAGACTGCTCTGTCAGAGGTTGAGGAAAAGTTAGTATTGAGGAGAAGGGGGCATTTCAGAGTCAAGAAAGGGTTACTTTTCCAGAACTATCTGGCCATCCTGTATTCCTATGTCTGTTGATCTCCAAACACTCATAATCTCCTAAACTCTTTAAAGGTCAACCTGATTTACTTCTTCACTCTTAGAGCCCCAGTGCCTATATTTCTGTGTTTGTGTGGCTGGACAATCTGAATATTGCTTCGGACCCTCTTGGCCTTTGGGTCTGACTTTCTTTGCTCGGAAGGGATGGCTTGACCTTCATGTCTCAAACATGCACAGATTGACCCTGGTAATACTTGAAGCTATGGTAGAAATGGCTTCTTGTATTTTCAATTTGAACCTGGTTTTTTATATTAAACACAACTGCAGTATTAAGTAGAATCTGAAATACAAAAAGAGAAAAAAGAAAAGTAAATATATACTTGGAGACCACCAATACCTCACTGAGTTTTTTTATGTCTGGCTTTTACCTAAAAACCTCCAATCTCTCCTATGCATTTATGGTACCATGGTGGAAATAGTTTGAAAAACACTGGTAACTCTTTGACTCAATGTAATGTGATTATCGATGGGCTTCCTATCTGTGAAGCCCTGAAAAATGAAAACTCTCTAATCTCCATTCTTCTACAAAATGGCAGTAACGATAGTACCTACTATAGTGTTAAGAGTGATACCTCATACGTAGGAAATGTTGCATAAAGCTTGGCTGTGGCTCTTGTGGTTGCTCTTAATGTTTTGTTGTTGCTGTTTTGTTAGAGCCTTTGTGACTGTTTCAGGAACGTAGGGCAGTAACCACTCTCTAAAATAGAACAGCTCTGAAATACAGTTCCTGTTCTTTCCATCTCCCAGATAGGAACATCATGATTTGGGGTGTTAAAACTGCTATTCTGATGGTTCCAAGGCTGTCCCATCTACCATTGGTCTTCCCTCAAGGAGAGTCAAAGGATGGCTCCAATGTGTCCCGGCTGGGTACCAAGCAACTCGGCCTTTCTATTCTGTATTGCTTCACCTTCTGCCTTTGCCACGTTGTGCTAACACAGGAAGCCAAAGCATGAGCAAGAAGCTGCAAATCAAATCTTTCATCCATCACGATGGTATCTGTAACTGAGCTTTAAGACTGGTTTCTCCAGGCAAACAAAGAATGGAGCTTGTGAAGCATGAAGAGGGAAATACTTAAAACCAATGAGAGTGTGATTTGGAAACATTAGCATCAATCTTTGTTGTTAGCTACTCCGTGTCTTATATCACCATTGCATGAATGGTATTTACTATAAACAAACCGTTGTTTCCTCAGACCCAGCATGCTACAAGAATATTTTAAAAAGAGGTTGCTTTCCCATAGTACCAAGGCATGTCAGGAAGTTGGGGAAATCCTGATGTTCCTAACCCTTTATTTTAGCTGTTTGTTCTATTTCAGGTAAAACCCACATCTCCAGAAAATAAAAGAATAGGGAGGTCCCGGAAGGCTTGCATAATTTGAAACACATAATTTAGACAAAATATCCCGTAACAAGTGCAAAACACATTACTTTCCAAGTATGACTTTATCGGTGTTTTACTATGACACATTTTCTTTTAACTATAAGAACGGAGATTTGCATTAAAAGACTACCAAGTGTAGATGTTCAAGTTGTGACTATTTTGTTCTGAGACGAGCAGGCATGAAGCTTGAAGTAGGGCACCAAGAAAGGGATGACCAATGAAGGCCTGCAGGACAAAACCATGGCCATTTTCAGTACTGTCTCCACCTGCTTTCCCACTACGATGGCAGAACAGAGTACTTGGAACAGAGACCACATGACCTGCAAAACCTAAAATATTTCCTATCTAATAGGAAAAAGTTTGCACGACTTTTTGTAGAGGTTGCATGCCAGTAATCAGGTTTGTCTTCCAAAGCTAGCATAGACTGTAATTTCGCTCAACTGACTTTGGAGCTCTAGGCTTCAGGTTGCTCACATGTAAAATGGGGCTGATGATTGTAGTTGGTTTCTGCGGCAAAACGTGGCAATGAGATTAAAAACAAGTCCATGTACATCAGATCGTAGCCAGAGGACTTCTTTCATAGAATGAATAAAATGTTAGGTCTAGGGTCCGGTATAGTGTCTAATAGAAAACTAGAGCGAGGGAACTCCTTGCAGGATTTGGAAATAAGACCTCGCTCTGTGAGGTTAAAAGGCAAGATAAACACAGAGTAGATCTGGGTAGAAATATGGCAGATCTCTTGAAGACTCAACTGGCACTCAGCCAGCAAGGCTTACACAGATCAACATATTTGAGGGAGGAATGTGTCAGTCAGGAAACAGAGGGTTTGGATTGGAGTTGATCTGAAATCAAAGCCAAGAAAAAATGAGCATCTGGACATGAAGCCCTGACATTGCCCGTCCCAGCTTTGCCTATGGAGGAGAGGGAGTCTTCCTATAACTGAGATTCTTCTTGCACTGAAGTAAAGCTGTTCCCAGCATGAAGTTAGACGCGCTGTGTTTGCTTAGTCTGATACCATTAAATAGGTGAATATTTGCACACCAAGCAAGCTTCTTATTCTGATGTAGCTTCTCAGCTGGTTCTACCAGAAACTAATAGTCTTACCCTAAGTACTGGATAGTATTTGGGGACCCATGAACCCCTTTAAATGGTATGAACTCTCAATAGTTAGCATACCTTTTTTTTCTAGAGAGAGTATCCAGAGCTGTGCTCTGGGTCTCAAAAGTTGTGATGACAAAAAGTTAAGAACCTGCTGAGCCCATAAAATGTGGGTCCCATGTGAATTATGTCTCATGTAAACTAAAATTTTTTAGCTTTATTAATGAGCTTTGTTGACATAGATTGTGCAGTGTACAGCCGGCACAACCACACATGGTTGCCCTACTTGATAAATAGGGCTACTGCCTGGCAAGAGAGAGGTACGAGGAAAAGAAAGATCTGTGGGTTAACCCTTAGACCTTGATAAATTTTCTTAAGATTATCTAAGAGTCAACTGCCTTGTCTAAGGACCAGCAGGCCTTTCCTAGAAATTCTTCTTATCACTGTCACTGGCTGGAAGTGCATCGTTTAGTTTGTTTTGAATCTCCTTTAGTAAGCTCTATTAAAAAAAAAAAAAAGAAAGACTTAATTAACAATCTAAGGCACATTTAGTAAATTGGACTTGATTTCAAGTTTTTTAATGCGTTCCAACCAATTTTATACTTGAGCCTGACAAAGGACCAAAGAAAAGTGGGGGAGGGGAGGGCAGGTTTCTCTGTAAGAGCCCTGGCAAGAACTAGAAACGTTTCATTTATCTCAAGGAATAATAAACAATGGCTAGAAAGGTATGGCTAATGAAGTGAGAGGTTTACAGGTTCAGCTGAGTGCATCCACACCGGTGAGGCTGGCCGGAACCTGACTGACGGGTTGTTTATGAATGCACGTAGATTCTGCAAAGCACACACGAAAGAAGCCAAACAGCTGTAACCTGTCCTTTATGAGACCATTGGTTTGTCTGAGTTGAGGTAAATACCAGCACATTGCATGAGGTCATTGAGATACACTTTATACTGAGTATCTCACGGGAAGTTCCTTGGACATCTCCAGGACAGGAGGGACCCTGGAGGCTTAGTATATGGTGTATCGGAGAAAGTGGTAGGAAAACGGGCTGAATTTTCTCAAGCAGGTTTTCTAATATCAAATGAGAACTTGATTTGAATCCCCTGGATCCGTGAGGTGAATGTTTCTTTATTCTGTCTTGAAGGATCTCTGGTTGAGGCTTCTCAGAGCTCTGCTCCTGACCAGTGGGGTTCTGCATTATACTCCAAACAGCACGAACATTCTAGAAGGCCACAAAGCCTCATTCGTTCATCTTGGACCAGTGGGACAAATTCTCCCCTGCACGGTGGGGTCGCATGGAGTAGCTGCAGGATACTCTCTCTGCTTTGTGTCAGGTGTTTCTGGGAAGTGGACTTGGAAATGACTTAAGTTCACATCCAGCTTTGCTGATTCCGAGCTGGGTCCCCAGTTAAGTCACTGATGCTTACTGCGTAGAGTTGGGGAATGTCGTTCTCTCAGGGACATGTGTCCTGCTGAGATGGAAGGAGTGGTTCTCAGGACTCTGTCACAGCACAGTATTTGCATCTTCTATTGTCAGTGATCACCGTCACCCTTAGTCCTCTTATTCCAGCTCAACAGCCCCCTTTCCCCCCAACTACTGCAAATCATTAGAATGGGTGCTTTTGCCAAACAGCTTCTAAATTACTAAGTATAAGCTTGCTTTAGCAAGCAAAGGAAGAAAATCCTGGACCATGAGCCTTCAAACACCCAGATCAGTCCTATACATTGAAGCTACCCTGCCTCAAAGACGAATTTTACAGGTTTTCAGGGGCAAGAAAGAAGTTAGAAGCTACCTCGGGGCCCTAGGGTTCCAGACTTGGTTTTGTATCCCTACTATGCTAGCTGGTGGTTAGTATGCAGAAGAGAGGTTTCAGAGTTCAGCTTATGATGATGGTCTCTCCTTGAAAAGTTAAAATATGCCAAATTGAATGGTTTGCTTGAGCATGTATCCTGTTAAGAATTTCAGGCAGGTTTCAACTGGTCAGGACCTGTGGCCTCGAATATTAACGTTGAAAGACCACTGCCTAGAGGTCTGGCCCTCTGTTGTGTCTTTTGTCTGTTTGTCCTTGTAACAGTCTAAATTGGGTCCCTTACCCTCATTTGGTAACCCAAAACTCAGAGGTGTTAAGCAACGGGATGAAAGTCCTCACCTACAAAGCGTGACCGTATCTGTAAAGCACAACACTGTTGCAGATGGTCAGTCCCTATTCGCTGCTTCTGCTGCTGTTAGCATCGTTACGGAGGGTAAACCTCGATTTACACTCAGGTACACTGCGGAACCTGTGGTCCTAACCTCTATCCACAGAGTGCTTCCAAAAATGTTTCAGTTCGGACCATTACCTAAATTTGTCACCCCAATCAGAAGCTGTAGAGCTAATAGCCATTAAGACCCAGGTGCCCCCAGTAAGTGATCAGAGTAAATAAACAAATGAAGGATCATCTGCCTCTACAGGTGCCCTGTTGAGAGTGAGGCTTGAGGCCAGAGCGGTCGCTGCTCGGACTGGTGGGTCCAATGTGGGGGAAGGAGGCCCAGCAGTATGGGAGGGCTGAGCCCCCATTGCAGGGTGAGGGGACAGGAGCAGTTCAGGTTTTAAATGGGGAGTCCCTAGAGTTGCTTCTACCTCTCTGACACACCCCCGCCCAAACCAGCAATAAATATGCAGGTCTAGCAGCGATTGAGCTGTAGTCTGAAGGATCATTGACAGTGCCTTGACCCCTTCCCTACTCCTTCTTCAAAGAAGTACTGGGAGAGAGAGAGGGATGGGCATTTGGAGGAATGTGGGTCTGTCTGCACCTGCTTTGTCTATACCACCCAAATACAGGGACCTTCCTTCCTACCTAAAGGCCTGCTGTTGAATCCTCATGGTCACTTCATGGAGGAGCATAGAAAACATTTCTTCAGCTCTACTCCCCAGTCCCAAGATGGAAAAGCCTTCCCTGCACATGTCTAGTTGACTCTATAGCTTGAAGGATTTTTCTGACCTATAGTGAAAAAGGCAGAAACATTTTCTGACCTATAGTTAAAAGTCAAAAAGTAATTTTTATCACAAATCTTATCACAAAGCACAGATCCAAGAATACTGCTGAATGCTAGCAAAGTGCTGACCACATTGACTTACTACATGTAGCCAAAATCTCTGCCAGCATCAAGAATAATTAGAAAAAAACTCAATTCTGGCTGTAATAAATAATCCACAAAGGTTCATAGTTAGTGTACTGTCTGAGGTAGAGTTCCTTTCTTGCAAAAATGGAAAACTGGATTCCAGTTAACAAAAGCAGAAAAAACACTTGTTAGGAGGAGTAACCATTGGAATGCTCTCAACTGCAAGGAAAGGAATCCTGGACTATTAATGCCTTAAACAAGTGAGGGTCTGGTTTTTATTGAACAGCAACAAGACTGAAAGGAGATACTCTTTGGAATTGGTTCGATGGCTGGACACTGTAAGGACTGGTGCTTGTGAGTCTCTTGGCTTTTCTCTGATGATCACAAAATGGCTGCCAGCAGACAAAATTTCATCTACCTTCAAATAGGAGGAAGAAGGAAGGGTACCAGCTGTCCCTGTTACGTACATTAAGAAGGTAGATTCTGCTTGAGTCTCACTGCCCAAAACTGTGTTACTTGGATCCCTGTTCCCTAGTTCTAAGGAATGCTGGGAAAGTGAATATTCTTACCCTCTAAAGGGAAGCAGGCACATGACGGGGTATTGGAAATCAGTAGTGGCCCAGGATTTCTCAACCTTATCAACACAGATACTTTTGAACCAGGTAATTATTTGTTTTGAGGGTAGTCCTGTGTATTGAAGAAGGTTTAGTAGCATCCCTGGCCTTTACCCTCTGGGTACCAGTAGTCCCTTTCTCCTCCACTTGTAACAACTGAAAATATCTCCAGACCAATATCCCCTGGGAGGGCAGAATCACTCCTGGTTGAGAATCACTGGCTTAGTGTACCCACAGCATGTGCCACAGACTGTAGGGGTATTCCGAGAATCGGACAAAGTGAAAGAACCAGAGTAGTGCTTAGGTTCTAGGCAACCGGACCCAGGAGACCATCTCTCCCAGACAGTTCCCTTAGGACGAATTCACTCTAATCACTTTGAGTGTTTAAGACCTAAATCCCAAGGAAAGAGAGAAAGATCTGCCCGGGATAATAAGCCTATCCTCAGTGAAGGAAGAACAGGGCACTCTGATGAGCAGTTCCACCAAGACTGTAGCCAATGCCGAAGGGATCTTCCCCTAGCTATTACTGAAAGGTGGTTGGGAGTAGTGGGGGATGGAGTGGGAATGAATGCTAGTCAGAATACATACACACATACACACGATGAAATGACTCAGGAAAACTGATCCTATTTCTGACTAGTAGCAGAGTTCCTTGTGTTCGTTTGAGGGGAAAAAAACACTCTGAAAAACAGTTTTGAGGAACCATCCAGAGTGCCGTATGACTTTAGACCAATCACCTTCTTGGAGTCTCTCACTATTGTGTAAAATAAGGGTTTTAATCAAGGGCTCTCAAGGATCCCTTCAGGCTTTCACACTCAGCATTGCGGCTTCTAGAAAGTGACTCCAGCTTCTTCCTGCCTCTCATCCATATGCCCTAGCTCATTTCCTCTCCCAAAGCCACACCTCCATGACCAAATAGAGGCTGTCACGTAGACTTACCCCACCCCGATGAAGGCTATTCATCGGTTTTTCATTTTTTGTTTATTTGGTCTCATCTGGGACTTAGTGATGCATCAAACTCTGAAAATGAATCGCAGATCAGCTCTTGGGCCTCTGAGGCCCTTGTAGGATTCTGACTAGAGAAAGCAACCTTCCTCTGTGTGGTTGGCCCCTGTCAACAGATTCTCAAATGAGGATGATGGATTTTATAATAGAAAAGCCCATTGTGGTCCTGTTCTGTAGTTTCAGTGTTACCTTGTTGACTTACTTAGTTCAGTGGTAAAGAAGAGAGGGATTGGAGCAAGGGGTGGAGGGAAATGGGGATTAAAAACGTAAATATGTGATTACTTTTAATGACCTTATTACTCAACATCAAATCTGTTTGTATTGACAAATAAGTATGCAAATGTTTATATCAACACTCACTTCATTAAAATAGTAAATGGTTGAAGTTAATATTAGTGCAGCATTGAAATCTTGAGTGATTTTGATTACATAGCAATAAGCTACTGATGAGTATCATTATGTACCAATCATACAAAAATGAGCCACCGAAGGCCATATTTCCAAAATTGGGTTGAGCAAGTACATCTACAAAAACAGAGACATACACTAAGTGCCAGAGACTGTCTCTGTCTTCCTATCAAAGCATAGTTTGAAGATACCAAATGAGAAATGTACATGTGTAAGAATGTAGTTGGACATGCAGTTATGCAATCAGCGTGCCCAGGAGACGTTTATGCAGGTGTCTTAGACTCCAGAGACCTCTCTACTGTTCATGTACCACTGCATCTCTATTCCCTTGGTTTCCCTCCCACCAAAGACCATTTGTAACTTAAGAGACCTCGAAAAGACCAGAATCTTCATAAGGAAGGAGGCGTGGTGTGTGTGATTGGCTCTTGTGTGGCACGTAGCTGGGCTTAATGCTCCTGCAGGAGCCCAGTATGTGGGCTCAGTTCTTCAGATCTGTTACTTCTCAGGCTCTGTATTTGCTGAACACACTTTACCATGCAGGTGTGAATAAGATAAAAACCAACAAGAAAAGGGAGTTGAAAGCTATCAGAAGTCTCCAATGGGTGCCCAGATCAAGTCGTTTGTTGAGCATATTTACAGCTGAGCTTTTCTTAGTCTTGAAAAAGTTGGCTCTTGAACCTTCATTGCCACATGTTTTAAATTTTCAGTGAAGCCCAGGAAGAGTAGAAATCCTTTGTATTAGTGAAGTGCTGAGTTTTTCATGGAGAAATGAATCATAAATAGGTCTTTATTCTATAACCATGAACATCTGATCGGGCATTGTTGAGCCCAAGGTCAAGTGTTTATTGAGTACATACTATAAAGAAGGTATTCATGAAAGTATCTGTGATTAAGCTCTGTTTCCCAAGAGGGTCCATTTGAGTTGGCAGGGAGTAGGTATCTTTGTACAGGTAATGATTAAATTGGGTCCTAGAAGCTAACAATCCAATTGATGACATAAATGGAGAGGGCTGCTATGACCAGCATGCTGGTTACAAGATGAGCTTGACCTCGGATTTGGACTAACAGATAGGATGGTGATAGGCGATGGGAGAAGGGGCAGTTTTGACTGTAGAGGGAAGCCCAGAGCAGGAATGGAAATACCCTCACCTTAGAATAATGAGGACAGGAGCAGCAGCCTGGGGACCATGGGCGATAAAGAGAGGGTGGAATCCTACTAAAGAGGTTCTGACATATCTGCCTAAGACCTTATGGATAAGCATGCAGCCACTGGGAGCTATCTTGTCATTTTCTAAATTTTGAAACCATCTCCAACTTAGAACAAAAGTATAAGAACATTAAAAAGATGAAGTTGCTGGCATGGCTGGCCCTGTCACCCCCAGTACTCGAAATAGTATTTCCTACAAATAAGAACATTGTTTGACATCGCTACTGTACTAACGTCAAAATAAATAAAATCAAAATCAGAATCAAAAATCAAAATCAGGGGCACCTGGGTGGCACAGTCATTAAGCGTCTGCCTTTGGCTCAGGGCGTGATCCCGGCGTTCTGGGATTGAGCCCCACATCAGGCTTCTCTGCTAGGAGCCTGCTTCTTCCTCTCCCACTCCCCCTGCTTGTGTTTCCTCTCTCGCTGGCTGTCTCTGTCAAATAAATAATCTAAAAAAAATCAAAATCAAAAAAGAAATTAACATGGTTGCATTACCACCATCCATTCAATCTTCAGACCCCATTCTGGTTTTGCCAATTGGCCCATTTTAGACCAAAATGACCCATTTCAGGGGCATCTGGGTGGCTCAGTTGGTTGGACAACAGACTTGATTTTTGACTCTCATCATGATCTTGGGGTCATGGGATCAAGCCCCCCACATTAGCTCAGAGTGGAGCCTGCCTAGGATTCTCTCTGTGTCCCTCTGCCCCTCCTGCCTTCCTCCCCAGCTCGTGGCTCTTTCTCGCCAAAAAAAAAAAAAAAAAAAAAAAAAGTCCAGTTCAAAATCACACATTACATATGCTTTGTCTCTTTTGTCTGCTTAGGCTTGCAGCATTTCTTTGACTTTTGTGACTTGGGCTCTTTAGAAGATGACAGGCCAGTAGTTGGGTAGAATGTGCCTCAGTTTGGGTTTGTCTAGTGATCTTCCAAGATGAGTTTGAGGTAGCCTCACTTTGACTAGAAAAATCACAGGGATGCTGTGTTCTACTTAGGGTCCCATTTCCCGGGCCTTGGAATTTCCTGTGTCCCATTCCTGGTGACAATAACTCTGATTACTAGATTAAGAGAGTGTCTGCCAGGCTTTTCGATTGTAAAGTTACCTTCTTTCCTTTTACTGGGAGTTTTTAAGTAGAAGATAGAATTCAAAGTAGTATCTAGGGGAAATTGGACATAATGTTGTATCAGGTAAACTAATCAGAGATGGGATTTGGGCCCTGGGGGTGGCAGCCAAAATCAAGCAAGTTCCTTGTGACGTGTGAGCTCTCATTGCCTTTTGGTGAGGAGGAAATACATTGTCCTACTCTTCTGACCTTGAACTCCAGTTCAGAAGCCTTGCCAGCAATGCTCACTGGACATCCTGAGTTTCCCAACAGCAAACCATGTGGCCAAGATGTCAGAAGCCCTGCTAGGTATAGAAAATTAAAGAAGATGGAGTCTGATTTTATCAGCCAAACCTATGTCTTTTCTAGATGTGGACCGGGGTACAGATAGCAAAGGGTGGGCATTAGAGCTAGAGTATAATGTGATGGGGGAGCCCATTTACTTAAATGCCAGGCTCCAAATGCAAACTGAGGGGAAGAGCGAAACTGCATGGCACACTAGGACTAATTTTTGGAAGATATTTATGATGGGGAAAGAGACAATTGGCCAGGAATGAGGATTTTGCTTCAGTGCACAAATAACAAGTGGAGAATCTGAAACCTGAGTGCAAATATTTCTGGTCTTGTGTCCCACTAAACGACAGTCTCACAAGGACAATGCATGTATTTATATTGAGAGGACTGAAAAAATTTGAATAAAAGTCCCCAATTCAAATGCAGTTTCTAGCACACACTGGGTTGGAGCAAGGTCACTAACTCAAGTCAACCCCAGTTTCTACATGTGAAATAGGGGAACTAGGACATCCCTCACAGGGACTTTATGAGAATTAAATGTGCTAATGTATTAAAATTGCCATGCAAAACTCTGGGCATCAGGTTGGTGGTGAGAATTTAAGGTGTGGTTTATTGTATATTCCCAGGCTCTTAGCACATGATTCTGCAAATCCAAAACTTCAAGGGTTATCCACACAATGTTCGAAAAATGAGCTATTGGGGTGCCTGGGTGGCACAGCA
Organism: Ursus americanus; assembly: GCF_024610735.1. NCBI lineage: Eukaryota > Metazoa > Chordata > Mammalia > Carnivora > Ursidae > Ursus > Ursus americanus. The sequence continues at coordinate 20,769,650 of NC_142140.1, read as the reverse complement.
GTTAAGCGTCTGCCTTCGGCTCAGGGCGTGATCCCAGCGTTCTGGGATCGAGCCCCACATCAGGCTTCTCTGCTGGGAGCCTGCTTCTTCCTCTCCCACTCCCCCTGCTTGTGTTCCCTCTCTCGCTGGCTGTCTCTATCTCTGTCAAATAAATAAATAAAATCTTAAAACAAAAAGAAAAGAAAAATGAGCTATGAAGCCAAGAAAAAAACCTAAAGTCCACTTCTATGCATATTGCTAGATGAAAGAGGCCAGTCTGAAAAGGCTACATGTTCTAGGATTTTAACTCTATCAGTTTCTGGAAAGGTAAAACTATGGAGCTAGTAAAAAGATAAGCAGTGAGGGAGTGAAGACAGGGGATGAACAAGGGGGATTTTTAGGGGAATGAAACTATTCTGTATGGTAGCGTAATGGCAGTTTTGTCACTTTCCATTTGTGGAAACCCACAGAATGTACAACACCAAGCATAAAACCTAACAAAACATGGACTTTAGTTAATAAAAATGCATCCATCTTGGTTCATCGCTTGTAACAAACGTACCATCCCAACGCAAGATGCGGAACCTGGAGAGGGAGGGGCATAAAGGAGGATGGGAGACCACAAATGACCAATCTTCATTTTCTGTCCCGTTGTTTTATAAACATAAAACTGCTCTAAACCTTTAAAGTGTATTAATAATTTGTTAAAAAGCTCTCAAATGCTGATGAGTGACCGAGTACATGTGTGCTTTTCAGTAAATCAGTGACAGTGTTTTATCATTTCTCAAAGCTCCCTAAACTTCAAAAGTCTTACACAGCTCTCTGTCTGATATAGGGTCCTCCAAATCTCAGCCTGTTCCCTATCCTATCCCTGCTTACCCCGGACTCGAGACTAGCATGAACCCATTCTCTGTCTTTGAGAAAAATAGAAAAAGCTTCCTCCTCCAGGCAGTACAGTCTGTGGGAATTGAGCTTTGCAGCAGAGCCTAGTCAACCTTCACCTCTTGCCTCCTTGCTGAGCATTGCTGTTAGAGGGAGACACAAATCTTCGCGGTGGCTCTGCTGATTTGGGTAATGGCCTCACTGACAGAGCTGCCCTCTGCTGGCCACCTCTTCTGACCCGGGGCTTTTCCTACCAACGCCCTTGGCACACATTCAGGGTGTCACCTGCCTTTCCTGGATTTTTGTTACTGGCTACGGGAACCCAAGTGTTCTGCTGGTGGCCAGGAACGCAATCTCCTTTAGCAGCCCCATCTTCTAAGTAGAAGATAGCAAATCTGGGATTCTTTCCTGCCAGGCTTCCCTCCCTCCCCCCTTGACCTCTCTTTATCAGTAGAATCACTGTGGAATAGATCAGGTATCTTTGAGAGCTGGTATTACCCTGGCATTCCTACTGCCCCACTACCTTGAAGCAGAGCCTCCATTAGGTATACTGTGGGCTGACAGAGCAGGGGAGGGTCTGGTCAAGGGGCTCTGACCAGTTAAAATGGAGTGTCCAAGAAGAAGTGGCCAATTCAGTGGCCCCACTCACCAGGCTAGATCGAGGGATCGTACAACCTGGTAAATTATAGGATTTGGGAGCAGAATATCACTATGTCAAGTCCTATCCTTCTCTCTTACAAGCTTTGTGACTAAGTTTCCAACAGTTAAACTCCTTGAGCCTCAAGGTATTCACCTGTAAGAGAAAATAATTGTCATGCTGGATTGTTACCATTTTAGATATGATAATAGGAATAGCCACCATTTACTGAGAGCTCACTCAATATGAAACACTGGGCTAGACATTTATATGCATTACTTCGTTAGCTGTTTGGAACTCAAGATGATGAATGTGCCTGGTAGAAAGGAAGTAGATCATAAACAAGAATCTTGTCGAATATGTTGTGTCAGAACCAACAAGGATTGACCTCCAAGACAGGCCTTTCGTATGGTTCAGTTTAATGTTAAAAGGGCCAAAGGATTTCCAGAGATTTAGGCAGGTAGGAAGCAGGTTAAAATGAATGAAGTAAAGGTGCAGATGGGCCCTCAGGAGTAAGAGTTAGAATGGCAGAGAACAAGCCTGTTCCTCAAAGATCCTGGAGTTGCAGCACCAAATGGTAAACTGAGGCAGAAGTGCTGGTTCATGGCAGAAGGAATTGATCAGGCACATGGGAAAATCTCTAGATCAGTGATTGTCAAACTGGATCTTGTCACTGAGCCATATAAAGAGCCTTCTAAAACACAGATTGCTGGATCCTATCCCCAGAGTTTGATTCAGTAGGATCTGGGTGGGGCCTGAGAATGTGCATTTCTAACAAGTTCCTAGGGATGTCGATGTTACTGGTCTGGGAACCATGCTTGGAGAGCCATTGCTTTTGAGCAAATCTGGTAAACTGGGGTTCTGAAACCAAATTCAACTTCCTTTATTGTTTTACTTTTTTCCACACAAGGATTTAAATTTTTTTTAATTATTTTTCAACACTTAAATCAGGAGATTTCACACAAAAATTCAGACTTCCACCTTCAAAAATTGAGCAAGTCTTGAAACTCCTATTCCTGCATCATACCCACTTGCTGGAATGAGTCAATGTTGCCCCCAATTAGGTGAGGTCTATTCTCTAGGACTCTTGCAGGAAGAGACATAATTCGTACCCTGAATCTTGGTGTTTTCAAACCTAGCTGTCCATGCATAGTGAACATTGGTATTTTAATTCACTACTCTTTACTTTTATAAAGGCTTTAAATCATTTTATTAGCCAGATTTTAGTACCAGAGCCTAGGTCATTGGAGGAAATGCCAATTGGGTTAGAATGTTTTATTTAAATTGGTACTAATTTTGGAATCCATACTGAGAATCTATTAAATGCCAATTTCCTTGCACAAATGTCCCATTTCTGCTACAGAAAAACAAACCAATTAATTGTCTTGGAAATCCACCTGATTATGTTTTTCCTTTGTTTTTTTTTAAGAACTATTAAATCTAATCTCAATCTAATAAATTCTGTCACAGTTGTTAGTATATTGAAGTTTATGTATTAAAATGATAGCTGCATACAGTCAGGGAGGAATACTTAGGAGCACTTACCAAGACATGTGACAAACTTTAAAGTGACCCCAGTGATCCCACTCGCTTGCCATGAAGTTGTAGATTTTTTTTCCCTGGCCATCCTCGTGGAAGCAATGATACCAGAGCTGAGTGGGAACAAAATGCATCCAAATCATCCCTACAATACACCCTTCCCATAGTCAAATTCTTTTTTTTTTTTTCCAAGATTTTATTAGAGAGAGAGCGCACGCACGCAAGCAGGGGAAGGGGCAGAGGAAGAGGAGACTCCTCTCTGAACTGGGAGCCTCCTGCGAGGCTCGATCCCAGGACCCTGAGATCACAACCTGAGCCAAAGGCAGACGCTCAACCGACTGAGCCCCCCAGGTGCCCCTGTCGCCTGAATTTCTGTCCAGTGTTCTTATTGTCCAGTAACCCTGTGTTCAAAAAATTAATCAATTTGGGGGTGCCTGGTGATTTTCTCCAACTCAAGACCCCTTTCAAAATGAATGTCAAAATATTTCATTAACCTACACATGACAGTAGCCATCTATTAATGTTTATTTTTTTTTTAATCTCTGATAAGTAACACTTCTAAATGAATGTGGATGTTCTAAATCAGATCATCTAGACAATTCAGAAAACGCTCGTATGTATGAGAATATTCTGCTGTGTTATCAGTGCTTGCATACTTGGGTCCACAGAGCCCTTATAACTTCACAGCCCACAGACTGGGAAATACTGGCCTGGAGAAATAATGATGAACTACTTACTGTCCTAGGATTTCTTTCTTCCCTTCGCAAGCAGAGCTAGAGCGATTGAAGGGGATCTATCCCAAAAAGGTTTTAAGTGATGGTTCATGTCCAATTTTCAAACCTCACTCACACCCCACAGCAGTGCTTCTCCAACTTGGGTGGGAGTCACCTGAAAACTTTGTAAAAAGACAAAGGAACAGACCCTCACCTACTTCACTGAGTGTGGTCCTTAGAGAGATCGGGGTCTGAGAACCAGTGCTCCAGTGTAGGGTTTCTCACCCTTGGCCCTCTTGACATTGGGGGTGAGAGCCTACCTGCTTGTGGGGACTGTCTTGGGCCTTGCAGGATGTTGAGGACCCTGCCTGGTCTCAAGAAACTAGATGCTAGTAGCAACCTCCCTCACTGTGACCACCACAACTATACCCAGACACTACCCAGTGTCCCCTGGAGGAAAAAAAATCACACCCATTTGAGAACCACTGGCCTACGGGATGAAATACCAAGTATGTGTTGGATTCCCAGAGCAATGGAGTGTAGCTGAGATCTACACAGCCCCACCAGAACCAGAGCCCTGGGTGGCTTTGGTCATCCAGACCAATCTTCCCATGTCCTGCCAAGTCATTGGTCCTGACAATTACAAATCACAGACTAGAAAAAAAAATTCGAGTCTAGTCTGATCTTGACACATTCAGACTAACCCAGCTAAATGATTCAAACATGACTTAGTGGTTGGAGCTCAATTTAGAGGCAATATGCAAGGCTCAACCAGGCGTTTGTCTTTTGTCAGGGCCTGGTCACATTTGTCACACAAAAACCAGACCACTAATAATCCTTTAAAAAAAAAAAAGTTAAAAATAAAACCTTTCTAAAGCCAATTTTCAATCTATGTTTGAAAATTATATTCCACAAAGATGAAAAACATACATTTTCATTTTGTTTTGAATTAGCGCAATAAACAGCTGGCTCCCTTCTTTCAAGGGGAGGCCTTCGCTCCATTTGTTAGCCCTGCTTCTGATAGTTCACCGAGCCTTTATTTACTTAACAGAGTTTGACAGGAAATTCTCAGAGAGATAATATATCTCCATTAATAAGGTGACTGGGGGAACATATTCTAGGGTTTCAAGTGAACTGGAACAATAAGTTATATTTTTGACATTTTTGTCAGCTCCCATACCCTTCCTGGGATCCAGCAGAGTTTCCCTCCATGCACGAAGCCTTCGGAGTGTTTTGTGGCTACGTACGCTTTCATATCATTCAGAAGACGCAGGCCCATTACACCATTATCGCTAGATAATGGTGCACATTAAAAAGGCTTATGAGAAAGGCAACCTGATACCCGTAAAAACTATCTTCAGACATAAATCAGACCAGTATAAAGAGTGAAAATGAATCAAGCTGGATTTCTGGGTGAATCTGGCAATGGCGGTGTCTGAAACGTTTTGCCCTGGGAGGTCAGCAATTGGTGTTGAATTTAAACGTGTAAAAAGGAAAGTCTGCTCCCTTAAAATGTAAACTTTTCCTTTGTTTGACGGTGGCTATCACCCAACTGTAGAGAGTATCACCTAGAGATAGAATCTCCTCATGTTAATCAGCATAAATGTACTTTGTTCTTAGCGAGATATCAGAAAAACAAAAGGCAAAAATGAAAAATCCATCTCCAGCTCCTCTGTTGGGAATCCCTTCATTTGTTCAATAGCTTTTTGCGGTGGCATTCCAAAACTCATACCATGATGAAGTCATGGTTGCCTTACATCAGTGTTCTCACAGCTAAATTCTAGAGATCCAGTCTTTCAAGGAAAGGGGAAATTTCTCCCATCTATCAGATGCCTCTACAATTACTCCTGGCCCCAATTCTGTCTAAAAGCGTATCCAATAATTGATCATGCAAGGGGCATGGTATGAAGTAACAATGCAATTTATAGCAGAGAGATAAAACCCGGATAGAAGAACATTTACCTTATAATGCTATTAATATAAAAGTAATTATGAGGGTCGGTTCTAATTAGAATGTTCACTTAAAATCAAGATAGAGTGGCCAGAATAGAGAGCTTCCTGGTGTTGGAACTTCATTCTTTGACATGAAAGGTTACATGCTTTTTCCAAGTAGGACATTAAAACTTTAATTTGGTAAAATGGTGCCATTTAACAATCGATTTGCAGTTGACTAGCTCCTCCCTATCTATAAAATGATCAGGAAAGTTTGTACTTTATGTAATTATACATTGCATACTCTGTAGTACATATGAAATAGCTCACATGAACCTATAAATGGTGGGTTGAATTGTATGCTCCCCTCTCAAAAAAAAAAAAGATATGTTCAAGTCCTAACCCCCAGTGCCTGTGAATGTGACCTCATTTGGAAATAGCGTCTTCGCAGATTTAATCAAGTTAAAAATCAGATGAGCCCCAAACCCAGTGATTAGCGTCCTTAGGAGTGGGGGTAGACACACAGATGTGTGTACACACACACACACACGCATACACACACAAACCAAGCCTAGGTGAAGAAGAGGTAGAAAAGAGCAAAAGGCCAAGGAGTGCTGCCATCACCAAAACCCAGAGTGAGGCATGAACAGATTCTGAGTCTCCAGGAAGAATCAAGCCTGATGACCTCTTGAGCTTAGACTTCTGGTCTCCTGAATTGTCAGAGAACAGGTTTTATTAAACTACCAGTTTGTGGTAACTTCTCACAGAAGCCCAAAAACTAATACTACATACGTATGTTTTGTTGTTGTTGTTGTTATTGTTTTAAGAATAAGTGCATTTTTATTTATAAGACAAAAATTAGTATTTTGGTTGAGGAAACTAAACCTTTTACCCAATTTTTAAATTTTGACCAAATTTAAATATTTTTATTTGTATTGGAGACCAGAAACAAAAGAAGAGATTTCATTCCATCTTAACCTGCAAAAGTTTATTCCTTTAACCAGAAACCAAAATAGTAGCATTATATTTTTAAAAGCTGCTGTTCTGAAAATCTGTGTTCTCACAACCTTAGAACATAATCTGTGATCAAAAAACTAACACATACTGTATGGTGACTCACATAACATAATTTAAAAAAAATTTTTTTAAATTAAGAATTACCAAAAAACTAATACAAAAATACAAACAAAAACAACAAACAAAACAAACAAAAACCTAAAGGAACTGATTGCCTAAAACACTTGTCAAGGAACTGTCACAACTACGTCGTCTCCACTGAGCAGTGTCTTAAAATCTCATTCAATATTAACTTACTATTATTGAACAAGTATGTCTCACAGTCTAGGTTGTTTGCCTTTCGCAAGTGGTAAGACTAGAGTTGGTGGAGATACTCCGGGAAGATGAAATAAAGCCATAAGTCCCTAGAAACAACCAGCCACTGAGAAGAAAGGCAGGGAAATAGTGGAGGAAATGCCGAACAATTATGAATGTTTATAATGCTAACATGCGTCATCAAGAAAATCTAGTTTCATGTTCTGTATCTTCAGACACAAAAACGTAGAGGGACCTGTAGGAAAGTGTCTACTGCAAATCTTAAATATAAACATTTAAAAGTTCTTTCCTAAGAAGAAAAAACTTGAATTATGTGGACATTTTACTTAGACTTAGCTCACATTATCCTTCAGAATTTTTGATTGCAGGAAGCGTGACTTGAGCTGCCAAAAAATAACATTTAATTTTGGAAACAATTTTTTAATTAATTTTTTCTTATTTAGAAAATTCTTATGAATGTAAATGGGCTTGTCTGTGATCTGTGTTGATATTTAAGGTGCTTACATAACCATATGGAAAACGAGATGAAAATTCCTGTTTACATTTCTTGAACATTTTACATATTTTTTAAAGTTCAAATTTTTTAATGTTAAAAAGTGTTCTTGTTTATAACGCACATAAATATGTTTCTCAGAAAAGTAATTTTCATAAATGTCTGTTTGCTTGAATTAAAAGACAATTTTTTGAATGCGGCTTCTGATATGGTTCTGGAAGCTTGGCACATCAGTAAGCCATCTTTTGAGGCTAACTAGTAGCTAGTCACCAGCTCCTTAGTCTTAGATGTGGTCACCTTGACAGACCTGCAAATGAACAGTGTCTGAGTACTTTCTCCTTCAGAGTTTCAACCACTACCTAGAAGTTTTATACTATAGGTCTTATAAACAAATTTAGATGGCAAGTTGTTTAGGTTTTTTTTCAGTCCTATTTCACACCTTAGAATTTGTCCTAAATTTCAGTGCCTCCAGACAAGGTTGCATTGTTAGTTCTCCTCAGTCCCCACTGCTCTCTACTGTCTGATGCCCTGTTATGTTCGTTCATATTTCCTGTCTGTGCCTCTCAAGCAAGGCATCTGTGTCTTTTATTCTGGTTACTCTCTAACAATTAATGACAAACAGTGCCGGATTCATCTGCCATTGCTGTATTAGATCTTGCTGCTTGGAGAATCCTTCTGATCTCCTTCAAATGACTGTGAGAATATAACCATGTGGATTAATTTTGCTCGAGTCAAAGGCTCACCCAAGAAGCCTCAGGCTATCCCAGGAGACCTCCACATGCCTCACAGAACTGGGTAGGAAAGGGCACAGACAATGAGTATTGCTGGGATTTCCCTCTGTTCTTTCCAGCATTTGATGGCATAACATGAAGCCACTGAGCTTGCTGAACATCAACAGTTTTAGACTCTGCCGGTAGCACTACTGAGCAAATAACGTGGGGACAGTTCCTCGGTTTACTGAGAACGTCTGGCCCAGCATGGGACGTAACCTGGTACAGTCTTCTTGAGAATTCTGCAAGAGAAAATAGAGCGTGGGATTTAACATGGAAAATTAGAAGTTGATCCTACTTCTTAGACAAAATTGAGATTGACAAAATTGAGGTTTATCTACATAAACCCTTAAACAAAGATGTGGTTCTGAATCAAAATGAGGGACCTGGGGGGGAAAAATGAAGTTGAGGATTTGGTCCTGTTTAATTTCTTAAAGGAAACTCTTCAAAGGGAAAAGAACGTAAGAAAGATTGATACATCGGATCAGTTCTCTTGAGCTCTTTTTGGGCTGGTTGCGGGCAAGCACCTTTTGGACTTTTCTTAAGAAGATGGCTTCTTCATGTTTTATTACTTCCGAGATCATTTACAACTTAAATTTGGGTTTCAAGTCTCCAGACCACTTAATTTTCTGTAAACCAAGAGTTTTTTGACAAGTCCTTCCAGAATGAGAATTAGGTTCTCTATAAAATGCTGACCTCAGATCATTTCTCTCCATCGTTAGGCTTGATCTGTTCTGCATGAAAAGTAGGTTAGTTAAAACAGATCACAGGTTTCTTAAAACAGATAACCTCTTCTGTGGCAATATCTCTTAGAGGCTTGTGGAAAGTCTGAAAGAATTAAGCACATTATGGTTTTGGACCCATTTTAAAAGAGTGACCCCCAAAGACCTCGGGTTTTTGCCAGAGAGTCATGTGGTTCAGTGAGAGGGTGACCAGAACATAGTCTCAAAAAGATTTTGTTTAATAAATGAGGTCAGCAAGTTCCCAAAATATGAGGAACATTAAAAAAATCATCACATTTCTATATACTCACAATATTATGTGCAGAAACTGAAATTAAAAACAATACCATGTATAATATTGCAAAAAAATTACTTAATAAAATATCTATAGGATTTGCATGCTTAAAAGTCAAAGAAGCTGATGCATGAAATAAAAAAGAACACCCAAGTGAATAGAGAGACATCCTCATGGGTGGGAAGAGACAAATGACAATGATGCAATTCTCCCTCGAATTGATCGATATGTTTAATGTAATTCCTATCAAAATCCCAGCAAGATTTTTTTATAGACCTACCTAAGCTTATTCTGTTACATGAAGAGGCATAGGCCCTAAAATAGTGAAAGTAATCCTGATAAAGAATAAAGTGAAAGGAGTTGAACACCTGCTGTGAAGGCTTACATGGTAACTACATTAATCACGGAAGTATGGTATTAGCGCGGGGATAGGCACATAGAGCAGTGGAACAGAGTAGAGGACAGCAATAGACCCACACAAATATGCCCAACTGCTTTTCGACAAAGGTGCAAAACCAATTCAGTAGAGGAAAGACAGCCTTTTCAACAAATGTTCCTGGAGTAATTGGACAAAAGCAAACCTAAACCTCACACTCTGTTCAAAACTTAACTCAAAATGGATCATATACTTACTCTAAAAATGTAAAACTGTAAAACTTTTAGAAAATCACATAGGAGAAGATCTTTAGGCTCTAGGGACGAAACAAAGATTTCCTAAACTTGACACCAAAAGCATGATCCATAAAAGGAAAAATTAATAAAAATGCTTCATCAAAGTAGAAACTACTGCTCTGTGAAGGCCCAGGTGAAGAGAAAGAGCAGTTACAGACTGGGAGAAAGTATTTGCAAAATATATAGCCAGCAAAAGACTATTATCCAGCATACATAAAGGTCTCTCAAAACTCAACAGCAAAAAGTAAAACTAGCATTTGAGCAAAATACATAAACAGATATGTCACAAAATAATATACACAAAGGCAAATAAGCAAATGAAAAGATGGTTAACACAATTACCAATTAAAATTAAAACCGCGATGAGGTTTCAAAGCATCTAGATACCAGATTTCACAGATATCAGAATGACTAAAAGAAAAAAATAGTGACAAAAGCTAATTCTGTTGGTGATGTGGAGAAACCACACTTACACATTGCATTGTGGGTGAGAATGTAAAATAGTTTAGCCACTCTGAAAAAGTCGACCAGTTCCTAAGCCTATCAAATATGTGACTACAAAAAACCTAATAATTGTACTTTGTGCATTATCCCCCCCCCAAAATCAAATTTCTGTTAACACAAAAACTGATACATAAGTGTTCATAGCAGTTTTATCTGTAATAGGCCCAAATTAGGATCAGGTCAGATTTCCTTCCACAGTTTGAATCAGTGTGATACACACATACTGAGGAATTCCACTCAGCATTTAAGAGGGGTGAATAATTGATAGGTGCAGCAATATGGGTGGATCTTCAGGCAATGAGGCTGAATGATAAAGTTGCTCCCAAGGGTTTCATACTACAGGATTCCACTTACACAGCATTTTTGAAATGGCGCCATTTTAAAAATGGAGGACAGGTTGCAGGGAGTTAGGCACTCGGGTGAGAGGAAGGGACGTGTGGCTATAATAGGGCAACAGGAGGGATTCTTGCAGTGTTGGAACTATTCAGTACTTTGTTGTGGTATGTGATACGTGAACCTTCTATAGAACTTGAATACATACACAGGTACAAGTAGAACTAAGGAAATCTGAGCTAAGTGAACAAGATTTTTCTCTCTGATATTTCTTACAACCTCAAGTGAATAGTTATCTCAAAATAAATTTCAATAAAAGGAAAGACTGTTCAAAATTAACAGTTAAGTCCCATTTAAATGGGAATTTAGAGACTGAAGAAATAGGTAATTAAGTAGAATGTCTTTGATAAGGATCAGACCAGTAGGAGTTATGATCTTACAGGTCATTATAACAATTTTATAACTGAGATTCAGTTGGCATCTGGTTTTAAACCCAGGCCTGAGAGTGATGTGCTCCAGGAATTTTTAAAAAACTTTCGGTCCTCCCCCTTGGTTGGTTATGATGATGTGGTTCAGATCTCCGACTGGTCAAACCAAAAATGCACGTATGAGCCATCAGGTCGTCGTACAAGAACATAAACTTACTTAGATTTATATATACAAACACAAATGGATTAAAAAATTTTCCTTACGTTATTTTTCTTACACGGGGTATGCAAAAGCTTTGATGTTGCGATTTCTGGCTATGATTTCGTGCTGCAATCTCTCTGACCATTTGGAGAGCAGGCTCTGTTCTTCCCTGGTGAAATTCATCCTAACATATTTGTAGTAGGTATGTACAGAGCATCTACAACTATGTGCCTCTACCGGGCTGGATTGACCTTGACCTTCCCTCCCCCACCCCCACAAACGGCCACAGGCCTAGACCCAGCAAGGGAGCTGTTAAAGTGTTCTGAGTTTGCTTCGGGGTAAATGCCTGAATAAAGACTTTTTTTTTTAAGTCACAAAGAAAGCCTCCTTCTCCTCCACAATGAGCACATAATTGAAGTGTGGCTGGTTCCATGTAACAGATGTGTTGAGCAGAGCAGTGTTACTAGTAGCAGCTTACATTTAGTTCTCACTTGGTGCCAGCCGCTATGCTAAGCATGTAGGTCGTCTCGTTTATTCTCACCTATCAGGAACCATGCCTATTCTTATTTTAGAGGTAAGGGAACAACTTGTAAAAGCAGAGTGTCCAATGCACAGCCTTACAGCTAGGAAACGGCACGACTGTAATTCAAACAGCGGTCTAACCCCAGACTCTGCATGTTTGACCAGCACAATGTGCTATCTATAGGCTTTCCAAGGGAGCTTCTCAACCCTCTGTTTCTCTAAGAAATGCTTTATTTGGAACAGCTTTTAAACTTCCGTGTCATTTTAACAAAGTCTAAATGATATGGAGAATGCTTACATATTGAACGCGGGCTCAGGTACGCCTCCTCTCTGAACATTAAGGATTGGTTTAAAATCTCCCCGGTATGTTGCATTGTCATGGACTTGACTGCCCTTGACATGGTTTGGATTCGTCCTTAGAAAACCTATCTACCAGATAGTAGCATTTGAACAAGCTGGACAAAGCTGCAAGATAAAAAAATTTTGCCTGTGCTCATTGATTCTAACTGAACAATTCAATTCAACAAATACACCCTGAATTTATTTATTTTTTTTATTTTTTAATAATGATTTTTTATTATATTATGTTAGTCACCATACAGTACATCCCCGGTTTTCGATGTAAGGCTCGATGATTCATTAGTTGTGTATAACACCCAGTGCACCATGCAATATGTGCCCTCCTTACTACCCATCACCGGTCTATCCCATTCCCCCACCCCCCTCCCCTCTGTAGCCCTCAGTTTGTTTCTCATAGTCCATAGTCTTTCATGTTTCATTCCCCCTTCTGATTACCCCCCCTTTCTTTATCCCTTTCTTCCCCTACTGATCATTCTAGTTCTTATGTTCCATAGATGAGAGAAATCATATGATAGTTGTCTTTCTCTGCTTGACTTATTTCACTAAGCATTATCTCCTCCAGTGCTGTCCATGTTGTAGCAAATGTTGAGAACTCGTTCTTTCTGATTGCTGAGTAATATTCCATTGTATATATGGACCACAACTTCTTAATCCAGTCATCTGTTGAAGGGCATCTCGGCTCCTTCCACGATTTAGCTATTGTGGACATTGCTGCTATGAACATTGGGGTGCATATGGCCCTTCTCTTCACTACGTCTGTATCTTTGGGGTAAACACCCAGTAGTGCAATGGCTGGATCATAGGGTAGCTCAATTTTTAACTTTTTAAGGGACCTCCACACTGTTTTCCAGAGTGGCTGTACCAACTTGCATTCCCACCAACAATGTAGGAGGGATCCCCTTTCTCCACATCCTCTCCAACAATTGTTGTTTCTTGCCTTGTCTATTTTTGCCATTCTAACTGGCGTAAGGTGGTATCTCAGTGTGGTTTTGATTTGAATTTCCTTGATGGCTAATGACTTTGAACATTTTTTCATGTGTCTGTTAGCCATTTGTATGTCTTCATTGGAAAAGTGTCTGTTCATATCTTCTGCCCATTTTTTGATTTGTTTATTTGTTTCTCGTGTATTGAGTTTGAGAAGTTCTTTGTAGATCTTGGATACCAGTCCTTTATCTGTAGTGTCATTTGCAAATATCTTCTCCCATTCCGTGGGCTGCCTCTTAGTTTTTCTGACTGTTTCCTTGGCTGTGCAGAAACTTTTAATCTTGATGAAGTCCCATAAATTCATTTTATCTTTTGTTTCTCTTGCCTTTGGGGATGTATCATGAAAAAGGTTGCTTTGGCCGATGTCGTAGAGGTTGCTGCCTATGTTCTCCTCTAGAATTTTGATGGATTCCTGTCTCACATCGAGGTCTTTCATCCATTTGGAGTTTATTTTTGTGTATGGTGTGAGATAGTGGTCAAGTTTCATTCTCTTGCATGTAGCTGTCCAATTTTCCCAGCACCATTTATTGAAGAGACTGTCTTTTTCCCACCGGATGTTTTTTCCTGCTTTATCAAATATTAGTTGCCCAAAGAGCTGAGGGTCCATTTCTGGGCTCTCTATTCTGTTCCATTGGTCTATGTGTCTGTTTTTGTGCCAGTACCATGCTGTCTTTGTGATCACAGCTTTGTAGTACAGCTCGAAATCCGGCATTGTGATGCCCCCAGCTTTGTTTTTCCTTTTCAACAGTTCCTTGGAGATTCGGGGTCTTTTCTGGTTCCATACAAATTTAAGGACTATTTGTTCCAGTTCTTTGAAAAACGTTCTCGGTATTTTGATCTACCCCCTGAATTTAGACTCACTCTAAAGCACAAAGCGTTGGGAAGATTGGGGTCAATTGGAGCTCACATTCTAGAGGAGGGAAAAGACAACAATCAACACATAAGTGTGTATCAAGAGAAGAGCTGGGGTTCCGGGATGAGCGGGCGCATGCTATTTTAGATAGAGTGCTCAAGGAAGGTTGCCCTGATAAAGTCCCTTTTGAGCTCAGACCAAAAGAGTGAGAACAAGTCCTGAAAATATCTGGGAGGAAAACATTCCCCGGAGTGGAAAGAGCCAGTGCAAAGCCATCCAAGTGGGATTGTGCTTGGTGGGTTTGAGGAACTCCAAGGAGGGTCACGTGGCTTGGCTGAATACGCAAGAAGGAAAGTAGGTGGTCTAATAGAAGTGGGGCTTGCCATGCAGGTAAGGCCATGGGCCAGTGTAAGAGCATCCGTGTTTACTCGAAGTGGAGGAGACACTGGTGGGTATCGAATAGAAGAACATGGATCCAAACTATCTTTTGAGAGAATCAGTCTGGCTACTGAATTACACACACACTGTAGGAGGCAGGCAGTGGTTGAACCAACAAGTCCAGTTAGTGAGTCATTGCAATAGCCCCGGCAAGTCATAACAGTGACTTTTGGAAGGCAAGGTCAAGTTCTCAGTATATTTTGAAGTGATTTGGAAGCATTTGCCAGTGGAGCTACTGTAGGATGTCAAAAACAGAGTGAGGTTAAGTATAATCCAAGGATTTGGGGCTTGAACAACACGAAGTTTTAATTAACACATTCAGCATATACTTTTTGGTGAGTTTACATGCGTTATAAAAAGTGGTATCTAAGCTGAGTCCTGGAGGAAAACTAGGGGTTGGCCAATCAAATGCGTGGCTGAAGAGTGGTCCAGCCTTGCCGGAGCGTATGTGCAAGTACGGAGCTATGGCAGAGCATAGCTAATAGGACAGAGAAGGCCACACAGCAAAGCAGGTCCCTAGTCAGCAAAATCTGTCATCTATCACACAAGCTCCACTACTCCATGTGGATATGTGTTAATGTCCAGTCTACTCTCTCTGCCAACCATCTAAATTCTCCTGAATAACCTCTGTTTGCTCAGATTCCATTACCGCCTTGGATAACTAATATTTGAGAGCCTGCTTGTACCCAGTGGTATTCTTGATGCCAGAGAGAACGGAGGAAAAGCCAGACCAAGATTCTACCCTTGAAGAGTTTATGTTCAAGTGACAAGTACTACTTAATTGTGAAATGCAATCACTGGTTCATTCATCTAACAAATACTTATTGAGCATCTACTGTGTACCGGGCACGTAACCTGGTATTGAAACTAAAGCAACTCAGCAGACGGAAATCTCTGAATTCATGGGGAGAGAGACGATAAAAAATAAGCTGGATAAAGAACATGTTCAGGAATGTTAAAGTACGGGGGGGAAATGGGCTAAGGAAGGACATACAAAAAGAGGGCATGAGTTGTAATTTTAGACACATTGTGTTGCAGACACACAGCCTGTCATTTGCTATGATTCTATTTTAAAAATCCTAAATGCGGTTCAAATATGGAGGGTCTTCCTCGCTTCAAGTTAAATCGTTCCCCTTAAGAAAAGGTTAACAGTGAATGTTAATTCTCAGCTCTCCAGATTTCCGTCTTAAATAGGAACGTTCTTTTTATATTAAAACATCAGGACAGTAGCCTTTGAAAAAGATGTGCAATCTAATTAAAATGGAGAGATTAGCTGCCCTCAGAATATTTGCAAAGCCTAGAAAGGTAATTTAGTGAAATGTATACAATTTTATCTGGCTTTAATTATTAATGACATAATTTATAATGTGTGCCTATTTCCTTCATTTACCTACAATGACCAAACAGTGACCCTGTTTACAAACAGGCACTGTTTTCAGACCACAGTGTCCAATAAGTTAGCAAAGGAAAGACCTATGTGATAATCACAAAACAGGGATTTCACTCCTACCTATGAAATGTTACCTTCTAGCTGGGGTGGGAATGAGTTCCGGATTTGGAGACTCTAATTGAAAAGATGTGAAAAAATCGAAGCTGTGCCGTGCAATGCTCTCCAGAGCGAGCTGGATAGCCCCCCTTGTCTGACCGTTGGCAATCCGTGAGTACCAGGGGTGTCTTGATAACACTATCGGTAGCTGTATATTATATAGCTACTATGTACTCGGTATTAACAAATGATTTATTTAAATGATGATGAAACACGATTTGATATTTACAACACCACAAAAGTTTTTCAATGTTCATGCTTATTCCACTCCTCCCCTCCTTCTAGGCACACGACCCAATTACATTTTCCCATCGCCTTTGAAGGTAGGCATGGACAGAGGTCTTGCTTTGACCAGTGAAACATAAATGGAAACGAGAGGGGTTGTTTCTAATGGGAGACTTTAAAAGTCTGTATATTATGGACTGTGTTTCCTTTTTTCCATACTGGCTATCCTAAAATTGGGAGGTGAGATGCACCAGCTGGACCCAGGGTGACTAGAAGGAGCTGAGACCCTGCAGACCCACGTTGGTCCTGCAGTATGAGTGGCATTCAAAGGCAGGTTCTGTGAAGCCACTGATATGTGAGGAATTGTTGTCGCTGCGACATAAACCAGCCTATCCCGCCTGATACAGAGTCCTATTTGAAATGCTTTGAAAATAAGAAATGCAGAAGACAGGAAGGAGGAACCCAGGGCTGGGGAGGAATCCATTGGCTTAGATCATTTGAAAAACATGTGTAAATGATGCTGAATTAGTCTGTGGAGGGTGTTTTGAGATAATAGTTCCATTGGCCTGAAAGCGTGTCCCTGTTCTTCCTGTTTTTTTGGCGATAGACTTTAGGCAAGGTACTTCACACTTCTGAGTCTTAATTTCCTCTTCTGTTAAGTGAGAGCAATTATGATGTTATGGCACCAAGTAGAAGGCCCCAGAACTGCATCAAAACTCAGAAGGTGCTATTTGCCTCCCTTGTGTTGTCATGTTCTCCTAGCTGAGCAGTTCAGCCTCGTCACGAGATCATAAAGCCCGAGCGTGATCTTCAGCTTGAAGAGGCTGTTAAACTGTAATCACAAGATGAGAAAACGTAAGAGAGGGAATAAGTTAACACCAAACCCCAAGAACCGGGTTTGTTTGTCATCAACACTTACATCCTCGATACCCTGGAGGGGAAGTGGTAGCTCAGAAAGTAAATAAGCAAATAACCATTGGTGCCAAAGCTTGATGTGGGTTTGAGACCATGACATTCACGCTGACGGTTTGTGGCGGGGAGCAGCACCTTGGTGGAACAGTCTTTACCTACCCGGAAGCAGAGGCAAACATAAGGATCATCTCACAGTCTTCTTCCATCATGCCTGCCTCCTCTGAGCTCCCTACCTCAACTCTGATTGGCCACCCAGGGAGCGTGTATCAGGAGAGGACAGGTGTTGCTGTAGGAACTCGGAACAACCAACACCCTTTCAGTCTTAGTGGTTTAGGACAACAAAGGCATATTCTTCACTCGTCTCCCCGTCTGTCCGGGGTTGGCCGCAGGTCTGCTCTGCAGCACCTTCACTCTGGGACACAAAGGAAGGGAACAGCCTCTATCTGAAATGTCACGTGTCTCAGGAGGAAAGGACAACAAGGCAAACTCCACACGGGCTCTTCACCTTCTAACCAGAAGTGCCACATCACCTCCAGTCACATTTTACCGGCCAGAGAAGGTCACATAGCCAAGCTGGGTGCCTCTGTGGGGAGGGAGGAAAATCTTCCCCAGAGAGGAACACCTAGTATTCATGAACCACCCAGACTACCCCACCCGTCATTGATGAGGGGTGGTCCTGTCCTTCCCCTCTGCCAGAATAGAAAATAGGATGGAAAAGCACGTTGAATCTCGGCCCTCACATTTAACTATAATTCCTTAGTATATCATGAAAATGCAGTCAGGAGAATGGAGGTGGGAGTTTTGCCGAGACAGGGATAGAATTACACTCCCTCCCCTCTTGAGCCATCCCCCCCTTCTCTCTTAGAGCACACTTTAGACCGCCAGTGGGTAGAACGGACTTCGTGAGCGAGCCTGGAGAAGAATTTAAGACAGACTAAGGAAAAGTCAGGCTATTGTTTTGTCTATTTGAAGTAAAAACACAAGTTAATTCATTCCAAATAGCTTTTAGTCATTATAGTATACAGAATTAAAGCTAAATCCACCACGTGGTTCCTGGCTTCTCCTGCTTGTGAACAAGTGTGTTCATATACTGAAGTTACAGGCTCAACCCCGCCCCCACATTATCAAGTTCACCCTCTACCTGAATTTTATTCCCCTTGATGCCTTCATACCAATGCTTTGGTTTGAAGCCAACTCACAACATAAGGTAAAGAGGTTTAACCCTAAGGAGCATGAAAATGACATTATTCATGCCTTTAAGCTACAGAGGCACAAATGCAACAAAAGAAGAGTATCTTTTTAAAAATGGCATTACCCATGCCTATATATAATTAAGTGGTGAGTTTTTAAACTGAAACTCATTAAATATTGATTGATTCCTTGGTTGGTTGCCTTCCTTGTGTCATGTTTCACTGTCCAAAAGATCTGTAAGCAAAATAAGCCATGGAATTTCCTGGTGAAAATGTCTTGATGGAGACACAAGTCAGCAAGATGCTCTTCGGCACATCCCAGGGATTTTCAGTGTCCATTAACGCAGTTGGGCTGAAGCCACTCAATCGTGTGCCCTCAACTACATTTTGGCTCTCCGCTCTTCATCGGGGCCCATCTGAATGTTACTTATCCTTTTGGCTAAGTCAGTTAATGTGTTGAAATTCTGCTTTTGCTCTATTAAGGTGCTTTAGGCTGTGAACACTTGGATCTTCCTGTCCTCTCTGTGCCGGACAGTCATCATCCACTCTGCACTTTATGACTGAACGATAACCCATTGTGAAATGTTCCTGCCAAGGGCGTGTGAGAGGACTATTTTGTCCCGGTTCAAAAACACAGTTAATCTTGAACATGTGATGTAATACCGCGGCATCTCCTGTCTGGAAAAACATTGTTGCTAACAATGGGTGTGCTGAATTTATTTTTTACATAATCGCAGTGCCATTATCACCACTGGCAAATTTTCCTTCTTGTCTCAAAGGTCCCTTTGCGCTTGGTTTGTGTGAATCAGAATCTAAACAAGGTCCAATGCATTTGGTGGATTTCCCACATTCTCATGCTGGCTGATTATTTTCTCTTAGTGTACATTGTATTTGTTTCTCTAGCTCCCTGATTTCCTGTAAGTAAGTTGTTAGAACTAGAGACTTTTGTGGATTCTGGTTCAATTTCATTTTTGGCAAGAATCCTTCAGGGGCAGGGCTGTGGATTTCCTCTTGCAGTGTATCAGGATGCACATGATTTTTGGTTGTGCTTTTACTGATGTCAAGATTGATTGGGGGTATCACTGACCGAGATGGGTGGGTAGAGTTTAGATTGCTAAACCCAGTGCTCCACAGTCTATGGTTCAACTTCATGGGAAGAGCTTTGATGATGTCTCCAGGGGAAGCTCAGATTACAGTTGTTGATCAATAGCCAGTAAACCTCCTGACTTCATGTAGGAAGCTCAGCTTCAATGATAATTTGTATTCCAAAGTAGACCCAAAGGGCTTGGGAAAGGAAGGTGAGAACATTAGTACACAAGCTGTCATGTATCACAAGTGCTACAAAGTCATCGTTAGACTGGAATTAACCTCTAAAAGCAAATTGAAATCTGCAGAAAGAACATGCCAAGTCAAAATGAAGTGGTATATTTTGAAAACTTCATGATACATTCCAGGTTCCTGAATGAGAGGATTTTATATGTTGATGTGGGGAAATTGATGCTTGATGTTTTGCTCAATTTGCATGAGATTTCTGGGTTAAAGATCCTAAAAACAACTAGATTAAGAAAAAAAAAGTAATGCCAGCAACATGCTTTGAACAGACACTATTTGACCACAAAATCAAATGGCCTTCAAAAATAATACCACCATTCCCTGAAGGTCAAATTTACATCACTTGGGGTTCCCATCCAGCTCAGTTTCATAGAGTTGAAATTTGGAGAAGCATAGTTCAACTGCCAAAAAAAAAAAAAAAAAAAAAAAAAAAAAAAACCTGTAAATAAGGTCTAAATATATAACACACATGGAAGTTTCTCAACTTCCCACTATATCGACATTTTGAGCTGGATAATTCTTTACGGTGGGGGAGCTGTCCTGTACATTACAGGGGATTTAGTAGCATCCCTGATGTCTCCCCACAAGATGCAAGTAGCAGCCCCAGCTGTGACAATAAAAAAAAAGAAATGTCTCTAGATTCGGCCAAATTTCCACTGGGGGACAACAAATCACCCTCACTTGAAAGCCATTCATCTGCAGCAGCAGTCATCAGAATTTCAAAGTTTCTCTTTCCCAAGTTGTCAGTTTCTATCTTTTATTTTGGACACCACAAGGAAGATGCCCTAGCGAGGTCTTTAAAAGTATACCCTTAGGCTTCCCACAGAAATTCTTTAGAGAACAGACTCTCAAGTCAGGTTGTCTGTGAACAAATTCTAGATCCATCAATTACTAGTTCTGAAAGGTTGGGAGTCGGAATTTTCTCTGTCGTAAAGTGGGTTTACCTCAGACTGTGTTGTCCATTCGTGGAACTCCGGCTTCACAGCCACCCCTATAGCGTGTTAAAAATGCGCAGCCCTGAGCTCTCCTCCAATCTTCCTGGGTATGCCCTGGGAATGAGTGTTTTGAAACTGAGATCCACCGTCCTCAAGAACTGTATTCTCTGAACATCTTGGTCTGGAACCACGTAGCTTTTGTGTATGTGTGTGCGCGCATGCGCACGTGTGCTTCACACACACCCCCCTCCGCCCCCCGTGTGGTAAAATGTACGTAACATAAAAGTTACCATTTGAACAATTAGGTGTATATTTGCGGCATTGGGACATTCACGTCGCTGGGCAGCCATCCACATCATCCATCTCCAGAACTTTTCCGTCTTTCCAAACTGGAACTGTATCCATTAAACACGAACTCCCCACCCACTCTACCCCCAGGCCCTGGCAACAGCCATTCTTCCTTGTGTCTATGAACTGGACTGTTCGAGCTACCTCGTGTAAGTAGAATCATACCATATTTGGGTTTTGGTGATTGGCTCATTCTACCTAGCAAAATGTCTTCAAGGTTCATCGGTGTTGTAGTGTGTGTCAGAATTTCCTTCCTTTTTAAAGTAAATAATGCTCCATTTTACACATAGACCTTGTTTGTTCACCCACTCATCCATCAAGGGACATTTAGGTTCTTTTTACCTTTTGGCTATTGTGAATAAAGCTGCTTTCCCCACAGGCATACAAATACCTGTTTGAGTCCCTGCTTCCGCTTCTTTTGTATATATACCTAGAAGTGAAATTGCCAGGTCATGTGGTAATTCTGTGTTTCATTTTTCTTTTTTTTTTTAAAGATTTTATTTATTTGAGAGAGAGAGAGCAAGAGAGGGAGAGGAGCAGGAGGAGGGGCAGAGAGAGAAGCAGACTCCCTGCTGAGCAGGGAGTCCGATGTTTGGCTCAAACCTGAGCGGAAGGCAGACTCTTAACGGACTGAGCCAACCAGGCACTCCTGTGTTTCATTTTTTGAGGAATTGTCCTACCTCTTTCCACAGAGGCTGGACCATTTTACATTCCCATCCGCAATTTACAGGGGGCCCATTCTTTCCACATCCTCACTAACGCTTCTTGCTTTCTGTTTGTTTTTAACCATCCTCCTAATGGGTGGGAAGTAGCATCTCAGGTAGTTTGATTTGAATTTCCAGTGATTTAGTGATGTCCACCATCTTTTCTTGTGCTTAGTGGCCATTTGTATATCTTCCTTGGAGAAACCTCTATCCCCTTCCTTTGTCATGTGTTTTGAGTCATTCTCTACATAATTGGAAGAACCTAGGCTTTGAAGTCAGACAGCCTCGGGCTCTAATCTTAGTTCTTTAGCTTTTTTAGCTGTGTGCCCTTGGGCAACGTTTTGACCTCTCTGAGCCACCATTTTCTCAACTGCTACCTGATAAGAGGAGAACAACCCTAAAGTGGGATTTTGAGAATAAAATAAGTACTATCCTTTATAAATTGAGGATCTGTTATGATTTCCCATGTGTTAAGGAGATTTTTTTTTTCAACTATCATATCTACATATCAGGAGCCCAAAACTTTTAATAGCAAAACAATGAAATGACATAAAGATTGACCTACAAGCCTGTAGAAGTCACAAAAGAAACCATATAAGAGCTGATCTCAGTGTTCCCCTTGACAAACAAGTGTTTGCTCTAGATCTTGCTTTAAAAAAAAATGCTTAACATTATCAAGACCAGACCTTGAAACTTTTTATTGGGATTAAAAGCTAAGGTAAACTAAAACTGAATTCTCCTGGGTGTCCTAGATTACACAGTCACTAGAACATACATAAGCCTCAGAAACACTCAAGTGTTGGCTTTGTTACTGAACTATAGCCTGGAAGGCGCTATTGGCCAGCTAGCTACACATAGATTCCTTCAATATCTACCTTCGGATCATATAGAATAATCCATCAGCAATTAGAAGCCAGCGATAGAGACAGACCATCCTAGGCTTGCGAAGCCTTAGTGCTTGAGAAGGGCTTTTTTTTTTTCTTTTTGGATTTCTTACTGCCCCTGTGTTGCCCCTTAGTTCCCTAGAAATGCATGCTCTTGAGACATGCCTTTATTCTCTGAGCTGCCTTTTTCTGAGGCTTCTATTCAGTCAAACCCAGTCATCTCAGGAAATACCCCTGGGCCTCAATCCCAATCTCTGTCCAAGAGCCTCAGGTACCTGTCAAGCCATGTGCGGAACAGGACACGAAACCATGGGAGCAACCTCCCGTAATAGTGGGCAGAACATGGACAAGAAGAGCAAAGGAAGGCAGAAGTAAGTTAACATTTAATGAGTACCCAGTGTAAAAGAACCAGAAATTATTAACACGGAATGTACATGAACTTGAGCAATTCCCCAGCCTGCCAGAGTAAATTTTGAAATTGCCAGTCCAATTTTCCTCCTCCTTTCTTCTAAAGAATATGGACTCTCTTTTCTAGGAGAGAGGCCAAGTGAATCTACATAATAAAGGGCTGAGAAAGAGAAGATGGGGGGGTGGGAGAGAAGAGGAAAAAGAAGTCACAGACAAGGGCTGCAGAACTTTTCTCCAGGAAATGCTGAGAAGTCCCTTAGGAGTTTGCAGACTGTGAGTGAAGTGGCAGGAAAGGGAAGAGGATTGTGATAAGTGTTGCTCAAATATTTGGGCTCTCTTTAATGGAAATTTTAAAAATTCTTTTTGGCAGTTGAACCATGCTTCTTCGAGTTTGATTCCATGGGACTGAGCCATGTGGGAACCTCAGATTCGTTAAGATGACACCGATATGTATTATCGGCTTTTCACACATGAAGTCAGTATGTGATGGGCGTATTAGTTGAGTAGAACATGGTGGAGCCTCTGGACTCAGCTAGATTTAAAACCCGGTTCAACTACTTACTAGCTGTGTGGACCTGGGTCAGTAACTTAACCTCTCTGTGTCTCCGTTTTATCTTCCACAAAATATGATTAACAAATTAGCTTATAAATTTTCTATGAGGGCAAAATGAAAAACGGTATGGCATATGATTGTTCTATAATTGCTGTTAATAGTATCCTTACACATGATAAAATTGAAGATACCACATGACTTGCTGAAGGTCGCATAGCCAGATAAAATACGGGATGCCCCATTAGCAGAGAATTTCAAATAAAGAACACATTTTTAAGGTGAGTATGTCACAAATATTACATGGGACATACTTATACCAAAAAATTATTTCTCTGTTATCCGAAATTCCATTTCAGTGGGGTGTGCTGTATGTTTATTTGCAAAATCTGGCAACTTTATCCATGAGGAGTGTTACTGTGATTCAAATCCGTGTTTTCTGACTGCCAATCCATGCTCTTCCACTCATGCCAGAGGAATAGGCGGAGCTTGAGAATGGATGTCCATGAACTACTTGGCACACTTCCCCAAGGGAAATGACATAGAGTATGTTGAGTACCTCCTGTGCGTCCAAGCTGTGTTGAATGTGCTGTTAGAATATCTGTAATCTATACAGCAACTCAGCTGGATCGATATTGTTGCTCCCATTTTCCAGAAGGGAACATTTCGAGTCCAAGACACTAAGAACCTGGCCAAGGACACAATAGATAGGAAATAATAGCGCTGTACTTCCCAGCTCAGACTTGTACTCTTGGCCATCGCCTATCCTTCTAGATTATCTTGTTAAGGCATTTTTTTCAGGAAGAATAAATGATGGCCTGCTGCTTCTTAGGAATATCTAGGAGAGTGCCCTTTCTCTTCAACTGCTCCGGTCCATACAGCAAAGTGAAGGATGTCCTCCTGCAGGTTTAAACATACAGACAGCTAATGTCTAGATATCTCCAAAGCAAAAAATAATCCGGGTTGATGGTCCACACACCCTTCACTCACTGGATGGCTGCCAGCATTGCACTTAGCGAGTCGGGAAAGTTCCTCCTCTTTGAGTCCTGGGGTTGACCAAGTTAGCCATGTGACCTGTGTGAAAATATGTGCAAAGTCACCAAAATGACACATGCACAAAAGTGTGTTCATTGAGACCCTGGCAGAGCCAAATGTACTTTATAGGTTTTCCTGTATGTATTTTGAGATTCGAATCTTTGTGTTTGATGGCATCTGAAAACTGAAATACCCAGGGAAAATTCTCCTCTGATAAATATGAAATGAAGAAAAAGTCTTGTAATTTTGTTTTGAATTCCCCAAATGCCATTAGCAACTGTAATTCCTGATAATCCACTCATTCAGTTGAGACAGGCAGTTTAAAAGAGGCTGTCATTTCCTCAGTCCAAATGCAGATTGATCCTGAAATGGGGAACTGGCTCAGTCCATAAATGACAATGATTCTACTTCCAGCAGTAGAAGGAGAATTGTGATAGGCCTTTCCTTCATTCGGCAATTTTTTTTTTTTTTGATCACCTGCAATAGAGCAGGGACCCTGCCAGGCACCAGGAAAACAAACTGCCTTGTGACAGTTGAGATCTTTATGAAGCGTGTTGGATACCTTTCCTCAAGAACTAGCAAATTATTTACTACAATTAGAGAAGAAAAAAGTAACAGCAGTTACTGAACTATAAAAAGAAACATCCAGGAAGAAAATCTGAGATTGTTTCAGTGTCTGCTTCTCAACGGCAGAGCTCATACTTAGTCCCATCTATTAAAGAACAAAGCCACATTGAGGTCACAAGAACAGTTACTAGTTTAGTCTTCCACGTGAACATTGGAAAAGCCTTGTTTTGCTTTGACAAGTGAGGTTGCTACTTAAGATAACCAGCACTCGTTTTGGGGCAAGTGACAGAAGCTAAACTCAAAGTGACGTAAGCAAAAGAGCATTTTCTTGGGTCATGAAATAAAATTGTCTAGAGAGTGAATGTGAATGGGTCAAGGAGCTCAAGTGCATCAGGAATACTCCTTTCTCCATTTCTTGGTTCTGATTGAATTTGAAAGCCCAAGGAACCCCTACATTTTTCAGCTCAGCAGGAAAAACACCTTCTCTTTCATGGAGTTCCCACAAAGTTGCCCATCCCTGAATCAGTTATAAAACCATTTGGGAGGATGGTATCCCAAGACAAAAGGTGGTGCCTGGGATTGGGGTGTGGCAATTCCACTGGAATAACAAAGACCAAGAGTGGTAAGGAAGGGTCGTCCAAAGAAAATTGATGGGCTGATGGTGAGAGCAAAGGAAAATGCATATTGGGCAGAGAGAAACAAAACCTATCAAACACACCATTTAAAAAAAATTTTTTTTTTTTTTTTACTATTTATTTAAGAGAGAGCAAGCAAGCATAAGTGGAGAGAGGGGCAGAGGGGGAGGGAGAAGCAGACTCCCTGCAAAGCAGCAAGCCCTATGTGGGGCTCCATCCCAGTACCCTGAGATCGTGACCTGAGCAGAAGGCAGACACTTAACCGATTGAGCCACCCAGGTACCCCTCAAATACACCATTTTTAATGGCCTTTCAATCCCATTGTAAATACAAAAAAAAAAAATTTATTTTGAAGTCTAAGATTTTTGTGAAAGTGCAAGAAGCTAATACTCTTCCAGCCTGGAGGTACCTCATAACCCAGAAATAAGATGGAAATGGGGGTCGGTGTTGAGATGGAGAATACCTATGAGCTTGGTCTCTTGGATCCAGTGTCCACCTACTTTCCAGGTCTTATGCTTGAAAAAAGTGGTTGAACTTGAGTTCAGTTAAATGTTTAAACCATTGATCCCCAAGTGAAAACTGACAACGAACTGTTAAATAGCGTAGTGGTCCTTTAGAAGCAGAGCTAAGTCCAGCTTCAGTCCTCTGTAGCTCTGTGACCTGCAAACTGTGAACTCTTTTTAAATCTTCATTTCCCCATTTGGGGAAAAAAATGGAGGCCATAATTGTACCTACAGGGCTGTTAAGGAATGAAACAATCACGTGATGCTCAGCATAGAACCCAACTCGTCATAAGAACTTGGAAAATTTTTCACATTTGGTGGTTATTTTTCCTCTCTTTCCATAAGGAAAGAAGTGTTTTGGGAAAAACCGTTCAGTGCACGGACATGTTGATTTTCACCAGAATGGGCTACATCATTTGCAGGGCCTCCTCATGCAAAATGAACACCTGAGGCCCCTTGTCCAAAGACTATTCAGAAGTTCAAGACGGTGACAGAGAGCGTCAAACGAAGCATGTGGGGTCCTTCTGAGCACAGGCCCTGCATGGCCATGAAGAGAACTCGTTCACGTGACTGTTGCTAAAAGAAAAGAACGCGTTGAAGCGGATCACTTCGGAGTGAGAAGGAAGTGGGAGCATTTGCCTGAGGTCTATTTCTTTTGAGGAGCAAAATCTCTGAAAGGAAGTTCCATTTTCTTCCCCTGCTGGGAGCAGAAGAAATATCTGACACGGTTAAGAGATGGACCCATTCCCAGGAGATGCCACTTCCAATTGATTTTAAGGAGGTAGAGAAGAAAGAAGAAAGAGTGTTTTTTTGTTTTTTTTGTTTTTTTTAATCTGGACGGGAAGCTTTCTGGAGATGGAAGACAAATGACAATATGGAAAGGAATTTTCAGTGAACTAACATTATAAACAGCTCCGAAAGCAAAACAAAGTGAAGCCAATAAAAATGGATGCATTGCACAGTCTGAAATTCCACAAAGATTCTCTTTCAACAATACGCTTTATTAATAAATCAGTTTTATGTGCTCCGTTAAAATCAGAAAGCTAAGCAGTCTGTGGCTAGGTTAACATTGCTGTTGTCCTCACTTGAAGGGCTCACTGGAGCATCCAAGAATTGTTTTTATCTAAGAGATTGAAAGACACATTTAAAAAAATGTAATTTCTATAAAATGAAAAAAAAAAAAGATCTTGTTTATACTCCTTCATGGATTATTCTACGGTTCCACAGCAACAGAGAGAAGGACCCAAATAATCCTCTAATCTTTATGGGCTGCAAAAAGAGATGGGAAAATCTTGTTTGGCCTGATGCAAACTAACCCAACATGATGATAATGTGGCCCCAGCTTAAAAGTCAAGAGTAAGAAGCTGGGCCGTGCCCTCCTCTTTCCATTTCAGATAGCAATTTAATCTTGACTTCAACCATCCCCATTAGAAAAATAACATGCTAGCCAATCAATGTGAATACTAAATAAACATTTATTTAAAATCCAATATATAAAAAAACAGTAAATTGGGTGACAAGGGCCTTACTATATATGTCCTTTAGCATCCAATGTAAAGGGAAGAGCATATGCGAAACATAGCACTCTGAAATATAAATTAAAAGCATGGCTTGCACCAACAATCAGGCAAAAAGCCCCATAAAGTGCTGGTGTTTAAATAATAATAATAATTAATAATAATAATAATAAAGTGGAGGAAGATTCCAAAACACCTTCGATTTGGCACACTGTAAAAAACCTTACCAACCCCTTTGCCGGGGACCATGGAACACGGCACAAATTGCATTTTGTTAGTGTTTTAATGGGGGGGTTGCGATGTTGGAATGCCATGTTCACAGCTGACGAGCATCTTGCTCACTCACACTGAGATTTCCTCTGGGAATCCCATGATCTCAGATAAGTTGGAGCTCAGTTCACCTCTAGGGTGAATTTGGATATGATCTGGAAGAAAGCTCTGACAACCCTTGGAGTGGTCACCTCAGGGCTCTAGATGTTCCCGAAGGCAGATTTACACAGCCGCTGCCGGCCCCCCCGCCCCCTCCCCCACTTCCAGGGAAGGTGAAGCTTGAAAAATAGGGTAGTCAGACCCCGTTCATGGTTCTTCTCCAGGCAACTGCAGTATTCAGGACCTACTGATTCAAGGCAAGTTCTTGCACATCGGCATTGCCCATGAAAAAAGAGATTCCTGGGCCACATTACCTTCCTGGGTAGGTTTTGTATTTTTAAAACCTTCCATTAAGGATCCTGACTTGGGACCACATAATCCTGTCCCACTCAGTCCCTCTCGTAGCTGGGAGAAGAGAAATTAGTTCTGCTTTCCGTCCACCTATTACAGGTGTCACCGCACTTTCCATCCTTGGGAAATCAAGTTGGAATGTGTATTCCTACCCAGTTTAGATTAGAACAGGGGTCAGCAGACTGTGACCCGCTGGTCACATCTGGCTGGCAGTCCACTTGTATAAATAAAGCTTTATTGGAACACACCCATAACCATTTGCTCATATATTGTCTATTGTGGCTTTCAGGCTGTAAGAGCAGATGTGAATAATTTCAACAGAGATTACTGGCCTGCAAAGACTAATATATTTGCTAGATGAGCCTTCACAAAAAGTTTTCAGACCTCTAGTTCAGAAGATAATAGCTACTTTTTTTTTTTTTTTTTGAGAATTTACTTGCCATAGGACCCCATGGGGTACATGATTTCTCTTAGGTTGTTCTGCTTACAGCTTTGAGGGTAGATTTTAGCTTCATTTTCTTTAGTTAAGGAAAGTGTGGTACAAAGAGGTTCTGTAATGCAGTCAGAGGTTGCCCAGCCAGTGAAGAGGAGAGCGAGGCTTTAACCTCTGGCTCTGTAGCCCATGCTCTTAACTCCTGTTCTCTACCACGCAGGACTTGACAGGATCCTTGCCGAGGCTCCAAGAAAAGCCCCAGGCTACCAATGAAGGGCATCACTTAGCTAAGTGATTTATTTATCTAACAAAAAAGGAAGGATTGGGCTGGATTTTAACCTAGCCATTAATGAGCTTGTTAACCCTGACCTTTCAAATCAATCTTCAATATCTACCTTTACCTTTTAGGAAGGATTCCACTTTCAAGTGATTAAGCACATTTTCCTCTTCTGAAAATCTAATGATCACTCGCCGTAATATTAGACATCACAGTCCATCAAACCATTAGTTACACATAAAATCTATTAATGTATAGTATTCACAGTTGCATTTTTCTCTCAAGTCAATAAAAAGGAAACAATTTATTATAAGGGCCTGATATCTACCTTGATGCATTAAGATGGTCTTTCCCAAAGACTTATTTAGGGACCAATGTAGTTAGGTCGTTAGAGGTGGCTAGAAAAGCATGGCTTCTCTCCCCAGCTTGGCCAATTAGAGTTGGGTAGCCTTTCTGGGGACAGAAACTTCCTAAGTATCTGTTTCCTCATCTTAAAATGGGATGACACCACTTACCTTCAAGAATTTTTGTGAAAATCAAACCTGATAACTTCTATAAATTATTTAAGATGTGGGACACAGAACAAGTGTTTAATAACTTGAGTAGATTAAAATATTTCTTCTCCAGAACAAAGAGGCTTCCTCATCTAAGAATCATCTAGACCTTAGCACTGAAACATCCTCAGACTTCCCTAAGCAGTTGTTGGACCTCCTGGCCAGGCCAAACAAAGGGATTCTAGGAAGCCAGCCCAGACCACAAAGTGGTCCCCCAGATGTCAGTCATTAACCAGGGGGAGGAGCATTTAAAAGCTGCAAATTCTCAAAATAGGCTTTTAAGCCTCAAAACTAATGAGAAACCAACCTACTGTACTAGCCTATGGTTCTCCCCACTAGATGACTAACCTCTGAGATTTTCAGCTGCAGAAGTTGGGGGTGGAGGGAGGTAGGGGCAGTGCGAGGCAGGAGTAAGGAGACAATTTTTAAGCCAATCATTCTGCCACCAAACTTTCTGGGAGCTTTTTATATCTGCCTAGAAGTGGCAAGTTCAGGGAGAAAAACGTGACAAGATGAGTCTCTGGCTTACAGCCTTTTATCAACAAGGTAGAATAGGTAGATGGATGGATTTTGTCTATTCATTGTTCTGTTGGTAATGTGGTCCTGGTCTGTGAAAAATCAATTCATGGGAAAAGCCAACAATGCTGTCCCAGGCTGGCAGAGACTCAGCACCAAATGGGGGCAACAGGGACGGGTGCCTGCCCTATAGAAACGTTTACACGTGAGACCCAATCTGAATCGGGTTCCACGGCATGATTGGGGTCGAGCTTGGTAAGGGGGAAAGCAACTACAGTGTAAAGGGAAGAAAAATACGAGCAAATATTAAGTGAGGAAGAAGCAGCTGTGTTGAGGGAAAAGGGAGCCAGTGAGCTAATCACCCTGGCTGATCCGGAGGATGCAAATATACTAGTTATCAGAGGGACAAGCTGTACAGTGGGCTGACACCATGCTATCCATGACCGTAAATGACTGGCTGTGAAGGTGAGATTTCACTGTGAGTGTGGAAAGGACCTGTGTCTCCACCAGTTCTGAGAAACACATCTTTGTGCCAGAAG
The DNA here is from genome assembly GCF_024610735.1 of Ursus americanus. Classification (NCBI taxonomy): domain Eukaryota; kingdom Metazoa; phylum Chordata; class Mammalia; order Carnivora; family Ursidae; genus Ursus; species Ursus americanus. Next base: position 20,738,730 of record NC_142140.1, on the reverse strand, counting down.
CCGACCATGCTGGTGCTGATATGTCTCCTCGTCCCGCCTGTACTCCCAGCTGGAGTTTCTTCTGAAGGAATCATAAATATTTGATCAGACCTCAGCATGTTGCATGGTTGGCAACCTGGCTCTACCATTGAACTTTCAGTGAAGGGACCTTTCTTGTGCACATTTGGTACTGAAGATGGCGTGTCAGGCAAAGATTGAATAGGGTCCACGTCAGCCTTGCGAATCCTTATGAAGGGCCTCCAGTGGGGCCACCATTTTCTCTTTCCATGGGCCCAGGGTGGCCAGTTTCTCTCACAATATTGGAACAGATTGTTGCTTTTTTGGCCTGAGAGCATGATGAAGTAATTGAATGTTTTAGGAACTTGATGTACGGAGAATGTGAACCTTTTAACATTAGAATCACACTTACTTTGGCAGCAGGCTCAAGCCTGAGAGACGCCTGGGAACAGAATGTGATGGAGGCAACAGCGCTTTTTCTCCTGCTTCGTGTTCACTCTGGGGCAGGCAGGCTTTCCTTGCTTGGAGGAGAGAGCGGGATAGGCCACACTATTACATATTCTCATTCATTCTCTCCCTCCCTCGCCCTCTCTTCCCCTTTCTTCCCCCGTTCCTCACCCACTCTTCCCCTCACTCTGTCCCTCTCCCCCATTCTCCCTCCACCCTCCACCCCCAGCAAGTACACATACTGCTCAACTCCAGTAACTTACTCAAGCTTTTGTTATGCCTCCATTTAGCGTGTGTTCTCTTTAAATTCTCAAAATAACCCTGTGAAAGGTAGGCATTATTACTAGCCCCATTACAAAGATGAAGAAACTGAAGCCTAGAGAGTCCAAGGAACCAACAGCTTGTAAGTGGCAGAGCTAGAGTTTGAACCCAGGGTTATTCGACTCCAGGGCTCAGAGCACAGCTAATCATGTAACTTTGGGCTAAGTGCATAATCCCTTATTATTTGATGGCTATATATACCATATATATGTTAAATATAAATTACTTTTTAGTGTATTAATATACGTATAATTTAATATATATTGGCATATGTAACAATACATATTGGCATATGTAACAATAAATAACTATATCCATAAAATGAGGATCAAAGCACCACCTCATAGAGAAAACCTATGGAATAATGTAAATACCTCACTTTAACTTGTCATGCTGTCTTCCACTGAACAGCTATAATTGTTGTCATCTTACATACACAGAAAGGGATGTACATCTAATACCTTTGAGACATGATTTCCACCATCCACAAGATCTAGTCCACCTGGGGCAAGAGATTCATGAAAGGTATAAACCAAAGGCAGATATGATTATGTACCCGGAGAAGCCATTTAGCAAATGGGTGTCAGGTGTTGCAAGGAGGAATGCCTTGGGGACTGGTAATGGTGGGTATAGTGTCACTGAGTTTGTCCCAATATGTACATATGGATGAATGAAAGAAGGGATGAATCCAAATTACATACACAAGTTGTAAAAACATCAATGATAAATGTAGTTAGAAAGACTGCTCTAACCCACTGGTAGTGTCTATAAAGATTCTCAGCCTTTGTTCAGGTTTAGTGACTAAAGACAGCCTTGGAGGAGACATGTCTGCCATGGGTGCCCCATCCCATGTGGCTTCTCATTCCCCCACCGGATAGAATCCAGGGACCTATGCATGCTATGTGTGTAAGAGTCTAAATAAATATATAACGAAGAGTGTATCTGGAACATTATTCACCAAATATTTAGAGTGGTTACTCCTGAATGGTTTTAACTTGCTTTAGATTTTTTTTTTCTTGATAGCTTTAATGTTTTGCTGAGTGTCTAGGAGCTTTATGACCAAGAAAAAATAGACTAGTCTCATTGTACTTTTTTGTTTTTATTTTTTAAGCGTCGACAGCAAAAACCACAAGGCAGGCTATTCTCATTTTACAGGAAATAGTTACCTCTCACCTCATTTGACACTGTTCCTGCTTCATCTGCTTTCTCTTTCTCCTCTTCCTCCTCCCTGAGCACTACCTCATCTGGGAGGATTTTGTCCCCATAGGTATAAAGACCCCTCACTGCCGGGACTGGTCTCTAATCTTCAACATCCTTAGCAAGGAGGGTAATTATCACTCCTCCCAGGAAACTGAGAGCGACTTCTTACCTGGGTGGGGAATGGGAAACAACAGCCTCTTGAATATACAATGGATCCCCCTTGGCCCATCAGCCCTGGAGCAGCAGGATCGCAGAGCTCCTTTTGAGCCTGATATGACAGAAGGGAAAAGCAGGAAACTCAAATATAGTAGTTTGTGGAACAGAAGACTCCTCAGAGCCAACAGGCTAGAAGAAATTAAAGGTTCACTGACATTCCACTCAACCAAAGACATTCTTTATTCTAAGGAGATAATAGCTATCTATGAAAGAGCTGTCTTGTGATCGTATTCATTTCTGCTGCTACCACCCGCACAGTAGAGGCCCAATGTGGTACACCATGTCACCTAGAATGTCACCCATTGTTCCCTGAGGGTGGAGAAACAAACCCAGTTCCCAGAGCTGCCTGCCAGGAAGAAATGGGTGTTGTGGGCTGAGAATGGTCCGGATTAAGGGATCCATCTTGAATTTCATGTCTGTTTCCAAAAGTGTGGTCCCAGAATACCCATGTGATAGGATTTTCATGGTCATCCTGCCTAAAAAGGTTGTGTAGTAAACAAGTTTGGGATATAGCTTACTTGTCTCCATTCTTGGGTTTCTGGTGGGACTTTGATGCAGAGCCTTCATAATGGTGATCTACTCGTGTGTCTCAGGCAGGGAGATGGGGCTTACAGCTGTTCCTAACCTTATTTGACCACAGAATCCTTGTTTTCGTGGAGTGTCTGGATGGTAAGTATTTCAAAGAACAGATTTTCAGAAAAGCTGCCATAAATATTTGTGGCAGGAGCCAGAGGGACTCCCCAGAAAAATTCTGAAATGGTTTTCAGGGGCCCTTTGGATCAGATTCTGTTGCAACGTTTAAGACCATTTTGGCAAATAAATTGCCAAAGGGGGGGAACCTACAACTCCTGCAAATGCAGTGCATATTTTTAAAAATATATCATGTGCAACAAGGCTAACTAGAAAGGTGTGATCTTATAAAATGAACCTCTTCGTCCCATCATTTCCTACTGTAAATTCTCAGATAGGTTTTCCTACATAAGCTTTTCTTAATTCAGCCAGGTGAGATGCCTAGTTCAAAGCAGAGGTGGTGCAAACAGCCATTCTAAAGCGAGAATCCTCTCCTTCTGGAAACGGAAGTACTTGATTCTCTGCAGTGCCCCGCACCCGCCCTTTACACCCCAGCTCTTCATTTCGGCTTTGCAATTATCTTAGTACTTTCCCCAGGCCTGGAAACCCTCCTCTCCTGTCAGCTAAATCAGTATTTCTCTCCGATCGAAGACGCTCGTTTTCTCGGTGAAGCTTCCAGAATGGCGTCATTATGTCCAAAGAAGACTTTCTCATTATTTCAGTATAATATATAGTATTAATAAGTCAAAATGTTATAGTAAAAAGTAGGAAAGTTTGAGACTTAACCTTGGAAAACTTATTAATATAAGCTTACATTTTTATATTTAACTTTAGGTTATAATTACAACAGGATATACTTTCGGGCACACTGTTGCACGACAACATCAAACAATACTCTAAAGTCCACAGTGGACTTTTCATTACCTGGTCATAAATATTTTGCAAAAACATTCCAGAATTTCATCAAACGATCTCGGAGTCCTCTCGTGATTCTCTGATAGTCACATTTTTCTGTGCTGAAATGACCATCCGTGTTGATTTTCTCCTCTTTCTGTGTTACTTGGGCTATTTCTGCCAGATTCTCTTTATCAATGGCTTTTGTGTGTGGTTCAAAAGCAGTGCTCATAGTGAATTCCTTCAGATTCCCCAAAATACACTTTTCCAACATCACATTTATCAATTTCATGGAATTCTGGTCTTTTTCCAAGATGGACAATTTCACTTTTGAACAAATGTAAATGGCTCTGTTGGATCTTTAAAAATTCTCCATGAGAGTGCCCACAAAGACTAAGAGGTGGCAATTGGTGGTAAACAGAGAGGGATGATTGAGTGGAGACAAATCTGACAAGTAGTTACTACCAATATTTTCATGTTATAATGACCTCTGCTTTTTGCGCAAACCTTGTCACTTAGGGGTCTTGATTTATATGGAGACTTTGTCTGTGATTATGAAAAGTAAGTCTTCAATAACTAATGCATTTTCCACTTTGCAATTTTACAAATCTGATAGGTCGAAAATAACAGATTTATGAGTAAGAGGAAAGTCTGACCTGTTCTGCTGGATAGGAGTTAAATTCACAAGTCAGAAGTTTGTAGGCATTTTCAGAAGAAAAGAAAACAAAATCTACCAGAGATGATGAAAACTCAGAGCCCCTCTACTTCCATTTCTCATGTTTCACTTGAGTGCCCTTTGCACCCAACAGGTAATAGTCCAAAGATGATACATGTGTTTATATAAAGTACCAAAACAGGCAAAACTAGTCTATGCTGTTAGAAATCAGGATAGTGGTTGCTGTTGGAATTCTTCTGTAAGAAATACTTTCCTCCCCCATTTGTTTGTTTATTCAATAATTTATGTATGTCTGTGTGGGCCCATGCATATTAATTTTACAATTTGGGTTACAATCTAATACTACATTATTTATTTTTTGCTCATGTTGTTCTTTTTGCCCCAGCTTTATTAAGATATAATTGACAATTAAAATTGTAAGATATTTAAAGTGTACAATGTGATGATTTGGTCTTTGTATATTGTAAAAAAAAAAAATTCCCCCAATCAAGTTAATTAACCCATCCATCCCCTCACATATTTACCTTTCATGTCTGTGTGTGTGAATATTTAAATCCCACCCTCTTAACAAATAGCAATTATATAGGGTTACCAAGTTTAGTCATCGTGTTAGACATTAGATCCTTGGATCTTATTAATCTTATAAGTGTGTGTGTGTGTGTGTGTGTGAATGTATGTGTGTATTTTCAATGTCTTGGCTACTATGAATGATGCTGGAAGGAACATGGAACTTCATGTATCTTTTTGAGTTAGTATTTTCATTTTCTTCAGATAAATACCCAGAGGTAGAATTGCTGGACCATATGGTAGGTAGATACATATTTTTTAGGAATCTCCATACTGTTTTCCATAGCAGCTGCACAATTTACATTTCCACTAACAGTGCGAGAGGGTTCCCTTTTCTCTATGTCCTCACCAATGTCAGTTACTTCTTGTCATGTTCATACACATCCATTCTAGTGGGTGTGGGGTGATGTTTCCTTGTGGTTTGGATTTGTGTCTATCTGATGGTGAGTGTTGCTGAGCACCTTGTCATGAGTCTCTTGGCCATCTGTATGTCTTCTTTGGAAAAATGTCCATTCATGTCCTTTGCCATTGTTTAATCAGATTTTTGGTTTTTTTACTTTTTAGTTTGAGATAGTCCCACTTGTTTATTTTCGCATCTTTATTTTTGCTTTTATGGCCTCTGTTATTGGTACAACATCAAAAAAAAATCAAGTTCGATGTCAAAAAACTTACCACTGGTGTTTTGTAATATGAGTTTTATGGTTTCAGGTTTCATGTTCAAGTTTTTAATCCATTTTGAGTTCATTTTTGTGTATGGTCTACACCATATAGCGGTCCAGTTCCATTCTTTTGCATGTGGCTGCTTCTGCTTTCAAACACCACTTATTGAAGAAACGGTCTTTTCCTTATTGTATGTTCTAGGCTCCTGTGTTAAAAATTAATTTAAAATATATATGTGTGCGTTTTTTTTCCTGTGTATTCTATGTCTCTTTTTCTGTCAATACCATACTGTTTTGATTACTGTAGGTTTGTAATATATATTTTTAAATCAGGGAGCATGATACCTCTAGCTTTGTTCCTCTTTCTCAAGATAGCTTTGGCGATTTGGGGTCTTTTGTGACTCAATACAAATTGTAGGATTATTTGTTTTATTTCTGTGAAAAACGCCACTGGAATTTTGTTAGGAATTGGATTGATTCTGTAGATAAAGTAGTATGAACATTTTAACAATGTTCTTCCAAACCATGAGCACAGAATATCTTCCCATTTATTTGTCTCTTCTTCAATTTCTTTTCAGAATACAGGTCTTTCACCTCCTTAAATTTATTTCTAGATATTTTATTCTTTCTGATGCAATTGTGAATGACATTGCTTAAAAGCAACAGATTTTTGTGTATTGATTTTCTATCCTGCAATTTTACTAAATTCATCTATTCTAAAATTTTTTATGGTGTCTTTTGGGTTTTTTACGTGTATAATATTATGTCATCTGCAAACAGTGACAGTTTTACTTTGTTCTTTCCAATTTGGATGACTTTTAATTCTTTTTTTTTTTTTTTTTGCTTAATTACTCTAGGTAGGACCTCCAATACTGTGTTGAATTGAAGTGGTGAGAGTGGATGGACATCCTTGTCTTGTTGCTGATCTTAAAGGAAATCTTCAGCTTTTCACCATTGAGTATGATGTTAACTGTGAGCTTGTCATTTATGGCCTTTCTTATACTGAAGTATGTTCCCTCTATGCCCACTCTATTCAGAGTTTTTATCATAAATGGAGGTTGAACTTTATCAAATGCTTTTTTTTGCATCCATTGAGATTACCAAATGCTTTGTATCTTTCATTTTGCTGTGGTGTATCATTCTGATTGATTTGCAGATGTTGAACCATCTTTGCATCCTTCGAATAAATCCCACTCAATCATGCTATGCAATACTTTTACTGAATTGTTGAATTCAGTTCACTAATACTTTGCTGAGGATTTTTGCATCTATGTTCATCAGAGATGTTGGCCTGTAATTTTCTTTTCTTGTGGTATCTGGTTTTGGTATCAGGGTAATGCTGGCTTTGTAAAATGAGTTTGGAAATGTTCCCTCTTCTTTTATTTTTTTGTAAGAGTTTGAGTAGAATTCGTATGTGTTCTTTAGATGGTAGTAGCATTAACCAGTGAAGCCAACTGCCCTTGAACTTTTGTTTGTTGGAAGGTTTCTAAATTGCTGACTCCATCTCCTTACTAGTAATAACCCTTTTCAGATTTTCTGTTTCTTCATCATTCATTCTTGGTAGGGACTATGTCTCTAGTTTTTTATCCATTTCTTCTAGATTGTCCAGTTTGTTGGCATATAGTTGTTCATATTAGTGTCTTACAATCTTTCCTATCATCTGTGGTATCAGTTGTAATATTTCTTTCATTTCTAATTTTATTTACTTGAGTTCTCTCTCATGCACGCTTTTTTTTTTTTTTGGATGAGTCTAGCTAAAAGTTTCTCAATTTTATCTTTTCAAAACCCATTTCATAGTTTTATTGATCTTTTTTACTCTTTTTAGTCTCTATTTCATTTATTTCTGCTCTGATTTTTGTCATTTCCTTCCTTCTACTAACTTTGAGCTGTGTCTCTTTTTCTAGTTCCTTGAGGTATAAAGTTAGGTTACTTGAGATTTTTCCTATTTTTTGGTGTAGGTATTTATCACTATGAGCTTCCCTCTTACAGATGATTTGCTGCATCCTATAAGTTTTAGTGTGTTCTGATTTTCATTTGTCTCAATGTATTTTTTGTTTTGTTTTCTTTGACCCATTGGTTTCATGTAACTGTGCTTGGAAAAGATGCTTGATATGATTTCAGTTTTCTGAAATGTATGAAGACTTCTTTTATGCCTAACATATTATCTATTCTGAAGAATGTTTCTTGTGCACTTGAGAAGAATGTATATTCTGTTGCTTTTGGATAGAATATTCTGTATATATTTTTTAAGTCCATCTGTTCTGATGTGTTTTTTTATGGCTGATGTTGCCTTACTGATTTTTCTCTCTAGATGATCTATCCATTGATAAAAGCAAAGTATTAAAGTCACTACTATTATTGTATAGCTGCCTATTTCTCCCTTTAGATCTGTTAATATTTGGTGTATATATATTTAGGTGCTTCCTATGTTGTATGCATAAATTTTTACAAATGTTAGATTCTTTTGTTGGATTGAATCCTTTATCATAATGTAATGCCCGTCTTTGTCTCTTGTTACAGTCTTTGATTTAAAGTCTGTTTTGTCTGATGTAAGGTTACCTACCCCATCTTTCTTTTGGTTTCCGTATCTTTTCGCATCCCTCCTCCTTCATTCTGTGTGTGTTATATCTGAATTGAGCCCCTTATAGGCAGCAAATAAGTAAGTCTTGTTGTTTTATACACTCAGCCATCCTTTTTTTAAAACATTTTATTTATTTATTTTTAAGTGAAATATAGTTGACATATAATATTAGTTTCTGCTGTACAACACAGTGATTCAGCACATATATATACACACATACATATATAATAAAATGATCATAATGAGTGTAGTTACCATCTGTCACCATACAAAGTTATTAAAATAATATTGACTATATTCCCTCTGCTGTACTTTACATCCCCATGACTTATTTTATAACTCTAAGTTTTTACCTATTAATGTCTTTCAGTTATTTTGCCCATACCTCCAATCGCCTTCCCTCTGACAACCACCAGTTTATTTTCTGCATATGTGAGTCTGTTTCTCTTTTGTTCCTTTGTTTTTTAGATGTCCTGTATAAGTGCAATCATATGTATTTGTCTGTCTCTGTCTGACTTATTTCACTCACTCTAGCCTCTAGGGCCATCCAAGTCACAAATGGCAAGATTTCATTTTCTTTGGTGGCTGAGTAATATTCCATTGTATATGTACCACATCTTTATCCATTTGTCTAACAATGGACATTTAAGTTGGTTGACTCCATATCCCAGCCATTGTAAGTAATAATGCAATAAACATGGGATGTGTATATCTTTTCAAGACAGTTTTTTGTTTGTTTTCTTCAGGGAAATAGAGATGGAGTTACTGGATCATATTATATTTAAAATTTTAATTTATTGAGCAAGCTCTACATTGTTTTCCATAGTGGAGGTACCAATTTACCTCCCAGCGACAGTTCACAAGGAGTCCCTTTTCTCCACGTCCTAGCCAACACTTGTTATTTCTTGTCATCTCGATGCTGCCATCCTGACAGATATGAGGTGATATCTCATTGTGGTTTTGATTTGCATTTCCCTGATAGTGATGTTGAATATCTTTCCTTATGCCTGATGGACATCTGTATGTCTTGGAGAAATGTTTTTTTCAGGTCCTCTGCTCATTTTTTAATTAAATTGTTTAGGTTTGGGTTTTTTTGTTTGCTTTATCTTGTATGAGTTCTCTATACATTTGGGATATTAATCTGTTATCAGATAGGTCATTTGTAAATGTATTCTCCCATTCAGTAAGTTGCCTTTTTGTTCTGTTAAGAGTGTCCTTCACTGTGCAAAAGCTTTTTAGTTTGATGCAGTCTCAATTGCTTATTTTTGCTTTTGTTGTTCTTCCCTAAGGAGACAGATCCAAAGAAATATTGCTAAGACTGATGTACATGAGTTTACAGCCTCCATTTTTAAAGAGTTTCATGGTTTCAGGTCTTATATTTAGGTTGTTAATCCATTTTGAGTTTATTTTTGTATATGGTGTGAGAAAGTGGCTTATTTTCATTCTTTTGCATGTAGCTGACCAGTTTTCCCAGCACCATTTATTGAGAAGACTGTCTTTTTCCCATTTTATATCACTGCGTTCCTCTGTCATAGGTCAATTGATCATGTTAAGTGTGGGTTTATTTCTGGGCTCTTTATTCTTTTTCGTTGATCTATGTGTCTGCTTTTGCTTTCATACCATACTGTTTGGATTACTATAGCTTTGCAGTGTAGTTTGAAATCAGGGATTGTGATACCTCTACTTTTGTTTTTCTCAAGATTCTTTGGCCATTTTGGGTCTTTTGTGGGTCCAAAAAATGTTAAGGTTATTTATTTTGGTTTTATGAAAAAACTGTATTGGTATTTTCATAAGGATTGAATTGAATCTGTTTGGTTAGATAGCTTTGGGTAGTATGGACATTTTAACAGTATTAATTTTTCCAAATTCTAGAGTGTGGTATATCTTTCCATTTACTTGTGTCTTCATTAATTTCTTTCATCATTGTCTTACAGGTTTCAGAGTATAGGTTTTTCACTTTCTTGGTTAAATTTACTAGGTATTTTATTCTTTGTGATGCAGTTGTATGTGGGATTATTTTCTTAATTTCTCTTTCTGCTACCTCATTATTAATGTATAGAAATGAAACAGATTTTAGTACATTTGTTTTGTATCTTGCAACTTTATTGAATTATCAATTATAAGTCATCAGAGTTTTTTTATATATAGTATGTCATCTGTAAATAGTGAGTTACACTACATTATCATTTTGAATGTCTTTTATTTTCCTTGTTTGATAGCTGTGGTTAGGATTTACATTACTATGCTGAGTAAAAGTGGTGAGAGTAGACATCCTTGTCATGTTCTTTATCTTAGAAGAAAATCACCTCTTCACTTCGAGTATGTTCGCTGGGAGCTTGTCATATATGACCTTTATTATGGGAGATGCATCCCCTCTATACCTACTTTGCTCAGAGTTTTTATCATGAATGAATATTGAATTTTGTCAAATGCTCTTTCTGTATTTTTTGAGGTGATCACATGGTTTTTATCCTTCATTTTGCTACTGTGGTGTATCATATTGATTGATTTGCAGATATTGAACCATCCTTGCATTACTGGAACAAATCCTATTTGATTGTGGTAAATGACCTTTTTAATATATTATTGAATTCAGTTTGCTAATAATTTGTTGAGGATTTTTGCATCCATATTGATTAGGTTCATTTTCCTGTAATTTTTTCTTTTTGTAGGGTCTTTGGTTTTGGTATCAGAGTAATGCTGGCCTCAAAGAATAAATTTGGAAGTATTCCTTCCACTTCAGTTTTTTTTTTTTAAATAGTTTGAGAAGGAAAGGTATAAACTTTTTTTTAAAATCTTTGGTAGAATATACCTGTGATGCCATCTGGTCCTGGACTTTGTTGGGAGTTTTAACATTATTGATGTGATTTCATTACTAGTAATTGGTCTGTTCAGACTTTCTATTTCTTTCTGATCTAATCTTGGAAGCTTGCATATATCTAGGAATTTATCTATTTCTCCTAGGTTTTCCAATTTGTTAGTGTGTAATTGTAATATTCTCATATAATCTTTTGTGTTTCTGTGGTGTCAGTTGTAAATTCTCTTTCATTTCTGACTTACATTTATTTTAGTTCTCTGTTTTTTTCTTGATGTGTCTGGCTAAAAGTTTATCAATTTTGTGTATCTTTGCAAAGAACTAGTTTTAAGTTTTATTGATCTTTTCTATTTTTTTTCTTTTTTGATCTCTATTTCCACAGTGATCTTTATTGTTTGCTTTCTTCTTCTAAATTTAGGCTTTGTTATTCTTTTTCTACTTCTTTGGGTGTAATGTTAGATTGTTTGAGATTTTTATGTCTCGAGGTAGGCTGGTATTACTATAACCCTTCCTATTAGAACTGCTTTTGCAGAATCCCAAGCATTTTGAACATTGTGCTTTCATTTTCATATATTTTAAGGTATTTTTTAAATTTCCTCTTTGATTTCCTCCTTAACCTACTGGTTGCTTAGTAGCAAATCCTTTAACCTCCTCTTGTTTTGTGGGTTTTGGGGGGGAGTTTTTTCTTGTAATTGGTTTCTAACTCCATATTTTTGGTGTCAGAAGAGTTGCTTGATTTGATTTCATTCTTCTTTAATTTGTTGAGACTTGTTTCGTGGCTTAACATGTGATCTATCCTGGAGCATGTTACGTGTGCACTTGAAAAGAGGGTTTATTCTGCTTCTTTTAGATGGAATGTTCTGTAGGTATCTGTTAACTCCATCTAGTCTAATGGGTTATTTAAGGCCAATGTTTCCTTATTGATTTTCTGTCTGGGTGATGTATTCATTGATGTAAGCTGGGTGTTAAAGTCCCTTACTGTTATCCTGTTGCCAACAATGTTTTCTTTAGGTCTGTTAATATTTGTTGTAAGTGTTTAGGTGCTCCTGTGCTAGGTGTATAGATATTTAAGTGTTTCACTTTTTCTTGGATTTATCCCTTTATCATTTCATAATGCCTTTCTTTATCTCTTTTTAGAGCCTTTTTTAAAAAGTCTATTTTATCTCGTAAGTATTGTTATCTCAGGTTTATTTTTGTTTCCATTCACATGGAATATCTTTTTCCATCTCTACACTTTTAGTCCATGTGTTTTGAGATCTGAAGTGAGTCTTTTGTAGGCAGCATATAGATTTGGTCTTGATTTTTAATCCATTCAGCCACCATATATCTTTTGATTGGAGCACTTAGTCCATTTATATTTTTTATTATTTTATTTTTTTATCTTGATGAGTGTATTCTTTAATCCCCATCACCTATTTCACCCATCCTCCCCACCTCCTCTCTGATAACCATCACTTTGTTCTCTATAGTTAAGAACCTATTTCTTGGTTTGTCTTTCTTTCTCTCTCTCTCTCTCTCTCTCTCTCTCTCTCTCTCCCTCTCCCTCTCCCTCCCCTTCCCTCTGTTTTACTTGTTTGTTTTGTTTCTTAAATACTACATATGAATGAGATCATATGGTATTTGTCTTTCTCTGACAGACTTAATCCTCTTAGCATTATACTCTCTATCTATCCATGTTGTCACAAATGGCAAGATTTCATCGTTTTTTTATGGCTGAATAATATTCCATTGTATGTGTGTGTAGTGTGTGTGTATGTGTGTGTGTGTGTACCACATCTTCTTTATCTATTCATCTATCGATAGACACATGGGATGTTTCCATATTTTGGCTATTATAAATAATGCTACAATAGACATCTAGTGCATGTATCCCTTTGAATTAGTGCTTTGGTATTTTTTGGGTAAATACCCAGTAGTGCAATTACTGGATCAAAGGATAGTTCTATTTTCAATTTTTTTGTGGAATCTCCATACTGTTTTCCACAGTGGCTGCACTAATTTGCATTCTCACCAACAATGCAGGAGGACTCCTTTTTCTCCACATCCTCACCAACATTTGTTTCTTGTCTTGTTGGTTTTAGGCATTTGACAGGTGTAAGGTGATATCTAATTACAGTTTTGATTTGCATGTCCCTGATGATGAGGGTTGTTGAGCATCTTTTCGTGTGTCCGTTGATCATCTGTATGTCATCTTTGGAGAAATGTCTGTTCGTGTCTTCTGCCCATTTTTAATTGAATTATTTGCTCTTTTGGGTGGTAAGTTGTATCAGTTATTTATATATTTTGGATAATAACCCTTTCGTGGATATGTCATTTGCAAATATCGTCTCCCATTCAGCAGGTTGTCTTTTAGTTTTGTTGATTGTTTCCTTCATCATGCAGAGACTTTTTATTTTGATGTAGTCCCAGTAGTTTATTTTTGCTTTTAATTCCCTTGCCTCAGGAGACATATCTAGAAAAATGTTGCTACAGCCAATGTTAGAGGAATTACTGCCTGTCCTCTCTTGAAGACTTTGTATGGTTTCTGGTCTCACAGTTAGGTCTTTATCCATTTTGAGTTTATTTTTCTGTATGGTGAAAGAAAGTGGTTCACTTTTGTTCTTTTGCATGTAGCTGTCCGGTTTTCTCAGCATCATTTGTTGAAGAAATGCTCTTTTTCCCATTGCATTTTCGTTCCTCCTGTGTTGAAGTTTACTTGGCCATATAATTGTGGTTTATTTCTGGATTTTCTGTTCTTTTCCACAAATTTGTGTATCTATTTTTATGCCAGTACCATACCGTTTTAATTATTACCACTTTGTAATATAACTTGAAATCGGGAAATGTGATACCTCCAGTTTTGTTTTTCTTCTTCAAGGTTGCTTTGGCTATTTGCAATCTTTGGATATTGTTCGATCTAGTTCTGTCAAAAATGTTGTTGGTATTTTGATAGGGATTGTGTTATATCTGTAGATTTCTTTGTGTAGTATAGACATTTTAATATTTGTTCTTCCAAACCATGAGCATAGACTGTCTTTCCGTTTCTTTATGTCGTCTTGAATTTCTTTCATCAGTATTTTATTAGTTTTCAGAGTCCAGGTCTTTCACCTCTTTGGTGATGTTTATTCCTTGATAATTTGTTTTTGGTACAATTGTAAATGGGATTGTTTTCTTAATTTCACTTTCTGCTGATTCATTATTAATGTATAGGAATGCAACAGATTTCAGTACATGGATTTTGTGTCCTGCAACTTTACTGAATTTATTTATCAATTCTAGTAGTTTTTTGGTGGAGTCTTCAGGGTTTTCTATATAGAGTATCCATGTCATCTGCAAATAATAAGAGTTTTACTTCTTCCTTACCAGTTTGGATGCATTTATTTCTTTATGTTACTTAATTGCTGTGACTAAGACTTACAGTACTACGTTGAAAAAAAGTGATGATGGTGGACATCCTTTTCTTGTTGCCAATCTTAGGGGCAAAGCTCTCCATTTTTCACCATGGAATATGATGGCTTTGGGTTATTCATATAAGGCCTTTATTATGTTCAGGTATGTTCCCTCTAGACCTACTTTGCAGAGAGTCTTTATCATGAATGGATGTTGTACTTTGTCAGATGCTTTTTCTGCATCTATTGAAATGATTATATGATTTTTATCCTCTCTCTTATTGATGTTACATATCACATTGATTGTTTTGTGATTATTGAACCACCCATGTGTCCCAGGAATAAATCCCACTTGATGAAGGTATATGATTCTTTTTAAGATTTTATTTATTTTAGAGAGAGATGGAGAGTATATGCGGGGGGAGAGGGAGAGAGAGAATCTCAGGCAGACTCTGTGCTGAGCACAGAGCCCAACACAGGGCTCAATCTCACAACCCTGAGATCATGACCTGGGCAGAAATCAAGAGTCAGATGCTTAACCGATTGAGCCACCAGTCTCCCTGAGGTATATGATTTTTTTAATGTATTGCTGGATTCAGTTTGCTAATTTGTTGTTGAAGAATTTTGCATCTATATTTATGACAGATATTGGCCTGTATTTCTCCTTTTTTGTGGTGTCTTTACCTGGTTTTGGAACCAGGATGATATTGACCTTATAGAATGAATTTGGAAGTTTTCCCTCCCCTGCCATTTTTGGACTAGTTTGAGAAGACTAGGTATTAATTCCTCTTTAAACGTTTGGTAGAATTCACTTGTGAAGCTGTCTGGTCCTGTATTTTTTGGCGTGGGCTGGGGAGGGGGGCTACTTTTTGTATTATTTAAATTTCATTGCTGGTAATTGGTCTGTTCGAATTTTCCATTTCTTCCTACTTTAGTTTTGGTAGGTTATATGTTTCTAGAGATTTATCCATTTCTTCCAAGTTGTCCAAGGTGTTGGGATATAGGTTTTCAAATTATTCTGTTAAAATTGTTTGTATTTCTGTGGTGTTGACTGTTATTTGTCCTAATTAGTGATTTTATTTATTTGAGTCCCCCACCCCTCTCTTTGATGAGTCTGGCTAGAGGTTTATCGATTTTGTTGATCCTTTCAGAGAACCATTACCTGATTTCATTCATCTATTCTATTTTTAGTTTCTATATCATTTATTTCTGCTCTAATCTTTATTATTTCCTCCCTTTTGCTGGGGTGGGGTTTTGTTCTTCTAGCTCCTTTGGTGTAAGGTTAGGTTGTTAATTTGAGATTTTTCTTGTTTCTTGATGTAGACCTGTATTGCTATAAACTTCCCTCTTTGAACTACTTTTGTTGCATCCCAAAGATTTTGGACCATTGTGTTTTCATTTTAATTTGTTTCCATGTAATTTTTTTTTAAGATTTTATTTATTTGTTTGAGATAGAGCTAGAGTGAGCAAGAGAGAGCAAGAGTGAGAGAGAGCAGAGGGGAGTGGGCAGAGGGAGAGTGAGAAGAAGGCTCCCCACTGAGCAGGGAGCCTGACGTGGGGCTCGATCCCAGGACCCCGGGGTCATGACCTGAGCTAAAGACAGACATTTAACCAACTGAGCCACCCAGGCACCCCTGTTTCCATGTAATTTTTTTATTTCTTATTTGATTTCTTTGTTGACCGTTTCATTGTTTAGTAGCATGTTATTTAACCTCCATGTATTTGTGCTCTTTCCAGATTTTTTTTTGTGGTTGATTTCTAGTTTCATATTGTGGTTAGAAAAGATGCATGGTATGGATGATTTTTTTTTAATTTGTTGAGACCTGTCTTGTGGACTAATAATATTTGATCTATTCTGGAGAATATGCCATGTTTAGAATGGAATATTGGAATACATCTGTTAAATCCATCTGGTCCAGTGTGTCATTCAAAGCCATTGTTTCCTTATTGATTTTCTGGTGGGGTGATTGGGTTAGTCCATTTACATTTAAACTAATCATTAACATGTATGTGTGTATTGCCCTTTTGTTGATTTGAGGGTGGTGGTGGTTTTTGTAATTCTCACTGCTCTGTCCTCTAGTTCTGTTATCTTCTGATATATTTTTTTTTTTACTTCGCGTTATGTTTGGACTCCTTTTTGTTTATTTTTGTGTGTGTGCGTATTTATTATTGATATTTGTTTCTTGGTTACTATGAGATTCATATATAATATCTTATGTATATAGCAGACTATCTTAAGTTGATGGTAGCTTTAATTCAAGTGCGTTCTAAAAGCACACAGTTTGACTTCCCCCTCTGTGTTTTATGTATATGATGTCATATTTTACATCTTTTTATTTTGCATATCACTTAACTAATTTTTCTAGATATAATTGCTAGTACTACTTTTAACTTTAATGCTTGTTTTATAAGTGACTGATTTTACTATAGGTTTGTTTTTACCTTTGAAAGTTTTTCTTTCATAATTTTCTTCTAGTGATAGCCTTTTGGTTCAATGAAGTCCCTTTAACCTTTCTTAGAAGGCCATTTGAGTGGTGATGAACTTTTTCAACCTATGTTTGTCTAGGAAACTCTATCTCCTTCGGTTCTGCAATGATAACTTTGACAGGTAGAGTATTCTTGGTTGAAGGTTTTTTTCCTTTCAGCACTTTATCATGGCACTTCCTTATGGCTGCAAAGTTTCTGCCAAAAATCAGCTCATAGTCTTCTGGATGTTCCCTTCTAGGTAATTGGTTTATTTTCTCTGGTTACCTTTAAGAATCTCTCTTTATTTTTGGACATTTTAATTATTTTGTGTCCTGGCGTGTACTTACTTCAGAGGGTTCATCTTACTCAGGGCTCACTCTGCTTCCTGGACCTGGATGACTGTTTCTTTCCCAAGTTTATCAAAGTTGTCGACAATTACATCTTCAAATACATTTTTTTTTCCTGCTTTGTCTATCTCTTCTCTTTTTGGGACCCCTATAATGCAAATTTTAGTATGTTTAATGTTGTCCCAGAGGTTCCTTAACTTATCCTCATTATTTTTGTTCTTTTTTCTTTTTGCTATTCAGCTCGGATGATTTTTATATCCTGTCTTTCAGATCACTGATACTTCATTCTCTCATCTGCTGCTGATACCCTTAGTGTAGTTTTCATTTCAGTTATTGCGTTCTTCAACTCCGATTCATTCTTTTTTATTTTTTCTATCACTTTGTCAAAGTTCTCACTGGGTTGCTTCACTCTTCTCCAAGAGTTACTTGAACTTTTTATCCCACAGATTGGTATCTTCACTTCATTACATTTAGGGTTTTTTGTTTGGGGGGTGTTTTTTTGTTTTTTGTTGTTGTTTATTTTTAAATTTTTGGTTTTCTTCTTTCATTGGGAGCATGTTCCTCCCTGACTTTATCTGACTTCTCATGTTTGCCTATGTTTCAAGTAGGTCATCTGTGTCTCCTGGTCTTAAAGGCAGTGGCCTTATGTAGAAGGTGTCCTGTGGGGCCCTCTGGCACTCCAAGGATATCCCCTATTTGGGCTGTGTACACTCTTCTGTATAACAGGACCACTACACTTGCAGGTAGGCTAATGGACAGGGCTGGCCTCCAGCCCAGCCAGCTGCAATGCCTGGCCCCAGTTTTCTGGGAGTGCACTGGTGGAAGGGGTTGGTCCCAGCGTGAGTGCCTGAGAGGCCTGGCTGTGGCTGCTGCAAGTGTGCTTGTGGGTGAATTTAGTCCCCAGTGTGTTTGGCTGTGAAGCTCAGCCACACTTTTTGTGGCCATGCTGGTGAGAGAGGATGCCCAACTCAAGACCAAAGTGTCTTTGGAGGGATGTCAGTCCCAACTGAAGCTGCTTCCTGGGTGTGGCTGGGCAGGAGCCACTTATGCAGGGGAACACTGGTCCTAAACAAGGCTACCTGTCATGTGTAGGGTGGGAGCCACTTTGCTGGGACACCTACCAGGGCATGTTCACAGGGGTACACCAGGGCAGGGCAAATGGCACATATATAGAGACTGTTGGAACTGATTTACAGCAGCTTTGGGCCAGCTAGGCTAAAGGAGTACAAGAATAATGGCACTGCCATTGCTTTCAGTCTGGAGAGAGGTGCAAGTGTTCCAAGAGATCCCTATGTCTATGATACACACCCTAACATTAGTCAGCAAAAGTCCTTCCTGTATAGGCCAGGCACCTTTCAGACTCCCGCTTCTTTGCTGAGTCTCAGACCAAGTATTACTGTGTGTAAATTCCTTAAGACTGGTGATTTCATTTCCTGTAGCCCTTTGGTTCTCCTGGAGTTATACCCCACTGATTTTCAGATGTTCTAGAGTGAAGCTCTGCTGATTTGCAAATCCAGACTTTATAGTGGTTTGTCACCTCAAGTGCAGATCCCCAGGGCAGTGGGTGCCTCATGTGTGGCTTGAACTCCTTGCTCCTCAAGAAGAACTTCCATGCTTGTACTATCACTCCCGCTTGTGGGTCACTGAGCCAGGGGTTTGGTTCCTGACTGCATCTCTTCTTAATGGGGTGTGTGTGTGTGTGTGCACGTGCGTGTGTGCGTGCATGCATATGTGTGTGTGTGTGCATGCATGCACACATGTATGTTTATATCTTTTGCTATGGAAGAGCTATTCAAGTCTTCAGCTTATTCTCAGAGTGATTTGTAATATAAGTACTCAAAGCCTCGGTGTATCTGTGGATGGGGGTGAACTCACGATCTTTCTACTCCACCATGTTCCCAAAACTCCCACTCTGTCTTTTCACTGGAGATTTTAGCTTATTTGCATTTAAAGTAATTATTGAAAGCTATGTACTTATTGCAATTTTGTTGTTCTTTTCTAGCTGTATTGTTGTTCTTCTGTATCCTTTTCTTCTTTTGTTCCATTCCTTTGTGGTTTGATGTCTTTCTTTAAAATATGCTTAGATTCCTTTCTCTTAACCTTTTCTGTATCTACTATAGGTTTTTGCTTTGTGGTTACCATAAGGTTTCAATGAAATACTTTCTATGAAATACTGCTAGCTAGAGCAAGGTACAGGGAGAGCTTAAATTTATAACAGTGTATTTTAATTTGATAACAACTTAAGTTTGAACACATTCTAAAACTCTACGTTTTTTATTCTCTCCTCACCCACATTTAAGGTTTTTGATGTCACATTTTATATCTATCGATCTTTTGTTTCCCTTTATTGTTATCCCTTAATTTATTTAGCCCTTAATTAATTGTTGTACTTAAGAGTCATTTTATTGCCTGTGTCTTGTCTGGAAAACTCTTTCCTTCAATTCTGGTAGAGTGTCCTTGGTTGGAAGGTTTTTCTTTCTTTCAGCACTTTGCTGACCAGAAGAAAGTGACACAATATACTCAAAGTTTCTGCTGATAGTCTTATGGGGGGGGGGGTTCTCTTACTGCTTTTAAGATTCTGTTTGTCTTTAACTTTTGGCATTTTAATTATAATATGTCTTGCTGTGGGTCTTTTTGAGTTCATCTTTGGATTTCTCTGGATTTATTGTATCTGAATGTCTCTTTTTTTCCCAAGGCTAGGGAAATTTTCAATCATTATTTATTCAAGTTTTCTGCCCCATTTTCCCTTCTCCTTCTGCAGCCCCTATAATATGAACATTATTCTGCTTGATATTGCCCCATAAGTTGTTTAAGCTATCTTGGCTTTTTTTTTTTTTGGTTTTTTTTTTTTGTGTTTTGTTTTTCTGCCATGATTGGGTGGATTCTGCTCTGTCTTTGAGTTCACTGATCCTGTCTTTTGCTTCATGTATTCTGCTGTTGAAGCCCTCTAGAATATTTTTCAGTTTCATTACTGTATTCAGCTCTTTGACTTCTTTTTGGTGCTTCCTTACATTTTCTGTTAGTTGAACAACTGGCAGCAGACTAAGCATGCACTCTTTCTGTGAAAGAGGACTATTAGCTTACCTGGATAGCTGAAGCCCAAGGGGCAAGCTTTTAACTAAACACACACTTAAGGGCCTACTGTAATACTCTGGAGACTTCACAGGGCAAGAGTTATCTTTGCATTTTCCCTCTGCCACACTCCAAAGCACCAATATCTCTGGGAGAGGAGCTTTTACACATAACTGGTGTCCTGCATTTTGTGGCTGCTGCCCAGAGGATGTCCCTTGCATACTTTAAAAGCTGCTGCTTAAGGGTGTGGCTTCCAGCCAGCCTGAATCTAAGGGCTAACTGATATCCTCCTCTTTGGGAATTTGTATGTATAGGCAGGCCATCAACTGGGAGCCAATAAAACAAAATAAGCTTCTTGGATAATCATGAAGATTTGAGAGACAACCAAGAGCTAAGGCAGGGTTGAACAGTAAGTTTCATCTCCAACATGAAGCCACTCCTTCATGATGGAGAGAGATGGCTGTCTTATCTAATGCACAGAAACCAACACAGAGAGCCAGGGGCAATGAAAAACAGAGGAATATGTTTCAAACAACAAACAAATAAACAGACAAATGAACAAGATAAAACCTCAGGAAAAAAGTCCTTAATGAAATGGAGATAAATTATTTAATTGCTAAAGAATTCAAAATAATGTCTATTTAGATTCTCACCAAACCAAAGGGGAAAAAAAAGGATGAACACAGAAAATGTGTTCAACTATAAGAATTGGGACACCATAGGAGAATACAGACTCCTTTCTGGGAGATACTGGAGAGCTGAATCAAGGTAAAGGCAGAATGCAGAGATGATGACCATCACCCTCCATTCCTTAGAGAACATCTGTAGGCCCCTAGATAGGTGCCAAACCAGAAGCCTGCTCTTTGGCTGAAGATCCAGAACAAGCAAATAGATGACTTTCACAGAGGACTAGGGGGTGCCCTGGGATAGTAGCCAACTAAGAACTGTGTCGCCAATTGTTAAAGTCTTAGAGGACCAAAGAATGCAAGCCCCTTTGGCCACTAGAGCCAAGTAATCAAGGGGCATCCCCTGGGCAGCAGCCACAAAAACTAATGCCCGGATGCATGTAAAAGGTCCTCTTCTGGGAGATATCGGCGTTCAGGAGCACAGCAGAGGAAAAGCACAAGGCTAGCCCCTGCCTTCTGAGATCTCTGGAAAGGATTAAAATGTGTGTTTGATTAGAAGCTTGCTTCTGCTGACTCTACAAAGATCAGCTAATAGGCCTCCTTCGCTGAAAGACTGGGCTCCTTGGAATGTTGCCTCTGTGTCCTCAGGGTGGTAGCCTTTGAAGAGCTCTGTTTCCATTCGTTACAGTCCTGTGGGACCCTGGAGCAGAGGCCCCACTGATCACCAGAGCCAGGTGACCTAGAGGTATCCCTGGTGGTAGCCACAAATACTGGAACACCAGAGCAGGGCAAAGCCTCCTTTCTACGAAATACTGCCTAGCTAGAGCAAGGTACAAGGAGAGCTCAAAGATGGCAGCCCCCAGCCTTTGTACCCAGAGAGTACCCTAGCAGACTCCTAGATGTGCATTATTAGATGCCTGCCTCTCCTACTGGTGCTTTAAGATGAGCAAATAAACCTCTTTAACATAAAATCTGGGCCCCCTTCAAGCAACTGCCTGCACACTAATCCATGGTGTGAGTGAGTCCAAGCACACAAGAGCCATTTCTCAATTTGGCATGACATTGTAGTTCTTGTAGATGTGAGCCCCTTGGTTTTCAAAGCTAGATTTTTCAGGGACTCCTCTCTCAGGTGTACATCTTAAAAGTTGGGGTGACTGATGTGGGGTTCAAGCTTTTCGCTTCTCAGGGAGAAGCTCTGGGTTTAAGGTTCCCTCTGTATTTTGAGTCACTGTGCCAGGAGTCGGATTTTTGGCAAGATTGTGTCTCAGCTTCTCCTACCGCATCAATGTATCCCTCGATGTGTAGGAATTACTCAGCTAATTTTTAGGGTTTTTTTTTTTCTTTTTTTCAGAGGACATTGTTCCCTATGCATCCACATGTTGAGTTCAGAATCTTTTTTTTTTTTAAGATTTATTTATTTATTTATTTATTTATTTATTTATTTATTTATTTACAGAGATAGAGACAGCCAGCGAGAGAGGGAACACAAGCAGGGGGAGTGGGAGAGGAAGAAGCAGGCTCATAGAGGAGGAGCCTGATGTGGGGCTCAATCCCATAACGCCGGGATCACACCCTGAGCTGAAGGCAGATGTTTAACCGCTGTGCCACCCAGGCGCCCCAAGAGTTCAGAATCTTTCTATGTTGCCATCTTGAACTGCAACCCTCCTTTGGTTTTAAGGCTGAATAATATTCCATCGTATATATATCACATATTCTTTACCCATTCATCCACCAACAGACACTTAGGCTGTTTTCATCATTTGCATATTTTAAATAATGCTGCTATGAACATGGGAGTGCAGATATCTATTCAAGATAAGGATTTCATTTCTTATGGATATATGCCCAAAAGTGGAATTACTAGATCATTTGATAGTTCTCTTGTTAATTTCTTGAGGAACCTCCATACTGTTTTCCATGGTGGCTGTACCAGTTCACATTCCTACCAACAGTGCATAGGGGACCCCTTTTCTCTATACCTCACCAACACATGTTATTCCTTGTCTTTTTGATAATAGCCATCCTAACAGGTGTGATGTGATATCTTATGATTTTGATTTGCATTTCCTTGATAATTAATGACATTGAGCTCCTTTTCCTGAACCTGTTGACCATTTGTGTGTCTTCTTTGGACAAATGTCTATTTAGGTCCCTTGCCCATTTTTTTAATTGGCTAATTGGGTTCTTTTGCTATTAAGTCATATGAATTCCTTGTATATTTTGGATATTAACCCCGTATTAGATACATGGATTACAAATATTTTCTCCCATTTGTTGGGTTTTCTTTTCATTTTATCGATGGTTTCCTACGCCATACAGAAGCTCTTTAATTTGATGTTTTCTTGCTTGCTTTTGCATTTATTGCCTTTGCTTTTAGTGCAAATTTTTTAAAAAAGCATTGCCATCACTAGTATCAAGGATTTTTATCCCCTCTCTTCTAGGAGTTTTAGAGTTTTAAGTCTTACACAAAAAAATTCTATTTTTGAGCTTTGGGAACACTTTCAGTTTGGCTTCTATGTCCTGTAGACCTGCCACCTACTCTTGTTTTCCGAGCACTTCCTTAATTTCTGGTAATACAAGATGGTACAGATTCATCTTGTACTTTCCCTTTCCCAGCCCTCAAATCAGTTATTTATCTAAGCAGTCCTCATTCTCATTATTGTATTGTATAAAATACAAGCTTCTTGAAGATAAGAATTTTGTTATTTTACCCCATTTCAATATCTATAAGCATCCCTGGCTCCTAGTAAGCACTGGATTAGTTCTTATAGAATGAATAGTTGAATGACCGAATGCATATTAGAACTTTATTAAATGTGCCAGTAGGCTCTAGACTTACTATATCATGTCCTAGTTCATAATCTGTAAGAAAAGGAAATGATGAGCTTGGGCTCTGGTTGCAGCCTGCCTGCCTAACTTCTTTGTGCTTATTCCATCTGTAAACAGATAGAAACCCCTCCCCGGTGGCACTGAGCTCATTAAATGGGCCAATCCATGTGTGGCACTTGTAGCAGCATCTGGCACATAGTAACTGTTCACTAAATGTTAGATACTATTATTCTCATTGCGTTGTATTAAAATCTGATATCCATGTTGATTTGATTCTTCCTTCTGTGTCCTCTGACAGCACTTACGGATTTACACTGATTCGCGGTTTTCATCGGTTCATGAGAGCCAAGATTAGCATTCATCTCCCCTTACGCCCTAGTCTAGGGAATGTAAGGCATCACATCCCCCTCCTCTGTGTTCACACTCAATTAAGGGGGGAGGAAGAGTCAGGTAATAAGAACAAAAGTTTTATTACTGCTAATGTTGGCTTTTATTATTTGGTGTAGACCTAAGGCCCAAATGGCCTGTGTAGGCCTTTCCCTATGGCGAGACTTGGGATCTGCATGAGGATGGTTGGCTCCATAGAGGGTCAAGGTAAATGATGCTACCTTATTCTCACTTGAGATTAGGATACCCAAAAGGTAGGCCACATGTGCACAGCTAAGGTTAATATATTAACCTGGGTGCAGGAGAGAATTACAGACCAAGGACTGTCAGATTCAAAAGAACTAACCTTCCTCGAGGGGGAAAAGCAAGTGAAAAAAAAGAGTAAAGAGAGCAGTTTATTCTCAATACTTCAGAGGGAGCTTATGTTCCCATTTCACGGACTTGTACTAATGACAGGAGAAGAAGAAAGTGGTCTTTCATAGCTCTCACCTCCTTCCCGTAAAGTGTGAATCACAGAAAATACAAACCTACCTCCCTACCAGCTAAGAGGATTATGTCACATGTAAAGAACTTCAGCAGCTAAAAAAGGCCTCTCTGATTCACCTGAACCAGGGGAAAAAAAATTGCAGGAATCTGATTTATTTGATTTTTCTCTGTTAAATTCTAACTGCATCCTCACGCCCAAAGCAAATATTATGCATGGAAGTCAGTTGCTTAGTTAGCACAAGAGCGGTTTTGTTTCCGTGACATAAATTCAAGTTAGGATAGGTCAGGCGACTTCGGTAAAAACCACGAGCTTCCCTCTTGGTGTTGATCACCTGATCTGAAAAGTGCCTTTTCCAGGCTTTTATGAATGGACTGATTGGCAGTCCTGAACGCATTGGCATGGATGTGGCTAACGACTTAAACTCAACAACTGGGCTTGTAAATAGGTCGTATCTTACTTGTCAACGCTGATGGATTGTGAGTAGGTGTGTGGAGTCTAAGACTGAACATTTTCAGGCCACTTCAGGCTTAGGAGGAAATAAAAGATGGCTATGACCTCTGCCATGAGTTGGGCAAGACAGAGCAGTGGTAAGGGCTTGGTTTTTTATGTCTTATACATTTAAGTCAGTGTCACGTGTCAGCTTTCATGCTAATTTCTTCACTTACTGAAATTGCAAAATGCTCGAATGTTTGTTGCCTATTTGGATGATCTCGTCCGTGGGAAGGTGAGCTATAAGACAGGATTTATGGCAAGGATCAAAAACTCAAGTAACTGCCGGGCAGATAACACTACCAGCCAGAAATAGAATACAACTTGGTAGTAGTGACCATAAAACACTTAGAAACTTGCCCCGAAGTGAAAGAAACAGAATGTTACCTGAACCATTGAGCCTCCTTATATGCCCATCCCCAGTCCTACTCCCCACATTCTTTACACCAAGAGGAAATCATAAATGTGTTGTTTTTCTTGGTTTGTTTTTGGTTTGTCCTTTTCGTATTGATTGGCTTGCCATATTACCTAAACAAAATTCTGTTATTTTTGGCTGTTTGGGGACTTGACAAAAATGAAATCATAACTGCGTTCATTCTTCAGTGACTTGCTTTCCTTGTTGAACATTGTGTCCCTGAGAATTCCACTTACCGTGGTTCATTCACTGTCCTTTTATTTACAGGTTTCCAATTCACGTAGGACAATGACGTTTTCTATTTTGTAGTTGATGGGCATGTGGGTTGTTTCCATTACAGACAGTGCTGCTGCTATAAACGTTCTTTCGCGTGACTCTAGGTGCACATTTGCAAGATTTTCTCTAAAGTGTGTTCCAGAAGCAGGATTTCTGGATGGCAGAGAAGGTGCTTGTCCGATTCTGCTACTTAGCACCCGAGGGTTTCCGCAAGTGGGTGTGTCCTTTCCAGCTCCCACCTGCCGTGTTGAACGCCCCTTGTTCTGCATTTTCAGCAAGACTTGGTTTTTTGGCTTTTCGACTTCTGCCGAATGACCGAGTATGAGGTAGTATCTTATTGAAATTTTAATTTGCATCTTTCTGACAACAGATGAGCATCCCTTAATATTTTGGGGGGCATTTATATTTCCTTTTCCTGTGAAATGACTGTTGGTGTCTCTTTTTAGAATTTTTTCTATTGCATGTTTTATCTCAATTTCTGTCAGGTGGTTTTAAGGACATTTAAGTTGTTGAAACCATCTGGAATTGATATTTATGTACAGTGTGAGATAGGGACCCAAGTTCGTGTTCTACAGTAAAAAGCAACTATCCCAGCACTGATCGTTTCGGATAGGACATCCTTTCTTCACCCATTTCCAGCACCAATTGTATTCGTATATGCGGGGTTTGCTTACATGTGGGTTTTTTACTTCTAGATCCACTGTTCTCACACAGTAGCTTATTTATGTATCTCTATGACATATAACATTATCTTGATGATTATAGCTTCATAATAAGTGCTGATATTTGGCAGAGTAAGGTCCCCATCTGGTTCTTCTTTTAAGCTGTTGTTATGACTCTGTTCTATTTTATATAAATTTTAGAATCACATTGTGAAATCGTTCCCCCCACCACCACACACATACAAAAAAAAAAAAAAAAACCTTGTTGAATTGAAATTGCATTGAATCTACAGATCTATTTGGGGAGAATTAGTGTCTGCATAATAAGTCTTCCCATTAACTTAGCATTTTCAGTAGAGTTTCATAAATGCTGTACAGACTATACATTTTAAAATAGAGTATTCTTAAGGGACTTATGTTTCTCTTTCATTTCTTACAGCTATTATTTCCTTCCTTCTTTATTTAAATGAACAGCATCTCCAACACTTTTTAAAAACAGTAGTGATGGTAGAAAACATCAATGTCTTGTTTTTGATCTTAAACACATCTAAGATTTTCCCATTACATACGATCTTACACTTTTTGTTACTCTGCTGTTCTCAAGTTGAGCGTATCTCTGTAATGATCCAGAGACAGATCAATCATTTGCTTGATCAATCAATGATCAATAGATAGATATTGATGATAGGTAGATTTTGATCAATATATATATTCATTAATAGGTGTTAAAATTTATCAGATTTTTGTTTGTTGTTAATCTTGTCATTTTCCCCTTGAATTAATATTCAGAAGTCAGACTATCGCTGTATTTCAGAACGAAGATCTATTTGACTATTCTGTATTTGTAATATATTTTTTCATTCAACCCTATTTTGTTTAGTATTCTCACATAAATATTCTTAAGACAAATAGACTAATAAATTCCTTGTTTTAGCTTCTTCATATTTTGAAAACAGCGATATATTTGACTTATAAAATAAGTTGGATTTTTTTTTTCTCCTGGAAAAATCACAGAAGGGTAAGAATTATCTGTACTTTTGAAAGTTTAAAACTCACCTGTAAAATCATTTGGACCTGGGCCATATTTTGAAAGTGGGAACGTCTTTAATGACCACTACAATTTCTATTTTCCTTTTTATCTTATGCCCAAAGATATATTTTGCCATTCTTTCAGTTTTATGGACACAGAGTTGTTTCCCCTTTTTCATTCTAGATTTCATGCTTTTTAAAAAATCCTTTCTCCTTTGTGTACATGGTCAGTCTTGACAAAGGTTTACCTACTTATCTTTTCAAAGTACTAGCTTTTACTTTTTGTTAATCTCTATTTTTCCTCTGTGTTACATAGATGTCTGTTCTTATCTTTAGCATATCTTTAATTCTTCTTATCCATTTGCTCTATTTCTTTCTCAACTTTATTTTTAAAGAGTTTTATTGTAGTGTATTTGACATAGAATAAACTGCACATATTTAAAGAATACATTTTGAAAAGACTTGACATGTGTGTAAACCATGAGATGACTGCTTCAGCGAAAACTTTGAACACATCCAGCACATCTTTGTGACTAACCCCTCTCCCGCTTATCCCAGCACCTTGTTTTACAGGTAAGCACTGATCTGCTTTCTGTCACTGTGAATCACTTTCCATTTCATATCATTTATCTAAACTGAATAACAATATACATATTCTTTCCTTCCGCCTGGCTTTTCTCAGCATAATTATTTTAGGGATCATCTGTGTTGTATTGATGTTGATGTATTTATATTTTGTTCCTTTTTATGGTAGTATTCCATTACATGGATATACCAATTGCCTACCCATTGACCTATTGATGGACATTTCCGTTGTTTCTGGGTTTCTACTATTACAAATAAGACTGCTATGATATTTCATGCATAAGTCTTTGTACTGATATATGCTCTTTTCTCTTGGGTTAAACATCCGGGAGTGAAACCACTGGATCATGTGGTAGGTGTATGATTCATTTTTAAGGAACCTCCAAAATGTTCTTTCAAAGTGATTGTGTCATTTTAGATACCCACCAGTATCATATGAGTGTTTCAGTTCTCTTACACTCTTGCAAACACTTGATAGGATCAGTCTTTCTAATTTTAGTCATTCTAATAGATGTGTACTGATATCCCATTATGGGAATATATAAACTCTTAATTTGCATTTCCCTAATGGCTAATAATGTTGAGCCTGCTTCCATGTGCTTATTGCCTATTTCTATATGTTTTTGATGGCATGTCCAAGTGTTTTGCTCATTCTAACGGGGTTGCAAGTTTTGAGAGTTCTTTATATATTTTGGAAACAAGTTGTTTTTTTTTTTTAATCAGATGTGTGATTTGCAAATATTTTCTCCCAGCCTGTGGCTTATCTTTTGGTTATCTTAGCAGCATCTTCGAAAGAGCAAAAGCTTTTTTAAGTTTTATGAAATCCAATTTATCAGACATTTTTATGATCATTTTTTCATGTAGTTACTAAGAAATCATTGCCTAACACCATCACAAAGATTCTTTCCTACATTTTCTTCTAGAAGTTTTATAGTTTAGGGTTTACATTTAGGTTTGTGGTTCATTTTGAAATAATTTTTATAGAAAGTATGAGGTACAGTTAGAAAAACATTATTTATCATATGGACATCTGATTATTCCAGCATAATTTACTGAAAGACTATCTCTTCTCCAGTGAATTGCCTTTGACCATTTGTCTAAATATCAGTTGTCTATATGTATGTGGGTCCATCTTAGGACTATTTTCTTTTTATAGATTTATTTCCCTATATTTAAGCCAATACCACACTGTCTTGACAACTGTAGCTTTATAATAAATCTTGAAAATACAAGTATTGCACCTCCTTTTTTCAAAGTTGTTTTGGCTATTTTGGTCCTATGCATTTTTGGAGTCATTTTAGACACAGCTTGGCAGTTTCTATAACACATCTACTGGGATTTTGAATGTAGAGGTTGCATTGAATATTTGAGAGAATTTACATTTTGAACAATATTGAGACTTCTAACCAATGAACATTTGTTTACGTTGTCTTCAGTTTTTCCTAGCAGTATTTTATAGTTTTCAGTGTACAGGGATTTCAAATATTTTGTCAGATTTATCCCTAGGTATGTCATATTTTTAGTGTTATTGGCAATGGCCTTACATTTTCATTTCAGTTTCACATTTTTCATTGTTAATATACATAAAGAAAATGGGTTTTTGTACATTAATCTTCTATCTTGCAACCTTCCTAAATTACTTAGGAATTCTAGTTTCTTCTTGCAGATTCCATCAGTCTTCCACATAAAATTTTTACTTCTTCCTTTCTAGTTTGAATGTCTTATTGTACTGGACAGAACCTCCAGTCCAGTGTTGAATAGGAGTGGTGAGAACAGATGTGCCCTGATCTTATGGGGAAAAATTCTATCTTTTGCCATTCAGAATGATGTTGGCTATAGGTCTTTTGTAGATGCACCTTTACCAGATTAAGGAA
Organism: Ursus americanus; assembly: GCF_024610735.1. Classification (NCBI taxonomy): domain Eukaryota; kingdom Metazoa; phylum Chordata; class Mammalia; order Carnivora; family Ursidae; genus Ursus; species Ursus americanus. The sequence continues at coordinate 20,708,875 of NC_142140.1, read as the reverse complement.
GTACCGTGCTATCCCTAGTTTGCTCAGAGTTTTTATTGAAAAATAAATATTGGATCTTACAGTACTGGGATGAATCCCACTTTGCCATGATGTATTATCTTTGTATGTGTTCCTGAGTTCAGTGTGCTCAAGTTCTCAAGTTTTATTTAGAATTTTTGCATCTATGTTCATGAGGAATTTTGGTCTAGTTTCTTTCTTGTAATGGCTTTGTCTGGTTGTGGTATCTGGGTAAAGCTGGCTCTGTAGAATGAGTTGTGCGGTATTCCCCCTTCTTCACTTCTCTGAAAGAGCTGTAAAGAATTATTATTATTACTTTCTATGTTTGAGAGAATTCAACATTGTAACCATTTAGTTTTGGAGTTCTCTTTCTGAAGGTTGTTAACTATAAATTTAATTTCTTTAATAAATGTATGGATATTCAAGTTACATATTTCTTCTTCAGTGGTTTGAATCTCTCCAGGAATTTGTCTATTTTGTCTAAGATTTTTAATTTGTTGGCATACAGTTGTTCATCATATTTACTTGTTATCCTTGTGATATCTGAAGACTCTGTAATGACGTCACCTTCTCAAACCTCATACTGGTCATTTGTGTCTTCTTTGTTTCCTGATAAGTCTGGATAGAGATTTACCAGTTTTTTTCCTCTTTCAGAGAACCAGCTTTGTGTTTCATTGATTTTTTTTTCCTACTATTTTCTATTTTTGGTTTCATTGCTACCCACTCTAATCTGTATATTTTCTTGTGCTTACTTGGGATTCCATTTTCTGTTCTTCATCTAGTTTTTTAAGGTGGAAACTGACATTGTTGATTTGATACTTCTTTTCCAGTGTACATATTTACTATTTTAACAGTACCCCACAAATTTTGACATACTTTGTTATTTTCATTCATCTGAGATACTTTCTGATTTCTCTCTTTAATTTCTTCTTTAACCCATAGACTGTGACTGTTTACTTTTCAAATACATGAATATTTTCCAGAAACTTTTCTATTATTTATTTCTAGTTTAGTTACATTGGTAAAAGGACATACTTTGTAAAGAATATACTTTGCATGATTTGAATCCTTAAAATATATGAGACTTGTCTGTGATCCAAAATGAGGTCAATTTGGGTAAAAGTCTATGCACAATTAAAAAGTGTGTATGTATTCTCCTTTTGGGCAGAGTGTTCAAAAAATAATAATTACATCAAGGTAGTCAATTGTGCAAAAATCTTCTGTATTCTTATTAATTTTCTTTTTTACTCAAGTGTAGTTGACATACAATATATTAGTTTCAGATGTACAACATATTAATTCAACATTTATATACATTATGAAATAATTACCATCATAAATCTAGCTCTTATTTATCACTATACAAAGTTGTTGTATATTATTAACTGTGTTCCCTATGCTGTACACTGTATCCCTGTGTCTTGTTTATTTTTTAACTGGAAGTTTGTACTTTTAATCCCCTCCCTGTGTTTGAACCATCCTCCCATCCCCCCTTTGGCAACCACCAAATTGTTCAATCCCTGAGTCTGTTTCTGTTTTGTTTTGTTTGCTCATTTTTTTGTTTTTGTTTTTTAGATTCCCCATATAAGTGAAATCATATGGTGTTTGTTTTTTTTAGATGACTTATTTCACTTAGCATAATATTCTCTAGGTCCATCCATGTTGTCCCAAATGGCAAGATTTCATTCTTTTTTTATGGCCGAGAAATATTCCATTATAAATATATAAATGTATATATAGAACATATAAACATATAACATACTTATATATAATGTAAACATACACATACAAGCACACACACTCATACCGTATCTGCTATATTCATATATCTAATGATGTTTGGGTTGCTTCCATATCTTGTCTATTGTAAATAGTAACTCAGTAAACAGGGGTGCATATATCTTTTCAAATTAGTATTTTCATTTTCTTTAAATAAATACCAAGTAGAATTGCTGGATCGAGAGTAGTTCTTTTTCTATTATTTAAATTCAATTAGAGAGTAGTTCTATTTTTTAATTATTTGAAGAATCTCCATACAGATTTCCACAGTGCCTGCACCAACTTATGTCCCCACTAACATTGCTCAAGGGTTACTTTTTCTCCACATTCCTTACAAACACTTATTTCTTGTTATTCTTGTCTTTCTGATAAGTAGCCTTTCTGACAGGTGTGAGAGTGATATATTATTATGGTTTTGATTTGCATGTCCCTGATGGTTAGTGATGTTGAACATCTTACGTAGCTGTTGGCCATCTGTGTGTCTTCTTTGGAGAAGTGTCTATTCAGGTTCTCTGTGCATTTTTTAATTGGGTTATTTGTTTTTTGATAGTAAGTTGTGTGAGTTCTTTATATATTTTGGGTATTAACCCCTTGAAAATTTTATCTTCCATTCAGTAGGTTGCTTGTTCGTTTTATTAATGGTTTCCTATGCTGTTCAAAAGCTTTTTAGTTTGATGCAGGTCCCAATTATTTACTTCTGCTTTTCTTGCCTTTGCCTGAGGACACAGATCCAAAATAACATTGCTGAGACCAATGTCCAAAACCTTACTGCCTTTGTTTTCTTCTGGTAGTTTTAAGGTTTATGGTCTTATATTTAAGTCTTTCTTTTTTTTAGGTTTTATTTGTTTTAGTGATCTCTACACCCAATGTGGGGCTCGAACTCATGACCCGAGACCAAATCAAGAAACACATGCTCTTCTGACTGAGCCAGCCAGGTGCCCCCATATTTAAGTCTTTAATCCACTTTGAGGTTTTCTACACATGATTTAAGAAAGTTGTCTAGTTTCTTACTTTTACATATAGTTGCCCAGCCTTCCAGTGCCATTTACCAAAGAGACTGTCTTTTCTCCATTGCGTGTTCTTGCTAGCTTTGTTGGAGATTAATTGATGGTGTGAGTTTACTTCTGGATTCTCTGTTTTGTTCCATGTGTCTGTTTCTGTACCAGCACTCTATTGTCTTGATTATAATAGCTTTGTAATATAGTTTGAAGTCAGGAATCATCACACATCCAACTTCGTTCTTCTTTGTCAAGATTGCTTTGACTAATTGAAATCTTTTGTAATGATATACACGTTTTAGGATTATTGGTTGTAGTTCTGTAAAAAATGTCATTGATGTTTGGGGGTGCTTGGGTGGCTCAGTTAAGCATCTGACTCTTGATTTCAGCTCAGGTCATGATCTCAGGGTCATGAGATAGAGCCCTGCCTTGGGCTCTGTGCTCAGCAGGGAGTCTGCTTTACCCCCTTTTCTTCTCCCTCTGCTCCTCCCCTTCCTCTCAAATAAATCTTTTTTTTTTAATGCCATTGGTATTTTGATAGGGATTGCATTGAAGCTATAGATTTATTCTGGTAGTGTGGACATCCACAGTATCATTTTTTCCAATTCATAAGCACAGAATATCTTTCCATTGATTTGTGTCGTTATTTTCTTTCATCAGTTTCTTAAAGTTTTCAATGACTTGAATGTTTTCAATGGGTCTTCCACCTCCTTGGTTAAATTTATTCCCAAATATTTTATTTTTTTTAAGATTTTATTTATTTTTTTGAGAGAGAGTGAGAGAGAGAACACAAGCAGGAAGGAGGGGCAGAAGGGGAGGGAGAAACAGACCTCTTGCTGAGCAGGGAACCTTATGCAGGATTCTATCCCAGGACTCTGGGATCATGACCTGAGTCGAAGGCAGACGCTTAACTGACTGAGCCACCGAGGCACCCCACCCCAGTATTTTATTCTTTTTGATGCAATTGTGAATGGTATTACTTTCTTAATTTTTCTTTCTGATAGTTCCTTATTAGCGTATAGAAGTGCCACACATTTATGTAAACTTTGTATCCTGTAACTTTAATGAATTCACTTATTCTAATAGTTTTTTGGTAGAGTCTTGAGGCCTTTTTATTTATAGTATCATGTCTTCTGTGGATAGTGATAGTTTTACTTCTTTTCCAATTTGGATGCCTTTTATTTCTTGTCTGATTGTGGTTGCTAGGACTTCTAAATACTGTATTGAATGAAAGTGGTGAAAGTGGACATCTCTGTCTTGTTCCTAATCTTAGAGGAGAGGCTTTAGGTTTTACTGTTAAGATGTTTGGTTGTGGGTTTGTCATAGATAGCCTTTATTATATTGAGATATATTCCCTGAGATATATTTCCCTGTTTTTTTTAATCATAAATAGATGTTAAATTTTATCAAATGCTTTTTTTGCATCTTTTGAGATGATCATATGATTTTTATCCTCTTTGTTTATGTGGCATGTCATGTTGATTGGCTTATGGCTATTGAACCATACTTGCATTCCTGAAATAAATCCCACTTGATCATGGTGCATGACCCTTTAACTGAATTGTTGAATTCAATGTGCTAATGTTTTCTTGAGGATTTTTGTATCAATGTTCATCAAGCATATTAGCCTGTAATTTTTTCTTCTTCATTTGTTTGTTTCTTTTTTTTTTTTTTTGTAGTGTCTTTGGTTTTGGTATGAGGGTAATGTTGGCTTTACAGAATGAGTTTGGAAGTGTTCTTTCTTCAATTTTTTGAGGAATATAGGTATTAACTCTTCTTTAAATGTTGCTAGAATTTACTTTTGAAACTGGTCTGGACTTCTGTTTGTTGGGAGTTTTTTGATTATTGATTTAAGTTCATTACAAGTAATGGGTCTAGCTTAGATTTTTTATTTCCTCCTGATTCAGTCTTGCAAGATTGCATGTTTCTATAAATGTATGAGTTTCTTCTAGGCTCTTTAATTTGTTGGAATGTAATTGTTTGCAGTAGTCTGTTATCCTTTGTATTTCTATGGTATTATTTATAATTTCTCTTTTGTTTTTGATTTTACTTTTTTGGGTCCTCTTTGCTTCTTGATGAGTCTAGCTAAAAGTTTATCAATTTTGTTTATCTTTCAAAGAACCAGCTTTTAGTTTCAACTGATGTTTTCTATTTTTGTTATTTTCTATTTTCATTCTGATCTTTGTTACTTCCTACTTTCTACTAACTTTGGGCTTTGTTCTCCTTTTTTCTAGTTTCTTGAGGTATGACGTTAGATTGTTTATTTGAAATTTTTCTTGTTTCTTGAAGTAGATCTGTCTCACTATAAACTTCCTTCTTAGAACAACTTTTGCTGGATCCTATAGATTTTGGGATACATAGACAGGATACATAGACTTATCTCTAAGTATTTTTTAAATTTCTTCTTAGATTTCTGTGTTGACAGGGGTGCCTGGATGGCTCAGTCGTTAAGCGTCTGCCTTCAGCTCAGGGCATGATCCCAGGGTCCTGGGATCAAGCCCCACATTGGGCTCCCTGCTCTGCTGGGAGCCTGCTTCTTCCTCTCCCACTCCCCCTGCTTGTGTTCCCTCTCTTGCTGGCTGTCTCTCTCTCTCTGTCAAATAAATAAATAAAATCTTTAAAAAAAAAAAGATTTCTGTGTTGACAGCATTAGTTGTTTACTATTAGGTTGTTTAACCTCCACACCATTTGTGGTTTTCCAGTTTTCCTCTTGCAACTGATTTCTAGTTTCATACCATTATGTTTGAAAAAGATGCTTGGTATGATTTCAGTCTTCTTAAATTGGTTGAGACTTCTTTTGTGGCTTAACATGTGATCTTTTCTGGAGAATGTTCCATATGCAATTGAAAAGAATGTGTATCCTGCTGCTTTGGGATAGAGTGTTCAGTATATATCTGTTAAGGCCATCTGGTCTAATGTGTCATTGAAGTCCAGTATTTCCTTATTGACTTCCTGTTTGAATAATCTATCCATTGATGTAAGTGGGGTGCTAAAGTCCCTGATGATTATTCTATTGCTGTCATTTTCTTTTTTTAGGTCTCTTAATATTTGCTTTGTAAAACCCAGTGCTCCTATGTTGGGTGCAGATATATTTATAATGTTAAATCTTGTTGGATTGATCCTTTTATCATTTTGTAATGCTTTTCTTGGTCTCTTTTTGCAGTCTTTTTTTTTTAAAGTCTATTTTGTCTCATAAAATATTTCTGTCCTACCTTCCTTTTCATTTCCATTTTTATGGAATATCCCTTTCTAGCTCCTCACTTTCAGTTTGTGTGTACCTTTAGATATGAATTGAGTCTCTTGCACTCAGCATATAGATGGGTCTTGGTTTTTAATCTATTCAGGTAGCCTGTGTCTTTTGATTAGAGCATTTAGTCCATTTACATGTAAAGTAATCATTGGTAAATGTAATCATTGCCATTTGGTTGCTTGTTTTCTGGTTGTTTGTGTAGTTCTTTTTTGTTCCTTCTTCTTGTTCTGCTCATTTGTGATTTTATACTTTCCTTAGTGTTAGGTTTGGATTTCTGTTTATTTTTTGTGTATCTGTTAGAGAGGCTTGGTGTATGGTTACCATGAGATTCATATATAACATTCTATGTATATAGCAATCTATTTTAACGGTCACTTAAATTCAAGTGCATTTTAAAAGCACTCCATTTTTATCCTTCCCCCACGTTTTATGATTCTGACATATTTTACATGTTACTACTTTGCAGATCCCTTGACTAATTATTGTAGGTCTAGCTGATGTTCCTACTTTTGTCTTTTAACCTACATACTTCCTATGCAGGTGGTTGATTCACTACTTTTAGTATATTTTTAGTTTTACCAGTGAGGATTTTTTCCCCCCATAAATTTTCTATTTATACTTATGGTCTTGTCTCTTCCATTTAAAGAAGTCCCTTTAACATTTCTTGTAAAGCCAGTTCAGTATTGGTGAACTCCTTTATCTTTTGCTTATTTGGGACATTTCTCATCTCTTCTTCAATTCTGAGTAATACTCTGGCCAGGTAGAGTATTCTTGGTTGTAAGTTTTTTTGCTTTTTGTTTTTTTGTTTTTCTTTCAGCACTTTGAATATATTGTGTCATTCCCTTCTGTCCTGTAGAGTTTCTGCTTAACAATCAGCTGAGAGTCTTATGGGAGTTCCTTTGTATATATTAAGTTGTTTTTCTTTTGCTGGTTTTAAGGATTTTACCGTTTGCATTCTGATTATAATGTGTCTGCATGTGGGTCTCTTTGGGTTTATCTCATTTGGGACTCTCTGTGCTTTCTGGACTTGGACGTCTTTCTCCTTTTTCATGCTGGGGAACTTTTCAGTCATTTCTTCAGGTAGTTTGTTTCTTTTTCTCTCATTTCCTTCTGGGACTCCTTACTGCAAATGTTAGTAGGCTTGATGTTGCCCCAGAGGTCCCTTAAACTATCCTCAATTTTTTTTTAATCCTTTTTTTTCTTCTTTTTTTTTTTTTGTAAAGATTTTATTTATTCATTCGACAGAGATAGAGACAGCCAGCGAGAGAGGGAACACAAGCAGGGGGAGTGGGAGAGGAAGAAGCAGGCTCATACCAGAGGAGCCTGATGTGGGGCTCGATCCCATAACGCCGGGATCACGCCCTGAGCCGAAGGCAGACGCTTAACCGCTGTGCCACCCAGGCGCCCCCCTTTTTTTTCTTCTTACTCCTTGTGCGATTTCCAGGATCCTTTCACATCCCTGATCCATTCTTCTGCTGTCATTCCCTGTAGTGTATTTTTCATTTCAGTTATTGTATTCTTCATCTCCGATTGGTTATTTTTGTATTTTCTTTTTGTTCTCACTGTTTTCATCTGTTCTTGTGTTTGGTGAGCATCTTTATGACATTTACCTTGAAGTCTTCATCTGGTAGATGGCTTGTCCCTGTTTTATTTAGTTCTTTTTCTGAAGTTTCTTGTTCTTTTGTATGGAACATAGTCCTCTGTCTTCTCATTTTGTCTCTGTGTTAGTTTTTATATAACACAGACATCAGTTATGTCTTCTGGTCATGAAACAGTGCCTTAACGCAGAAGGTATTCTGTGTGGCACAGTAGTGCAAACTCCCCAGTCTCCTGCACCAAATGCCTAGAAGTGACCGCTCTGAGGGTTACTTATACCCTCCTGTTGTGTCTGGGTTGTGACAGGTATGGACTTACTGGTGTGCAGGTCTGCCCCAGTGTAGCTGTCTGCATGGTCTGGCTGTGACTGTTACAAGATGCTGGTAAGTGGGGCCAACTGTTTGACTGAGGGGCTCAGCCATGACTGTTGCAGGCACACAGTATGTTGGGTTTGCCCTCAGCATGACTGGCTTTGAAGTTTGGCTGAGCCCTTGTAGGCATTCTAGCGTGCAGAGCTACCCATTCCCCCACCCTCAGGGCAAAGGTGCTTATGGGGCTCCACTGCCAGCTGAGTCCAACATCTAGGAGTGGTGAGGCAGGGAAACTTCCTAATGTTCTGTGTATTTTTTCTATCAATTAATAAGAGTTATTGAAATCTCACACTATAATTTTGGAATTTTCTATTTCACCCTGTGGTTCTATCTGCTTTTGCTCTATGTATTTTTAAGTTCTCTTATTGGGTGCATAAATACCAAGGATTTCTATGCCCTTTTAATGAGTATCATTACGATTCCATTCCTGCTAATACTTTTTGCTATGAAATCTACTTAACATAGCCCCTCTAGCTTTCTTTCATATGTGGTATATCTTTCATTTATTTAGCTTCCTTTTAAATATAGTATATCTTTTCTCACCCATTTTAACCTATTTGCTTTACATATTTAGATTTTGCTTCTTGTTGACACAATTTGGTCAGCATTGCTTTTGTTTATTAACTTGACAAACTCTCCCTTTTAATTTAAGTATTTAGACCATTTACATTTAAAGTCATTGTCAATATGGCTAGATTTAAGTTTGTTATCTTGTTATTTGAGTTGTATCTTTGCCATCTGTTCCTTGTTTTCCTTTTTTTCCCTTCCTTATTTTGGACTACTTTTTATGATTCTATTTTATCTCCTTTGTTGGATTCTTAGGTAAATCTCTCTAATTTTTTATTTGAGTCATTACTTTGGGATTAATACAAGTACAACTCAGCAGTGCATTTTAAGTTGACATTACACCACTTCTATTATTGTAACTATATAATAGTACACTTCCCATTTCTTGTCTTCCAACCTTTGTACTATTGTTGTTAAACATTTACTTTCATGTATGTTATAAACCTCACAATACATTGTTACTATTTTTGTTTAATTCATCAATTCTGTTTTAAAGAAATTTAAATCTAAAAATCTTACATGTTTACTGATTTTTACATTTTTGTCACCTTTCATTTCTTTGTATAGATCCATGTTTCCACCTGTTAATATTTTCTTTTACTTGAAGGACTTCCTTTACATTTCCTGTAGAGCAGGTTTGCTGGTGATGAATTCTTTCAGCTTTTGTCTGTCTGGCAAAGTATTTGTTTCATATTCATTTTTAAAAGAATTTTTTCTGGATTTAGAATGCTGTGTTGACAGTTCATATATATTTAAGATCTTACCCCACTGTCTTCTTACTTGTGTTGTTTCCAATGATTAATCTATAGTCATTCTTTGCCCTTCTACAAAATGTGGGGTTTTGCTCTGGCTGCTTTCAAGAGTTGCTTTGCCACTCTTTTAAGCCATTTGATCATAATTTCCCTTGGTTTAGTTTTTCTTCATGGTTCTAATACTTGGGGCTCACTGAACTTCTTGGACTGTGGGTTTATAGTTTCCAGCACATTCGGGGGAAAAATCAGTCATTTCCTCAAAATTTTATGCCCTACTCCTCTCCCCCCCCCCCCCCCGCAGATTCCAGTTACATGTATATTATGTTATTTATGTTGTCCCCCAGATCACTGGTGTGCTTTTCTAATCTACTCATTCTTTCCTCCTTTAATTTCTCCCTCCCTTTCTTCATCCATTCATTCACTTTTTTCAAATTCTCTCTTCTATTTTTCATTTCAGATAGTGTTAATTCCTATAACCTTAAGTTTACTAATCTTTTATTCTACAATGTCTAAACTCCACTGTATTTTTCAATCAGACATTGTAATTTTCATGTCTAGAAGTTCAATTTGAGTTTTTAAAAATATCTTATATATACCTCAAATAACTTTTTTTAAAGATAGGGAATACAATTATAATAACTGTTTTAATATTGTCTGTAAATTCACATATGTTTGGTAGTTCTGGGACAGTGTGAATTTATTGTTTTTGTTTTTTCCTCCTCGTTTGGGTCCTATATTTCTGCTTTCTTTCATGTCTCATAATATTTTATTGGATACCAGGTGTTGTGAATTTTACCTAGTTGGGTACTGGATATATATATATATTTTAATCTTATCAACATTCTTGAGATTTATTCTGGGATGAAGTTAAGTTACTCAGAAATAGTTATCTCTCTTAAAGTCTGGCTTTTAAGATTTGTTAGAAATTGCCTGAGTAATATTTACTCTAGGGCTAATTAATCCATACAAATATTGGGAATTTTCCATGTATGACAAAAGAAATGCATGGTTTTGTTTGGCATACAGTTCTCTTCATAAACAATTACCTTGAACCTATGAATCAATTCATTTAGATGTTCCATATTTGTGCTGATTTTTTTCCAATTGACTCAATGCATTATGAGAAGAGTATGTCACATTTGTTATTTACAATGTTTTGTCTATTTCTTCCTGTAACTCTAGTTGTTACCCAATATATTTTGGGGCCATGTTATTAGGTGCATGTTGTGCCATTATCATTATTTTTTAATTTTTCTTTCTTTCTTTCTTTCTTCTTTCTTTCTTTCTTTCTTTCTCTCTCTTTCTCTCTTTCTCTCTTTCTTTTCCTTCCTTCCTTCCTTCCTTCCTTCCTTCCTTCCTTCCTTCCTTCCTTCCTTCCTTCCTTCCTTGTCAGGCTCATAACTTACCTCTTTGTCCATTTGATTTTTTTTTTTTTTTTGCTTTCAAATCCTTTTTTTCTTTCCTTCTATTGAAATGGGTATCTGTTTTTTGTTTTGTTTACTTTTTTTTTTTTTTTGGTCTTTTTAACTCATTTCTTTATTTCCAAGCTCTGTATCCTTTTGCTTAAATGGGCTTCTGTTAGAAAAAATAACACATTGCTAGAGATTAGCTTGTATTTTTCAGTCCAACATCAGTCTCTCTTTTTTGCTTTTTTGCTTTTAACATGCTTATATTTACTGTAAAACTATTTTATTACACTTAATTTTCTTTCACGTTTCTTCTTTCCTATGTACTCTGCTCCTCTTTTCAGTCCTCACCCCACTAGTCTGAATCTTCTACATGCAATTTTCTTTATCTCAATGGTTACCCCTAATTTATTAATAATCATATATATTACACTTCCCTATGAATGTCTTATACTTAATAAAAACAATATGTTGCCTCTGAATAAGATGACTCCTGTAGTTTCCTCTCCCCTTTCTCTTGTTATACTCTAAGATCTGAGTCCATACCTCAGCACCTGCATGTTGGTATCAACTAGAATTTAGTTTTGGATTATTAATAATGTATATTGGTTTTATCCTTCCTTGTACACAAAAGTAAGGTTTGCTATGTTTTTTACTTACTTTCACTTACCAAAAATAATATTCTTTAGGACATGTTTTCTCTTTTGCTGTAGTACTTCCTTTGGGAGTATTCTCTAAAAAATCTATGCTGAAAATCTAATTTTGACTTAATATTTAAACGACAGCTATCTGTCTTGAATAGAAATTGTATTTCTGAGTTGTCTTATTTTTGTCTCTAAGTTCATGCACTCCTGCAGGTATCAACTAACTTCTTTGGTAAAGTGGGCTCTGGGAAGAAGCTACAGTCCAAGCCTTGGGGGAGGGGAATGGTGTTTGAGTCTGTAGCATTAGAATCTCTTGGGCCTGACCCTACCATTTTTTCCACTTCTCTACCACCTGAATCTGTCTCTCACAGAATTGTCTTGTGTTTCCATTTTGGACACTGATGTTTTCTAAGAGTAGATTCCCTTAGTTTGGATTTTGTATACTTCAGGATATAGGGGGAAAGAGGAGGAGAAGGGAGGATCCAGGGGAGGCTCTATCTGCCTATACCTGTGTTAACCATTCTCTACACTACCTGGGTTCTGGCACTATTACCCTACTACATTAAATCCGTTGGTTTCTGTCTCCTATCCATTCCTGAGGCCCTCTGGAAAGGAGGTCATGGAAATACTTTCCATGTTTTTCCTACCACTCCAAGTACCAGCACCCTCACGGGGTCTTCTCAGGCCATCTGCTAGTACCCTTGTTTGTTCATTTTATCTCTTGGCTATTCCATTTGAATATGGGATCCTTTGTCTCTGGGTTGATTCTGGGAAACCTAGCTTAGGTCCTTTCCATTTGGGTATCCTTTTATTCTTATTTGAGGTCTCTGACATCTATCCCAGCAGGGACACCATACTGGCACTTCTAGACCCAATCATCCAAGTTGTAGTTACTGTTGCTCTAAATTTTCCTTTCTTCCTGCTGGTCAAACTCCATTCTTTTTGGTTGGAAACACTGCTTTTACATCTTACTTCTTTACTCCGAGATTCATAAAATAAAATTTCTTGGGGATTTTGAGATACCATTCACAAATCTTCATTTTTCCTAACAAGGTCGAAACCAAGGATCTCTGAGTCCCAGCCCCTGGTGTACAAATTGGTGATTTTTAGAATTCCAGATGAAACACTTAGGTCTCAAACTGTGGCTTTTATGTTTAGCCTAAAGAGTTAAAGTGTGTATTAATCTAGAAAGATGTCAGCTTTGGAAACTACGCTGAAGGGAATCAGCTATTTTTTTGCTGTTGCCCATTGCCCTCACTTCCTTTCATTCCAAAGCTGAGTACATCGCTTATTTATCAGTGAGGTCTGAGATTTCTCCCTGAACATAGTCACCCCAAGAGTAGCGTAGGTCCACAGTGAGGTCAGACTCATTTTTTCTAAGCCAATTCAGCACATGCCTTTCCTGAGGTGAAGCCATCAAAGTCTGCAGGGTTGCCTAGGAGGAGACCCACCAAAATCAAATTTCTTCTAGACACAATCCATAGTGCATAAAAATTAATCAAGTCCTACCATGACTTGCTTTATTCATAATACTTAATGGTCATGTAATAGGAGTTTTTATTCAGCAGTTAAAGTTCATAAGTGCGGGTTTTACATGGAGATAGGTATTATGCTGATGGTTTAATTACACACCTTTTTGCACACCAAAGGAAATGGGTTATGTGGGTTTTGTAATTAAGGAAGGACTTCGGAGAGAGAATGAACCTGGGGTGAACTGATCTTTTTGAAAATGTTTATTTTTAAATTAGTAACTCTTTGAAAATGTCCAACCCAGGAAATGATACTTGAGGTTAGAAGTTGTTTATATATAAACAACATGCTTGCTTGCGGTCTCTTTCTTTCTACACACACACACACACACACACACACACACACACACACACACACTTCTCAAGTTCTCATGATGGAAATTAAAATTTTTCTTTTGTGGACTTCATTTAGCACTAAGTAGTTACTAAATCTCCTTTCCTTCAAGGTTAGCATAAGAGACTTTTCTCCCAAAGACATCAATTTTAAGTTCATTAGGTAAGTCATCTAATGTTGGTGCAAAAATGATTGAGCTGGATCTCCAAACTCTTGATTTCATTGAGTCCAAACAATGCAATTTCTCCAAATTAGATTCTGTTTTCAGATTCTTCTCTGTGTTATTGAAACCAAAATACCATTTACTCTTTCCTTCCCCTAACCCACACACCTGCACACATCCATGTCCAACCTCTTCCCTAATTCCAGATTCCTTTGGTCACCTGTCTACTCAGCATCTCAAGTGGATGATTGGGAAGGTTCTGAGTTTAAAAGTCTAGACAAATCTTCTGATATTACCATAAATCTGTTCCTCTTATAGTCTTCCTAGTTTGCTAAATGACGACTCTATCCTTTTAAATTTATCCCAACAAAAAAACCGGGGGTTTCCACTGACCCTTCTTATTTCTTATATTGGACACCATATTAGCAGCAACTTCCATTTGCTCTATTTTCAGAATATAACCCCTTCTCACCATCTCTGCTGCTGCCCTGTAGTCTTAGCCACCAGTCTTTCTTGTAACGGATCCCTCTGCTTCTACATTTGCTTCCCTACATTTATAATGCAGCAGTCAAAGGAATCCTTTTAAACCCAAGTCACTGAATGCATGCTTATGCTCATAACCTCCAATGGCTTCCATCTCACTGAGAAGAAGAGCGAATGTCTTCATAATGAGGCCATTGATACATATCATCATCCTCTGCCCATTACCTTCTATCCTGGCTTCTTACCACCCTCTTTCTGACGCTTTATGTTCCAGCCTCAGAGCCCTTGCCTTTTCTGTTCCTTCTAGGCAAAATGCTTTTCTTCCAGATATCTACTCGACTTGTTTCCTTCAGATGTTTATTCAAATCTCACCCTATCATTGAGGCTTTTACTATCACCGTCACCCCACCAGCCCTCTCCCTGGTGCTCTCTATTCCATTGCCCTGATTTCTTTTTCTGCCAACCACTTACCACCATCTAACCTACTATGTATGGTCTGTTTCCACTTTCTGGAAAGGAAACTTGAGGAGGTGGGGTTATTTTCTGCTTTGTTTATTGTTGAATCCCCAGAGTCTAACAAGATGTCTGACACGCAGTAGGCACGCAGTAAAACTGCCTGTTAGATAAATGGTCTGTCGCTAAGGTGTGCCTAGATTATAAGCAACTTCAGAGCTGGGAAGCATGTCTTTCACTGCTGTGAGCTCAACATAGTGCTTAGCACACTAGTGGGGGCAGTGGACAGTTGTTGGTTTGGATTTCCCAGCACAACTGTGTATTTTTTTTTTTTTTAGAGGGAATAGTTTTAACCTATTCACGGTGATTCTGGTGAGTCTGGCAAACATATATCTCATAGGCATAGCCAAGTAGAGGATACCCCTCCTGCTGTTGGCCATCGTGGTTGCCTGGGAGGTGAGGGGATAATCCAAGTTGGGTCAGAGTCCTCCCCTAGACTTCTCTAATGGTGGGAACAGGGGACACTGATTCAGGTTTACAGATGAAGCACTGGCTAGGGCCAGCTTCCTTACCACACAGAGGAAAACAGGGGCAGAATTCAAAATACTGAGCAGCTGGTATACCATGGACAGCAATTAGAATTGGACGCTGAACAGAAATAGTGACACTACCATAGAGTCGTGTGTCAGCTATGTTTCACCTGCAGAAACCCACCTATGTGAGGTTTATACACAGGGAAACGCAGTGTTTGGTGGGTAGGATGGAGGAAGGGAGAGAATTCTTTATGTGTCTCCACTTAGTCTCTTCTTTGGCATCTTTCATACTCATAATTGACATGCTTATTGGAGACTAGGAACACATTTTTGGAAAAATCCCCAGTTTTGGAAAGCTGCGCTCCAGTGTTAGCGACCCCTCTCTCTGTTTAGCTGGGAGTCTGCATTTGAGCCTTGCGTTCAGTCAAGCCTGAAGCCAAATTCCCTTTGATCAAAAAAATGAGACAAATGATATAAAATTTATCCAAGTCATTTTCCAGTGACCCGCAGAAACTCTCCCTTTTTGGCATCTTGGATTACGATGGACTTGGTGAGAGCACAAAACACTAATTTGGCCTCCCGTCTAGCCCCAAAGAGATGCCATTTTTCTAATAGCAGTGTGTTTTTGGAGTCCTAATTTTATCTGCAAAATGACAGAAGAATTTAGAACATGGATTTGACATGTCACGTGACTCTCAGAAATGTATGATCATGATTGGTCCAGCCCCTGCCTCTGTCTCAAACATCCTCTTGCCTATGCTCTTCTTCACATTTGGAGCTCCAGACATATAGATCTTGCAGATTCTTGAACTTGGAATGCTCTTTTCTGTCCTAGGTCCTTCATGCGTGCTCTTTCCTCTGTGAGGTGCCCCCCAACCCCTTAGAATGTTTGTAAGGGCTATTAGAGTACAAAAGACAATAAAAGTCTGAGAGGGGCGGTGAAGGGCTGGTGCTGAAGTATCATTGACAGGGTGGGAGAGGGTGGCTTCTCCAAAGGAAAATAAGGGTGCTCCACTTGAAGAAAGGAAACGAATGCTGGTGAACTAAGTCCTGAACAGTCTGCCTACCTGATTCTTACCTTTCAGGTCTTCACTCAGTCTCTCGTCTTTGCAGACATATTCCCTGAGCTCTCCTCTCACAAGCACAGCTCTCTGGGTACTACACATTCTTGGAACATTTGGAAGTTTTTATTTCTGTTTAAAGTTATTCGACTAAGTTCTGGCCCCCAGCTGGAGTGTAAAAGACATGAGGACAGGCACTGAGTCTGCTTTTTCTCAACACTCTGTCCCATTTATTAAGAATCCAGTTCAGGGGCTTACTTGTTACATAATACACTATCTTGGTTCATCATGAGAACTTTCCTGTCATGTGAGGACGTTCACTGAAGCTCAGAGAGGTTTGAGTATCTTGCCCATTGTCATACAGGCACCGAGAAGGCAGGGATATTGAAATCCGGTCTCTCTGGCTCCCGTTCCAGATGCGCGTGGTCCAGCTTCTGACCTCGTTCCCCAGCAAGCACATGCAGGGTGGTCCTCCGGGAAACGAGACAGAGTGAGGCTTGTCTTCACAGAGCTCATGCTGCTCTAACATCTTCTCCAGAGACGCTGGAAAGGGATTCTAGATACAGACAAGATGATCTCCCTATTAGAAAGACTTCTAATGACCCCCATTAGAAAGACCCAAGGAAGGTATAGGGCTGTTCATCATTGGGTCAGGAGCAGAGACAGTCCTCTTTGAGGTGAGGCAAGTCAGAAAACCCTGTGATTCATGGTCGATTGAGTCTTTTTTCTACACCCAGTCATTGTTCTCCTGCCACTGTATTTAACCCTGGGCACCACTGGCTGTATGGGGTTCATGTTTAAATGGCTTTCTACTCATTATTTGACAGCTTTGTAATAACCTAACGATGAACATCGGTGATTCTACCGTAAAGCTAGATTATCATGTTAGTATATCTGCTACGTTATGTAAGTGGCACGAGCAGCACCCATCCACGGGCTCTAGAGTAAACCACGGACGCGAGTCCCAGCTCTGCAGAGTTCCCCATGGGACCTTGAGTGTGTTCCCAAGGAAGCCCCAGTGTCGTCCTCTGTAACATGCTGTTGACCATTCCTATCTTGCACGTTTGCTGTGAGATTCATAGAAGGGATACTGGGTTTGGGTGGCCTTGAAAGAGAGTAGGAGGCTAGATATTGGCAGGTTGTGCATGCGACTGCGGGCGTTTCTGCCGCCTCCAACTTTCCCAGCAGGGTGACGCCGCCTCCTTCACTCCGCAGATGTGAGCATCCATTTGTGGTCCTCTTGCTGGGGGACGGGAGGGCAGTAGCAAACCATACAGGGAGTGTTTCTGCCCTTCAAGTTGGTGGGAGATGTGCCATGTGAAAGGCACAAATGAAAACATGATGCTGGGAGGTGCTAAGCACGGTGGAAGTAATAAAGTGGGCGGGGGATATGCAACGCGGAGGATCGAGTGGGCAGGGAGGGTGCCATCTATAATGTATGGTCGCGGAAGTCCTTTCTGCTGTGACCTTTGAAGGGAGGGAGGGATGGGAGCCACGCAGAGAGCCAGGAAAAGAACATCCTCTCCAAAGGGAATAGAAACACTGAGCGTGGAGGCAGAGTGGGCTCAGTGCCCAGGAAGCACACGGTGTGACCAGTGTGGTTGGAAGGGAGCCTGGAGAGAAGCCCGTGTCCTCACCTGAATGTGAAACTGATTTAGCACCACCTCCTCCGGACTTACCAGGCTGGACCGCGCAGAGCACTTGGCTCTGCTAACGATTAGAATTAGGAGTTTGCCATCTGCTTGATACATGGTAACTGCAGAGATGATTTTATTTAGGTTTTTTTTTTTCTGTGAATTGCTAGCTAACGCTGCCGGGAAGCCCCATGCATCTGACACTGCAGCTTTCTTGCCTCTGCTTAGATCTTTTCCCTGCTTCCTGCTCACTGACATACTCTTACTCATCCTTCGGGCTCCAGTTAAACACTGTGCTCGGGGAAGCTTCACTGATCGTCCCTCGTGCAATTCGGTGATGCTCCTATGTATTCCGGTACTTCCCTTCTCATTAGCACTTATGCATTACGGGGCGCCTTAGCATTCAGAACTCTCTTCCCAGGAACCCATCAGGTACAATGAGGCCAGGGCTGTGTTTACCTTCATTCCAGTTGTGTACCCAGTGTTGAGTTTGAGCAGGTCATTGAATGCTTATTTGTGGGTGAGTGGATGGATGGAGTCATGCGTGCCTGCTACTGAAGTCTGTCCCTAACGGGGCATGCCACAAGGCAGAGTCCAATTAGACAATTATTACAATATCGGTGAAATACGGCATGCCACACAAACTCTCAGGCTGAGACCATAGATTTCATCAAGAAAAGTCCCTGTGGTGGAATGTCTTATTAAATGTTTAGAATTTTAAAATTGGAAGGAACCGTTTTTGTCATGTACTTAAATGTCCTCTGTTAACAGGAAGAGGAAAGGTAGGACCAAAGAGAGGAAGTGACCTGTCAGGGTCACCCAGGCTGTTACAGTCAGGGCTGAGATGATAATCTGGCCTCTGGATTCTCTAGCATTTGATTCCAAGAGCTTGCTCGGCGCTGTCTATTTCAAGGGTCCTGGGATCCAAACACTGGCATACGCTATATTGGATCCTAGGTAGATAAATCCAGTGCTTGGGAGGGACTGCTATGCTGTGTTTCAGGGTTTGGGTGTTTTTAGACTTGAGGCATTTTGTGGGCAGGAAACTACCACTTTGATGTGATAGCCACAAAACCCCTCAGCCTAGCTGAATACTTATCCAAGTGTTTAAATTTCTGGATCAGACATGCAATGTTCTGACATACTTGAACGATTTATCCCCGCATCCATAGAGTCCTAAAGTAGCAAGTTTGATTTGAAAATAAATTATTAGTAAACATTTTAAAGTAAGAAACAAATTATTCCCACAACACTTAGCTCCTTCCTTCAAATACACACTTGAGAATTGCTGAGATTCTGTTCCGTGAGAATGCTTGAATCTCTCCCTAAATCATAACACGGGTAAACTTACCGAAATATTTTTACAATTTTATTAGAGGTTTTAATTCACTGCTTTATCTATCTCTGTTAGACTGCAAAATAGCTTTAAATATTCAAGTGGTAATTAATGAATCTTTTATGTTGCAAATCAAACATTTTCATCTGTGCGCTCCGTGGAGTAGCAGTGAGGAAGGATTTCAGGAATAATTGTTTCTCCCAACTCCACACTGTTGACTAGCTCTCGTACCTTACGTTTTAGGAGTGGGTTTGCCTTTGTTGCCTAGTGGGGCTCACGCTCAGCGTGGACGACATCTGCTGTCTTTCTGGAGGTCAGGATTTCTTCTGTGTTTCCTGCCAGAGACATTCCCGACTAGATGGAAAGTCTTTGAATGTGGAATTTTTGCTTGAGTGCAAAATAATAAAAAGCATGTGTATGTTAAAAAAAGGATCGGCTTAATGGTAAATGAGCATTGGCTTACATTAATATTCTATTACAGTAAAAACTTCTATTTAATAAATTTTCTCCAGACTTTTTTTTTCCTCCCAGAATCTAACGTATTTTTCTAAGTGGCATGCCAACCTAAAGAAAGTATATATGATACATTTGATTTATGTTAAGTCAATAACACACACAAGCCATTTAAAATTATATTTTAAGTGTGGAAATAGCAACCCAAGGAAACACACATAGTACTATATATTCAGAAGGGAGAAGTGTTAGCTTTTCAGGGGCTGAAATGCCTTACAAATATTATTCTATTTAAAAGATATTTTAAAAATGTGCTGCTGTCAGATGGCAATAAAGCAAGTCTGAAATCCTGTCATATAGTTCAGAACCCAAAATGAAGCTGGTATTAAAGACTTCACATGACAAAATAGTTGTCCTTTCCTCTCTCTGCCACTCATGACAAATGGTGCCGCGAGAGCAGCTCTTGAGAACGTTAACGGAAGGACCGACAGAGTCTTCACTGGAAGCCACCCTGTGTTCTTCCACGGCCCTAATTAATATTGGACTCGGTGACATTTATGTATCAGAGCAAGAAGCTAAACAGGAAACAATTTATGTCACCTAAAGCTTTTTAACAAATCGATGCAACTATTTGTAATTGCTTGTTTCACAAGATTAAAAGTGCTAAGGCCTGATCTTTGCCCACGGATTTGTGGTCAACCTGACCTGTGCTTCCGTTGTTTAAAAAAAAAAAGGTGGGGGGAGTTGGTGATCAGCAGTGACTTCCATCAAGTAATCCATATTGCTAATATTTCTGGAATTTTAATGTAGTTACAATTTATAGCCGATCAAATGTGGTTACCTAAATTGCTGTTGCTAGTAGACAGTTTAACTGTCTTTATTAATTACAGTATAATTTAATGTTTGAGTACCGGCACTTGTGTTGGTCATTTTTACAGCTAGAGCAGTTATCTGCCTTATGACGAACCATTTTAGCATTTTCAATGGAAATTTGCTAATATGATGAGTGATAAAAATGTCACAAGCTGGTAAATAATGATTATTACTTTGGCTGAAATTAATTCTTGAAAGGCCGGTTACCTTCAAATTAACATTATAACTTGAAGCTTGTCTTTTTCTCCTCCCTATATTCTTGGTATAAGCCAAAAAAAAAAAAAATAAGGAAAAAAGAAAAAAAAAAGAAACCGTTAATCATTTCATATAGATATATATATATATATGGTGTGTTATTAAGCATCGAATGTCATTTTACAATCAGAGTGGAAGTAAGACGACATAGGGTTTTGTTTTTTTTAAAAATAAAATGCTGTTTAAAAATAAATTAAAGTAGGTTATATCTAGAGTGATGGCTTTCTAATCCAAATATTGTCCCAGTTAAACCAGTGTTTTTGTATGTAATTTAATTTCCCTCCAGTGTGAATTCTGTCTTAAACCTTTCATCGGTCAGTCAGTTCCTTAAATGAAGGTTTGAGACCCAACTTCATTTTAATAAAGAATACCTTTATTTGACTCAACTACAATGAAGATGAAAGATAAATTATGATTGCTACCCTCTATGTAAATATGTAATACTAAAGACGACAAAATCTAGTAAGAAAGACTAATTACACTTTGTTTTGGCCTGTTGGGGGGGCAGACGAGGGGGAGATCGTTAATATCATGCAGCTGTTTGTGTTGATGTAAAATTAGTCTTACTGAGTTTAGGTTTTTTCTATATAAAGGCCTCCATTTAAAAGAAGAACATATATTTTGGGCTTGCTGCCTCGTTTATCAGAGCAACCAGTCTTAAATGAATGTGTACGAGAGGATGTTCCTGCTTCAGGAGAATTCCAGAAATACAATGAGAAAGGTACTGGGCATCAACCAGCAACATCTTCCCTAATGCACCGTCATACTTGGTGTGGGTCCTTCAGCTTATTCAAATATGTGTACATATTTAATTTTACCAACTGCATATGCTGTAAGCAGTATTTATGTTTAAGCCTGGCATTTAAAGGAATTTCAATTAACCCTAATATTATATTCTTAGTAGCTAGATGAGAATTAAGGGTTCAAATGTTTTATTAATTATCAGACTAGAGGGCTTCTAGACTGTGGCATAACTGTTAATGAAAAGAGGACACTACTTTGCAACTTAATAGCAAAACCTATATTAAAATTTTTTTTCCCCCTAAGATAGGCTTTTCAAAACAATGCTGGGAAAGTACGCTTATGTGTGCCTCACCGGCAGCCGGCGTTTGGCCGAAAAGCAGCAACTCGGTTAATTTTCAAGTCATCTTTTGGCTTGTGTTACGCTCCGAATTGCAGACTGAACGGTTTTAGATCACCCCGGTTTGGACACTGCCAGTGCTGCTTTCAATACACCAATTTAATTTTTACTGGAAGATGATGCCCAAACTCATTAATCCATAGAATATGTACGACACAATAGTATTAAAGACAAATAGCATAGAATATGTACGACACAATAGTATTAAAGACAAATAGCAGTGGTTCTTTTTTTTTTTTTTTTTTATCAAGGTATGCAATGCAACAAATCTCGAAATCAAGATGGTTTTTCTGGACTATTTAGTTCCTGAAGCTTCGCTGTTTTCTGTACTGGATGAGGTTATCTAGCATACTTTTGATAGAATATTTTTATAAAATCATTTGTTCTAATCTAAGCATTTATCATTATATGCAAAAAGATTTCTTGATGAGAATATTATAGACGGTACATGTTTTTGACATTAGCATTTTATTTGGATGACTAATCTTGCAGATGTGAAATTTTAATGAATTATTCATGAAATTGCTTTCCTCTGAAATTTTAGTTTGCTCTTAATGCTAGTTATTAAACATTTTGTGTGTGTGTGTGTTTTTTTTTTTTTCTGTATAAAATTTGATGAAGGGAAAAATAAGGGTGTGCTTCCTCGGGAGAAAAGGTAGCCTCTATCTTTTCAGTGTTTTCCCGTTCCCTAAGTGGAGGCTGAGCACTCTGAAATCCTGAGGATATGAGCTTCAGCCCTCTGTGATGATGAAAGCTTTTAGTGAAGATTGATTTTAATTCTGTGTTGGAAGCAGCTGGTGATACACCGAAGGCCTCTGCCTAACATACAAGATCAGCAGGTCAGAAGGGGCAAAGAAACTTAGGCTGTCGCGACTTTTCACTACCAGTGTGAACCAGCATTTTATTGCATTTGAGAATGCGATCATGTCAGTAATGAGTACTGACTACACAACATTTTTTTTTTATTGTCTGTATCCACAGACACGGAATGATGGAATTACAGTTGATGTCAAGGAATGAGTTGCTTTTATGCCTTATCAAAACAAAACGAAACAGAAAAAAATTCTTGTTACTGGCAGCACATATCCACGAAGCACCGTGCGCACAGTCCGGGCTGTACCATCATCATCTTTAAGGCTTCTTGGGTAGCAGAGATCGTGTGAACTACCCTGGGCCCCATAAAATGCCTTTAGAATCGTTAAGTCTCATTCTCAGGATAAAAAAGCGAAACTGACATTCAAAAACATCCAAAATATCAAGAGGGGATACCGTGAGCCAACAGGTACCCAAAAGATTCAAAATCCTTATGAGCGTTTTCTTTGTACCCTTGGAAACGGAGCTCAGCTGGAATGTGGAAAGGAGAGGAAATATTTTTTTTCTTTTTTTTTTTTTCATGATAAAATAGCTAGTGATTTACATCCATCAGACGTTGGGTGCAGAATCCAAGGTGTTCTTGACTAGGTCTGACGGAATGCTGGAAACAGTGTTAGAGCTGTCCCAAGGTGGCGAGGCCGGAGGTCACTCTTCACGTACAGAAGCCTTGATACTTCTGCTCACTGCTGGTTCACTGCGGGCAGCGTCACTCTCTTACAAGGACAGACTCTAGGGACAAGGACGATGGATTCTCATTCCTGACAGTGCATTTGCCTGATACAAGGGACTATCTCCCTAAAGTACGCTTTTCTTCTTCGGAAAAAAAAAAAAAAAAGTAACAAATTGTCTTTACATCTTGGCACCTTGTAAAGTTTTTTTTTTTTTAATACAAAAAGTTCAATAGCTTTGACAACTCCCCATTATTAATCACTACTTCACTGATAAACTTTGAAAGTGTGACCCTGGCATTTCATCATGCAAAATATTTACTGCAGCAGGAGAAAACATTTTTTAAAACAGCATTTTTTTTTTTCTATTTTCAAATGTATGAACTGGTTTAAGATAGCCAGGAAGGCAGTGGTAGGATAAACACAAGGGATAGGAATGTATCAAAAAACAGATTAACACACACGCGCGCGCACGCGCACACGCACACACACACACAAATCTGTACAAAATGCTCTGATCAATGAGAACAGAAAAAAAAAAAATCTGTCAACTATGTTACAATTTAAAAGCCAAAGGGGGGGGAAATAAAAAGGTCAGGGAATTCCTCCCACATGTCAGGAAATGTCATCCAATAATCTTAAAGCAAGGATATAACTAAATAAAATACATGTGCAGCATATCCTGCAATCCCATTACATACAGTAGTTTTTTCCAAAGCTATTTTTTCCTTTTTAGTATCGTTAATATAAAGCAGTTGCACAAAAAGCAAAGGTGTTTTGACAAACAGGTGTATGCATTTATTCCTTTTTTAGGAACAATATCTAAAAAAAGAACCGCCCTCCGCCCTCCCCCAAAAAAGACAAAGATTCACACAGACACGTCGGAATATATGTACAACATAATAAACCCCATCCTAAAGAAGCGACTGGAACACCCCCCCAAGGGATACAGAATCAGAATTGTAAAAATCATAGTGAAGTTTGCTTGCTGTAAAGCCTGAGAATTTTTTTTTTCAGTTGGTTCTTCTGCAGGGCTGTGATACCTGCAAAGATATGTAAAATCTAATTTTTTTTTTCTTTTTGCTACAGTCTTTAGACTAAGCATGCAAGACATACGACTAAGTGCAACTGAGTGAAATGTATTTTTTTTTTAATTTTCATCATTCCCTAAAGGTTTGAACTGAGGTATGCGTACTAACAGTTTCTCATGCTGTTATCTTTACTCATGTCTAGCTACACATGCTGAGAATGAACTAATCTACCAGATTTTTATCCTCTTTTGAATACCAAACTAACCAGCAACCACTCAGTTTAGAAGCACAGGGCCCCCTTCCCATGACCCTGTCTGGCTACTGCCTGCACATCATGAAGCTGCCTGGAAAAGTTAAAAAAAAAAAAAAAAGTCTCGAGTGACCACAGACTGCCCTTTATACAGAAAGCAGAGTGAAGCTTCAAAAGAAACTGGCAAAGAAGTTTTTGTACCAAGCTTATGAGTGGACAGGAGTGTTACTTTTTTTTTTTTTTTTTAATGAAAAATGCTGACCAAAGCCTAATTAGAAAAAAAGGAAGGAAAAAGGAAAACATTAAAACAAAAAACCTGGAAGATCAATGCCCAGACAGAGCAAAATTGATGCAGTGATCCTAGCATGGTCCTTAAAACCAAAGTGGCATACAATCTTTCTGGAAAACAAAAAAACGTATTCTAGAAATGGTACTACATGATTGAGTTGCATTGTAGAAGCTTTTCTGTTTTCTTTCCGTTTTATCTTGACTGTCTCCTTTACTGGTTACTCCCTAATTTGCAGTGGCGTCCATTCATGTTTTTGAGACGGGACTCCCTTCTTTCCCTTGCTCCTGTAACACCTTCAGCAGCCCCGTAACCTCTCTTTATGAGTTTTGGTCTCTGTTGAGGTACAGAACGAGAAAAAAACAAAAAAACAAAAACAAAAAAACCCAAAAGTAACAACTTTGGTTCCATTACCTACTTGGTCTTCTAAATTTACTCTATGACGAAGGAGCAGTTCTCTTTCTCAGGTTAGCAATAGCCTAGAGCTCATCAATTGCCTCTAAATTCTTTCGCCTCCTTTGATCAACAATAAGAGGATATTTGGCTTCATCAGATAAAGCATAAAACAGAGAACATAATTTACCTTTGTGTAATATCTTTGGTAATTTTAGAAAAAAAAAAAGATACAAAGAATATAAATTAAGCTCCGAAAGGCTCTCCAGCTAAAACAAAACGAAAGCTACGGTCCTAGATAAATGAGTGAGTGACAGGAAAGTGGGTGCAGAGTGGAGGCGTTGAGGGGTTCTAAGGACTGAGGTTGTACTGACCGGTGACTGTCATGCTCTGCGTGCCATGGATGTTTCTCCAAACGCCCAGGGGCACCATGCACCCCTGTCTCCTCGATGTCTTCTCGTGTTAGTTTTGGATACTGGCTTGGTGTGATAATATTGCATAACAAACTGCAGTACCGAATTCGCGCGTTTGAAATGAACACTTTAGCATTTGCTGAACTCAGTCCTCATTAACTTCCATAACAAATTCAATCTGAAATCTAATTTGCATTCAAACAGATTAATGCCACCAAGCAGGTCTGGGCTGATGTTTAAATTCAGCGCCGCCACCACTTTCCGCAGAGTTGCTCAGGGAAGCCAGCTTTTTTGGCCATTTTGCAAACAAAGCAACCCATGCTGGTTTTAGCCTCAGCGAGCCTGTGGCCCATGGCAACTTGGTCACCCGAGGGAGAGCCTTCCACAGCCACACTGTCGGTCTAGTAGGAGCTCTTGCAGGGGGGTGGGGGGGCGGCGGGGGGGGGGGGGGAAGTGCTGCCTAGGTTTCCTTGTGCTGGGGAAATGCTGTGGCCTTTGTTAACCACGATGGTAGCTGCAAAAAAGAAAACACCAAAACCCAAAAACTGAAACCAAATCGGAAACAACCCCCTTCCCACCTCCAATACTGCTTCGTGGAATGAATCTGCATTGTTCCTAGGGTGTCTCTATTCTTTTTTTTTTTTCTGTCATTCATTCTCTTTCTGGCAGGACTTCACGTCTGTGTGAGAGGACCTTCATGTGTAGAGTGCAGCATTTGGGACCTTTTTTTGAAAAAAGACCAAATGGAATGTTTTCTGACTTTGGAGAAAACGTGGTGATGTCTGAAGGAAACTGGAATGAGTGACAGAAAACTACGAACGAGAAATGACATTCAGCTTTTGTATAATAAAAACACCTATTAACATTCATCACAAGGTACAGAAAACTTGAAGCCTCCGGGAGGCCGTGGGCCCAAATGGAGGCCTGAGGTCAGAACTTAAAAATGGTATAGTAGAAGCAAGAAAAAAAAAAAAAAAAAGCAATACATTAAAAAGTTTGGGATAATTACTTTTTAACCCCCTCCCCCCCAATACACACACAAAGGCCTTCCCCATCCCAACTGGAAGCAAAACGAAAACAAAAACGAACCAAAAAAAAAAAAAAAAAAAGTAAAGGCAGTGAGAATCAACATGCAGTACTGTGCGAATCGGTCGTCGGTTGGAATCCTTAAATTCCGGGCAGAGGCTTGGTCTGCAGCTTCGGTGCGCATGCTCAGTTGGGTGTCCTCAGTGTCCCACGCTGGCAGGACTGCAGTTCAAAGTCTGCTGCTAAAAGTGAATCAGTTGTTTAGCAAATGTACAACACTGATGTTGACTGTTAAGAGAGGAAAATCCCAAGTACCAAACAAGTCCATCCAATGCACAGAGTACAAATTCCTTTTTTCAACAAAAAGTAGAAAAATCAAAAATACTCCCAAATGGGATTCTTGATGGCACTAAGAGTTAACACGTTTCAGAGTTGTCAAAATGTAGTGAAAATCCTCCAGACTGTACAACAAATGGAGAACAATTTCACTGCTAACTTTTGACGTGTTTTGTTTTTTTGTTTTGTTTTGTTTTTTGTTTTTTTTTGTGTGTGTTTGTTTGTTTGTTTTTTTTTCCCAATCTTCGTTCTTGGGTTTGGCCCCCGCCCAGAGACGTTCACTCCATGTCCTCGTTTACTGGTTCGTCTTCGTAATCTCTGTCGTGGTCAAAATCTGGACTGTGGTTGGCTGTTGTCACTAAGGACAGAGGCCCTTCAGCTTCCTCTGGATCGAGGGGTTCTTCTTTGACGTGCACAGGATGCCTGGAAGAAATGAAAACAGGTTCACTCGAGGGCCCCTCCCAACCACGGCACGTTGGGGGCTTTGGGCAACAGCAGCCACACGCTGGGACTGTAGGGTCCACCAGCACAGGCTCTAGCCACGTGTAGCTCCTTAAATTAAAACCAATGAAAACTTCATGCAATTTAAAATGGAGGTTCTTAGTTCCACTGGGGCAGCACAGAGAGGACAAATTTCCGTCATGGCAGAAGGTTCCTTTGGGCAGCGCTGCTCTAGAGTGAGCTCTGGCCCGAAGCAGCCTGTCTTCCCCACGAGTATGTCTCCCACCGTCCTGTGTAAGTCACCCTGGGCTCTTGTTAAAGTGCCACGTGTGACTCAGCAGGTCTGCGGTGGGGCCTGAGACCCTGCATCCCTAGCAAGCTCCCAGGCAAGGCCGCTGGTCCCAGGAGGGCCACAGATAACAGGCCCCGGAGTGGCATCCTGGGGAGAAGAATCCGAGTCTTCCAATCATTACGTGAAATAATCTGTAACACAATGGTGGTTTGTGGGGACCACTGAGCGCGGGAGGCTGGGCTAATCGTGGCTTGCTGTGTGTTCTGCTTTGCTAGTTAACATGCAGAACCTGTGAAAGAACTCTCCAGAGACCGACCCCAAGCGAGGTTCTATCATTAATCAACTTCAAGCAAACACAGCAAAGAGACACCATGATACATGCTTGAAACTCCAAATTAATGCATATTTTCACAAACTGTCAATAAGGCAAGAAAAGCCCTGCCAGGAAACACAAACGGAGAGGAAAAGGCTCGCCCAACACAACAATATGATAAGAAAGCAGAGCCCCAATCAGAATAATAACGCTGTCAGCTGTAAACAAGGCAAAACAAGAGGGCTGGCTGGTAGCGGCCACCAGGACGCCGCAGCCGGTGACGGGATCTGCCAACTTTCTCATTACGGCCCAGCACACGGTGCCCCCGAGGGGACTGCGGGGGATCACGGAAACCACTCCGATAACAATTGAGAAATGTTGTTCGTAAATCATATTTACAACCGATCCTTTGCAAATACAAATTACTTTCTGTTGCAAGCCTTTTGATATGTAAAAGAACCATTCAAGTTAAAATGGTCCCATCGCTGGGACGGGCTGCAGAAGGGAGGATTTTTTAATTGACATTATCCAGTATTAGTAATAAGAGGTGGTACTGGGGATGGCTGATTTCCTAAATAATTGATGTATGCAAACCCCAAAGGCCACTTGAACCATTTAAAAACAAACAGGAGTGCTTTGGACTGCCCTTGACGATGTGAACCTTCAGAAAACCAATTGACTCTAAAATTAGCACAGCCTAGAGAGTGTCTGGGGGTAGGGAGATGTCAGGATAAATAGCTTTTAAAAAATGGTGCCCATCTTCCTAAAAACAAACTGCAAAGCGCAATGTGTCTCCAAGTTGGAGTCCCGTGCATTTTATGGGTTGTGCTCCAACCTTTTTCGTTTTTTTCATGGCCCGACTTCTCTGTGTTTCTACAGGAGGACCCAGGACTGGCTATGTAATTTGCAGAGCTCCGTGAAGAGTGAAGATACGGTTCAAAAATGAGCCAGAGTTTCAATATGGAAATGGCAGCGCGTTGCCACTTCTAACCATGCCTCTGAAGCCAGCCCTGGTAGGATTCCCTATATTCTTTTGGGAAGAATTAAGTGTACTAATGATTATGCCTTAAAAAAAAAAAAATCACCCATAAACCAAAATTAAGGTAGCTTTTTTGTTTTTGCCTATCCTCTCCTGTGTGGCATCCTATTTTTACATATCATATACCTAACAGGTGCGATTACTTTGTCAGCCTTTTCCGTTGTAATTTTTATGGGTATATGAGATGATGCCTTGTGTGGACGCATCAGTTCCTTAATACTGGGCATTTTACGATTGTCTTTTTTTTTTTTTTCTCCCTTCTGCTCTTTGAATAATACAGCGACCACTTTTATCCATTAATCTTCCTATTTCTGTTGATTTACCTCCTCAGGATAAATTTCTAAGAATGAATTCTGGGAGCAAAGGCCAAAAATATCTTTATGGTTCCTAAGATTTATTACAGTATTAATTTCCAAACGGGTGATATCAATGTAGACTGAACTTCATCAGCCCCAAGCATTACTTTTTAAAAAACATTTTGTTGCTTAGCAGGTATATGGTAAGCTCCGGTTACCTTAAATTGTTCTTGGATTGGAGACAGCGGTGACCATTTCTTCCTGTTTGGATTTCGTATTTTCACTACTGAGCAGTGCTCCTTCATAAATTACTCCCCCCCCTTCTCTGCTGATCACATTTGGCTAGAAATGTATCTATGTGTTACTTAGCCCTGTATTGAAGTTCAAATGTGGTTTCCCTTATCAACATTTTCCTCCTTTCACTTCTTTAAACAATAAGTTTATAAACCTGAATTTGATGACCTGATACAAGGCTATATGGGCAGAAGGGGGTGGGAGGACGGAGAAGAAATGGAACATTCTTAATGAAGTTCTTGCTTTATAGTGCTCCACTCTGACAACTGTTTTGCTAGGCACAAACAAAACCAAACCAGATACAATGTTCACGTTAGAGAAGATTTTGTTTTCCCTGGAAAGTTGCAGCTAAGCTTGAGTAAGATTATTTGCCATCCCCAAGACACAGGTTAGGACCCTATCACGCATGCTGGCTCACCCCAGCGCCTAATGCAGAGCGGGTCCCCAACAAATGCTAACCGACGAGATCCGTGTGACAACCTGACAACACAACCGAGTTAGACATTAAGGCTTCTTAAAACTCCAGAGAAATGAAATCCAGCTTCACAACATTTCTTGATACCAGCAGATCCCCCTGAGTGTGGCAAATGCAGTCACACAGGCCTGCAGCGCTTCAGAGAATAAAACAGAATGGATTTCCAAGCAAGACACCTTTCAGGTGAGATGCAAACTATTTAAGATATGATGCTTCACATACATTCATGTGTCTCCTAGAAATCGGAACTGCACGAGGCACCATCTCGCACATCGCCCCCTGCCCCACCTTTCCCCCCAACTCCTACTTCCATGAATAACTGTGCAAAACCACATATTTCCCTCCTTACATCTGAGTAATTCCTTTGTCTAGCCACTCTGGGAACACGAGAGTTTTTAATGCTGACTGGTGTTTAGAGGCATTGTGTTGGGAGGGTGTGTGCACAGCATGGAGTATTTCGCTTTGTAGCTCCGTGAGCTCCTATCAGGATAAAAGTCTAATGCCCCAAAGCCATAATTATGTGGCTACTTTCTCGTGTTTCCGAAGAAAAACACAATGTGGTAGTGCCGGAGCGGCGCAGAAAGGGTCGGAAGGAGGAGCTCTGCTTCGACGCTGGACAGTAGCTGGGCTGCCGTTCTAACAAGGCCCTTAAAGCCGTGCCGTAAAGTTTACGGCTGGATTTATTCCAATAGACTAGAACAGTTAAGAAACAATTTGCATCATAGCAGGGTAATGCATGTTGCACAAGAAGGAAAACTATGTCATTACAGCATTCACTTAATGGAAATACAGGGTCAAAAAGAGTAACAGTCTGTGACACTGAGAGCAGGCACAGGGACCATGCTGTTGACATGTAATTATATTTAGCAAACAGTTAAAGCGGGGAGATCTGAACAACAGCGTGCATTTTGACATCTTTACGTAGGGTTTCCTGAACAAAACCAAAACAAACCCAGACAAAACCCGACCGAAACCTTCTTTTCATTAAAAATTATGCTGACTGCTTGTGAAATGTGGTTTCTGGTAATACTGGGATTAATTCAAAGTTGCTAAACAAATTAACTTTGCAGTGGCTTTATCTCGTACGGCAAAATTAGCGTCTTTCTTAACTGTTGCCTGAGGTTTTTATCCAGATATCTTTCTCTTTTCAGTAATGCTTTGCACCAAATAGTAGGAATATACATTAGCTAACCCTTGGAGTTTGTATGGTTGATGCGAAATAGTCTCTCTTCCATTCCATAACTTCAGAAATACTTGCTGTAACGAGCATTTCTTGAAGTAGCTTATATACCAATTTATATTTGCTCTGAACCTCCTTAATATCTGAGTAAACACTCCTGTCGTGACAATGATTTAAAAATGAACACGAGTGTGACTACAGTCAAGTCAGAAACACCAGCCTGCTTTAGGAAAGACGACACACAGCAGCACCAGTGTCAAGGATAAACACGCTCTCTTAAAATGGTGTGTAGGAAATGCTAAGAGACTGTTCACATAAATTAAAAACGATTATTTCCATCTTTTAAGATCCTTTTCAAAACACATTGGGCATGAAATTCAAATGCTAAATAATCCAATTTCAGATTCCCTCAAACCCACCCCTTCCCTGGCTGACAGCATTTTTCTTTTCCGTATTCTTTGATGCCAATTCTTTCTGGTCCTCGTGGCTACAGGTCACATTTTCCATTCGCATCACTCAAATTATCTTAAGATGTTGGTCAGGTAATTCGGGAGGCGTGTGTACACAAAATGGCCTGGATTGGTGTCTTCCTTTAAAGTGGGAAACAGTGGAGAGACATTTGCTCATAGGGAGACACTGTCCCTCTTGAAAATCCCCCACAAATACAATCACTTGGAAAAACGTGGCTGCTTTTCTTTTTTAAACTTTCCCTGGCAGAGAGGGAGCTGCCCCCGTCAGGGCTCTTCCGCCGCCGTCGCCCCCCCATGGTGGAGGGGGGTGTGGTCCGCCCGGTCCTAGTGCCATTCACATTCAGCAGGGACACCATCGCCCATCACTTCATTCAGTTATATGGTGCTCATTACACTGCCGTCTGCTGCTATAATGCTCCTATTAATTTTCCTTTTGATATTTTAAGAGCAATGTATAAATCATGCCGCCTTTCATTTGTGCCATCATTAATGCTTGGTCATAACGCTCCAGCCTTGTGTTTGCGGTTCAGCCCATCACGCAACCAAGTAAACAAGC
Source organism: Ursus americanus (assembly GCF_024610735.1). NCBI lineage: Eukaryota > Metazoa > Chordata > Mammalia > Carnivora > Ursidae > Ursus > Ursus americanus. Next base: position 20,676,635 of record NC_142140.1, on the reverse strand, counting down.
ATTCTTTCTCCCCCTGCTCGGTTTGGCGCGCCCGCAAGTTGAACAAACTGACAGAGACGCATACCGATTTTAGCAGGAAAAGGTAATGCGGCTTAAATAATGGCCTGAGATGCCAAGCAGAGGGAAAAAAAGCAAATGAGTCACCCGTTTTATTGCCGTGTGCACTTGTAGGGCTGCATGAAGCTGATTGCTTTTATGGGAAAGTTAGTAAATGGTCCTTTTCTGCGCTAACCGAGCTAAACATTTCCAGAAGCGCAAACTTTTACCAAGGTTCTAGGAAAGCAGAAATTACAGAAAAGGTATCAAAAGCAGCTAGAGAAGGGCTTGTGTGCACATCGAAGTGGGAGATGGGGACCTGAGCGCAGAGACCTTCTGGGTGGACGGTACTCACACGGCTTGCATAGGGGATCTGCCCGGACTGCTGTCACTCTCGTTGCTGTTGGTATGTTCCATTGCCCCGTTCAGCTCTTCCCGTATTGCGCTGGCTAGGTTGCCCAGAGTGGGATTTCCCATGGAAGCGGTAGTGTATAGAGGTATACTATTCTCAGCCATCGAAGCCTGTTAGCAACCAAGAGAAAACACGTGAGGACACAGAGTAAGCAGAGACAGGGAAGCTGTTAATTACGGCTGTAGTCAATGATCTTCCGTTGAGGTTCATAGATACAAGTTTCTCATAGTGGGAGGAGGATTTTGCTTTAAAAGGCAGACTTGTGACACATGTCCCATGCTTGGTTACCAAGAGCTAGCTGGGACCAAAGCGCTGGTGGGGAGGGAGGACTCAATTTAGCCCTGCTGGGAAGAGTCACGTGGTTTAGACAGGACTATCTAAAATGAGCTTTCCGTCGGATGCCTTCTTTCAAGAGGAACTGAATATTTCCAGATCACAGGGAAATATAATGGAATTTTCATTTCTTTATCCACTTTGATGATGCCAGTATTGGATATTAAAGATCTGATCCAATTATTCTGGCCTCACAGCTCAAACTTATGAGAACTTCCATAAACATTTACCTCTTAGATCCTATAGAAAAGGAAGAGATTATAGAATTGGGGCCCATTTTTATCTCCCGCCATCATTTCGGTTTTGATGATTTTTGAATCTGTTTAGTTTGTGTGGCGTTACCCCCCAGTTATCTCAATCCTTCAGACTCAGACCGGTCAACCTGGAATTTTAGGACTGAAGGAAAAAAATATCTGTCACTTTACATGAGTGTCAGCCCCAAAGTGTGGAAACGGAGAAAACAGGAAATCCTGAAGTCTGGGGGGGGGGAGGGGGGAATCCTGTTAACTTCCCATCCTCCTGTGTTTGAATAAAATGACCACCCAGTCTCAAATGCAGACAGTAATTAAATACAACCCTGGACTAAAGTATCCATATTGTTTCGTTTGGGTAGTGATTATGACCCAGTAACTTTTCATTTTATTAAAGAGGACAGACGTTCAAAAACTGGCAGTGTAATTAGACCAAGATTTATCAAAACTGTCCTCCTGCAGAGTACAGTAGGCTTGGTTTTCCATCCTAATGAGAGGAAGTACAATCTGGCATGGTGACTTCAATCGGCCAGTCATACAAGAGTCCAAAGGATTCTAGAAATCCTGGCTCTAGAGAGAAAGAAAGAGCCAAAAATGAAGACAGAACGGGTGCAAAGCTGGGCTGCAGGGAATGTGCCTATTATGACAATTGCAGCGTCGCTCACTGTACAAACTCCAAAGCCAGGAATGCCTTCTTAGCTACAAGCCCCCGTGACGGGTCTTCACTTAACACGGCATTGGCCAATGGACGATTTCAAAGCCAGGCTCTGTGCAAGCCCACGGCTTTCCCGTCCCTCCACTTCTGGATTTACATAACTGCTTGCTTTTAAAAAGTGGGGGGAAAGAAAGCCTGTTTTTATTTCCAAATGTGGTGAACTCATTTTGAAGAACAGCAAATCTGAACATTCCTTCGCTCTCCTACAGTTTGTTAAATAATTTGCATCAAGTACTTTTTTCAACAGATCTCTTATAATTGCAATAAAGCATTTTTTTCTTTTTTTGGCAGAGCAAAAAGCAAGAACCGTTGCCAGATTATTTTATTTTTTTGCAAACTGCCGCTGGACAAGCATCTTAACGGCCTTCATTTGTGACAACTCAGTGGTCATGCCTCTCCCAGTCATGGAAGTTCTGCTCTCACGCTCACATTTCACCATGACACAGAACAGGGCCCAAGTGGGGCCATCTCTACAGCGTATTTTTTTTTTTTAGCAGCTTCTCCAGTTAAAAAATGGAGAGGTAAGGACAAAACTGAAATGTTTGTAAGAAGGTGTTCTTTGGCATAAGATGTTCACCCTCACGGACAGAGCAACCTTCTTAAGATGATGTGTTCTTCTTGGCTCTCGAAGTGTTCTAGGTGAAGGTCGTTAAACGTGGGCTGAGGCCCAACAGCCACAGTGGTGAAAGGCATCCAAAAGAGAGCACTTCTATTGATCCCCCGGTGGTGAGACCAGAAAGGATATAAATGAAGAAAACCAGCCTTGTCCCTTTAAGAAAACGACCCAGTGGGAGGATGGTGCCTGATCGGCCTTAGCGCCTCTTGCACCTTCTTTGTTGAGTTAATCAAAGCAACCACCCAAGGCTGGAAACATTAACAAAGTGGTTCTTTTTTGTACTTGATGTCTACAGAGGAGCAGGTGGGGTACGGTTTTTATAATGGACTTAATTACATAAATGGTCCTGTAGACAGTACGTGGTTTCCTATCAAACTGGCACCTTTGCCGAAAACAACAAAAAAGCCCCCAAAAAACAAAAAAAAGTGCTTCAGTAATAGTGTAGAAGTCCATAAGTACCGCTGCTCCTGGAACATGAACCATGCTAAGCTCCTCGGGGGAAAGGCAGTCTATAAATAAGAAGCTTTACGGTTACCCTTAGTTACTTCACTTTTTCAGAGCATAATGCAATCTGTCTCACGTCCAATGTTTTATTTCTGTAGTGGATTCTGCTGTCCTATTTTATATATTGTATATCATGCATTATGTTGCTCTAGTAATCTTTTTAAGATGTTGTTCCACTATTATTTTTACTTGTCTTGAAAAATGGAAATGGGCAATAATGGGAAGGAAAGCCTGCTGGTACAGTCCTGATTTAATTTGCACAGCAGAAAGTTACAGGAGACTGTCTACTGACCGTGGATCCCAACTCCTCGACGAGAGGAAAAAGATCCATTCCTCCCATCATGAATTTATATCAATTTATTCACCTCACCTCATTAAAGTGTTCTTGGAAAACTACAGGATCGTTTTTTGGGCTAGCCCTGGAAATGAGAAGGGGGAGGGAGGATGCCAAAACCAAATGTTTTCGAGAAGAAACATGAACAGTTCTGTCATGATAAGGCATACTAATTTAAATTAGTCACATAGTGAAGAGAATCCAGAGGCTCACTGCTTTTTTTCTTTCCTTTCCGCCTCATGAATGTAAAATGTGCTTGTAATCTTAATACTCTTCCAGATAGAGCAGCCTTTAAATTCACACTTCACAAGACTCCAGGGAAAATAAGTTACTAATGAATGGTATTTACAGAGTCGGCATCTACGCGTGCTCTCATTTGCTTTTCCTAAAGTTACTGTGTAAACTACAAGTAATTAACAAACTCAGAAAGTAGTTCCTCCCATTAAAGTTAGTTGGTACAGGCTAAAAATAAATAAATATAATCACTGAAAAGCTAAGTTCAGTGCGTTTGCCTCTGCGCGGAAACTGTGTTGAAGGTGTATCATCTACTGTTGGGAGCCTAGAGGCTGTGCTGAGTGATCTGGGAAACTGACGGTGCAGGTCAGGTGCTCAATCAATCAGTGCTTGTTCTATGAGTAGTGAGAACCACGTGCCCGCCCCGATCTCCTGCCTCTTCACCCACTCTGTGCCCATAACGTCAAGGATCTCAACCATTTTTCATTCTCTCTCTTTCCTTACCCCTCAAGGAGCCTTTTTAAGATGCTCTTGTTTCTCTGTAAAGTTTCTCTCTGTTTGTGTGTTATGGCCCTTTGGAGGGGCACAAGACATTGCACTAAGTACGGGCGGTAGAGCCCCCAGCAAGAACTCATGCCGTGAAGGTCTGCGACGGCCTTGGATTATAAAATACGTACAGAATATGCCTTTTTCAAGGCAGCGAGATTCCCTTGGCCCATCTTCTAGAACAGTCGAGGCAGGGCCAAACTCAAACTGGACCACTGAGAAATGGGCTAAACAAAAGGCTCGGCGGCCTTGGTAACTCGTATCTGAGTGGTAAACTCAGTCCTGCTCAAAACCAGTGTCTTCATCCCCCGGTAATGCTGGTTATGTAATGAGTGCTTGGTTTGTCAGTGGGAAACAAACATTCTGTACGCTTATGCAATCTTGAGCAATCTGCTGGAAACCTAGAGTGTTCTTCAACACCTCTCTAAACAAAAACAGTTTACTTTTACCAAGTGAACCAAACCTGGATCTCTCCCTCCACCACTCCCCCCGCCCCCTTGCAACGGACTGAAGATGCTAAAACAGACTTTAGAAGAAGAACTAAAAAGCTCTGCTTTCTCTTTAAACCCGTGAACAATAGAAGGTCATGTGATACACTGGCCTCTCATCCAGCACATTAATAGCTGTGCTAGAGTAATTACACTTGTGGTATTTTTGCCTCAAGTGAAATTCTGAAATAAGAGGATGGAAATTATGATACTGCTGATAAATATTAATAAGTGAACTTTTAATTTTTTTGCCACAATATTCAAAATGCTAAGCATCCCGCTAATGCTGAAGCAGCCCGATGTGTTTGCCTCCAGGGAGTACGATGCTTTGTGCACTTAAGAAAAAAGTTTAACGGAATTAAAATTTAATATCTAATTAGAGCGAGGCTAATATATTTTGAAATGAGTGGGGGAGACATGTGCCTCTGCTGCAGATTCGGGACAACCATTAATCTTACCTGTAAAGCTGCATTGAGGGGTGTGCAGTAGGCGTGGCTGCTCTGCATGTTTTTAATAAGGGAAGGGTTACTGCATAAGAAAAAGATAAAAACTCAAAGTTAAATGCAATCAGCCCCCGAGTTCCTAAAGCTAAGTTTTATCTTAAGCTTGCTGCTATCCCCTTGCCAAATCAGAAATCTCCCCCATTAACAAAACCAAAGGAAAGTTGGGTTTTCTCCTCAGCCCCTGGCTTTACGGGGCTGGTCTGTGTGAACACCCCAGGGTAGGAATTTGCTCTTCAGGAAAACTGGGTATAAAATTCGGGCTTCAGTTAGACCAGCCCTGGGCGCTTCCTCCACTGATGCTCCCCCCCCCCCCCAAAAATCTTGACCTCTCTGCAAATTTTGAGTAGCTGCCATGAGTCCAACAGGAAGGCAGAAGCTCTGGGGGGTAGGGGAAGTCAGTCGGAGCTGGCAGCAGGGTTTCCTGGGAGTTAGCTAGAGAATCGTCTCCATGAGAGTAACTCCAGAATGACCGTAGGAGGGAAGGCAGGATGGCTCTTAAAGGAGGTCCCCCTCTGAGGCACATTTAGTGCTAAAAGAAGATGGGGAGAAGGGGGGGCAGGGAAGGGTTGTTCCCAAGTAAGGCGGGGAGGCTGGGTGGAGATCTTTCTTGCACAGCCAGATCTGGGAGGTTGTAAGATGCTGTGTCCATGAACTCAGCCAAGGAAGACAAGATACCGTTCGAAAAAAATCTCTAGAAGGAGAGGCTTCCAGTAGGAAGCCACCCAGATTGATCGCTCGCCTTTAAAGGAAGTGCGTGTGCTGCTACGGATTTCTCTCTCTCTCCATTCATTTTCATTCACTTAATGTTATTTTCACCGAGTGGGCAAATACCAAGAAATATACCCCGTTAAATACACATTTTAACTCTCCGTAAAAGCTGCCTTTTAACATGGAGGAACTACTTTCAAGCCAAGGTATTTACTCTTAAAGGGTCCCCGTAAGCTGCTGAATCAAAGTACAAGCAACATGTGCATTAAAGACGTCAAAAAAGCATTACTCAGGCACTGGTGTTCCAAAGAGAAACAGGAGAAATACATGTACGAATCACACAATTTAGTTTCATTGCAGAAAGCCGTGGCACTGCTACTTGGTGAAATGCAGAACTACATGGGATGAGTCAACCATGCAAAGCCAAAGCAACAGCAGAAAAAACAAAACAAAAGCAAGTAAAGGCTCTTACTGTGTGACAAGCTCGTCAAAGTTTTCATCGGGGCAGTATTTGCGAGGACGGCCTCGTTGAATATGGCGGCCACGTTTAAACTCTTCATCATCAACTGTCCAAAAGGACCCAAACTCATCCTCTACTCTGATAAAGCACTTATGCAGTGAGAGGTTGGTGCGAATGGCACCCTGGGATAGGAGCAGCAGCAAAGGAGATGGAGTGGCAACAAAAGGAGACGGGGTTGGGGGGGCAGAACAGACATCCAATACAGGGAACAGGAAAAAGAAAATAAAATGCAATAAGCATAAGCAAATGGTTTGTGAGGGTTAATATGCATTGCCACCTAAAAGCTACTAGCGTGGGATGCAACAAAGACCGGCAAGCAGGGCAGGGGACTGGTGGGCATACAAAACAGGAGGGATGAAATGCTTTTTTGCTTCCCTTAACTGAGACAACGTGAAACCGGTTCGTTGGTCTAACACCGTCTAGCAGCCAAAAGCCTCTACTTGACACTTGTTAGCACAATCCAAGCTAGGCTAAGAAGTTCAAACATGGCGGACGTACCCACTGATCTTTTGTGGCCTTCGTTTTTGGAATTCTACTTCATCCACTGTCCATACTGCCCCTTTAACGTTTTCTACTCGCACAAAACACTTGTGAAGACTAAGATTATGACGCACTGCATTCTGCAGCAAGTATAAAAGAGAGAACATTTACATTTTCTATAAGAAAAGACTCCAAAAACAGCAGTAAATTCAGCCTCACAGTCCACATTTGTCAAACCATCCCCAAGAGCTGTAGCTAACCACCCCCGTGGATGACCTTCTTGAGGTTAAGGATGCCTTTTCCAAATGTAAAAATAGAAAAACCAAAATGATCAATTAATTATACTCTGGCATTTACATCTAGTCTCTGGTAGTAGCTACCCAGAAGACATCGTGAATACGCAGATACGCCCCAAATAGGGTTCACAGTAAAAATCTGAAAATACTGTTAATATGACTTCAGAACAAACATGTAGAGCACAAAACTATCCCCTTTAAACCCACTCATCTCTCATTAAAAAGGGTATTTTAAATCATGCAAGATGATAATATTGTTAAATACATTTTCTTCTTGTTCTTTTTTCAAAAGTTTTGGCTTTGATACCTTTTACGGGTTTTGTCAGATTTATCTAAATTGGATTTTACCATTGAGAGCATCACCTCCTGCAGCTGACAGGATGAGGGAGTGAAGTGATCCCCAGCACATCAGAGGCTGTCATCAAGCCACGTCTTACCTTCCCGAATAGATACAAACCTTGGCCCTTACTACGGGCAATTACCTTAATTAACAAAAAATGCCAAAGAAATGAGTAGAACTCTCAATGGCAAAAAGATGATACTCCTACAGCTGATGGTTCTAAAGACACATATTTCTAACCCCCACCCCCGTGTTTCTTGCTTATGGGTAAATGTCATTTCTAAGATCATCCTTAAATGGAGACCCTTGACATCCATAGCCCACTGAAAAGGAGGACCTCGACTCAAAGGTGAAAAGCTTTAACATCTCTTTCCTTCGATTTTCAGAAAAATCCACAACCCGTACTGGGGCCGGGAACAAACATGGCTTCATTTCTTTAGCCTCCTTAGTTGAACGTACTGATCTGGACTCCAAAGTAGACATGAGGACATTACAAAACGACCCAGGCCATTGACTCAGAACTTTCTTCTTCTAGGGCATAAGCGGGTGACCGCTGTGGCCTGAAGACAGGATGCATACATCCCATCTCCCGTGCCACGTTGCACCATCCTCCACTCCACCCCGATGATGCTGCCATCGCTCAAACGTGCGGCACTCCACCCCCTGGGCTGCCTGCAAGTACTTCCGCTCTCGAGATACTGAGCACTGTTGCCACTTTGAGATAATCACCACTGGTGACTCTGAGGAGTCAGATGAGAAAGTGCTGATTTTTCTTTTTCGATAGGGAATATTTAGAAGATAACGAGACACGTTTTAGCACATAGCTAAGTTATCAACTACTCGCAAGGAGAATCAACAAGATACATTCTCAACAAGTCTTTGAGCAATGTCAGCATCGTTGGGGTAGGTTGAAAACATCCAGGTGACCGTGAAAGGACACCCCTGCTCCAAACGGCTTGGACGGGTTTGCATAAAAACAAAAGAAAAATCTCTGAAAATGTCTGTCATGTTGTATGCATTCTTGGTAGGGCAAATTTCTTCACGTATAGGTTGTAGTCTGCGCTCTGAATAAGCATTTTCTTTTTTTATGCTGTACCAGCGCATGGTAAGGGATGCAAAGGGTCTACTCTTAACTTCCTGGAACAATACTAAGGAGGTTAAAATAAATAAACCCAAATTAAAAAAAAAAAATCCAGACAGATCATGTATATGTATGGAAGACATAGTGGGGAAAGACATCAACATTTCCCCTCAACCTTATCACTAATATTTTAGAATAAGCATCGAAACATTTAGAACTGCAGATCTAAAGAAGCCACGGCTGCCAGAAGGACCGCTACAGATCTGTCTGCAGCGCATAGCCACGTAAGTAAAGATAGAAAGTCAAACTGAAGTCTTGTTTTCCAAGACTGTACATCGAAGCAAAAGCATCCAGGAATCAAGAGTTGCCCAGAAACGTGAGTAAGCCCTTTTCAGCCATGACTTACTGGGCATTTCATCTTTTGTTTAGGATTACAATACAAATAAGGACACGTCAGGAAAATTATACGTATTTATGAGTCATCTGGTACTTGATCTAGGATTGTTTATATTGATGGCACTTTTTCTTGCAGTTTGCAAAAAATGAAAAAGTTGAAGCTGTAGATCTGAGCTTAAATATCATATTCACAGCCAGTAATTATTTTTAAATTTGATCATTTGCTATTTATAAAAGGCAATTTGAAGAAAATGTCTGCTTCATGCTTATACTTCCTACATTTTGAAAAGCATTCATAGCTAAAGATACTTTGCATTTCATCTCCTAAGGGAGGCTGAGGAAAAGCGGGTAAGGTTTAGAACATGGGTTCCCTTCAGCACCCAAGTGTCTTCATGGAAATAAAAAAAGGATACTTTGAGCCATAACAGATATTCATGGCTGTGTGAGGTTGATAAATTAATTCTATGGTCTTCTTCATTTTCTTTTAAAATGCTAATTTCTCAAGAACATAAAAGAGGCAATGTGTTTTCTGTTTTTGTTGTTCTACCAAAAATTTAAAAAGTATCAAAGGAAATTTCCTTTGCATCCGATAAGAAATCCCTATCATATCTATAATAATGACATGTAAACATATCCTAAGATATTTGCATTTTACGTGTTGTGGAATTTGGGGATTATAAGAATTCTAGGTAGTAAAAAAGCAAAAAACGAAAACAAAAACCTGTCAGATTAGACCTGCCCTCTACAGCAAGAATATTTAAACCAAGAATTTAAAAGCAGTAAAACCCAAACATTTGTGAGGGCTTCATTTAATACAGTGGAAAAACTACTAGAGCAATCTATGAACCCATTGCTGAACTGGAAATGAGGTATGTCACGTGACCCTCAAGCTTTGTTAGGGTATCCCACGTGGAGCTAAGGGATTTGATCTGTTTTATAGCAAATGGTGTTAGAGTGAAGTTGGATAATCTCCTTTTCCAGATTTTCTACGAATCTCTGATGGATAGTGTGATGTAAAAAAACTAAAACCACGCCCCCTCAAAAAAAAAAAACCCAAAAAACAAAACAAAACCCCAAACTAAAACCAAAAACTTAATAATATATTGTGCTCCCCTGGGATAATTCCCATATACAGGGCTAGTCCTGAGACCACACAGCTTTCTTTACTAACTGTGGTAAGGAGCTTTTTTTATTCTTTTTTTTTTTTTTTTTAAATCCAACCAATGAAGGTTATGTCAAATTTTCTCCCAGTTAAAAAAATGTTAGCCATGCATCTCAGCAAATACTGGTGGCGGCTAATGACCGAAAACATCAGGTGACAGTCGTCCGTTCCTTTTCCCTACATATTACAACCAGACAGAAATGACTTTACTGGCTGGTCCATCCAAAATCTGATGCCAATGTTAACGGGAGTCTTCTATCCCAGCATTCTAATCCCAGCAGTACTCTTTTCTCAATAAAATACTCCCATAAATGACTCTTTGAGTGTATCAAAACAATATACGTGTAACTTACAACACCGGCATTCGATCAACAACAAACTCTTATAAAGGGCCAGACCCGAGCCTGGACAGGCCCGCGAGAAACCTCACCTTCCACGTGGCAGCATTGCGTCGAAAGTAAGCAAACATTCGTGTGAACCAGTTATAGATTTCATTTAGTGTTAGCTGCTTTTCTGGAGATTCGAGAATGGCCTATGAAGCAGAAGTAACCAAAGAAGATAATTTATGACCAAATCAGCAGAATCGTCATGATACAGTTTCTTGAAAATATAAAATAACCATGATTCAGAGCTAAAGCCCAAGAAAGGGTTCACAAAATGATCTAAGATTAATGGTTGCATTTAACAGTTCAATAGCAAAATTCAAAATGGAATTATCTAATTGTTTTGAGTTTTTATTTCTGTTTCCGTACAGAAATATTAATTTATTAGTCATTCATAAAGCAGAATCAAAGAGAAATGCAAAACATTTCACTAGCTGATTAAAGCTCAGTAATTATTTAGAGCTCAGATTAATTCTAGGGATCAGAGATTACTGTAGCTTGTGATAATTGACTTGCCATCTTTAAACAGGCTCATTTTCACTGTTGTGTGAAATGAATTTCCTAATAATCACATCGTATTGTAATACTTAATCAAAAGCAATTATGTTATATATTGCAGTTTTAAAAAACCTTATAGAAAAGGTTTTAGCATGCTTGCATACTAAACGGTTTTAAATCTACTTCATCAATATAATATATCCATGTACACGTATACCTTTTGATAGAATTTCACATACTGCGTTATTTACTTACCTGCCTAATTAAAGATGCATATGTAAATGGTGGTCTAACTTCTGCGTTCTTATAAAATTCTTGGTTCTGCGCAATATCTGCTAAATAAGAATCATTGTCCTATTAATTATCACTTTTTAAAAAGAGGCTGGTCTACAAGAATCGCATAGTACAGCTCTACGGGAGGCGAAGATGGAGTATCTACCTGAAGAAATGGGCACGTTGTATTTGTCCGAGTACCGCCTGCGGATGGGTCCCACCGTATGCATGCTGGTGGTGGTGATGACGGAGGGGCCTTGGGTGACGGGAGTGATGGGGGCGGTGGGGGTCGTCGGAGTATGAGGTAAGCTCTGTGGAGAAGCCTCAGATGCAGACTTGGAGAGTGTGACACTTGATACCAGATTCAGCTGCGAGGAAAAGAAGAATTCTCAGAAGCGCTTCGGAAAAGCAGGGAGCAAGCAGGCCTCGGAAATCCAGCAGGGACACTACAGGGGACGCCCGGCTCGCTTTCCTTCTCTAAGTCGATGCTTCCCATCGACTGCAATGTGAGGCGTGTGCCCATGTAAAAACAGTTCACGTAGTGGTTAGTTTAAAAATCTCTCTGGCCATGTTCTCCTGACCCGTGGGTGACACAGGTGTTTTCCAAAGACGGTGAAAAATGAGTGTGTGCAGAAAGGGGTGACCTAGCCCAGGGAAGTTTGACAAGTTCTGGGTCAAAGCATTTCTTGTGTCACGGCGTCGACCCCCTTGAGCAGCCTCCTGTGCTTGGCAGACCTCCCGGGGCGGGGGGGAGCCTCCCAGCACCAGCGAACACCAACGTCGTCGGTAGAAGCCACCAGTTGGGAAACATCGGTCTAGACCGGAGCTCTCCAACAGCACTTTCTGCAGCATGCTGGCGCCCGTGCGGAATGGTTTTACCTTTTCATCAAAATTAAACTTTCCTTTAAATAGCCCCAGGTAGCCAGTGGCTGCCACACTGGCCAGCACTGGGACAGGCTACTTAACTCCATGATGAAACTTCACCGATGCGAGCCGCGGCAGGGACGTTTGGCCTATGGCTCTTATTAAAAAGAGCGGCACTGGGGCGCCTGAGTGGCTCAGTCGGTTAGACCGTCCAGCTCTTGATTTCAGCTCAGGTCACGATCTCGGGATCGTGGAATCGAGCAGAGTCTGCTGGAGACTCTCTCTCTCCCTCTGCCTCTTCCCCCCCACCCCTCAAATAAATAAATCTTAAAAAAAAACAAAAACGTGGCACTGATCGTGTTAGACACCATTTAGCTCTATCAGTCGGCAAAGACTAATCTTCGGAAGCTTTATGTGTAGTCTTCATTAAACACTGTCAAATAGAACACTGGAATCTATTTTAAAAAAATGACATACGAAACACTGGGAACTGTAAACATTTTTTTTCTTCGAGTTTCAAATGCTCAGTAATATAATGGAATGTATAGCATCAAGTGAGGAAACGAGTATTACTTATTTGAAGTCGCACAAAGGCAAAGGAAGCAGTACCGTTTCCTTCCTTCCATTAGCCTTCGCCTTGAAGTGCTTCTCTTATTAATGAAAAATAATGGGCTTGTCCCCCTTACCCTGAGTTGGTTCTTCCAGAAATACTAAGTCTGGCTACGCTACAGAACTCGGCCATTTTCGACATATTATTGCACAGAACTGAGATCCCAGATACTTACAGCCAGCCCCAGATCCAAGAAACCCTCGCAAAGTAGGCTTACTTGTAACATTTTCTCAAACCGGATTTCAAATCATTTAACAAAATAGTATTTCACTACTGCAGTACCGTTACGGACAAGGCATTATTTGTGGGAGGTATTAAAAATGAGATTCCTCTGGGATCATAAAGAACACGTTAAAAGTTCCAGTTTGTTGAGAAGAGTCAACCCTACTCCCACTCCAGTAATGAAAAAGGCCATGAGAATGCCTCTCATATGTTTACGGTAGTTCCATTAAAAAAAACCAAACACTATAAAAACCAAGAATTTGAAGAAAAGAAAGATCAAATATCGTTAGGTAAATATTCATGGCAAAAATGTAAATATGGTGCTGGAAAGGGAATGTTGGGTAGCAAGCCTGTAGTTGTGCTTTCCAATTCCCCTGGTGAAATGCTGACTCAGCTAAGGCCAGACCCTTCCCCCAACCCCCACGCCTGAGAAGCGCAAGCTACGGGGAGGACACGGCTCTTCCCTCCCCCACCCCTCCAGCAAACTGGGCCAATGCTGTGAGTTGCTTTCTTTTTTATTAGTGCTGGAAACCTGCCTTCATGACATGTATTTGCGGACTAAGTGCTTACAGTTCAGAGGAGCAGCCATGGGATGGAGCAGAACCGAGAAGCCACAGGGGAAGGTTGGGGCTGACCTCCTCTGCGCCTTGCGCCTTAATCACCGACCAAGTACAGCAACAGTCCGTATAAGCATCAGCCCAAGCAACGGGTCAAGGAAATTAGTGCATGAAAGGCTACTGCTCATAAATACTTTTAAATGCTTTTAAAATCCAGATGCCGCGAGGCCTAACACTATCCCGCCGCTCGGGAAAGTCATGGATACCATTTGTATAAACCATGTTGTAAACCACCTGCCACTGCGCGATTTCACTCCATTCTAAGACCATCACTAATACGTGAGATGTCCCTGCTCACGCTTTACAGATGAGCAAACCGAGGCCAAAGATCCATGAAATAAGTTGCCTGTATTCATAACCAGTCAAACACACACTCGTGATTCTAGGCTCTCGGTATAAGCATCTTACGCCCAGTTAGTGGGAAAAATAAACACTGGCCAGTTTCAGTTTTCTGTATGCTCATTTTTGGAAAGGGTTCCGTGAATAGCTTTAGTCCCTGCTTATAAATGGCATTCAATAAATACTACTGAACAAATATAACGCATTTGAAACTGAAGTGACAAAAACAGGGACAGAACATTGATTTGCTGCCCTTGAAGACTTACCATCGAATACAGACACCAGTCCAAAGACAGTGTGCGTTAACAACCATAAAGCAATTCTGAGGACTAACTACTTCTTGGCTTTTCTTTTCCGTTTAAGGACCGTACCCTAAACACCATAACTTTCTTAAACACTTAATGAGAATTATAACTACAACGGCCTCAAGGAATATGCCAGCTGCTTTCCCATCTTGTGAGGAAGGGCACCAGGTGTACCGGACTCCAAAAAACCAAAACTCCTGTAAACGTTCAGCAAGCACAAGTCCTTCTCGTGGTGCTCGCACAGGAGAACAGACACGTCACGTGGTGCCGTGTCATAAAATGTGAAAAGAACGGGACATCTGTAGCTTCTACCCAGGGTCTTAACACCTGGACTGTCTGCACCGAAAAAGCAACAGTGAAAAATAAAAAATCCCTCCAGGTTCGCACAACCCACAAAGAAATACACAGTAGAATTTTCTGGAGGCTTTTGAACATAGGTAGCCAATGGAAATAAACGTGAAGCCGGAAGAGAGCAGAGAGGGGGCTTACCAGGCTTGACAAATGACACCGTGATTCACACCCACTGCTGGGCTATCTCTAATAAGCCACAGAGGAAGCAGCCAATCTCAGCTAATTACCAGATAAAAATGTATTGTGAGGGTTCTAATTAGGAGACGCGGATGGAGGTGATCTAATGATTAAATGCTGCATTCGAGTGACCCCACCATCGATGTGCGGTGGTGCAAGATGTCACTGGAATATTTTGTAGAAACAGTAATTTTGCTTCGAGGAGGGGAGGCGGTAATATTTGTAATGATGGCTGTGAGGTAAACTAATTAAAAGACAGTTCCTACAGGAAGAGGGTGGCTGGGAGCAGCTGTGGCCATTCCACAACCAAGTGCCAAGTCTCAATAGAGGAACGGCAGTCAAGTGGAAAATTTCTGCCTGACCTCTGCCCTTGCTATTAATTTGCAGGAAAACTAATGACACATATACATATTCCCACAAAATTGTTCTAATTGCTAATTTGCCAAAGGAGCCCAGATTCCAAATTAAACATGACTGTAGTCTGTGAAGGAAGCAAGAGCAAAAACCTATAAACTCCGCACAGAGGGTGCTTTGCCTCGCGAGATCATTTGAAGGCTGAACCAACAAGTTAATGAAATGTCAACCTTGTCAACTGCTATAGAAGTTTGTTAACTTTTAAACTTTTGTTTGATGATCATATGCTTGTCTCGTGGAGAAACCATCTTTAGGGAGGAAGGTCATGAGGGAGAGAGAAGATGGAGCATGGGGAAGGATTCAAAACAGGCTCTGTGTTCAGACCAAACCTGCTCTTTTAATTAAGGTCTCTGAAAACAGTGGACTACCCCCCCCCCCAAAAAAAAGAGAGAGAAAGAAAAAAATTTAATTACAGACTTTGAACAGAAGAGCAAATCGGGACTTGGTGTGGGTTTTGCTGTAATCTTGAAATATTCATCTTAATTGTAAACTATTAAATCTTAATATAATCATCAATTAGAAATGAACGTATATGCACTTCGTGTTTCAGATAGTAGTTAAGGTTTTAAAAGATATATATATATATATTTTTTCCGGGGCATGGAGCAGGAAGGGATTGGACTGGGAGGGTTTCTTTTCCTATTTTTCTTATTGTGTCTATTTTCTATTTAAAAAGAAGTTGCTATGTTTGGAAAAGTTAGTAACTCTGATATTTTCTACATGGCAAGTTTCCGTCATGTGATGATTTCGGCAAAGATAATCGCTTTGAGGGTCTGGCCAGAAGTTAAATTCTTTTGTCACTTAAGATCCGCTGTAGGGTTTTTCTTTTTTAAAATCTCCGTGTGCTCTTAACCACCGTCTTTCCCCCAGCTCCCTTCCAGGAGGACTGTCCTGGGAATCGTACCCATCCCAACTACTGGGACTCTGTCAGCTGCCTGATAATTCTGCTGAGCCCTTTTCTAAAAGATTAATCTCTAGATTTTAAACAGTAACCTCCTCTCTTCTTTTAAAGATGATGAGTCACTCACATTTTTAAAAAATAAACAAAGCGCTGATGTAAACCCCAGACAGAAACAGACTTGTCCTAAGTATTCCCATAAGAACTCATTTTTATTTTTGTTTGTGCTCTTGCCTCATATGAAAACAGATTCTGAGAACAAAAGACAGACCTGAAACCCAAACACTGGGGCACCTAGCTGCTTAGTAGGGACTTTGAGGCTCACAGAACTCGTTTTTCTGCTCTTGGTGTAACTGCCCTGAGCGGGCTCCAGGCCTGCTTGAACGGCACAGTTTCTAGACGCGATCGCTGGCGTTCAGAGACGGCCGGCCTTTCTGAGGCCTGAGGGACGTCCGTGGGGAGGCTGGGCCGGGGCAGGGGGAGGCTTGGGTTTGGAGCTCCTTGAGCCAGGCCCTGCTACCGCAATGGGCCAGGTACTGGCACAGGGCAGTGAATGAGAGGGTGGTGGTACGGGGGGTTTGGGGGTGGGGGTGGGGGGTGCAGGGCTTCATGAGAAACAGTACAGAAAAACAGCTTGTGTGTGTTGTGCTCGAGAATCTTTTATGACTGCCTAATCTTGCTTCTCTAGGCCTAAAGCAAGGCTGTAAGCAGCCCAAAGGATCAGCCATTGCTTTAAGAGTTAAAAGACCCGTGTGGGGGAGGGGGACACTTTGTTTTTGTAGCAGCTAAAAACTATTTCAAAACAGTCCTAATTGCTATGGTTGGAGGAAAAGAGAATGCGTAAAAAGGAAAATGTAATACTGCATTTTGCTTCAAATATCCAAGTTCCTGTAAGCGTTTTATAACATTTTCATAACGAAGGATATACTACCTACGCTATAATTACTTGCCCACCAAATCTGAAGGAATGTGGTTTTTCCAGGATCACGAGAGGTTTCTGGTGTGCAGGAATACCCCGGAGCCATGCGTACTTCTCCTGTCCTCCCGGATTATAAAATAGGGTTTACAGGATTTTCCTGACATTACGATGGGGAAGTCTTCTTCAAAAATCCCTAACAACTTAATAAAGTCATAACACAGACATGCTTCTTTTTGTTGTTATTGTCTTGTCCTCTGAGTTACGCTTCCCTCCAAGGAGACAGCTCGACAAAATTCTCCACGGAGCAAGCGTGGAGACATGAACCCCCAAGCAATACACGTTGGTGTTTACTTTGAGAATGTTACCGAGTTTGGAACAAAAGAATATCCATCAGTCTCATTAGGAGAGTTTACTCTTGTCTGATTTTTTTGCTTCTCTTCCCATGGAAAAGAGAAGAATCTTCTAAAACTCAAAACAGAGCACATGTGGCCCTTCTCAACGTGTGTCAAGAAAGGCTTTTCCCACCGTGGGTACCCAAGGGCTAGAATATACAGCCGCTCCGGGAAACTTTGACACAGCCTTTTCCATGCAGGGCCCGGGCTTCAGAAAATTCAGAGCTTACAAATAAAATAAATTCAAAGCACGGAAAGCCTATTTTATCTGATGCTGGCGGGTCCTCTGCTTCCTCCACACTGGTCCTCGTGACATGGCTTCCTCTCCCCATCGCCTTCGCCCAGAGACACACGAACACAAGCACCTCCTCTGAACCCAAGGAAAGAGTCACAGATCTGACTCCTTGCCACGTCTTCCTGTTCCTCTCACACACCACGTCCTCCAGAATGCCCGGTGTAGATCGGCTATTTGACGGACACACGGCACGATTCGTGCAGTGAGTGTGTCCGGTTGTGTGTCTGTCCCTCAAGACGCCCAACACCTCACTGGCAGGGAAGGGGCTCTCTTGTTTTACTGCTCTGTGTTTTTAGTAGCATACTTAATAAATACTTGTTGATTAAATACCTTGACCTGAAACGCAGGAATTCCCTTTCCAAAAATACCGTGCCATGTGAGTCCTGGGCGTAATTACCAAAGGAAAGGTTTCCTTCTGTGTGAAACTTCTACGGCAAGCGGGGAGAGGTCTTGTTGAAGGTGTCCAAAGAACAGGAAGGCTCGCCTATGCCTTCCCGTGGGGGATGAGCTTAGAGCTACGTCTAAAAACTCAGGGGTGTCCTGGGATGAGCATACCCTCCAACGACCCACATGGGAAGACAAGCTCCACAACCGGGTCCAGGGAATGTGTCTATGAGCTGATGTAAGAACAGTCCAAGAAGGTTTTGGCAGTTTGTCTGATGCAATGGAAGAGGGACTGGCTGGATGACTGGATACAACAAATGACACTTACCACCCAAATGGCATTTAGTGAAAAGCAACGTTTACAGCAAAGCATTCTATCACTTAGTGACTAAGAATTTTAAAATAAACATGAAGTTCCTTTTAAACAGAAATGGAAAAAAGAAAAAACTTCATCAACTTACTGGCAAGGCTGTAACATCAAAGTCCCCATCTATGGTTAGATTTGAATCCTGGTGACTGCTTATTTCAAATCAAAGACTCTAGAAGGACACACTGTGCATTCTATTATTTAAGGTGGAATAAATTCATTACGGGCAAAAAAGGAATCGTTTGCACCTTAGAAATGATCATCAGATAGCTCTGTATCCCTAACGTTGAAAGAATCAAGGGTCTGCTGAATGTGTGTGCCTTTTTCCCCCCTTTTTTTGGCAAGGCAAGTAAAAATGTATGCAAAACACTACACGTCTACCCTTTATAATTAATTTCCCAATGCCTCACCTATACATATTTTAATAATTCCTGATTTATAAGATGGTATCTATAATAAAATTTTCTATTTTCCAATAAGTGAAAAGAAGGCAGGTTCACTCTGGCAACAGAGTGTCACACAATATCTTGCTTGTCAGGCACCAATTTTTACTTCTTACATGTAAGTTAAAGGGTAAGGAATTTATAATGCTGCCTGTGAAGGGAACCACTTTTCATACACAAATGTGATCTTTTTTTTTCCCAAAGGGTAATACAACAGTACATTTACATAAACTAATCCCAACAATCTATGTATTTGACAATGGCAAACCTCACACAGACGGCCTATTGTTGGTTTACATCGTGGAGTTCTTTATATTGGCTTGTAGCGCTGCTCTAGCCGTCAAAGGTTTGACTTGGACACTAAATAAATGGTTATAGAAGTGCTGTGCAGCGATATTGGACTTCTTTGCAAAAGAAAACCTGCTGTGTATGAATTCAAAAGCTATTAATTTTTCAGTCAAAAATATTCGTGCCTATTTCTTTTAATAAAGAAATACTGTGCTGAGCTACTAAGAGATAATGTTGACTAGGGGTAGAGAATTTTCAATAGAACAGTTAAAAATAAATTTAGTAGGAGGTCCCCTTCAAAGTTATAATTTTCTAGAATGTAAAACATTTTTTTTTAAATACTAATCAAGACAAACCTTCCTTCCCTGTGCATTTCCCCCAGGACTGCTTTCCCCTGTTTACTGGATGCTTCACACTGGTCCTCACGGAGAATCCCAACGGTCCTTTCTCGGCCTGTGCAGGCTTACCTATACTGTGCTCCCTCACAACACCTGGCCCCATCACTCACTGAGCGCCCCCTGGTTTCACGACTCCTTCCCCACTTTCATCCCTCCTCCTCCCAAGGAGCCCCATCACACAACATGCGTCCATCCTAGAGTCTGGAGTCCAAACATTATTCTATCACTGCTTTTAACCCATGGAGGAAGGAAGAGGTAATCTCATTCTCTCCCTTATTACCAGGTTTAAAGACTCCAACCCTTCATCCTGGGGAAAAAAAAAAAAATCTCCAACAAAAGCAATATGACGAGAGTTCAGAAGGCAAACGATTCCCCTAGCAATTGGCTGTGGCCACTGGGGAACTCCAAGAAGTTGTTCCGGGTCTTACCCACTTGCGTTAACTGGGCTCCGATTACTCCCAAGGACCCTCCTTAAAAGGAGGGGCTGAAGAAGGCAGCACGAATAGCACCGCTGACTACTGAATTCACAATACCGAATGGCCTAGGTTTTTGTTTCCCTTTCTTTTTGGTAGCCTACACATTCAGTCCTCTAGCCACTTACTGCAAAACACATGGAAACTAAGGGCTCTTTCCTAGTAAAAATGGATGCACAAAGTGTTTAATGATTTTATGTCCTATATCTCAGTAATGTGTTCTGTTTCAGACATTAATTTTGTCTGCCAACTGCGTCTTGGCAGGCTACCATATTTGCTGGGTTAATAGTCTGACTCCGTTTTATTTCTATCACCATAAATCATACATATATGGGTGTATGTTTGCTTTATTTATAGAAAAAAATCAGTCAAAACAGATAAACCAATACTTTGCCATTACGCTGCATCATTGCATATTGATTAAAATTGCTGGTACTAACTATAGATTGTCAACGCTCAATTAATTTTCACACAGTGACTCCAAGCAAAATCAAATAAAGGCAGTGTACCTTTAAATTTTACAAATCTTAAAAATCAAGAAGCACAGCACTCTCTCCATTTTGAATAATCAGTGGAAGCTACTAAGAGATTTTTAGAAATGTAAGTATATGAGAAATACAACTGTTAAAGCGATCAATTTATAGCAAGGAATGAGGCCCAAGACAGGATTTGGGGTTTAGAAACCATCCTTCTGCTTCGATATTAACTGTCTGTGCGTGGATGGCACTCTTCAAGGTTAAGGAAAAGGGAACAAGGCAAGAAGTAGGGATTCCTCAAAGTTAAATGTAATTTCAGCATATTGTGTTTGATCTCCTAACTGCCGAAGAGTAGTACTCACTTTCAACTCTCTAATAACCATTGCATGCCCTCCATCATTTTAGCCTCCACTTATTCCAAGAGTGTGTTTTCTGTTTCTTTCCTCTGTTACAGTTATACTGGACTAACTCTCACTCCCTTTCTCATACCCGCTGTCTCTCAGTTAACCGAGGCTGAAATGCCTTTTTCTTCTGACTCCAGGGTCTGGCTGTCTTCCTTCTGCGTTCACACCATTTGGAAAGATTTCCACCCCCTCCCAGTGACCAATCATAATACACTGTCATACCCTGCTATAGGACCAATCCTCTGTCCCAAAGAGCTACTCGGGCCCCATGGCCAACGATCTGAATCAGCCTCTATCTTCCTAAATGCCTTGCAACCGCCCTCTTCCTGAAAGGTACCCAGGAACAGTCAACTGCACTCAAGTCCTTTGATACTAACAGCCGCCCCAGTACACTGTCCTGCCTCCCATGCTTGGGGTGGGAAACAGAGAAGAGATACTGTGGGGTTTCTCCCCCCGATGTAGAGCTCGGTACTTACGGGCTGAGGGGCGGCTTTGGGTTCCGTAGACTTCACGTGCAGATGGGTCATCATGGCTTGCAGGCGCTCTTTGTCTTTCGCAAGCTAGTGGGAAGGAAATGCTCTGTTATTTCTTTGAATACAGATGCATTACTATTTTAACATCCAAAATGATACATATTCCAAATTAAACTATAGCACCATTGCACATGACAAAATCTTTCTCATTGCTTAATCGTTTTGAAATCTACGCAACCATTGCCAAACTCCCAAGTAACTGGAGGTGTCAGTGTGAGATTTCTCAACACAAGATGCATTAGCTTTTAACTGGGAAGTTCTAGACCTGCTGGCACCGAGGAGTCCCATAGAACACAGACAGCTAAAAGACAAAAACGTGAGTCATGCCTATTAACCAATCTTATTCACGAGCAAGCCAAAGGAAAACGAGTGAGGTGGCTAAAACTCATAAAATGCATCTTTTGTGGTTGTGGAAAAGCTCTTAAGACACACGGATACATTTATGCAGAATTAACTTCATCTTTCTTAACAGGTAGGCAGAGATTAGCACAATGCTGCTGAGCAATATTGGCAGGGCAGGCACGGGGACAAGGGATGACAAGTTCTCATCTCCAGAGGAACGTAGAATAAGCCTGACCATTCGCTTATTCAATATGGGAGTACCTGTACGCATTAGTCTCACCTTAACAAACATTTAAGTCTTCTCGTTGTACAAAAAATTTTCTTCTGAAGAGATACAAGTTTCTAATCCGATGTACATCCTTGCACTCAAAATATACTAGCTGCTTCTTTCTTTACGCTTGCCTTGAACTGTTTTAACATGATGATATTTTTGACAATTCAAGGCAGCTGGGCACAGGGGATGCAAAATAACTGATTCTAGGTAGTTTTGCCATAAGCGTCTTTGCCACATAACTAATCGGCCGTAAGACAATTTTACCATAGAAGATCGAATCATGACAAATGAAAGAGGGACGTTCCTGAAAAAGGGCAAAATGAAACATAGAAAATGAATAGCAAAATGAAACGGCCTCTCCATAAAACACATCTGAGTACATTCGAAGTGTCCAGTGCAGACTGATGGCAAGACAGCACAAGTAATGGGTATTATTTTGTGAATTGTACCAAAGCACTTATCTTCCAATTATTCAGAGTATCGTACGTTTTCTGGTTGCTCTCATTCATTCCCATTCAGCTCTGCATTTTTTTCTTTTATCGATACAATCCCATCCTTCAGGAGGAGAGGTATCCGTTTCCAAACACTAGAATACATGTGTCTAACTGAGCTCCGCACGGCTCTGTCAAAGCCTTCTACTAGGTCACTTGCTCTTGGCATACGGTCTCATGCCTACGGAGAGACGTTCCAAAATTCTATGGGACGTGTGGGTTGGAAATTCTGGGCCAAGATATATGCCATTACAGGGCTAAGATTTATATAATATAAAAATGGAAGTACCTTGTCAATGGCGAAATGAAAGCAAACTGTCAAACCAAATTGTCAACCAGTTATTATTATTATTTTTTAATCTCTTAGGGCAAAATTGCCTTAGGACAGTTAGTTCTGTGGTGCAAATGACTGCAGCAGACAGGCCAACAGCAAAGATGCTTACCGCGAAAATACCAGACAGGATGATAATTACCTCTGTAAAGTAAGTGGGAAGTATATCTTCAAAAGATAAAGGTATAGTTAAGAGAAGAGCTGTGGAATTTGGGGGAAATGTAGAAGAGATTAATGAATGAGTGAACAGAGAGGGAGAGAGAGACACAAAGAGAAAAGGGGGGTGGTAGAGAGAGTCTAAGATCAGCACTTTTATACACCATTTGTCCAAAATAATGCCTTTGAACTGGGGAGGGACTCATTTCTTCTATGTCACATAATCAACCTTAAACCTTTGAAATATCAAGTTTTGGGGGCACTTGGCTGGCTCAGTTGGTAGAGCGTGTGACTCTTGATCTCAGGGTTGTGAGTTTGAGCCCCACGTTGGGTGTAGAGATTGCTTAAAAATAAAATCTTTTTTTTTTTTTCAAAAAAGCGTCTTATTTATTTATTTGAAAGAGAAAGGGAGAGCAAGCGAGCTGGGGGAGGGGCCGAGGGGGAGGGAGAGGGAGAGAATCTCAAGCACACTCCAGCATGGGGCCTGATGGCAGGGCTCGATCTCACGACCCCGAGATCATGACCTGAGCCGAAACCAGAAGTCAGAGGCTCAACCGACTGAGCCACCCAGGTGCCCCCCCCAAAAATAAATTCTTAAAAAAAAAAAGAAAAGAGAAAAGAAATACCAGCTTTTCATAAGCTGAATTATTCCAAAAAAAAAAAAAAAGTCAAAGAAGACATTTTAAAATAAAGGTGTTTTCTAAGGGAAAGGGGCTGTTTCAGCATTTGGGGAAAGGCAGAGGAAAGGGAAAGGTACGAAAGCAAGAGAGAAAAAGCTTTCGGCTTATCCTGGCTGGATGACTCAGTCTCAAGCCGTATCACATTGGATTTTTTTCCTTTTTATTCCCTTGTGGTGCAGGGAGGAATAAATTAAGAAGAAGAAAAAAAGCCTTACAGTGTTAGCATTTATCTTTCAACAAACAGGAAATGAAAACGATACCATATTAGGAGCCACTTTACGTTATTCGTCTTCTGTGCTTTAGTAAGTTATTGAACGGCCGAACTAAAAGATGCTCTGAACACATAATGCCAAAGGAATTTAGTTTTCCAAAGTGGCTCAGTTAGAACAATTAAAATGTTCGCAATGGCATTCTTCTACAGTTATTCGTATTTCTGTAGTTATTTGGTTTTTTTTTTTTTACTGTGTTTTAAGTTTTTAGATGTTAGAGCCAAAATATTCTTAGAATTCTAAAAAATGTTTTGTCTTAAAAGTTATCATGAGGCACAAGGAATGAAGGCATATCTATTAGTCTTTTTTAAAAAACGAGTAGTCTGCCGTACTGAACGTTACAAATTAAAGGGTGAGGGGTGATATTTACTTAAGAGTCTGATGAATATTAATTGTAACTTAATTTGGGGGTAAACATTGTTGATGTAGCAATTAACCAAGACCAAGGAGAAGGAAATCAAATTCCCAGCATCAAAAGGAATCATCACCTCTACGTTCCATCCAGAGGGCTACCATGCTGACATTTTACTGGTCAAATGTAATAACACTATGTCGCAAACACATACCTAGAGTTTGTACACACAGCCCCATCCATAAACCCTGGAGGTTACTGCCATGGGAGACAATTTTTCACTTCTCCATGAGAATATTAACGTAGAATTGATTGTCCATTTTGAGAATTACCCAGGTTCCTTATTTGGCCTCACGCCCAATTCTACCATCCTAGCTCGGCTTTATTATAAAAGATGGGCAAGGTTACAGAAAAAAGGCAAAAATCCAAGTTTCTGTTTTTGTTTGATCAGAGCTAACTAGCATGTAATACATTCTTGGATGGGTTCTGGATTTTTACCATCAGTCACAGCTCTAACTCTAACACAAACCCTTTTAACAATTACAGAAAAAAAAAAAAACACTTGCCAAATTCACTTTTTGTTGTTTTAGGCAAAAAGGCTAATATTTCACACCTATTGAAACCACATCCTCTCTCTACTGGGGCTGTCTTACTTTTTTAATACTCACTGGCCCTTCGAAAAGCTTTCCGATTCTTTGTTACTTTTTATGCCACCATTCCATGCATCCCTATCGATTTTCACGGCATCCTTTCATTATTATGACAATACAAACATTTAATATTAGCAAGTATATATATTCCAGCATTCCCTCATAAACTGAATCCCGTGCAAAGCAAAGCAAAGGAGGATGAGAAATGTACTCCAAAGGTCAACTAAAAATTTGGTTGGCATATTAAAACAATTTTTTATGCTGTGCTATCAGAAATCCCGCTCTAAAAGCTTTCCTGGTGGATACGGGAGGGGTATATCTGGTATAAAAGGAATGCCAACGGGCCCCACACGGAGGGGACCCTCTCGTACAATGTTTATTAGCAGGCTGTTCCCCAATTTTGGGGAGAGACAGCAGAGCAAAAAAGGATGAAGGTCGTGGGCACTGCAGTCAGACTATACTGGATTCAAATTCTGGCTCTGGGACTCTGAGCACATTATGTAACCTTTTTAAGTATTTAGTTTCTTCTTCTAAATATGGAATAATACTCTCTGAACTTCTGAAGAGTTGTTTTGAGGATTAGATAAGTTCTTGCACATAACAAGCTTAGCATGGAGCCTAGTGCTTCACGGATGCTCAGAAATGTCTTTCTTTACGGGGAAGTTCCATCAGTCTCGTCTGTTTAGACTTCAACCGGTTGAGTATATGCTTGGACCCCGGGTCCCTGTAACAGGAGTTCTGTGGAGTTTGCAGGGCGCCTAGCTGGGGAGAGAATTTTGATGTTTTGAAGAATGAAACAGAAATCGTAGGAGAGACAAAGCCCATTGCTTATGGATTGATTTCCTTGGTTCTCGCGGTCTCATTCCCTCATCCTAGGCAAATGCTTTTTCTCCCCTTGGCTGAGATAGGTCATCCCCTCTTCTATTAGCCATGGCCTCAAATGAGGTTTCAGCCAGTCCGGGCTGTGAAAGGCTGGAACGTGTGTATTGCTCGGGACACACTGATAACCGCCGAAGGCAAGGAGCTCCGTTCAACGTCTTCAAAGATAAAAACGGAGGAGATTAAACTCATTCTTTGAGCAGAGAAAAGGGAACATGGTTTTAGGTTCATTTAACATAATCACTTTATATGTTGTCTGGAGGACTAATCATTTTAAGCCCAATTTGGCGGTTCTCGCTTGTGAGAAACAGAATCTGAAATAAATGAAGGATTCTGGATGCGTAAAAATGTTTGAATTACCGAGGACAGATGTGAAGAAAGGACCAAGTGACTCATTTGATTTCACGGAGGCAAAGACTGTATGTCAAATCCTCTCGCCCTACTCTTGTATTTTACAGTTGGGGAAACTGAGGCTCCAAGGGTGAACTCACCCAAGATTACGGAGCTGGGAAGGGGCAGAAGTAAGACTAGAATTCCAGTTGCCTGGTTAGACTTTCCCACGCCGGTGTGACTCTGAGAGGCACCTGGGATGCTGACTGAAAGCACAAATGTTTGCCATTCTTCCCACTCCGTCTGGTGAACCCCCGCCACAGACCCTCCAAGGCAGGGTGAGATACGGAGCTCCAGCAGGCGCTCCACGGGGGAGCAGGCAAGTCGGGATTATTCCCAGACAATGACAGTCCCCAATTTAATTGACTTGGGGTCTCACCTAAATTCGCCAAGCCCAACATGCCAAGCAAGGGGACGTGGGAGTAAAAGTTTTAATAAGGACTCCACGTGTCTGGGTTTAATGTGCTCGTTTTGGGAGACAGGACTCTCTTCCATGGACTGAGTCCTAACAGCAGCTGTCCTGTCTTACATACGATGAGGATGCAAACGGAACTGACTGAGGCAGAGCGCATCCCGTTTCATGGGTCTCTAAGTACGTATGATCAAAAGAAGAAAAACAAGAAGAAAAAAAAAAACCACCAAACAAAACAGCGATTTGGAAGGAGGGGAAATGAAATTCTTCTAGCCGACTATTTACCAAAGAGTTCTGTCTGACCCACTCTATCAAACTCAGGGTCATTCACACGCCTTCAAAGCTCAGCGCCAGTGAAAACTCCTACATGATTTCTTTAACACAACTGCAGCTCTCAGGTGGTAGGGAACCTATGGCTCATTTCACCCCAATGGAAGAATTTCCCTACTTTTATTGTATTCTGTCACCATCTTAACATTCCTTACGTGTTATTATTAAAGACTCTCTTGACATTTAAAGCAGACGCACACTAATACTCAGTCATAGTCTAGGAATTCTAATGCTCCCAGAGTTAAGCAGGATTTTAAATTATGAAAAATAAGTGTCTTGGTTTTCAAAGAGGGACGTGGAAGTGAGAAACCCAGAGACCCCCTCTTCTTTTTCTTGGCTCCAGTCACAAAGCCGTGACACGATGCAGGGATGATGCCATCAGGACTTCTTCCCCACATGCTCCGAGCTCACTCAGGGGAGAGTCAGGAGACTCCGTGAGGCCACTGCTCTGAAGGACTGTCCCGAGGGCTGCCTTCACTGGTGTTAGGCCCAAAGTGGGACGCGTTACAGATACTGTATCTGCAGAAGTCCAGGAAGCTGGTGTGATTACAGACGGCACCGCTAATGGTACAGCCATCACACGTGAAGTCCCTGCGGTAATTGATCCGTGTTAGGCTTAACGTCTCCCTCTGCTATTGAAACGTGCGCACTTTCTCCCTGCTGATGTTTTCTTGGGGCTTACAGTTCCCGCTGTAGATGATTTAGAAAATTTCCAAGGGATTCCTGTGTCACCAAGTTCCAGCCTTGCCCGGCTGCCATGGATTGCTGAGGACGGAGCTCCATGAGGCAGGGAAAGGCATGGCCTCCCAAGCCGGGTTTTACGACCAGTGATCTGCAATGGCTGTGTGTCCTACATGGAACCTCAGTGAACCAGGATGAGCCTTCGAGACAAGAGCGAGGCAGCAGTGCCACAAAAGGAGGCTGGGCTAGAATCTTGGGCGTTGCCCAGTATCTGCCATCGGCTTTGAACAAGTGAATGAGACCTTCTAAACTTCAGTTTCCTCATCTGGAAGAGGAGAGGTACCGAGAATTACTTCTTTCACTCTAAGAGCCAATGACTGTTAAGGTCATCAGTGACTTAGGAACACCTTCTCAAAGGAGAAGAAAGGCACGTGTCATTAGATGTCTGATGTATACTGATGTCCAAATGTTCTATTTTTCTGTCAAAAAAAAAATGGACTCTTAGGATTGAGGAATTCAGGAAGTACCTACTCACACGGGGGTTGTGAGGGTTCAATGAAATGAGGGGTAGGAAGCACCTAGCATACTGCCTTGGCATATAGTAGGAACTCAGTAAACACCCTTTCCAATGGGTTCCCAGCTCCTTTATAAATTACGAGCAGAACAGGAGGCATTAAACAGCTCTCCTCCAAAGCCGATGGATTCACAAGGGTCATCTCGGTGAACAGCTCATTCCATTTTGCCAGGTACTTCCCCAGTTTTGAAACTGGAAACCCCAAGTCCCAGGAAAGCCAGCTGTGAAGGCTGGTCATCCTACTTCTTGAGGAACAGAGAGATGAACTGAAGAAAGAACATACATTCTTCCACTATCCTCCCTCACACTACGATCAAGGCAAATCCTCACATGGCTCTCTTGGCCTGGAGGGTACTTGCCCCCTGCCCCTTCCCGTGTCTGCCCCACCAAGCTTCCGATGCTTCCTCTTATAAACAACCCCTGGTGTGGAGTGAAGGCCATGCTAGTCTTCCCTCCTTGCAAGGCTGCACGTGCAGGAAGGAAGGGGCTGTCTTGCTTCTCCGCATCCAGTGCTCAGAAGACCGTAGGTGCTTGATAAATGGTGACTGAGTGGAATTGAATTATTAAAGACAAAAGGTCCCACCCCTCCACTCTCACCCTCTGCCCGGGTCAGGCAGAGCATCCCCATCGGTTTGATCGGCTCTTTTCCCCCTTGGCTGCTTTCAGTATTCACTTTAAAGGGTCTAGAGGCTGAGGGATGGCAGGAATCCTGTCCTGATCCCTGGCCCCAGACACATGCTGAGCTGTGGACATGAGGAAACACTGGCTCTCCAAGGCTTTTTTTTCCTTTCATTCAAAACCCATCTTCATACACGAGAGGAGGACACGCTGACAACTGAGCAAGGGCATGTGATCAGTGAAAACAACATACGTGGCCAGAAAAATGTATCTGTGCCATGAACGTCTCAGCTTTCTGAGAGAGGGAAGTCTGTTTGAAGACTTTTTCTTGTCTACTAAATCAGATGCTTTTCCCTTTTCCCAAGATGGAATTCCGATCTAGCCACTAAAATACCTTGTGTGCCATCTCTTTCACAGCTCAATGACTGAGACAGTTCACAAGCATATCCCGTCTAAGTGAACCCAGGCAAGTAGATTCATATGAATTTAAATCCTTTGGGCATCAGGGCTGGTGCTCAAGTATTAAGGAAGCTTCGGTGCTTCCTTACCATCCAGCCCATGGCATATGGGGGCCATTCTTAATCTCAACCTATTTCCGTATCCTGTGTCTGAGGCTCCTGTCTTGTGTGTGTGTGTGTATGTGTGTGTGTGTGTGCGTGCACGAGCACGCACGCGCACACACACATTTCGTGACCTATGTAAGACCATGCATATTGATTGTGGGAACACCATTCCCCTCCAGTTCTAAGCTCTCCTCTTGTCTGCATAGCATCCAGAAGAATCTGTCAAAAGAAAGCTTCTGACAGATAAAATCTTAAAATACATTCTCTCACCCCCAAAAGCCATGTCCTTCACCCAAATGATTACTATGGCGTCCATCTATCTTGATGTTAGGTGCGTATATGTACAGCGCAGGCAGTGCAGACAAATGCTCTACAACACTGGGCTTCCAGGTAATAGATGGGGTTAATCACCATCGAGCCCACTGCTAAAATGTCAAAAATTACAACTGTCTTTGTCATAGTGAAATGTGGTTAGAAACATTCCAAAAGGCTGAGAATGCCCACTAAGATGTCTTCTTGACCCCTCTTCCCTTTGAGACCAGGAACGGGGTGCAACATGAGAACTGAATTAACCACTCTGTTAACAAGTTCCACATAACGAGTCCACTGCTAGGAAAACATGCATTATATATTGTGGTAACTTCCCACAAAAATAACATGAATGCATCTCACACACTATGCTGACTTCGTAGCCCATCATCTTGATTTTGTCCTGGTTGCCTTAACTTTCAACACCGAATTGTGAAGGCTTTTCATGTGATTCAAGCACAGCGTTGCACAGAAAGCACCAAGAACGAAAACATCTCAAGCCAGAATCCCCCGAAGCTAACAATGGTTATTAAAATTTTTTTTTCACCTAATTCTTTAGGAGGGGTTCATTAGAGGTGAGAAACCAAAGAGCCTTCTGCTTTGGGTCAGAGTTCTGGGGTGTAGATCTGGGGGGCTAGAAATGGGCAGCACTCAAGTGGCTTTCATTCATCACGGTCACATCTGGTGCTGGCTGACGATACCCTGCAGAATTCTATGGAACCCTTTCGTGACGACACTCTAGGGTAGACATAATGAACCTCCACTGATCTATGATGTAAGATCCAATTTGAGCTTATTGGCATTATTGTTCTGATGGGGGCACACGTGTGGCTTTGCTCCCAGATGTAGACACCAGAGGTCTAAGTACTGCTGTGCAGAGAAAGGCCTGGCGAGCCGGGGTGGTAGGGGGAGGCTGCTCCTCCCAACAATACAGGGATCAGCCTTGGGGGATTGTTCTGGCTTTGACGGCTCTTTTCGGTAGTGCTACGCTGTGCAAATGTTTTTCAAGTTCAAGTTAACGAATAGGAATTCTGGAAAATACTTGGAGGTTCAGGTACTTCCGGGTCTGGGGAATGCCTTCTTTAAAGCAAGCAGAAGTAGCCGTGGGGTTGGTCATGCCCAGGGCATCCCCAATGGAGGGGGTGATTCGTCAGTGTGCTGTGGCGGGAATGGGGGGATGATGCCAAAGGGAAATAAGAGACAGGCTGTTCAAGCATAAGGACACCTCCTCAAAGTGTTCTCGGCTGCTGCAGGGACCTGGCTTCCCCAACACCACAGGTCCTATGGGCACAGCGACTGTTTGTTAAGTCAATTAAATAGTACATTTGCAGACACGGGTACAAGAAATGGCAAATCTGACACCACAAATATGGAAACGCTGACGTGAGACGAAGAGGATGCCCACAGTGAGGACGGCTGGTGGGTCTAAGTGTACCTTGTCCTAGACTGTCCCACAATGTGCCAGAATTGCCACCCAAAGACCTCTCACCTCTGGCTCAGGGCAAGGGTTCTTCAACAACTAAACACTGTTAACATTTTCTTGTATATTTCAATATTTCATCTGCTTGAATAATAACTAATGGATAAAATTGGCTTTGGCCCATCTCTAGCATTGAAACTCTCTTTTCAAAAACTAATGATGTACCGTATGGTGACTAACATATCTGAATGAATGAATGAATGAATGAATGAATGAAAGAAAGAAAGATAGAAACTCTTTTGAGCGTGTTTCTAGTGTTTTCAAGAACCCATCAGTATCAGCTAGCACTACCCAAGGCGGGGACAGTGCCACTGGAAAATTACCTATCTACCGTCTGTTTTTTCTTTAAAATGTAAGAACCAGGAAGGCAACCTTGACCATTCTGCTCACTCTTGCAACCCTTAACTGGCTTCACAAGGTTGCTGCTACGTTACAGGCTCTGGGTGATGTGTGCTAAGTGAATCGGCAAGATAAATGGATGAATGAATATCTATCAGCCCACTTTCCGTGATCCCCGCGATGCACAAGTACTTGTTACGTGAAGCTGCTGTTGGGGAAATTCGACCATTATGGTGACTAGAATGGTTTTATATACCGAGGTGAAGAAGGAAGAGGGAAGAAGGGGTTCGCAGACCTTCAGTAGCCAGGAGCCTAAGGGAACAGGTTGCTATTATATGATGTGATGCAAATGGGTTTTTATGAATCCTCTGGGGCAGGGGTTGTTTGGCAAACTTCTGTAAGAGCCAGCCAGATAGTAAATGTTTTCAGCTTGGCAAACCATAAGGGACTCTGGTGCAACGACGTGACTTTTCTATTGTAGTGCCAAAGCAGCCATGGCCATAGATGACGTGTCAATGAATGGGCGTGGCCATGCTCCAATATAACCTCATATATGGACGCGGAACTTCACATGCTTTATTCTTCTTTTGATCTCTCCCCTCCCCCCCACTACTCAACATGTAAAAACCTTTCTTAGCTCTTGGGACTGGGCTCCTGATCTGCAGTTTGGCAATTCCTGCTCTTGACAAGCATTATGCGATCACTCTAACAATTCCTTCAGCCTTTGAAGAAACCGAGCCCTTCAGAATGAGCCTGCCCCTTCCTCCATTAAAGCGAAGTCTCAAGCAAAAATATTATGAGGAATACCACAGGTAACTACCCCATAGTAACTTCTGGCCCGATGATCTTTGATCCCTATCATAAGCTGAAAACCCTTCCTTCAGTTTGACTTAGGGCTGAAGGATGAAGGGAAATCTATAAGTAAGTAAAATCTACAAATAATCAAAGAATATTCCTAAGGGTCTGCAACGCTACCAGGCCACACCCACCAAAAAACAACCCTAAAGCTTCCAGGGGAGAAGCACTTGACTTACTGATGATCTAACTCCTTTCCTTCCCTTGCCAGCTCTTGGGGAGAGTAAGGAATAATGAATAAAGTCGATAATCAGTTCCTCAGTAATGAACAATGGCCCCACACTCTCAAACCTGGAGTCCGGAACACCTACTTGGGCAAACCATGACACTCTGTGAAACACTTTATTCTAACCAAATGTTGAGAATTTAATTTTATCAACTAAATAAATGCAGGAACTTGTATCACCTTATAACCACCAATACATAAAGATTTTAGGTAGCAAGAGCCATAAAGTTTGTTCTGTTGAAACCAATTTTTCAAGGGCTTACTACACATCAATCGGAAGTGAACTTTGGGGGGGGGGGTGATAAATACCGCTACTGTTTTCCTTCTGAAGAAATATGCTAAATTTAAAGATGTTTCCAAAGACTTACGTAAAAATTTGGGGATTTTATGATGTGCCCTTTGCCTGTATGAATATCTTACTGTTCTTATAATAAGTTCATCTCTGTAGTCTGAATGGAAAAATATTAACTAGCTAAAGAAAACTTTTGAGACAATCTTACTAAAAAAATGTAATTTGTCAAATAAGATGATAACTAATTAAAAAAAAATCCTTCCTATCCTGAAAAGTCACAACAAAAAGTTTAAGTGTGTTTTGGCTGATTTTTCTCTGCAACTATTTGAAGCTGTAAATGACTTAACTCAGTAAAATTCCAAATGTAATTATCTTCTGTACTTAGCCTAGGGCTCTCCATATATCTCGGCGTTGCTGTCTTGCATACAAAACAGGCTTTCCGATGGCTGGTAACAATATAATGTACAACACTGTTTTAATTTCCCCTAGTCGGCTAACCTCTTGCCTACACTAAACCAGCCAGAGGAAGAAGCCACAGTGAGTCATCAAGCACTCAAAAGCATTTTGGAACTCGGTTGCATAAATGGGGTTTGCAGGGTCAGGCTTCTGCGATTGTACATTTTAATAATCTCCATTTCTGACCCAATTTTTACTTTTAGAAACGAATTTTCTATTAATTATACCAAGAATGGAATTATTGTTAAAATATGGTGGTTCACCAACAAGTGACATCAGGAGGTGGAACCCACATTAAAAATGCCCCCCCCATCCCTCACAGCTGTGATCCACAGGAAAATATGCGGAAGTTTATTTTCTATAGTCACAAAATACATTCGACACGGCCCAAGGGATTGCCAAATACAAGACTATACTTACATATTGATACATGTTTACATATTACATATCTGAATACATGTTTGTGCGTGTGCGTGCATATTTAAAACGTGTGTGCTGAACCCTCGGTTTGTCTCAGTGATGGAGGGAAAAGGGGACGAGTTAACATGAGGAATAAATCCACACACAGCTTCGATGTTGACTTCTGACCGCATGCTCGTGTGTATGCGTGGGCACGTGTGTGCGCGTGTGCGTGCTACACTCGCGTGTGCTTTCCACCCCCATCCATTCTCTCTCAATCTCTCTCCCTGGCTCGTCTCCCTAACTCCAGGTTAGCGATATTGGCAACTCCGGGGACTTACATCAACAACAGAGAAAGTTTAAGTTTTCAACTTAGAACGTTTTCCATTTGCAGGAGAAGACACAAGGGAGGGGAAGTGAGAGAGAGAGAGAGAGAGAGATGGAAAGCTCACAGAGGTGGCGGGGAGTTCGAGGCAGACACGGAGT
The DNA here is from genome assembly GCF_024610735.1 of Ursus americanus. Classification (NCBI taxonomy): domain Eukaryota; kingdom Metazoa; phylum Chordata; class Mammalia; order Carnivora; family Ursidae; genus Ursus; species Ursus americanus. Next base: position 20,642,523 of record NC_142140.1, on the reverse strand, counting down.
TGCACAGAACTTGGAAACGTCTG